>NC_141396.1:10618326-11818326 GCF_034619465.1 Leptosomus discolor | reverse complement strand
AGTACAAAAAGTCCACAGGTATTTTTCATGCGCATTAAGCATCAGGTATCACGCGCCACTTCTGAAGTGCGGTAAGCTGTCTCCTATGCTGTACTTGAGCTTTCCACGAGAAGCACTTTGACAGCGTAGAGTGGTTTGTGCTCTGAGCATCACTGGCCCCTTTGTACAGAGGAGGAAACCGAGATGCAGAGTGGGGAGGAGACTATAACCAGCCTTCAAGAGAGCAAAAAAAATGCCACTTTTCAGACATTTATGCTCCATTCAGATCATGCTGGCTGCCCTGCAGTTCCCCATCACAGTGTCCTAAGTCCTGGAAGCCTCCCAGGTTTTGCAAGCTGCCTTGAGCTGGGTGTAATGTAGCTCTTATCTGCTGCTGCAAGCGGGCTGGGGAACAGGATGTGTCCTCCTGGAGGTGTCAGGATTGACTCCCCTGCAGCTGCATTGCCCCAGCTGATAAGAGCCCACTGGCCATGCTGGCAGCAGGGGTGTCAACGGCAAATTTGAGGACTCAAGAAATGAGAGAGGAGGTTTGTTGTTGGAAAGGCCTAACACACGGACTGATTTTCCTGTAGGAGGGAGTCCTTGATGTGGGTGTTGCAGAGAAGCCAGGTCTGGTTTGTGTTGCTTGAGTCACAGGGGATCGGTGCTTGCAGGAATAAACGTGCCAGTAGTAGCATGAGTGGGTGGGAGAGAAAAAATATTTGGGGTTGGTGCCTTCCACCTCCTGCTCTGGCCCAGCCCCATCGCCTCCCACCCCTCTGTTCCTCCCAACCACACCAAAGGCTGCTTGGCTGCCGCTAAGGGGGAGCAGTTGGAGGCTTTACCTCGGCACATTGCTCGTGTGCAAATTGAGCAACAGCATAAACAGGGAGGTGGCAGTAAATGTGCTTTATCTGCTGGGACAGGGTCCCACCGAACAGCGTGGGAGCCAGGTGATAAATGCTCGGTCCTTGAGTCGGCCATCTGGAAACTCTTGCCAAGGGACTCAGCCTGGAATGTGCAACTTGCCAGTTTGGGTTCATGGAGTCGGTATAATATCAGGCTTAATGCCTGGTCATGGTCCTCCCATCTACTATTTCCTACACCTCCTTCTGGGGTGTGTCTGGACCAAGACAAGCTGGCTAAAGGGATTGTTGATGCATGAAGCCTTTGGTCATCTTGCAGGTCCTTAGAGCGTTTTAATGGTGGTGCTGTGCCTATTTTTTAGCCATTTAGCACCTTTTTGCTCTAGTTCATCTATATCCACTTCTCCCTTCCAGGACCTGGGGATTTCTGTAGCACAGGGAGCAGGGCCTATCAGAGGGAAGTCACCAGGCATTGTGTTAGGGGATGTGGGTAGGAGCCTTGGCCAAACCAGTGCAACTGCAATAGCTCCCTGTCCACCCCAGGGAGGAGCGGCTCCTATCTTTATATAAGGATGTGGGTGTCACTGGGAAATCAAAGATCATCCCCTATTTTAGGAGGTGGAGGCTTGAATGGAGGAAGGAGAAGCTTACAGCCAACACCTGACTCTGCCTGTGTTTAATTATCTAATGTGTCAATGCATAAATATTAGCTCTGCCGACCTCAAACATGCAAAAATCCTGAGTCAACCCACTTCCCCTTGTCCCCCCAGTGTAAGATTTCCATGCAAAGAGAATCACTGGGGTTCTTGTTTCCTTCGTATGTCGAAGCCTTCAGGGGACATGGTTTGCATCTGTCTTTAATCAAAGCAGCTGCCTTGAGGTAACCTGTAGGACCAAAGGAGCTGGGCACTTCACAAGTTAATCAAAAACTCTGAGCTGGGTCCTACTAGCTGGGTCACTGGGATTTTGTGGTTAAATACAGGGTCCCAGAACTCTGCAGCAACAAGAGGACTGGGGGTAAAGCACTACGTACAAGTGGAGATGTGATGATGAGGGGGTTGGGCAGGGAGGTTCGGTACAGCTCTGAACATCTCGCTGGTAAGGTTGCAGCTTCTTCCACTTCATGATGATCTGTCCACTGCTTCCCTGAGGAGGATGGATGAGATAATACTCATGAGTATCATGGCAGGAAGGCATCTGGATTTGGATGTGTTGGTTCTTTTTCTAAGCAAGGATTCCTAGCACTTAGGAATGGTTGGTCCTGGTCAGAAACTTATCTCAAATGATCCAAGGACTCCTTTGATAAATGAACAGCCGTTTAGTGTAATGTGGAGCAATTCTCTATAGAGCAATCACCTTCACAGGGAGCACCTTAAAAATTTAAATCAGATGCATTGTGCTTTACAGGGACTCCAGAGTTTTCGATGAGAGGTATGTGCAATGCCCCACAGCCCAGGTGGCAGAGAGACTTGGGTTTGCCCTAGGGTATTGTCATGGATGCTGAGCATTTCCAGGCACAGTCCACTGTGGGGATTTCTCTTATGGGTTTTTTGTAAGCACAACTTTATTTTTACATTTCCTTTTGTAGGATTGGTGAAATTCCATTTTTGCTCACACCAGTATTATCTGATGTGGCTCCACTGCAGTTAACATTTGCTCCTTGGCACTTTTAAAATAAATATTGCATTACTTTATCCCCCAGACTCTCACATATCCGTCCATATTAGAAAGTCCAAGCTGGTTTGACAATATGCTTTATCTGCAAATTCCAGTTTAGTTTGAATCTTGCAGCTGACACTAAGCCATACTGCTGGTGATTTCAGAAAGAGCCTTGAGCAGTTTGAATGAGAGGGAACCTGTCAAGATACAGTCTTTGTGCTCACCACTTTTACAGCTGTGCTTTGTGTTAACCTGTCTGCACTTGGTCTTCGAGCCTCTTTACTTCCCACACCCTTTCATCGCGGGATCGCTCGTAATGCTGACAGATCAATAGGGCCTTTGTACCCTTCCACCTTCCCCAGGTGCTCCCTTTATTTAACGCCAGCTAAAATGTTTTCAACAAAGCACAGAGACTCAGCCCACTTGTACTGGTTGGGTAGGTGCTATGCATTAGTTGGCAGGTTTTAATCCAGTAAAGCCTAGTTAACACTGTCCTTGTGCAGTAAGCTGATTATGATAAATAGGCATGCTGTGTCTTAGCAGACGCCTGAAATCAGATCAGCCAAATGCAGTTAGACTGGCCAGGTGACTTTTCTTTTTCTCCTTTTTATTTTTTTTTTTTTTTCCCCTTTTAACTCTCCCAGTGGTAACACTGCCTTGGCTTCGCAGCGAGGTGTGCTGAGGATGCAATGATGGCAATTGGCTGCCATCCACCCGCCGAGGTCACCGAGATTAGAGGAGCTTCTGGAGGAATGCTGCGAGCTCACGTGAACCCTTGGCAGCTGCTGGCTCCCTCGCCCTTCGGCAGCAGGGGCTGTGCATCCCTGGCCGAGAGGAAGCTGGGGGGACAGTGGTGTGAGGTGTATGAAACTGGGAGGAGATAGCTGCAGTGAACTCAGATTGATTCCTGCTGCCCCCATCGGCAATAAGCCCTCTGCCCCTGTGCATGAGACAGGGGACAAGTGGGGTACTTTCCCCTCCCTCTTCCTGGTTTGCAAGTGTAGGGAAGCCTCTGGCTTCCTAGAAAGCAAAATGTCCTGGTGCACCAAGGGTCACAATCTTGGGTTTCACAACCGGCACTGGGAATGTCCGTGTGGCACTGCCCTGCTGTGCAGAGGATGGGCTGGGACACGAAAGCTGCCCCTCTGAACAGGGAGGCTCAGCGGGGTTTGGGAGTCCAGAGCTCGAGGGGGACCTCCAAACCCAGCAGGGAGCTTTCTGGTTTGGGGCACCCCATCCCACCCAGCTTTTAGAGCTTGTCGGTGTACAAGTATTTTCCACAGTTCCCCAGGGGTGATCCAGGACACCCCAGGCCTGCGGGGAAGGTCTCCAGTCCCCCGAGCATTTCAGCATTTCACGTCTGAATACAGGCTCTGTTGAGCAGTGCGGAGAATAAAGCTCCCATTTAGGATATTGCTGCTGCCTAAGAAGCTTTAGGGATTGTTAAAACTCTTGTCTCTCAGGAAATAGCCTGGCTTCATCTGTTGCCAATTAGAGCCACGGGGCAACACGGAGGCCCGGGGTGGGTGTCTGCAGCTCATCGACCTCACTGCCCGCCTTCAGGGCTGTGCGTGGGGGTAACGCAGGAGCACAGAAAGGAGGGAGTAGAAGCTGCCAAAGCCCACCAGCAGCCATGGAGCAATTGGGATGTGGAGGGAGGACTGAGCATTGTTCAGCTTGGCACTGGCATGGGTTAGGGCTTTCCATGTGTGCACGGACAGGGCCTGAAACATCACCCCACTTTTTAGATTTATTTGCCTCAGGGGTATTAAAACAGCCTTGAAATAAGAAACAGGACATTGGCCGGCCAGCGGCAGAAAGCAGACCATGTACCTCCTGTGGTGCCGTATCTGCGGGAGGGGTCTTTCCCCACGTGCTCGCCCTGTCAGTGCCCCAAAGAACAGGGCCCTTGGGATAGTTTGGGCATAAATGAAGCCAACTCGTGTGTGGGTTTTGGGCTGCCGGCAGTGCTGCGGTGAGAGGGTGGCCGTAACCTCTCAGCGTGAAAGAGTGCCGAGGACTCGCCGAACAGGAAACATATAGCAAATTCAATCTTCTGCGAGTCTCCAGGGGAAAACTCCTCTGAAGAGTTGTAATCCTGCTCTGAGTTATTGCACAGCGTGTGCTGGCTGTGCTCCTGCTGAGGGTGAGGAGGGAGCGGGGCGGCCGCATGCTGCATGGTGGGATGAGCAATGGCAGGACTTGAATGGCAGGACAATTCTTGGAGCTGGAGCTGTGTGGAAAGCAGAGTGTATCCAGGTGGTGGGCAGGGTTTGGTGGAGAACCACCACTCCGTGTCCCTCATCCATTCTCTGCCCAGGCACCCTGCCATCATGTGCGTACGGAGGGGGGTAGCATGGGGTGCCCCTCCAAGCCCCATGCTCGGCAGACCAAGAGCTGCAGCTGTGGGTTCGCTTCCTCCTACTGCAAAGCAAATGGTGGGGTTTGGTTTCCAGAGCCTTTCGCTGCCCGAACCCTGCAGTGTTTGCACAGCACTGACCTCAATTAGCATTCAGCTCTCTCGGAGCACCTCTGAGTGCATTATGAGTTTGTAGACCTAACTGCCTGGAGACCGGGTACCCCCAGGATCTTGTTGACTGTGCTTTGTTGTTCGTTTTGGATGCCAAGTTTGAAAGGCAACCTGCAGCTTTGTACTTATTTCCAGCTTCTGTTGACCTGCCATGTTCTTCCAGCTCCAAGAGCCCGTGTTCCGTTCATCTCACTCTGCCCATCTCCAGATGACGGACTTGAACCCTGCCAGACAGCCCCTCACTCTGCCAAGGCAGCCCTTCCTCTGTGGCCACTCGTTTGCCCTGTCACATCTGTTTCCAGGGTCGAGTCCCCAGTCTACCTCCCCTGGGTCCTATTCACCTACTAAGTGTTGACTCTTCTGTGGTTTCACTCCCCTGATTTCATTCTTTATGGTATCGGGGCATGCAGAAGGCTAGAGCACCCATGAGATGGGCAGGCTGCCCTTACTGGTCCAAGTGCTGCCCTGGAGATCTATCAGTGCGATGCAAAGGGGCTCAAAACATCTCATTTCTGCACCCAGCTTTGTGAAAGAAAGCTCCTTGGAGGGGCATGGCTTTTGTGGTGCCTTACTCTGCCCTTTCCACTGTGCTTTACTGAGCAGAGGGGGAAACCAGGGAGAGATCCTACAGATCAGGGAAGGTACTGAGGTGTCAGAGAGACATCAGACGTGCATTAAACTTTGCAGTGCCTGGGTGCTGGTCAGGTGGCAGCGTAATCTTGATGAGTTAGGGAAAGACAACCATTGCAAGACATTTCTCTGGGCTCAAACACTCTTGGGCAGTCTGGTCATAGGCCAGCAGAAGTGGGGGGTCCCATGGTAGATTCATAATGCTAGATGCCAGGGCTCTGCTTCACCAAAGGCCCCAGTGTGTAAGGAATGTCCTCTTATGCTGCAGCCAATGAAGTCCACGTGGGTTTTCACGGGGGCTTGAGTGGAATAGGACTCAGAAAGTCCTCACAGATGATCTGGCCTAAAGCAATGTCACTTCTCACCCTCATTTCTAGGTACATCCATGCAGGATCAGTGGGCAGGGGAGGGAACCAGCAGTGGGCAGTCACACACCCAACAGAAAAACACAAATCTCAGCAAAGCCTGATACAGAAATTACTGAAAGGAAATGTAAAGCTTATTTGGATTTTGAGTTCTTCAATGCTGTGTTTCTCCAGCTAATTGATTGCCCTAATGAGGGTGAGGCTCTTATCAGATCCAGAAGGGAGTCCACCTGGGGAAGAATGGGGGAGAAAATGAAGGGTAGATTAACGTGTAGTTAAGAGAGGGATAGTGAGAGGTAAAGTTTGCTGTTGACCACAAGCAAATTCAATCAGGCTATGTCCTTTCCTCCTTACTTTGATGTTGAGAGCTGTTTGCTTGCTGCAGATTTGCTGGGAGCATTGCTGAAAGCCAGGGAGGGAAGCAGCATGCATGGCTCCCTCCCACACTCTCAGCACTCACCGGGAACCCCATGTCTGCACCGACGATGTTACCACATCTCTTCTCACTGGAATCAGGAGTGAAATCCCAGGAGTTGAGGGGCTGGCAGTCGCTGTTAATAAACAGGTATGAGGAATATTTCTAGGCCTGAGCTGCAACAGAGAAACGGGTGATGCACAGGCTTGACCTCTGCATATGCATGTCCTGTATGTGCATACAACCAGAGCCCAGCACCGTGGGTCGCTTCCCAGCAAGTGCCGTGACTCCACAGGCAAGGGAGAGCAAGAATCATTTATCATCCGCCTTGAGAGATATAAAGCCCAGGTACGAATGGTGGCAGAAGATGCAACCACATTCCTGTTTCTTATATAGATTTTTAAAAAAAAAACATGCAATCTGACTGTCTGACTGCAGATCTGCGTAGCACTGGGATATGTCTGTGGGTGTTGAATGTTCGCAAACCTGCTGATGTTTGTCGGTGCTGCAGGTGTTCTGCACCTCAGTGGGTCAGGGGCAGAAAATGTAGGTGGCGAGTGGGTGCATAATGAAACCCCTGCACCCTTGTGCTGCTGTGGGATTGCATCACGCTTCAAATCAGACAAACAAATCAACAGGCCGGGGAGCCCAGACATTCTGACTGCTGACTAACCTCCCCTCCCCACGCCTCTGGCTGCTGAGCGCTGCCGTGGGCTTTTGGCATGGATGAGCCCTGTGGTTTGGTTTGGTAGGAGCTCAAAGTGGCTTGAATAGCAGGAGAAAACCCAAAGGTGGGGACACTTTGCCAAAGCTTCATCACCATGGTTTTTCAAGCAGCATGTAGCAGCAGCGAGCAACTCTCTAGAGCATGTGATGTTATAGAATAAAAGTGTGGGTGGCAGGGGATGCTAACGTGCTGGCAGTAATTCCCAGCTCAATGACAATGAACCACTGATATCATCATACATACTGGGCCAGATCCGGAATTCCTCCTCTCGCCTGAGACCCTGATGAAAGCAATGGGAATTGCCATCTGAGATAATGATTGCAGGATCAGGCGGATGATGACACCCTGCTTTTCTTATCTCATTATCTCTGGCACTGCCTCTCTTTCTCTCTGTGTCTCTTTCCACTACTTAGGATGTTTCATTCAGTGCTCTCAAAGTGTAAGGAGAGCCCACTGGAGACCTCTAAAATGCACATGATCCCTGGAAACTCCCTGAGCATATAGTAAAACCACTCTTCCACTTTGTTTCCAGCAATTAAAATGCATCAGAAGATGCCCAAATCCATGCAATGTCTTGCTGCTGTTACCCTGGGCAAGTGATTGCTGGATGGTCTCTAGTTAGGAGCAGCTGAGGAGGTGGGCTGTGCAGCAGCATGTGAGGAGGGAACCCTCTGCAGCAAGATGTCCTGGAGATCACTTTTGTTTGGAAACCACCTTCGTTAACATCTTTGAGGCCCCATCTTTGGCAAGGCCTGGTACAGATTATGTGCTGAAGAAATCTTATCAAGCCTGTTTAGCCAATTCAAGTGTTTGTATGTTTGCTGCTGCCTCTGCTCTCGTGCCCTGCTAGGACTTCCCAAAGTGAAAGCCACAGCACCCTGGGTCTCTGCAGGTTGAGCTACTCCAGTTCTTTCCCAGCGGATGGCAGAGTGAATTCGTCTCTCCTGTGCATTGGAAAAAAATGCGGGAAGCATGACCCTTATGCACTGTTCAACCTCCAGCCTTCCTGCAAGCTGCATCCTTAGGGAAAGTGAAACATTTCCCCTGCCCGGGAGGGCATGTCTTCTCTCCTGACAGGCACGCTGAATTTGGGTGGGAAGGGCTGGTGTTTGCAGACAACCCCAGATACAGCCTGGGAGGCTGATACAGCTCTTTGAGTAACGCTGAGCACTAGATGAACAATGAAATCCTTCTAAATTTCCTTGAGTGAAATCAAAGGTAACCGAAGTATCAGTCATGGCCTGAATTGGAAGATGCATTATCAAAGCTGCTGGTGCTGAAGGACCCACATGCTGCTCCCCTTGGGAACTTGTTCCCCCCATCCTCAGCATGTAGCCGGAGCAAGTCACAGTTTTGCTGATGACCGGCCAGGTGACATGAAGCACTGAGGCCCCAGGCAGATTCGTCATCCATGGGAGGCCAGATCCTGGTGCAAAGGTTGGACAGGAGGAGAAATGGAGGAGGCAGAGCCATGGAGGTGTCTGGCTGCAAGCGTGGTGGCGTGAGCATGGCAGATGATCTGGGCTTGTGGGCTGCATTCTTCCTCTGATGAAGAGGTCAATGGTGGGCCCACCTGGGATTCTCCGTGTCTATCCTACCCTTTATACTGTCTGCTGGCTAAGGCTTAATTGGAAGTGCAAGCATAACTCAGCTGGGCTTTCTGTTTGTCTCTAGCATGGCAGAAGGAGAGTTTCTGCTACTTGGTGGAGGAGAACTTGCTGAAGTATTTTACTTTGCATCAGCCCAAATCACTAGAAAAGGAAAATTAATCCAGATTCAGTTAAGAGTTTGTGCATTGGTGATCTCTCTGCCTGTGGGAAGGGAGGAAACTTGTGTACTCTCACATTCGAATGCTCTTCACACCAGATGCAACAGAAATGAAGAGAAGTTGAAGAGCATGACCTACCTGTAAGGGCAAGGTGATCCCTGGTTTGGGTGGAAGCAGAGCTGTACTTCAGAGACTGTTTTAGCAGTTACTAGTCTCAAGTGTGCTGTAGCCACAACAGATGAAAATACTCAACTTTCTTCCCATTTTTCTATGTTGACCAAGGACCTGAGCCGCACTCCTCATGTTCAGGCTCCAGGGATGCAGAGCCCCAGGTACACCTACCGCAGCCGACCAAGGAGAACCTCACCGATGGGGACCCGCCAAGGACAGACCCTCTGTCATTCAGACATGCCGAGACTGGCAGCGTTTTTCAAGTCTATTGGGTCAGCTGTGTGTGAGCCTCATCCTTTGAGGTGACAGTGGCCCTAGTGAGGTGGATCCTGACTGTGCAGTGGCTTCAGGGACCACCATTCCCAACAGGGATGTCGGCTCCCTCCTAGAAGAGGTCTAGTGGCACCGCCCAGCTCCACTGCTAGATGCAGACCCTGGCCTGGGAACCAGGAACTGTGGGATATCTGCCTCCAGCCCCACGCGTGATCACACCAGGCAGCTCTGCTCCCCCCTCTCTGTCTGCAGAATGGCATCTTTTTCCTTCTCTATTTTCCTTCTGTAAGCTTTTTGATCTCTGTGTGGATTCAGTGCAAAAGCTGGGTGTTTCATACACCTTTTTTTCACCTGCCGTTTCAAACATCAGTTGCCTTGATGACATCTTACAAGTTTGTCTTAAAAATGCTGATTTAGTTTAGGGCTGGTGCTGCAAGCATGCACGAAGATGTCCTTGTCAGCTTTTAAACACCTATAGCTGTAAAATGGATGCTTTCCCAGGAGAGCACCCCCGCTCACCCATTAAAGGATGCGCTCTCCTGCCTACTCGTTTCACAGCGATAAAAGGGCCAGTCTGAACTGTTACAAACACGGCTTATTTGTAGCTACAATACAGTGAGCTGCTGATAGGTTTCAACCAGAATGTCTGAACATGGGACAGCCATGTGATCCCTGCATCTTTACATCACGTATGTGGTTTCATTGTTTTTAAGGCGTGATGATCTGATTCAGCAATTCCTGAGCCAAACCCTGTAACTCGTACTTGACTAGAGCATTTTTTGATTTGAAGACATCAAGAGAGGGAAACTCCACCATTTCCTTTGGTAGTTTGTTCCAGTGGTTAATCATCCCCACTGCTAAAAATGTGAGCCTCATTTCTCACATGAACTTGGTTGACTTTTGCTTCCCATCGTTTCCCTTTTGTGCTGGTCTCAACCACCATGTGCGGCAGAAGCAGGCCAGATGACTGGGAGCATTTCAAGTTCAAATTCTAGTAATCCTGTGAAATTTTCTACAGGACTTCAACTTATTTTCTTCAGGGAAGTGATGGACAAAATATTCTGCAGCAGCTGACGCGAAAGAATTGACCTCCACACTCTTCCCTCTCTGCCTCCAATTCTGTCGCAATTTTTCTTCTGCAGCTAATTAAGAGGGAATCCCCTGCTGGAGGAAGAATCAGAAATAGAAAAATCCCTTTTCAGGAATAGGCACTATGTAACTAATCAAGCTGGGATTGCATTGTTAGGAGGAACCTTTCATAAATCGGGCCCGCAGCAACTCACAGCAAGAGCATCTTTTTCAGTTCTGCAGAATAAGCTGGCTGACAGCTTCCCTCAGACAGATTGCAGATGCAATCCAGTTCTTAAGTGTGAGAGCAAAAGAAAATGCCTCAATATGAGTTTAATTACCGTTGTTTTTATAAATCTGTTGTGACGCACATTTCAGCTGAAACAACCTTGCAATTAGTCATGTAGAAGCCTGCTGTAACCAAAATCTAACATCAAATCTGTCTCTACTTCCATATGCATTCCTGAACTCTGACCTAAAAAGAGAAGAAAAAAGTTTAAGGAGCTGAAAGAGAGAATTCCTGTTTCTGGATGTTTTTGCAGCGTGGTAATGAGGCTGAAGTTACAAGCTGGAGGTATTAGCATTCAACAGGAAGGAGATACCAATACAATTGCTGCTTGCTGATGGGCTTCGTCTCTCACTGACCTGCACTCACTGGAGAATTAATGGGATGGTATTTGGCGTGACAGCAATGCACCCGCAATGTCTCGTAATCCCAAATGTCAGGGTCAAAACTCATGTCAGTCATTCCTCTGGTTCGTCTCTATCATACCCAGCTGACATGGGTGCCTGAACTACCGGGAAGGGAGGGAGGGAGGAAATAATTTGCAGCAAAGTGTTTAATGAGTGTCCACCACAAGACAGGGTTTATTTCTGGATAGGTGGCCACCTCCTTCTGCACTGAGCTCAGCATGTCACATCACCTCCTGCCTCACCGGACCGCGTCGGCACGGTAGCCAATGTGACACACACCCATTGTAGCTTCTCCCAGGGTGTCCAAAATGATCCAATTTAGGCTGACAGCTACAATACACAGCAATAAATATGTATTGTAATGATCCTGTCAGTCATGACTGGGATGGAGCAATGCCTTCTACCCAAGTACTGAATTTGCAGACAAAGAATGGAAGCTGCATAAATGGATAAAATTGCAGGCTGTAAAAATGCGGTGCTAAATCCTGGCCCAAATTAAGTGCTTTGGGGTTGGGGTGGGAGTTCTTTTTGTTTGTTTTGGTTGTGGGAGGGTTTTTTGCATGTCTGTATGCTTGTGTCTAGATACAGCAGCCTGGAGAATGTCAGAATCAACCTGCCCAAGTCATTATCTGGTGAGCTAGAAAACTGCCCCATTTATGGCTGGAGGAAGGCATTTCTCACAACAGCTTCGAGACTCTCTCCAGGCCAGATGCCTGTGTGGTCCTCATTACTTCCTGCCCTGAACTCCCCCCTCTCTGAGATGCACAAAGTGATCTGTGGATCCATGTTCCCACCTTTCCTCAGACAAAGCCACAGTTTTCCCCTTATCTTCTCAATTTCAACCCTTTTCAGCTCTTTTAACTAGGAGGTGGTGGAACAAGGGGTCCTTTTCACCCTTCAGGAGGGCAGTCACGGAGTCTTGCTGCTGTCACTGACTGGCGCGACTTGTCCTGGGAGAGGCAAGCCTGTGTTTGGTATCTGATGGCTTTGGGCATGGGATCCCTCCTCTCTCTCTCCAGGTCCTTGCCTGCATTCAGAGGGATGTTTGAATGTGCCCTGTAAGTCCTGTCTTGGTTATCTTGCTGCATGGCAGGAGGCAGGAGTTTCTGGGCTCTTTGGGAGTGCAGAAACCATTTGGAAAGAAGAACACACTGTACGTTGTCCTCTGAAACAGGCAGAACATTGCCAGTGTCAAAGGACTGGAGGATCACAGGTGGTTTGTCCAAACATCAGGCCCCATTTTTCCTCTTGTGCACTAGGGTGGCTGTGCAATGCAGGAGGCTTTAGTTTACATACCAAGTGAAACACAAAATTAGTGTGTTCATGCCTGGCTGCAGAGTATCTGGAGCACTTCTCTTGTTGATTTTATGCCATGGGAAATGGAGAGGATCGGAGCAATAAGGCCCTGATCCTCCTCCCGCTTCCACACTGTCCCAGAGGGTTTCCTGCTGAAGGCTGGCAGGCCTCAGCCCCGCTCCCTTGTGCCCGCAGCTGATCACCCCATTGCATCAAAATCCAAAGTGTCTCAGACAGGGAGAGCGGGCTTTGGCTGCCTCGGGCCCCTTCCTTGTTTCCAGCTCTTTCACAGAGTAAATCGAACCTTTATCCTGCTCAGCATCATGAGGCAAGGCTTCCCACAGGCAGGGACAATGCCCTTTTGTTAAGGAATCAGGTTGTAGAGAGGAGGCTGAGCCTTGAAACACCTTCCAGCACCAGCCCCTGGGGCCTGATCTAAATAGTACCAAGGTGAGCGTGACATGAAGGAAGGATGCCTACCTGCTGCTCCTTCTGGGCAGCAATTGCCCCCCGGTATTTGCACCATCTCCCTCTTGCAGGTTTCTGTCCCTGCAGCAAGAGCAGCAGAAGCAGACACACTTGCTTCTCACCTGGTATGTTTTTTTACAGTCTGGGTCTTAGCTCAAAATACAGCCACCTACACCACTCCAGGGTGGATGGCCAGCACTTGGTAGACGCATCGTTTCATCCTTCTGGACTTAAAGCTGCAGAGCGGAAAGGGCAAAGAAGGTCCAAAGTGAGAGCGGTCAATTTGAGCTCTCTGGAAATTAAAGTCTAACCTGTGTCAATCAGAGTAAAATCCCGCAGTGAGAAGTCTTTCCTGTCCCAAACTTATTGTAGGTCTGCCCTAGGCAGGGAGGACTCATAGCTCTGCTCACGGCCCTTGCAAGGAGCTCTGTGTGGCTCCAGGCCACCTTGAGGAGAGGGCTTGGGCAGGTGGTGGGAAAGGGGAGCAGATGCTTAGCCTGCCTTTGGGAAGAATGTCGGAGTATTGCCAAAATGCGTAAATAGCTCTCCTCTGGTCTCCCCGCTGCAGTAAGGGTGGTTTCTCCCCTCTTTAAACACATCAGTAGAAAATGCAGGGGCAGTCTTGTCATGCTGACCTTGTGACAAGGTGGAGTCACCATATGGTGCCACCGTATGGGAAGTACGTGCTGAGCTGTGACTCTCCAGATCCATCTATCCTGCTGCTGCACTTCTGTGGCTACAATCTTCCTCTCCCTTTGCCTTCCCACCACAAGGGAGCGGATGGAAGGAACCCGTGAGAAGCTCTGTCCCTTCCACACCCCTGGCTACCTTCCCTCCCTGCCTCTGGAGGTTTGTGTTCAGAGGCATCACACCACGTGTGTGCTTCTTGGTGGGACACCTACATGGTCTGATGGTACGTCTGGCTCTCTAGCAGCGTGTGATGCACAGAGGGTGCTGCTGCAATCCATGAGATAGGTATAGGTATAGGTATAGGTATAGGTATAGGTATAGGTATAGGTATAGGTATAGGTATAGGTATAGGTATAGGTATAGAAAAGAGCACCCGTCACCGTGCATTCGGAGCCCATCACAGTGCCAGGCACAGCCCCAGGAGCAGGCTAGCAATATCACAAATGCGTTTTATTCCCAGAAAAGCTTTAGTTGCTCTTCGTGGGTAGTCAGTTCCTGGGGTTGTTAGGATAAAAAAAGGAGTGACAGCTTCAGCAGCCTTTTGTCTGTAGGCTCAAGTGGTACGATGGGAATGCCACAGCTGCACAATGTCTCTAGGACTGACCTCCTGTGGTGGAACAGTTTCTGAAGGCAAAGCTGTTTCATGTGTCTCTAAGCCCCGTGGGTTCAGGTGCCCAAGATCTTTCCAAATCAATTCAAATAATTTTTTTTCCCCTTCCTGGTAATAAGAGATGTATTGTAAACAACTGAAAACTGTCAGTGATTCAGCCAGTGGGATATGTCAGATGTCCCAATTCCCAAAGTAGCACCGCTAAGGTCTAGGTGGTGGCATGTCCCATAAGCCAGTGTTCCCAACTGGGAAGCTGCCCCTCAAACCACACTCCCGCTACAGCACCACTTCCCAGAGTGCTGCCTCTCGGGGGGCTCCTGAGAGGTCCTGGGGGTGCAGGAACGGAAGCATGCATGTCTGTATCACGCTCCTGGAGGAGGAGGGTGGTGGGAACAAGAGCTGAGCACCAGTGATGGAGGGTCACTTCGCCACCCCCTCCCAAACTGAGCTTCCAGTACAACCACAAGCGATGATGGACAAATGTTCTGGCAAGTGACAAATTCTTTCCCAGCTCAGCCCCATTCCCTTCCCACTGCTTTTTCCCTGTGAGTCGACTTCTGCCTACACAGATGCTTCCACACCAGCCTGAGTGTCCTCTTCATTGCACGCTGACGGGATGGTGAGTTTGTACTGATGTACACTTTCTTCCCCTGGATTTCTAGATTTTCCTGCATGTAGGCAGAGAGCAGCGTGATGCTGTATGACTGAAGTCCCTGCTCATGGTTCATGAATAATAAAGACTGCCAAAGCTCACAGCCCGAAAGCCATGTTTTGTAAGGCCTCCAGCACAGATTCACACAGCAAACATCTGCGGAGGTGTGAAATGTGACAGCCCCGTGCCGATCTTCAGCCAGAGGTTACACTCCCCACGCCGGAGCTGGGGGAAGGGATCGTGCAGGATGGTCGAGCCCCTCCAGCACAACGACCTCTGGCTCAGCTAGGACCTTTCTGCGGATAACTTAGCAAAGGAAAGCAAAGCAGAACCCTCTGGGTGCAGGAGGGATGGAGCGAGCAGCAGTTTGTAGGGTTAGCATTTTCCTCCTGCTCTGGAGGACTGACTGTTGCTCACTTTATCAGGACTGTAGGACGGGACTATCTGATAGCCATAGCCTATAGGTAAGGTAGCCCTAGAGATCCATCACTGCAAGCAGCCCCTGCCAGAAGGGCATTTCCCCAGAAGGATATGGGAAGGGATAGGGGAAGGGCCTGGCTTTGAAATTCTTTCTTTTTAATAAAAAAAGAGAGTTGTCATAAACTTGGAAATCCCCCTTTTAAATTTGATACACCGGCCTCTTCCCGGCCCCCAAGTCCTCGGGGAGGAAGCCATAGGAAGTGAGATTAAATGCTCTTGAAGTTGAGGGACCAGAGAGATGGCAACCCAAGGCCTGTCTGCACTTGTGTAAGCCAAAGCATCAACAGAAGGAGCTCATTTGAAAGTAAGCCCATATTCGAACAGCCTCTTTCCCAGCGGAGACCACCCTTTCCCAGGAACGTGAGCTAAATAAAAGATGACTTTATCCGTACCTGCAAGGGCTCACTGGGGGTGCAAACCTAGCAGCAAGGCAGTTTCTGTTGCAGGAGTTCCTGTGCAACAGGCCGTTTGCCATATCTGCAGAGGAAATCAGCCGTCACCGCACGGGCTCTTTTCTGCCAGTAGGAAATTGTGGCAAAGACTCACACTATAAGCAGCAGCATTCTATTGGGAAGAGTTTCCAATACAAAGTTGACTTAAGAGAAGCCAAAGCGCTGCACTGTTTCAGCTGTGCTTTTGATAATACTAGGGCAAATCACCACTCAGGTCCTGCTGGTCTCAGATTGTGTCCTTCCTACAGGACAAAGCTGAGCAAATGCATGGCAGGTTATCATCCAATGGTTTTAACTCTCCTGTTTTTAAAAGAATGGCATTTTTGTTAGTATTTACTTCATCTTAAATATAGATATGTATTTTATGGGATTAGCATGTGATACCCTCTTACTTTGCCTGTGAAATACAGGGGTAGAACATAGTCCTGCTGACACGGAGCAGTTTGGTGCACAGAATGAAAGCTGTAACAGGCTGAAAGTGATGGGGAAGATTTATTTTATAAAGATGACCAAGTGGGCTATGCCATCAAAAGGATACAAAGTTGAAGCCACATCCTGCCAACTTGGCTAATCCATAAAAGAGCTTTCAGTATTTTCCCTTGGAGTAACAGCTTTAAATTTTAATAAGCTGTAGTGTACTTTCACCGGATGTCATAAGCTGATACAAAGTTTAAATGGGGTTAAGTAGGTAGGAGCCTAGGAGAAATTAACATAAAAGATGTAAATTATTTCCTCTCTTTTACAAGTTTCTTTCACTAGGTTTATTTTGGGGAAAAAAAAAATTAATTCAAATTATTTTTTTCTTCTCTGAATCTTCTTCAGATGTCAGGGGAGGAAGACAACACTTGAAGTAACCATAGAGCAACTTAGAGCAGAAAGGACACTCAGTAAAAATAAATGAATTAATCAAGTTACTAATTCAGGTTACTTTCTCATTTAAAAGATTTTAGGATAGTTACCAAGTCACAGACTTGTGTGCCCAAACGTGATCCACACAAGCCTGTGAAACAAGGATTTGTAGGAAGACTCCTTGGAAGGCCATCCAGCCCACTCCTACCCCAGGGCAGGATCAACTCTCTCAGTCTTTCTGGACAGACTTTTGTTCAGCCCGTTCTTGGAGCCCTCGGCGCTGAGGAACCGCAGCCTGCCGCAGCGAGCAAGCCCAGCGCCGTCACTCTCGGCCGCCAAGGAGCTTTCCTCCACCTGCAGCAGATGTGCCTTCCTTCGCTGAAAGCCTATTACCCCTTGTGTTACTGCTGGTGAAAGAGGAGATCTGGTTTATCTCCTTCCTCTTCGCAGCTTCGAAGCTGTCACCGCAGCTTCCCCCAGCCCGTCGGCTCCAGCTGCTTCCTCTTTCCCCGCAGCTGCCTTCTAGATACCCTGCAGCACACCCAAATACCACCCAGAAATACCATCTAGGGCGATATCCAGAGGGTAAACCAAAGCCTACATCTACTTTTTGTTTGTTTTCTCTTTGCAAAGGTGGGACAAAGAGCTTTTCGGGCATGGGATGTGCATTGTCATGCTTGTGCTGGAGTAAGAGAGGGAGTTCATAGGCTGCATCATGAGCCTATCGCCATGCCTGTGCTGTGCCTGGGGACCCCTGAAAACAAGCAGGGGCTGGGGGGGGGGGGGGGGGGGGGTCTGCTACTGGCAGAAAACAGAGGTGTAATGTTTTTTACTGAGTGTGTTTATTTTGCTGCTTATATCTCTGTAGCGCATTGAAATGGCTCCAAATCATTCTCAACTAAAAGCATGAGCTGCTCCATTTTGAGCTTAAAAACTCATTTCTGTACCCAGGAGCTGTACTTATTCTCGGTGGAGTGGGCATAGTAACACGCACTGTGCAGTGGATTATATTTATGAGATTACACCCTCTAGGCAACAACCTGGTGCTTAAGAAATGAGTCAGTGAGAAAGACCAAGGCAGAGGGAATGAGTTTCAGTGACGGTAAGATCTGCTTCCAAAAGATCTGGACCAAAGTAATCAGTGTTCCTCCAAGATATGCTTGTCCTAATAGTCAATTAAATGGCACATGTAAGAATATTTAATGTCTTTTGACGGCTCCCAACAGTGTAAAGAAGCAGTAACTACACACAAAGACTAGGATTCAGAGCACAAGAGGCTGGCTGGGTACTGATGGGCAGCTACGGGTGGGAGATGTGAGTGAAAACCCAGCCGGGCTGAGGATGGCTGTGTTAGTGGGGGGAGAGCTACCAGTGCAGAAGAGGAGCAGGTTCCTGGGAAATACATCCGGGAAAAGGGAAGAGACAGGACGAGAAGGCAAGACATGCGTGCGGGGAAATAGCAGCAGGAAGAGGAAAGAACAAATGAGAACTGGCAAGTTGATAAAAGAACAAAAGGGCTTTGTCTCACATTAAAGGCAGCTAACTACACAAATAATTTTCCCATGTAAGCAATTACTGCAGCTACCCAAGGCATAGTACATGGTTGCAAATGGGAAGATGGGTTCTTTACGTTTATAACTGGGTCTGGCAAGTACTCCATCAATACAACTCGTGATGCTCTGGGCCATGACGGGCAAGCGGAGAAATTGAAACTTGATTGTGCAGATAGCTGGAATCCCTGTTTTAAAAATTGCCTGTCCATCTGTACATGGGAGTAAGTCATCAGCTAGTGGAACAGAAAGAAAAGCGGCTTCTAAAAGGAGACAGGAGGTTTGGTTTATTCCTCTTTCACTGCTGAGAGCAGCTGTTGACAGCAGCTTGCAGCAGTCGGTAAAGTCACGTAGGTATGAGTCAGGTAAAAATCAGACGTAAGTCTGAGATTCCCTTCCAGCCTGATTTTCAGAAGCGCTGAGTGCAGGCAACTCACATTCAAGCCAACACACTATTTAGCTTAATTCTGTTTTACAGCAGCAGAGCTGGGAATATAAACCAGGTCTGAGAGACTGGGGCTGCAATGAACTGAAATTCGGTTGGTGCTTCCTAACTGTATAGGTTGCGGCATACATTTTTTTCTAATTCTTTGGGAATAGTCACTTATGATTATGGATTCATTACAGAATGTAGATTTAAAGTGAAAAATGTCTGAACTCTTTTTTTATTGAAAACGCCCCAGCAGTCACTAATCTTTTTATTAGCTCTCTGCGGGAAGAAAAAAGATTCCAGCTGAACATCAAATCACATCTATGGGGACATAAAGTGGGTGGGGTGGTTGTGGTGCTGCGGAGTCTGTGTCCGATTGTGCTTTTCACCCTCTAGAATCAGCTTTTGTCAAGGGGCTATTCTGTTGAGACTGAGAGAAATTCGTAACGAGGCTAACATTCATGATCTGACCTGTTTTGTTACGTTTTTGTCTCAAGAGTGGCCAAGTCATGACACCGATGAGGTCTCAGCTTGACAATCCCCTATTGCCACTGCTCAGCTGTCCTTAGCGCTGGGAATAAATTTACCTGTCTTCTGACTCTCCATTTACTGGCACAAACTTGTCTCCCTGCTTGTGCCGTAAGTGTTTTGACATCAGCCACTCCAAAATTAGAAACTGATGTTATGGAAAACCTAATAACATTAAAGAAATGCCAACCCATCTTCTCTGCTGTCTTGTGCTATGCTTTGTTCGTCTGAGGAATTTCTTGCATTTCACAACTGACCGGCGGAGGCAGGTTCAGGATTGTGCCCCAGCAGGGATATGATGCAGCTCAAGCCCCAGACTAGGACTCCATGGCATTCAGGTTACTCCCTGTATCACCTTCCTGACCAATCTGTTGTGCAGCCCTTGACCTGCCTTCCCCTCGGTCTCCTTTCCAGCAGCCAGAGTTCTCTGGTTTTTCTCTCACCTTTGATCTTGCTGAGGTTTGGGGTTAATTCTTTGGGGTGACAAACACACTTGTAGCACCCAGCACAGGTCGTCCCTCATCTCAGCTCAGGCAATTCGAGCCCTAGAAATCTGGCTGATCCTGTCTCATCTTCCTTCCCAAGAAATGGCGCTCTTTTATTCACCTAAGCCCCTTTTTAAAGCTCCTTTTATGTTTTATTGTCTCTGAAAGGCAGTATTTTGCTCTTGAGTAATGCTCGCTGGATGCTGCCCTATGGATGCTGTGCCCTGGGAGCTTTTACCTGGGGTGAGGGTCCAGCTGTGCCCCCCAGGAGCTGGGACCACCCCTCTCCAGCTGCAGCAAGAAAGTTTCCCTTTGCAGCACTGAGAACAGACAGAAACAAAGAGCTGGGAGGAGGTGGGGAGGGGAGAAGGGAAGAATGAGCTAGGTTAGGGGAAATACAGCCTGGAAGAAAAGGAAAGGACCAGCTGATCTGAAAGCCCCGATAAAAGCCTGAGACAAAGGACGCAAGAGCCTGAGAGATTATCAAGGGGAAGCGGGAGGAGGAGCAGAAAGATGCAGCAGAACCTAAGTGGGAATGATGTAAAGTGCTGCAGGGAGGAGGGGAGTTTCCTACCTAAAGCAGAGGGTGGTTTAAGTTACTCAACCTCCTCCATTTATAGGAATCAAGACCCTTTCTCACTTCTGGCTGGGAGCACCTGACAAAGAAAGGAGGGGAAAAGTATCCGTGTCCACCCCACAACCCTGACAGCATGAGCCCCGATCGCTCATCTGTTTCCAAGTACAACCAACCGAGTCATTTGCTGGTGGGCAGAGAAGTCAGGGACACTCTGTGTCCAGCACCCTGCAGCGGAGGAAGCATTAGTACTGCTGTTGTTAGCCTTGTTATTTTCTTCTAATAAAAAGGTGGTCATGACTCATTCCATTAAGAAACAAAAGCAGAGCTGTAATCTACTGCAAGGCAGTTGTTTGGATGCTCAGCTTTAGGTGTGTAAGAGGAGGAAGGTCAGCTGCAGGTCAGGTCTGGTGATATACACCCTGCCCCCACTACAGGCCAAATGTCAGGGATTCCCCAGAGAGTTTGTTTTCTGGGCTGGTATGATCTGCCCCCTCCTTCAGTCTAACACTTCAGCCAGGAGTGTGAGGGGAAAAACCTCTTTCCCACCCCTCCACATTTCACTTGGGTTTCCTGAGAGGAAATGATGCTCTGGTGTGACTGCGCTGGCCCCCTCCTTCCTCCCAGGAGGAGCGCGCTAGCATCTGCCCGCAGGCCCTCTTCCCCTCCCTGTGCCGCACTGGGACCAGTTCGCCAGCTGGGCTTGTTACTGGGGGCCGAGCCCCAAGGGAGCCAGGCTGCTTCTCCGGGAGGAAAAAGCAGCTTCTGAAGCTGGGGGCTGGGAGGCAGGAAAGGCAGGTTGCATCCAGGCGGTGCAGAGGTTTCCTGCGTGAGCAGGAGTCGGTCACTGCACCCCTGCCCGCCCCAGACTCCCCACCTGGTGGAAAAAAATGAAGGGGAGGAATAGGCCTGCCCAGGGGATGATGTGACAGGTGTCGGCACCGCTGCGGCGATGCTTCTTGTGGTGGGGATCGAGTTCTGGCAGGGTCCGCGCTGGCACGTGGGGATGCCCAACCCAGCCACCCGGCTCCAGCCATGCCAGGGCGGGCGCAGAAGAAGGGAAGGAGCCGGGCTGCCGTGGCGGCGGTGGCCAGGTGAAGGCAACACCCACGCTAAGACGCTCTGTGAACATCTGCCCCAACCCACAGGCTATTTCTATTTTTGTTCCGTCTCATACCCTGACTGACTCAGAGGAGGGGAGCGAGGGAGGCCAGGTTAGAAGGAGCCAGCCGGGGGCTGCAGGGGGTTTGGAAGAGGAAGAGGAGGAGGAGGTGCTCCGAAACTAGCAGTTGCTATTCTTTCAATCAGCTTGAACATTTTCCTCGCAGAGGCTCTTTCGTGCTCCTCTGTTTCAGCTGCGGGCGGTGCGAGGCAAGGGTGGCGCTTCCTGCCCGCTGTGGATGTGCGCGTATTTTGGGGGCACCAGCAGAATAAACGACACCCTGCTCTTGGAGAGCTCCGCTGTGACCTGCCCGGGCTGCCGTGAGCTTGGCTGGAGCTCACCCTTTTGCCTAACTTCTTCCGGGAATTTCCAGTTCTCTTTTTTCATCACTTCACAAAGCAAGGCAAGGGCAAAGGCCAAATATCCTAATTCCAGTGCATCTTCGTATGTAGTGACTTCTGGACACAGGCGCAGACTGAGGTCTGTAGTTTAAGTCTGGCGGATCCTTGAGGCACAATTTTGCAGTCACAAGGAAAAGGACATAGGACTCCCCCCAGACAGCCATGCCAGTAATTTTTCTGTTGCAGGTGGCTCTCCCACACACACACACCCCTCCCCCCGCTTCATGCATTCGTTAATTGTGCAAAAATGGCACATCTTGCTTTGTCCAAGATCTTGCTCCTCGTTTCCTCCTCCGCTGCCAGGACGTGAGCCTTGGGCCAGGTCACCACAGCCTCGGGGGTGTTTCCCAGGCTGTCCACGCTTGTCGCTCGGCTGCCGGAGCTGCCTTGATGCGGCCCGGGCAGGGGACCCAGCTCTTCCCGAAGGGGTCCGGGAGCCGGCAGCCCCCACCCCCGCGCAGCAGTGCCCTGGCAGGCAGCTCTGCCTGCTCTCCAGCTTTGCTGGGGGTGAGGACACACACAGCGAGGGGGGGAGAAGTAAGGGGAACTGAAACCCCCTTTGCAACCCGGTGTGAGAAACCTGCCCCGGCGCTCCGCTTCCTCCCCTCCCCCCTCCTCCTCCTCCTCCTCCTCCTTCCCCCCCCCCCCGCCCCCCGCCCGCTTCCCGGCTCTCCTCGCTGACTGGGGGGGGCGGTGGTGCTGGGATGAGCCTCAGGCCGATGACTGGAGAATTTTTGCGGCGTTTTTCAGCTTCCTCTGCCTCCCGGCCTGACTAACGCTGCCTGCGCGGCCACAGCCCCCGCCCGCTGCCGGGGAGGGAGGGGGGAAGGGAACCCCGCCAGGGGGCGGGGCGCCGGGCGGCGCGGGGCGGGGGATGCCCATGTTTGGAAGGCGGGCGCGTCACTCCCCTAATATGGGCAGTGTCGTCAGGGCCCGGCCTCCCATTCATATAAATGCCCGGTGGCGGCGGCCGGGATTCCCTGCCCGGGCTCGGCGCGGTGCCGCGGTGCCTCCGTCCGTCCCTCCCGCGTCCCGGTGCCGCCGCTGCCGCCGGCCGAGCCCCTGCGGCTCTGCGCTCCCTCGCGGCTCCCTCGCCGGCACCGGGACTCCCTCCCTCCCTCCCTCCCTTCCTCTGCAGCGGGCCCCCTCCCGCCGCTCTCCCCGCTCCTCGCCCCGGCTGCGGCGGGGCGCGACCCACGGCCGGCATGAAAGTCACGTCGCTCGACTGCCGCCAGCTGCGGAAGCTGCTGCGGAAGGAGCCCTCCCGCTGCCTGGTGCTGGACTGCCGGCCCTACCTGTCCTACTCGGCCTCCTGCCTCCGCGGTTCGCTCAACGTCAACCTCAACTCGGTGGTGATGCGGCGGGCCCGCGGCGGGGCCGTGCCGCTCCACTTCGTGGTGCCGGACGCGGCTGCCCGCGCCCGGTTGCTGCCGGGGGGCGAGGGGGCGGCGGGGGGCGCCCGCCTGGCGGCCGTGGTGGTGCTGGACCAGGGCACGGGGCACTGGCAGAAGCTGAAGAAGGACAGCACGGCCCAGATCGTCCTCAACGCCCTGCTCTCCAGCCTGCCGGAGGCTGGGGCCAGGGTCTGCTTCCTGAAAGGTGAGAGGGGTGGCGGGGAAAGAGGGGGGCAGGGGCTGGGGGGGAGCGGCGCAGATCGACCCTCAAAGCCCCCTCGGGTAGCGGCGGCCCCGCGGTGCTCCCGTCCCCTTTCCTCCGCCACCGCCGCCCCGCAGTTAACCTGATTATTGGCGGAGGGCAGGGAGGTAACGCCGGGATTTCGGTTCTTTTCCACCCACTAGAACTAAATCCCGGATAGACTCTGCGGGCTGAGCCCAAATGCCTTTCCGCTCACCCCCGCCGCGTGTTTTAAGAGGCTGATGAAAAGGAAAGAATATTAGGGAAGAAGGGCAACAGTTGCAGATTATCAAAGGGAAGGGCGGACGAAAGAAATCGGGGCTGCGTGGAAGATCAGATCAGCCCCGCGGGTAAGAGGAGAGCCGAGGCCACCGCTTCTCGCTCCCTGGCCGGTGACACGGGCCGGCCCGTGTTGGGCGCCCGAAACCCGGGGATCGGTGCCCGCTCCTCCGCCCAGGGCAGAGAGGTTTCTCTCTCCACCGGGCACACCGAGGCTAGCAGGGAAACCCATAGCCGAAAGTCCCGGGCTTGCCGGGGTCAGAAATACCTCCTCGCCCCGACGTGTGTTAATAGCCCTGTGATTGCGGTTCTTTGCTTTTCTTCCGTGTAACCCGGGGGTAATAAAACGATTAAAAAAAAAAAGAAATCGCAGCCCGCCCTTTCTCTGTCCTCCCATCCCTGCCACCCCTCCGTTTCCCCGGTAGTGCTTTTATCCTTTTGCCCTCCCTGTTTCCTCAGCCCCCTCCCTCCCTCCGCTGTGCCGCCCCTCGCAGGGGTCAGTGCCCGCCCGGAGCGCCGCACTCCGGCTGCCGGGGTCGCACGGCTCCCCGGAGCGGGGCCACGCCGAAGCAGGAGTTTCTAAACAACTCCCATGGCCATACCCTGAGGCCATAAATGGCGGGGGAAACCAGGCAATGTTTCTTGAATGAACTCTCCCCCTGTGTCCTCACAGGCCAGGGTTAATTCACTTTTTTAAAGCTTTTTATCACACTAGTTTTTATCCCGATGGGCCCAGTTTGTGGCTCCTATAAGGAGCAGTGCCTGAAGGGCATCCTCGCCATCGTAGAGATACCTCCAGCCTGGGTGTTGTCCGGTACCAAGGAGATAGGAGACTCCCAGGGAGGTTTGCCACCACCCTGGCTCTGTCCGGGCACCACCAGCCTGCCCTGGGGTCTGACAGTCGCCCCAAAAGCACCAATTCTGCTGCTGCAGGGCAGGGATACTTGGACTGTGCCGGGCCAGTCTAGTCCTTGGGGACCCCGTTACAGTAGAGATGAAGAAACATCTCCAGGGTCGCACTGGGAAGTCTGTGGCAAAGCAGGGGCTAAGTTAAGCTCTGCTGACTCTCAGCCTGCTCTTTTAGCCACAAGATTGTCCTTCCCTCCTCATGTACCAGCCCCATGCTTTGAAGTGGTGACTGTGGCTGTGGGCAGTTTATCTGGGGTGGGGTTTTGATGTAGGCTCTGCTTTGTACGTGTATTGCCAAGTGTCTTATCTTGAAGGCCTGTCGATTTGAGGCTAAAAAGATTCACCTTTAGTGGACAAGAACGTTTCCTCCTTTTCCTGCTGCTGCTCCCCTTTGGTTTGCTGGAAGTGCTGTGGGTTGCAGGATCAGGCCCACGAAGTCTGCAGCTCCATTTCAGATCTAGTGTGGCCTGAGAAGCTGGTGACTCAGTGGGCAGCACTGCTGATTCACTGGGGCCATGGACCCCCAGGAAGCTGTTGTGGTCTGGGGATATAAATCATCCTGAAGCACTGGGCACTAATCAGAAGAAAGGGTCCTTTCAGGGTCTGTAGCGTGAACCTTGCAAATAATGGGCTGTAAAACCACCGGGGAGGGGGGGGTGTGGAAAAAAAACCCCACCAACTCCTTGAGGTTCCCCCTTCTAGTCCTGTTCTCGCTAGGTGTGGGGGAGCTGGGAGGATTTCTTGGCTACTTGAGGGCTAAGGTGTTCTTGTGTTGGAAGTTGCAGTGATAAGATATGAACAGGTCACCCCCCCACCCCACCAGGTCACCAAGCATCCTGGGGATCTGGCCCCAGGCAGGGCAGCTAATGCAGAGCAATTGCATGCCTGGCTGTGTTCCTTCCCTCACTTTCTGGCTTCCAGGGGTTGAGCGTGTCTCATCTTTCATCGCTTGTAGGTGCAGTTTCATTCTGGGTGAGGTCAGCCCCAGCACGGGGCTGGGGGGGGGGGGAGGGGAAGAGCTTTCAGAAACATTAAATAACAAGGATTCTATTGTTTATCGATTAGAATCGAAGTGCAGCCCAGCTCTGTTATGAGCAATCTTGTATTTGCAGAAATGACCTCAGGGAAGCTAGGTTGAGTGGGGAGGGGGAAGAGGAGATTGTTGGAGGATAGGCTGAGAAGATGACTCACTGTAAGAATGGCCTGCAAATATCCTGATCCCCAAGGCTTGTAATTAACCGTTCACCAGCTGCATGTATTAGCTGCCCCAGAGACATGAGACATGCATGTCGGTTCGAACACACACGCTGATTTGGCTCCAGCAGGTTTCTGTGTTCATTCAAGGGTGAAAACAACAATGCAGGGTGTAAATGGGGATAACATCTATTTATATAAACTGGACATATTTTTCCTATGCGATGGCAATGTTTGGAGGTCAGGAGGAGATAAGGTCAGCTATGCAAAACAAGAGGATTTAAAAGTCTACCCCATGAAGGGCAGCTGGAGATCAGGAGAGCAGAGGAGTCTGGAGAGCTGCTTGTGTTTGTTGGCTTTTTACACTGCCAGTTGTTAGGGATATCATTTTATCAACCCAGTTGTTGTGGATATCATCTTATCAGCCCCCTCTTATGGTCTCCATGGTCACTTGGCTGCTTGACCCACTGCCTTGTGCTGTGAGCTCTGGAGCGAGCTGGCTGAATGTGGCCGGGGCCCAGGAAGTAGGAGGAAAGGTGCAGGTGCTGAGTGCCAGTTGACTGCAGTCACCCTCCTGCCCTCCGTCATGGAAAACAGGCTTTCATCATGTTCAGTGGGATCATGCCGGCCACTTGCAACACGAGGACCCCATGGCAGGACTGAGTGGGCGACAGAAGCACGTCACGAATTTGAGCACAGATCTGCTCAAACATTGCAAACAAATGAGGCACCGGTGTTACGGGGCTGAAATGTCAGAGGTAGCTGTACTGGCCAGCCCTGGCAGCGGTGGTGGCAGGGGCCCTATGGCTGCTTCCTTTGTTTCAAAACCCTTCCTTGCACCCAGGCACTCACACTGACATGGCTTATCAGGGTGAAACAGTGGCAGGTGAATGAATTGTATTGGAGGGTTTGCTTTCTGAGCCTTGTTTACTTGAGGGCCACACTCTGAAGTATTGTTCAATCTAGCTGTTCAAGACCTTTTGCTGTTCATATATTTTCTGAAAAGGCACAGGTGGCAGACGGGTGGCACGCCACTGATGTTCCCAGGCTGCTTCTGCTACCTGACTTATTCATGTTCATTTTGGAGATTGTGTGCTTCCATCCAGCATGCTCCCAGCCTGGAAACAGGCAACGATTTAGCTGACGACAAACTTTGAGTAACAATGTAATAATAGGATTAATTCCTTTTCATTAGCAGTGCACTAAATGAAATGAATGCAGCACTTAACCATGCAGAATAGCTCGTGTGGGGCTATTCAGTTGTCAAATGCTGTCACAGGATTTCATTAAGTTTTATAGCTGTTATTTAATAGATCGGTTTCAGTGCGACTGTCATTACCCTCGCTATCTTGTGCATGTGGTGATTAACGACACGGTTGCAAGCATCCCCCTCTTGTGCTTATGTCCACTCAAAAATGCAAATAAAATGGTTCTTACGTTGTCACAGTGTATATAGTAATGACAGATTTAGAGAGGATGACTCCTGAGTACTGAAATCTCCAGCTCAAAGGTTGGAAATAATGCTCATTACAAAACCTGGGGGAGGAAGTTGATCCATGCTATACTGGAGTTAATGGTTGCTAGACTCAACAGAATTACATTCACTAACGGTTTTAATCTGGATCCACCAGCTTTTGGCAAGTTAATAATTGTCAGTGGTATCAGAAGTTTTTCTTCAGGTGCCTGAAGCCTTTTAAACCAATTTCCCCAGGGCAGCACTGTCCCTCGTTAACCCCCCTGGGGCTCATCACCATAGGGCACTATATCTTTGCATTGCAGGCACTGGAGCTTCATTTCTCCTCTGCTTTTAACTAAACCAGGTTTTGGAAGTGCAAACATTCCTCTTTTTTTTTCTGTTTTTTTTTTTCCTCTAGGGGGATACGAAACCTTTAACTCGCAATATCCTGAGTGCTGCGTGGATGGAAAGCTCATTTCCCCAGAGAGGACCGAAGCAGAGAGAAACCTTGCCAGCCACTGTGAGAAGCAGAGTGCCAACCACAAACCCGCTTACGATGAGGTGTGTGTCACGGCCATGGCAGATGACCTTCCTCTTGGGTCTCCCTCCTGCCACCAGGCTGTGTTGGAGGCTGGCAGGGTGCTGGTGGCCCTCGTGCTGGCACGGGCTGTCAATGAGTCGCAGTCTCAGGTTGGCAGCCTGAGTGTTGAATGAGATGCCCTGTGTCTGCTGCTGGTCAGCATCGTCTCTGCCTGCATTCAAAATTAGACAACAGAAGGAGGAAAAACACCCTGTCTAGCCCCAAAACTGTATTTGCAACCTGTCTTTATCACACAGCCAGGCAGCAGGAGCCATAAGCAGCTCACACCTCCCCAGGAGACTAAAAAAGGGCAGGGGAGAGGCTGCCAGGAGTGTCATTTTTCCAACAGATGAAGGAGCACGCTCTGCTCGTGCCTCCTCTGAGACCCCAGCAGGAATCTGAGGCTGGCAGAGGGGGCTGGGGCCATGGGGCTGCTTCTGAGAAGAAGCAGTAGCTCTTGAGAGCTGCCCTTGGGCAGGGGAAGTGAGGTTTCCGCGGGGGAAGTCATCACGCGCCCGCCTGGCCCGGGGAATACGTATGCTCCGAGATGTCACCCTGTGGTCGGGCCACTTCCGCTGGGGAGCATGTTTCCTGGTGCTGGGGGGAGCCCCCGGGTGATGCCCTTCTGCTCCCCCAGGAACACCTCTTGCCCCAGGCCCTCTCCTGCCACCCTGGGCGGCTCCCGGCTGTCCCTGGTGCATGGGACCTGCTGGGTGGGCAGCTCGGCAGGGTGGAAAGCCAGCCTCTCGCAGCCGGGGGGCTGGCAGGAGCTCTGGCGCATCATGGAAAGTTACCCGTGATCTCCGAAACCCTTGTGTGAGGTGGTGGCTTTTTTCTTTCACAGTCTCGTCACCCAGCCTTTGCTTGCGCTGAGGAAGGAGGAACTGAGATGACATCTTGGGGCGGGTGACGTGGCAGGTGCTGCGCCCCAGGGAGGTGCAGGGGGATGGGGAGCCTTGCTCCAATTTTTTTTGCTTTGCTTCACCTTTGGAGGTGTGAGTGGAGAGGTTGAGATAGAGCAGCCTCTTCCTCCATCCTTCTCTTCCTCGTGCTTGGATGTGGCTCCCCCCCTCACTCGTATTTCAGTAAAATCTCAGAGGGAACGGGCCTCACAATGAAAGTGCTTTGGGTGCGTCTCAAAGGGCAACACAAGTGGGCTGGATCTGACAAGAAAATGAAAACCTTTTTCCTACGTGGGCTTTGACATTGCAGTGATTCACTGGCTGGGCAGCACTGGGGTTCAAAACCGCCAGCGAGGGAGGGAGTGAGCGCTCATGCAGGCTCCCTTGCCTTTTGGGTATCAGGAGTGAAATACCTTTGAAAAGGAATTCCATGTTTCTGCTCCTTCTCTTCCAGGGCGGGCCAGTGGAAATTCTGCCTTTTCTCTACCTTGGTAGTGCCTATCACGCTTCTAAGTGCGAGTTTCTCGCCAACCTGCACATCACGGCCCTGCTCAACGTCTCCAGGAAAAGCTCAGAGTCCTTCAAAGACCAGTATTGCTACAAGTGGATACCAGTGGAGGACAGCCACACGGCAGACATCAGCTCACACTTTCAGGAAGCCATCGACTTCATTGGTAGGTCCAAATTAACAACTTTCCAGATCTTCATGTATATTAAATTCATTCATTTTAAAATACATAATGGTGGGAAGGACACATTATTTTCTGTATGATCCCCCATGCCACAACAAAAGTTTAAGTCCCCTCACTGTCCCAGCATCTCTCCTGGCAGAGGGCTTTCCATGAGGGTGGAAGGAAGAGGGACTTTCAGAGCAAGTCTCTAGCCTCTCTCCAGGCTGGGAGGCCAAGGAAGGAAAATGCCTCCTCTTGACTGCCATCAGGCCGATGAGGCGAGTGAGCTGGCTAGCTTTATTTTCTTTTTAAAGCAAGCCTAGGTGTAACATCAGCCTGACAGGGAGCAAAATATGGTTGAATAACACCAAAGTCTATTGATTTTGTAAATTAATTTTAAAAAAAAGTTCCTTGGACTTGCATGCTAGAGCCTGCAAAAGCCAGGTGAAGCAGAGTCAGCTTACTGCCCTGCAGTGCTGAGATATCCCAAAGACAAAGGATCTTAGAAATCTAGCATCTCCCTTTATCACAGAGCTCTTTCCATTCCTCCTTTTGATCATGTTGGTATCTCACCCTTTAATCAATGCCAAAAAAAAAAAAAAAGGCCTTTAAAGAACCCAAATCTTCCTGTGTTAGGCTGGGTAGGTCAGCGACACACTGGCTGTGCCAGGTAGTGCAAGGGAGAGGCTCCTCCCTGAGAGGCACAGGGTGGTTTAGTGGGGTGGAGCAGCCTGAGCCGGGGTGGAGATGGTGTTGAAATCGGTGTTGTTGCTCTCCAGGAACATTCGAGACAGAAATGGAATAAAACCCCAGTTACAGACTTGCTGAACTCATCGCTCAGCTGAGTTCAAGTCCTTTGACAGTGCAGGCAGAATTAAAAAAATCTGATCTGAGGGCGTCCTCTGAGCCCTTCCCCTCATTGGTAAGGGGCTTCTCGCATCTTTCAGGGAAATGTTAATTCAAGGCACTCTTCTGTCCCATCTCCAACCCCTTCTGATAGTTGCTGAGTCACTTGGAAATTTCCCAGATTTTGAGGATGACTTCAGTTTTTACTTTCTTTTGAAACTGGGTGTGTGGTGTGGATGCTGGGGGATGACTCAAATCCATGTCTTATTTTGTGCAGTAGTTAAATATAACCGGTTGTGGTGGCACCAGTCCCCAGGCAGACAATCGAAGACAGGCAAATGATAACTTGCTCAGCTCCGCATTGTTTCACTAGCACTACACTCGGCGCAGTTATCCATAAATTGGAGCTTGAACATACTGCTCAAGGCAATAGAGCAGAAAATGTCTATTTTTGAACTATATTTTTGTGTGGAAAGGGCTTATTTTAAGCACATTCTCTTTAATCTAATAACAATCATTGTGTTGTGTGAGTAACCACAGTGGCTCCTGTTGTGTAAAATGGGTGCTTCGCATAAGCCTTTTATATCCTGACTTAAGTCCAAGCATCTTTTAACCAGGCTGTAATTAGCAACTGCCTACCAGTCTTTGTGTGCTTTGTGGTGAGGCCCCAGGGAGTGAGCTCAGCCTCTCCACCCAAGGGTACCCACCAAGGGCTCAGCTCCTGGTACTGCTGTTTGCTGCTAACAGGCCAAGAAGGGAGATGGGTTTGGACTTTAAAGAAAAGTCCTGTTTTTCTAGCAAAGCTGATGAGAGGAAGGCAACCCTGCAGCTTTTGAAACGCCTGATGGGTGGGAGGGTTGGCCAGGCTGGGTTTGGGTCAACACTTTGAGATGCAGACAGAAATGCAGGTACAGCAAACATAAGTGTTGCCCAGGTACCTGGTCTCTATCTCACAATGCTCTACACAGTTGTTCCAAAAGAGAAATAGGCACATGGCAAGGAGACAAGGAAAGACTTTCCTAAAAAATGTAGAAAGAACCAGATCAGGATCCACAGATTCTGAAATCAAGTGTCATCTGCAGCTCATCTCCATCTCAGGCTGGATTTTTGTCCCCTTTCTCTTTTAATCTCCATGTTACCCTTAGTACCCAATAGAATAGAAAGCCTCTCCTTGCTGGTGGACTGGCTGTGTGCCATGCTCCGCCTCCAGTGCTGGGTGAGTGTCACACTTGCTCTCCATCTCCAACGACAATTGATGTCTGCAATGACTTTTTTTTTTTCTCCCCTAGACTATGTCAGACGAACAGGGGGCAAGATCCTGGTGCACTGTGAAGCAGGGATTTCACGCTCTCCCACCATCTGCATGGCATATCTCATGAAGACAAAGAAGCTCTGCCTGGAGGAAGCCTTCGACTACATCAAGCAGCGTCGGAGCCTGATCTCACCAAACTTTGGTTTCATGGGCCAGTTGCTACAATACGAGTCGGAGATCTTGTCTTCCACTCCCAGCCCCGCCGTTGCCTCCTGCAAAAGAGAAGCTGCGTCTTTCTTTGCAGAAGAACTGACATTAGGCAAAAACTTTGAAGGCTCATGTTTCGGCTTTCCTACCTCAGTGTTGAGTTCTGTGCCCATCCACTCTCCTGTCCACCAGCTGAAACTCAGCCCGATGACGGCATCTTCGTCCTGCTGAACACCCTGGGGAGACTGGAGCTGGTGTGGTCCTCTGATCCAAACTGTGACTCCAACAAGAACATTTCATGAATGTGCAATAGAGAAACCTCATCAACTTAGTCTGAGATAGAGTGGTTGTCGTGGGTCATACTTGCCGTATGCTGTGACTGTAAGATGCAAGTGCTCTAAGTGTGGCAGGTCTTCTGAACTTTTATTGTCTTTTTTTTAAAAAAACAGAAAAAGTGCTTTTTTAGGTTTTTATCCACAGAGTGTGCACCTACTACTGTATTTCCAGATCCCTGGGGAGAAATGAGAAATCCATTTAGTATATTCTCAGTTCCCATCTCTTTCCCTTCTTATTTTTGAAAAGACCCTTATCTAAAGTTTCAAGCAATAAACAGCAGCACTGGGGAAGAAAGCAAAACGAAAAGCACCACCTTTGCAATGGCAGAGGTGGTGGGAGTGAATATTCATTCTGCTTTTTCTCTGGTTTTCCTCCTCCCCTCTCCTATGTCACGCATCAGGGAGCAAAAGGCTGGGGTGGTAGGAGGGAGCTCCTTTCCCAGGACACTGTTACACAACCAGGTAAAAATCCCCTCTCCTGCTCCAGCCTCTGAAGTGTCAGGTATTGACCACGGTGTAACTGGACACCAAACCAGACCTTGGATCCATTCAGGTGTGGCATTTCCCGTAGTTCTGCATTTGCCTTTGCACTGGATGTGCTTTTAACTAAGGCGAGGGAACTTAACTGAAGCTATCAGGCTACCCTGATGAGCTATTATCCTCCCATTTATTTAAGAACAGCCCTACAATACTTGAATGTCTCCACGATCCTCATCTGAGTTACTTCCCATCAGATAATACTGTAACTGCTGGATTTTACACCAAAAAAACCCCTGACAAGCTCGGCTCCAAGCCAACTCTTCCTCCATCCGTTCCCAACCGTTCCCAGTGTGTATCGTGTGATCAAGTGGTCTTGTTTAGTTTCGTAGCTTGCTTAGCACATGTGGTCACTTCTAGGCAGACTTTGTCTGCAGAAACCATTTCTCTCTTGCTCATGTTGGCTTCTGTGTCTGCAGGGAGTTCAGAACTAGCAGCTCTCTGTCTGTTGACCTTTTTAATTTTTTAATATGTAATATGTATGGGAAATGGCAATAATTTACTGGAGATCTCGTGAATGTGAAAGAAAACCTGCAATGGTTTTTATGGAGTGTAAAAAATAATAAAGAAAAAAATAAAGCCAGGAAAAGAAAGCTGTTTGTTGTACTTGGAGTGAGCTGCAAAAGTGCTTTGGCAGAGCTTGGTGGCAGCAGAGATCACCTGAGAAAAATGCCATGGCCCAAAAGTGGTGTAAGGAGGTAGAAGTGGAGGGTAAGCATCACTGGGCTCTGTGCTGAAAGACTCCAAGGTACATCTCTGCGGAGGGGAGAAGGTGAGGGGGAGGACTGTTTTAAACAGAATGACATGAGTCATGGTTGTGTCACTTCCCAGCAGCCAGGCAGGCACTTCTGTTTCGGTTCACGCATGTTTTACACGAGATTTGCCATGTTGCTGAAGATGAAAATCTGAACGAGGCACGGCCCCCGCTTCCTGAGCACGTGCCATGGGGTGCTGCATGCCCTGGTCCCTGGTATGATGCATGTGGGTGGCAGGCCACCCGCGAGCGTCACACCAGGCTCAAGGGCATGTGGGTAATGCTCATTTTTTCGCTCCTTTAATGAAAAAAGAAAAATTGAAGCACCAGCATCTCTGAGCCATTTCATAGCCCTTTTCATCTGGAAGTTTTTAGGCTCTTTCTGGCTCATCACTGCAGCACGCTTATAACATGTGTTTCCAAGCTATCAGGTTGAAAAAGTTATGGTGGATGTCTGGCTTACAAAGTGTCTATGCTCTGTGGGATGCATCCATTTGTAATTTCTTACCCCCAGGGAAGCAAATCTGACAAGTGAGAAGCTGTCATTGGAGATGAGCCATTGAGTTCTTCCCTGTGTCAGGGGAACATGGCAGAAGCCCTGCTTGGGCTCTGGGGGAACCAAACATGGGAACCAGCAGCTGGAGGTAAGGCAGGTGATCTAATAAGAGCAGATCAATTAATTTTCTAAGAGATCTAATTGCTCTGGAAAGGCCTTTCTGGAAATCCATAGCCAGCTGCAGTGAAAAGGCCTCTCAGCCCTCCCAAGCAGAAAGGCTGGTAGGCTTAGCGAGAGGGGCTGCATCCTGACCACAGAGACCTACAGCCTTGACAGGAAACAAAGCAGCCAACAGCTCTCATTAAAACAGCATAAAACCCCTTCTGGGGGAATGACCAGCTTTGTTTCTCCAGGATGAGGAAGCTGGAGCCCTCTGCAGAGCTGATGATGTTTGCCATAGGAACCTGCAGAGCATAAGGCAGAGGGCTGAATTCAGGGGTTAACGGAGCGACTGCTGGCCTTGGCAGATTTGACCACAGCAGCTGGAAAAGATCACAGGCCAGGCAGGGAAGCCAGGTATTTAGCAGAGAGGGAAGGCAGCTGCTCTGGTTTTGGAGGGGAGCTCTGACCCTGGGTTTTAGCACAGTGTGTTGGTGGATTGTGTTGGCAGGGGGAGACGCTGGGCTAGGATTCAGGAAGGAGTGAGGGCCAGAGTCCTGTGGGAGCCTGAAAATGGGTTGTTGTCATGCCTGGGCATAGGAGCCTGAGGTTTGTGCTGCTGCCCAGGGCACCATTGCCCTCTGCTTGGCTGGTCCCAACCCACGTCTCCTCCCTGCAGGCTGAAGGAAGCCCCAGCATCCAGGGCAGATCAGGATGTAAATGCTGCCTCCCAGAGGGATATGCTCCCATGCTTGTGCTGGTGCCTGCTTTGCTGCTTCAGTGCTAACGTAAGACCTCTGCCTCCAGATCAGCTTCTCCCTCCGCCACCTTGGCAGATCCCGCCTTTCTGAGGGGACATCACAGCCATCTGACTGCAGGGCTCTGGGGTGAGAGTATGTGCTCTGCTCCCTTCCTGGCCATGCTGCTCCCACGGGCAGGGTGGAGCTGAGGATCCAAGCACCAACGTGTGAAGGTGAGCGTGACAAATCAGGATGGCACCTACTTGGGAGATGGGATGTGTGAGTTTGAACCTGCGTGGGCAGGGCAGGAACCTCGGTTGTCTGCTTCCAGACACCAGCACGTGACAGCTACCTCTATCCTTAGGGAAAGGAAGAGCTCTGACAGTGTTTTGTGGCTTGTGTGCTGAGCAAATTCACCAGATTTGGTAGGATGGAAGATTTAGGGGGCTTTTATACCCTAGATGGGCTTGGTTTTGGGTAGCTCACTCCTAGGGATGGAAGTTCAGATCATGCAGGTGTGTTGGTAATGTCAGAGATGAAGGATGCGGGCTGAAAGTGAGGGGGGTTGAAGTGGTTGGGCCAATGTGCCTGTGTCCACCTGCCAGCTAAGCTTGATGGAGGAGCAGGGATCTCAAAAACAAAGTTCTGATGGAAAGTAGAGACCTAAGTAGCTGTGACAGCAAGGGGAAGGCTATAGCATGATGCTTTCAGGCATCAGAAAATGCAAGTGAGGGAAAGATGCCAGGAATGCTGTAGCCTTAGGCAAAACTTTGATTAGAGCTTATCCCTTATGATACCTGGATCCAAAGAAGATGAGAGGAAATGTCACAGAAAAGAGGATTTTGCAGGTTCTGCTGCCCATGGAAGTGCTGTTTCAGGGCTTCCCTGGGGCATGCACATCTCTCTCCACTGACGCTCCTGATGTTGCACCCTTATGTCCTAGACTCCTTGGTGTCACTGAGGAGCTGTTTCAGATCCTGGTGTGGGACTGAAAAGGGCTTGTGCCACGTAGCTTTTGGTCCCTTGCTTTTAGGCTTGCAAGGAGCAGTCATGTTGCCAGCGTGAGTGCTCTTGCTCAGCCCTTCTCTGCTTTGCACATGCCGCCTTTCCTTTCTGCCTCCAAGACAAACAAACTTCAAAAAGCTGCCACAAAACATACATGTCTTTACGTGGCTGCAAATCAGGCTGTGAAGAGATCTGGGGTGGGGGTGGATGGGTGGGTGTTGTCCTTAAGTGTCCCTATGTGTTCTTTCAGACCATACATTGCTGGTGTGATTTGCAGCCTGTGCTGGTTACAAAGACTTCTCCCGCTTCTCTGATTAAAGGACTTTCCAAAAGGCAGAAATTACATCCTGACCAGTAAAACCCAGGTAAAATTCACCTGCTCCGTGGGGAGTTTATACTGAGGTGCCCATCCCCAATCCCTGAGCAACATGAGGTAGGTAGCTCTTAGCTTCTCACCTTCTGGTGGCGAGCTTCTTTTTTCAGGAGACAAAGCGTGAATGAACAAGACATTCTGCAGGCATTGTTATTTGTATGCTAAAAACAACACTTGCTGGGAAGTCAAAGGCCCAAATGTGCTTGTAACATGGCAAAAATAAGTGAGGCTCCAGGCATGGTGAATTTGACCCTCCATCTCCACTTTTCATGGCTTCGTGCTAATTGGACAGGAGACATGCTGCCAGCTCACTCTCTGGGGAGAAAAAGGCAGGAACCAATTTGCAGAGCCACATAAATATGGAAGTAGGATTTTTTTTGGCGTGGGAGGTGTTACCAGTACCACACATTACGGTTCCTTGGCTTTATCACATTGTAGGCTTTTACCGAGACATGAGTAAGTACTCTAAATAAGGAATATGAAAATAGCTTGTGAAATAGGTTGAGTCATCAGAGAAAACCAAATGAAGTTCTGACACTGTGGTCTCAGTTGCAAAGTCCTACTTTGTTTTACTGTTGCGTTATAAACTATGGGGTCATTTCAGTCTGTCTATTTCAGCTTCAGAATTCAAAGTACCTGACATCTAAGTAACGCTTACCAAATGGGTTCATTTTTCTATCAGCAGCGGTGCTGCATCCCTATCAGTTCTGCCTATGAACACTTGCAGGGAACGTAAAGGTTACCAAGAGAAATGGTTTCTGTCCTTATAGCTGAAATGCTCAGCATTTCTTCCAGCTTTGTCTGGTTATTAAGGAGGATTTATGGCCCCTAGATATCCCTTCCAAGTATTAGCCTACACCATGGAAGTCACTGGCTGTTATTTGTAGCTCCTGGAAATCCTAGCAGGACCTGCCATGCTAGGAGCTGTACAAACACCAAGCAAACCCAGAAAGCCAGTAACTCAAGACCAGGAGTGACTGTGGTAGATAGAAAGGGAGAAAGAAGCTCAAAGCCCCTTAGGGACAGCATTGCCTTAGGACTTCCATATTTCTGCCAGGGATTTTTTGCATATGCCAGAATAGGACCTATGCTAGGGAGTACACGGGTGGAAAGCACCTCTAGGACACATGCATGCATGGGATCCATGGGATCCATTAGACATGCTGTACATGAGCAGAAGTGGGAAACACCTGTAGTATAAATCCTACAGCCACATGACACAGGGGTCCCTGTCCTAGCCTCAGCCCACGCTCACTGTGGTCACGACGAGGATTTCAGGACAGGCAGCACATAAAGGTGTCTGATCTGCTGGGACTGTTAAGACACTCAGAAATGAGAAGCAAACTGATAAAGACCTCAAAAACCTTTAGTAGAAGCATTTTTCCAGATTTGGTTTTACTGAGCTACTCCTGTTAGTAAAGTTACCCACATGAATAAATGTTCATTGGAGGCTTAAGTCTCTCAAGTGAAACGACAATGTAGTTTTTCGTGGGCTCTCTTTTTTTGTGTGTTTGTGTGTCTGTGTGTGCACGTGTGAATAGTGGCTTATTTCTGCCACACAGATACTCCATTTCTGAGATTCCTTTGTAAAGCAGGCAGCATTTGATAGTGAGTCATCTCTCATTATTAAATTGCCCATACATTGCGAGCTGCCTCCAGGTCCTGATCCAAAGCCTATTGCCTTTGGTGGGGAGGATGACTCCTGAACACAATAGAGTTCGGATCAGGCCCTGGATGAATCTTTACGTTAAATCTTTATTTTAAGGGGCATTCATTCTAATTGGAAATAAAGTTGCTGCTGCATTGAAATGGAACATGAGGTCTACAGGACTCAAACTGGAACAATGGGTATACCCTCTCTGCTCTAATGCCTCCAATCATGTTAAGTCAAGTTAACTGGAAAATCAATTGACATGAATTCCAGCATGACCATTAACTGCCATCCGGCTGGGTCCTGAGGGACTAGCCAAGATGAAGCAGATTTATAACAGGGAAGGAGCAGAACTGTGTGTGTTCATCTCCTAGAGATGCTTTCAACCTGAGGTCTCCCTAGCAATGCCCACTTTGTCCCGAGTAATTTCTGTGGCTAACGGGCAGCCCGGGAGGTCAGGCAGTCTGGGATCAGTTATGGGCCCTGCCCTCGGCTTTCCCAGGCAAGCAATGCAGCTGCTCTGTACAGTCCTGCTGGCACAGTCACGTTTGTCAAAAGCATAAAGGAAGTGAGCGAGACCTGGACTGACCGAGCTGACCAGTCAGATCCCTTGAGTATATAGAAAAGGACTGTAGCAGCAAAACTGTGTTTTCCACAGCACAGCTGATTTCTCCTGCAGAGGATGTTTCTGGTCTGTTGGTAAAAAGCAGAACTTTGCTGATGTTGCTTTGCTCATGCAAGAAGCATTTTGCTGCTAGAGTGGACCTGAATTTCTCTCTAAATGTTTCTCGAAGGCTTATCTGTACGTCTCTGCATCCTCCCTTGAATGAGGGATAATGATATCGATCTCATTCTGAGAAAGGCATAAAGCTTTTTTCATATGTTTGCAATGCACATTAGACCCATGGACAAAGGCTATCCTAAGCACAAAATCTCGTTACCATGATGTATTTATTGTACTGTTCTTGTGAGGCCATATATTCTGTATTACAAGACGGAGGGTTTGGTTGTTTTTTTTCTTCCCCTCCCCAGGATATAATGTTTTACTTAGTTAAAAACAAAACCAATTGGGCAGCACTTTCAGACAACCACCGTGGGGTAAAGCAGCCATTCTGCCAGGAAGCGGGCAATGGGAGCCCTGGGTGGGTGGCAAGAAATCTGTGTGCTACCGAGTGCTAAAGCACTGAGATGGTTCAGTTTACTAAATCCAGCTGTGAAGAGCAGCTGGCTTTCTGGCAGTCAGCACGACATTCACAGGCGGATATGCTTGAGAGAATTGATCAGGGGCCACCAATGGGGAGAATGGAAAAGGGGAGGGTATGTTGTTCCCTGTGCTGCTGAGTGCTAAAGGGGCTGCTGGCAGTTCTGCCTACCAAATCCAGCTGCCAGGAGCTTTTCTGGACTTGAATTTGACATCTGATGGGGGATACGCCTCGGCTGTGAGCGTGGGGAAGAAGGGGGAAGCAGAAGGCTTCTGCATAACCAGGTACTGCCCTGCTCAATGCTCTGGCTTGCAGGATCCTGGGGAAAGGTCATCGGGACAAGTCGGGGACGTCTGTAGACAGCAGGGGAGGCTGCCAAGAGGCTTCAGACTGTTTGCATCTTGGTTTCCCTTCCCATTCCCAACTCCCAGGAGGGAGCTGCGGACACCAGGGGAGGCAGCAGGCACAGCATGCCAGGGCAAGGGGAGATCATGTAGAATAAACAGTGAGATTCTTCCCTGGAGGGCTGGAAAAGATAAAAAAGATGCCCGTTATCTGGACCAAACTGTGAAAAGCTGCACCGGTGAAGCCTGCCAGCTTAGGTGTGATAGGAGAATTAAGTCCTGCTGCCCCTGGGCTCAGCCTGGGAAGACTCTGAGAAATGATGATCGTTAAGGCAAGGGAGGTCCAAGATAATCCCTGGGGTAGTGGTTTTACTTTCCATGATAAAGCTGGCAGGTATCTTTGCTTTCCTTTGATCTTCAAAGGACAGGAGGAAATTTCACACTTAGGGGAGGCCACCCCGTGTCAGGTGAAGTTGCTGCAGTTTGTGAAAGTCGGCCAGATGCCTTAAGGTCAGCAGCTCACCTGCCTTAGTGCGAAAATGCCTGGCAGAAAGGAGTCTGCCTTTTCCTGGGGCTGGTTTTTGTGCCCTGGTTAGAAAAATCACATTTGTTTTTGGATCCAGAGGCTGCAGACGGATGGCTCAAAGAAGGAGTGAAATCCAAGCAATGTGATTCTGATGTGATTCATTAGTTTGGATGTATATTACTTTGTTGGATGGATGCAAGCAGCCAAAATAATGATTTTTGTTCTAATCTAATCGCAAATTTACCACAGCCGCCTCCTTCCAGGGTGCTAATGAGGAGAAGAGGCAGGAGGAAAGGGATTTTTTGGTATTTCAGGATGCTCTGTGGAAAACAGATGTCCAGTCTGGCATCTCTGACAAATGTAATTTTGCTTGTACAGGCCACAAAGACTGAAAAAACTGCCCCAAAATGAGGCAGGTTGGATAACAGGCCCACGTGGGCTCTCTCTGCCCCTTGCCCTGCAGCCTGGCTCACCACACATGCTGAGCACAGACATTTGGAGACTTCTCTGCATCCACCCGCCAAATCCCCCCGGAAGCATCTGTGGCCCTCGGTTAGTCTGTGTCCTGGCAGTGCTGGGAATGGCTTGCAAAATACCCCTTTGGTCAATGATATCATCCAACCAGCAACACCTCTGGGGCCAGGACAGGCACTGCCACTTCCCCTCGGTCCTTCACCCACTCTTTTATAACAGCAAAAAAAATCAGTCTTTCTGCAGACGCAGCTTCAGAGCAAGCAGTGAGTCCCGCAGATGGGACACACGTCTGCATGGCTCTCTTACTGTGAAGATCGAGTTTACTGCTTGCTTGAACAGGAGGAGATTCTTTGGAAGGAAAATTGACTGTTGTTGATTCACGTCCTGATCTCCCAGGCTTGCGCCGGTGTCTGAGTTGGCGATCTTTCACCTAGAGTTTGGGATTAGGCAGGTCTTCAGAGACAACCCTCGCTTATGATTTATTTTGATGAGAACAAGTTGATCCTGTCCTCCCAGGACTGTCCCTGAGCCCCGCTGGTGGATGGGCAGGTGTCCCCCCTAGGAATGTCATGCAGCCCCCCGAAAGCAGCCACCCCACTACCCCAGTGCCAGTGAGGTGGTGCTGACCCAGCCCCGCTTCAGGACAGCCCCCACCGAAGCCAAGGGTTGCTGTGGGCTGCCACTCTCACAGCTGGGGCAGCCACCATGTGCGACAGTTCTGTGGAGTCCAGGGTCCCTGATTCACTTCTCCTTCACCCAAAAATAGGCCTGGGAGTGCATCTGGAGGGCACAGCTGTCCCCATAAGCAGCCCACTGCAGGGCCTTTCTCTTGTCTGAGGGTTAAAAAAGAAAAAAACACAGAGCAATGGCTTCTTTCATGAAATTTCCAAATGCAACAGAGTTCTTTATTGCATCAGAGCAAAGAAAAAAATAGCTGGTTTATACCCTTCAGCAGGATATGGCCCCTCTCACCCCACGGCAGGAGCCAGCCCGGCCCTTGCCGTCTGCCGGGACAGCTCCCGGCACAGCCCTGCCGCAGCACCAGGTGTGTGATTCATTTCATGTGTATGCAACGGCTTGATTTATAAAATTAGCAAACCAAGTGAAATTAATTCAACCACAACCACATTTTATTCATAGAGAAATTTGGTAACTTTGCTCAAGAAAAAAAAAAAATTATTGGAAAGGAAACGTACGTGTGGCTGGCTTGCATGTTTTCCAGAATAAGTGCTCCTTGTTCCTCGAAAGCCTGGTGGGTTGAACGGACTGAAACTGATGCTCATGCCCAGGTCAGTCGAGAAAGGGCTGGTTTCTCTCACTTCACCTGATACAATCTCCACTGAATTTAAAGGCAAGAGAAAGACACGCTATGGACTTGCTGCCTTAGGACTCACACTTGACGTGGGTAGTTTAGGAGGAGAGGTATTCTTGGCTGTCCCACAGTTACCCTGCTTGACCTTGGGCAAGACACTTTCTTACTGCCTTGGTTTCACAAGCTGAAATGAGAATATCAGAATATCTGGTAGCGTGTTCAGAGTGCCATTAAACACGAGTTTCTGCAGGGTCTAACCGAAGTGTCAACCAAAGCTCGGTTCCCTGGTTTGCTCCTGAGATTCTGCTGCAACACCAATATGAAGAAGAAGTGCCCCCAGCAGTGTTCTGCCTCCCCTACCGACTTCAAGTGATGAAGCACAAGTGACTGACTGTTGTGATGAGCCTACTGATTTCTACAGTCATCTAAAAATGGCAGTAAATACCTCAGTGATTGCAGCCATTCATGAATGAAAGCAGTCTATACACATGTTGGTTCACAACTGAAAGTGGTAATAGAAGAGGTTAATAATACACTTAAAATGCTTTTTTTCCCTCCACAATATGTTAAACACCTTTTTTCTAAGAGAAATTTTACTATTTGAGAAGACAGAAAAAAATACTACAGGCTTGAAATCCCATCTATATATTCCCATTAAGCTTCATGAAAGAACTGCCTGACGTATTTTCATGCAGATGAAGCCTAGATGAATTAAAGCACTGTTCCCACTTTCTCCTTTCTAATGCTAATGTTTAATTCTAACGTATTTATAGAAAAACACTGCTTATAAAACAGGGCCATAGAAAAAAGCTCTGCAGCACCTATTGAAGCGAGGTGAACTCCACGTGTAGCAAGCACTGATTATATGGTTGCATGTTCTGAATAAGGTGTGCTGTTTCACTAGCTGCCAGCTTTCTGCACTCCTACAGCCACAGCAGCTTGACAGGATGAAGATGACACGCATCACCCTTGGATTGGGTGCATATTCAGCATGGACTATGAAACCAAAAGAGTAACAAAAAATATAATACTTACCCCACCCCTCCAGTCCCTCAAATATGAATTTCCAAAAGCTATGTGACAAAACCTGTATGCAGGGGCCTGTATTTGAAACACCTTTTGAACTAGGCAATCATTCACCACTTAATCCTTAATGAATGCAGTTGCTATTTTTGCAAGCACATCACACTGGTGCAAGCGTTTGTTGAAATCTCAATGAGATACGATTTTATTCCTATGAATAAATATAACCTGGTGTCTGTACATATCCGTACACACCCACATGTCATCTCCAAACTGCAGGAGTATGTTTTATATCCAATGCTGTCAAGAGGGAAGTAATACACGGGGATAAATAACATCCCAGGTCCTTATTTGTGCCTGTTTGTAATACAGAGGGTGATGCACTTCTTGGTACACCTCAACAACAGCAAGCTGTCTGGGGCACCAGGCGTGGACCAGCAGGTTGTGGGATCATGGCTCTTAGAGCTTTGACTCGAGCCAGGGTTTTCAAGAGGACTTGGTGCATCCAGGCATAATCATATCAGTGCAGCAGGCAAGAGAAAAGGCAAAATTTTCCTCAGCTGACGGCCACCCTGGTGAAACCCCTTTTTAGGGGAGGATCTTTAAATCCTTGCTCTGGGAGTCTATGATCAAGTGAAAATAAGTTTCTGAACTACAAAGAAAAGCTGGAAAATACGACTCAAGGCATCCTGTACCTCTAAAAGCAGAAGACAAAGAGGAATGAACTTTAGAACCTGCCAATTTGAAAACATTTCTATGCCTACTATTGCCCTGAGAAACAGGGATGAGCAACACAGGGTGGCGCTTCCACCCGTGGTGTTTAGCATGAGGAGAAGGCTGTTAGTGAGGAGATATCCCAGCTGTTTGTTGGGACAAAACCTTTGCTGACACGTTTCAGCAGAAGTCAGACTGCGCTGCCTGCCGTGCGGTGCCAATGGAGTCTCAAATGCATAAAACATACTGCAGTTTTCTTCCGCCTGAGTGCTTCATGAGGTGATTTTGAAAATTACAAGTTTATCTCGAATGTGTAAATCTGTGCACTTTATTTACATGCAAATACTAACACAAAAATGGATGTAAATAATTATTTTAACGAGGTATAGGATTGGTTAAGTGTATTGTGAGGAAAAGTGGGGAAATTGACTTCCCTTTCGTTTCTAAACTCTCTTCTCCCACCTGCCAGTGAGTTCTCTTGGATGGGCCAGGCAGCTGGGACCTGAAATATCGGCATCTGTAATTCAGTTCACACCAGAAAAAGTGAAGAGTAAATTCCATTACACAAACCAATCCCAGAAAGATGTTGTGAGACTCATTTAAGCATTTAAAATTCCCCCAAACCCTACAGTGAAAGGGATATTGAAAATGCAAATGGAGACAGTATTTTTCCCCCAAGTCCCATTGAACTGAGCTATTTAAAAGTAAATGCAGAACAGTCAGGCAGGAAATTTTCATTTTGAATTTATTTGTGAAGCAATCATTAAATGCTTTAGTTTCTTTAGGCACTGTGCTTTCTGAAGAGACAACGAACCATTTCTTTAAAGGTGCAGGTGAAATCTGTCACAACAGCCTCCCGATGGATCTTTAGTGAGACTATTTCATGACATGGCAGTTAAGAATGGTTGGGACTGGGGAGATTTTCCTGTTAAGCAAGAAAAGTAATTCATCCACCTATTATTCTAGGAGAGGTAGAAGCTGGACCGTTCCGTTTAAATCTAATTTTTATTAGTATTAAGAGGATCAGCTTGGGAATTCTATTGCATGTACAGAAATGTTGGCTACAGCTGCATTTCTGAAGTACTGTCAAACAGAAAATTGTGCTTTGTCTGAGACATCATGCTCCTACCGTTGTCACAACACCACCTGAAATTACTGTAACTGAAAGAAATTAGAAGGAAATTAATGTTTCTCTTCCTTCATTTGTTTTTTGTGTGTGTTGAACAGCTCCTTCAGGGAGCTCCACAGTGCCTCTCTGGGAGATAAGGAGCGGGCACAGCCTCAGGCTAACTTCTGTTTTCCGGAGGGTGTTTCCCGCCGTGCCTGGCCCTCGGCTCGCCCTGGGCACGGGTTCGCCTTCGCCCAGGCTCTCCGCGGTGGGCGCAGCGCTCGGCCCTGAGCCGTCGAGGCCGGCCAGGCCGCCCGGGCCCCGCGCCGCCGCGCCTCGCCCCCGGAGCCTGCGGGGCCCGGTGCGGCGGGGCTTCGTGCGGCCTCGCCGGAGGGGCTGGAGCCGGCGTCGTGGGAGCAATGAGCAAAAACGGATGTAAATAAGCTAAAAATTGGGGAAGGGGCTGGAACCCACCCTTCCCGGTCCCGCGCAGCCGCCGGGGCAGGCCGGGAGCCTCCGGCCTGGTGGGGACGGTGGGTGAGGGGGCGCGCTGGGGGCACGCTGGAGCCCTCCCGCAGGCCCCAAAACTGCTAATTCCTTTTTTTTTAATACTTTTTATTTTTAGATCCTGGAATAAAAGACAGGAGTGAAGATCAAGGTATTATTTTACATTCTAGGCAAGCACTTTTACTGCCCCTCCACCTCGGCGGAGGCCTGGGCGGGGTGCACAGCGCTTCTCTTCCCGGGGTCAAAGCTCCGCCATGTCCCGGCCCCCGGCCCCCGCAGCGCCCCCTGCAGGCGCGCGGCTCCGCGCCCCCTCCCGCCCCGCCACTTTCCCCCGCTCGGCTCACACTTGCCTTTGGCGCCCAACCCGCCCCTCAGAGGGAGAAACCACTTTTCCCAACTCCCTGGGGTGACCCCCACTGCAGGGTGAGGCAGCGTCACTCTCCTGCGCTTCAGAGCGCCTTCAGGCTGCCCAGTGAGGCACGCAGAAGCTGACAGAAAGGGGACTCCCTACTGTCCCTTGCGGTGGCCCTTCTCCGGCGGAGCAGGACCGCGTTCTCTTTCTCCAGACCTCCCCCCCATCTCTTGCTGAATGGTTCGCGCCGGGTCGGAACTGGGGGGGGGGAGGCTCCTCCGCCATTTTGTTTGCGTGAGGGGTGAGCGGGGCGCTGTGCTGAGAAGTCTGGGGAGGCTGAAGGGGCGGGAGGAGGAGGCGGCGGAGACCCGGGGTCACGCCGAGCACTCGTGCCGGGAAGAGGCGGTGAGGGCGGGCTGAGCGACGGCAGGAAGCACCGGGGCGGGCGCCTCCCCCATCCTTCGCGGACATGTACATCAAGCAGGTGAGCTGGCGGGGTCCAAGCTGCCCGCCTTGTGCCGTGCGGCCTGGGCCTGGCCGGGTCGGTTTGGCCCGGAGTGCTCTGCCCTGCTCTGCCCCGGCGCTAGGGGGTCTTCATTCTCCGGGCGAGCGGCAGAGCAGGTCCCCGCCCGCAGTGAGCGGCCCGCTGGCTGGTGGCGGGTCCAAAGGCCTTTGCTTGGTTCGCCGCTGTCCCGGGGGCGCAAACCGTGGCTCTTGCAGGGGGGAAGGGTCTTCGGTCGAGCCACGGAGCAAGTCCGCCGTGTGGGCCGGCAGGTGCCTTTCCTCCTCCGGTTCCCGGGCTGGTTTCATTGCAAGTGTGAAGTGGCGTTGGTGGGAAGCCCTTTTGGACGGGGGGCGTCTTCCCGGGCTCTGTGGGGACCCTTTGGACATGGCAGCCCTGGCGGCCGGCGACCCAAGGCCAGGAGTCCCGTACCCACGCGGGGCTCGTACACAAAGAAAGGGCTCTTCTCAGCTGTCAGACGGCATCTTTCACTTGTTAAAGTTGTGGGTTCTCTTTTTCCTTTTTTTTTTTTTTTTTTAATTAAATCTGCATGTGGTTTCAGTGGGGAAATAGGACTGTATTTGGGGGTTCAATTCAACCTGGTTTTGTCTGCCCCTTCCCCCGGCAGAAACAGCAGTTACTGTTGGTGCTGGGGTGATGCCTTAGGCCCCCGGGCATGGACTATTTAACCTGTTATACCTCATCCTGAAGAAGCAATCTACAGCTAACCTTCTCTTAAAAAGAAGGTTCTTGTATGGACCTTTTCCAAACAGTTTTTAAGATTGAGCTGGTCACTGATGTTACTTCTGTAGTATATCCCCGCAGTCGTGTTGCTTGGTATGGTTGAATTTTTATGGCTGCTTTTGTGCCACTGCCTATGCATGTTCGTTCAAAGCCTACTGGGATTCTCATTTCTCAGTGGACTCAAAATTGACCTGGCTTTCTGACACCCTACGGGCATCTTTATTAAGAGGAATACTTTATCATGTTCGAAAGTGCATGTTCTACAAAGAAATCAGTTTTTTATTAACTGTTTGGCTGACTAGGGAGTGTTTCAGATTCCTTTTGATAGTGTTTTAGTAAATCTCACTCATCATTGCAGGTTCGCGCATTGCTTTAAAAGTCTTTGAATAAGAATTCTTGTTCTCCAGATTTGAAGTGCAGAATAGTAAACAGTACTGAAGGTATATAGAATCAGAGTGAGAAGTCCCAATTAAATCAGGGGAAATGAGTACCATATAGAAAAAAAAAAAAATTTAGGTGATCGATAACCGATAATGCGCTAGGAGCTACAGAAGAGAGCATTAACAAGGTGCGAACACAAGAGCAAAACAGATGAGGGTGTATTTGGTTCCACCAATATCACTTATTTTGTTGCTTCCGAGAATTCATTCCTGGAGTTTGAAGATTGAAATTATTTAAGTCTAAATCCAGGGCTATGCAAGGCAATAAAGAAGTTGCAAGGTTTCAGAATATGTAGGATGATGAAGCAAGAAGCTGTCTAGGAAAGAACTTTGAAGGATGGGTCTTCCTGTATCAGACTCTTGTGATGCCTGAGTATGGGGGTGGTGAAAGTTTGCGCTTATATAGTAATATCCAAGAAACAATGATTGGTTGTTTTTACCTTTTTGTAGAGGCTTTCAGTTCTTGTGAGAATAAAGTAGATGAATTATTCCAATCTGGATATTTTTAGAATATTATAGGTAAGATGTAAAAATACTGGAGACCAAGTGCTTTGCCTGTACTTTTCTTTTTTTTTACGTCTTTAAATCTGGTGAATTGGGCAGCAGCATTGCTTGCCAAATGTTATTTTTTTAAAAATATGTGTTTGTTTTTCAAAATCAGAGTGAGCAAACGCAGTTGCTGTGGCCTGGAGTTGGTGGCAAAGCCTGAGTAAGGTTTGCTATTCCTGTTTTTCCTTTGAAACCCAGTGGTACTGAGGTAGAGCTTGCTGTTACTGCGAAAGTCTCCACCTAGCAGATGAGGCAGACTGGGATTTTTTTTTTATGGGAGGTGGGGCTCTGTGTTCACAGCCGCAGTGACTGGGTAGTCTTCAGTCCATACGTTGTCTTAAACTTGCTTTCCATAGTTTGGTCCGTGAAATTCTGAAATCCTTAATTACTTCCAGTACAGTTGCTTTGGATGTAGGTCTGAATACAGTGCAGGTACTTAATAAGAACTATCTAGATGGCTGCAATTCAAAAAAGTTTAGACAGGCAAAGTGTTGGAGGAAATTTTATTGGAAGACTATTCCCTTTCCAGAATAGTGGCTGTTGCTTAGATCTGGTGTTTGATGGTCAAGGATTAGTAATTTTCTGCCTACCTGTGTTCTTAGCTTCAGATTCCAGTAATGAAGTACTTTTGCAAAGAGAATTTGACAGGGAAGCCTGGGAAGAAAATGGCTCTCCAATTTCTGACTAGAAGTTAGTTACTGCCTTTTCAGTTTTATTTAATTCCAATTTTTATAAGTTTGAGCATTTGATTTGCTGTCTGACATGGCATTTCCATTCGGTATTAGTGAAATAGTTTTAATCCGTTAGTAGAAACAAGGCGGTAAGAGGAGTTTTCTGTGACGATCATTGGTAACCAGCTGTCACATAATGGGAGAAGGACTTAAGACCAAACTTGACATGCATAAATGAGGGCACTTTCTTCTGCCAGTCTTTCATCTAGTGAATTTTACAAACGGGATTTTTTTCCCCACCGTTTATATAGCACTCTGCCAGAATGTTATGGAATATGAATGTGGTGCTGAAGGTAGTTGTTTCTCGAGTTGCTCAGGTTTACAGTTAATGTAGGCTTTTGTGGTGGAGGGGAATGGCTTGCTTTAATGTCTACAGTACCCCTACTAGGCTTCTTGCTGAAGTTTTGTATGTGCTTCTCAGATACCAAGTATTATACTCATCTTCTGGCACTTGGGCTATTTTAATACTTGAAGATGTGAGAGAAGGGATGACAGAAAACCAGAAAATGGTGATGGGACCATAGACCTTACAAACAAACCAGACTTAAATAATTTTACATTCTAAACTTCAGCAGTAATAGTAATGAGAAATATCTTGTAAGATATTTTACTGTCTTCCTAACAAGTAATTAGTTTGATGCCTATCATGGTGAAACATTGCTATTATTTTACCAGTATCTTGCTGCTATTGGGGAAGAGCTGGATGAAGGAGCTAACGATTAAATGTCAACTCTAGTCGTCTTGTGAGCGTTCTTGCTGAAAGATCTACAAACATCAAAACTTTTCAGGTGGCTGCTGTATTTGTGATGTCTCGCTGAGCAGAGCAAAGCTGCTCTATAGTCTTTCAGCATGGCTTTAATGTCTGGAAGAGGTTGCTTAATGCTGGAATGTTGGTGCTGGAAGTTAGAGCCTCTATGCAGAGCTGAAGCGTTAGGATATTGTCACTCTCTACCTTGTATGTTACTTGGCCTGGCAAACCTCAGATCACTACGGAAATTGAATAGTTGGAATTTGACTGACCATCTGCTGTGCAGGTTTGTATTTGTCTATTTAGGAACTGAATTCACTAGAACCAAGATAAACTTCTTTTTTTTTTTCTTTTCCCTTCAGGCTGCATGGTAAAACAAATTAAGACTGTATTGCATGTAAAAAAGGTGGAGTCTGGTATAGTGTTTGCAGTCTGCAATTGCTCTACTTCAAGAATTTGCAAACAGAATTTTTATGCTGTATGTGGACTGCATTATAAAAATTAACTGTAAATCTGGCCCTACCAGGATAAGTGCCTGTTATATTGGGGTTTTTTTCCTGTATGTAATATTTGATGCAAATACATCTTTTTTGTGTAGTTTGTTACAAAAAGATTCTTGGAACTGTCTTGTTCACCAGCGTCTCTTGTGATATGGGGACAAAAATCTGTCCCTAAAGTGATGCTTAGGTCAGGGGGGCAAGCCTTGTGATGTAAGTTGCTGATGGAAGGTTGAAGTGTGTGCAGGAAAGGTGGGGGAAATCGGGTATATTATAATTGATGTAAATATTCTGTAAAAACTGCTCAAGAACAGAGAAAGCTTTGTTAAAACAACTCACTCTTCTCGTTAGGTGATCATTCAGGGCTTTCGAAGCTACAGGGACCAAACCATTGTGGACCCGTTCAGTTCAAAGCACAACGTCATTGGTAAGTTCTGATACTTATCCTTTAACAGCAAGTAGAGTTGCATTGTTACTTCAGATCATGTTCACATTAGACTCCTTTATAGTTTTTGATACTCTGTCTACATTTGATGACTCTAATTTCTGTTTTGGGAACTTCTTTACAGTTGTCTGTAACATATCACAAGGCGTATTCTACTTACAGCAAAGTAATGCTAACGTTCAGTTTTACTGTGAGACAGTGTCTGAGTCTTCAGAAATTGAGTGAGGTCTGTGAACTCCTTCATATGTGCAGATCTCTGCATCAGCCAGGCCCCCTTTAAAGGCTGCCCTGGCAGGAACGGCAGCAGAGAATTTGTATGGGATTCTTTTTGTGTGTGTGTGCACGCAAGTGTGATCATTTTTGATACGTAAGCACACTAGCTACTGGAAACTGCTGCAGAGAGGAAGATCCTCTTCATTCCAGCTTTGGAAGAATGAATTTCTGGAATGTGGACTGTCAGAAAGTCTAATACTAGTTTCAAAGTGTGGTTTCATAAACAGCACCTAATCTAACAGCATGTTGTTGTGCACCATTCTCAAGGCCCTTCCTGGTTTTGCCCATAGATGCCTGGTCTTGCCTTTTCATTTGAATTGATTTTAGTGACTGTGCAGCAGTTTTGAGACTGCTGACCCAACAGAACAGTGAATTTTGGACATAAAAACTTGGTAGCCTGGATTTACTCTGAGACTGGAAAAACATGCATATGACTTGAATAGCATGTCCTATTACATAATGTTACTTCAGCAGGAGCTAAAACCTTATCCTGGTATTAGTGTTTTTAAAAGGGAAAAAAAAAAATCCAGCTTCACTATTTTTTGCTTTTTTAAAAACCTCATAGCAGCCCTAAGTAGTTGAGGGGATGAGGTGAATCCAGAGGGCACCTAGCAGGAAGGGATGAAAAGCTTGGGATGCTCATTGCTGCTGGAAGGCAAGCAGCTTCCAAATTAGTAGAGTAGGTGTGGATCTTAAAGATAAGACACTGAGCCTTGCTGAAGCAAATCAGAATAAACACTGATATTACTGTATGTTACTGTAGTGCAGTGTTCTTACACCTTTATTTTTAAAGTAGAAATAGTACTACTTCTGTTTTTTTAAAACAAAACTTTGCTGAATTAGCAAGTGGAGTATTAAGAAGTTCATACTCTGTCTGACGTTCATACAGTCAACCTGAATGTACAGACAAGCGATTTCCTTTGGTTAAATACAAAAAATTGATTCTGGGACCAGAACAACTGGATTTAGGTCTACTGATCTTATCCCATCGGGAGATCAGTATTAACAAGAAAAGGATGGGAATAAATAGGGTTGATTTAATCATTCTTCTCATTGTAGAGTAGCGTTGGAGTTTATAAGTCACTGTAATGTGTTTGAGTGGGGTACGGGCTGCTCTTTTGTTCTCAATGACTATGTAAGTGATCCACCTACTAAGTTTACTTCCTTCCCTTGAGATTTTGTTTGTCTGTGTTACATTTGTTCTTGAATATTTATATGCAACATTTAATGTACATTGTAGTGTTAACCTGCGTCAACTTGAGGTTATACTTTGTGTTTTAATTTTCAGTTGGAAGAAATGGGTCTGGAAAAAGCAACTTTTTTTACGGTAAGCATGGATTTCTTAATGTAATAGCATGGGGATGCTGATGATACTGGGTTTCTTTGTTTTTGCCAGGAGTTGGTTTACCAAATGTTCCTCCCCAACAAGGTGTGGCATATTGGTAATTACTTGAGATTGATGAAAAGCAGATCTCAGTGCGCTTGTTTAATACTTACCTTCATGTTTTTCCCTAGTATTTGTCTTCTCTCCAAAGGCCTTCTGAGACTTAAATGGCAAAAAAAGTATTTGCAGGAGGAAACTGATTCTAAAAGTCACCCACCTCAAAAGCTGATCATGATAGTTGCAGTTGCTTTAGACGTTCTTAGGGGCTAAATTCTAAGCTGGTTGCATAGGAGTATGGCACAGCTTATACAACCTCTTAACATATGGTTATGAGGGGGATTTTGTGGGGTGGGAGCATCAATGGAGGAGCAAAGTTGCTAGTCAAAGGTGTTAGTGGCCTTTGTGACGATAGTCTTTATATACATACTTACAGTGTTAAGTATTTTAGCAATATTTTCAATCTAGCCTGCTTGCTATGTATGTAGAGGAAAGCTCATGAATCCCTACTTATGCAGCATTGTTAATGCTTGTGCAGCGAACTAGTAAGGTGGTGACAATGAGAGTTCTTCAGAGAAGTTGTGCTGTACAGCAGGCTGAGGGATAAAGATCCAGCAGATGAAGGTTTTTAATAAAGAAACATTGTAAGGTATTAGCAACAGCATGACTACCCTATACAACAGTAAAACAGTATGCTTTGAGTTAAAGAAACTGCTGCAGATCTCCCTAGAGGAAATAGTAAATCTTCTGTTTCTTTGCTATTTTATTACAGCAATTCAGTTTGTCCTTAGTGATGAGTTCAGTCATCTTCGCCCAGAGCAGAGACTGGCTTTGTTGCATGTAAGTGAAGGTGTATAACAGCAAGACTAAAGAATAAGCTAATGCATTTGAATGTATAAAAATGGTAAATAGCACGGCTGTGGATGTTTTAAGCCAATTATTTTGAAAGCATCCTTAAACATTTTTTGTTTCCCTTTGGCAAAAGGGACTTTATTACAAAGTAATACGTTGTGCTGGTAATGCACACCAGTGAATATGTATCCAGGATTTTCAGAAATAAGAATATGTGTATTGGATCTTGCATAGGTGCTCTTGACTCTCAAATCCTTGGAAGGAATGGGGAATTGGGATTGTCAGGGGAAAGGGGAGATGAATGAGCTCAAAATCCTTCTAAGGTGAGAATTATCTAACCAAAATATCTCCTTTCTTAGGAAGGCACAGGTCCTCGTGTTATTTCAGCGTTTGTGGAAATTATTTTTGACAATTCAGACAACAGGTTACCGGTAAGTTGAACACATTGCTTCAGAAATGGGTGATCATTTCAGACTCTAGTGATCTCAGTATTATAGAAGTCTACAGTATGGTAACTGCTTTTGAGTCAGTTCTGGTAAAAAGTGCTGTAAACATTCTGGATTGGTTATACGTACCTACTGCAAGCAGCTAAATTTACTGGGTTTTGTTTTCTTCAGATTGATAAAGAGGAAGTCTCACTTCGCAGAGTCATTGGAGCCAAGAAGGACCAATATTTCTTAGACAAGAAAATGGTGACGTAGGTACTTCTTTTCCTTAGCTGAATGATACTAGGAGTATTTCTGTAAAATTCTGTAGTCAAAATGAACACTCATCTCTAGCCTGAAATAAATTAATTCAGTTGTGTAATACTGAGTACTGGTAGTTTGACAGCAAGGACATCAGTCCTTGTGCAGTAGACAGCAGGCTTTGAATTTACAGTTTAATCCGTTCATTAACGTGATGTTTAACTGCTTATATAGCATTTCTTTCAGGGCTTTTTTAAATAGAAGAGTTACCAGACTTTAAGTGTTTCATCTCTTTTTGTGCTATCGTTACCTGTATTTGCCTCCTCTTTGCTTTGAGGTGCTTCCCTCTTAATCTGTTTCCAGTGCTGTAGTATTTTGGATATTTTCCATTTTTATTCTCTCATTTCATCGTAGAATTGGCTATTACGAAATAAAGTTCTTCAAACAGGCCACATTGCATACAGTGATTATAGCATGTGATGTATAGTTGTGATGCTTTACTGAATTTTTACAGCTGTCGCTTTTACTATGAGTGTTTTAAATAGATTGACCATGACATTTCAGGAAAAATGATGTAATGAATCTTCTTGAAAGTGCTGGATTTTCTCGCAGTAATCCCTACTACATTGTCAAACAAGGAAAGGTAAGATTCTTTTTCACAAAGTGGAGGAAATTGCTATCAATAGTGTCATGTTTCCTGCATGCCAAACTTGGTTCAATTATTGCAGAAGTAAAGCAAAACCTGAATCTGTTTGTTTGAAACAGTTCTTGTACGTGCTGCTTTTGCAAATATTACTGGTTTAGTAGTTTGTGTTGATTCTAAGAAGAAAGTTTTAGTGTCTGTAATGTTGATATTTAGAAAAGCTGTGAGGTTTTTTTATGATAAGCTTTGCAGTCATGTGCTTTTCTGTATACTTAAATACAAAGCAAACTTAATTCCTGTGGGTATTTAAGTATAAATTCATAGATTTCTGGGCCTTAAGATGAGGCAGTAAAGTAATTGTAGAGTATTTTAAGAGGCTAAAAAATAGTGTCAGTGGAAGATGAATGGAAACACTTGTGTGGAAGCACTAAAAGTGAACACACAGCAGGGAAAGGGTTCACAGCGTGGCCTGTATGAGACCCAAGCACATTACCAGAGCTTTCAAAGGACACCCAGAGCTGGAGACAAAGGGGAGAGATTACTTGTAAAGGCTCAGAGTGGGACACCATGGAGACACTGGTAATAGTCAGCTCCAGAAGGTTACTGAAAGGCATACTTAAAAGGGGAACGCAGGAGACTTGAGGAGCACTTGATGGCAGAAATGCTGACCCAGCAGTACAGTCTTTCAAATGTTTATCAGGATAGTTTTTCCTATACAGCAGAACCTGTGTATTTGGAAGAAACAACTTCGACTGGAAAGTTACTTGTGTCTTATAGTGGGGATTGGTGGTGCACGTGACTTACAGCCAAAATACACACACTGTTTTTAATAGAATACAAGTTGGAAACAGTTACCACCTTATAAAAGGATGCAACCACTGAAATGCTATTGAAGGAAGGTGAATTTTACATTGAGTGTAATTGTATGACTGATTTAATGTTGGATTAATGAGTGTTTCATGACCTGAATTATTCTAAGATTTATAACCCCTACATTTTGGTGTGGTTTTGTGGTGCATTTAAACTATTTGGTTTAGCACCAGGACATGAAAGCCCAAGCTTGAGTTTCTCTAAATGTAATTTTGAGTGCGTAATGATTTATTCAGCTTACATAATACTAGTATCTTGAATTCTAGCAGTGACTGGTAGCATTTGAGCACCAATAAAATTCATTACAAGCAGAATACTTGCCATCCTAAAGTAATTATCTCAAAAGGAAAGCAGTATGGTATATACTAGGTACCTGAGTCTTCCAGCCAAAACCTCAGGCAAACAGAGACAGCAAAACCAGTACAGTCTTTGATCTGTCTTGGTTAGCTGTGCATCTAGAGCAGGCTATTGAAATCACAGATCTTGAATTTTCAGATCAACCAAATGGCCACAGCTCCTGACTCTCAAAGACTGAAGTTACTGAGAGAAGTAGCTGGTACCAGAGTATACGATGAACGTAAAGAAGAAAGTATTTCGCTAATGAAAGAAACAGGTAAAAAGAATTTAAGAAATTAATGTTTTATGCCACAGTAATTCCCTCAACTCTAAAGTATTGCTTTTTCAGTAAAACTAATTGCTAGATAGATTTTATTTGTGATATATTAAATGATACAGAGCATGTCGTATTTCCTTCTTGAATTTTAAATATCTCAAAAGGTTTAATAAGTGACTTCATATGAGCTTTTAGTAATAAAACTTTTTAGCTAGGCTGATGGGGTTTTGTACTGTTCAAAACATGAGTGATGTCAGCTGGTAGTGATCCAAAAATCAGGATACCTGCTGCTGTGCGAGCACTAAAGTTTAGGTAGTGTGGTCCATAATTATTTCAAGTGTGCAAGTCAAGAGAGCACACGCTTGTGTTGCCTTACATAACTAGTATCAACTGTTCTGCTCTTAGGGTGGTTTTTGGGGGGGACTTCTGGACATGGGTCTCTTCTTGTCAACAGTTATGAAATGTGTAGTTTTATCACTGGAGGAGATTCAGTAGCTTTAAAGGTGTGAGAATGTATTACAGTGTTTAACTGAACTTCAATCTTGTAATCTTCTCTAAAGAGGGCAAGCGAGAGAAGATCAATGAGTTGTTAAAATACATTGAAGAGCGACTGCATACCCTAGAAGAGGAGAAAGAAGAGCTGGCTCAGTACCAGAAATGGGATAAAATGAGGAGAGCATTAGAGTACACCATTTATAATCAGGAGCTTAATGAAACCCGAGCGAAGCTTGATGAGGTGAAATATCTTGGCTAATATAAAATATAACATGAGCTGTTGATTTGCGTTTTGCCAGTGTCTCCTTGTGTTCCTTTATAGAATCTTGTCCAATGTTCTTCGCTTATTTAACAAATTATTTTCTTTCTGGAACTACTGCTGAAACAGAATCTTGCTGCTTAAGCTATTGGTGATATTTCCACACAGCTTTCTGCCAAACGAGAGACAAGTGGAGAGAAATCCAGGCAGCTGAGAGATGCACAGCAAGATGCTAGAGATAAAATGGAGGTAAAAATGCTTTTAACAAGGGCTCTCCAGAGGTGTGTTTTGCTTTGTGGGTTGTTTTTTTTTTTGAGGGGGTGGGGGGTGTTTCTAAAACTGTGTTTAAATTCTATTTTGTGCTTTCATCCCGTTTGGAAACAGGACAGGTTTTTCACATTTCTGGTATATCTTGATCTACATAATAATGATCTTGTGAGTTTTGATAGGTTCTGAAATACACGTGCAGTGTTTAAGGTACTACATACTTAAATTTGCATAGGAAATAGAACGGCAAGTTCGAGAACTGAAGACAAAGATTTCGGCAATGAAAGAAGAGAAAGAACAACTTAGTGCGGAAAGACAGGAGCAGATTAAACAGAGGACTAAATTAGAGCTGAAGGCTAAAGACCTACAGGATGAATTGGCTGGCAACAGTGAACAACGGGTATGTAACAGTGATGAAGTCTTAAAATGTCATTGGCATGCGGTAGTGTACTTGTACACTGAAGTTTTGGGTTTAGACTGCGGCCTTTCATTGTTTTCTGAGGTTTGTCAGACAGATATCTTAGTTCTTTGTGATGTCTTTAGTGTGCTTCTAGGGGATGTCATCATAGACTCCTGTGTTACAATCCTTTATTTATCCTGCATGTTGCAAAATCAGGCACCTATAATTCTCGTAATTGCTGCAAGTGTTGGAAAGGAGGCTTTTGTTTGTAGCACTAATTTGAATTTGGTGGTTTGACCCATACAGACCTTCCTTGCTTGTACAGTTTAGCTTCTCGAGAATGTTTCATTTCATCCCTCTTTGCTGTCCTGATTGGAATTGAATTCACTTCTGTGAAGTGTTAAAAACCAGCTTAGTATCAGCTAAGTAATGGCGTCTTGCAGTCTTAAAACAAATTGTTGTTTAGAAGTGTATATTTATCTAATAATACAGTTCCTGGTATTACCTAACTTTAAATACTGCTTTGTTTGACTTTCAGAAAAGACTGTTAAAAGAGAGGCAAAAGCTTCTTGAGAAGATTGAGGAGAAGCAGAAAGAATTGGCAGAAACGGAGCCAAAATTCAACAGTGTAAAAGAAAAAGAAGAGAGGGGAATTGCTAGGTCTGTGGCATTCTACAACCGGGAGTCAGAACATTTTAAAAACCCCACAAGATAATATCAATACCATCCATGTGTGCAGTTAACTCAGAGTTGTACTACATGTTGCTTGAGAATGGGGTGGCACTGTATACTTGCAGATGGTCTGTGAAAAGCCTCCTTTTATTGTTGTGGGGGACAGTTTGGTGAAATTTTAATTTTTAAGGTTAACCAGTTTTGTGGGCTATTGTCAGCTTCTTGTTTTGTGAAATCTTATGGGTGGTTTTGTGGTTTATAACATGATCCTTTCCTTTTTGTTACTGATTTTGTGTTTAAACTTTAGTACCCGATTTGAGACTTCCTGAAAATTCTTATGGTAATTCTTCATGCTTGCTCTTAATAAATTCAATTGCTCTTTATAATACAGCATGCATTTCCCTTCTCAAAACAGACTTGCACAGGCTACACAGGAAAGAACAGATCTTTATGCAAAACAGGGTCGAGGAAGCCAGTTTACTTCCAAAGAAGAAAGGGATAAGTGGATAAAGAAAGAACTGAAGTCTTTAGATCAAGCTATCAATGACAAGAAGCGGCAGATTGCAGCTATACACAAGGATTTAGAGGATACAGAGGCAAACAAGGAGAAAAATTTGGAACAGTACAGTGTAAGTTTTCAGTTTATTACTTCTTTTTTTTTATTACTACTATTTTGAGAGAAGGATTAAACACTCTGTTTAATCTTGGACAATTAGATTTTAGTGCTTGTTTATAAGGAAGATGAGACTTTCTGATTAGGTGGTCTTTTAAAAATGTACCATTGAAAACATCTACAGATGAACTCTGAACTCCCTTTAGTACTGCATCTAACTTCACTCTATATGTTGACTTTTTCTGGTACTTTTCCCAGAGTGCTTGGCCTGAGTTTTCAGGAAGAGACTTAGATCTACCTTGCTCTTGTCTGTGTTGAACATGGCCATTTCATATAGAAAACAGTTTGTTTTTATAGAGGTCTATGTTGGTTGTTTTCATTCTTCTCTTATTTTCCTAAATAGAGGATCTTTTAAACTGTGCTGCAAGAACTGCACCTTGCACCATGATTGCAGCTGGTTAGAAGTTGCATCCCTACCCATGTTAGAAGACTTAATCCAGTATTATTAATCTTGGTATTATCTGCATAACTTTTAGGTTTTCTTTCCATTAAGAAACAGCTCTTGCACTGCAAATACAGCGGTACAACCCAAAAATACCGCTCCTACTAGCATCGACAGGAGTGAAAAACCTTGCATGGTGGGAGACCACCTAGTGCCAATCTTACTACCCTGCCTGTGCTGATAGTGTTCTTGATCTTTGTGTGATGTATCTACCAAAACTGAGGGTCAGTCTGACAAAATCTAGGAGTGTAGTTGTACGAAGATGATGGTATTCTGCTAATGTACTGCTCAGATGAGGCCCTCGTTAGAAAGTAAAGGTTCTCTGAGTTGGTGAATGAAGAAATGGCATTCACCACTGACTGTATTGTACTGCTCAGTAGGAATTCTGTAGAATTGGAGAGGTTAAATTTGAGGTGGCCTTAGATTCCTTTTGTAAACATGTCTTGGTTTTCTTTTTCCCGTTAAGGAAGGTCGATTTGTGCTTAGACTGAGTTGTGTAGTTTTTTGTTGTTCAAAGGGGATTTGTCTTGGGTGAACACAATGGAGAGCTTGCAGAGTTAGGTTGGGAAAGCCTGGCTATGTTTTGAGAACACAGCTAGTCTGCCTGTACATAGATAACTATGAAAACATATCCGAGTGCGAGCCCTGAGCTGCTTTGAAAATGGCAAGTGGTAAATGCGTGAGGGGAGGCGGTCTGTGCCTTGGCCGAAACAGCACACTGTTGGCAGCAGCAGCGGTAAAGTACTAGTACTGCTGGAGAGCAAGCTAAGGTTTTTGACTAATAGCAGTGTGGCGTGGTAGGCAAGACTAGTCTGTATGTTCTTATCACAAATGTTATTTCAGAGCATGATTGCACATAGTTATGTGTATGATAGTTACAGTTTTGATTAAGTTTCTCACTGTGAGTTAGTGAGCCATATCACTGTAATACTCAGATGTGTGGTTCAATGCTGTGCCTGCCTGGCAGTCTGCTTGTTAACTTCACCTGGTTACTGCTTCCTTACAAAGGTGTATGTATTCTTAGTGCTTTTGCAGTTTGCTGTAAGTTGGTTAACATGTTTGTAGGAATTGCTTCTGAATTTTAACTAGTAATTTAGTATTGAATGAAAGATTTTAAACGTAGAGAGCTGTAGTTTCATACTGTTCTTTTATTTGTGTTAGAAACTGGACCAGGATCTTAATGAAGTGAAGGCTCGTGTTGAAGAACTGGACAGAAAGTACTATGAAGTGAAAAACAAAAAGGATGAACTACAGAGCGAAAGAAAGTTAGTAATTAATTGAAATATGTCTGAATCTCACTTAATGTGAAGGACTCCAACTGTGTAGTAGTTAACATGTCATGTAGGTATGTTTTTTAAATATAGCCATGTATGGATGCCTGCACTTCGCCTCCCTGTTAGATTAGCAGTCTTTGAGAATAGTAATAGTAAAAAATGCTCAGACTTCATTCATGCTTAAAATACTTTTAATTACTTCTGGGTTTTAGTTATCTATGGAGAGAAGAGAATGCAGAACAACAAGCTCTTGCTGCAAAGCGGGAGGATTTAGAAAAGAAACAGCAGCTTCTCAGAGCAGCAACAGGAAAGGTAAGATACCTTGTATTTGAGAAATCCTTGGGGAAAGTTTTCTTCTTTCTTAAAGGACAAGTCATACTGAAAGATATGACAGTTATTTCTTTTGGTTATGGTCTTACTGTTGTAATTAAGATGGACAAATTATATTTGTAAGCTGTATCTTTCAAATATTTGTAGCTGTAGAACTACTTGGAAATTAGTATTGTAAGCTCAGGGTAATTGAGGAGAGATAAGGAGACCAGGTAGAAATGGAATACTTGTAAAATTTCTTCTGGTATCTTTTTGCTTCTAAAAGAAAAAAAAAGGTGCTGAAAAGTGACAGAATCAGTTATTTGGTTATCTTCTGTTAGAGCTGTAGGTTAGTTAGCCACAGCTTGGCCAAAAAGGGTGTGACTTTCACAAAGTTAGAAATTAAGTGGGTATTACTTCTACATCTCTTAATTGCAGTACAATAATGGGTTCTATTTTAACAGGCCATTTTGAATGGTATAGACAGCATAAACAAAGTTTTGGAGCACTTCCGTCGAAAAGGCATAAACCAGCATGTTCTAAATGGCTATCACGGCATTGTGATGAATAACTTTGAATGCGAACCAGCTTTCTACACCTGTGTTGAAGTTACTGCAGGGAACAGGTAATTACATGCTTTTTAGTGATACTTAAAGCAGCTGCAGTGTTACAAATTAGTTGTTGGTGCCAGTTGCCACTGAAAGTTTTTTCTCCTTTTGAACTTGAGCTCTCATCTTTTTATTTGGTCAAAGTGCCTTCTGTATAGCATGATCAAACTGATGCGCCTTTGAGTAAGAACTAAGAAGAATTCTGTCTATTCAAAAATTAATCCTAGCTGCTCTTGATCTTGTCTTAAAAAAACCTAAAACAAAAGCATGCAAAGACCCCCAGAAAAGCCCCAGACCCACACTCCTGACACCAGAAGGACTTGTGGTGAGGCTGAGCTATATTGAATAAAGTGGGCGGATCTTCCGGTATGGAGAATTCTATAAGCAATGCTTGTGTTTCAATGATAACAATCAATAAGAATTACTTCACTTACACTAGAAAATGTCACAGGTGAAGATGGTCTCGAAACTGTCAAAACCTGCTATTTAAAAGCTATCTGAAAAGATGTTGAATGCTACGGAGTCTGTCTGTAATGTGTGTTCTAGAAGAAGTGCGTGCCTGTTGGGTGACCCACCACTTCTGCAGCATCTGACACTTGAAATTAATTAAAATTGTCATTTTGTGTGATCATGCCCTGTTCCAGTTCATGAGTAGTCATGCAAATCCTTGGTCTAATGGCATAAGGGCAGGAAGGAGGACAGAGGTGACATGATCTTGCAAACTGTCACATAGAGAGATTGATCGTACCAAAATTTGAAATGCGGTCCCTCATCAGAAACATCTGTGTCTGCATGAACAAGGGTGTTGAACTTCATATTGTTCTCTGGATCCTGTTCTGCCCCATAGTTTGGGGAAAAAAAAAAAAAACAAAACCAAACAAAAAACAAAACCCAAAATAGTAGCAAGAAAACTGTAGTTCAACTTGCAAAAAGAAAGATCACTTATTTTGGTCCCTCTGCTAGTCACAGTTATGCACAGGGAGATAGTTATATCCGTTTCTGTTGATTGTGTGCAGAGGCATAAGGTGCAAATGCTGTAAATCTGTGCAAAGGGGGCTGAGTGTTGTGTATTGGAATGGTACGGAGGGCAGAGGTTTGCAGTTGAACCAGGAAAGGCTGTGTGCACGGTGCCCCGGTATGCATACTGGGCTGCTCTGGTGGCTGCAGGGTGGAATGTAAAATTCTTGCTGAATCCCGTTTTAAGGCAAGTGAGTAGTGTGTGTATCCACTTGCTTATTCGAAGGCACAGCCTTGAAGAGAAAATGCAGCGCAGCTTTATATTGATGTATTGTTTACTGGTACTTGTGTGCTTGCTGTTCCCGTACAAATGTGTTAGTGCTTCTAGCACAGTAAAGTTTTGCTTTTTTGTTGGGCTTATTAATCAGGCTGTTTTATCACATTGTGGATTCTGATGAGGTCAGTACAAAGATCCTAATGGAATTTAACAAAATGAACCTTCCTGGAGAAGTTACTTTCCTCCCTCTGAACAAGCTGGATGTTAGAGATACTGCTTATCCTGAGACTAATGTGAGTTGGAGTTCCTTTTGAACCGTCTTCTACTTCGTAATTGTAAAGCCTCGTATTTTGAATTGCATGTGTATATTGCTTGTTGCCCACCACTTGCTTTGCTGTGGAATGTCTGCAATTAAATACTACTTCTAATGTATGCTTCTCAATGTAAACTCTGTTACAGCAAAATACTTAACTTTTCTACCAGGTATTTGCTGTTTAAAGTTTAACTTCATCTTCCAAGTAAATAGGTGATACTAAAAAGTAGAATTTTACTGAGACCTGGTAATCAATAATTGCCTGAATTACTGAATTGTAATTTTTTAAGCTAAAACAGTGGCATGGACATGAGCGAAAGAGCTGTGTTACATGGTTACAGCGATGGTCAGTTTCTCAAAGCTATTGGAAATGAATTGTGGTTTTACCTTTAAAAGGGCATAGATAAACCTTCAGTGACAACCATTTGAAAAGTAGTTCTGAAACACCTTTCAAGAAAGTATCTGCTCTTACTTGAAATTTTAGTAGTGAATCAATTGTGTAAAAGCTAAATGCATCCTACAGTAATCATGGTAGACTTAAGTTCTTTAAAAATAGAGTGGTTTTTTCTTCCTTTTTTCCTCAGATAAACATAGAAAAAATAAATAGGAAACAGTCAGACTTCTAGTACGCTTATTTTGGGAGCGCTTTACTAGTAAAACTGTGTTAATGTTTGTGTCCTGTTCTCTACAGAAAGAAATAATTTTTTGGAGGAAAAAAAACTTGTTGCCGATTTTATGATACTTACTCAGCTTGTTTCAGTAGTGTTTAATCAATCGGATGAGATTCCTTGCAGACTCTTAGTTGACTTAAGGCTCAAGCCTAGCTGTGAAGTGCAAGATTTTGCAATTTTGATTTCCATAGAGTGTTTATGTGTTTGTATTAGGAACACTTAGTCAGTGTGTCATCCTTCTACCACCTGGCAGCTGTTTATTTCGAAAGTATCATTCAGAATATTGTGCTTGGAGTTCAGGGTTTGACATCCTGTATGTAAATAATGAGATACACAGCTCCAGAAGTCTTATTGATTGTGAAGCCGATGTTAATATTCAGTGAATGTGAGATATGCTAAACTTTTAGGATATGCTAAACTTTTAGGAGTTCTTGTTATAAGGCTAGGGTGTATTCTGTTTTTACTCTTGATGGTAGTTTCTTTTTTCCAGGGCTCTCTTGAATTCTGTGTGTGAATTAGTTGCAATATACTTCCTATTTTTATCAATATGTTCTTCTCATTAAAATCACTGTCACTTCAGGATGCTATTCCTATGATCAGTAAACTGAGGTACAATCCAAGATTTGACAAAGCTTTCAAACATGTTTTTGGAAAGACTCTAATTTGTCGTAGCATGGAAGTGTCTACCCAGCTGGCCAGAGCTTTCACTATGGATTGTATTACTCTGGAAGGTAAATATCATAATTTTATAAGTTACTTATTGTAAAAATGAGATCCCTGGAATGTGAGGCTCATTAAACATGGTCTGTTAGTGTTGTCAAAATAAGGCTGCTATTTTAAAATAGTATACTTGGCCAAGATGTACAAGGTTGCACTTCAAGTAGAGTGCTTAAAAATACAGGATTTCTTCACAAGCCATTGAATTTTCTTATCATCCGGAAGCTCGTAGCTATGTGGCTCCATCCTGAGAATTGCAAAGCGGATTAGGTTTCTATTCATCCAGTTTGTTGTATCCAATTTAACAGGCGTTTGTTTTCTTGGAGTATTTATGGTGTTTTCCACAAACTTAAATCAGTGTTCAGGGTGCGAATGTACGACCTTAATTACTGATAAGTGCAAGGTGAATTCTTCTGCTTATCAGACACACTTATATGTTATGTTATCTGAAATAATCTATATCTCTTGTTAATTTCCTGTTCTGGGAGGGTGGATTCCCTGCAGGCTTTTTGTCTCTTAAAGTCAATCTGAAAAAATTCCAAAGGATGTCTGAGAAGGAAATGATTAATTTTTCAGTAACAGCAATCTCTACGAGCCACAGATGCTGCTAATTACTCAGCCTCTCTTTGGCTTTCTCCCTCACAGAAGATCAGAGCTATTTTTTTTTAAACTCGTAGTGCTAGGCTGTTGCATTTTTCCCTTAAAGTATTTTTTTCCTTCAAGCTGCGTGGTTTCAGAAGTTGATTAAAAACAAACAAACAAAAAAAATCAGCTAATGCTTAAAGGAGCTCATAGCAGTCAGTATGTGTTGGTCTTGAGAGAGGAAATGCATTTCAAGTTGAGTACAGAAATAAACATTTCTGTAATTACTGTAAATATACATACGTGATTCCTGATACTGATGTGGTGCTTCTGTAGGTTAATTGGAATGTTCTAATTAATCTATATTGTAGAAACTGCTTTGAACATTGTGGAGAGCATATAGCATGCAGTTTATGGTCTCATTCTGTTATGCTTTTAGGTGATCAAGTCAGCCATCGTGGTGCTTTGACTGGAGGTTATTATGACACAAGGAAGTCTCGGCTTGAATTGCAAAAAGATGTTAGAAAGGCAGAAGAAGAACTTGGTGAACTCGAAGCAAAACTCAATGAAAATTTACGCAGAAACATTGAAAATATCCTTTGCTTATGCTTGGGGAAAGGTCGTGTAATGACGAAGATTTTGTTTTGCGGTTACAGTAATAGATGAAAAACTGGAGACCAGGGTTTGCTGATGTTACATATTAGCTGTGGCGTTTGTTTTGACTGTTGCTTGTGCAACCTGGTTCTGTAGGTTACTGTAGGGATTTTAGTAACAAAGAAATCAATGATAAAACAGAAACAAACGAAAACCCTGCTGTGAAAATTGGTCTACAACCTGTGAAAATAGCAATTTTAAAACATATCCGTTGTTTATGTGCCTGAATCACATTCTTTTCTAAAATCCATTTTTAGATCAATGCAGCTAGTTTAGAAATAGTTTCTATACCACTGCTGTTAATTTTTTGGTAAAACTTCCATACTGGGGAAACTTGACTCAAAAATAGTAGTTGAAGCACACCTTGTTCCATAGCATGCTTCAGAGAGCAGCTGGCACTGTAGGCTCAGGAGAAAGTTCCTTTAGTAATCTGTCCCCATCAAAATTTGATCTTGATCTTTAAAGCTTAGAGATGAGGTTAAACCCTAAATTACAAGACTTCCTATTCCTTCTAGAGCTTGTAGTAACTGCTATAACCAGATATTCTTGTTATCTGTGTTAATCTTCACTGCTTCTTCTGACTCATGCTGTGTTTTTAGTACTTGTGTCCTGAATTGGGGTGTTACATAGTCCACCTATGCTGTGGGGAGGAGACTGAGAGCATTATATTATAATTAAACTCTGAGTTGCTTGACAGTCTTGGTCTTTTCAGTCTCTTTGTACAAAAATTCAAGTAACTGTCACCTTTTTCTCTAACCCCTTTAATGCTACAGTGTCATTTTGAGATCCAGTATCTAGAGTTCAGGGGCAAGGGAGGTTTGTGTAGTTGTCTTCTCCATTATCCAGGTCATTCTGTCTTTGAACCGAACTCCTTTGTTTGACCTGTGGCAGTGCATTAGAGCCGTTTTTTTTGCGCAGCAGATAAACAGAACACTGAAGCCTATGCTTAGATCCACAGCTGATTAGAGAGACTTTAAAAGCCTGTACCTATGACTTGTTAAGTCAGTGGAAGAATTTTGAAATGGTCTGTTAAATGTGACTTAGGCTGGATTTGCAGCTGGCTTGACATGCACCAGCAATAACGAATGTTGTTCACCATTCTTACTGTTACCTGTAAGCAATGTGCAGGACCCAGCTTGTGTATCTACAGTTAAGTGCTTATTAAGTGTGTCACGTTCTCCTTCCTTGAGTCTTTAAACTACAGATACCTAGGCATGTGGTTTCAAAAGGATTTGTGCAGAAACTAATTTTAGCACTGATCCCAGTGTGTATTGTACAGGTAGCCTGCTCTTTGTAACTAGGGATGGGAGCTTCAGTTCCTGCTTGTATCTGAATTCTCCAATTACCTGTTAGACCCTGCGGTTTCGGTGTAACTTAATGTTTAACCAGGACTGCTATTTTGGAACGGGGACGTCTTTCTTGCTATCATTTAAGTCAAAATCTTTAGCCTGGGTTTCTGTTTGAGGAGGGATCTATGGGGGATGTAGTGAGGGTGCTCATCTAACTGATAGAAATCCTGATGTGGCATACCCTTCAGCTGCAGTTGATCAGCAGCTGCCACAAGAGCTGTTACTGCAGTCTGACAGTGACTTAGAACATAACACAAACAGACCTCAGTTGTTTTGAAAGTAAAATAGGCGTTCCAGATAACTTCCTGTTCTGTAGCTCATTCACTTTTCCCAAAATCTTTTAAGTACGTGGTGAAGTGTTTTACTCTACCCTCTGCTTAGGGGAATTACTTAATTTTTAGGGCACTTAAGTTGATGTTGTGTTAAAATAGACATTGTATGTAGTAGGAGTTAACATGGTGTTAGTGATTCAATATAAATTAAAACGGAATCTTCTGCAAGCTATGGCCATGACCTAAGCCATTGTATGCAAATTAGCACAAAGGAGTCACACTTTTTGCCTCAGAATTGAGTAAGGGATAGCTGTATTGTTCTAATATTTCTTTCTAAGTGTCGGCATCTGCTCTTCTGTATCTGTGTGTGATCAGAGTTTTCCTTACAAGTTCAAATGTATCCCTGTGTACTTCCGAGTGCCATCTTGTAAAATTAACAGCTAAATGAAGCTTTCCTCGTTTGTTCTTAGTGTTGATAAGGGTGCTCAAGTTACTTTTGTTGATGGATCTTGATCTCTTCTGTACAACTGAGTATTTTGGTTTTGCGGGGTTTTTTGGTTGGTTGGCTCTCACTTTCATGGCAGCTGAATATGAATAAATATTGAAGGTACTAGTAGGTATAAAATGCCTTTTAAAGCAAGTACAGAGTTTTCCTTAGCCCACAGTATGGATTAATAATGAGATTGACCAGCTAATGAACCAAATGCAGCAAATTGAGACACAGCAGAGAAAGTTCAAAGCCTCTCGAGACAGTATTTTGTCAGAGATGAAAATGCTGAAGGAGAAGAGGCAGCAGTCTGAAAAGACATTTATGCCTAAGGTATAGTATGGGGATATTGAAAGCTGTTAAGGATTTTATATGAATTGTTTCATTATTATTACTGATAAACTTGCTTTCATTTCTGGTTAACATCATAGTATGAAATACGAAGAGAGTGAGTCACAAAAATACGTTTATGTAAACAGTGAACTTCATGTAAATCTACAGATTGCGTTGAGGAATGATTCTGTCTAATATCTGTTCCATAGCAACGCAGTTTGCAGAGCTTGGAGGCAAGTTTACATGCTATGGAGTCAACTAGAGAATCGTTAAAAGCAGAACTGGGGACTGACCTGTTGTCTCAGCTCAGTCTTGAAGATCAGAAACGTGTGGATGCTCTTAATGATGAAATTCGACAACTACAGCAAGTAAGGAAATGAAAATGTCTTGTGATTAAATGTGGTACCTTTTCTTCCCAATAAACTTATTTTTGTCCTTTCGTATGAAAGGTCACTTGCACTATATTTGTAATTAAAGTAGTGTTTCATCAGTAGTAGGTAGGCGTGGTTGGAGCTTTCTCATCTGCAAAGTGCATTTGCATGTTTTTCTCAAATGCTGGGTGAATTTTACTGGCTGTATTGTGAGAATTACCAGCTATTTGTGCTGGAATCATCACAGTTTCGTTGCTCCTGCTCTTGGACTTCACAGCAGTAGATACAAACGTATAATCTGAAAGGAATGGTGTACAGTGTGGGAAAATGAAACTATGCCTTTAAGCACGTGGTCAATGAGACAAAAACTAAGGTTTTGTCTGACACCCATGCTTTGGAAAAAGCTACTATTTTTAAGTACAGTCTGTAAAGCTCTTCTGGGTTTAAGAATTGGATTCAGATGTTGATACAGTTTAAGAGACTTAATGATTTGTATAGTTGATTTTTACCCTAGACAGCTGCAAAAATACTTACTATTTGGTTCTTTCTACCTGTTAAAATTAGAACAACAGACCAAAGAATTATGTGATATTTTAATACACAGAATTACATGAAGAGTGTTTTTCTTTGTTTGTCCTAACTTTTTTAACAAGGAAAAAACCCAGCTGTTTAGGAATCAGTTAAGGTAATTCATACACTTATTTTTTTTTTCAGGAAAACAGACAGCTTTTGAATGAGAGGATTAAACTAGAAGGAATTATCACAAGAGTTGAAACGTATCTCAATGAAAATCTTAGAAAACGCTTAGACCAAGTGGAACAGGTAAGGATTTTCTTTTAAATGTACTTTGGGAATCTCTTTTTGCTTTATTTCCGGGGCTTTGTTAATCAGTTGATAAATACTTGTTCATTACCCTCCATTATTTGTGATGGGCTTTGCTTCCCTATATATAAGCTGAGTTCAGTGTTTTCCTTAATTTCAGTACAATATTTTAGGTATGCAAATTTTTGACAGAAATCCTAAATACACTTATATAGGACCACACACTTATGTATAAGTAGGACCATCATAATGACAGACTTTTTTTGAAAATGTAACTATTCTCTAAAACATTACTAAAACATTTGATTACAGTTATATGTAGAGCAGGAGAAGGTAACTTTTGTTCCCCTCCGTACTGAAGCTTGGTGACATTTACTTTGTCCCATAGGAACTGAATGAGCTTCGAGAAACAGAAGGTGGCACAGTTCTTACTGCCACAACATCAGAACTCGAGGCTATCAACAAACGAGTGAAAGATACACTGGCACGGTCAGATGGTTCGTAAAATAATTTTTTGGGGTGGGGGGTGTGGTATTATCCAGGATTTTGACAGTTCACACATACCATATTTTGGTTTACAAATAGACTGTAATATGAGAAGGAATCATTAATTTTAAATATACTGTAGTAGTTACATAGTGTGTAACAGATTTTTTGGAACTTAGTTCCAAAAGAGCAAGTGAAACAAGATTCTGTACAGTTGGTGCATAAAAGAACGTGTCCACAACTGCACACAGCAATACCAGCAGGCATGTGTTAGGGCGTGGTACTTCTGAAGCCACCTTCATACATACTTGATCTTGTATAGTTATTCTTGAGTTTTGTCTAACCTCTCTAAGTTGCTGTCAAATAGGAAATAGCATCTGTATGATGCAAACTTCTTCTCTTTCTAGACTTTAACCACAGGACCTTAGCATGCTTGTTAGATATTTTTTTTTTTTTTTTTTTTAGCCATATACTCGCAGGGAAGGAGAGGGGGATTTTTGCCTTTTTGTCTTAATTTTAACTTTCTACTCCTTAATAGATCTTTTTCTTTAGATCATCTTTGTTTTGTAAATACTTGACTAGATAACTGCTGATTTTATGCAAGCATGTAAGACTTACCATTTTGGCTTTTGTGCTCTTGCCCAACACCTCAGATCTGGATAATTCCATTGACAAAACAGAAGCAGGAATTAAAGAGCTTCAAAAGAGCATGGAACGCTGGAAGAACATGGAAAAGGAGCATATGGATGCCATTAACCACGATACAAAAGAACTTGAAAAAATGACTAACAGGCAAGGCATGCTCCTCAAGAAGAAAGAGGAATGCATGAAGAAAATTCGAGAGTTGGGTTCACTTCCACAGGAGGCTTTTGAGAAGTATCAGACTTTAAGTTTAAAGCAGGTAATCAGTGTGCTTGGCTTCATGTTTCATGACCTGGCACATCAGCGTCACGTACATCTCGAGTATCACATGTGGCTGGAATTGCAGGTCGCTTTGATACGTTAATATTTTCCATTTACAGTTATTCCGCAAACTGGAGCAGTGCAACACGGAACTGAAGAAATACAGTCACGTTAACAAAAAAGCTTTAGATCAGTTTGTGAATTTCTCAGAGCAGAAGGAAAAATTGATAAAAAGGCAAGAGGAACTGGACAGGGGCTACAAATCCATCATGGAGCTGATGAATGTCCTCGAGCTCAGGAAATACGAGGCTATTCAGCTGACTTTCAAACAGGTAACAAAGTGGTAACAGTTGTAAAGACGCTGGTGCTGAAATCACATTGTCCCATTATGTAGCAGCTATGTGGGAAGAAGCAGATATTAAATACGTCTGTTCTATAATAGTAGGAAGGAAGTATCATGTAACTTGAGGCCTGTATTTTCTTTTAAATACTGAAAAAGAAATAGGCTGGCACTCTAAATGGGTGCTCATCTTGGTTGTGTTACAATTCTAGCTTTGCTTTAAGCCTGTTTAAACCTCCTTTCTGGTGAATCTGTTGGTACTACCCTACAGCCCTTTCTGGAGAGTGTCTGATAAAAAACCGCACCAAATCCATTCTTCAGATTTAGTGAAAGAAATTCTTAATGTTAACGAAGGATCTTAACTACTAAGTGTGTGAAGTCTTCTCTTAAAAGATAATTTGCTTAACTTGATCTCATCTGAAGTTAGCTGAAATAAATCATACTTGCTTTTGCTACTGTTTTATGTTTTAATTCTGCCATTTTCTTGAGGGGGGAAAAAAATTGTGAAAATTCTCGTAGTACAAGATTAGTTGGCTTAGATGTTTTTAAACCAAGCGTTGTGTAGCGTCTGTTTCTCACTTATATTAAGAATGAATGTGGATCTCTGCTTTGAGGGGAGATACTCAGTGTGGTTGTGTAAAACCAGCTATTGTCTGCATTTGATTTCACTGTATAAAACTGAGCTGGTGAACTGACTATTTCTTTTTTCAGGTATCAAAAAATTTCAGTGAAGTATTCCAGAAGTTAGTCCCTGGTGGCAAAGCCACGTTGGTGATGAAGAAAGGAGACGTGGAAGGCAGTCAGTCCCAGGATGAAGGTGAAGGCAGCACTGAGAGTGAAAGGGGATCTGGATCTCAGAGCAGCGTTCCATCTGTAGACCAGTTCACTGGAGTTGGCATAAGGGTGAAGAAAAAATACTTGTGTTTCAGTACTCTAAATATTTGTTTAGATTGCCTTTTAACTGTATTTTTAAAAGGCAGTGTTTAATTGGTCCTGTTTATTTCCTACACTAGCAAATGATGCTGTAGTTTAATATTTTGAAATCATCTTGCTGTTGCATTGTTTTCTTAGGTGTCATTCACGGGGAAGCAGGGTGAAATGAGAGAAATGCAGCAACTTTCAGGTGGACAGAAGTCCTTAGTGGCCCTAGCCCTGATATTTGCTATCCAGAAATGTGATCCAGCTCCCTTTTACTTGTTTGATGAAATCGACCAAGCCTTGGATGCTCAGCACAGAAAAGCTGTTTCAGGTAACTGCCTACCTTTGTTCATCTTCATTGTGGTTGAAGGGGATAGTCTGTCTTCTCATCCCTGGCGTTTAAGTGAAGGCTTTTAATCATAAAGGCACATTTTTGAGTATTGCAACATGTGTGTTAGAATTTAACTTTGTGCCTTCTTAAGCTTTCATGAACTTGGTTTTAGGTAGAAGCTCTGTTGTTTACTGTGTTTAAAGGGTCTCCTTACTGCACTTCAGTGTGACAGAAATAGTCCTGTGTCGAAATGTAATTTGATTATTAAAAAAGAACTTTTAGCTCATTGCATTGTTGGAAAAGTGCTTACTCTGTTTTCATCATAGAAGTTTAATAACCCACTGATATTGCTGAGTGGCTGGATTTGTCAGAGCTGATACTGGAATGTATGATAATACTTGAAAACCTTGTATTGATCCTTTCTTGATTTGTGAGGGGTTTTGTTCTTTGTTTTATTAACCAAAACCTCATTTTGAATTAGAAATAGCAAACTCTTTGTCTGTTCCGTATTAAGACCTGTCCCACTTTATTGGAAAGATGACATTAATAAAGAATTTCTGTGTTCCTTTTTAGATATGATTATGGAACTAGCTGAACACGCTCAGTTTATTACAACAACTTTTAGGCCTGAACTGCTTGAGTCAGCTGACAAGTTCTATGGTGTAAAATTCAGAAACAAGGTAAATGATATGTTTTAGTTATGGTGTTTACTGAGAACCTTAAGGAGTTCTGCGTTTCAGATTTGACTTAACAGGAGTTCAAAGTGAATCAGTCTTATTTCAGTAACGGACTTCTAGTTATATCACAGGCTTGTGTGAAAGTTCTCTCCTTCCTGAAAAAGAATTTAAATATTTACAGATGTCCCAAGTCATGTTCTTTAAAGGAAATTAGAGATTGATTGTAGGCCTGTGGCTGAGACCTGGAACCTTCAGAAACAAGTCTGCCTTACTCTGCAGGAGATACCATAATAACTGTATACTTCTCTTTGTTCCACCAGGTTAGTCATATTGATGTGATCACAGCAGAGATGGCCAAGGACTTTGTAGAAGATGACACCACGCATGGTTAAACGAAGTTGTACTTAACTGCTTGTCTGGAAGATGTGTATAGTGCTATGTTTATGCCAGGGACTTGTAAATTTAAAATAAGTATTTAGTCCTGGTTTAAAATAGTTTTTGAACGTACATTTTAACCAAGACCCCAGAAGGCTTAGTTTCAAAGGAGCTTGAGTATCATTTTGTCTCTGTTGCTGTATTTTATAAGATAATTGTTAATGTTACCTTTTTACAGTACCTGTAGTTTGGAAACTTTATTCTTTTCCCTCAAATCTTTTGTAAAGTGTCTGTTGCTGTTTTAAAGCTTTTCAGAAAGTGCTAGCTATTCCTTCTTAAGTATAATTTTAGCGTTTCTATTGCCTCACATGGTTTTTTTAATGGCTTCAATTAAAAAGATTGGTTTTAGCGCTGTGACTTGTATACATTAAATTTTTGGTTTATATTGTGGTTCTTTAGAGGATTTCACTGAGATGGAGTAAATACAATTTGGTCATCCTGAAGCTGCATATTTCAGAAGTATGAGGCAAAGCAATTCTTCCAAGCCATTCTTAGTTCTCTTTTCCTCCTTTTTTGCATATTGACAGTGCCAGCAGAAAACAGCCTCAAATTTGTGCTTTTCCAAGTTCATAGTGTTCTGGTTATTGAACTGAAAAAAAAATAAATGTAAGTATCAGAAGATACTGAGAAATCTGAGAAGACCCTAGAACTGTATCAAGACAAATCACACACACACACCCTTTTTTTTTTTTTTTTCCTGCCACCCTGGCCAGGGTATCAGCTCCTCAATCAAAGAATCACAGAACGGTAGGGGTTGGAAGGGACCTCTGGAGATCATCTGGTCCAACCCCCCCTGCTAAAGCAGGTTCACCTAGAGCTGGTCGCACAGGACTGCATCCAGGTGGGTTTTGAATATCTCCAGAGGAGGAGACTCCACAACCTCCCTGAGCAGCCTGTTCCAGTGCTCTGCCACCCTCAGGTTAAAGAAGTTTTTCCTCATGTTCAGATGGAACTTTCTGTGCTCCAGTTTGTGCCCGTTGCCCCTTGTCCTGTCACTGGGCACCACTGAGAAGAGCCTGGCCCCATCCTCTTGACTCCCACCCTTTAGATATTTATAAGCGTTGATAAGGTCCCCTCTCAGTCCTCTCTTCTCCAGGCTAAAGAGCCCCAGGTCTCTCAGCCTTTCCTCATAAGAGATGCTCCAGTCCCCTCATCATCTTCATAGCACCCTGCTGGACTTTCCCATAGTTCCCTGTCCCTTTTGAATTGGGGGGCCCAGAACTGGACACAGTACTCCACATGTGGCCGCATCCAGGTAGAGTAGAGGGGGAGGAGAACCTCCCTCAACATTCTGGCCACACTCTTCTTAATCTACCCCAGGATACCATTGGCCTTTTTGGCCTCAAGGACACATTGCTGGCTCATGGTCCACTTGCTGCCCACCAGGACTCCCAGGTCCTTCTCTGCCGAGCTGCTCTCCAGCAGGTCAACCCCCAACCTGTACTGGTGTATGGGGCTATTGCTCCCAAAGTGCAGGACCTTACAGTTGCCCTTGTTGCATTTCATCTGGTTCCTCTTCACCCAGCTCTCCAGCCTGTCCAGGTCTCGCTGAACGGCAGCACAGCCTTCTGGTGTATCAGCCACTCTTCCCTGGTTTTGTATCATCAGCAAACTTCCTGAGGGTGCACTCTCCCTTCATCCACGTCCTTGATGAATATGTTGAACAAGACCGGACCCAGTACTGACCCCTGGGGAACACCACTAGCTACAGGCCTCCAGCTGGACTGGGCACTGCTGATCACAACCCTCTGAGCTCTGTCCTTCAGCCAGTTCTCTATCCATCTCACTGTCCACTCATCTATCCCATGCTTCCTGAGCTTACTTGTGAGGATGTGATGGGAGACGGTGCCAAAAGCCTTGCTGAAGTCAAGGTAGACAACATCCACTGCCTTCCCTCATGCTGTCATAGCAGGCTGCCACATTGGTCAAGCCTGATTTCTTCTTGGGTGAGTCCATGTTGACCACTCCTCATAATCTTTTCTTCCTCATGCTTAGAGGTAACAGCCAGAATGAGCTGTTCCATCACACTTTCAGGGGTGGAGGGGAGGCTGACTGGCCTGTAGTTTCCCTGGTCCTCCTTGCCCTTTTTAAAGACTGGAGTGACGCTGGCTTTCCTCCGGTCCTCGGGCACCTCTCCTCTCCTCCGTGACCTGTCAAAGATGATGGAGAGCAGCTTAGCAATAGCATCTGTCAGCTCCTCAGCACTCACGGGTGCAGCCCATCAGGGCCCACCCATTTGTGAGTGTCCAGTTTGCCTAAAAGATCTCTAACCTAATCCTCAACCAAGGGGAAGTTTCCTCTCTCCAGACTTCTCCCCCTGCCCCCAGGCTCTGGGATTCCTGAGGGCTGGGCTCAGCAGTGAGGGCTGAGGCAAAGAAGGCACTCGGTAACTCTGCCTTCTCCGTGTCCTCTGTCACCAGGGCACCCTCCTCGTTCAGCAGCGGGGCCATGTTTTCCCTAGTCTGTCTTTTGCTATGGAGGTATTTGAAGAAGCCCTTCACGTTGTCTCTGCCAGCCCTAGCCACGTTTAATTCCAAGTGGGCCTTGGAACGGCCCTTCAGCCTGAGAGACCAGCGTAACTTGAGCCAAGTGACCAGACAGAGTGTGAATCTCTTCCTGCTGTCTAGGCTTCTAGAGAAGGGGTATTGAACAATTTGGTGTGTTATTGTGGAAACTTCAGGTTTTACAATGAACCTTGTACTTCTTAGATAGCAAAGCAGTTGTAAAAAAAAAAAAAAATCAGTTGGTGTTACAATAGTATATGTATAAAAGAATCGCCTTAAACAGTACCTTATGTAACTTTAAGTAGTACAGTGAGAAGCAGTGAGCTTGTAGGGCACTTTGAACAAAGCAGAAGGAATTAGTGTGGAGTAACTTCCCCAGGGAACGGTAATCGTGTAGGAAATGACTACCTGCAGTAAGTCTTAAGGCAGAAGGAAGAGGATGTTGTACCTGACATCAAAAAGCTTTCTACAGTTCCTGGGGAGTCACTAGCTACAGAGCAGACTTCTCTCAGTGAAGGGAGGATAGGGTGCAAAACATGAAACTTGAAGCCAAGGTAACCCCAACACCCCCAAAATTTTTACTTAAGAACCCTGAAGAATTTGAAATTCGTCCTCTGCACACAGAGCTCTGAACATGCGTTTAGGGTGGCTACAGAGCAAAGCGTTCCTGAATTACTCACAGGGGAAACGAGTTCCAAGTCCAGAGAAGGACCTGAAGAACCGAGCCATGGATTAGTACCTGAGGCTGCTGATTTCCTGCTGTTGGATCCAGCGCACGTAAGGACACTTGGATGGCATGTGTGGCCATCAAGACGTGACTTGCCTGGGTAATGGCAGGCTGCGCTCTCGGATGGCTCGTCAGGCTTGCCAGCACCAGGGCAGTGGCTTGACAGTTGTTTGAGTTTTGGAAGACATAAGCGGTTCATAGGCCGTGAAGTTAATTGCTGTGCTTGTTAATAAGTGTCATACTAAATCCATCTCAGACTGATAGTGCATTTTATCAAATAATCTCATGAAAGTGGGAGTAGATTAGAAGAGTAGAGGCTAGTTGGGGTTTTTTGTACAGTGCTCAGCATAAGAGCCTAAAAGGAGATGAATAACTTGAGTCATTTCAACTGCGTTAGGAATTTTCCTCTGGGTTGTGTCTGGCATTAAGTTTGTTATCAAGCACAGTAGGAAAACGAGTAACTAGCAAGCTGGCGGAAACCAATGGAATACTGTGCTGATACTATGCAGGGTAAGAATAGATAAGCATTTAGCTATCACTGAATTTCTTGTCTGCTAAAGACCAAGGTTTAGAACAACGTGCACAAAACTTGGGAGGTTTGTCAAGACTTTCAGAATCCCTTTTCAAGGTAAGTTTGGGAGGTGGTGGTTATTTTGTTGTTTAAACCTAAATGGCTGCTAAACTTTATTCTGTCCTTTAAAAATGGTGTTTCTAGAGAGGCCACTTTCTTAGTTGATGCCTCGTTTTCCTGTGAGCAACCCCTTCCCACGTGCTCGTTCTCAAAGCTGTGATGCCTCTGCTGCGCAGCCACGTACTGCGAGAGTGAAAAAAACTTAGTGGCATCGGTTCCTTCATCTGGTTCACTGTTACCAGTAATGCTGGTGTGCATGGGACTGGGGTGGGAAGGGCTGAAATAACTTACAGAGCACCTCTTCCAGGTGTCAAAGCACCTTCATGTGGCGATGTGGGAGCCCTGCAGCGAGCTTGGGTTACTGCGCTAGAAGCTATAGTTAGAATTGAAGAGGGCCTCAGACAGGGATGTAGGAAGGCAGGTTATTTAGCAAAATCCACACCAACTCGCTATATTGGAAGATAAATTGCGTACGCACCAGTAGGAAAACCAGAACCTCATCCCTTGCTGTGCGTTTTGTGGGAAGTCCTTGTACACAGGAGGAAGAATTGTCTGAAAAAATGCCAGTGCAAGGAAGCTAAAGGAGGATTTCAGTTTTCCCAGCCTGGTTTTGGCCATGATTAAGGTCAAGAGTGGCAGAAATTTTTCTTTGCTCTCTGTCACCTAATGATGAGCTTCAGCCTAGTGTGTGAATCTGAAGACATGACACAGCCGTTGCAAAATGCGGTGATGGGAGCGCTAGGTTTCCAAGGTGTGTTTGTTGCGTCCTGTTCGTGATCGTTCGTACCTGGTCCTCTCGACATTGTAGTTTACAAGTTGCTTTTTCTGTCTGCTGGTGCCTTCAGTTCTTCCTAGAGTCTTAAAAATAAGCTTTGTTGAGAGTTTCCTCAAGTGTGTCCTCGAGTTTTTTCACAGGTGTCCTGGTTTTCCCACCTGGAAGTTTAAGGTAGAGTTCTCTGAAACTGTACGCTTGCTCGGAGCTGTAGGACATCCCAGAAATCATAGAAATCTTGGGTGCCCTAGGGCGCACGTGCTCTTTATGCCCAGGGAGCCTGGGCTTAGACCCTTTGACTGCAGGATCTGCCTAGTGACTCTGTCGGATGCTTCTCAGAGACATGGCAACGTGGGGCTGGGGGCTGTATCCTGGGTCAGAATCAGGAGTACTGCTCCTGCTGCCCTGGTGTCCTGGGAAAAAATCACTGGTGGTGTGATCCAGAAGCATGAAACTTGAGAATGTTACTTGTCCTTCCAGTAAAACAGAACTGTTGTTTTCTGGATGCCCACCATGTTTCCTGCTGTGAGCTTGAAAGTCACCGGGGAAAAACCGATGGACGGTAACTGCTGAATGTCTCCAGTATGGGTGTTCATTTTCTTCATTACCAATATGTGAAACGTACCAGCTGATCATTTCCGATATCTTATGACAGTTTGCATCTCTAGCAAACATTCCTCAAGTACTTTGTAAGATCAACGCCTTTGAGTTTCATATTTTTAATCTTCCGTAAATGTTACAAGGTGCAGTTTGTAACTTCGGGCATGAGATGGAGCCAAACTGAACTAAATGCAAAAAGGAAGTTTGCTTTATTGTTAAGGTTGAGGGTAAAATCAAAGCTTTTCTATAAGGTTTTTGGAATTCCAGAGGCTGTTACCGTGGTCACGAGGATCCTGAACAGATAGAGAAATACGAATCATAAATAGTTTTACATGGGCAAGTAAACGGGAATAAATCACACTTTGCTTAAAAATTATAAAAGCCCGTAAGATCTTAATGATTTTCTAAAATGTTCCTATTGGGTAGAACTGTGCCATTTCAGAAAAAATGTGTGCATACGTTTATGTAAAAATAAACACTACAGTAAAAAAAAAATAATAATTTGAAAAATTGTCACAAAAATGTAAGATTCTTGTTCCTCTGTGAGAAATGACTAGTAATTCTTTGTAGTAGATGAAGTCATCGTTCTCTCCTTACAGCTGAACCTGTGGGCGGGGGAGGTGATGATTCCTAAGGCAGGGATGAACAGAGGGGACAAGCTGCTTGTGGTAAAATCCTTCCCTGAAATTGGAGGATGAAGTGAGTTACCCTGACTGCTGAAGCTGGTGACTGCTGGGATCCTCCCGGCTGCTCCCGGCTGAGTGCAGGCGCCCACAGGCCCACGAGAGCATTCTGAAGAAGCGCTGCTCTGCCCTGGGAGCACCAGGTTCCCTTGGGTAACACCTCTTCACCGGGGGGAGAATGGCAATTTTTTTATTGACTCTTAGTGGAGCCCTGCTGATTTCACAAGTGGGAGTCTTCAGCTAGTGTTTCAAAATATTTTCCTAGGGAAAGGTAACCTTAGACCCTGGAAGGCCTTTACTTCCAGCATCTGCTTTAGTTCCTCTTTAGACACAAGGGATGCTTTTACTATCTCCCTAATAGTCAATAAAAGCGTTCCCAGTAACAAAAACTAAATCTTCTCACGTGTGCATTTCAGTTCATTTCACTGGTGATACTGTTTATTTCTCAAAGAGGGTTATAAAAGAGCGGATTTGGAAATGTCATATATTTGCTTTTCTGTAAAACCTTTTAGTGCAATTATAAGCCTATTTGGGGATTGTTTTAATTGGCGTTTTTCACCTTGGTCCTGACATGAAGTGTGTCTTCTCCCTCTTACAGTCAGCTGAAGAGCACAGAGAAGTCAGTTAGGCCGAGGTCCTTATTTCCAGTTATTCTGCCTTGCTCTTCCTTTAGTGTAGTTTTCAGTCTTTTTGCTCCGTTTGTCTTCCGTTTCTCCTTTGACTGTAACCACGAGGGGGCATCTCTTGTTTTTGTCAACCTCGATTGCCTCAAGTTCAGCTTTTTAATTTTTGTTTTCTGCCCGTGTAGGTTGTCTCAGACAAACGCTTCTTACATAATGCAGCAACAGTGATTGACCAAATCATTGTTAGTAGTCCTCAGATTCCTGGTGCTGCAGTTTGAGCTAGGTGTGAGCTATGGTCAAAGAGTGTACATTTAGCCTAAGAGTTTTTGTAACAACGCTGAGCCCAGCATCAGTTTTCAGTGCTACTGAATCAGCAGCAGGTTCAGTTTTCACTTCACTTCTAGAAGAATTACATTACTCCTCTGAAACACCTCGAAACTTCTATTTGCTAATGCAAAGAACTTGTAATTTCTTATTATGGTCATGGCTTGCCTTTGGGATAGCTTTATTCCTCTGCGTGGAAATGTACAGATGAGAAATGACATGCACGTTCTCAGGTTCTGATGCCTGACAGTTCCCGCCAATCTAGAAATGAGACTTACATCAGGTAGGATCAACATTTAGAATGCACTTTGGCAGCTATGCCCGAGAGGATGTATCAGTAAGATGTTTGTTGGGTTACAGGACCCCCATGATACAGCATCTGTGTATACTATGCTTTAAATAGGAGGCATTCCAGACAGAGCATGTGTTTGAGTCAGTAGTACAACGTCTAATTGCTGTTGGTATCGCTAAAGGTTGTATGGAGATGCTGCTGGGTCTCTGAGCACAGGTCAGGTTTTCCTACTTTAAGGATAAAAGTGCATCCATGAGCTTCAGTGTGCAGATCACCCGAACAGCATCCAGCCAGCTGGATGCAGGCCCTCGTAGGGCAGAGGAAAGCACTTCACGCCCTTGCTTAAACTGTGGGGAAGTCTGAGCTTGTAAATGAATTTCTGGTCAGTTTTAGAACTTAAATAGTGAGTAGCTGGAATCTCTCAAGTGCAGCTGTAGTTCACAACACTGGCTACTTGGGAATAAATCGCCTTCCCACTGCTTTGTAAATACCTAAAGACTGACAGATACTGCAGAAACCAAAACTGTACTGGAGTTCCTCTATGTAGCTACCATAACAGCTAAGGGGAACTTACACATTTTAGAATATAGATGTGTATTATATATGGTATAAATCATGTATTACAATATAGTATTAAAAATACACAATACATATAAATATGTTTAGAATATATAATACAATACATCAAGGAAATATTCTTTTCTACTTTAGCCTAGTGCTATATTCAACATTTTATCTGAATTGGGGCTGAACAGCACAGTTTTTCTTGCTTAGATGATAAAAGCAAGCACTGTAATATAGAAGAGGTATTTAAACACGGTTCTTACAATGCACAGTGGTGGTATCTAATACCTCTTCTAAAATACACTTCTTTTTTTTTTTTTTTTTTTTTTTTTTTTTTAAAGACTCAACACACGTGGGCAGGGACAGTTCTGGAGTCCTAACATTTTTTTTCCAGTTGCACTTGCCTACAATACTATCATGTAGATTTGCTGCTGGATAACTGTTTTGGAGTATTTTTTGGTGTTGATTATTTATCTTGAAAAGATAGAGAGTAACTCATCACTGTTATGGTTACAGCCCCTTTGGAAAAAAAAAAAACAAACAAAAAAACAAAACCAAAAAAACAGTCTTTTGCCAAGCCTCCTTGTTTTATGCATGACAATTCTTTGACAACTTTTCAGTCAGTGCCCCTGTATTTTTGGCCCCCAGGAACTTCCGTGAGCCTTACCAGAGGTGACGCAGACTGAGAATGAGGTTCCAGCTGACCTTCCTTGATTGGTGCCGGATCCTGGGCATTAGTGGGTTTGTTCTCTGGTTCATTCAGAGAATGAACTTCCAAGAGAAAAATGCTCTGGTGGGCCAGGCAGTGCTCCTGAGCCCCAAGTTTCAAATCACCATGCCTCTCTTTGGCTTCATGAATCCTCTCTTGCTCCACAAAGATACTTATGCTGAAGCTTAATGGCTCTGATGCTAAAGAAAGAGATTCAGATGGGAGCCTGGGTAGATCGGTGGATGTACAACTTGGAAGCATGGCAACATTCAAATCTCTGGTTTAATAAGCGACACTAAAAGGTGCATTCACAGCTGTACTTACAGAATATATGTAAAAGCTTTCATGCACAGTGGTCTGTGTATCTAGATCAAGTCTGTAAAAGGTCTCTCAGGGTAAATAAGACAGGAGAACCCACACAGTTGTGCTCATTCAAAAGAAGTGGGGAAGTAAAATAACGGGTTGTACTAGTGTGAGTCACCTGAACCCCTAAGGACCATTTAGAGTCATCTTCTGGGGAGACATCTCTGTCTGCTAGATAAGACATCATGGGTCCAAGCTGTAAGAGAATCACACCTACATTAGGTGCTCAAGGTAATGTAAATATTCCCTCGGTGTCTAGTGTAAAGGTAAAGCAGGGGGACCACAAACTGGATGGAGGAGGACAACTTTGTTTTCATGAAGTGATAGTCTGGTGGACAGCTGGAGTAAGAAGGGAAAACTGGAGAATGCTTTCTTGCTTTCTGCTTTTTAGTTCTTCCTCTTCTCCGCCTTCCTCAGGAGGCTGAGGCCTCTCTGGATGTAGAGTAGTTCTTCAAACAGTGAGTAAAATGTTCCCTGTCAGAACAGGGATTGGCTAGCAATATTCAGCACAGTACACTTCTGCCTTGTTGTCTAATTCCTCCTTGTTTTTGAGTTGCTGAGTGAGGCGGCTTGGGCTGATTTCTGGAATGTGCAGCGAGACGAGGGGAAAGCATGGATGGATACAGCTGGCGTGATAAAACTGGAGAGGAGGTTCCCAGGACAGCCAGGCTTTCAGGGTGTTGTTTTTATCTTGGCTATGTAAGAGTTCAAGAGAAGTGGCTTCGCTGTGGGAGCCCATGGGAGCTCTGAGGTAGCAGAAGGGTGTGTTGTGCTGGTTCTCTGATGTACCACCGGCTTCTAGGAGAGCAACCCAGAATCACGGGCTTGGAGACTGGCAGTCAGATAAGGACTCTTGGATTGTCAAGTATGTTTGCTTATTGAACCTACTTGCACAGAACAAGTCCTTTCTCCTGTCTGATCCTTCCGAGGCCACCTGGCAACAAAAGGAAGGGCTGCTCAGTGGGTTGCAGTTTCAGACTGGTGACCAGAATTTGCAGAGTCACTCATACCACAAGCTCCTAAGGAACCCCTGAATGGAGCCCTGGGATCCACGTGTGGGTTTTTACACTGGCTGATTGTGGAGGTTGTATTAATAACTCTTTGTTGTATAGTGCATAGATACTGGCCTTTGTAGAAAGAGAGCTAAAGGGCTGGACAAAGGCCAAGATCAAGCTCTCTGGCACTTGCTTTATGACATTCAGCAACTCAATGGCTGCTGTTGTCTTTGTCTGTAGGAAAGCTGTGTTCACAAAACCACTTGGAGCACTCAGCCTGTGCTACAAACAGCATTACTGATGCTGCTCTGTTTCCTTGCTTTCTGCAAATTTCTAGGTGCCAAAAAATCCAAGGCAGGAGCCAGGATGTTCCTTCATTCTCTTCGCAGAGAAACCAAAGAACACAGTGTGGGGAAACCTCCCTTTGGTCTGCATGCCAGCCCTCCTGAGCAGCATCAGCAGCATTGCCAGTTCTGATGACATACTTTGCTTGGTGATTAGAGAACTTTATTTAGCAGGACACACAATCAAGCAGCTCCAATTGGGAAACTATTAAGAGCAAAATAAATTAAAAAAAAAAAGGTGTTGAAAGAAGCTAATTAGGTACATAATATCTAGAATCACATCCATGGATAACTTAGTTATGCATTGCATAAATGCATCATTTATGAATAAACTGTAATATCCGATCAGTCCCTAACTTCCACATGCTTTTCGTTCCACCAGGGCCTGGATAATCATTTTATGAAACAATTTCCTGAGAGCTGAGCACCCTTTATGCTTTGTAGTTTCTCCTGACTTCACCTTTCAGGAGCCGTGCACAGTGAATGCAGTATGGGTGTGTGTATAATGGCTTGGCAGGTCTCCACAGTTGTGGAATTTACAATCGTCGCTCTGTGTGTAATGCTTGGAACAGCTTTTTTTTTTTTTTTTTATTTCTGGTGGATGATGAATTAGGCCATCTGTCTCCAATGTCTGCTGACCCTTCCCCCCACTCTTCTCTTTCCTGGTATGTTGGCACTGTCACACAGTCAGCCACGGTCAAGGTCTGGAGCCTGGGTCTGTGACCTTCACTGCTGAGACCATGATGTCTCAGTCCTCAATTTCCTAGGGTAATTCTCCAGTATGTTATTCACCCACAGGTCTGAGATGCCATGCAAGGAGGAGGGATCCGTTTACAGTAACATTAAGAATGCGATAATAGGAACTTCCTTCACGCGCGTAGCTAATACTTGAAGAGTACTTTATTTAGGCCTAAAGTTAATGAGTGGGCTAGTTTTTCAAAACATAAATGGGATAATTCCTGATTTGCACAAAAAAAGGCAGAGGACACTTGAAATCAAATTAATAGAACACTGGTCTGAAAACGTTAAATGCAGATGCACTTAGACATCACTGAGACAGATGGGAGCTTTGACGAAACAGAAATAGAAAGCCAAGTGAATTTGTCTTGGCTCATTCCATTTTGCTCCTTGCCTGAAATAAAAATATATGATAGTGACGTAAATATCAGCAGCTAAACAGATATGGAGGTTTAACCCTATAAACCAAGGTAGTGTTAGTAACTGTAGAACTTGGTCCAAAGATTTCGGAGATTAGTGGGAATATTTCTACGGAGTTTATGGGGCTTTGGATTAAGTGCATGGATACACAAGACATTATGTAACAGCTTACAGTGGTAAAGGTTTCTGCAAGCACTTGGGGAATTTTTGGGAAGCTATTCTGTAAACAGCTACATCTTTAGCATGAGTGTAAGACTGGAAGGCTTATTTACTGCTGTTGGCAGTCATCGCAGGGATAACAGAGCGCCTGTGCAGCTCCGCAGGGGAGGGACTTTTGCAGTATTGCCAGTGGTGGTACAAAACGATGAGTCAGGTATATAAAAAAAAAAAAAAGAGAAAGCGTATGGAAATTGTAGGGCTTTGTTTTTAAATAGAAGGCAGTAGGTTCTTTTTGATGCTTCTCTTTTGGCCTTTAGAGGTGCTTGCAAACCTTACTTCAAAGCAGTTGTGCGTACCCAGGAAGGCCAGGAACAACTTCTTAATTGAAACGTGAAATTCCCGTGCCGTGATATGACTCCATCACATAGAGCTAAAAGATGGTACAGAGTATCATAAGATTTGCATTAACATTTCGTAAGAGGTGATAATGAGCTAGTGGAGGGAATGATGGAATGAGATTTAATGGAGTTGACCAGCAATGAGAAAGAAGGGGAAACGCCTGCACATGGAAAGTAATCAAAACACAACATCTGATGGCAGGTCAAATGTAGCATGCCTGGAAAAGAATAACTCTAGTGATTCTAGATCGGGATTGCCTCTGACAAGGAAAAATTATGAGTAGTGCTATGCAAATTCTACGCACAATATTATTTAGCTCAACAACTCCAAGGGGTTGTCAGTTTTCAGCTCTTTTTTTTTTCACTTGGCTAATTTCAAGTACATGTTTTTGCACCTGTTTTGGCTGCAGTGTTCAGAGGTTTGTCTTGTGGATTGAAGCAGTCCTGTCTGGACATGAAGCAGCTGAAGAGGTTGATGCTGAAGGGTGATAACTGCAAATACAAATAGCTGCGGTCACCCCTTGAGGAGAGTCCAGCCTCTTTTAAAGATGAGAGCCTGTCTAGACTCAACTGTGGTTGTCTATTAACAGATGGGATTGCTGCTCTGAGATGAGGCCCTGCCTACGCTGCACCAAAAGGTCGCTCTTAGAGCGGTCACAGATACGTGAGGCCCCGTGCTTGCCTGCTTTGGCACTTGCGGGACCAAGTCAGCCACGGTCAAGGTCTGGAGCCTGGGTCTGTGACCTTCACTGCTGAGACCACGATGTCTCAGTCCTCAATTTCCTAGGGTAATTCTAGTAAAGTAAAAGTAAAGAGAAAGAGTACACCTGCCATGAGGGACCCTTGGCCCTCCCCTCAGAGGCAGCACAGACATAGCCTCAGTTTTTCCTGCTGGGATTTAGCTTAAAAAATCCTTCAGCCTCTCTCTTTATGACTTTATTGGGACCTTCTTAATATGGAGTGACCTAGAGGAAGGGAAAATAGATAGCACCTAAACTCAGTGTGAGGAAAGGGGGGTTTGGTGGTGCAGTGACTAATAAAAAGTTTAATGCAACTGTTTTCCTGATGCTTTTATTAGTCTTGAAGTGTTAATGAGCCTTTGAGATTGGGCAGCTTTTGATCAGTTCTCAGTGTATACCACAGCATAAGGGATCTCAGTTTCAAGGACAGAGATGGGTTTATGAGTTGGTATGAAAATCAAACATTCCCTTCATTGTTGTTATAATAGTTCCTCTGTCTTAATAATCCCTCAAAGACTGAAGCAGAAAATGGTTTGCTCCTTGTAGGGAAGGAAAACTTGGAACCATAAAATTCAGATTACTTTGAGACTTCTGTCTCTCCGACTTGACCAACTGGCAGAAAATTAGATGACATCAAAGAACCAGTGGAAAGGGACTTATTTAATTTTGAAGTTTATTGGAAATTGTCACATGTGGTTGTAATACTAACAGCTGCTTTCATGTCACTTCACTGCAAAAGAGAGCGGCATTATGCCTGGATAAGGGTATAAAAGCTGAAGCTGTGAACTGTGATAGAGACATAAGTTGAACTTTCTGGGATACACAGTCAGTTAATTCTGCTGTCTGTACTACACGTGTTAAGGGCTCAAAAGTGCAGGAGTTTGTTTTTGTTGGTTTTTTTTTAATAGTAGTACTGTTACAATGAATTAAATGCATTATTGAAATAAAATAAATAATCTTACTTAAAAAAACATTCAGATGAGATATGCAAATAAAAACCCTGTCCTAACAAAGAGTTGGAAAAATACCTGGTTTTCATATTTCTTTTTATAAGACCTTGAAAATACCTCTATTCAATTTGAGTTTTCTCTGTGCAAACCTGAGGTTTAGGAAAAATACAACCCTTTTTTGAGAACAGAAGTGGGAAAGACAATTCTGCAGGTGCTCATTCAGAAGTGAGAGACCTAACTGCAAGTTGGGTGAGAGATTGCTAAAACTTACCCGTTTCCAAAGACCTTTGTAATGGTGGGTTCACTCTGCTGCATGAGCTGATCCTTCAGCTTGTCTCATCTTTCAGTCAGCTTGATGTGTAAAGAGTGGTGATAGGTGGCTTTTGTAAGAAATTGAAATGTTTCATAGCAGTCAATTTTGAGTTAAATTCTCCAGGATACTTAGCTGTAGTTTTCTACACACGCTGGTGTGTGGAAAACTTTTTTTTACTATATTCATCATATCAATTACATATCCTTTGCAGATTTGATCTACAGTTGTAGAAAAATGGTGTGATAGTATTTCAGCAATTACTTAAATATTTTTAAGAAGGTAAAAGAAATCCACAGAATCACAAATGGACACAAGATGAAGGAGCACAGAGTAAACACTGTGGAAGTGTCTGAATGTTGCATGCGAAGCTCAACCCTTCTATAATTTCTACATGTTGGTCTTGGTCATAGGTTTTTATGGAAGGAACCCCAAAGAGGAAGAGTAGTTGCAGTAAAAAATCAGCTGCAGGCAAACGTGCATGAGTTTGGCTAAAAAAGTCTACTTCAGTCTGGCTTATCGGTCCTTCGCCACCTATGATTTGAGTGGCTTACCACACAACTACTGGATGCCTTGAGGGATTTTTGGAAAGCAGACTGAGAAAGCATGTCTCTAATGAAGAAACAAGATTCGATGCACAGTGTATTTCTGAAGGATTATCAGAGGCCTTGGGCATGCAGTGAGGCACAAGGCTGTAGGCCAACTGCTTTCAACCCCTATCAGTGCAATAATCCATACAAAATGTGCCATCTTACCCATCTAATTGTTCAATTTGTCAAGAAAGAGAGTAAGAAATCAACACCGAAACAGTGCGGGGTGTATCAACAACTGGTCTGAAAGGTTAAATTGTTTCCAAGTTTTCACACACGCTCTACGACCTAAAAGACCAGCTCCTTAAAAAACACTTTTAAAGCCAAATAAAACTCATGTGGGTTAACAGTTCTCTATGTTAAGACTTTAACAGTATCCATGGTCCGTAAATCACGTTTGTTGGTGGGATCCCTGTTGAAGTTTGTCTGATGGCTTATGTGTTTGGGACTTGGGTGTTCTCTTTGTTTTAACTTTCTTTCCACCAAAACTGACACGCTTATAACAGGACCACGAACTGTGCCCTAATGATTCAAAAAAAAGTTTTAAGACTAGTCATTTATTGTCCATTTAAAGGAGTCCCATTTATAGCAACTGAACTCCTGTCTTGTAGTCCTTGAGCTGGGATGGTGGCAGAGGAAAAGATCACTCACCTGCTGCCTAGACTGTCAGGAAAACTATCTGGAAGATGGGAGGGCACATATGGCTTGAGAACAGCCTGAGGGAAGACTTCCAGCTGGACAGCATCTTTGTCACGAATTTGTAGGCCTGTCCATCCCTTACGTTTGTGCATAGGATGTTGGTGTTACACTTTCCACTGAAATGCTTCTGGAATATTCAGCAAAGATGCTGAAAAAAACAGCTTCCCTGAGTGTATTGTGCAATCTATTATGTGGAATCAGAGCTGAAACAGCCCGTCCAGTGGGAATGGGTTTGTTTTCTGTTATCCTTCCAGCAGGGGTTTATCCATGTGTGCTGGAAATTACAGTATTAAATGCTCCAGCACGGAAATTTTGTGTGAGGATTATCGGACTTAAGTTTTCTCACTGTACTGCAGCCCGGGCCTCCTGCTGGCACAGGAGTCCTCTGGAGCTTCCACTGCAAAGGTTCTGAAACAATAATGCCTGAAATCAGGAAATCTGAACTCTGCTGAGGAAAAACAGGAGAGAATGTTTTCTTCTTCTGCATGACAATGCCTGTTAAAAACCTTTGCCCTTCTCTCACTTCCCTCAAGCAATTTGTTTTAAGCTTCCCAGTTGAAACAGAGCCGTAGCATTGTTCTAGCTTCAGTGCTCTGTTTTCTTAAACAGCCAGACATAAACCTTGGATACCAAAAAGTTGTATTTTTATTGCTTTCCCCCTGCGTTTTCCAGATTTACACATAAAATACATGCACACACAAGACCGAAGTATTTCAGATACTGAGCGTATTAGCACCCTTTCCTGAGCTGGGTCAAGGTTGGTTATCCGCAAGTGAAGCAGAGGCAGCTTTGCGGCTGCTGCCTCCTCGAAGTAGAGCTTCAGTTGCTTGCTGTTGCCACCTGTCTCTTGCTGGGTACAGCTTGGCACGTTCAAGGTCAGCCTTTCCCATTCTCGCAGCGCGCGAGCGTGAGTGTGAGTGCTCGCATCTGATTCCTTGGGATCGAATCCCTACTCCAGTGCTGAGACCTGTCCAGGGGGCGGCACGCATCTAGTCTTAAAACAGATCCACCAGATGTTTAGTATCCGAGTGCAGTGTGATTATTTAGTCAAGATTATATTCCTTTGGGTTTTAAATAGCAGTGCAATTGTGCTGTATCTTTAATTCTGTGGTCATTCCACAATGAGTGCACCCAGCGGTGGAAGGCAGTTGGTTTTGAATCCATGTGATATATCACTACCACGTGCTTGATGCCTTGCTACTGGCCTGGTCCTGTGAGGTGTTCATCACAGTCCAAAAATAAAACTTGCTCACAATGTGATGTATGGAATAGTCTTACAGGGCAAGGGAAGGGAGAGCTTTGTTGCTTGTATCACTTGACATTGGGACTGCATGAAAACTGGAAAATATTACACCGTAGTAGTAGCCTTTCAAATCACCTCTGGGTTTGCCAGCAGCAATTACAAAGCTTTATAACTTTTTTTTTTTTTCATCCTTCCATTCACTTTTGTTTGGAGAACTCCTTTCTTCTAGTGAATGTCAGGTAGTCCTGAAGGGTAAAGGGACTGTTTCTGAAAAACTGTTGCTCACATTTCTGTCTGATTCTCATGCTCTTGAAAAATGTTATATTGACAAAGAAATTACTGTTATAAGCAAGTTAAATTCCATTGCTTGGCTACACACACCTAGCATTTCACTGCAACCAGTCTGAGCTACAGCTATGCCCCTTGAGCCTTCCTCTGCTGAGGCTGCAATGCTCACGCAATAAAACTGTTGGTCACACCTCATTATTGAGGTTACTCGCAATAGTGTACAAAGGCCCAAGTAACAGATGTTTTGAAATGGCTAATCAATAGTTATAGATTTAATTAAGTTGAAGCCTGCACATCTTTCCAATGTGCTTTTTTTACCAAAGCTAGTGAAAGGATCTTGATTACAAATTCAGTCAAGCCTCTGTGAGGCTCAAGCTTCAAATTCAGAGCATAAATATTGCTTGCATGCAATCATAATATTCTATTTTGGCCACTTACACTGGAGTTTTGTGCCTCTGAATTTCACTCTTGGAAAGTTACATTTGGACTTAGATGTATGACACTTGTTGTTTGGAGTGACACACACAAATCCCCATACACCAGAATGAAAATTCAGCTCTAATCATCAAAGGGAAGTGAGGACTAAATGAATGTGTGTCATGCGTATCCAATTTCTCCACTGATCATCCAGAGAAAATAAATCACAGCGGATGTCCTTCCATTTCTTCTTTGTCTAAATAGCTAGAAGGAGCTCTATGTTAAAGTTACTCTGGGTTTCCCCAGGGAAGACTAAAATAAATTAATATTGGCTGATTAAATGTTTTGACCCATAAAGCCACTGGAAGATGATAGGTCTATTTTGTCATGGCAGCACTCCAACTTTTTTTATGTACTACTGGAATCAGAGGATAAAACTGGAGGAGCACATCTCAACTAAGCTAATAACCAATTTAATCTATTTTTAGTAAAACGTACTCTCAGGACTCTACTCTCTGAGACAGATTTCTTGTGCATCAGTCTCTCAGTGATGTCCAGTGTCCAGCTGTGCTAGGATCTCCTGTTGTTGTCCTATTATGGATCAGAAAAGACAGCAAAAGTGATCCACAGAAGAGATAAAAATTGGGAAAGGTATTGCAGAAAGGTCTGGCTTGACTAAGGGGAAAGTTCAAAGTGGCACAAATTGCAGATAGGTATCCAAGTCACATTGATTTTCAATGAGAATAGGATAGCTTACAGTCCCTCATCTCTCTGAAATGTTCCCTTACACCCTGAGGCAATTTAATTTGGAAAGAATTGTTGGAAGAAATCTGATAGGTGTATAAAACAAGCAGTATAAAAAGCACGCTGTCACACCAAGGGCAGACTCGAAACCTGCTCAAAAGTTAATTGAAATCAATTGGAAAGACTTCTGTTGACTTACATAAGCTCTGGATGAGCCCTTGGGAGAGCTAGTTTCAATACCCAGGTTTACCACAAATTTCTTGAATGGCTCAGGACAATCCACCCACAGTCATATCCAGAATGGGGGCCAGATATTGTCATGGGGTTGCTTGGAGTGGGGAGAGTGTGAAAGGTTCTCCACACAGCCTCACACATCAGGGCTCTTTTCAGAAGTGGGTTATGAGCTGCTAATGTAAAACAAATAATAATTTCTATGTAACCTGTGGTGCTTAGGGTTGTAAGATGCTGTCAAGACAATTTAAAAACATTTTGAAAGTGAGGATTAGGCATTTGGGATTGTAAGAGGAGCATCTGTAGTCAGATTAGCTTGGATAAAATGTCAGGGGCCACAAATCCTCATGTTTCAGAGCATAAACTCACCACCAGCTGGAATAACGAAGCAGATACCTCAGTGGAACAATGCGTTACTGTTAAGCAATTTACAGTGTCATTTGCTATGTGCTGTCACACAGCCATACCTTTACGTGGATGCTCCCTTGGAAAGAGGGTCTGTTCTCACTGCCTGGGGAATGGCAGAGCTGTCTGTAACTCATGTAACTGGGCCCAGTTCTTGAGGTGATGGAGGGTCCTGATGAGTGCTGTACCCTCAGACCCACTGGGCTGGGTCCTTCTGGCTGCTGTAACCTCTCATAAGCTCTAGGAGTGATTTCAATGCCGTCAAGAAGGCTCTGCAAGATACAGGAGCTGGGCAGTGCCTTGTGGGATGGAGCCTTAGCACCTGTTCTGGTTTAAAAAGCACGTATACACATCCCTATGGCTCTCTGGGGTCTTTTGTCGGAATTGCCTGTTTGTGCTGAATCCCAGACCCAGGGTGGTGTTTCTGCTGCAGTGCTTCATCACTGCTAAGGCCAGGGCCCTCGGGGGCGAGCGCTGTCACTGCTGGCTCAGCCAAGTCCTATGTGAAAAAAGCAGGAGATTGTTCAGATGACTCAGAAAAGCTTTTTTTACACAGCACTAGTAAGCCAGAAGAGTCACCAGGAAAAAAGATGGAATTTAAGGAAATGCAACACAGAGATCGCAATTTTGTCCAATCTTTCAGTCACAGAGGACAGGGAGCAGGCACCACCAATTTCTGAAAAATTCTGGATCTCCTCTTGAGAGAGGATTTTGTTGCTAGGAAAAAATTTACTGACATTTTCCTGGGTTGCCTGAGGCTATCTAGTGAGGCCAGTGACAGCTTATTTTAAAATATCTAATAAATGTTGTCTTCCAGGCTGTGATAATGGCTGCAAGCCCTACATATTTAAGTTAATGAAAGATCAATTGGAAGTTAATTACGGCTTTTGTCTTTTCCTGCCTACATCAAGATTAGAGCAGAAGAGGTTTCTTGGAAAATACAGTTGAGGAGGAAAGGATAAGTGTATGCTATCAGACCGCAATGTTTCAGACAGTTTGAGCATCACCATCTGTGCCAGCAAAGCAGAATTTCTAGGGAGCTCATTGCCTAACTCTGACAAGCCTCTAATGATGACTCCACTGAACCTCAGGTAGCTGGGCCAGGAAAAAGATTAAGAGTGTATCACCATACCTCATTCCTAGCTCCCTGGGATACCAGGTGCGGCTTTGTGTGCTGCAGGCAGTGTGAGATGAGCAGCCCTAGTTCCTGCTGCCTACAAATCCCATATGCCTTTTGTGCTTAGGGACTTCTAGGAAGGGAGGAAGGGTCCATGGCTGACTTGTCTGCTTGGTGTTGATGCCGAGGCAGATAAGGTGTATAATACAAGCCATGCTGAGCAAACTCCTGTCACCCATGTTTACTGAAGAGGGCTGCACGCTTGGTTCCATACTGACAAACTCTTTTCTTCCACATTGCTTCTCCTACTCCATAACATGCCCTGAAAAAGCAAATATAAGAAGAGCAGCTGGATCTCTACCTGCCTTCTTCATGTCTCTTCTCCTCAGCGTGGAGCTGCTGAATTTCTTGATGAAGAGTTTGGAAAGTTGCTTTTTGCAATGTGAACCAAATACCTTATCCTGTAATCATGTCCCAGGAAAGGACAGACATTTTAGCTGGAGATCTTCAAAAAGGTCAGCTGGAAGCAAATACTGCAGCCAAAGAACTGCTTTTGGTTATTGGCCAAACTCCATTTTGTTTCAGCTTGACCCAAAAAACAACTTTCATGAGAATATTTTGAGACCTGAAGGAAGTTGTTTTACACTTACATGTTCATTCCAAAACAAAGAGAAAGAAAAATAATCTCTGATCTTGTGGAAGCTTCACCAGAAGTCAGACCTAGGGAGAGGTGACATGCATATGAATTGAATTCCTGATGCTTTGCCTTTTGCTTGTTTATATTAGCTAGAGTAGCTTCACTACAAAAAAAATAAGAGACCAGTCCCAGAAACTCGGGAGACTGGTAGTTAAAGTATGTGAGGAGAGATGGCAACCTGCAGTTCAAATTCATGCTCTGAAAAGGCAGAGGAGGAGTTTGAACTTTCCTGACATTTCTCTTTACTAAGAACCTGGTTTTAGTTTCTTACAATTTTATCAAACTGGAACTATTTGGATTATTTTTTTCCTTTGGGGTCTGTCTTACCTTCCCTCTGTCTGTCCTTATCACTGGGCTTTTGTTTATGTCACAGGGGTCCTGAGAAGTTTCCTTGCTTCTCTCGAGCCTGTGACCTCACTTGTAATGTCTGTGACGATGCTTCCAGTTTTAGTGTCTCTTTTGAAGCGGAGAGGGTAAGGACACAACTGTGACTGTGATAAAAACGAAGATAAACGGTATCATTCTTTCGGGAGTGTTACCTTTCTCATGGGCTGAGTTCAGCATAAGTTTGCCTGAGGCTGCATTTTTTTGGCGGTTGATCTGCTTACTGGAAAAAACTGTGTGAAATCTCAAGTTTTCTACGAAAAAACAAGTGGAAATGGTGAAAAAAAAAAAAAGATGAGGAAAGGCACAATTTTAAAAGCTGCTTTTTCTTTTTTATAGATTTTTGTCCTGCAGGTGCCCAGTTAAAGAAAAAAAACTATGGAAAAGTCTGTAACTACAACCTGATCAATGTCCTTGTAAACTACTAAAGCTAAGGGAGATTTCAGTGCCTGAAATGGATTGTGTGTTGTCTGGTTCAAGGAGACTACTGTGAATTTTCCCAGTTTTATGACTCAACATTTCTGGAAATTGGAGTTAATTTCCTAAGTGATTTCAGGTAAGGCCTTTCCCTGACTGAAGGGTGTTTTTGTTTTTCCTTGAATCATGAGACTGAACTAATCCAAAGGCTTTGCTTCAATCTGTTTATGAACTGTATGATAGTTCTTGCATTCCAGATTGTGTGTGTGTAATGTTTGGGAGATTAGTAACGATGTGTTATCACAGCCAAAGGCAGTCCAAGTAAAAACTTTGTGGACTGTGACTGATGGGTGGGTTTTATGCCACTTCTTTCACCCTGGGATTATCAGGCACATTCTCACCACAGATCTTTTTTTAAAAATGTAGGGAGAAGGGGCTGGGTTTATGAGCGGATTAAAGCATCTGACTCCGTTCAGCCAGGGTTCTTTTTTAAGTGCAGAGTATCCTGACATGATGGTATTTATTTTCTATTTTATATGTGGAGACATGGCTGCTTCAGGGCTCTTGCCTAAACAGATACTGTCTATTAGCGAAAATATTTAATAATTTGATCTTAAACAAGTGTCAGTTAAACTAAGCTTTTTTTAGACTCTGGTTCAGGGCTTCCTGGATGCAGCTGAATTTAGGATATATTCCACATGTGAAATCTTGCTGTTTGTTGAGGGCGTGTGCCTGCAATGGCTTCTGTGTCTGGGAGAGGGATGCATTTCTTAGACAGGCTCCGTGACTTACCTTCTCACAAGGTACAAATAGAAATATTTAAAATGTTTATGTGATCTCTTCTTCTGTCCCTCTCCCTAATGAAATTACCTTTTCTTCTTCTCTACTTTGACTGTACCTATGCATCACTTTCAAGACACTCTTTAGGTGCATGGTCGTACCATTTATTAACATAAACTGTTGGCCATCTTAGAACTTCCTGAACCGTGGACTTGTAAGGACTGTGAAGAACTGCTGGAGCCCATAAACTGCACAAGTTATATCAACTTTTGCCCTTCTTGCTTTCTGAAGGGTTTTGTGTGTTTCATTGCTATCGCAGAGCCTGCTCACTCCTGTAATCATGCAAGATGGGACACCTACGAGTGATCTAATCCCTCCTCCTGTCCTAAAGGTGGATCATGTTTAAATCATTCCTGACAGATGTTTCATGTAACCTATTTTTAAAACTGCTAGTGCCAGAGGTTTCAAAATTGGGCATACTCTCACTGCTGCTGTGATTACAGTCTGCTTTCTTCCATCTCCTTCACCTTGGCTATCAAAACCAATTTATTCTATTCTTCTTTAAGGGTTGTTTTCTGCCTTCAGTCTTCTCCTTTCTAGGCTGAACATCATCCTTTTTTTTTGTGGCTCTCCTTTTGTAAGCTTTTGATTAGTCCTGTCCTTTCTCTTGAATTGCTCAATCCACTTCCTACTTAAAGTCCAACTGCCAGACTGGATGCAGTGTTCTTACTGAGGCCTTACCACCAGCAAGAAAAACAAGGGAATTACGTCAGACAGAACTCCTATTTATACAGCTCATGTTGATGGACGCCTTCTTTGTGATATTGTTGACTCATGTTCAGCTCTGATCCTCTGTAATACTCCCCAAGTTCTATTCAGAACAACTGTTATCTGTCTAGTCATTCCCTGTCCTGTACTTGCCCAGACAATATTTTCCTTTCCTAAGTACAGGACTTAGTACCTGTCCTTGCTCAGTTGAATCCTGTGGTTTTTCCAGACTGTTTCTCTGATCCCTCCAAATCATTCTGAACTCTTTCTCTGCTCCAGTTTGCCTACAGCACCTTAGTCTGTTACCCAGACTGTCGAATAACAACATAGGAAAAGGACTTAAGTCTTACAGATTCCCAGACAATACACCTTTCTAGTTTGACAGCAAACTACTCACACCAGCTGTGAGTAAGATTTTCCAAGAAGCTATGCATCTGTCTTCTTGTAGCATCATCTACAGTGTGTCATTGGTTTTCTTTTAATAATATTTTCTGAGATGGTGAAGCTTTTGCTGTGTTACCTGTGACCATGAGTTATTCCGCTCCAATTCATCTTTCTTTTTATCCCAATATTTGTCCTTGCTGTTCCTTTTCTATGCCCTTTCTCACAAGATGCTGATAAGGAAAGAGGTAAACTTGCTACTGAAGCGGGAAATAATTAAGTAGAAGCCCTCCAGAGTTCAAGTAAAAGGGTTTTTTTTAAGCTCTTATTATTTCTGTATCCTAGATGTCAGATGTTTCTATAATCTGTCATCACAGATAATAATGGTTACTTTTTTCCCCCTTGATTACAATAATGTTTTGGGTTTTTTCCCCCTCCATAATGGTCTCTCTCTCAAAACTGTTTTGTTCTTTTTCAGTCCCTATGGTAATTATTTACAAAATCTATTTCTACAATCCAATGGATATTCTTCAGATTCCCAGTAGGAATATGACTTTAAAAGCCCTTTTATCTTTTCTGAAGGGGGAGGACCTGGTGAAAGGTTAGCAGCTGTGGTAGTTCAGTGAAACAAGCAGGAGCTGCAGGTTCTGAACAGAAAGGCTAATTTCAGAAGAAGACCTCAACAGGTGAGCAGATTATTTCAGGTAACTTCAGAGTCCTTTGCTTCTCTGCATTAAATGTTGATGTGAATTTGTTTGTTGACTCTTAATCTGAATATATAGATTGCAGGAGCTGAGCTAGATGCCAGGTCTGCAAGATCATGTTTTCCACTGGAAGCATTCCAGATGATGATAAACATCATCAAATAACTTCAGGCTCACCATGAATGTTGATGAAAGCATACCTCAGACTTCAGGGGCATATAGTCTCACCTACCTTTTCTAAATGCCATGCAAGTTATTTGAAATTAGTGTAATATCTGTGCAGCAAATGCTGCATGGATTTAACACGTTTTTGCAAGGCATCTTCTCTTTCAACTGTTGAGCTGGCCTCACTGCAGTAGGCTGCCTCTCCTTGCACAGCTGCAGGTCGGAACGTCAGTGGACACCCCACTCTTCTTGCTCACTCAGAGCCCACGGTTCCCTCAAGAAGGTTGCCTCAATGTAATGGCTCAGCGCCACTGTCTGGCATGCAGAACATTCCTGGTTTGTCTCTGGAGATCCGAAATGCAAGTGCTGACATGTAACACCACAGCTGTGCAATTTGTCAGCAGACAAGGGGGAAGGAGCTCTCCCTCGGTCCGTCAGGAGGCAGTGCAGCTCTGGCGTTCACACTGCATGAGCTTTGCACCTTCCCGAAGTTGGGGCATAGAGGCAGGTCACACCAGCAGACGGGCCTCGGACAAGTGGCCTGTCAAAAATTCAGTCCTGCAGAACATCTTTCGCAAGTGAGAGGTCCCGGGAATAGATCTGTTTGCCATAGACTAGATCAGTGTGTGTCAATCATTTCAGTCCAGACCAGCCTTCCTGACAGGGACAGGTCTCTCATCCCTGGCTACTGTCAGTGACATTTATCTTTTCCTATTGCCCGTCACATGCTGGGCTCTCAAAGAAGGGCTTAGGTATGGTAACTCCATTGGTCGTCAGGTGTTTCCAATACGTGGATCTGAGAAAATATTAATCAGAAAAAAAAAAATTAAAAAATAAATCTGGAGACAGCATGCCGAGCACAAAGCCCTCATGGACTGTACTTCTTAAGGAAATTCTCAATATCTACCCAGTCTTCTTTCTTGTTTTAGAACCCAGATGCTTTAAATGCTCAGCTTAGTCCCTGCTGGTGTTCAGCATCAGTAGCAGTGTTAAGAGAACTATCAATAATCAAGTGCATCTCTAAGTGAAGAGGGGTGTGGTTGGATACTAAAATGACTTGTAGCAGAATCATGCAGGATTTTCTCAATGAAAGAGCTTTCAATGAAAAATGCTTTTTCAATGCTTGGTTAATAACGCCAAACTCTACAAGATGATAAAATCACCACAGCCAAACATCAGTTACAGGCGCGTGAGATGTGCAGTCTTTGGTACTATTCTACGTAGGCATACTTTTAGAAATCAATTGTCTCATATAAAGCTTAAAAAGGCCCTGCTTTTCTTTCTAAATGATGTTCGATTTGTCCTTTAGCGTCAGTAGTATTCATCCCTATCAAATGGTACTCAGCTGTTTCGCAAAAATCATGTTTTTCCATGGTTTAAACTTTGCCTCCAGCTACGCATATATCCATATACTTGCAGCACATAAAGAAGAATTAGTATTTAAAGGCTTGAACATTAAGCTTTTTAAGGACAGGATATTTCTAATATAATATGCTTAAAAATTAAATATTACTGGAATAAAATCTGTACTAAATGTATTAATTATGGCTATATTCAGTAATAGAAAAGGGATACTAGTTATTATCCACAACTTTGGGGCTGAGAGGAAAAAGTTCCCGATATAGGCACATATGCATTAGAAAGGGGTGAGGGGAACAAGTGAATAAGCAATTATTATAAATTCTCTTGTGCTTCTGAGGTCATGAAGGATGAGAACCAGAAGTGAGGATGACTGGAAACAGACCAGTTATGCGATGATATGAATTGAGGTATGCAATAGTGAAGGCATGGAAAGATAGGTTGGGTTATTAACATGCATGTTTTTGTTATCTCAAAAGCCGAAATTAACATCAAGGATTTTTTTAAAAGCACAGTTGTTCCTCAGAGTAATTTAGCATTCATTTTTTTACTGTGCTCATTATACTTTCTTTGATTCCTTTTTGCTTTTCTTTAAGCAGTTGGCTAATGTGATTAAAATGGTAAACATCTGCCATTTCTGAAGCTAGAAAGGAGCATGACACAAGCCATTAATGACATAAGCCAGTATTTTGGGATCAAACAGCATGTGTAAACATCCTAGGTATGATCAGTTGCACATTCCAATCTTTTCTAAATTTACAATATGTGAATTGAGGATTATACTGTCACCGGCTTGAGGTGCTGAGGGGGTGTACAGCTTTTCATAGTAAATGCAAAAAAACAATATTAATTTATTCCACAATGTTCTGCATCAGGACTAAAATTCTGCAGCATTTGCCTTTCATTAGCTGGCTGCCCTGGCATATTTGAAAGTCTCAGCTACCCGTGGTTGAGTGTCTACTAGCTTGTCTGCAAAGGTTATCTTTTTGCACCTTGAGCTGCTTGAAAGTTGAAGGCATGCGATCATCACTGCAGTGGCCAGTCCAGCTCCTGAGTTTTGTCTTTCTCCTTTTGCAGATCTGGAACAAGGCTGTCTGTCTTGGTGCATTATTCATAATCTTCATTTTCTGACAGTTCATCGGGTGATTATTCTGCTTCCAAACTAATGTGCTTAGTCAAATTCTTCAGATGATGCTGCTCCCCTATAAAAACATCAGCCTTCTAGCCAAATACTTTTAAAGCACTAGATCTCCCCTCTATTTCCTTTTCAAACCATAAGGAAACTTTATGGTTCTCTCAAATGTCAGACAATCTTTTTCGTTTACTTATAAAGCAACCTGTAGCCTTGAGCTAAATTTTACCTGGTCCTTTGTAAATGTACCCTGAGTATTTCTGAACATCACCATTCCACAGACATGCAGTCATGGGCAGTGGAGCCCGCACAGGTGCAGGAGAAAGCAAAGCAAGAGTAACCTCAAAAGAACCTACCAGTTGTGGCCACCTATTTCCATTTACATCCAGTGAAAAGAAAATTACCAAAAAGGAACAAGTGAAAAGGCATTCTGACTGAAATATTTTTCAGGAGAGGCTGATAGCAAAAGCTCATAGAAGCAAACAGAGACTTACCCAGAAGGCAGATTTCATATATGCAGGCACTGGAAATCTCTGCTTCGGTCTTCAGCTTCTCTATCCAAAAAACGATTGGAGAGAACAACAAGCAAACATGCACAGCAAGCTCCAGAAACAGGGTTCAGAGTAACTTGGGAAAAGTTAACCTGTTAATAATCATAATCTGCCAGGCCTGAAGCATGTTTCATCCTTTTCTGGAATTTTTTTCCTTCCTTAGTTTTGGAAGTCGAGTAAGAGAGTGCTTTCCTGCCTCCCTCCACAGTGTGTTAAGGAGTACGATGTTGCCATTCTTCCTAGATGAAGTCTTTTATTCCTGCAACTGGATACTTATGTTACTTCAATCCTATTTAAGAGCTGACATCTTATTCTTCATGAAATCATTTTTGTATTTTAATGACTATTGTTATTGCTGCTTGCAGAACCGTCACAACACTGTCTAGATCAGACTTTATACAAACATGAATTAAAATTCCTGTGCGCTGTACTAACAGTAAAAAACAGAGTTTATTCTCCGTTATCTCTGGGTGCCTTACCCAGTTTGGGAATAAGCCATGTTACACACGCAATGGTACCTAAACTGGTTCTGCATTTTGCAGCTTAACTGAGCAGGATGTTTACGCCAAGGCACAACACTTATGAACCCTAGCCCAGAAGTACTTGTATTATCTAGGCTTTCTGTCTTTCAGTTTTTTCAGACCTCTGTTTTCCCTGATAATGGAGGGTTGATTATACATTAATTTCACAGAGTATTACATTTAGGGTATTGAATTCACAAAAGATTAAATTTCAGGTCACAGAGAAACAGAGAGGTTCAGACACGAACCAAAGAAAGGTCTTAGTCGGACCAGCAGGTGTATTGACTTGATATAATCTTTTATTCTTAGATGCGTTTCCTTGCTACTATGTAACTCTATGGTTAATTGAGCTCTTAAGGCAATGAAGTTATGGCTATTTTTGTTATTTGATGCTGAACTATTTGGGGACACAGTATCTGTGTGCCTGGCTACATCACTTTTCTACTTTACGGTCTTTTTTTTTTTTTTTTTTCCCCCTCTGGGTTCTGCCTGTGCCTTTGTTGATCTATCCTCCTAAAAATTAGATATTCTGGCTTTGAGTTCATATATACCAGAGAACTGCTTCTTGCGTTATTTATACTTGTGTGATTTAGAACAGCAGTTAGATCAGGATTCCAGCTTTAGCATGCAGACTCCTGTACCTGGAAAACCAAAAAAGTCATTGTAACAGATGGGAGTTGTTTTTACTCACATTTGGAGATGCGGTAAGCATATTAATCTCAGCTGAAATTATCAACTAGGATTGGGTTTTGCACAAGTGCTTATTTACACCTGTAGCATAGATATTTGGAAAAAAATAATCAGTTTTAATGTAAAATCATGAACATTTAATACATTGGACATCAGCAACAGGAAAGTCAGTGTTTTGCCAAGCATTGCCAAAATTGCCATTAGCTGACAGTCACACTAACAGAACAATCCACTCTAGCTGAGGGAAAAACCCTATAGGTACGATTTTCCCATGTGCGTAAGTAACCACGCTCCATATTAGGAGAACAGGAACTTGTATAGGGGTTTGCACTTGCTCAGTTCTACTGCAAAATCCAGACCCTAAGACTATGTTGTCTGGCCCAGCTACTGTTCTTCCCGTCTTATGGCAGCCCTCCAGAAATACTGTAAGGCTTGGACAGAAAACTGTTTATGTTGATTTCTTGAATAAGAGAGTCCGTGACGCTTAGTCAGTCTGTGCTTGTTCACAAGCAGTAACACACCCACCCATTTACTGCCATGGAGGACAACCAGTGAAATGCTCCGCACCTGAATGAGCCTTGTACTGGTGCGTTCTGGTAAGGCAGGGACTGGCTGGGGGTGAGGGGGCAGTGCTCCTGCCACACCGGGTCATGTCAAGCCAAACACTGCGGTATGACAGAAAAAGAGAAAAAAAAACTTGACAAAAAGCAGACGTGGGGATGAGGACTGTGGCTTTAAAGAGAGCAACTAGAGAAAATCTTCGCAGAGTTTTAAGACCCCATGCTGAGTGTGAATGCCAAGTTGTACACTGTACGTATTAAGTGCAGAAATAGTAGTGCCTAGTAAAACACACTTGATCCATTTTTACATGTGATGTAATATAACTGTCTGTGCAAAGTAACACGTTCTTGTGACTATCCACCTTCTAATCCAGGGCCATGCGTTAGTGTCATAGCTGTGCTCTTGCTGCCCTCTGAGCCATGAGTCACCATCTTTCACTTCCTCAAATAATTACCGGCAGCAGAAAGTGGCTGTCGCTTGGTCTCTTGAGGGCTTTCTCTGCTGCATAAGAAGGAAATTCACATAAACCCACTTTTTCTGTGGATGATCAGTGGACACCTGAGACTCGCTTTAAACTTCAGGCAAAGAGAGCACCGCATGCCGAAATTTTTGTCTCCATGCATTGCCTCACCTGTCTGCCAGCTCTTGCCTTTCCTTTGCTGGAAGGTCAGCCATCTCTTAGCTACATAGTGCTGCCCACCCCTTGGCCCTTGCTGAAGCAGAAAAAAATAATATTGCAAAATTTTCTTTTGTTTATATTTTCTCAATATAGAGTGTGTATAAGTTGATGTGTCTAAACAAGTACTGATTGCCATTCCTCTTTAGAAGGTGCATTCAGTGTTACGTTACTGCTAAGCAACTGTGTGACTGAAATACAGGCTGATTCTCCACTGCCCCGCACCTGGTTAGTGCTTTCCATCTGCAAAGGGCAAAGTACGTGATAAATGCAAATAACTTTAAATTTTCCAGTCACTGGTGGTAGTATTTTGTACCCATTTACAAGGCCACATACTTGTAAATGACTATGCCAGGTGCAGAGAGGAGGAGAACCTGACCCCTTCAAAATTAATCTTTCCCCTGAATTAGGATTAATTTTTCAAAGAAGCCAGGATGTTTCTGCTTTCCTCTGTGCCTGTGTAACTGAGAGTGTGCGTGTTGGGGGAAGGGTGCATGGCATACAGTGGCAGTGCAGGAGCAAGTATTGAAATGGTCTTTGACTCAGCTCTCTCTGGTAGACAGAGACTGTCACAAAGGCAGGAAGAAGACCTGGAACAAATGTTTTCAGTGTTACTTGTTTGGTTCCAGTAACGTGATTTCTGCTCCATCGCTTATCTGAAAAGTCCCCCCCAAATACGTGCAGGTAAAAGCTCCTTGTCACGCCGTGTCAACGTGTGGCAGTTCCTTAATCCGGTGTTATTGCCGCAGTGGGTGAAGCCTTGCTGGGTAGGTCTTGGTCCCGCTAGTGTGTGTATTTGGAAGGGGGAGGCAAGGCTGACGAGCCTTTAGTAAAAGCAGGTTCTTTGCTTGGGCCCAGACTGGGGATCTGCTTTGGGGGTGGCTGTTACTCGAGAAGGTTTACATCGCCGGCTGGGGCATACCCTCCTCTCCCGCTTTGTATCAGCTGACAGAGCCTATGTCTGATAAATGACAAGTAACGTTTCTGCAGAGGTGTTACTGGCGAGGGATTAAAATAATACGCGCACTTTTTCCCGCTGCCCACGGAAAGGGGAAAAACTTGATGTTTGCAAACCACCGCCCGAGCGTTGCCCAGGCCGGCGCCGCCCGCTCCGCACCGCACCGCACCGCACCGCTCCGCTCCGCTCCGCTCCGCACCGCCCGCCCGGCGGCGACACGGCGCGACCCTGCTTGTGCCGGCCCCGGGGCTGCCGCTGCCCCGGGCCGGGGGCTCCCCCCGCCGGGCAGGTGCCGGCGGAGGGAGGGAGGGAGCGGGCCCGGCGCCCAGGTGGGGCCGGCGGCAGCGGGCGCGGCCGACGGGGGGCGGGGGGGGCGGGGGCCGGGCTGGGGGCGCCGCCCGCCCCTCCGGCCCCGCCAGCGCCGCTGAGGCTCGGTCGCGGCGCCGGCCGCCCCCGGCCGGTAGCGGCAGCCCTCCCGCAGGGCGGGCTCAGCCGCAGGGGGCTGCCTGTCCCGCCGTCGCCAGCCCGGCGCGGCGCGGGGCGGGGGGGCAGCGCGGTTGCCTCGAGGGCCGGTCCTCTGCCCCCTCCTTCCCTCCCTCCGGCCGCCGCGGCGGAGGAGGGCTGCGCGGCCACCCGCGCCTCCCGCCGCAGGGGCCTCCCCGCATGGTCCCCGCCGCTGCCATGAGCCAGGCCCCGGCCCCCCGCGGCGCTGACCCGCCGGAGAGCGATGCCCGCAGCGGGGCCCCCAGCCGGGGCCCCGGCCGAGGGATGCCGCCGCCGCCCAGCCTGCCCCAGCTCCTCCACAAGTAAGAGCCGCCCCGCGTTCCGCCGGGCCGGGAGGGCGGGCGGGCGCGGGTGGCTCTCCCTCCCCGGCGGCGGTGCCCCCCTTCCTTCCCTCCCTCCCCCCCTCCCTCCCCCGCGCCCAGACTGACAGCCGGGCGGGCGGAGGGTCGGCCCGGCACCGGCTCCGGCCGAGCGCTGCCCCGTGGGGCCGAGCCGAGCCCCCGCCGCCCGGTGCAGCGGGGGGCGCCGGGGCCGTCCCCGCTGATGCGGGGCACGTATCCCTCGAACGACCGGCACCGGTCCCGCTTCCCAGCACACATTTTCTACCCGAAAAGGTTTTTCCGAGGGCTCGTCCCGGCACCGCATCTCCTCCGGGCGGGGATCTGCGCCGCCCGGGAGTTCGGTGGGGAAAGTCTTCTTCGCCCTTCAGCGGCCGTTGCCGCGGGGCGGTGGGTGCCGCCCGCCCGCCGTGCCCCGCAGCCGCTCCGCCGTGCCCCGCAGCCGCTCCGCCGTGCCCCGCAGCCGCTTCGCCGTGCCCCGCTCACTGGCCGGGGCTTCCCCTCGTCAGGCCTGGAGCGAGGCGGCCCGGTTGTGCCAGCGGCCATCGCATCTCTGCACCACGGCGGCAGAAAAAGTGACCTGTGCACGCCTGGAAGGCTTGTTAACGAGGGCAGCGATGCCAGGGGCGTTTGCCGTTTTGTTTTCCATCCGGAAAGAGAGGGGGAAAAGTAACTTTTGCCACACGGATGCGGTGCTGCGAGCGATACTTTTTTGGCTAAATGAGAAGCTTGAAGACAAACCGAACGCTCCATAGTTAGTACGTGAAGCATGAGCCGCACAGAAGTTGAGCTGTGCTAGTTCAGGATGGTCGCACGCACTGTATCTGATTTTTCCCTGAGTCGTAACTTGTTAGAAGAGGTGTAGGGGCTCGAACAGAGCAGCAGATTTACTAACAAATACCCAGTTACGGAGCCGTTACTATCGCCTATTACTTCAAGATTTGCCACTTGGGTTGGCGAGCAGGACGCTGGGCAGTGCGCAGCGGCGTAGGTTGAGAAGCGCTTTTGACGCTATGTCCCAGGCCACCAACTGGACGGAGCCTGCGTGCGGCCGACCAGCAAAGCGCGAGTATGACAAAGCACTGTTGAGCTGCAGCGGCCTCGCCGCTGGGCTTGCGCTGCTTCCCTGCAGCAGCCCCAGTAGGAATGGTGCTGGCTTGGTTATCTGCTGTATCAGTTTGTCAACGAAACCCAGCAATGTCACTAACGGAAGAAATTACCTCAATCCTCTCGCTTGTGCTTGCAAAATATATATGTACATATATATAAATATATATATATATGCGTATATGTGCATTAACGTTACAGCAAACTTGGAATATGAACGTTGTTTTAAGTTGGGAATCGTGTTATCTTTTATAAACATGTATGAAATGGGACTTTTAAAGTGGCTGTGGAGTGTGGCCCACAAATTTCTTGATCCTTGGTTTGCTTTTTGTCTGTTTGCTTTTAAATCGCACTTTGTAACTTAATCGTGAAAACATTAACGGTTGTTGCCCACATCTTTATTCCTAACTTGAAGTATAGACTTGGGAGTTCGCATTGAAACTGAAACGTTAATGGTCGCTCCCTAAGTCCGCTCTGCAGCTGCAGTGCTGCATGTGAATTATTGTGCAACCAGAAGGTAATTTACACTTGCTCAAAATCAGTCTTAAATTTTAAACTACAGTCTCTAAAGATGGCCCTTATTTTTTTCACGTTTATCAAGACTTTATGCGGATGTGTGTTGCAAGTCTGATAGGTGAAGCTGTCGAGACTGCTTCATGATGGTATTTCTTATGCGGCGCATGTTACATACAAAGGCATTGTGTTTTTGCCGGTCGTGCCTGCTAGCAAGTTACAGGTAGGAAAACTTGAAATGGTTTCCTTTCGACCCTATCTTTAATGGAAAGATTTGAGAGAGGTGCCATGTTCTGACTGTTCTTTGTCACGGTAACGTGACACAGAGTGGCAAATGTCGAATGTCTCCATCTAAGGTCCTGCAACTTGATCGTGTGGTTTTGTAACCGCGCGGCATGATTCAGTGAGCGCCTCTGTGTTTACCTGGTAATTAATAAATCTCCACCCTGCATTTAATTGGAAACTGAGGCAAATTGTATTTTGCTTTACTGATAATAACTTGGCGTTTTATAATCTGAATTGGATGTTCATTGGTTGTTAGGAAGGGAGGTGTTAGGGAATATCTTAAATTCTTAATTTGTTTCTAATATGGTAGAACAGGTATTATGACTGGCAAAACAGGATGGAAAGGAAAGCAGTGATTCTTCTACAGAATGAAGTCACGGTTTCATTACTAGGAAAGAAAACATTGACCTCTTTTTCCAGAGTAGTTTGATTTTCTTGTCTTCTTTTTTTTAACAGTTGCCGTCTTTTTGCTTTGCGAGCCGCAGTAAACAAGCGTGCAGTCGCAGAATGCTAATTCAGAGCTGTGTAGGTCAGAATATTCTGTGGCGTTTAACTGGATCTCCCTGTTTGAACGCTTCTATTTTTCGTTATACCATTTAAACTTAAAAAGCTGTCTAGTCTCCTCCTTTCTTCCCCCCAGTGCTTTTGTCAGAAATTTTTACAGATGTTAGGCGAAGACCAGTATAATTTTAGAAAATGACTTCCTACATGGCCAGGCGGTAAACTTTCACTGTGAACACTGAGCATTGAACAAGGATTAAAATGTAGTGAAACTGGAGATCTGAAATGGTTTTGGTAGCAGCTACATTGACTGAACTCATGCTGCACAGGTAGAATGCACCATGTTCTTTAAATACCTCTCTGCTTTAACATTTATAATGTATTTTTAATATTAAAATATAACCGAATCCCTAGTTTGAAATTCCTTGCTGATAGCACCCAAATGCAGTAAGATATACATTGAAATTTGCTGTCTGCATGTTGTATTTTTCCCCTGAGTGACAACGTCATTTCAGTTGATAATAAAGGTCCAATCGTAAGATTTACAGAGCAGTTAAAGCTTTCTATCTATGCAGGCTGTTGTGATGTTTGATGGGAAAATACCTCTTATTTTCCAAAAGTAAAAGCCTTATTGCAGTCAAAGCCCTTGAGTTGTAGAGCTGAGAATGAAGAGCTAGTGGGGAAGGGAAACCCTCATTTACACAGTGTGGAGGATGACTTACAAAAGCATTCGCTTGCTTGTGAAATAAAGCTGAAGACTGAGAAGAAGGAGGACAGTTGTAATGGTGTTGGTTAGGGTTCGCAACTGGTTTCTGCTGCAGTCGTGTGGAAGGAGTGGAAATGCAGGGTAGGGTCTGTAGTACCAGCAAGTGAAACACGTGTGGGAGATCTCTGAAAAGACCTCAAATACCTGTTCTGCACAGAAAGGTTTTAATGCATTTTTGGAACTGCTGGTTTGGGTTTCTTTTTCCCTTTGTCGGTAAGATGAGAAAATTTTTGTTTATAATTTGGAGGGTTTGTTTATAATTTGCAATTACATTGCAAAATGTGCCTTTTAGGTGACAGCTCAGTGTGTGACAAATTTTAGCACCTGCTGTTAGATTGACTGGAGTACCTAAGCAGCATGAGGGAGCGGAGACTCCTATTAATAATTCCAGGTGTGTGATTCATTGCAGTCTGATGGAGCAACTAGCTGGAAATAACTGAGAGAAAGGACTGAGTGGCGGCTGTGGGCTAACTGTAAAGATGTTGCATGAAGAGTGCTTTCTGGGAGAGTTCTTCCTTAAAACATGCCGCAAGTAAACTCCATAATTGTAGGAGACCTCATTGTATTGAAATGCAATCTCGTTGTATGTTTTAATGGCTGGTTGCATGCTTTCAGTTCTAAGGATTTGTCATGGATAATAGCTGTCCAGTGGAAACAGAGCAGTTTTTAACTTCCTGTGTTGATACAGGAGTATACGTTTGTTTTACAATAAAGACATCTTAAAACAATGGGGGGGAAAACCAAAGTTACTATCTTTTTTTCTAAGGGGTTGTGCCCTGGAGATTTTGAGCTCCTCTGGAAGGAAGATGGAATTTCCAACATCTGCGCCCGAGTCGTCATCAGTTTGTGCCAGTTCTGGGGGCAGGCAGGAGTAAGCAGGCTGGTGCTGAATACTTTGAGTCCTTTATTTCCTATAGCAGCGAGGAAGAAATTTGTTGGGAAAAGTAACCTCCAATTTTTATTTTTTTTTTTTTAAACTTAAACCCGTTACGTTAAGCGTGTGCTTTTTGATTTGCTTCCTTGTGTGTTTATTTTGTGTAAAGTGTGGGATTTTCTTTTTCTTCCTTTTTTTTTTTTCCCCAACTCAAGGTCTCTCAGGAGAGATAAAATATGAAATGTACTCCCGTTATATACATTAGTCATGGCAAATAGTTTGGCATATATGGCAAAGGTTAAACTGATACTTAACAAGGGGACATTAGGAGAAACACTGGTTTTACTGTTTCACTTCTTACTGTTACTGATCCAGGCTTTCCATATTTATTTGCCTTTTAAAGTACACCTCCAAAATCTGAGCTGCTTCCCTACCCGACAGAGCCCTGAAAACTCATGCTGTAACGGCCCTAAATGGAGATGAAAACAAACCAGAAAGTGCTGTAGCTATCTTAGCTGAGAAGCTCTACCAAAACAAGGGGCAGGAGCTGAAAAAGCAGGCTGCCTGGTGCGGGACTTGCCAGAGAATTGGGAACTAAACCCCTGTTATTAAACTCCTGCTTGTGTTTCCCATTCATCGTCTCTGTATGTTATGAAACACACAGCAAGGGAACTCCAGTTTTCTTGGAATTGTCTGGCTCCTTGCTGTGTAATTATTAAGACTGTGCTTAGACCTCACCTGACATTAAAATCAGGACTTAAAATCTGTGTGTGCGTGCATGGGGGGGGGCACAGGGACAGGGACACCTTGGGGTGCCTGTTTTAAGTTTAGTTGCTTGCAAAAAGTAGCATCAGGGATGGTAATTACCTTCAAGTCAGGTAATGAAGATGTTTCTTTTCTCTTAACATTCCCTTTTCTTAACATTACTATAGAAAATACTTTAAAAAATTTATTTTTTATTTTCTTTTTTGGTGGAAACCAGTGACCCTTTCTGTATATCAGGTGTGACCCAAAGCTTAAAGGTGAATTAATCTTATGGATGCTCACTGTTTTAAACAAAAATGAAAGCGGGGGTTTCTTTGGAAGTCTTTTGTGTTTGGGTTTTTTTCTGTATTGGTTTGGGTTTGGGGTTTGGGTTGTGGTTTTTTTATTTTTTTTAAACTCTTGTTTATAACCCAACAGCTTATTGGGAGAAAAGCACAATAAAATTGAATTTAAGGCTTGAAGAGAGAGCACAGAGGTACAAAATGGAAAGGGGTTAGAAAAAAAAAATTAGAAGGAATGCCTTGCATGCAAACATCTCCATGTAATCTGGCTTGTATTATCAGTTATCGATCAATTTGTAGTTGCCCAGAAGTGTCAGAATTCTTTTGCATTTTTAGTGGAGAGAGAGATAACAGCAGTGATACCAACTTTAGTGAAAAGTTAAATAATATGTACTTTATAACAAGCAATATAGTAAGTGCATTTTGGACCACAACACATGGCAATGGAGCCCTCTTTATTGAAACTGAGTTGCCTGGATGTTGCTTTTTTTATTGGGAATGTAATACTACTGTTGCCATTAATGGGAAGACTGGAAAATATGTTCTTTTGCTTTTCCTCTTAATTCAGCCCTTGTCCATTCAAAGCTGCGTGCACTTAACGGTGACCTGCTGAGCCACTGCTGCGCTGTGGTCATGATGCTAAAATCTTTCTGACTTGATTTGGAGGAAAAAAAAATGAAGATGGGTAAAAACTTCAATACCTTTTAGTTCTGATCCTTCCTGGGGACTGTCAAAATGCGAGGAACTAGATCTTCAAAGATGTTTTTATACTTCACAGAGGACTACAGAAATTTATTTAGAAGGGTAAAAAATGGATTGTTTGCATGCAATAATAACTTCAATTACTTTAAAATAATCCTTCAAATAGAATCTACTTTCTGAAGAGTAAACTGTCTTGTTTATTTTTTTTTAAACGATGTCCTTTTATCTGATTTGCAGCTAGACACTTTATCAGACTGACTTTATTTCCCTGAATACACTCCCCCCTTTTTTCCCCCTCTTCATCCTTTGTAACATTTTGTAGTTGATTTAAGGGTGTAATCACTCTGTTAGCCTCTGCCCCTCTATGTCCAGCTTGTCCAGCTGCTTTCTCTTTGTCACGCTAATGACCCATCACAGTGAAGCTGTCACTTGACACACGGGGTGAAACCAGAAAACCTGCCCCTTTGGGTTTTAGAAACGTTTAATGTCTGCCCTGTTCTGACAACTCAAGCCTAGCCCGTTTTACAAATGCCTCTTGCCCATTTAGAAAAAATACCAAATAAAAGCACCGCGTATTCCGTTGCAGGAAGGGGGCAAAGGCTTGCTTTCTTAAGGGATCAGTATTTGTGAGTGCACAGGCAATTATTTTGTTGCAGGCTTACTGCATTTTTGTACATGTGCGTATGTAAACTTGTGGAATGTGAGTTTAACTGATACATACGCAGCTTGTGGTATAATTAGTATCTCGTGCATCTGAGGAACTAGAAAGAAGATGGATTTGGTTTTAGTTTGCTGCATGTCTGGGTTGGGAGATGAGCTGAACAGGGAGTGAGTGAGAGGCACCGGGGTGGAGTTGCGCTGTTGTACTAAATGAATTGTTCAGATTTGTCCTCCATCTTCTCCATTGTTTAGAGACACGCAGGTGGCTCACCAGCCTTTGCAGAATGCTCCAAAGATGTCAGGAGCCCTACCTGACTTTGTGGGTGATACGAATCTTTAGCTATACTGGTTGTGTAGTCCATCTCCTACGTGGTTTTAACTCTTAAAGCCTGTTTTACATGAAATGTTAATGATGGCGATTGCTTTAAGAGGGATGGGAGAATATTCTCCTTCATCACTTCTGGATGTATTTCTTACTAGGAAAAGATGGGGGCAGGAAAAGGAAGTGTTTAACTCCTGTTCCTGTGAGTAATGTCTTCTGCTGGCCAGGATGGACAGAGAAGATGGTATTGTGGGCAGGTTATGAGGAAGCTCCCCGGCTGCTTTCTGATTACCTGGTCCCTTCCCTGGCTTTTGAGATACCAGAAGCGTCTGATGTTACCTAGTCTTAGCTTTCCTCGACTTGGCAAAAAGCTTGTGATTTTCTGTACAGCAGGCTGCGGAGTATTAGAATTCAGGCAATGTAAAATGCCTTGAATTTGGTAGTGCCAAAATCTACAGTTTTATGCGTCGTGGTTTTTTTTTCCTGGAGGGGAGGCGAATGTGTGAGCTGATGGTGTCTGTGAGCTAGGGCGACTTTGGAAATGTGCAGGAGTTGCTCTTGCATTTTTACTTACATTTGAATCTTTGTTTTAAGAAACAGACTTTAAGTACCTCTGCAACATGTGTCTTGATGGCTGATGTTTCCTTGACTGAGATAACAAATACTCTTCTGTGGGCTTTTGCATATTGTATAGTTGAAAGGCAGCAGTAGCTTGACCACAGTCTGTTTCTGCAGTAAGAAATATTATTTCTGTCCCTGCTGATTAACATCTTCTCCTCTTAGGGGAAGATGTGCTAAGTAATTTTATTAGGTTGATGACACGTACAGTTCATGACACTGACAAACTTTTATTATTCTCTTTTTGGCCTCAGTTTTTTTTTAAAAAACTGTAAACTAAAATCGCAACATACTTATTGAGAACAAACTGCTGTATAATGCTTTAATAATGTCTTTTTCACCCTGCCTTCTGCTCTGCCTGGAACTAGAGTGAGAGGAGATTAACTTCTGTTACAGAGAAGTTTGCTCCAGTCCCTACAGAGCTGTGCATAGCTGTGTGTGTTTCAGTCTGGATGCCACTCCAGAGATGGTCAGAGATTTATTCTGCTCTACCACATAAAATTCTTTGTCAAAGATTATGCATGATTCAGACTAAGGATGGGATCTGGAGAAAAGATGACTTTTGTCTTCTGAAACCATAGAGAGAAATATGAGCAAACTAGGGTGAGATTTTTTTTTTCAGCCCTGGGCTCCTCTTATCTTCCAAACTCTTCCATTAACACATCTTAACATTCACACCTCAGCTATCCATATGCTCTGTGCCATCCATTTGTGCCCCGCTCGTGGCACATTCTTGTAAGGTCACCTACTGCTTTCCACCGTCCTGCCAACTGCCGACCAAACACTGGGCTCTTTTCTTTATTTACCACTTCATTCAAGGTCACTATTCTATCCTGTGGCAGCACCTTCTCCTCATGGTACAACGGGCAGGGCTTACCCTTTTGCTGGCGTCTCTCTGTGGACTGTCTTTGAGATGGCGCAAGAGGTTTACCTCAGGTTACTCTGACGTGCATTGCACATAGGAAAGTGTCATTGATGTGTCTAGATGTGAACATGTTTGAAAGTAATACAGAAGAATAGTGGTTGACTGGGATGGTGTTTATAGATGCCTCTGTTGGCAGCACAGGCAAACAGGTTCATGGGTAAAGTGGTGTAAATAAAAGAATAAAAGTTCTGTGGTACTTGAATCCAGGTAAACTCTTGGTTTTTTTGCACTGTTTTGGATGTTACTTGAACATACCTTCTCTTTTCCAGCTCCTGGAGAATTAAAATACTTCAACTTTGACAATAAAATCTAAGCTAATCACATATTAGTGTATCTTTGGTAGATGAGACTTTTAAAAGACAAGGGATCATTACTGTTCAACCTAAGTTGTGTAGGTTTTCTGCGTTGCAAAGTATTAAAAAGTATTGAAGTATTAAAGGATTGAATTTCCTTCGAAAAATGAGAAGGAGTGAAATGGAATTTGCGAGGGCTAGAAGTGATTTGGTAATTTTGTTTAGCTGATTAAAGTATATCTGTGCAGAGTAAAGCAACGCCAAGGTGTTAGGTGGCCAAGACAGTTTGCTTGTCAGTGGTAAATAAGACTTAAATTCCTCTTTGGATATAGTATATATACTATGAGACTGATCTTGCAAAGCCTTATTCATACACACGAGGATTATTTGTGTCTGAAAGGTTTAGAGGATCAGGTCCTGTCATCTAAGCCTGCAAGGCTTCATGACTATTTACTGCTTGGGTTTTTTTTTGTTTGCCAAGTCACTAGGAATCCTGCACAGGAATGTTAAGAACAGTAATTGCTGATAGGAGAGACCTAATACAGTAGAAGCCAAAGAAGATAATAGGAAGTTACCTTGTGTTCCAGCATTGAAACTTCTCTTTTAAAAAAAGAGAGCATGGAGCCGTGCAGGGAGGAGGATGGATCCATGCTCCTTTGTGCTTCTTAATAACACATTAATGGTCTGACATGTTTTAAAACCAATACTCTGGAGTGTTAAAGCCTCACTAGCTATAGGGATTTGTAGTCGGAGGTAGAGAGGGGTTTACAAGGAGCCTGTCAGCTCCTCTGCACAGTGCTGCACTTCCAGGTGGCCATCGCTGCTGTCTTCCAATTTGTGCTGAGCATTTGGGAGAAAAAAAGGCACGGTCTTGCATCTCTTGCCTAAGTTGGCTGCTTGTTTTGTTTTCCATGTAAGTTCTCAGGATTTTTTATTTTTTGTTATGTTTGCTGTGGGTTTTAATGGAATAACATGAAATAACAGATGCAAAAGCTATTCAAAGGAGCTTTTATAAATTTTATGAAGATCCCATTTTATCCTAATCCATATGGCAAGGCCATAAAATATCAGCAACTAAGATTACTTTCTGGATTGCTGGCATAATTTACAGGGGGAATCTGCTCTAAACTGCAACACAGCCATTTGTAGCCTTTTCTGTACAACATACTGTCCCTTATTGTGCATTTTGGCAGTACATGGCACTGCTGTTTGTAATTTCCTCCTGCTCTGTAGAATATAAGATCCTTTTACACAAAGATACAAACACACAGAAGAGAGAATCCCCACAGATCTCTTACTGATCTGCTTGATATGATAGATTTTTCTTCTGCGTGCTCGTCTTTGAAGCATTAAAAACTACCGTATTGCTTTGGAGCTTCTATAATTTGAGGCTGTATTATGTGAAAGTTAGTAGCAGTGTTCCAAAGCCGAGGACTTGATTGGCAAGTTTTAGCTGTGAGTAAATTTTCACAGCTGATCCATAAATCCCCGACAGACCATTAGGAGCTTCAGAGCGGCTCTGGCAAGCTCCCCTACAATAATTGTAGTTTTAAGTTTGTTATATTTAGTTTTCTCACCTCTTAGCTGGATGCCAGGGGGACCTCACTAGAAGCAAACCAGCTCTGTATCTACTTTCTCCTCCAAGTTGACAGTTTGTACAATTACCATAGCGTGGGAGGAGGGCTTGCTGCTTGACTCCCAGTGGACAAGGCAGAGACCATCCAAGGGTGTGACTTGTGACAAGTGGACCCCAGATCTGGGGTTAGACATTTCAGTAATTCGAGGAGACTTGAAGTGCATAATTTTTGCCCCCTACCTCCAGCCCCTGCTCTTAAGAAATAATAGAATCATGAAGGGAGGCAGAAAAAAATGCTTCTTCAAGCTTAAACATGACAGACTATAACTCTGTGAGACAGAGGCAGCTCTTAATTTAAATTCCCTGAGGTAATTGTACTTATTTATCTGGAGCAAAGCTGTCAGAGTGACCAGCTTTTAGGAGTGACCACTATGCTAAGAACAGAAGTGCATGGGTGGCGGCGGTGAGAGTAGCAGGCATTTCTTTCAGGTGCCAAGGATTGATGGTAATGATGCTGCTGGAGCAGCTGGAAGCCTGGCTTTGGGACCGCATCCCCTTTAAGCTGGTTGCTCTCTATACATGCAATAAAATCAGTGCTGCAGTGACTATATTGCATCGTTGATAAGCCCTGGAGAATGCTTCTTGTATACTAGGGCCCCACCGGGCAGCCTAATAAAGCCAGAGGAGAGGTTCCTATAGTTCCTCTGGATTTAGATCCTGCTGAATGGCATTTGGGAGCAAACTCAGATTTGGCTGCTTGCTTGAGCAATTAATAAATATTTTGTACGTTTCCTTCAGAAACCTAAACTGCTTTGCCAAGGATGTACTTGCCACTTGGTGGAGTCTGGTGTATTGCCTTGCTGAAGGAACAAGGGGACTGTGTAGAAGCAAGGGGTGTGTCTGCATGGTAAACTCCTCTGAAGGGATGTTTTTTCTCTTTCTAGAAGAGGGGAAGATAAATTGAATCTCTTTATCCAGTGCTACATAAAACCAGTCTCTCATACCTGTGACCCATGAATGATTTTTTTACACAGGAGAGTGATAGAGAAGCATTATCTGAACTATTTATGAAAAGAAAAGGAAGAAGAATTGGTGGTGGTCTTCTAATCAAGTTTTAGTTTAAACAAAGTATTAAAAGCTCCTTCAAACAAAAATTCCTTCATGTTAAAATTTTAATTTAGGAGGATCAGAAGCTTTGTTGTTGATTAGGGCCTTGTTAGGATAAGGATAGAGTAAGTAACTATAAATAGTGATACAGTGAGTGATGATCTCACCCGACAAACTTTGTGTTGAACTTAAGCAGGAGAAGGTAAAAATATCAGCTGACAACCTTCTTGCGAGGAGGCATCTCTGATTAAAATAGAGGGATCTTCAGTAAAAGAAATGGAATTGATCATCTCTTCAATCCTTAGTTTCAGGTGCTTTAACTTCATTTGATACAAGAAGTCAAGTGGAAGATGTCATTCCTGTGGTGGGAATAGAAAGCTCTTGATGCCTGGGCCAGTTTTGGTCTCAGACAGTTAAACTAGAAATGCTAGGAGTGATAAGAGTAAATGAGCTAATTACATGTGTACAAATGAAATGCAGAACATGCTTCAGCTGGAAACCAAGATGATGCCCTTCGTCTGTATATCATAATGGAAAAACATTTTCAGAACGTGGAGCTTCTAACATGAACTGGGATTGGGGCAGGATTGTGGAAAAAAAATACAGCAATTAAAAATGCAAAACGGTGTTGAGATTAAAAACAAAATATATCAGGAATATGGGTGTAAGCGAACTACACACATCTTCCTAGGTTCACCTGCATAAGTGTTGTGCGCGCTGCTTTATTTCCTCAGCAACTGACTGGATGGGAAACAGGTCATGAAGAGGACCCTATGGATCTCCCATGCTTTTGGGCAAACAGTTAACTAAGATAGTGGGCTATAGCTAAGAATGGGAGGGCATCCTCGCTTAGTAATTGCTGACCAGCAGGATGTTAATGCAAACTTCCACTAACTTGTGTTTCATCTCCCTGGCAAATAAAATTTGCAAATGCTTATACACAGAAGTAGCTGGAGTGGATCAGTGACCAGACATGTAAGTGACCAGACGTGGAAGAAGATTACAGGTGGGAGCCTAAGATGAATGTATAATTAAAGGCTAAATATAAGAGGGGGTGGATGAATCTAGAGTCTTACTGCTGATTGTTGCTCTATAATACAAGCAAGGGAATGCAACTGTGGGAGATGAGGAGAGAGTTTAGCAGGCTTGTTTTCACTCTGGGATTAACTAAGACTCCTGCCTAGGCTTTAACCATTACCATCTGTCAAGCAAAATTAGTCTTAATTAAGAAGGTGCTTTTGAGACACTTGAAGATTTTGGCAAGAATCTGACCTTTGCTTGGATAGCTGTCACCTTGGGAAGAATATTGGAATATTGTTGGAAAAATAATCTGCATGCTGGTTATGCTCCATTTGCATCATTCCCTGAAGGACAGAAAAGTTCTCCGTGTGATGCTATTGACCAGGAAGTGTTTCAGCCCTGCTCCGCTGTGAGAATTTGCAAGACCAAAACAGTGTTGAATGGGCTGAGACCTGCTATGGGGAAGCTTGTGCTTGAGTTAGGTTAGTCAGAGGTATGTCAGGAAGGCAAAGTGTGCGAGAGCTCCATACCCAGAGGAAGAATCAGTCTTTCTTTATGTGGGAAAAAGCATAGGTACTTCTCCCCAGCTGCTTTGAGAGACCCTGGGCATTATGCTGGCATTAAGTCAAACAACTTTTTCTTTTTCCCCCTTTCTGCAGCATAGTCTTGGTCTAGCTGGTCTCAATGTTTTCCAGCTATTAATTAAAATGAAAATGAAGTTAAACTTATCTCAAGATGCAAACTCAAGTCGTTTGTTTTTCCCTCCACATTAGAGAAAAAGTGGCATCCTTACAGCTTTAGTAATTGCAAGAGGTGACTGATGGGAAAACTGAGTAAGTGTCTGTTCCTGTGTGGATGTTATTTACCTGTGAAGTGGCTGGGGCAGTTGGGAGGTTCTTCACCTTGTGTATATGTCTTTGAGAGTACAAGCGATTTGAAGAAACAAATCAGAACCTTTTCCTGATTGAAAGGGTGCCTAGACTTATCTAGGGCTACAGCAGGATATTAATAGAACATACTGCATTTCCTTCACATAAAAATACGAAGGGCACTTTGCTGAGAAAAAAATCCTGCTGTGCCTTTCTGTCTTTGGGACCAGCTCATCACCCAGCTAAAATTAAAAGGTGAAGTCAGACGGTTCTTGCTTTCTATTTTTAAGCTACTTCAGCATATGAATGTGAGTGTGAAATCTTTCTTTAGGCCTCTCTTAACTTAATTACCTACTTATTCAAAATATTCTCTTCTCCAATTGCTGAGCTATAATTATATTCATCTTTTCTGTGGACACACTTTAGCTATTCAATGTTTGTTTAATTAGTTTTATGCTTAATTTGTACTTCTGTAGTTATTTACAGTGGTGGAAGCCTCATGGTAAGTGTTTAAAATCTATTTTGATCTGTTAAAAAATTAGCAAGTAGATGATGATTTTGTATATCTGTTCCATGTTTTTATTCTGGAACATATCATGAGGAAGCCCACTTAAAAAAACCCGAACCAAACAAACAAAAAGCAAAAAACCCACATCAGTAAAAAGAATTCAAATGAATAATTCTCATTTTACCTTAATAATAGAAAATAACTTAATAACTGAAAATGTTTTGTTACGCTTTAATTTCTTCGAATATTTTTTTTTCTGTGCAAGCTGCTTCGTGTTTTATTTTGTTTACCTGCTTTTTCTTTTGTTTTGGTGGTAGGGGTGATATGTGGCCCCAACACAGGATGTACAGTGGTTGCAGTAGATTTATCCCCTTTTTCTGCTGATTTGGATATACCGAATTATTCTTCCCGCATATCAGTGAATCTATGAAAAATCCCTTCAACCACCTTTGAAATTAAATTGAGTCCTCTTTGCTTGCACAGAGGAATAATGTTTCCCGGTCTCTTAGTTTCAGCCTGCAGAGGGTGTGCTTTCCTCCTTCAAACCATCATCCCCCAGCGCAGTGCCTGTAACACACCGTCCAGTCCATACTGCGCTGGGAACCCGGCAGTGCACCCAGAGGTACGAAGGGAAAAGGGCGGCTGTCTGTCCCTGTCCCCTGTGACATCTGTCCCTCGGTTTCTTTGACGATCAGCTGTTCGAAGCACAGGCTGTGGGACTTCTTCCCAACTGACCCCTTTCGCAGCGAAAAGGACACTCCTGAGAGAACACAGTGTTTCTTCGCATCCTCTTTCAGGACTGGCTATTGATCCTAAACATAGTACAAAATGGTCTTCTTTCCTCCTCAGTGGTTTCCTGGTTCCTTTTCTTTTGTCGGTGGGAGCAGCCGTGGTGTCGGCGATCTTGGGAGAGTCTTGCCTGCAGTTTCCCGTGTCTGGTCAAGCAGTGATCAGGCTCCACTGTGCTGGGTCGTTTGTGTTTGGTCAGGTACCTGAAGCTGGGTGAGGTGGCAAGTTTTGGAAGGCATTACGTTCAGTGTCCACATACTCCTGGAGCATGCATATGGGAGTCTGTATGTAGTCCTGCCTTTGACAGGTGAATGAGTAAACTGCCTGCTGCAAACTGCCTGTAGGGTGGCTGATACCTGGGGACCACAGTAAGTGCGGTTACATCTCCCCAGGCAAATCCCATGTGCTGTTGATCTGACCGGTATACTTCCACATACCTCCCTCTCCTGCTTACCAGAGATACTGGAGATTTCATAGGCTTGGGTGTTAGATGACAGCGCTTTTGTATTGCTGGTGAGAAACACATTGCTATTCATGGTGTTCCGTGGCAGTATAGTTAGATAGCTAGACAGTGATGTTAAGTAACACAAACCTGGAGCCACAGTCTTTTGGACATGTCTTCCCGTGCCAGTCTTGGTGCGTGGAACAGTTTGCCCATTAATTTGTTCCAAGCTTCCGCCCCCTCTCCCTGCCCTCTCCAGAAAACCCTTGGCAAACCATCTCTTCTGTAAATCCTCCTGCCTCAGCTGGCCACTGCCCCTCTGCTCATGCTGTCCTATCCTATTGCCCATTTTTGACTTCAGATTGAAAATTTGTCAGCACAGAGATTTATGTGACCATTTTACATCTCATAAAGAAATATACAGACCTCTTATTCTTTCAGAAATGAGAAGTTGCATTTTAATACTTAAATACAGACATGATATTCACCTAGATGATGGGGGTTTTATAAGGCTAATTATATTCTTAGATTTTCTTTTCTCCAACTAGAGACTGTAGTCCAGTATTAGAAATGCTACATTAACAGTACCCACAGAACTTCTGCTGCTGTCATCTTTGTCTTCATCTTCTGCTGCTGTTTAGTTTTCAAAACTGCTTGGTTTTCTATGTTTGTGTTTGTAAATGAGCATCATTATTGTGCATTAGTGAAATGCATGCTTGACAAAAGCATCTTGACAAAATCAGTGGGTTTTAATGTTGTGCACATATTTCTGTGCTTGAAATGGGGCCTGAAGAATTTGTCCTCTGGAATCTTACATTATATTTTGGCCACTGGAAGTGAAGCACCTGACAGCGTTAAGCTATCAGAAGGATTTCCAGTCATGGGCAAGCAGCCATTATGTATATGTTAATCCACAGTAGGAGATTTGGACAGCTTTTGATTTACTGGTGCTCATCTGTTGAATATAAACTGGAGATCAGCACAGCAGTTACTCTTAAAATTGATTGAAGAGTACTGAAAGGGAAAGGAGAATTTTATGGGTATGACGCAAATGTAGTAGAATTGCTAATTGTGCTTCTAGATAATCTTAAAAGTGTATTTCTCAAGGTGGCCAAAGGAACTATTTTGTAATTGCTATGCCTGTTCAAAAATTTCTTACCAGCTTTATCTCATTTAAAAGCAGACACTTTGAATTCTCTGTTCTTCTCAATAAGTTGGATTAAATAACTGGAGTACTAGAAACTGTATCTGGTTTTTAGCAGCTTGAGCGTTTATACTTTTGTTTGAATGCTGCAGAGTTTACATGAACAGATTTATTAGCTGAGCTAAACATATGGTTTTAAAACTAGACTATAAAAATTCTTATGTTTCCTTCATATTGCAGCTTTAAATAGTTTTAATAGTAGACTTTATTTGAAGAATTTGAAGCATCTTGGTTTTATTTCCAAAAATGGTACATGAAATGTGTTTATTTAAGTGGGTAATAAAGAGCCAGGTTGTAAAGCAGTGTTCTCTAAAACGTACAAAAATAATACGAAGACTCCTGTCATGTGATCTGATAACAAAACCAGAAGAAATAACTTTCTTGTGTAGCGTATCATGCAGGTGGAATAGAAAACGTCTATCTCAACATTAGTAATAAAGATGTATGTAATATGTATAATATTTTTATGTGTGCGTGTGTTTTTTGTGTGTGTGTTTGTGCACTTATATACAGTTTTATTTATTTAAGGAACTCCTATTTTAGAGATCATTCACAATTTTAGCTATTAATATTAATATTGCTAACCTTTCCCAACATATATATACTCCATTGTGGTTTCCCACACAGCTGTTGTGTCCTCCAAAAAGACCTGCGCTCCTTTGACCAGGGAATTGTGTAAAAACAGTGTTGGGATGGTGATGTCTATGATAAACTATATTGTCCAAAAGGCCCGTTGGCTTCTTACCACATTTCTGGGGCAGTTTGGATCAAAGCACTGATAGGATGGAAACTGTCTATATTTTCAGGGCATGATTTTAAAACCAAACAGAGCGGAACTGTTTCGAATGCCCCTCAATGCTTTGCATTTTCTGTCAGTTGAGATTTCAGATTATTGCATGGCCTGTGGCACGACCTAACTCTTACAGCAACTTCTATAAGTCTCCTTCTATAGGTTTTACCACATTTGTAATAAATTCGTGATGAGGTTAGCTTGACCTGATTGTTTGGAGGGTTGGGGATTGTGAAAGTGTTGAGAATGTATGAGCATGGCTTTGTATAGAGAGTGCATGTGTTTATGTATTTGTACATATTTGTGTATATATACACGTACATAAATATGTTTTCTCGAGCTGTGGATAACCCTTGGGGATACTGAAGTCTTGAAAGTAAAATCGGAATGGCTGCCTGGGAAAGCCAATCCAGAGGTTTTGTTTGCTGAGCTCTCCGCAGGTTGCCCTGTCAAGGGCTTGGCTTTGCCTTCCTGGAAAAAAATACCTTGAGGAGCACAGTGGGATGTGTCAGCCCAGGGTTATCTGTAAAGGGGGTCTGCTGTGAAACTAAACTGCTGCATGGTCCAGCTTCTCTTGCAGTGAGAACAAGCCCCGCGGCACGCGCATCGTGGGCCAGAAATGACATAGGATGCTGGGCATTGCTGGTGGGGAAAGTGGGTGATGCTAAAGGCAACTGCGACTATACAAAACACAATGTTTGGCTGCTGAGTTCCTCTTCGGTGCGTTCTTTGGGCAGCATTTCTCTTCAGGAGCTGACCACGAGCAGTTTTTTCTGCCCCTACCAGCACAGGAATAACGTATAGCACAGGAATAACGTATAGCCCCTGTGACTGCAGTGGCCCTGTCTGCTGCCAGCCTGTCCCACCCACTCACTGAGCTGTTTGGGGCAGTGACCTTAAATTTCTGTGTTGTTAACAAATGCCATCACAGTTTTGAATCTTGCTGCATACCTAATAGAAGCTGCTGACCAGTCACTGGGGAATCTTCAAATCACCTTGCTGGTCCTAGAGAGCTGTGTCCCAGTATGGTTCCTCTGAGCTAACTAATCCAACACAGGAATGGATTTAGCAAGACAATTTATCATTGGAGATTTGAATCGGTATGTAATTGGTTAAGGATATAAGCTGAAATTCAAATTTGTACTCGGATATGGTTTTTACTGAAAACAAGATCCTACTTAGGTTTTCAGTAACATATCTTACAAATCGCTCTTGAGATGCTCTTTCTGGAGTTCAAACAGTTATGTTATAAATGAAGAACAGATTCAGGAGGTTTCACAGTATTAGTGATTATCTTGTAATGTTTTCCAGATGGCAGAGCATGATGTAATCCATACTGCCCAGTTTGTTTCACTGCACTGTATACTCTGTCATACCCAATAAGTAACCAGGAGACTTTAAGAAGCTCATCAGGCTGTTATGACGATAGCTGGTTAATCCAAATGTTCTTTATTATGTTATGAAAACTGCAGATTAACAAATCACTTGTGGTGAATGCAGGAAGATTGATTGCTACTCAAAGCTCTGCGAGAACTAGATATGCAACTCGGATTAGCTTAGCTCAGGCTACACTTCGGTGAATGAATTCCATTTTCCTCAGGGCTATGAAGTAGTTTACATCTGTTCAATTGTAAATTTCTCTAGCAGCACTGGGTAATTTTGGTTCCTCCTCTTTGGAGAAGTGGTGGGACTCTTTATTTGTTGTTATTTGCATTGATCTGAAATCAACCCACAGCACTAGCATCCCTGGTTGTGTGGGCGTGGTGGCTAAGGTCAAATTAATTGCAGCTTGCAGTTGCTCATAATTCTGCCAGTGTTCATGCAATAATGTTGTTTACTAACCAGTGCTTTTATTAGGCTGACAGACCATGATTTGAATGGCAAACCCATCAAATTTAAGTAGGCACTTAGCTCAGGATTTTCTCAGCGTTAGTTGAAGGCGCCAGGGGTACTGTGTTGGGACAGGTGCAGTCTTGCTGTGCAGAGGCAGGATTTGAGGAGTACGTGGGGAACGAAAGCTCCCTGTGCATCCTGACATCCAGCTGTGTAGGGTTTCTCACTTGAACCCACATCCAAGAAGTCTTCAAGGGAGATTAGGGCTAGGGCAGGTGGTTTCAAGCTACTGGTAGTTATCCTGTAGAGTGGATTTTGTAGGTGCTTCTTTAGACTATCCTACTCTTTGGTTAAGCCCAGAAAAATGGGATGAAGAGAAGAATAACAAAAAAGACATAACTATATGGTATTAACTAGCTTCTGGAAAGGAGAAGAAAATTTCCTGAAGTGGGTTTAGTATCTTGTGATTGTCTCGTCATCCATGGAGCAGCTGTCTGTAGGTTGCCATTGGTAGGACATAGCTTGCTGAGCTGGTTGTGCTGATCTGGCATGGCACTTTCTGCCCTGTCTGTATGCATTTGGGCAGGGAGGGTTGGAACAGGAGCTGAGGAACACTGGCAAGAAGAGGAGTTTCCAACACAATTGTCGTTTTGATGGTTGTGCCGTGTTTGCTTGTGTTGCTGTTTCACCCGATGGCTTCCTCGTCTGGTTTTTATCATGCATGGCATCGTGGGGCTGGTAGCTGGTTTTGTTTTTCCTTTATCACGTCTCTGGGGAATTCCACAGTTCAGTGTCAAAATATCCCCTCGTAGGGGAGGAGGGAAAGAGGAGAGGTGTACATGATGCACATGTCTCATTTTACAGTTTTCTGATGATGTTCAGTTTGGCTGCTTGTAAGGAGCATTTGTTGTTCATAGTCACTCAGTCTGGCCTCATTTATTGACTCAAGCTGTCTTTGCTCCCTGCAGTATTGCTGGTGATTAATGCACTTTGCCGTTCCGATTTATACAGCTTGTCGTGTGAAACAAAATTAATGACAGTGGGTTTTGGAACTTGGAGAGTAGCCGAGAGCTAATTACATTTTGCGTCAAATATTCCTCCAAGTCCAGGGGAAGGGCTGTGATGCTCACTTTTACACAGCCTCTTTGCCTCTTTCTCCACATCTTTTGCAAAAAGCATGTGGAAAATGGGCTCACCAGTGAAATAAGGGCTGGGAGAGGGGACGGAGGAGTGGAAAGAGCCCTGAAAGGATGGCATTTTCATGGCCTTCTTCCGCAGCCCTTCTCTTTCCTCCCCTACTCCTCAGAAACATTTTCTTTAGGTTTTCTCCCACACAGACTCTTTCTACTCTTCCTGATGCCCTGTCATGTCCTGATTTGCCAGATCCCTAGTTCTCCTCTACCAAACCTTCTTTGTTTTCAACTTTTTTATGTAAGAATTGGCTGCTTCTCCCTCAACAGCTAAACCTTGTGTATCAAGCACAAAGAAGAAGTAATCCATTGCTTTTTCCTGTTTGCAGGAAATGCCATAGAGAATCACAGCAGGTTTGACATCTGGAAAGACTTTTGCTCAGAAATCCAGCCCACTGTCTTGGTTTAAGACGAAATTGGGAATTCAGCATTTGTTTGTCTGAGAGAGGCCAGAGATCTTCAGAGCTGATAGAAAGAGAAAACTTTGTTCTGGAAATGTAACATGTATTGAAGGCCTGAAAAGGCTCCATTAACAGCAGCTTTCTAGCACTGTAGGGTCTCTACTCCAAAAAAATTCGACTTTGTTGATGAAGGAGGGAGCGACTGTAAATGACTTTACCTTCCTGGGGAGGAGTAAGGAGCCCTTTCCTGTATTTTAAAGAGACTATAAAACAAGTCGAAATCCTGCCTCGAAGGATTTTTGGCGTGCAGAGCACTGCTGTAAGCGTAGATTTTGTGTTGGCTCAGCGTGCAGACTGCAGGTCTCATAGCTGTAAGCGCAAAAGGTCAGGATTGCATTTGGCCCATAACTATCAGCTCTGTGATACACTATTAGTCATAGAAACTTGAGAAATTTGTTAAGATATTCTGAGTTTGATTTTGATATATTGGGGCAGCTTTTAAAATTCCGTCACAGTTTAAAGTGGTACTGCCAGCACGAAAGTCAGTTGATCGAAATACAAGTTTTTAAAATATTTTACTCCTCTTACGCTTTTTGTGAATTTACAGTCATCTTCTAATTTTGAGAGAAAAAAGTTATTTGTAAGTGTAAAAGCTGTCTGTCTAGAAGTAAATTATTTATACATAATATGGTTGGAATGCTTTCATGTAACTTTTCAGTTGCAGGAGTAGTACAAGATCATTTTAGCAGCAATAGGTTAAAAAAATTACTCAGATACAAGTAAGCTTGTGGGGTTTTTTTGTTTTTTTTTTTCTTTGATGTTGCGAATGGCTATATGTAGTGCAGAAGGAAAATACATGTTTTCATCTGTATCCCATCAAAGGGATTGTGTGGCATTGAAAAGCCTTCTTCCAAAAGCAGGAGTTTATTTTTCTGGCAAAGGAAGTCCCTTTGGAGTTAGAATCCCAGGTTGGAGACTGTAAGGTCAAAGTCTTTATCACTTCTAAATTAAACATATATAATGTGAAAGCTATTTAGACATGTCTGAATCTCCATGGTGCTATTTTGAATTATTTTTCAGAGCACATATAGGAAAAAACCTTGAAATTTTTTTTACATTCAATGATTTTAATTTTTCTTTTTTAAAATAGGCTTGGCAATAACTCATTTATTTAAATTTGTGAATACTAATCTTTTAAATAAGAGAGAATGCACATTCCGGAACAAATTTCATGGAATAGTGCTAATTTAATCTGGTTTAGTAGAGATTTTTGTCCTGTCCTTTCAGTTACTATATACAGATGATTCTCCCCCTTGATTTAAGTTTTACTCTCTCTGCAACTATTCAATACCTTAGAATCCCACTTACCTGAAGGTTTTGAAAGTCAAATATTACACAGTTATAGGTAGAATTTTCTTTTAGTAAAAATTCTGAGTAAAATGCAAATGGAATTGAAAAATAATTCTTCAATACTTCTTATAGTGAAAATATCTTTTTGCAACAATGTGATCTAGTCATGATGCAGAATTCCTAAAGTACTACAACTTTGGAAGGTGTTCTTAAACCTTGGTTTCTGATCTTGAATTTAAAAAACGTTATAGAAGTTTGTGTTACTGGATAGTCTTGAAAAAATCTAGCAGTACTCAGTTTATAGAATCTAAAATATACTATTTTTTAACAAAAGCATAGATTTTCCTTAAAAAAAAAAAAAAAGTTTCTTATGCAAGACAGCCTTGCAATGGGAAAAGCTTCGTTTCTGCCGTTTTGCAAAGAAATCTGCATGTCTCAGCTAAAAAGCACACCACCTTTTTATTAATTAAATTGCATATCTCAGAAATTGGTTTATTTAATTTTGTTATGAAATTATAAAACTCTGTGGTGGAGAAAGTGTGGGTCCAATACCTGCCTATTCAAAATCGATCAAATGAATTGATTAGTAATTGGTAACATCTAGTGGAACCTGGCAGATGATCTTGTTGTCGATGCCTTTACTTGATTGTTAATCTACAAACTGTAACATAGCATTTTCTTACAGACTGTCCTGGCCTTAAGTTCTGTTTCAAGCACCCTCTTCCCTTTCAAAAGATAAACTTTCCGCAGGCCAGTGCTTATCTGCCTGGCTTCCCGGCTGACTGAGATTTAAGCTATACTGGCTTGGACAGCGCATGCAGTTGAACCTTGCTAATTTCTGTGAGTGCTCAGCGAGAACATGGGGAATTACTGAATTTTTGTCAGTAAGAGGAAAGGCTCAAAAGCAAAGATAATGAATCAGAAAAGGTAGTGTATTCCTTTAACTTGATGATACTGGTTTGTTGTAATTGCATAGAAGAACGTTTAATAGTTAATTATATTTCTTTCCAAGGTCCGTAAAAAGGAAGAGAGCATAGGGTATCTTACTGCTGTGTGTGGCTATTCAATCTTTTGTTAGAAACGATTGTGCCTCCAATGTGTGATATTATTATGTTGATTAGCAAAGGCAGATGAGGGTCTGTGGGTTTTGGTTTTAATTCTTATTGTGAATGGCACAGTGGTGGCGTTTGTAAAGAAGACATCTCCTTCTAGTGAAAGCGTAATGCACAGACACAAGAGAAGGGACTTCAAGGTAGGATTTATTTTTCTTAATTGTTCCCGTTGACCTTGACAAACGCGGTTTTTCTTAAACGTGATTCAGAGTTGTTCCCAGATGAGTTACACCCGATACAGATGCTGTTATATGAGGTGCTTAATGTGGTTTGCAAAACAACTAATGGTGAGATAACTGTGGAAATGTTCTCTGCTGCTTTCAGATGCAGACAGTCTATTTTTGACCTGGAGACCAATATCAAGCCCTGGATTTTGTCAGGTCAGGGCGTGGGCACTGAAGACCTTATCTCTTTTTTTTTTTTCCTTTGTTGACAACGTATCCTTATCCTTCCTGGGTCCTGGGATGACTGCTTGATAGTGCTGGTATTTAAAACACCTAGATAGGAGAAGTCACGAACTTATTTTTCTATTTTTAAGGGTGCTTATTAAAGTTGCTAGCAAGGCTCAGTGAGCTGCAGGGGTGTGGGACAAGACTCAGGGAGAAAACAGGATAAAACTGCTAGTGAGAGGAGAAAGTCATAGAAAAGCACGCTGCCTTCAACAGTGCTTTGTTAAACCGAGGTGTATTAAGAACATAAATTAGTGTTACATAAGCATAAATAATTTGCAAGTATTAAATATTGTATACACTTATTTACTTATTTATTGTTTTTTACTTAGTAAGTGTACTTCCAGGAACAGTGTATTTTTCTGGTGCATTTGGGAAATTCTTAATTAAAAGTTTCCTTTTTTGGTTAGTTTTTAAGGAGGGACCACTGCAATTACATACTGGTTTATTTAAGGAAAAGTTCTTGATGTGCTTTTTTCCCAACATTTACCGTTAGATAAGCAGCTAAAACTCAATTATATGCCTTCATAAAGGTAAGAAATTGAAGGACGCTTCGAAACAGCGAATAGAAGGAGCACATCAAATTCTGTGCAAATCCTTAGATTGAGTAAAGGAGTGCTTGGTCTGCCTTGGAGTCTGGTAGTAGCCAGATTCACTCACGTTGTGTTAAATGAATTATTTCACTTCACCATTTAGTGTCTTGGCTTGATTGCCCCCTGCTCCAAATTCTTGGACCCTGCAGTGTTGAAAGCAAAGCAGTTTAACTGCAGAGTTACTGCTCTGCCTCTGTTTGTCACTTCATAATAAAGAATTGCATAACTAAGAACCTGTATGTTTTAATTGGCTTTATTTATGTTGGGATTTAAAACTAGAGCATCATAATGTAAACAAACTAACTGAAAATTTAGGAGATCTGCGCTATAAAATAATCCACAGTTTTCCAGAAGAAATTCCAAGTATCAACTCAAAAGAAAAAAATCTCGTAAGAGGTTGTGCATAGCTTCTTATTGTTCACCTACGGAAATCACTATGGATAAATATTGATGTGTTTGGTGAAATGGTAGTTTCTCCTGTTTTCCATCTTTTTCATATCATAACAACCCTTCCTTTGCTGGAAGGGGGGGGACAAAGGGAAAGAGAAGAAACAATTTATTCAGTATGGGTATTTAACTGGTAAATTGTTCCCTTTCTAAAGACAAATTTCAAAATGAAAGCAGGACTTTGAAGAAGGAAGTGAAAATGCGCAAACTTATGTGTTAACAGAAAAAGGAATGCTCTTTAGTGTATTCAGACTGTATAAAAATGTGATTATTAATAATCGTTGAGTTGCCTCTGTCTCTCCAACTTGTACCATGGAAAATATATTACAGGAATTTTCCACATGGAAAATATGAAATTTTCTTCTTGTTCAGTGTTTACTGAGTGTTTTTTATGCCATTTGTTGGCATGCCTGCCGACATGAACAATCATTATGTAACGAGCAATAGTGGTGAATTATACCCGAAAAATGAAATTAAGGTGACAAATACGTGTTTGAACTTGTGTTAGTGAAGTCTGGCAGAAGCTAGTATTTAACTCCTGCGTCTATATAATCTTATTAGGCAACAGATGCAAATCTCAGCATGAGGAGGAAATATTGCTTTGAATAAAGGAAAACTGAAATTATTTCGTCTTTCAATATAAATTCTTAATCGAAGAAAACATGGTCATTACAGTGGCAGTTCACACAGTTCAGTAGCTCATTTATGAGGTCTTCAATGTGTTAAACTGCTGTATGTCTACATTTTCTTTGTCTGCAATGTCAGTCTCATGGGATTTTATGTTAACTGGTTTAAAATGGTTGGAAAGAGTTTTATGAAATCTGACTAAGGATAATCTGACTCAGAATATTTCTGTAGCAAATGAAAACAAGTGCTACGTGTTGATATTGAGTAAGATTAAAAGGTCGTTAGAAGAGCTGAACAGATATTCCTTGATATTGTACTTCTCATTTATATCAGTATAGATAATTTCTCAGTCATAGTCTCAGGTGAAAAACAGGAATTAAGTTAAAACCACAGAATAAATCTTAGCTTAATTATGCCTTTGTTTTTCCTGTAGTGACAAAGATCTTCATATCCTTTAGGGGAATGTCGACAGTGTATTTTATTAATTACTTTTATGATAAATAATTTCTGTTGCAGCCATCCCCATGAGTGCCACTCCTGTATTAACTACATACAGTCCTAGTTGTGTTAACTAAAAATCCAAATCACACAACTACATCACTCGCTGTCCTGGGAGTCTGTAATTCTGGCTATGGAGATTTGTTAAATGCTCCTATAAAAATTATAAATGTAGCAGCATAGACTGTTTATGTTTATGAAAATGTTTACCTGTTAAAAAGGGTACAATCTGGGTTTTTTAGTGATTTGGATGTGGTTTCTGGTTAGAGATCTGTAGATTTGCCATATGGAAGTGTTTATCTTTTTTAGTGTCATTCATCTGCCTTGAAACTGTCAGAAAAAAAGAAAAAAGCTTAGAGGGGAAAAAAGAACTATAGTAAAGAATGAGTTGCTTTGGTCCCAGCCAGATCCTCTCTACCTCTCCAGTTAGAGCTGGGATTTCCTCTTTAAGCCGCCTATCTTCAAGGATTTAAACAGCCAAAATGTCCTATTCGGGTAGTAGAAACGGCTTAACATCTGCAACATATTGGTATTTTCTGTGTTAAAATTTGTCATGGTGACTTTTTAAATTTCCCAAACCTCAGCTTTCAGCCTCTTGATGTATCAAACAGGTTATACAGGTCAGCGGAGTATTAGAACTGTGGTGATCATAATAGATTCCTTCAGTGGTACTTTTCTGTCCTTTCACTTGGAGTTTGTTTTCTAAAGCAGTGACCTGTGTTTTCTACTTTCGTTTTAGCTGGAGTGAAATCTATAGAAGTTTCTGTTTGGTGGATTTTATCGCTGATCTTCAATATGGTTTGAGTGTAATGTTTCACAATAAATGGAGTGGCAAAGAAATTCTAATCATCTCGTTGCTGATACAGCATTGTATGTCCAAAGACTGGAGTTGCTAAACTATGAGCTAAACTTCTCAGTGCTGGCAGCGACCTGCTGCATACAGCACTGTAAGCAAACCTGCAGAGGAGCTTAAGCTGCAAATTACTCATTTGCACAATATATTAAATATCACCTTGATGGGACATGAGAATACTCTGAAGCCATTGTTAAGGTACACTAATAAAATCAGGAAGGAATTGTATTCCTTAGGAATGAATAGCCCTGGAACAATTCATTAGATGTACCTTTTTACTCAGTGAGTATACATTATAGGCATATAACTGAGCAAATTGTGCAATTTTAGAAATCCTATTATACCAATAAATATATTCCATTTTACTACCCCCAAAGAGCAGCAGGGAGCATGAACTCTTTCTTTCCAGGAACATGTGAATACATTTTATATTCATTTCTGCCTCTTCATCATATATCACAGTGAGCTTGTACCAAAAATTAATATTTTAGAGGCTCCTGTTCAGCTCTCTCAGAATTGTACTTGCATGCAGAGCTTCCAAAAGCAGTTGGTTTGGGGTTTTCTGTTTGTTACTTGTTAGTCCTGCTGGAGCTTGAAAATTGCCTTTTGAGAATTAGCAGTTCTTTTTCTGAATCTTTGCTTGAGGAAACATGCCAGGGAATCATCCACTTGCTCTCTGGTATCTAAGCAAAGTAGATGTTAATGCTCAGTATTAAGCTTTGTTAAACAGCCCACAGAATGAATAAATACTGAATTTCTCAATAAAAGGACTAAAATAAGAATAGGAATCTTGGCTTTGTCAAGCAGGAGAATAATCTCATTGCATTCAGTTAGTGATTTCAAATACTCCTTTATGAATAACTGACGTGAGACAATTTGAAGCCCAAGCCCAATTAATTCTCATCTATGGGTCTTAAATCTTAGAGCTGTTACATTCATGGAAATTTGTTCATTCATATTTTGGGGCTTGAGAGAAAAATGAAACAAAAACGACCTTGAAATAAACAAACCAATGAACCTGTGGAGGTGTTGGTAACCTTGTCCATTCTCATTGAAAAGTGCCACCTAAAAAGCCTATGGAATTAGTACTTTTTTTCCTTCACAACACAACTGGGACACAGAAACCCCGTTTTCTTTAGCGAGAATGCTTGGATGCCCTCCAGTCGAGTGGGAACAAAGAGTTGTCTGTCAGGGTCCCGGGAGCCCCCACATCTGCTTTTTAAAACAGGATGTGGGGAAGGGTCGAAATCCTCTCCATCTGCCACGCTAACACAGCTTTGGGAACACCTGGAATTACTAGCCCCGGCATTTGAAGCTTATCGCTGGAGCTGGTTTCTGATAGACTCCATGCCTTTAGGGGCCGAGTTTCCGTGTTGTGTGGGAGCTTAGTGTTAGGGCAGGTTTTCCACTGGAGGATCGGGACCCTAAAATCTGAACCCAGTTCTCCGTTGGAAAATTTTTAAATAATTTCAACAAATAACTTCTGGGAGACTGTTTAGCCTGCTGTCAGCTTATATTAAAAAAAAAAAAAACCAAACCCAAAACCAGAATAACAACAAAAATGGTTCTTTGAGTAATTTTTAGTGCGTTTCACTATCCACTCAGAATTTCATAAGCAAACGCATCAAGTGTATGCCTTTATTTTTGTTAATTGCTTTCTGTTTAGGTTGATTTCATTTGTGTGAGTGTCCAGCAAAGCGGAGAACATTAAATGCACAACAGGTTGTGTAAGGAAGGTTCCTTCTGTGCTCAAAAGAGTATTAAAAAATACCTGTGCATATTCAGTAGAGCCTGAAAGTGTTTCTTCTGATTAACGTGCAGTGAAAATGGCCCAAGTACTTCATATTATCAGTCAGCTTTTAACAGAATGTAATTCCACAGTTATCAGATAATTGACTAGCTAGTAAAAAGAATGAGAAATAATTTGGTGGACAATTTGTGAAAGGAAAATTGTTTCCTGACTTCATGTTGCTTATTCATCTGTCTCCATTTTCAGCTAAAGATGCTATTGGTGAATTTTGTCAACAATTTCAAATAAGTAGTGATGTTTAATTTGATTAAAGCTGCTTAGGTCTCTCTGTATCATGTCAAAAATATTTGTTGGCTTTCTATTATTTTGTTTGTTTTATTTGCCATAGGGAAACAAATAATGGGCTACCACATCCTGGCTCTAATGCTTCTAGATTTCAGGAATAGCAATGACAAAACTTGTCTGGGCAACTTGTAAAAGCTCTGCTTTCTATTTCAAAGATTGTTCATTTAAACCAGTGGCCTAATTAGCTGCATATTAATAAGTGTAGAATTTCTTAATATAAAAATAAAGAATCTGGTTCAGAATACACGTTACGATATATTTTAGAAAGTGGTCATAAAAAAATGTGGTTACAGTCATCTTTATTTCGGGAATTTTAAAGTTTGCAGGAAAGCTCTGAAAGGGAAGATTGACAAACATCATTCTAATTATATGTTCTTGAAATTGCTAAGTATGTTAATGACTACTTTTTGTATTCACTACTCATCATCTATGATAGCACAATTTCATCAGCCTGTGTTTGATTTTTTTAATATTGAAAACCCCTGCCTATTCAGGAGGATGTGCAGTACAGTTTGAGGGACAACTGAGTGCGTTAATTCTTGTTGTTTCAGTTTTGTGGTAAATCCCGAATGTTAAGGATGCTCACAGCTTTTTTTGGTCAGCTGTTTCTGCTGTTTTTCTCGAGTACAAGTCTGAGTGATGTGCTCAGAGTTTTAAAATTTGATTGTTTTGGAAGTCAGCTTTGCTTACTAAGAATGAATGTTCAATTTAAACTCTTGTATAATTATCTTCTTAAAATCTTTAAAGAGAATATTTTAAAAGGAAAAAAACCTATGAAATTAGGTGGCGGGAGGAAAATGCTGATGACACAGAGCATTTGAGTTAATTTGGCTCAGAGCTCGCCTTCACTTTTTCTTGTGACAGTGTTTACACGGTGTAATCCTCCATAATCTAAAACTGGGTATGCACTGCTTTGTCTGTGAAATGAAATATCAGCTGGAGGGGGTGGGGGAGGCCCAGGAAGAGTAACAATTAAAACCAAAAAAAGCCCCTATAAATAACAGAGGTTTTTCTAATCACTTGGGAGAAAGTATCGTAGTTGCTGTAACTTAGAATAATTTTCCATTACGGTACGGCTGGCGATCTATTCCACACTTAAGAAATTTGTATTTCTGTATTGCTGTTCTGAGGGGTTTGAATTGCACATACAGCTAGAAGCTGCTATGCTGTTGGCTTGTTGGAAGAAAGTACAATGAAAATTTCCCTTGACGTTGGATGTTATAGTAGAAACATCTTATTTAAAAGCCATCTCATTCTTTATGAAGGCTCTAGAAGTAGATTATTTATGTTGGAAACTTGTTTTGAAAAAATAGTAACACCTGGCTTGAATTGACATTTTCTATCCTTTTCAGTCAAATATTTTCAAAGTCATTTTTTTTAGTAATTGTAAGTAGGTTTTTATATATTTCTGAGAGTATAATGAAAGTATAGCAAAGATGAGGAACCATTGCGTGGTGGTAAGGGAAAACAATGAATCTCTTGAACGAGGCATTTAATCAATGTGTGAGAGTAGTTAAAATGTCACATAATTTATGTTTCTTTGAAGTTAATATATTCATATTAATGTTGGCAATGATGTCAATTTTCTTGAAATCCTCACTGAGCTCAGTGAGTAGTGTTCTGTGCTGTCCAGAGGGTACAGGGGACGAATGCAAAAGCATTTTGATGTTATAATTAAATGTCAGTGTACTACAATGGGTGAACAATATGAGCGTTTCATGTTAGAGAATTCTTTGATATGTTAGCCATTAGGTTTTGGGGGGGATATATAAAAAGTATATTACATAAATATTATTAATTACCATTAATCCACATATTATAATACAGGAGTAAACTAATGATTATGTTTAGCTGTTACAGTGTTTTTAATGTTGCACTTCAAAATTGTAAAGGACGGAAACTTTGTTTTCCTTTGCACGCGTTTAAGTATCTTGAAAGGAGTTTAATTTTCTCTCAGTTGTATATAGCTGTACTTTTCCTTTATGGAGACAGTTTTGGTCCTCTAACTTAGGCGGAAGTGTTCGCCGTACGAAAATACTGTAGTGTGTTACCCCTACCCTTTAAACCAGAATGGAAATACGGAGCCATCGCATAATATAAGGAATTCTCTGTCTAGGCACACACACATGTTGTACAATCTCTTCTTTCTTCTGTATATGTTGATTTTTTTTTTTTTTTTTTTTTTCAGATGGGTTTAGGAGGCTTGAACCTAGCTGGCTATTTTGAAAAACAGAGTTCGTATTAGATTCCTTTTGATTTTTATATCCAAACTGATTATCAATGCATTCTTTTCAAGGACTTTTAAGGGATATGCAAAACAAAAATACCTGGGAAATATCTGGTAACTCCTATAAGATCTGTGAAGAGTAATGACTGGACTATAGAGAGGATGAAATTACAGACAGTGCAATAATCTGCCGTTATACTGCAATAACTAATTAAAAATGTAATAACTAAGTAAAAGCGTGAGGACATTATCTTTCCCACGATATTTAGGGCAGGAACAGCCTGTCGGTGCGAGGCAGAGAGTTGGCAGTGGCAGTAAACCTGCCGTATTACCCACCTGGCCAGAGACGTGTGGCGGGGGCTCCAGGCATAAGGACTGCTCGCCCCTCGCTCCGCGGTGGCATCGCTCGTGAGGTGCCGGCAGGGCGGGCAGGCATCCCACAGCACGGGGCTGCGCCGACAGCCGCGCAGGCAGAGCTCTCGCCCTCGGTATCGCTACGGCTTGGGTTGCACGGGGGCTGAGAGGTCTCGGTGCCATTCCCGTAGGCGCTGTGCACATCAAACAGGAGTGGTTGCCTCTACCTCAAAGACTTTGTTAAGGATTAGAGGGCTTTAGTGAGGGTTGTGCAGTTTCATTGCTCCAAGCATTGGAAAATGCAGTTGTGGCTTCTGCGGGTGGTGGTTACAGTCAGGTTTGAAAGATGAGAGATGAGCTACAGGAGATTCCCATGATACTGTGAATTAAATAATGCGAGTTGAAGCACAACAGGGAAGATCATAAACATGAAGAGAGCAAAGGAGAGGAATAACACTGCCACGTGAGCTGGGCACACAGACTACTTCTGGGAGTACTTGGGTTGCCTTCAAGACAATAGCAAACAATTTCATAGTAATTTGCCAATATGTATTTGGCTGCTGGTAAGGCTCTACAATATCTTGCATCCTTTTTCGTTTACATATTGATTAAAAATAGAACATATTACTCTCTCTCATGTGAACGAACTGGGATACTCCCTGAGTGCAGTTTAAAGGATCAGTATTAGAATTTAAACCATAGAAAACACAGGTGCAGAGAACATAAATAAGATTGCACATGCTTTAGCCATTCCATATCATGAACTGCTTAATTATCCTTCTTTGCTTGTAATTGAATATAGCCAAACCAGGCTTGTGTTTACGAACAGCAATGGCTGATAGTTCTTATGAGATTCCTTGATGAGATTGCCATATCATCTGACACTCTTGACCAAAAGTAATTTTCTTACCTCCTAGCCTGTCATGATCAGTCGACTTTTTTTTTTCAGTTTGAGGATAGATGAGACTAGTGCAATGCACATGGGAATCTTCTTTGTGCTAAGATGAAAATGAGTGAATTTTAAGGCAGAGAGTTAAGAAAGCTTGCACTTTTTTGCTTTTAAAATGAGCATGAAGAGCATTGATGTGGATCATTATTGGTAATAGTTAACTCTAAGGAAAAGGCGCCTGCCTGGATGCTTCATGGGGATAGAAAGGGCTGTCTGTGTTCAGGCCATGGTTTTGAGTGTAAAGCCTGCTTGGAAGTGTCAGAGACTGGGCGTTTTTGGTGACTTCTGCACAGCAAACTGGTTGGTCTGATTTGGATTCCTAGTGAATAAGCATCTGTATCACAAAGCCTGGTTATTGGTCTCGGCAAAAGGAGACTACGTTACTTTAACCTCTAGAAGGTTCTGTGTTGTGTGGGAGCTACTTGGGTTTACTTGATCCATTCCTGGCTGTGTTGCTGCTGTTTGATACATCTGTAGGATCCTGGTGCCTGATGGCCAGCCTGGCTATATTTCCTAGTAGACTGAGGACCTCTCTGTTTCAGCTTTCTAGAGAACCAGGATTTACATGTGGGTTTCAGTTGCTTTCTCAAGATGCTAAAATAGCTGTGTTTTGTTCTGAGGTTACCCGTCTCGACCAGCTGCAACTGGGGGTTCTCCATAACTCATGTAGGAAATGTTAGAGAGAAAGAAAATATGAAAGACTTGAAACCAGTGTGCTTCTGAAGTCAGTGTCAGAATGGCAATCAACTGGCTTATTAGTAATTAAGAGTGACATTTGAGAAATACACACACACCTCCCTGCCCCCTGCACCCCCCCCCCCCCAAAAAAAAAAAAACCACCCACAAAAAAACTAGACCCAGACAAGAAGAGAAATGTAGAAACATCACCTTTTCTGGGAGTTCACTATGTGGAAGCAAGTTACAGGCTTTTACATACTTTTTTCACTTTGGGGAGGAGCTAGCTTTATTCAGGCCAGCGTCAGGCTGGAGAGAGGTTTGCAAAGAGGTCACCAAGCTGTTGGGAGAATTACTGTGACATCGCCGCCGTTAGTGGGTTTGTCACTTTGGGGCACTGGAGTGACAATGTGGCTGGTTGATATCTTCCAGAAACCTCTGGACTCCAAGAATAAGTTTAAAGGTGATTATAGTATGTTGTATCATTTACGTAACTTATCTATCAGTAACACTTCCCATATTGTCAAATGTGTTTGTGTTTATATATATGCCTGCTGAAAGGATCAGGTTCAAAGGATAAACTCTGACAGTGATGTGGACTCAATTTGACCTTGTAAAAAGGTAAGTACCTCCTCCTTGATTGTACTGCTGTTCATAAAAGTAAAAGCAAACGCCTACATTAGCAGTTTCTTCTTCCACTGCACAGGCTCTGCAGGACTGTGCAGAAAAAGGAGCAAATCTGATTATAGCCTTTGACTTAAGCTTTTGACAACAATCTGTTTTGGGTTTTTTTGGTAAACATTTTCTGTTGTTAAAGAGTTGACTCATGATTAGGATAAACAGCTGGAATAACATGGATTTGGGTCACTGTTGATAGTCAGCAAGGTCTCTAAGTGTGACTTTCCACCAGGCTTCATGCCGTATTAATCACAAGGTTTGAGAGCAGTGGTGGGACCCATCTCCTCACTGTCAGTCCCCACAGCCGTGCGCTGGATGTGTCAGCACAATGCTACTGGCAGATGGAAGAGTTGCAGTAAATATGCACAGTTATGGTTTAAGTGAAAAAGCTGTGGGAAAGGAAATACATTAATCCATTGCGGCTGTTTTTTCTTTTAAGTAAGCCTCTGTATTAAATTGTGAGTTTTTCCTGGACTTGCCCTTTATATTTCTAGATTCCTTTCTTGAGTGGGGGAGGAGAGGAATAGAAATTGAACTGAAGCATAAAAAAATATTAAAATACAGAAGCAACTGAAAATTAAATTAGGTTGTGCATGTGGAAAGAAATCCTCTTCCATATGGTCTCTTTCGTGCACATGCTTCAGGAAATCCTGGTCTAGCAGATCATAAAATATGCACTATGCATACGAGTGCATCGTTTGTTCAGGTGGTGTTGTGGAGGCGATGTTTAGGAAGTGCTTTAAAAGCCAGAAAAAAATGGTTCCCTGGATCTGGGAAGAGCTAAACTTGATGAATGTTTGAGTATGGGCTTGCTCTTTGAAAGTATATACTAAACGTTTGGTCTTTTAACTCTCTGGGTTTTAGATACTTTCTTCCTACATAATCAGGAATTTCATATTTGATCGTCTTTCTTTGATTTTTGATGTTTTAAGAACATTTAGTGTGTATTAACTCTGGACAAAAAGGAGAGGATGTTGAATAATTTACAAAATGTTTTTTAATGTATCAGTATAATCTTGAAAATCCTTTTGTTTCTAAGATGCCTAATTTTAATTTTGATTCTTATGTCATCATTTTACTGTTTTTCCAGTTGTTACATTTTTTATGTCCTAGAAGGACCAGCTATCCTAAGAAGGTGATTTCCTGTGCCATACAGATGGGGAGAAAAATGTATTTTTCCCTTCTCACTTAGTTGTAAATCACCTTTGATGTGCATGAAAACTTTATTCCTTACTTTCAAAAATACCGTGACCCCAGCGCAGCATGGCAGCGATGCAGGATGCCTGCTGTTCCAGTGCAGTGTCTCCATACAGCTCTGTGGTGTCTCCGTAGGGTTACGAGGGAGGGGTTTAGGCTCCTGCCCTCTGCGGATGCCGCAGCTGCTGTTGCAGTGTGTAGCACAGCTAATTTGCTTGTTTGATGTTGATGTGGGCGTTGCTGCAAGGGCTGTTGACAAGTGGGCGCGCACTGAGGACGTGGGTAGCAGGAGTCTAAACTTTCTCTGCAGAAGTGCTGTTAAAATTGGATAAAACACCTGCACAAAGATGGGGTAGGAGCAACAGAGCCTGCACACAAAGCTGAGCTCAGAGGTGGGCACTGATCCAAGCTTAACGTATCTGCAAGCTGTGCCAGTTGCTTTTGGTCCTTGTTGGGATAGATGAAGCCATGGCAGAGTTCCGTGTTGTTACATCTAGACCCTCTTCTTGTGCTCAAGCCAGTTTATTTTAAGCTAGCTTGAGATATCTCTGTGTTGCACCATAGTGAGTAATGTATGCAAAGTAATGTATTTCAGTGGTATCAGCTGCAGATTACTCCTCTGTCACATGGAAACCTTACAGGGGAAAAAAGATAACTAGAAGTAAATAGTGCAAAACTCTAGCTAAACTGTTGCTGACTCTTAAATATTTGTCTCTTGCTTTCCAGAAATTTTGTGGAAGCTAGAAATACTCTAGGAAAAGGTGGCCAGCTAAGGACACTTGGCTGAATTAAGTCATGGCTTATGTGGGTTCTTTTGTGTCAGTAATTTCATATCCTCCTAAGAGCTTGTTGATCTTCTTACAAGGGTTTGATGTGAATAAAGTCAGAGCAGAAGCTGATGCAAAATATGTATTACACAGCCAAGTCATGCACAGCGAAATGGGTAAACCCACATGCATTTGTCCTGCGGGTGCCTGCTCATTGGTCACATGTTATTTTTGTCAGGTCTGTCATGGTACTTATATATGCATGATCAGGTTTTTTTCACCTTCTGGTGGCTTTCCAACATTGAAAACACATTGGAAAAGTATAAATATTATGTTAATAAGCTAACATGCAGGAAAACTAGCAGAGCTGACTTTTTTTCTTTTTTCTTTTTTTTTTTTTTTTTAACATCACTGAATTATGTTGTGAGCAGAATAGCTTCAAGTTCAACTCTCAACACAGCTTTTGTCCTTAGGGAAAAATCCTTTCCAGAGGAAAACTGTGCACTGGCTAGCACTGGCTCTAACACGATGGGGCACCTAATTCCCTCATGAAGGAGAAATTGTAGCCATGTAAACAGGAGGAGATGCAGATGGTTTCCTTGTTCAGATCCGCTCCTCAGATAATGCTGTACTGTGCACCATGTGTGCACCGTGCCATGTGGATCCTGCAATTCTCAGAGGGGCTTTCTTAAACATACACTGCAGCATTCCAGAGCTGTGGCGACATGGATGCCCATCGCAACCTTTCTCCTTCATGCATCTTTTCTGGTGCTTGACCCGTGCCAGATACATAAGTATCTTAGGAATGAAGCTTTTACAGACTAATTTCCCCTGGTGCTTATTTTCTCTTGTACATTTTATTCCTTTTTCTTGCATGAGTTGTATTTTTTTGTTGTTAGATAAAAGGTGCAATTTCTTGTTCACAACCAAGGGACTGCAGTCTGAAGTTTTGTTAATGTTTGTGCAACCTTCTGCCCCTGTTGCATTTTGAGATACAAAATGTGAATGTTTTCTACTTTGCAAGCTGATGGGTTACTTTTCTTCTTAAGTGTTTAATTGTTCTGTTCCTCGTCAGTGAGATACCCCAGAGGTTCCCTCCCTACCAGAGTAGGAGAGAAGTTTCCTTGACCTCAAGAAAACAGACTCCTGTTTCTCTAAAGAAACAACCTAATGTTTTGTTGGGGCAGTAAACCATGATTCTGGCGTCTTAGTTCGAGTGCTCTGTGAGCAGTGTACCTAATGGAAATATCTGCTGGCGTATGTGGAGACTGAGAAGAAGGATTAGTGCTGTGTTTCTGAGGCTATTTCAGCATCAAGGAAACAAATTCGTCATCTGGGAGAATGAAATCCTTGTTCTGTTGTATTTTGCAAAATAAGCTTCAACTTGATTACTTAAAAACATTTTTAAACTACCTTTAGTTGCATCAGGGGAAGAGAACATAGCAATCTTTCATACCAGCTGTCTTTTTGATGAATGTCCCTACACTGACTAGCAGAGGCTGTGACATTCCTCTTACCCCCTCTTGATAATCTGAAAATCTTCTGTGCTGGAGCATCTGCTCCGGGGCAGTAACGTAGGAACGTCAAATAAATTCTGTGTTTCGTTCCCTGGTGGATGCGTTAGCCAGAATGTTATACAAGAAGCCTGTGTGGGAAAAAGGTGTTACACCAAAAGCTAATGGATGTCTTCCCTAGGAATCAGAAAATTAGGAATATATTAATGTCAGTGCAGAAAGATACTGATGACTAGAAGAAATGGGACTGACTCATGACATGATGACATCTCTAAGAAGAAAATCTTATACTAATCTTCAGAAAGAGTATTGTAAGCCCACTACTTAATCCCTGTATATTATATCAGAGCCCTCCGCTGCACTTGAGCTGTAGAACTCCGTACTGCTGGGTGTTCAGTTTTCTGAGGGCTCTTAAATCAGTAGCTTTTCTTGGGCTGTCCTGAAGTTCAGGGCCTTATTGCATGACATAAAATAAACCTCCTACGTTGGGGATCTTCTTCTGTTGTGTTTCCCAAAATACAGCATCCCTCCACCATGGAAGCTTTTCTTTCAGGAGATTTTACGGCGCTTTTTTTATATGAACATGTGAGAATAGCACTGTTGTTCTGATCACACCCGGGAGCTCTGTGTGTTCACCTATGTAGCATGGGACCCCCTTCATCTTTAGCAGAGCAAAACTGAAAGCTTGAAATTGAGTTTGGCGGACAATAGAGGCAGGAATCTGATGTGCAGGAGATACAGATTACCTTACACGTGCGAAGATCATACTGCCAAAAGGGCTTTTAGTCTCTCAGATGTCATGAAAGCTGGATAGTCTGAGGAGATGTACAGCAGCCAGTTGAACATAGTTTTTAACCGGCCAATTTCAGTTACTTACTGCTGGTTGTCTTGATGTGTTTTAGCATGTTCATCAGAGGACTGTGAGGCTTTTAGCCTTCCTCTGAAGAACTGACTGTTGTTGACAAATATGACAGAAGGTTTGTTCATCAGTAAGTGAATATTCATTGTAATGAATGAAATTAGTTATGGTGATTAAATTGTAGTTGCAGCAGTTAGTAAATTCTAACAAAATTAGCACCAAGTGCCCTATTTTTTCTCTTGATGAATCATATCTCTGAAAGCGTGTTAGCACTCAATCTCTCTTATGAGTAACCCTGCTTTTTTTGTAAAGACGTGCCTCAAGGCGTCAGTGACATCTTGCCCTTGTTCACCTCTCCAGTGCTCTGTTAGTGTTCAGAAGTCTCCAGATCCTGTGGCGTTGCTCTTCAGCCGGTTGTTGAAGCGTGGTGGAATGCAAAGTGACCTTCGCTCTTAACTAATGCTATGGAGATCAGTGGAAATGCAGCAGCGTGTCCCAGCAGTAAATCTGGCATCCTTCATTTCAATTACATGTATTTCACTAAATCACTTGTGCAACCAGGCTGAAGTTTGGTCTCCACGTGGCTCAATAGTGTAAGTTAATTCTAGAATAATGAATGAATCTTATTTTTCAGAATCTTCTTCAGTTCAAGCCGGGTTGACAGGAACATGGATTTTTAAGATATTGTCAAAAGCGATTGAATGCAACAGGCTAAACTTGATTCACTTAACAGATTTTTTTAACAGACTTGACAACTGGCAGAAGACCTCCGTAGCACAAAAGTATGTGAGAATGATGCATAATTATGTTTCTGCACAATCCAAAGTGCTTGCCAAGGAGCAGAGAACTATAATCTTCACAGAAGAGGGAGACAGTAAGCTGTTAATGTATTTATTGTCCCAGCTACTAGTATGTGCAAACATCAGATTATTTTGAGAGGTACACACATATGTGAGTATATGTAATAAGTAATTTCTCCCACATTCCATTCCAGGGCAAGATCATTGTAATGTGCTGGATTTGGCATGGAACGTGAAACCATTTAGAAGATAAAGCCAGTGCAGAATGTGTCAGCTTGCTTTTTAAAGCAGTGTCCCTCTGTGAAAAAATGCAGCCCGTACTGTGTGGTTTGAACTAATGGGCTCTTTCTTGCAAGCATTTAAGATATAACATTTCTGACTGGTCATTTTTTCCTCTTGAATGATCCGAGCAGGAGCTCCCTACTTGAGAGAGGCACTGCCTCTGCGTCTGTCGCTGTGTTGCAGCCGAGATCTTTTTGAATTGCTTCAGCCCGTTGGCTCAAGAGGCTGAGGGTGGAGGAGCTCTCTGCAGAGATGCTGCAGTTCCTGATGGCTTCAGCAGCATATCCCTGGGTTCCCAGGGCATCTGGCCTCTGGCCGCAGAGCTAGGAGCTGAGCCTTGGCTGCAGGCAGTGCTTCAGGTTCCCACCTCCACAAACGTGAGACTCAACCGTGCGTTGCCCAGCAATTTGCTGAAGACTCAGCAGACCAGCCCCGACAGCCCTGTCTGCAGCCAGCTCTCGCAGGGCTTGCCAGGTTTGCTGCTCGGTGGTAGAGAACCAGAAGCTAACCTTGGAGACTGCAGACTGTAGCAGTCTGGCAGGAAACCCAAGGAGACCTGCCGGAGTTGTCATGCCCAGTGCTTTTCTACAGAATATTTTGATTGTAAATGAATTAAGGACTCAGAGGTCAGACACAACACTTCTAAAGGCATGAGTGTATGATTAAAAGAATCGATTATTTTCCGTGGAAATAAATAGAAATCTTTCTCTTGGCTTCAGCAAGTTTTGGAATAACATCAAGATAGTTGTTTTTAATTGCCTTGAGTATCATAAGGAATGAAGGTGAGGTCACAGTAATTATTTACATAGTAGATATTAATTCACTGCATAAAATCATTTATGTTAGTATTCATCTGAGCATGACAAGTGATACAGAGTAATCTTGGGTTCTCCAGACATTAACTGCTGAAGAATTGTGTCCACCCAAATAACAAGAATTCAAGAACAATTTATATGGTGAACTGGAGTTGGTGAGGAACAAGTTGATCGTTCTGTTTTGGGTGCCAGGTTTCAGATTTGTTTTCTGTGCTTAGAGAATGGATTCCAGGTGAGGCTGTGTACCTGGTTTAGACACAAGATGTTGTCTCCTTTAGTTAACACTAATTCATTATGAAGAGAAGAAAAACAGGAATCTGTTTTGTCTTCAGAAACTCAAATTCTGTTCATTAGACTTATAAAGAAAAGACCGAACTTGTTTTTATTTCTTGTGGTGATTAGCCATAGAGAAATGTTACGTTGTTCCTAATCTAGGCAATCCAAAATCCAAATTATAACCTGCATGTGTCTCTATTTGTTGACCATCAACTTTATCTATTGACTGTAAAGGAAACCAAGGGTGACTATGAATCTATGCTTATCATATTAGAAGTGTGGTGGGCAAATAGAATAATGCAGTATTCCCAGGGAGAATTGCCTTGATTTGAAAAAACGTGCAATTTTTTCCTCCATCCTTTGTATGTTACTAGATTGAACTGTAGAGCAGCTTTTCAGGGCTGAAATGCAGTCACTGTTTGATAGAGCAGAAAAGACTCACCACAGAGCAACTGCGTCTTGATCCTGTAAATCACTGCCTATCATCAAATTTTTTTTTTTTTTCTCAAACCTGGTAAGATCTTGTTGCCTTTTATAGCTTCCCTCAGCCTTCTACCCAAAGCAGTGAGTGAGACGTGGGCCAGGAGACTTCTTTAGGAAGTTCTTAATGTGTTTGCAGTAGGGACATAGATGATGACAGACAACAGGAAGCTAATACAAACAAAATAGGTAATGAAGGCAGTAGAGGAGATATTTAAAAATACTGTGCAAATTAAATGGCTTTGCATTTCATATCTGAATATTTCATGGGGATTTACAATTACCTGCAGGGTTAATTTGAGGTGCAATAATATTGAAATTGATAAAATGTTGAAGCGGTGAAAATTCAATAATGAATCCAGTTCTCAGGTCTGGGTTCTTGACTTCTTTCCACTGTCTTCTGCAGATGGGCTTGTTTTGTTTTCCAGATAATTTATCTGCTGTCTCTGGGAGGTTTCCTGGGGGGTTTTGGCTCTACATGTCTAATTGGCACTTCCCACTTGAAGACTTGAGCAGCATGGAAAGCTTGTACCTCTGAGGTCAGCAATTCCTCTGGATGTTTCTGTAGGCACAAGGATTAAAAGACACACTTGAGAGACACCACAGAGGTCACTGCTGTAGTGTTTGCTCAAGAGCTTTATGACTGATAGAGAAGAGTTAAATTTATTTGCCCATTGGAGAGTAATAAACAGTTGTCACTGATAATAAATTATTTAAACTGCAGGTGGTCTTTGGTAATGACAAACGCAGACTTTATGACCTATGTTCAAGCTAGTAAACACTCCAGTGCATCTCTGTGCTAGCTGGGCTAAAAATAGCCCCTAACCCCACTGAAATCTACTTTAAGGATTTCTGTACTTAAATAACATTTGTGTTTTACTGTCTGCACTGCAAGAGAGAATGAGTAAGAGGGGAAGATCAAAATAGGTAAAATCATTATGGAAAATAAGAAAAGACTAGGAGAGGAATGATTACAGCAGCCATGTGTGACAGCTGATGGGTAACGCTGTAAAGATTTGTTTATATTTGTATCTTAAAATTATGGCAGCACTAGAAGCAAGGAAGCAATTTCCCTGCAACATCTGTAAAATCTCAATCAGCAAGACTGCCATTTGCTTTAAATTGTTTCTCAGTGTTTAGATTACTTTTATGCTGCAGGATAGTTATTTATATGTGATCATGATTCCAATTAACTATTAGAAATCTTAGAACTTCTGCATAGGGTTATTAATTGTAGCTGCAAGACAAAGAAATGCCACAAGTCTTAGAGTAGACAAGCAGCTCTCATTTCCTGGGATGTTTCTAGAAGTTGCAGCTATTTGCCTCCTACATTGTTTCAATCAGTATCTAGATAAGCTTAAATAAGCAATGACACCTTTGCTTCAGAGCACTATTTATTTAACTTGTGGAAGCCTTACTGAAGTCGTGTGGGTACGCCTCCTACTAGTTAAGCATGCGTGCTAACCCGGTTTGTTTAAGAAAATGCCAGTGTCGTGGTCCTGCTTATGGTGGATTTGCTTGATTTCCTTGCCTTCCAGCTCTTTGCTTACCTGTAAAAAGACATTATGCTCAATAGTCGATGATCCAGTCCAAAAATGTGAAGCATAATTAAGCAAAAATACTAAAGTACCTTGGAGTTCTTGAATAAAGAAAAGACTTTGCAGACAATTGAAACGCCAAAGGTTAATTTTGGGGAAGGAAGAGCAGCAATATAAATCTTTAATGTGTTTAATCTGGATTACACAACCTCATAAGAAGTTGCAATACAGAAAGGAGCAGGGCAGCAAGAATTAGTTCTGTGTATGTTTGCATAGCACCTTGCCGTGACTGCTAGGCACTAAGGCAGAATGGAATATTTTGCCTGGAATCTGTTTTAATATTTCACTGGAAAGTACTACCCCCATGCAAGCAAGCATGTTTGCAGAAGGGGTGGGATTCAGTTGCATCTTTCTTGAGCAACGCCCTGAGGCTGTTGCTTATCCCCTGGTGGGAGTGGGAAGGAAGAAGGAAAGTTTCTAAAACTCAGTGTGGAGAAGTGCTGAGAGTATTTCAAAACAGTGTTTTTGCTTCCTTTGCATTCTCTATTATTAATTAAAATTTACCCAAGTATTTGGCCTGAGACAGGTTTGTCTACTTGCAATTCCTCATTCTGAAAACTGTAGCTGCTAGATGGAAACTGTGTTCATTCCAGTGCCCAGGAGAAGTGTGTCTGTGCCGTTCCTTTTTAACAAACAGTATAGGATGCCAGTAGTTGCTGACGGATGTGTGGTCCAGTGCCCTGTGGATCTCAATAATCCATGCCTGCCTTTATCCACAGAGCTAAGTCGTTGTATTAGAAAAGCAGAAGACCCAATAAATGTTAGTTTGTATAGAGTTAATTTAATTTAATTTAGTTTAATTTGGGTCGCATATGCTTCACTATGCCCTGTTCTGAAAGCGTGTATGCATATCTGCTCCAACAAGGACCTGTAAGACAGGTTGGGGGAATAAAATTATTCCTCTGCTTTTATCTCTGCAGGATCAGGCTCTAGGTGTTGAACTACTCACAAATGAGTTTAAAATAACCCAAAGGGAAGAAGGGAGGTATACTGTTTCTATTGTAAGGTTGGCTGCAGACAATTTTTGGTAAGGGTTACTTATACTGAATTATGGTGCTCATAATAATTTCTCTTCCTATAACTACTTTGAATAGGGGAATGGAGACAAAGAAAAAGGTTCCTTAGATTCTTTCTTGGATTTATGCTTTTTCAGTGTACCAAATTAACTTCTTTGCTATGCTCTGCAGCTTGTAACAATCACCTGCTGCCCTTCTTGTGGGAATGTGCAATCCAGTTCTGCTAGGTCTGTCTTGACTCCTGGGAAGCTAAAAACAGCTTGCCCATCCACACGTAAATGTTACACACTGCAAATTGCCCAGGGGCAAGTGAATCCCTTTTTTGCATCTGTTTCTGTGAAAGGTTTGATGTTCCAGGTTATTTATATCCTGCAGTTATTGCCAAATATATGATGTAATTTCCTAACTTGCGGCCTCATGACTACTTGCTGATGTTATTCCATTTCACAAATAGCATGAATGAAATACAAACTTCATACACCTAAAAGAATACTTGTCTCGTCTGCTTCTCCCACCTGTTGTCTCTCTATACCCATAGACGATGCTGCTGCCATTGCTGGCTTTAGAGATCATGTGGTGAACTGCTCCTCCAAGGACAGTTCTGGTATAGATCATGCTGTAAGAAATACAAAATACCTTTTTGTGTTTGTGCTTATTTATGTATAGTAGGTTCAAGATTCGGATATATCCCAAGGCACTGGTGCGCATAGTTTTATCTGTTTATGTATGTATTTCTCTCGGTCCAGTCGCCTTGCATTTTGTGAATGGCGGGGTCAGGCAATTTTAAATCCACTGCCCTTGTAAAAACAGTAATTTTATGGTTTATAGCTGTGTGGCGTGTGCACAGTAGGCTAAGCTGATTGGTAACACCAGGGTTTCCCGTGAAGCTGGTGGGATTGACAGCCACAGCTTGATGATGAAGACAGATGGAAATCTGCTGTGTCTGCAGGCGGTCATGCCCAGCAGGTTTTAAGGCTGCAGCTATGTGAACACCAGTCACACAGCGAAGTCAAGGCCCCAAACCCCTGGTCCCTGGAACCGGTGGGATATGGAGGAATGAAAACAGCTTTCCCTAAATGCCTTTTATTGTTATGCTTCTTGGCTTGCTGCTCTGGGGATGCTGATATTAAGACAAGCCACAATTAGTGCAGCAATCACATTGAGGTGTGGAGCAAAATTCTTTCCTCAGTGAAGATCTAACCTACATCTACTTCACTTCTGTTGTTGATGCATTTGCTGAGTACATGTCAGGAAAAATTGCTGTCACTTGACATTTCTTGTCTGGAATGACTGTTACCTCCTCCCGTGAGCTGGGCTGGGGTTAGTGGTTGTATTTGGTGGTGTATCATGCTTGTTTCTTCTGAGGCACTGGGACCTGAGTGCCAGTTTTAATCAATATGAAGAAAGGTTCCCTCATTTCTCTGTGTGTTTTAAGACAGATAACCAGAAGCAACACTTTTTTCCTAGCCAATAGGAAAAATCTCTCACCTGCAAGAACATTTTAAAAAAATACATTATTCTCATTTTCCTTTACATTTCACATATTTTGTTCAATTTTTCCTTTCCACTAATTTAAATCAAATTATGGCCCATGTCAATAGGAAAATATATGTTTAATTTCTTTGTTTGCCTCCTTTTTTCAACATACAGTTGCAATAACTCTAAGTATGTGTCAGTGTGACACAATTAAGTTATCTATCTTTACACATCCATATCCATCCCTTAGTTCTGGTAGCTGGCTTTAGTCTCTCCATCGTCACCTAATTTTAGATTTGCAGATGGGACCTTCTTAGCTCTCTACTCTTATCTGCACAAGATGTCTCTAGGTGTAGCTAAGAAAAAAATCCTGCTGTTCTTAGTTTTCATCTATAACCGAAAGATAATTGCCAGGAGAAAGGAAGAAAAATCTGCAGCAGCTTATAAACTGTTTCCTTGTAAGCCAACAAAATTCATCCTGATAGTAGAGCCCAAGCACAACTTTGGGAGACATTCCAGGGAGCTGCAGAGCTCTCTGCATGCGGCAGCCTGTACCTCAGAAATTGGAAGGCAAAGCCTGTCTGGACCTTATAAGAAGCAAATATGAAGGCATTGAATTAACATTTGATTTACAAGATCGTGTGCTATTGCTAAGTCAGATGTACAAATGGAGCTTAGCTTGCTGTGAACAAATTGATCCCCTATTGCAAAATACATGAGAGAGAAATTGCTCACATAGCACTGATGGGCTGTGGATGACCAGCAGGAGCGAACTGATATTCTCCGTGATTTTAAGAAATGTGTATTGCTGAAACCTTTGGAAACTGTTTGCATGAGTAAGGTCATAAAACTCATGGGATACTTCAGTGGTTGAACCAGTGCCAAGTCAGGTTATCTTGACTGAACAGTGGCTTTGAGCACTAGATGCAACTCTTGCAAGGAAGCTCACCCAGCCCCAGTGGAAGCAAATTTACATCTGCCTAAGCTAGGGCTCTGTCATCAAGCTTTCTGGTCCTTTCCTTGCTATACAGTGCCCATGTATTTCTCATACTATCAAATGCGCTGATTGTTTATACTCTGTAATGTCCCTCTCTACTCATGTGGTCATCCATACCCTTAGAAAGCGCGAGCATAAAAAAAGAAGTGATGCTGTAAGCAGTATTAAAGAACTGATGAGTAACTCATATCCCCTGAGTTTTGGATTAATTTGATAACCAAGTTCTGGAGAAGATCCATTAAATAAAACCAGAGACCAGTGGGAACTAGTCTGTTCTGTGGCAATGTGTGGGAGGAGAAGGAAAACGAATGTGTAATATTTAAAAATGGGCCATTCAATATACCAGAGATGTGATGCAGCCAATAGTAGCACACTTAGCACTGCTAAAAACAGATAATAATCTTTTAATGCAAAACAACCAGTGTGCAATACCAGCTGAATCCATTTCAGACGTCATGAACAGGATTGCAGATGAGTTGATCAAGGGAGTGAGATTTGGTGGTTGCCTAGGGACCAGCGCGCATGACCTACTTCCCAATGAAGAGGCGTATGCTGGTCTATATGGGTAACATGCTGATTTGGTGTTTCGGGAAGGCTGAATTTCATCACTGGGGAAAATCTTAGGGCAAAGTTGATTGAGAAGAAAAAATGAGAAATGGATAAATTAAATTGGGATTTTGTTAAGAAGCACTTGCAAAATACCTGCTTCACTCCTCCCACTCTATAACCGAAAAACCAACAGGGGCGTTCTGGCTGGGAAGTTAAAAGAATAAAATCCATGGTTGGTGGAAGAATTTAAATGTTTCAGAAGAATGATGCTAGAAAGGTGGGAAACCCAGGACCAGAGAAGGACTGTAAAGGGGCTAGAACTGATGCAAAAAAAGGCAGAACTGTTCAATAAGTATCTCACTTTCTAATAAATATTTTTTTGTTTGTTTGGAAAGGAGCAGGATAACCCAGTTATATCAAATAAGGCTGATACAGTACTCTGAAGTCAATATTTAATGAGGATATGGTAATGTTTATCCTGGTAGAACTGCACTAAAATTTAACCTGTCTGGTTAGCTGCAACAAAGAATCCCAAGGATTGGATCCAGAAGTTCCATAAAATTTTTATCCTGAGAGTTTTAAAAAATCATGGAATATGAGAATAGATGCAGACTGATGAAGAAGGGCTAACTATTGGCAAATGATGACTGGGGCAGTCTGTGTAGCTGTAGTGTGGTTAGTCTGATATAAGGAAGGGACAATATTACAGGAATTTTTAAGGTGAATGCAATTGACAAAGAGTAAAACAGCAAAAGTTTAGAGGGTAGAAGTATAATTATTTCAGTCAGCATAATATTCTGTTAGAAGAAGTTTGCTGAATATTTTTTCTTTAAAATTTTTAGTTTTGTTTGATAGAGCTAGATAAATAGATAACAAGATTTCATGTTTTCAAGGTATTTTGTTTCATACTTTCCAGTCTTTTGATTTTTTAGGAAGAAAAAAAAAACATTATCACTACAGCAACTTCTAACTGGATTAAAAACCCCAAAACTTAAAGAAATGTCTGAGAACCATTGGCAGTCATGAATTTCCTTCAAATAGGGATCATTTCAGTGTGATACCATAGAGACTTGGAAACAGTCTTAGTCAGCGTTTTCTCTGACAGTTTGGAGTAAACCTAGATGCTGATCACTGGAGGAATAAACATCATTGCAGTTTTAAATAACAATAGCACTGTAACCTCAGTTTGTGTAGCAAGTCGGGCCCTTGTTGACACAACACCTTTTAATGCCAAATCCAAAGTTACTACTTTTTGTTTTGCAGGAATTCTTTCTTTCACGCAGATTCATCTTACTGGGATAACTGGGTGAAGCATCCCAGGCTGTGGCACGCAGTGTGATGACAGACAAAACCTGTGATTTTTGTGCAGCGTTATGAGAGGAGGAGTGAAAAAGGCAGATGGGGCAGAGGGTTAGGGTTGAACCAAAGTTTGCAAAAGAAGGAAAAGCTTGAACAAGTGATTTCCAGGTGAAGATGGGAAACTGGAATTGCGTTTTCCAGCAGGGAGGCAGTGGAAGGTTTAGAAAGTGAGACGTGGTAAAAAGTGGTATAACTCTCTTATCATCCCCACCTGCTTTGCTCCCTCCTCTACTTTGATTTCTGGCTTATGAGCAAAGATTTTTGCTAAAATCCTATTTCCGTTCCTTTTAGAGTCACGGGACGGCTTGAGCACCAGTAGTCAGCACTGGCTCCTCATGCCGTGGCATCATATCCTTTTGTGTTGCCCACACCCATGTCAGAACTAAAACCAAGACAGGTTGGGGACGAAACCAATTTGTCTGTCTTGCTAGAGCAAAGCAAGCACTGGGTGAGGAATGCTGAGATATTTGATGGTTCAGGTATGCCGGTCTCCAGGCTCTCAGACAGGGGCTAACTTGCAGTGATTTGCTGTTGCCATAAATAGGGTTGTCCACACGCTAGTGAGCTGCCTGCGGTGGGGTGTAATTATAAAGGTCACAAGTCTGTGAGTCTGTCTGGATCTTGTGTGTTCACCGTTACAGTATTGGAGACTTGTCTATACTTTCCTCTCGGGCCAAAGATCTTTAGGTTCTTTAAGGGCATTCGTATTGGACAAGTGGATGTAACATAAATACTATATATGACTCAGCTGTGGTATGTTGTCTTTGATATGGAGGAGGCTCATAACTTAATGGAGTGTGAAGAGATGCTTATCTAGCTCATTTTGCTCATACTGAAAGATTAGCTCCTCTAAAGTGAGAGTGCGTACATGTCACCGCTAGGATTTTTGCTTTCTTTTCCTGAACACTTTATCCTACAGTAAGGGTGGAGCAAATGCTTCTCTGGAGTAAATGTGTAAATATAATACCATACGACAGAGCTTCATTGACTTGTAGTGATCAGGGCCTAAATCCACCAAAGAATTTAATATTGCTTATACTGGAAGCAACAGGAGTGGTTATCTAAGTTATTCCACTGACTTAAAACCATCAGTAGCCCACTGAATGCCACTGAATGTTGAACACATGCTTCAGTGGTGTGGAAGCATTAATGGGTAAGCAAATAACCGCATTTTTTTTTTTTTTTTTTTTTTTTTTTCAAATAAAGTGTATTACAGCTTTTTATTTGGCAAGTTTTCAGCTCTCACCATGGGTGGTAATGCCACTTTGAAGATACTGGAATGTCTTGTGAGAGGATTTTATAAAAGTTTGACAAGGAAATCTTAAATATATTAGGATGTTCAATTCAGCATTTGGGAAAGGAGATAGGTGTTTGTAAGCTGTGAAACATCAGATCACGATTATCAAAGTTCCTCTGTGCTTCACCTAAAGCAAATTACCTTGAGCTGAATAGGAATCTTGGACTGATATTGCTCCAGTTGTGTAGAGGACCCTGTGCTTTTCTTGAGGATGTGGATGTGGTGAAGCAGTGTGAAGCCAGTGGGCTTTGCCCAGGGGCCAGGAGGTGAAGCATTTGCTATTGGTAGACCGAACAGGTAAGTTTTAATTCAGAGCTCTGAGACCTTTCACAGGTAAAACCTCCATGTTCTTGTTAGACTTCTCGAAAACACTGAGATCTTTTGCACACCCCACTTACTAAGAACAACTTCACTTGTAGGCTTCAAGCAAGCTCTGCCTCTTTCTTGTTTTGACAATGTTATGAACATCTGAAGGAAGGAAAAAAAGGATGGGTGTCTACCACAGTGCTAATGAGTGGTTTAGACTGTAATTTGGGCAGGCTTAGATGGTGAAGGTGCAAGTCCCCTGACTTCCAGAGAACATCAGAGTTTTACAAAGCATTATCCCTCAAAATGGGTGAAGCTATCTAGGAGGACCAAGGTAGCCAGTACTATGTGGTCTGCAGCTACACCAGGTCATAAAAATAATTTTGAGAATAGTCTTTGTAATGTATTTTGTCTCTTAATGTGTGTATTATATCTGTAGTTGTTTATATTTACATAAAGACATCCATGTATATGTGCTTATTTCACCACAGAGACTTTTCATTTCTATTCCATTTCTACAGTTTCTAAGAGGTATTTGTCCTAATTTCAGTTGCTCGTGTTTGTGTACATTGAAAAGTATTAAGAAAAACAAGACTCTTAAAATAGCTTCCAGTGTTTAAAACTCTGTATAGAACATTTCTAGAGTTCACTTTTATCTGCACGCATACTACCGCTATCAACTTTAAGTGGGCTCAGCCCTTTCACTGCTCCAAAGATAAACTTCTTGTTGTGAGAACTTCAGCAGTTGTTGCCCCGGCTGATATCGGGGAGGAGGAGGGTCGGGGTGGGGATGTTTTGTCAAAATGCACAGTTTATCCCTCTCAACTTTTTTTCCTGGGTTCAAGCGAATCAAGCTTGTCCAGGTACTACATTGTATCCAGCTCATCTGCTTGGCAACTAATATTCTCATGTTAATAGACAGATTTCTCTTTCCCTTCTGTCTCTGCAATAAATGGCTGCTAGGCCTCCCTGTTGGGTCTTTTAAAAAGTAGAAAAGGTCAAATATGTGTACAGAGTACTTCAAAATTACAAGAGAAATTGAATCTACAACATTACTCAGTTGAAGAGAAGTTGTATTGTTTGTAAGCACTTTCACTTGCTGCATGCAAGTCCCACGCTGGAACAGGGCACAAGGGCACTATTGTTTGCAAGCCCTGGCATAAATCTCTGTCCTTGCTGCCCCAACACCCTGGAGCAATGCAGAGGCAATTGCAATGCTGCAGGCAAATTTACTTTTTGCAAGCAATTCAGCGGCTGCTCATGAGAAACAGAACTGCAGTAGTGATTTGACTGACTTTCGTATAAACGAAGCGTGGTCAGAAGACATTTCTGTGGGGTTTTGAGTCCTCATGATTTCACACTTTGCACTGCCCTGTGCAGATGCCAGGGTACTGATCTTGAATGCTAGCCCAGAATTCCCAGAGGGCCAGTGCTCAAGTGCTGGATGCAAGTTATGAGACTTCTACAGATGGTTGCAAGGTGGTTTTTAAGGCACTTTTGTGAATGTGAGAGCTGGCACCAAAATTATTTTGGAATGCAGTCCGTCAGAAAGATCTGATATAAAACAGATTTCTATGTGCTGTTACAAGTTAGTACAATATTAATCTGGTTTAATTAGTATCATCCAATGCAAAGAGCGATTGTGTGTGGTTTCTCACTGCTCTTTATGAAAGTCTCTGAAACACAAGAAAGCATCACAGTACGTGTGGAGATGAGTTTCATTCGTACACAGGTTAGTGTGTGAAGAGAAGGTATTTAAAGGACTACCTTCCTCACCGGCATGAATGGTACTATTTCACTGGAATTATGGCCACTTAACTGACGGTAGACCTGATGAAAAAGCTGGTCTAGCAAACCTTCATTCATTTGGGGCCTGATCCAAGGACCAGCCAGGGAACTGGAAGTACTTCTACCAACTGGTGTTCTGGGTTAAATCCTCTATGATAACCATTTTCTTAGCTCAATTTTTATGGCTTCATGTGTCCTGTAAATTATCAGGAGCTGACATCAATAGGTGTAAAATGATTTAGCAAATGTACCATTTGAGAACTGGGACATGGAGCGTTTTAAAGTTTGAAGCAGCATCCTTGGTAGAAGAGGTTAAATGATGAGCATTTGAGAACAAGTGAGATCCAGAGCTTTGCAAAGGCTTGGCAGGAAGAGAGTGTGCTTTTCTGTGGCAGAAAATCTAAATCAAGATAAAATTCTGTGTCCCAAAGTGTTGTCCAAATCACATGCTGCAGCTTGCTTCTCTTTCTGGTAATGCTGTTTGACATACTGTCAGCAACACCAAGTATGTTTTTTCCCTTCCTCACCCTGTATATGTCAACACATTTACAGCTGTGATTAAGAATCCTGTTTTACGTTTCATACGTTTTTGGATTGTATTACACTGAAATAAGCCAGTCTTCATCTGTTAGTGCTAAACTGCATGTACATCCCATTGCTTTTCCATAATAAAAGCGCTCTGAGAATGAACCGTGTGTGAAACAACAGAATCACATGTGTGCACACCTAGGGACAAGGTTGATGAGAAAGCTGAAGACAAGTGTAGCTGAGCAGGAGTTTACTCCTACAGCATGTTGAAAAATGCCATAAATGTATTCACAAATTCTTTCAGTTCTGGAGGGAGGCCGGAGGGTCTCTAATGTGACAAGTGAAGATTTACTGCCATCTACCGTGCAGCTGAACACTGGTTATGCATAGCACATTTAAAAAACAAATAATTAAATTGGGTTAGTGTCTGTTGTGTTGAAGGGGGATAGGGTTAAGGATCTGAGTTATTATCCCAAACAGGCAGTGGGCTTTGAAGCTCTGCTTCGGCAATGGCAGGGCGATGGCATAGGGCAGAAGCCAGTGCATTAACTTTCAGACCCTGTGTGTGACCAAGCGGCTGGGTACAACCCCAGGCTCTCCCACATGGGGTTACAGCTACAGATGCCAGAGGTTTCTTTAAAGTGTCATCCTTCAAGTGCTAGAAGAACCTGCAGCTGTTTGTAATGGATCTGGCTTTTATTATCTTCAGAAGGCAGGGAATCTTAAAAAAAACCTACTGCGGGTGGTGTCTCTTAGCAGATTTGTTACTGAATAGACTCTTCCCCAGAGGTGGGGATTCCTTAAAATTCCTGCAGATTTGTTAAGGCAAAAGGCAAAACACTGACTGGGAAATAGTTAAGAAGTGTCTCAATGCCGTGGCAGGGATGGCAAACCTAGAAAGTAGATTCTTGTTGGTTACTGCCCTCCTACATGTAACGAGGAGCCTTTTGAACTCCTCTCACACACGTTTTGCCACGATATGTGGCTCATTACTGCAACATAAATCTCTACTTAGTACATAACTGAACAGGCTTCTGAGCACTTGCATCCTCCAACAGGGGCACAGGTCCCTTCACGCGGGCCAGGAACACCCCTTCGGATTACCGAATTCCTGTGCTGCTCCCAGGCCAGCTGCCTCCCTCCTTAAACCTGCTTCTGGCTCTGCCTGGCCTCATGTCAATGCAGGCTTGTTCCAAAATTTGGAAGATGCAGCGGCGGGTTAGGGTGCCAGTGCCGACTGCCGAAGCCGTACCAGCTCGCTGCCGGCGGAGAGGAGCAAACAGTTGTTCGGATGCGGGTGCTGCCTTCAGACTTTCCTTTTGGGATCTTTGTTGTGCTTCAAACTTCTGATAGATAGGACTTTGTAATCTAAGAGAGAGACAAAGTGGTCCTCCAGTATTAATGCATCTTTTCTTTACATCAAAACCATGCATTTCTTTTAAGAATTCATTAAGCCTAGAATTGGCTTTAAAGCAATTCTAGGAAATGGGGAAGTTGCAGTGAAATGATCAAGGCAGTCAGGCTGTTAGGAAGTCCTTTTCCTTCCCGAACACAGAAGCCTCCAGGCTTCTCTTCACATGTCTTCACCTATTTAAGTGCAATGTTATTTGGGATCAAATCTTAAAACCTAGTTTAATACATAGATAAAAAACCCTATAGGTTTATATTCTTGTGGTGGAAGGGTGAGAATCTTTTAGGGAAGAATCAGGAAGGGATCCTCTACCTTTTGCCTCTTGCAAGATTGTAATTTCTTCTGACAAATGCTTATACGTAGGCTTGCAAATGACTCAATGTGGTGCCTCGCAGCGTTTTGTCAGTAAGGAGTTTTAATTTTCTGTTGCTTAATATTCTTCTGCTGTATAGGATCTGTGGTGCAGGTCTTATTACAGCCCTACACTACTACAGCAGCTCTGTTGCATCTAGTTTTATGTCTTTTACTGTAAAGGTGCAGTAAATTCTGATAGTAATAATGCTAACTATATCAGGAAGGAAAACAAGCAGTGCTGGCTCTAGAGTGGAGTCCTTTTTCAGACTTCTAAGGAACCATTACAGAGGTGGAATTTCTTATTAAATTGTCTGAAAAAAATTGCTTCTCTCTCCTCTTAACCTTTCTACGATGTTGTGTAATCATCTCTTTATCAGCCTTTATCACACAGTTTGCTACAATTGGAGAAGATTTCCACAAGGATAAAAATGTCTGATTTCTAACGGAGGCTGTTCCCAACTTCTATAGAGTGTCGTGTGATGTGGGTGTGCTTTCTGTTGTCTAGGAAAAATCAGTCACTGAAACTCTGATGGGTACTTGTGTGTGCATGTCAGTTGTTAGTTTAATTTAGGCTAATTCATTATTAAATTTCTTGATAGATCGCTCCTGAGGCCTGTATTATATAAAGCATGTTAAAAATATCCCACTGTTTCTAGAAAACAGAGCCTGGGAGACTAATGAAGTATTCAGACTGTCACGAAGGATGATGTGGAAAGAGATTTTCTGGCTTACTTTTCAGTGTTCTGCTCAGCTTTGTCATATTTAAGGCTTTTCACTGTGGTATTGGAGTTCAGTGTGAAACTATACAGTAACTATTATGTTAATACAGTTTGCTCCTCATCCGTTAAAGGAAAATCTCAGGGTCCCTACTGTAAATGCCTTACTAAGATAATAGTAGGGCTCATGCATGTTCAGAGTATAAGCGAACAAGATGTACTAGAAATACCACTGTATAATTTTTGCTGGACTGCTTAAAATTGTGCTACTTAAAATCGATGGGTATTTTTAATGGCATTTGGAGTTTTCACATTTGCAACACAGTAGTGCGGAATTCATTCATTTGGGGGGAGGGATCTTACAGCATCTGCTCACCTTTTCTCCCTAGCTGTGCGCCCTGCTGCTCTAAAACCTGTGGTTCCCTGGAGCATATTAGGGTTGCAAGATCCTGATGTAGAAGAGGGACAAGGGTTCTTTCCCCAGTGGACTTTGGCTTTTTGGCAGGCGCTATAGGCAGACAGGTGTGGGCAACTTTGGAGCTGGCTTTAGGTCTGTCACTTGATAGGGCTGCTAATGAGCTGTTTTATGCTTCCTTGCTGTAGTGGATGATGTCGTAATTCCGAGGATGGTCTCAGGTTTCCTTTTGGGAGTATTGTCCACAGCTCCTCAAGAGATCTCTGCACAGGATCTTTCATGGAGCTGTAGTTCAAGTCTTTTCCGATGCTCACATACAGTTATTCTTTTTAGTCAGTCAGAGCGCCCACCCAGACACTGGTATGCTCAAGCATAACGTGCTGAATTATTTTCTTCATGCCTGATGGGAGGGAATTCCACAGCGTAATTGGCTGCACAGAGCACTGAGCAGGACCAGAGCGCAGGGCAACGCTGCGCCCTGCAAATGGCGAAATGCCGCCTCACGGCCAGATCCGCAGCGCGGGAGAGCCTGCAAGGAGCCTGTCTGAGTGTTTACCAGTGCGAATGTAGGGAAGTTTTGGCATCGCAGCTACTGCCTGTAGTTGAAAACAAGCTAGGGGAGCCAGTTAAGGCATCCCAGCTGGGTCTTGATCAGTTTATACAGTGACTTTGTCTTGCAGTTTATTTTGATTATGTGTTTGAGAAGTGCATTCAAATGAGGTCTTTCTTTATGTAAATGTGCTTTTAATTATATTGAAAAATTTTGTTGCATCACTGCAGTGCGACATGTTGATGTGCAGATTTTGGACTAAATCTTGTCTTGTGAATGCACTGAGGCTCCGATGTGGACATTAACAGCATCTTCTCAGATCTCAAATACGTTACAGCAAATTCCTGGTTGAGGCTGAGTCTGTACTGCTGAGATCAATAAATATTTTATCTTTGGCCAAGAGGAATGGTAGATCAAGAATACAGCTGGCAGTGCTTTCTATATTTACCTTCACTTTCCGGTCATTTGAAAGCCATAACAAAACACGTTGGACATTTACTATATCTTTTTTTTTTTTGTTTTCTCAGAGTTTGAAAACCTGACCAAATATGTGTCATCTCTGAAAAGCGGCTTTAGAAATAAATCAAAGATTTTGTATACATTACTTTGAGTGAAACTTTTTTTTATAACCATTTTTCTTAGTTTTCATCATTTTTCACCCTTACACAATGGTATTTTAAGAGGAGATGCCCAGCTACTTTCAAAGCGATAAACAGTGGTGTTTTGTTTGCAGTCTTTTACCTTGGGGCAAAGAAAAACAATCAACGAAAAGTTCAAAAGATTTGATGTCTTTTTTTAGTGTGTACAAATATCAGTTAGAAAGTTTTTATGTGAGTGAATAGTTTTCAGCTGAAAACAAAAAAAAAAAAAAGAAGATTGAGTTTGTTTGAAATACTCCCAAATCTGTCTGTATTTTGTTCCCCAGGTGTCTTCTGGGGTTTTGTTCTTAAACATATGAAAATCTGTTGTGAACTTATCATGTGCTTTCTCAAAGTAAGTATGTTTAGATAGGTATTGTTCCTGCATATGATTGTCTGCATCTCTTGAAATTACAAGCTGAGACCAACAATATGTAAAAGTGAGCACACAGGAGTCTGACTCCAGTGTGCATCCTTCTCTTGACGTTTACTAGATTTTTAAAGTGACATAGGAAATAAAAATTTTAAGTATCTTTGAGTAGTTCCCCATTGCTCTACTTCTCTGATTATTTGGCCACTTGCTTTTAGGCACTGATAAGAAGGGAAATATTAAACAGGGGCCTTAGATTTCAATGCAGAGTGCGTTGCACTCAGGAGGAAGAGGGACAAGTGAGCAAGTGGGCCCCAAAGCTGATAAAGTGGGAAGGAAAAGAGCATTGCCAATGCTGTGAAGAATTTGAAGGTGAGGACTGAGAACATAGCCTTCATGCCCCGGGACCTACACAACTGTTTGAAGAGGGGGAACCTACATGCAGGAGCTCCGTCATGGGTTGAAGAGGTGGGGGCCATGCAAATGCAGTGAAGGGGTCAGTGTCCCATTAACTGAGACAGGAGATGCATGTTGAAGTTCTAGCTGTAACCCAAAAGGAAAAAGACGTGGATAGAGAAGCAGCAAAATTTGACCACCAGATGCTGGAGGGGAAAAGAGAGGACCCATATGGTTAGCAGGGTGGAAAAGAGGACAAGCAGACAAGAGGAGGACCAAGAGCAGGTGAAGCCACAAAAGATACCTTGTCAGTGAAGAGAGATGGTTTGAAGTATGAGAACCTGCCAGGAGGTCAGCGGAGATGCAACATCAGTTTTGTCTTGTCTGGATATTTATTGAAACTGTATTCAGATGAGTTTGGAAATGTGCACATTGACCTGATACCGATTTCTACCTGTTTTCTCTCATGCTGTTTATCTATCACTTGCACAATATGAATCAATTCATTGATCTTTCACTCAAATTTAGAGAAAGGCAAGTGCGTGGGCTCCTCCCCCTCCTCCCCCACACTGTGGAAAAGCTTTATTGCAGAGGGTGACCGAGGCTCCTCTTGGGTTTGTTACCTGCTGAAGCCAGACATCCCCATCTAGCGGTTGTTCCGCCTTCACTGACCCAGTACCAGTCTGGGGACAAGGATGCCTTGCACGCACACACACTTACACAGCAGTAAGACCAGTTGTACTTTCCATGTTATCTCAGTGTTTTCCTTGTGGATGTCTTAAACTGCTGTGAGTACAGAATAAAGTAGTTACAAATTTTTTCAAAAAAAAATTTTTTTACTACTTATAATTTACACATGGACAATAATTTGCTGCTGGATTGAAGGGAAATATTTTACTACAGCTTCTGACACAGCAAGTGCACATGAAAATGTTTGTCATCATAACCATATGTAGAGTGAGAAAACAAAGCAGGATCGTGGTTATAAAAAATGGCAAAAGGAATTGGTTACTAGGCAGTACTTTGTGAATTTAAATTATTACATTAAAGTAAGATCATTGGGACTTTGTAGCATGTATAATAATGCAGAATCATATTTCTGCTGCATGAAGCCCCTTGTGGCCTTTCAGAGAAAAACATAATCCCTTGTTTCTGTTGTCGGAGTCCCACTCCCTACAGGATTCACCATAACACGCTGGGTTTTGTCCCACGTTGGTGATGGGCATTGGTGTTTGGTGGTGAGTCAGGAGCAGTTCAAGGCTGGTGTTTGTCTGAGGTTTGCTCTGGTGAGGGCTGTAGTGCAGCCTTATGGCCCTCTCTGGCTGTGGGGGAAATAGTGCCGACAAACGTCGTCAGGATGTCACGATTTAAGATGGGGAGACATATTTAGGACTGCTTGGGGCTGGAGAGAAGGGGAACCCCCCTGCTAAGCAAAGGCAAACTCAAGGTGTGCACCACGTTGGTGATGACAAACACCCGGCTCTTTCCTCGCAGGAAGCTTTGTCGTGCTTTCTCCACCTTGAGGTCCCCGCCAAAGAAATCTCTCATGGACTTGACTGCAGGAATGGAGCCAGAGTTCTCTCTTTCTCCTCATCTTGGCCTTTTAATTCCTTTTGCTTCTCTTCTTGAAGGCCCTTTTGCTTTCTTTACATAGACATATATTCAGAGATCACAAGACAACTTGTTGGATCTTTCTTCCTCCCCTGAATTAAAAACTCTCAAGGGCCACTTGGTATTTGCTTTATAGCTGGTAGGGCTGAAGTGTAGCCTGGATCAGAGCTGCCTGCAGAGTTTTCAGGGGGTGCTATCCACACAGCTTCTCCCCTGCAGTACCCAGCGCCTGTCAGCACCTGGGGATAAGTATTTTCTTGCTGTGTAAGCTAAGCACTGAGTTTCTCCCTCTGAAAATCTGGGTTGGTTCTTAAATGTCTGGGGAAAAAAAATTGCCCGAAGGCAGCTTCTGTTACTGATCAGGGACTGGGGTGCAAGGGGAAGGAGAAAGCGGCTGTTTATCCTTTCTGCCGTGGGGGAACATCTTCGGAAGTGCCTGGCTGAGTACTGGATGCAGGAGCTGGTGTCCATGCAAGCTGAGTCGCTTACCCATGTTATTGCTGGAGATGATGATTAGACTATTCGGCTGAAATTCTGAGAACTTGCTTCATTTCCGCCTTTCTCAAATGAGTATTTTTAACGTGTATTTTATATAGTCGTTTTTCATAAGATCTATTTAGTGGAAGTGTCCTACCCAGGCACTTTCTGTTCCCATAGCAGAAGCAGAACTGGTTCCACATTACATCTGCTTTTATTTTTTTTTTCTTTTAAGTTGTTAATGACTAAAAAGCCATTGGGTGGCAGTGTCAGCCAGCGAGCATCGCAGTCAGTTGCTGAGCTAAATGCAAAAGTCTAGGTAGGAAGAAAACGCCAAATTTCGTGGAAAAGATACAGTGGTTTGCATTTGAAGAGGCTGTGTTTAACTCCACACCATATATGTTTTGGAAATCTTTTTACAAACAGTTATAACTAATGAAAAGACATAATGCATTACAACAGTGGCAGGTAAGGCTTTTGAACCCGAAGTTCTTTCTTGTGCAGAAGTTCAACCAGAAAGTGAGAGGGTTCCCTCTGATTTTATGGTCTAAATGCAGTGAAATGCCAAAACCAAACCAAACCAAACCAAAAAACAAACAACAAACCACAGCAAAGAAAAAAACCACCAATAAGAAAATAATGAACTTTTTGATTATACTTGATTTAGGAAGGTAGTTACTACCTCTGCAATTGCTACCAAGACAGGTGAGGTTTTTTGAAGGACTACGAAGACTCAGCTGGTGCCATTGCTGTGTTATTGTTAAAGGAATTGTTCTGATGCGCAGAGCTCAGACCTGGCCTTCTATTTTTAACCAGGATGGTGACCTTTTTGCTCTAATTTATTCATAAAGCAGAAGTCTGAATTTGTAATCGTAAGAATTTTTTAAAAAAAAATTTTTTAAGTCCCTGTGAATGTAGGACAAAATTGATGACATGCTAAGGATAAGAGAAACTGCCATGCAGGAGCTGTGGGCAATGCACCGTGAGCCTTTAGGTGGGCTTAGGTGCTGTTTGAGCTTGGTGTTCCCAAGCTGTGCACACACATCAGGGTTACAGCATCTGGGCTTCACATCATGCATTTGTTTTCATTTTCCTTTTATTCACTTTTCTGTTAATACAAAGCTCACTTGTGTGTTCAGCTTCACGACTGGAAAATAGTATTTGTGATGACGCACTAATTCTGCATTTGGAAACAGCAGACTTTAAATATCAATGTATTTGTAATGATGTAAAACTTGCAAAACTAAGTGTGCCCGCTTTAGGCTCTATTTCTAGATAAGGTTGTGTTTTCTGTAATAGGAATCATAGTTATTTTTGTTCTGGTACATGGTGTCAGCATAGGCATTTTCACAGAACTGCTGTTCTTTACATTCATGTTGTTAACTCTCAGCACTTCTAAGTTCAGGCTTGTTCATAATATCCTTCACTTCACAAACCCCATCCAAATGGGAACATTTTGTGTGGTACCAAAAAAAGCCCCATGATCATGTTGTTCACATCTTGCTTTGAAATGCACCAGATAATGCCACTTGTTTCAGCTTAGTCATGTCAGGGGGAATGTCAGAAGCCTGCATCACATGAGCTGCTCCTCAGATTTCCCAGCCCGTATCAGCATGTTTTCCTGGGGAGAAGCAGAGTGGGGAGATTACTAAAATGGCTCATCCTATATGTTCGTATTGGTATTTAAATCTCAGGTTTATTCCTGTGATTTTCATGCAGGATTTCACGTTTACATTCAGCTGCTTTATGCAAAAATATTTTCATATCTTTCTTTTCTTAAGGTGTATGTATCAGATGGAAGAACATACATTCTAACTAACCACCCTGCTTGTGTTCTTGTTGACATTTTCATTTTCTGCTCAGCCCTCAGACTTACCACCTTAGGGCTGCTTTGAGCCTGCCTTGAGCTTAATTTCAAAGACCTCTATCCTTTCCGCTGCATTATCTGTTTATAGACCTGGTGTTGCTTGACCTCCTTCTTCCTTCCTTGGACATCAGGAGGCCAAGAGGGCTGTTGACACGTCCTCTCTCATGCTCTGGGTCAGCAGCCTTCTCCAGAGCAAACACAGCATGCGATGGACAAGGGAAGCACCCAATACAATCTGGCTTTGTTCCCTACTATCTCCTGCCTTCGTGGTGCTGGTGATAAATGCACCACACACAGAACCTGGAGATACTCCAAACTGAGCAGATCATTGAGCCTTTCCTCCTCAGCATCACTTGTGGATGCTCAAGTGCCACTGTACTCACTGTGCCAGCTGTGCAAACCCTTGAGAGCATGAGAGATGAAGAACCAAAAAGGCTGACAGCACTGAAGCATTGGGCTGTCTCACACCTTGCTATTGGGAGAATTTTATTCAGGACAAAATCTGCTCAGCGTGTCCAACTGCCCCAGGAGAAGGTGCTGGCTCTGTTCCCAGGGACTCGGAGCCTGTTTCAGGCATCAGAAATTGATTGGCGTTACTTCCCAATGCCTCGAGAGTATACGTTGTCCGTCCCATCCCCTCAGTCCCTCCCCACTGGCGTATATGGAGTTGGACACCCTGCATGTGCCCATATAGGGAAGGGTGTAACTGTCTTGTTGACATCGGCTAGTCCAGCCAGGCATGCAAAGGGGCAGCAGAGTGTGATGCTCACATGTAGCGTGGCAGATGGCACTTGGGACTGGCTGTCTCCATCACACCCTCCAAGACTGACATATAAGACAGGGAAAGAGCTTTTTTGTGCAACTCTGCATGCTCCTGATAAAGCTACTGAAGAGCTGGGCTGTGGGAGCCCTGTGTATTGAGCCACACTCATTCCTAGAGGAGAAAATTAATGAATCTTTTGGGTGCTGCAAAATAATGGCAGCTCTCTGCAATACTTTTAATTTGTAAAAAATCTGTGCATTGTGTTAGGGGAAAACAGCTAAGCAGGACAAGAAGTCTTGCAGTAAACATCATCCTGTATTGGTGAAAGCCTAGCTGACCGTGTCCTCCTTTTCCAGATGTAGGGCCAAAGGGGAAAATGGGACAAAACCCAGCTAAATGCTTTGTTACTGAGTTTTCATCAATGACATCTAGGTAGCCCTCTTGAAGTTATCCACCTGCTAGCGTTGGAGTGGGCAGCAGGGCTTATTGTGTGCATTATTCTCTTTCAAACTCCAATGATGAATGGAGGCTTTGCCTTCAGTAGACAAACTGGGGGGGGAAGCATCTGGATGTGTTACTGACATGGAGACCACAGGCCAGATCACAGCCAGAAGACCTGACTGAAGGCTTACTAAATCTGATGAGACAGAAAGAGAGAGACTTCAAGACTGATCTGTTGTGCTGGAGGATTTTAGTTAATCAAATTAGGTAATTCAAAACCAAGGCACCTGTGGAAACTGCTCAAAATCTCTTTATAATTGTGCTTAACTCTTAGACTACCTTCAGCTGCTGTCCCAGCCACCAGGTTGTTTCCCTATGTGATAATGAACCACTGCATTCACTGTGGAAAAACATCATTAAAGCAGGTAACTGTCCTCTGTAGATGGGAACCTGCCAGCAGTAGTGTGGAAGGCTAGCGTTTCTCTGCACTGAAGGGTCTTCAGCCCACGTTGCACACATGGGTGACTGCGGATTTACTGGTCCTGTTTAACTATTTTCTCTGCTAAATCATATTTTCTGTGGAGTTGAAATACTTGTGTTAAAGTATTTGATTAGCGCAGTAGTTGAACCAGCTGCAGAACAAGTGTGGATGGTGAACACACGAGCAGATCCTGCACACTTCCTTCTGGGCATCCGGAGGTTTCTGCTTGCTTGTCATCTCAGCTGGGCAGAGGTTTCCCTGACTAGAAAGGACCATTGAACAGTCGAGTCTGACCTTAGGTGTAACACAGATGGCTCGTTCCTTGACACTCAGAGGGTGCTTTGACCCTCCCCAAACCAGGTTTTACAGCTCATCCCAGCAGGTCTGGTGTCAGGGAGCAGGAGTGACCATGACCCTGGCAGCAGCGCTACACTGTGACCTGGGTAGTTTATTTTGTCAGTTAGATTTGACGCTGCCAATCTCTGAAGCCTTACTCTCTGCAGACACTTCAGCAACTAAAAAAAAAGTTAGAAATGTTGATATGGGCCTATTTTAATACCTAACAGCAGCAGTTGCACCCATAATCCTACAAGGCTATGCTAAGGTTTGTCACTGTTTCTTCATGTCATGTTAAAAAGTATTTTCAAACTTTGAATGGGTTTGCTAGTGGTCCTCCAAAAATGTGGATGTTCAGGCACCCAAAAATTTTTGGATCACAGTTCTGTGGAGTATTTCTGATCTTTAATTTATTGGTTGAGATATAGACATGTAAGACAGATGTTCAGTTTTCCTGACTGTCATGAAGAAGCTGCTGATGAAGGTGTCTGATGCCAGTCCCAGCAAGGAAGCTGGTTTGCTGTCCTGGCCAAATCAGGCTGTAATACTGGCTGCAAAAAGAATTGTAGGTGATTTTTTTTTGTTTGTTTGAATATTACTATACAGAGCAGGATGAGAGCTCAGGAGGAGTGATTGGCTCTGAGTGAAAGAAACAATATGTGTGAAGTTTTGTGCATAAACTGTGAAGACAACTTCATCTCTTTCTTGAGGGAAGAAAACACTGCTCCATTTTAGTGCGTATGTCATTATAGAAGTTGAGATAGATGTATCAAACTCCTTTAAAAGAACTGATTTGATTGTTATAGAAATATGGGAATTCTTACAGCAGATCTAAACGCAATTCTGTCTGTCTGCCAGTGTCTCATTTCTTAGGGTATTATAGAAAGAATGACTATAAAGCTCATTTTTGTGGAATATGGAGATAAGCTGCTTCTAACCCCCACCCTGTAGGTCGTGTTTTATGTCAGAAAATTTTCAAGTTCATGTTCCATCCAGACATAAGGATGTGCCGTTTATTCAATAATCATCTCTGAGTGGGGCTGCTTCCGTATCTGGACTTCTCTGTCCATTTTTTTTTTTTAATTCTGCTGTTTAAATATTCAAATTGATCCGTCACATCCCTGCTTGGCTTGCATTAATGCATCTGACTTTTCAGGATGTTTTCCAAATGACGTACTGATGTTTTTTTGTGACAGTGGTACTATGATCCAGAAGTTCCAGAGATAGGGGCAGAATCTGAAATTTTTTGTACTTGCTATAATAAAAAGAGATTTTTAAATGCATTAAGAGGTATCAGAATCCAGAGATTATGCTACGCAATTTATGCGAAAAGGTTGACCTCTGAATTAGAAAGTCATGCCTGAACAATCCCCAAGTAGAGTGAGAGAGCAAAATTTCCTGAAAAGCTGCGCCACAGAACTTGCAGCTCCTCATCAGATGTATTACTGTCTTTGAATCAATGCTTTCTCTCCATGTGTGCCAACTGCTCAGTTAGATTTGTTCTCAGCTGCATTACTTCAGCTCTGCTTTTTTTTTTTTTTTTTGGTGATACAAGTGGTCTGAATTATTTTTTTTTTCCCCTCACCCCCACTAATACTCAAAGACTGCCAGTTCTGGTCTCACCAGCCCCTGGAAGCATCATATTACCTTAGCAGAGGGTGTCAGGTGGTTGGGAGAACTTGCATGTGCCTACAAAGTGGGTATTGAGACTAGCACATCGTTCTGTCTGAAAACAATGAAGAGGCTCCCAGCTGAAATTTAACCTGTTGAGTGGCTGCATCGTCTCTCTCTGAAGTGGATTCACTTTCAAGAGTAACATTAAAAGTAACATTTATTTTTGATCACTTTTAATGTAGCAAAAAAGACTGGAAAAGTGTATTATGGCAAATGTTAACTGATCTGTTCTGAATGGCAGGACTTTCCTTGGGCAGGGAGGGGAAAGGACTAGATGTTGGTTTCTTCCCTTTTTTTCTTTTTTTTTCTTTTTCTTTCTTTTTTTTTTTTCTTTCTTTTTCTCTCTCTTTCTTATTTCCCTATTTCTTTTTTCTCTGTTTTTTTCTCCCTTTCTTTTTTCTCTTTCTTTTTGCTCCCTTTCTTTTGTTCCCTCTTTCTTTTGTTCCCTCTTCTTTTTTTTTTTTCCCCCCAGCTCAGCAGATAGATGGGGCGAGGACATGCCATAGGGATGAGATTTGCCAGATTGCCTGGGACGCTGTTGGTTTGGGGCAAGTTTTTTCCCTGGGTGTGAAGCAAAACACAAGTATCTGATGGCAGATGAAAATTCAGGTTAGGGAAAATCATAGAGCTGAGAGAGTGAATCTTTTCCCTTTCCAGAGTGTGCAGCCTGTGTGCTAGGTAGCGTTTTCTGAAATCAAATCTCCCGTGACACTCGCCTTGCTTTCCTCCGCCATTGGCCTGCTCTGACTCGGTGGAAAAAATGCAAGTCCCTCTGCTGACACAGCCCAGTTGGCCGGCCCTGCCCGTGCCGCTGGTTGGGCCGGCAGCTGCAGGCAGGGAGGAACCTGCAGCGTTCAGCCACAAGCCATATGCGGGCAGCGGCGAGGATTAGCTCTGCTCCTGGCCGGAAGGGTCCCAACGCGGTTCCCAGGCTGAACTCGCCATATGTGTTTCACGTGATTGTCCTGAGGGTGACATGAAATGGAGAGTTCAGATTTGAGTGCAAGTTGGTTTGTGTTTCTTCATCCTGTGTAATGTAATGCAGATGCAGAGGGGAGCGCGCTGGGGGAGATGCGACTGTACAGGCTGTAGAAAAGCCCCGCAGGTTTTACTAATTCCTTCTTTTTCCCCTGAATTTTCTGCTGTTTCCTGATGGGAGTTGCGTGTGTGAAGGAAAACCCTTGGACCACCTGTTAGGTGCCTTTCACCTTTCAGTCACAGTCTTTGTCATCTCTTAAGGATAGGGCTTTTTTGTTTGGAGAAAAGCCAGAAACTTGAACAGTAGTTTTCTCCTTTGGAGAGGTGGGGAGGGCTTTCTGGCGTGACACGGGAAGGAAGAAAGCAAGCAAGAAAGAAATTAGAAAACACGGATGGAGACCCCTCTGGGCTGCACTTTGAGCGAGTGTGAAATATCGCAGAAATTTTTTTTTTTTTTTTTTAAAGGTAAGAGGTGAGTGAGTATTCAGAGGCCAATTTAGTTTGTCTTACTGCAAAGTAATTTTGGAAACGGCATCTTCCATAGAAGGATCGTGTCACATATGGAATGGCACTGCTACTGCGAAACGTTTCCAGACCAATGTTAATTGCAAAAAGGAAGTTTAAGAAGCTTTTGCTATGTCTCGGGAGGTTTGTAGATTGGCCCACTAAACACCTGCAAGGAGAGTGGTCTGATAGGGTGAAGGGGCTAATGTACCCTATGTGAAAACAGGAATATTTGGGTTATTTTGATCTTTGGATATGGAAGAACAGCTCATTTATTTCTTAATTGACAAATATACTGTAATATGTTAGAAGCAGGAACATGAAAATAGCATTTTTTTGTCTATGTTAATTTTTGAGTAATGTGAAATATTCGAAAGATCAATATTTTTGCCACCCAGGTGTAAAGCATAAAATACTTTGGTTTAGAAAGGTGCGAAACTTGTTCTTGAAAAGCTTTGGTTTGACAAGGATGGATCAGCAACGAGAACAGACCTGCTGGGATAACTCGTCAAATACGGCATTAAGGATGTACAGGTTTTACGTTGCCTCTTGCCCTTACTTGAGAGTCCCAGCAGAGCCTGTGGCACAGGTCAGTGCTCATATGCGTTTGGGGCAGTGGATCAGCGCTGGATGATGCATTTCCCTTCTGTTGAGTGTTTCTGAGCAGACAGATAGCTGACTTGAGCAATATTATCCCAAATAACAACAGTCTTTCCTCAAAACCTCTGTTGTCCTTAGGAGGCAGCCAGTATGAACATGGACAAATTGCTCAGGGGCTAAAACACGATGTATTAAGAAATTGTTAAATCTTTAGCTGGGTAATGCTTGTCGCCTTCCAGAACAAGGGCTCGCTTTGTAAAAGTCAGTCCCTCTCGGTCTTCATTAGCGTGCCGTGTTTTTTCCACAGTTCGCCTAATTAGACTGTGACCCTCTCCCCGATAGGATCCCATGGCGTTACACTGCACAGAAACGGGATTTCGGTGCTGATACATGAAAAGACCGAGAACATATGGCATAAACATCAACCGATATTGTTTGCCATCCGCACTTGCTGTGTGTAATGCAACAAGACCGGCTCCTGGCAGCCACGTGATCCGCCTTCCAGTCCTCCAGTTGGGTGGGGTGGGGTGTTTTTTTTTTTCATTCCTAAAGTTGTGACTTTCTGGAAAGAAGCTTGTAAATAGTCGGGGTGCAGAGAGCAGGTAGAATGTCAGTGGGATGTTACTGGGCGGCATGTGCGCAACGCTGACATCGGCTCCTGGCCGCGCTTCCTCCGCACCAGCTCGCTGCTCCCAGCAGCCCTATATGTTGCAAGAAGGTAAGAGCACGTCGTATCACCCGCGTCCTCCTGCCGCTGCGCCGAAACGCCCGTCTCCCCCATCTCCAGCAAGGAGGGACGCTAATCTGCCAAGCCGACTATCTTGGCGATCTTTAAAATTTAATTTCAAAGTACAGCTCTTTCTGTAGCGAAGGGAAAAGGCAGGCATGTGCAGCTCTGGCGGCAACAGCTAACTGGGATTTCAAATTAACGATACGATCTGGTTTGTGCAGTAGCTTCTTATAGTGCTTAGCTTTTTGTAATACCAGGGCTTTTATACTTTAAAAGACATTCCACACCAAATTGTATCCTATTGATTTGCCATGGTTAACCACCCTATAATAAGCTTCATAGTCTGTGTGAGTAGACACAAAGCAGAATTATATTAGTCGTTTAGAACCAGTGGGCAAAGAATTATTTGCAAAACGTGAAAGAAGTCAAAATACCAAAATATTTCAAAGGTGGTTGAATTTGGAAATGCTGTCGTTAGACTACAAATAGAGTTCCTTGGAACAAAAAAGAGGAAAGAGTCAGAGCAACATTATTGAGTTTTTTGTTTGTCTTTTTTTGGTTGGTTGGTTTTTTGTTGTTTTTTGGTTTTTTTTTTTAATAACTGATACTTTATACTTCAAGACAGCTTTTTATTTTCAGAAGTAAAGCCTGGGAAATAAATAAGATAATTTAAAAGAAAATAATTATATATTTTAAAAAACCCCAATAGCAGTCACAACCTTCTTAGACATCTTTTCATACAGATAACTGAATCTGAGTCCCAGAGTGTTTTGCGATTAAAAGATACCTCAGTAACACAAGGTGTAATATCTACTAGGCAGGGCAGCAGAACTAATTCAAACCTGTTTTTCAGTTGTATAAGCTACTTAGACATATAGACTACAGCTACTGAGCAAAGCACGTGAATTATAGTAAAAAGGGCCAAAACCAGCAAGCAGAAATCGAGAGGCAATAATGCACTGCTTAACCAGAAAGCAGTGGCCGGCGTCTGCATTGGCAGTTTTGTCAGCAGGACTGGGCAAATGCCCAGCTGAGTGTCGTGGATGGGTTAATATCTTCACACTTTTGCCTTCCTCACAGCTGCCAAATGCAGTGCTCTGAAACCTGATATTTTTCATCAAAAACTGATTCTTATTTTCCATCTTAGTCTACTAATCAATTTTACCATGCAGAGCTTGGCGCATATTAACTGTCAGTTACTCCTAATTAATGCTGAAGGCAGACAAAAAGGGAGAACAAAATAATTGACGTTATTTAATATAAAATGCCTCTCCCAATTTTGTTTCCCTTGTCGAAAACTCTTTTGGTCCCTGTTCAAGATTTAAGCACTGGCCTGTTTTACGTTTTGTTTCACAAGGTTGATTGAATGACAGTTTATTATTCAAGACAATAAATTAAACTGCTCAAAGCCAAAGAGTTCCAGCAGTTCTGGCATAGGCTGTTTTCTGCCAGAAGGGACACGCTCAGGTCTGATTCATACAAACTGTTGCCCTTTAACATAAAAAAAATAAATAAAACCGTCTATATATCTTTCAAGATTCACATTAAAATTTCTTTAGCATAGAAATTGGGATGCATTAAAGAAAAAAAGTGAGCAACATTCATTGCAAAATAGATAATGAAAGTTTGTAGGCTAAAACACACTGTGTATTACTTCCATGCAACAGTATGAATATTATGACCTAGTATTAAAGGCTGATTTCAAAGAGATCATGAAAAGAGAGTAATCTTCTTTGATGTTTTATGTTTAAATTAAATATAACCGTAAAGGGATACAGGAGCATTGCTCTTGCTACAGAGAAATCAGGAAAGGCTTTGTAGCACACTTCAGTAACAGCTGAATTAGATCTAGGCTTCATAAGATTCATGTATAATTTATGTATACCAGTAATATGTGTGGGTATGTAAACAATAAGAATTTATAACAGTTATGTGCTTTTAAAATATACATAAAAGGAAAACTGAAAAACAGGCCTAAGTATATAGTTATGTAATATGTATGTTAGGAAATCCGAAGAGGTTCTGGTTTTCTAATCAGAAATCTGATTAAAAAGTAAGTGAAGCTAGTGAAGCTTTTTTTTCTTTTTAAATGTATTACTTTAAATTGCCTACTTTTAGATATTAGCAGTAAAGAAAAAGTAAATCGTATTGGCCACTTTAGACAGGAGCTATTCCAGCGTTTCTCCTCGTGCACTCTTGTGCTATGGTGGTTCGTAACACATGGCATTTAAACAGCTTTTAGAGGCAGTGGTGATACTAGATTAATTATGAAATGATTGTGATGCTCCTGGGTGACTTTTAGTCACAAGCTGTTGCTTTTTGGCTTGCCTAGGGTACAAACAGAAGAGCTTAGGTTTGCATGCGATTTCTGTAGCCTGTGCCGTTACCATTATGAATGCTGGCTAGTGTTCTAGAGACTTAATTTACTAATATGCTTTTTCATTAAACTTTACAAATATACCACTGGGACTAATATTTTAAAATTAAAGGATAAAAAAAGGTGAGTTTAATATTTTTCATTTTTTTCCACAAATGGCAATCCTTTCTTTGAGCACAAATGAAGCTACTTAGAAATACAAATCCTTTTTAGTACTTTACCCTTTCCACAGTTATGTCATTTTCCTGTCTACAAACTGAAGATATTACCTTTGTAAAAGGGCTTTTATATTGCCTTACATTGCTGTGAAATAGAAGTGGTTTATTCAAATGAGGAATTATCTGCCTACCACATTATGCTTCCTACTTTCAACACACGAATGAAAACGGCTGTGCCTCCGGGCAGTGCGAGATATTGATATGCTCAAACTTATTGGTTTTGTAGTGGTTTAACAATACCATGCAGAAAACACATTGGCAGAAGGTGCGGTGAGATATTACTGTAATATCTTTTCTAGTAAGTACTATATGCCGAGAATTATTTTTCAGTTGGGCGTTTGTCTATGTGCTCACGTAAAAAGCCTTTGAAGGGTTTCTGACTGGTTTTTTTTTTAAAGGCTGCATTTTCTTTTTTTTTTCTTTAAGTTATAATAAGCTTTCCAGATCATTTCTCCTCAGATTTCTTTTATGTTTGAGGGGAGGCTGGGAGCAGTGCAGCGAGCACCGGGCCATGCAGCAGACACAGTCCGTGAAGCAGGGGTGCATTTGCAGGAGCTGCTCATCCCACTCCCGCCGGGGTTACCTAGCTCTGCCAACGCTAACCCCTGTCTGGCCGCTTTGCTCAGCCTATGGGTTTACGTTTCTGTCCATAGCACCTTTTCTCTTGCTTTTCCCCTCCCAAAAGGCCTCCTGTGCCCCTCAGCCTCCAGGCGAGCCCCCGGGGCTGTGCTGTCCACCGCCTGGGGCAGGAGGTGGCACGGCCGCGCAGCACCCCGGCACCATCGTCTGCACGGGGTCTGCGGCTGTCAGGGTGACCCCCGACAGCCCTTCTTATAGGAGCCCTGCTGGGGTGCTGGTTGGCAGGGATAATCTGGCCAGGTGACTTTGCACCGTAAAGGGCATGTGAAGCCCAGGTGATAAGAGCTCTTGCAGGAAGGGTGCTGGGGAGGCAGGCACGGGCAGCGTGGCACTGCCAGGCTGTCACAGCACGCCCTGAAAGCTCCATAAAAGTGTTGCACGATTTCTCTGCTGATTTAAATCTTAGCAATGGAAAGCGCTGATCTGGTGCTATAACTATTTCTGACGCTTTTTAGCATGCATTTAAAGTACAGTTTTAAAAATACATTTCTTTCTTTAACCTTCAGTAAATAAGGCATTATGTTTCCTTGGGAAGCAGTTGCAGATAGGTGGTTGCCGTACAGCTAAAGGAATTTGTATGGGTGCATATTGTAATTTAAAATGTAGACTAGTGTTCCTGCATGCATACAAATCCTCAGAGACGTCCTTGACATACTGCGGCACAACCAAACAGTACGTTAATGTCACAAAACAAAATGGTAACTTTACCAGCTTGTGAAAATCGTTACCTATAACCTTGGTTTTAGGTGGTACATTCACTAGACTACATCCCTTATGTGAAAGGAGTTGAACTTCACCTAATTAAATATTTATGGAGAGATGCGTTGCATGAAGGAAAGCAGAACTAAACCCAGTATACAATCTGGAGTTCCACACAGTATAAGGAACAGATTTCCAGGGTTAAATGTGTACTGAATAACAGGGGGAGGAAGTGCGATGGCCAGTGCAGGCTTCGGTGGTAGCTGTTTTTGTTGTTCTTGCACTGTGAGTGCAGACTGTCATCTGTGGCACTGGATTTAGCATTTGAAAGCAGCCAAATCAAATAGAAGCCACGTTGCTGTAAAGAAACCAGAACGTATAGTTGGTTTTAAACAACAATCCAAAACAACTTATCCAGAACTATAGAGCAAGAGTTGTTAATAAGAAATCAGTCTCACCAGAGATGATCCACCCTTCTGTTCTTGCAACTGCAAATAGGACAGTTGCTCTTTTTTTAGCAAAGTGACTGTCAGGGAGGAAAGAGCATGGTCTCTTCAGCATGCAAAGCAGAGCTGCAAGGTGGGTAACATGTCCTTGAATTACTGGTGTTTGGAGAGAAAATGGAAAGGTGCATCACAGTTCCTTTCTTGGGAACAGCCGTCAGTCTTATTTGAAGCTTTCAGTGATGAATTGGGTGCACAAAGTATCCATTAAATCAGCAGCTAGTGCCAAGAGGAGAGGATTTACAAGTGATCTGGAGGCAGCACGGGAATCCAGAGTAATCCCGACAAACCGGATCTGACAACCTGGATGCAGTATTGATGAGGACAATATGAAATGGTGATACGATAAATCCGTTGGACAGCCAAAAGGCAAAAGGACTGAGCTAGCCTTTCCTGTACGGGAAGTCAGACCAGCTGAGCTCCAGAGATCCCTCCCAACCAATGTCTCTGGGCAGCAGCTCTTCAGGAGAGGGGCTGGGTGTAACAGTGGACCATGGAGCTGTGCTGTTACGAAGAAAAGCAGTCATACTGGGCATTACGAACAAATGCAACGCACAAAATGTGCAGAGAAAGGAGCTGGGATGGTTGTAGAGAAGATTTGGTAGCAGCTGCAGAAAGGTAAGAGAAGCCCTTCTCGATGTGCATGGGAAGACTGGTTTATGCTGTCAGCAGAGAGCCACCACAGGCTTTAAGAGGAGCTTTATAAGACTAAGGAGGAGTGGAGCAATTAATTGTCCCTGGAGGTCATGAAATGCCTGCCAAAGAAGGTTCCTAAAAGCAGATTAAATATGTCAAGGGTGATTGAGTTCAGCTTGATCCCACCTCAGGAGCTGGTCTAACCGTGCTCTTAAGATCGCTTCCACTTTTATTTCTGTGATCACAACTGTTATCCAAGATATAACCACTGTGTTTGCCCCTTTATCTTGTCCTTTCCCCAGGGGAAATTGCCTGACTTCTCTCTGCATATAAACAAAGGCAGAGAACATTTTGGCTGAAAATTTCAAATGAGCAAAAAGGACTTTCGGTAGGCAGGAGGCGCTTAACTCCTGTTAGTTCTGTAAACCTCTAGTTTAGCAGCTCTGTGATAACATTTTACATTGCATCTTCCAGCTAACTGTTAGGCTGGATGATTGTCCAGATAATAGAGTTCACCATTGCCAAACATATGCAAACCTCACTTGGCAAAGCACATGTATACCTTGGCTGATGTTTTATTTTACTCCCTCAGTAGTATAATGGAGGGCTTTAGAAATCGTTACTTGGGATAAGAAGGGTTTTACTTGCAGCTTATAAACGTATTAAAGTAGCTTAAGGCTTTTAGTGCTCCCCATCATTAGCTGAACTTACTGTGAAATGTGATCTCTTTTTTTATCATTTCTAACCAGAACTCAGCAAAAAACAAGTCCGGCAGCAGATGATTTTAGAGCTTAAATTATAAAGGTAGAGGACTTTTCTCCTTTCAGCAGACTTTCCAAGGTTTTCTGACCAAGAAAGTCATTTTACTAAAACCCAAAGAAAATACTTCTTGTGGAGCTGAAGGGAAAGAAAACGGTCATTTAACATCAGCCAGATGCAGTCTGGAGTATAGGAAAAAGTTCCTGTGTCCATTTCTTAACCAATGCTCTAGTCTTTATTGACGCAAGTGCTGGGTTTATTCAATGCAAAAATGAATGTAACCCCTGTATTCTTAATGGGATCAGCAAAACACTGTAACATAAAATATCATTATAATAATTTATGATTATCATAATTAATATATGCTGTTGAGATGGCTGAACTTTGTCTTTGCTTCTACCAGTGTTTGAAATGTGGCTTTGCAGTTCCCTTGAATTCAAGAGGCCGGATCCTGTCCTTACATACCAACATGTGATCTCACCAAAGTACTGTCAAATGCTGCGTTTTTATTTGAAGACTAGGTTTCCCCTTAACATCTTCTCGACTTCATCTATATAACAACTGATTTTTTTATTTTAAAGTTTTTTTATTTTGCTTTTTTAGTATAGCGGCAATTGTTTTGGATGAGTTTAGAGAAGGCAGCCCCTTGTGTTTTGAATAAATGATACATTATAGGGAAGGGATGTCCACACTTCTGCATAACAGAATATAACTGATTTTGTGCTTGGATAATTAGGAAATGGTTCTCTGATGATTCAAGAGTCCTGAATTAAAAATTTAAAGTTTGCTAACTGTTAGAAAAATTGATTCAGAAGAGCTTTAATGGATGAAAAACCAGTATGATGTTGCAAATATGGTCTCAAATCTAATACTGTGCTAAAGCAGAGTAGTCGTACATCTACTGCTTGCTGATACTTGGGTATCTCAATATCCTTGGCCATTTAAATTTGGAAATCAACACGGTAATACAGAAAGCTTGGGAAAATGTGCACATTTTGGAACAAAAGATGTTAAATATTTATCTTCTAAAGATTTTGACAAGTAGATGTAATTATATCTAAAGGCAAATGTGTCGTGGGGCAGGAATGAAAAAGTCTTAGAAGACATGCAAGATTTGTGGAAAATGCAAGAAAAGAAAAAAAGAAATTCTACACTGCCGTGAATTAGTCTTTTTTTTTTTTTTTTAAGTATTTGAATTCACACCCTATACAGCATTTCAAATATTTATGAGTATAAATATTTCCTAAATAAATAGTTGCAGCTAAAATCATAACTTGATTACTTCAGATTTTAAAAATTTATTTCTTAATTTTGAAAAGCGCTGGGCAGCACTTTAAAATCCTTAATTTTATCATTTGAAAATCAAGCTCCAGGTTGTCAGTCTGTTTTAATAGATATGTTTTGTGTTCAGCCTTTTCATCGCTCTCGTAGACAGGATTGCTCAAATAATCCAGACATCTAGGTATTTCACCTCCGACACCGTGTGTTGCTCGCTGTTCTTGGATGCTAAAAGCATAGTAAGGATTACAGGGGCAGCAGATGGGCTGAACTGATTTATAGCAATGTAGCCTTGCCAGTGGTTGCAATCCCATTGCGAGTATTGCAACAGTTGATGCGTATCTTCAACTCCTGTCTTTGAGCTGTGCGAAAACTTGTCTGGTTTCTGGCTTTCTTCGTGGAAACTATATGGCAGCGCTCCTGCCTGTCCTTATTTCGCTAAAGAAAGACCATTTCTGGCTTTCCTAGTTGTGCGAAGAGACATGGGTATAGCCCAGCTGTACAGCTCATGTTAAACACATAAATGAAGAGGACAACTTCTGTTTACCTTTTACATTGCTGACCTCATAATCGGGAATGTTTTGCACAGGATAGAGCTAACTTCGGTTGACGCAAGCTAATTCCCTGGGTGCTTGATGGAGAATGAGAGCTTCATTCAGCTGCTTCGAATCATCTTGCAGCAGAGACCCCCCACGAGCAGGCGGGGGCTGCGTTTTGGTAACCTGAGGATGAGCTGGGGTGGGAGGTGTGTGTGTACGAGTGGTGAACAGCCCCCACAAAATGCCGCCACTGAGTTCACTTCGTGTTTGCAGCTTCCAATAGGTTAGTAGATCTGTAGCAGGGTTATTTGCAAAATTATGTTATCAAGTACATAAATATTATGATTGTAGAACAGAAAGAGGGAAAGAAATTTTCAAAGCTGTGCATGCCAGTTCCATGTGTCTCTTAGGTCCTGTATTTCACAACAGAACAGAAATCCTCAAATTTGAGTGTCACTCTAAAAGATGCTTTATACACATCTCTTCTATCAGCCTCTTATCTCCTTATCTGCGTTTCCCAGTGACCCATGAACATGCCCTTCCTTCTTGGCCTGTGATTAGATGATAAAATAGTCTGTTTCTGCTGCGGGAGGATAGAGTGTGCAACCCAAAACACCCTGAAATCTAGAAATTCATAACAGACAGCTGGATTTTGAAGCTGTGGCCTTTCCCAAACTTATCAGTGCATGGGAGCGAACTTCCTTACTAATTCCGACCCTCCGCGAGTGGCTTGGAAGCTGCCCCTTCTCCTTACGGCGTTGGTTTTTCTGCAGGTAAGGCTCCCTGCAGCCCCCGAGCCCTCCCTGCTGCTGGCTTGCAATCCAGGATTGAAGCCGGCAGGCGCAGGGTGCTGCCCTGCTCTGCAGCAGGGCCCAAAAGCCGTTGGCTGGAGCTGGCCGGAGGCAGCCCACCACGCCGCTGCGCAGGGCACTCCTGCCCTTGCCTTCCCCACGCCCAGCTGCAGAGGCCAGAAATGACGGCAGAGCTGGGGAGCAGCAGGCGCCCCAGGCGTGCCCAGCCGTGGGGAGCTCTTGGCAGGGCACTACTTGGGTGCTGGGGGGTTTCTTAGAGACAGTGCTCCAAAGTTGGTCAAAACAGGAGGTGGCTGAGGGAGCTTCAGGGCTTGCGGCAGCGTCAAGTGAGATGGTTTCAGTGGAGAGAAGGGAGGCCATGCCGGCGTCCAGCAGGTAGCTGCCAGAGTTGGGAAGCGGCTGCAGCTGTCAGGATAGGCACGCTGCTGCGTAGGCTTGAGCAGGGTGGAATTAGATTGCTGGGAACAGGAGTCATCTGTGGCTCCTGAGCCTGAAAACATCATATGCTGACTGCTGGCTTTTCTTGTTATTTAAGATCACCAGGCAGTTCTTAGTGGCATGCTCTATAAAACTTTTAAAAAGAGTTTTACAGCTTACTTATGGTACAAAAGGTATAACCGGCTGTAAAATGAAACAATTGTCAGGACTGTGGCAAGTGCCACGCAGCACATCATAAGCCAAGACACTCCAGATGCTGGTGGCACAGTACAGCCCGGGCACAGGGTCATGCCCCGTCCCCCAGCAGTGACGACAGCGTGCGTGCCAGCATGGAATCCTCTGCTTGCTCAGCCCCTCACACCCCATGGGGATCCTCGGTAACTTTTGTGGGTCCTCAGCATCTCACAGGCTGAGATTTTGGAGAGCCTCCTTGTTGTTTGACTGTACTTACACCCTGACTCTCATCCGTATTCAACTTTACAGCAAACCGTGCGGTAAGCGCGGGTCAGAGAGTGAGCGCTGGAAACCACACGGGAAAACAAAGGGCACCTCAGCTCTGAAGCACACTGGTGTCAGCTTGTGCTGGCAGGGAGTCTCGTCATTACATAACGATGCACTGATCCAAACGGCATTTTGTATTTTGGGAGACAGATGTGCCTTGCAGTTGCTAGTGGAAGTTAAACGTTAAATATGAAACCCATTCATTTTCTCTTAGTCATACTTTGGATTTAAGCAGATGTTTTCCTAATTTGTGGTTTTCAAATGTAGCATGCTGACAAGACATTTATCATTAACTACAGCTTCATCCATGCAGTTTAGCAAATTGGCCAATTATTAACAGTGAGGGTTGTGTGGCGGTTGATGCATAGCTCCTGCTGCTTTGAAAGGCCTAAATTGAAACTCGATACATTTTTACAATATAAATTAATTGAGCTTGGACCACATCCCTTTTATTCCAGTGCTCTCTGCTCTCGTTTTCAGAATGAACAGCCACTTTTAATGTGTTGAGTAGCTGCGTTGTCTGTGAGCAGAGGCTCCCGGTGGTGGAAAAAGTGATGGCTAACGTTTTTCTGGTAGCGGTATGAAACGGCTGATGGTATCCAAGCGTAGGCAGCATGACATACGGAGGGAGTGTGGCGCACATACATGCAGACCCGGCTGGCTTTGCCACAGATGATGCAGGGAGGCATCCTGGAAGGGTCTGGAAGGGTGCGGGGGGGGGGTGTCACTAAAAGCAGAGTGGGTGCCACTGCCTGGAAGCTAGTGCTGCCTAATATTTTCCATTATAACTTTTCTCTTGCTTTTAACTTTGCCATACTTTACTCATTTTGGTTTATTTTTTCCTGTTTTATGTTTGCAGGGTTTGATGGGGCAGAGGAGGGAAGGGTTGGTGGTGGTGCTGTGAACTGGTGAGGTGTCCCAGAGGTGCTTCCCAAAGCCGGGAACCACCATATGTCTGAAAGCATCATCTCCTATTTTCCCAGCTCTGGAATTCAAGCAGGCAATTTAGTCATCATTTATTCATTCCATGTACAAAACTTGAAGGAGAATACTCAATGCACCTCTAATTTCTAGAAAGTATAAAGACCTTGATTTGTACCAGCTGGCACTGCAGAAATTTTGCCTTACATTCCAGCTGAACTGGGGAATCTCTTCAGGACAGTTTGTTCGTAGTTGCTCCAGCTTCTGGCAAATTATTTGCTTTTTTTCTTCCTCTATATTTGCATCTGCACAACAGGGAAACTGTATACTTTGTTACAGAACAGACTGCCATGCAGATTAATTAAATGAGAACTGTAAACAATTAAAATAAATACATGTGGTGTATTTCATCTTGCTTTATGCAGCCAGATGTGCTAGGTGCAAAGTACCTGCAGGGCTGGTTTTACAGTCCCATTTGATGTCTTTTTCTGCTCTGTGGGAAAAGAGAGTAATGGTAGCATTACAGAACCAGTCAGGAGCAGTGATGTCTCAGCAGGGAGGCAGGAGGTTGCATAAAATGCAGAAAAGAGAGAAAATACATAGATGTGGGGCTCGTGTTGCCACTCTTCCTGGTCTGCATTAGAGGTGTGAGTCCCAAGGGCACTTAAAACGAGCTGTGGTCTAGTCTAGAGGGATGCAATGGGAATTTTAGAGGGAGATCTTTGGCATAGTTGTCTCCCTAGTAACTTTTTGATTGAAAGGGACGCGGCAGCAGATGTTGAAGGGAAGATGACAAGTTATGGCTACATTGTTAATCGCCACTTTGCTTTCACGGGGCTTAGATAAGCCAGATCTCCAGAAGTGGCTGCGTATCCCATGCCAGGCTTTAGCGGGAGGCGAGTGCAGGTAGACGTCGGGCAAATTCAGCTAACCCAAATCCTGATCCTTTGCAGTGCTGCCAAGCTCCTGGAGAAGAGTCCTTTTGCCGTCGGCGCCCCAAGCCCCCTGCTCCCCTCGCCGGCGAGCCTGCAGCTGGCGCAGCTCCAGGCGCAGCTCACGCTCCACAGGCTGAAGTTGGCTCAGACTGCCGTCACCAACAACCCAGCCGCCGCCACCGTCCTCAACCAGGTGCTCTCCAAAGTGGCCATGTCCCAGCCACTCTTCAACCAGCTGAGGCACCCCACCGTCATGAACGCCCCGCAGGGCCACGCCACAGGGCCGCCGCAGGGGCCTGGCATCGCCGGCGCGAGGTTCCCCTCCGGCGGCATTGCCTTTCCTGCCCAGAGCCCGACCTTAGCTGCGCCGGGGGGCAGCCTGGGGCCCGTCCAGGCCCAGACCCCCAACACCATCGTCATGAGTCCCTTTGGAGGCGTCATGGCTCCAACCTCCGGCCAGCAACCCGTGGTGGTGGGTCTCAACAAGGCGGGTGCCTCCACCTCCGCTGCTGCGGCCGCTGCGGGGAGCTTTTATGAGTACAACAAGCAAAACGCCACCACTGCGGCCCCCCAGGCGTACGCCTCGGAGGGGGACCAGCCCAGCCAGCATGGCTTCCTCGCCACTGGGGCCCACGCAGCCTCCTCGGCAGCGGGGCCACACTACGAGGGTCACTTCGGGGCTCCCAGCCAGCTGCAGCATGAGGCGGCGGCGGCCTTTCCCAAGGAGGCCTACGGGGCGGCGGCAGCACAGCATGGGGCTGCACGGGCCTTCCCCAGCGACCCGCACACAGGCTCCCATCCGACAGGAGATCCCGGCCCTGTCTTGCATGGCAGCGGTACAAGCAACCAGTGGGAAAACATCCCTAATTTCCCCGGCCAAAACAAGCCTGACCTCGTGCCCGGCGACAGCCTGTGGCCGTCAGCGAGTCAGCAGCAGTATGAAATAAGAAACGAGCTGTACAACCCCGAAGAGCCGACACCTGACACAAAGTTCAGCGCGGCCGCACCCCCCGCCTTCGGCCGCCTCAACCACAGCAAGCAGAGCTTCGGCAGCCCTCGCATGAGGCAGAAGGAGGAGCGGAGCGGCGGCGCGCCCGACCTGCCCGCCCGCTCCCTGCCACCGCACCAGCTGGGCGACCTCCGTGGCACGGTCCCCCTCCACTTCCCCCACGTCTGCGCCCTGTGCGACAAGAAGATCTTCGATCTGAAGGTGAGTGGTTTTATGGTGCCGCGGGGACATGGTTCGGACCCTCGAACAGGCAGCCTGGTGATTGATCTGGCCACTGGCTCCTGCCACCCCATTGCCGCGGAGGTGCCCTGAAAGAAGTGGAAACAAAGGGCCATAGTTTCGCTTAGGGTGTCGTACATCTGTTTCATGGCAATTACCGGGGTTTCAAGATCTGGTTTTGTTCCACATCTCACTGTGAAAGGCGGTGAGATTACAGCGCTGGTATGAGAAACACGAGGTCCAGACTGGGGTCACAGCCCATCTTGTGGGCCCAAAGCGAGGGGAGGAGGAGCTTGAAGCTGATCCCCGCTTCTCAAGCCGGTATTGTAACCACATATCTGCAGTTTCATCTGCCTCTCCCTTTCTCTTTGCATTTATGGTCCCAAAGGCTTCCCCCTAACAGCCTTGTGGAAGCAGCTTGCTTAAACAAAGCAGTGCATTTTGATAAAATTATTTCAATAATTCCTCTATTTGGTTCTCTTCTTCCTTCTAGTACCTCTAAGGGAAATTTAGGACTCGGGGTCCCCAGCAACTTTGGCCTGGAAGCAAGAAGCTACTCAGCATGTGTGGTGCAGACCACGCTCCCCCTTCTCTGTTCATACTGCCAAGGGAGCTCCCAATTCAACCTCGCCCTCGAGAAGCAGCTTCCCCGGTTGCTCAGAGGGCCGGTGTGCTAGGTCACATTATGTAGGTCAGGTCTCAAGATGGCCACTTACATGGCTTTCTGAGCCCCACAGCCATTTGTGGGCTCTGCCTGGGGTTGTTCTGGCCTCCTTGTGAGCCCTGCTCAACAAGTCCTCATGACCTTTTCCATCGCATCGCAGGACTGGCAGCTAACTGCAAAAGCACGTGTTTTCACGCTGATGGTGGCCTGGCAAAAACATTACAACAGTGTTTATATAGGAAGGAGGATTGGCCAGCAAATGAAATAGTACCTGATGCTTACACACACCAAGGCTTTGGGATATTTGAATATATTTGCTCTTACATGGTTCCCTTTTGCTCTTTGAGCAGCTGCTTGCCAAAGGGTTTGCTGTAGTTACTGCAGCTACAGGGCTGGTCTGAAGTAGCCCCTGTCTAGGGCATGCTGGGCATTTCTTTTTGTCGTTAAACATTTAAAAAGGGCAGGGGAAATGTCGTTACAGTGAGTTTCGGTTGATCTGTTTGTTGGTGTCTGATACACTGCCTCATCTGGATCACAGAAGTGTAAATAGCTAAAAGTACTTGGACAAATTTTGCAAATCTGTTGAAAAGAATAAGCTTTGTCCTGGCTGCCCTGTGCGCTGAGCACCTTCCTTAGGGACATTGCAGGAGCTGAGGGTGTTCAGTGCTTTGCAGGGCGAGCTCTTCAGCTAGAGTGAAGTAACTGAATTAATAGAAATAAACTGGATTTAAAAAACTAATACAGAGAACCTCTCCTTTTGTAAAGTAACTGATAATTTAACTTACAAATAATGAATCACTAAGTGCATTGGATGAGGGTGAGCTTGGCTCCAGCATCACACAGTTTGATCTTCACCGTACCTGTATTGTTTTTAGAATAAGGTAAACTGAATGGAGAAGCAGTCTCTTGTAGATTTGTCTCAGGATTTTCCCTATGCTCATCATCTCTTTGTTTCAACGTAGGACTGGGATCAGCACATTAAGGGAAGTCTTCACATCCAAAAATGTATGGCTTTTTCAGATAAGTAAGTATTATTTTAGAGACACTCTTCCAACTGAATTTCTAACAGAGCATCCCTTACTTCAGTGGCTTTACACCGGGAACTTACTGTCTAGTAATTATGCTTTAATATTTATGGCACATTGTGCATGGTCCTAAAGTTCTTTTCTTTCTTTTTCCAGCACTGGTATCCGGTGTGTGTTAAGCTCAGCAGATGGAACATTGCATTTATCACCAAATAATGCAGCAGTTTTCAATCCATCTAGTATCGAAGGTGAATGGTTATATGTGCAAGAGTTAAAAACACTTTTTTTTTTTTTTTAATTGAAAGGGAAGTCAGTCTCTGGAGAAAAGTGAACATTTTAAATGAAATGTGATAAAAGTTTCCAAAGAAAACCTTTTAGAGGTTGTGCACAGAAAGGCTAAAAGCCAATACTGTGCCTTTCAAAGTATGAATTATTTTCCTTTCAAACAATGACTTGTTTTCACAGTACAATGAAACAGTGTATAATTTGGTGTAGAGACTATGAAATTAATTACTATGTAAATGGGGCATTGCTTACTGAGCACACTAAGGCAATTAATATGAGTCAAGATTTTCATGAAATGTGTGTAATCCATTATTTAGATTATCCACCAAATGTCGGCGCATCTTTTATCACTACGTCAGCAAGATCCTTTGGCCAGCCAGGTCCTACATTTTCTTCTCCTCCATCAGGGGTAAGAGTGAGTACCTAAGCAAAGTGATGTCCATGTTGAGATTCTTGTAGAAGCCACTTCTACTTACTGGAATAAAAACCACGAAGGCTTCCTTTAGACAATAACCTGAATACTCAGCCTGTTATTTCAACTTTGCTGCAGCTTTTTTATGCTTTTGATTTTGGCCGAATCAGAACTTGATTGTAGGGTTTTTTTCCTAGTGCTAAAAGTTGTTTGCTTGTTAGATTTGGGGAAGGGGGATAAATGATTTTCTGTGTATCCCATTGACTTTTTCCCCCCATCTTCTGAGTCTTTTCAACCCAGGAAGGTCAGCTTCAGCTTGGAATGAAGATTTGGATTAGTTTTTACTTACTCTGAGTATCGATCCCAGCAAGCAGCCATCCATCTCTCCAGTTATTTATGTGCAGCAGTCACTCTCTGCCTCCCCCATGCTGGGGTCCTTCTCCCAGGTAGCAGTAGTGCCAAAGATAGTGGCTGCAGCTTCGCTAATTCTTACTGTTACTCACCTGGAGGTCACAGAACAATTCATTATACTGGACTAACTTTTTCTTAATTTTTTTTAGTGTACCATTTATATAATCTCCTGGCACTGGTCGCTTTTCAGCAAGTTTGCTTTGGTGTACAGCCTTCATGGTTTAGGTTCATTACCCCCCCCCATTCAACACAGGTCCCCAGTTATATTGCTCTAATGCGCACTTGAATTTCTACCCTAATAATCAAAAAATGCCAGAAAAAAAGGTTAACATTGACAGTGGTTCTTACACTGACAAAGCAAAAAGATTTTAAAAGGGAAAAAAAAATACAAGAAAATAAAAGGCAAATAAAACCAAATCTTATACATAACGGAAATACAAACTTTTTAGGGTTAAAATGAAGCTCAACATATATTGGAAAGCTACGATTAAAGCTGGAGACATCCAGGACTCATGTTAGGGCATTCATGGAATAGCAGCAGTAATCCAGGGGTTCAAGTTTTCACATTGTTAGCTTTTGTGTGTACACCCTGATGCGGTCTCAGACACTCTGGAAAGCCAGGCTGAGTTGTGTCCCTATGCCACTCAGGCATTGCTTACAGAAACGTCGCCCAGATTTGTTTAATCCAAGCAATTTTCTACTGTGTGGTTTTGTTGTGCAAGAGGTTGTTTGAAGGGGGTTTAGCTTCTGCCTGTCACAGACACTGTGTGTGCAGGGGAGCAAAGAGCAGAGCTGCTCATGACAGCTGCCTCCAAGGTCAGAGGTGGAGTAGCAGCGGGTGCAGAGGAATGTTCCTTTTCATCATGTCTGTCAACCTTGCAACAAATGAAATTACTGCTAATACCAGTATCATTTCTCCTTAGAATCTGTCACTATTTATCATTTAAGCTGCCTGCAGAAGTCCTTCTTCTGAATGACCTGCAGTACTGTGAGAGATAAAAGAAACAATAACTTTGATTTTCCTGGACACTGTAAATCCTCTTTTTCTTAAGAAGCTCATTGGGTGGACAGGGAGCTATATTAGAGGTGTTAAGATTGAGTTTGCCAGCTGTCATTCACTCCACAACCCAGGTGGCTTATAATTTATTACACCTTTGCACGGTAGTATTCACTTTCAGCTAAGCTGCTGCCATTTAACTGAGCAGTGGGAGATTATACTTGACCCTGCATGTAATCATAAACAAAGTGTTCAGGTTTCTGGAAGGGCTTGCTCTGTGTTATCCATCTGCAAATAACTCTATCCCTCTTCAAAAGGCAAATACAGTGGTACAAGTCTTCACTCAGGCATGGAGAGCCGTTAGCACTAGAGGGATGGGACTGTCAGTTTCTTATTATCTTTAGAAAAGATTCATGTGAAGCTCGAGAAAGGGATAAAGAATTTGAAAAGCCAGAAATAAAAAAATTGAAAAAAAAAAAGCTGTAATAAAAATAACCAAATTGGATTGGTGAAATAATATGGCAAACGGTATGAGGTGCATTTCACTGCTGTGCATCAAATTATTTTTGTAGTAGTTGTCCAACTGCATTGGTAAACCTCTGCAGACACTGGTTGCAAAGAAAGTTAACTTAAGAGTCTTACTGAAAACCACGTTCAACACTTGACACGCAACAGCTCCCCTAACTTCCTGGCTGGGGGTACGGAAGGTGTATATTCCTTTTCTGGCTGTGATTTGCAGGTCTATTTAATGAATGGATCCAATTTAACTTCAATCAGCTGACAAGATTATTGCTTGGTACCGCCCATTGACTTCTGCTATGAGTATGTGACCACTTCTGAATCATGAATTACAGCAGATTTATGGCATAGCAATTTAATATAAGCCATTGCCAATTGTGGGGAGGTGGTAACATCTTACAGTTGTTTGATTTAATGCACTGCTGAGTGCGTGTCTGAACACGGGCTCTGGAGCCTACGTAGGGAACAGCTAAGTCTTCTGAGTCCCATAGACTTCTAACGTACCATCTCTTAGCAGTTCTAACAAATCAAAGAGAAGGTGCCAGGTGACCTGGCATGTTCCTACACCGGGACTGCATTTACTGTCAGGAGTTTACTTTTCCTCTGCTCATTGCAGTTGTATTCTTCTGCTGTGCATGACAGGCTGCCTTGCCAGACGCACGCAGACATCACCTGCTTTTCTATTCAAGTGGAGTTGAGTTGCTTCATCTTTTGCAGGACCAGATCTTTATTATTTTTCTGCTAGAGAAAATATTCTACTTATGGACTCTGGCACTTCTTTGACTTACCTTATGCACTTGGGCAGGCTCTGTAAGATGCAAGCTAAACAGTAGACCACTGTATAACACAGGCACTTGCTGCAGCAAAAGATACACAAATGGTTAAGTGGTGAAGCCTGGAGGGAAGGTGATGGGATGAAGGTGTAAATAAGATAACATTAGCTCTCTAACTTGTGAACTTGCTGGCAAGCCAAACATTTGTGATGGCTCTGGTGAACTTGATCCCACAAGATTACGTGATTTGCATTTTCCCTTGAATGACGCAATTTTAACTGAAGGAAGAGTTATTCCTTTAGTAAAATCCTAATAGTAGAGGTCATAAACAGGGAAATAGTCTGGGAAGACTTAATCCTGTGTGAGCTATGTTTTGCGTGTCATTAGCTGGGATAAATTATGTTCCTCTCTGAGTATGCTCTGATGCCTCTTTGCACAAGGAGTGTGGAGCCTGCTCTCCATGTCAGAGAGATGGGCAGCTCTTTGGGAACTGCCCCAGCACTCCAAAATAGACTTCCACCCTTGAGAAGTGATTACTGCACCGACACCATGTGCCTGTGCCAGCCTGATTCGGGAGCTCTGCCTCTCTGCATGTCCAGTGGTCACTGTGCCCCCTGGGGAGAAGTCCCTTCTACTGTGTGTTGTTGCAATGAGAGGGGAAAGTAGTAGGTTTTCCAACCTGAGATACAGCTGTGTGTCCTCTCACAAGTTAAATGGGGTCAGTTTTACCCCTGGCCCCATCTGTTCCACCGGGGTAGAAGGAAGATTTAAATTCAGCCCCTGCTATCCTGAACACCTCTGTAGTCACCTCAACTGATTTCTAACATCCATAAATTCAGCAGGGACTTCAGGGAGCATCTGTTTCAATCTCCAGGCACCACCAACACCACATAAATGGGCCTTTATGGAATACTTGAAAACACTCTTTTTTTTTGTGCATTGCTTGCAAATTACTGGCTAAGGGCTTTTTACTCGGCAACAGTGTGTGGTGCCTTCGTGTGCAGGGAAGGCACAGAGCCTCCAGTGGGACCAACAGGTAGATGCAGATGGGCTGGGGAAGGCTGTCTGACTTGGCAGAGGAGCCGTAGGGGTTGTGCTGGTGTACCAGTTGGGTATCAGCCCTGCAGGGAGCTCGTCAGGGGAGCTGAGACATCCCCATGGCGGGGGCACCTTCCGTCTCCAAACACCAAGGAACCTCTGAACTCTCACTGGGCCTGAGTACAGGGCAGTGGCCTGTGCCCGTGGCAGCCCAGCCCTCTGGTGTGACATGCCAGGGAGCTGGAGCCCTGGAGTCCATAAGGTTTGAGGGGCAAGTTCACTTTTGCAGCAGTAGCAGTGATCCTGTTTGCACGAAAGTGTCTCTTCTAGAAATCCTCTCTGGACTTTGTAATGTCCAGGGATGGGGACTCCATTGCAAGCTGCACTGCAGTTAAACACTTCCTTCCTTACTTGTATTTCTAAACCAGGATATTTTAACATCCTGGTTTAGAAATACAAGTAAGAAGGGAAGTGTTTTAAAGAAGGATATTTGTCCTTAATTACAGGTACGCAGGACAAAACATTTCGTTTTTTGCAGAAATAGAAGGTCTTATCTATTGGCTGGAATATCTAAGATAAAAACATCGTTTTGAGTTGTTTTTTTCTCCAGTTTCCCCAGAGGAAATCTACACTGGGTCGAGTTGTTCACATCTGCAACCTACCCGAGGGAAGCTGCACAGAGAATGATGTCATTAACCTGGGCCTCCCATTTGGGAAGGTCACCAACTATATCCTCATGAAATCCACTAATCAGGTACTGGGCATTTGGGGTCACCAGTGTTGATGTCTATTGGCATAAAGACATACTGACGTGAAGACAGAGTCTTTGGGGAAAATCTCTTTTTTTTGTAATAGAAATTTAAATATATGAAGCCTACTCTTAGAGTAAAAAAAAAATAATTGGAGTTCGCAGAATGAGATGATGGCGTAAACATGACCACTGCCTCGGTTCTCGTTAAAAACCGCCAGAAATCTCAATGACGAAGTGTAAAACTGTACTTTTAATAATAATAATAAGTTTTTAAAAGTTAATAACTTGTCCTTCTCTCAGCCATTTGTTAGGGTTACTTTCAGACTCCTCTTGTTCTGTTTGGGAGGTTTTTGTTACTTTCTTACCCATAGTTGTAGAGCTGAACTGGGCACTGAAGAATGACTTGCACTCTACCTGGTCTGGCTGTCCTACACTGTTTGCTGGACTGTCATTACAGCAGAAGCAGATCCCGCAGTGGTGTCGTTACAGTTACAGGCAGAGCCCCCAGCCATGGCTGCGCTGGGTGATCTGGCACACACACGCTAAAGGAAGGCTGTGCCCTCACAGGGGGCACTGACACCTCACTCGCTCCCTTTTAATCTGCACTGGATTGTAGTAGAGCTCTTGCTTTAAGGTAGCTTAAGTCTACCTTAAGTAGCTTAAGTCTACCAGTGGTGGTAGGCTGGGAAGGCTAGAAAATCTTCTGTCACAGATGTACCTGCAGCAGACGGTACAGATGGATGGAGAATCCATGCCAGTGGGCAATGCTTGAGATCGTAGTGTTTCAAAATGAAGTCATTACACAGCTGTGAGTATATTCCTTGACCAGTTAAACTGCAGCACATCAAATGCAATCTTCGTGTAAATATAAGTGCTAGTCAACATCGTTCAGTTTTTTTAAACTTTTTTTGGGTTTGTTCTGGCTGCTCATGCTTTTATCTGAATCCCTTGCAATTCTGCAAGACACAGCTGACAATCTCGGGAGCAGTGTGGGCTGCAGCGTTGCAGTTCTGCATCCTGTCAGCAGCTGACCACAGTGTAGAAGCACCAGTGAGGAAGTGAGGGAAAGGTGATGTTTTCATATATTGAGAAAGACTAGATTCCAGTCGTTTAGTTTTTAACTAAACTGTCTTCTAAAGTTGCATATCGGCTTCAATAGCTAGGTAGAAACCATTCTTTGCAGTTAAAAGGAGGCTGAGCAATGGACCAGGTGTTTCTGTTTTCACTCCAGGGCTGGAAAGCTACCCAATTCTGTACTAGCAAGACATTTTGCATGAGAAGAATCCAAACAAAAGTCATTGTGCTGCCTTTTGTCTCTTATACTCTGTATTTTTAATTATGTAGTAGATTTTAAAGCTCTCCCCATTTGTGCTAGGCTTTTCTGGAAATGGCTTACAGTGAAGCAGCACAAGCCATGGTGCAGTACTACAAAGAAAAACCTGCTATGATAAATGATGACAAGTTACTTATTAGGATGTCTAAAAGATACAAGGAATTGCAGCTGAAGGTAAGACAGTCATTCCTGATCAGACTTCCTGAGTTTCCATGGCACATCCTGGAGAATACATCTAAAAATCTTTGCTGGTTACTGATTTCTAATTAATGCTTTAATATTATGGAAAAAGAAATTAAGAAAGATAAATTAATGAATGTATGTTAATGATCTTTTATACTTAGCTACTCACTCTTGTTCTAAATTTTAACTCTAGAAAGAGATCCCATTTTCTCTGGTCCTCTCATACCATTATTTCAAAAATCCCTTCTGAGCTTCCTTCTGAGCAGGCTCCCCACATTGCTTGGTCTAACAAAGGTCTAAAGCACAGCCATGTGTAAGATACAACATGTCAGCAAAACTGAGACGGTCCTATCCTTTTAGGCAGGCATTAAGCCTGAAGCAATGCTTTTGAGTGCTTGCATGCTTGAGCCACCATCTCTATACCATGCAGTGATGGCAGGGCTAAACATCACACTGGTTTCTTTTTCTTTCTTTCTTATAAATGACCTAAATTTAAAAGCAAGATTTTTTTATTTTTTTTTTAACATAGAGTCAGAACAGAGCAGTGGTCTAGAGTGTGTGACACTTCTGATGTGGACACCTGAGTGATCTCCAAAAATCATGCTCTTGTGAACATATTTATGGAAGTTTATGTACTGCCATGTGTAATGCTATGAGGGTTCGTTTTTTTTATGAAGACTTGGACTGGAACTGGCAATGCAGAGCTGAAAAGCTTCATATTGTATTATCTAACACAGCACAAAGTTATTTTATAAAATAACTCTCTAATGTTCCAAGTTCAGAGGTTAAGAGGCCTTTTATGAGCCTTGAGGAAAACCAAGTAATTTGGGTAGTTTGGTTTGTCCGTCAGAAAAGTCTGTTTCTCTCCTGTACATGTATAATAGTTTAAGGAGACTTAAAGGATTTTTAAGGAGTTGCCAAAAGTTTATAAACCAGGGCAGTCTTTCTTAGCGTGGTACGGTGAGGAGTTCAAATGTTAAGATGGCAGAGACTGCGTATCATGACATAGAGGTTGAACAGGAATTACCCAGGAGAGTGTGGTAGCTTGCCTAGATTTCGGGAAGATTTTTTCAGCCTTTCCAATGGCAGTTCTTCAGGTCATAGAATTGTTTTTCTTTGCATGAACAAAAGCCCTTTCTCTTTGTTAAAAACAAACAAAAGTGCGACATGGAAGGGGGAATATGCTGAGCTATTTACCACTGTAAACTGCTCTGAGTTCCTGCATGATTATGTTGCTCAGCTGAGCATGCGCCAAGTGTTTGATGAATTGCATGCACTCCAGCCTGGAGTAGAGTATCTTTTATAAATTATCTTGAATCCCAAGTAATCAACACTTCCAGCACACATCTTTCTTGCACTTAGCTTTTCTGAAGCTCTTGTGTCCAAACATAGTCTCTTAGAGCTGTACTCCAGAATGAGCTGAACTCTGAGATGAAGAGAAGGCAGTTCATTACTAGAGGATCAGAGATAGGCTGCTATACATATTTAATTCAGATATTAGAAAAATTGTCTGGTTTGTTTCCTCTTGCATCCAATTCCTAGAAAATACTCTGTAGGGAATGTGCAACGGGGAAGGACAAGCTAATTTTCGAAGCCTGTTACAGCAGCCAAGTATGAGGAGGCAGTGCTACAAGGGAACAGAGTGAATTTTCCATTTGTATCACTTTACGGCTTTGATCATGTTATTGAGATACCAGCTGCAGAAAAGACTGTAACCACAACACTGAAACCAAGTTGTTTCTCAGTAGTAGCATAACCGAATGATGCATGGATGCTGTTTCTTGAAGGACAAAACACCTGTATTAGCTTGGAGAGTAGTGCAGCATGCTAAACAGTGTCTTTGTCTGATTTAGAAACCAGGTAAGAACGTGGCTGCTATCATCCAGGACATCCACTCGCAGAGGGAGAGGGACCTGCTGCGTGAAGTGGACAGGTAAATTTTCTCCATAGTTTGGAACTGGGACCTGGATAAGTCTGTAAACCTGCAGGTAAAAAAGGCGTTATCTGCGTGCTTCCCTCTCTTCTCTCATTTGCTTTCTTAGTTGGGATTTCACTTCAAATCACTGTAAAAATATAAGTGGATACAGTAGCAGGTGCAGGGCCTATATCATGAGATCAGATTGAAACTGTTCATGTTATGAAAATAAATGAACTATTTCCTACTGATGATGATGACTCATAAAATACACCTGGCACGTGAAGAACACGCAAATGAAGGCATTCCCCTCTTCTCCCCGCTGAATGAAGAGTGTGAAGGCTGGGAGTGCTGTGAGACCTAGAGGGAAGGAGCCAGTTCACATTACCATGTATTTGGGTATATTTCTGATCTGCCTGGCTTCTGGGCAAAAATGGAGAGGAATCCCAGTCCTAAAACATCTCTTTTAAACAGATGACCTTTGTCACTTTCATCTCAGAAGTGACCTAGATAAGTGAGTATTAAGGGTACAGACGTTAGGGTCATTGTGGAGGTACTAACATATTATAAGCTTTTAATGCTAAACCCCTGTGAGATGCTTTTAAGATTGAATGAATATATTCTTGACAGATCTTCGGGGATTTAGTTAAGCTCTGTGGATATGTCACTGCGTTTTCTCCTGTTCACTGTGTTTGCAGCTGTGCAGTGCCTGTCTGTGAAAGGCCTGGGGTCTCAGGTTCGCGGTCCCCAGGGCAGTCCCCATGTGTTCCCAGTGTACAAGAACTTGGTAGACCACAGTGGGTCAGCCAGTTACAGCTGCCTTTTCTCTCTGCAGCAGGTACGGCACGGAGAGGCCCCGCTCTCGCAGCCCCATAAGCCGCTCCCTGTCACCCCGATCCCACACTCCCAGCTTTACTTCCTGCAGTTCACCCCACAGCCCGATGGGGACCAGCAGGACCGACTGGGGAAATGGGAGAGAGTCGTGGGATCAGTCCCCGTATTCTCGACGGGAAGAGGAAAGAGACAGCAGAGAATGGCGAGAGAATGGAGATGAGAAGAGGGACAGGACTGACACGTGGGTACACGAGAGGAAACATTATTCCCGACAGCTGGACAAGTTTGATTTGGATGAACGGATTGAAGGAGGCAGAGGGCACAGAGAAAAATATTTAAGGAGTGGTTCCCCTGGCTCACTTCACCCTTTATCTGGCTACAAGAGCAGGGAAGATGACTATTACCGAAAATCCTCTAAGTCAAAATCTGACAAGTTTCAGAGGCAGCTGCAGGATTTACCTGGGAGATCTAAGAGAAAGGAAGAGGCAAAGTTAAGGGAACGCAGGCATTCTTACAGCGAGGACACTGCCAGGGAGGAGGCGGCTGAACAGAAGCACAGCAAAGTGTCTGAGGGCTCCAGGCAAAAACAAAGTGATAAGAGTAAGGTGAAGAAAGCTGAAAAAGACCAAGAGGAAGATGGTGCTGCTGAAGGCAGTGACGTGAAGGAAACCAAACCTCCTGAAAATGAGGTAAATAGAGGTCTCAAACTGTGTAAGAAGAAGGTAAATGCTGGAGTAATATATTTTCTGAAATATTTTAGATCAGTTGTGGGTGTGGTGCCAGTGACATGCAATGTTTTGACGTGGTAAAATCAGGGAGTATAGACCTAGAAGAGACCTTGGGAGATCATCTTGTCTACATCTTTGCCCACATCATGCAGATGTATTACACCATTGTGGTGTTGGCTATGTGGACATTGTCTTTCTCTGTCAAGCACAAAACGTCTTGAGTAACCACTAAGGGGAAGGGGACAGACAACTCACAACAAAACTGAGTGACAATCTGCTGTTCGCATGCAGGTTGTGTGTGCAGAGGCAATTGCCCTACTGCTGTCTCTTCTAAGTCTGTGCAGAATATCTCATAGCTGCTCTCTCTGCATCCATCACCACCTACCTGTGATGTGGATTGAGTTATGTGGGAATTAAGTGGTATTTTACAGGGATGTGCAATATTTGTAGGACAATACAGGGAGCTGGTTGTTATATTGCTAAAATGGGGAATGAACTTTTAATGAGGAACATTTTCTTTTTGGTCAACTCAGCAGAGAAATTGGTTTCTGTTAATCATATATCCCTACCCTCAGCTGTGGCAGGGAAAATTCACACACCTCTGTTCAATGTGCTGGCAGGAATCTCTTCCCATGGCAGAACCACTGAATCAGCTTACCTGTAAAATTATGGGATCTCTGGAAAAATACTCCCAGTCAGTAAAGCAGCAGGGTTTGTGTGTTTGATTCTTCACTAGGAAAAAGTGGAGAGGGAACAGATCAATATGCCGCATCCACTCGCTCCCAGTACAGCCCATGCTCATATGGCCACCCTACGGGGATCTCGTTACTGGCTTTTGGCCACCTTGCCTCCCCCAGTCCCCCCTGGGGATACGCCGCCGCCATCCACCCGCAGGGGTGCTGGCGCAGGAGGCTGCAGAGCTGCTTTGCTGACCTGGAGTCCATCTCTAGCTTGTGACTTTGTGCTGCCAGGGCCACCTTCGATTGTTTTCAGTTGAGCTTGCGTTTGTTGTTCTCGTATGGGGTCAAGGTTGGTGGAAATCTCTAGACCTTGTAACTCAGCTAGTCTCTGTAACAGGCAGCAGCACTACCTCATGCTGCAGATATGTGTGCCTGTACCACCTTTTGTCATCTTTCTCCTTTGGCTGGTATTTCACTGTGATGGATGGTTCCTTGGGAGGAGATGTCAGAGGGAAATGTCAGACAGCATCCTAAATCACCAGTGTTGCACACTCCTCTGCATGTTTTTCAAGTTATTTTAAAGTGGCTTTGTTAAAGGCATACCTCTCCAGGGACCACTGCTAATAATTTATTTTTAAAGGAAGAAATAGGTTTGAACTCACACTCTTGCTTCACCCCTCTTTTACCAAGTGCCAGGTACTACTGTGGTTTTGTTCTTTCAAGGTGTGAACTATGCAAGCAGTTGCATTCTCAACTGATTCTACATCAATAAACAAAACAGTTGAGGTCTTTTACAGAGTTTTAACACTGCTGGTCTCCTTGCCACGTCTGAGCTGACATAACAGGTGTGGGTAGAGAACAGAGGAGTGGAGGCTGGAAATTTTAACAAATTCACATTCTCCCCCACCTGTCTTCTAGCCAATTCTATGACATAAATTTCATCTCTCTAATTTTGTTGAAATTTCTTTTTCTTAATTCTTATTTGTGCAGCTTTGCAAATGGAATCCAATTGTTGGTCTTTTCCCACAGCCTAGTTGACTTGCATAAACTTTAGAAATAAAGAATGTGACCTTGTGAGTGACTTTGCTTCCCTAAACCCAGAATAGAAACATACTAGAGCACCACTGTGTGTTGCTATACGTGTATATGTTGTATTTATTTTAGCTTGGAAAAGAGGAGCAAGTTCCAGAGAAGAGCTCACCTTCAGCTAATAAACAAGGAAAAGAATCTGGAGAGATTCTGGAACACACAAGAAAAGAGAAGGTTGGTGACACATTGTTAGTGCAGCTTCCACGACAAAATGCGTGAAACCCCAGGTTTGGTAGCACATTCTCCCAACTGAAATATTAAACCCACACGGAAAGGCTTGTAAAGGGGTTGTAGAAGGGGGTTGACTAAATTAACTTGCCTTATCTTGACCTCTGCTTTAAGGGATAGCTTTTCCTGAAGTCTCCAGAACTCTTTTTTTAGTTGCTCTTTGCCCATGTACATTGCTTCACATGCACAGCCCTTGGCACTGGCAACTCTGAGTAACATATGCCCAAGTGAACTATGTAACTTTGTGAACTGTGCCCAAAAATAGGAGATGCGGTCAGTTAGTGGAGAAGGAGGGGACTGATGATAAAAACTTTTCAGAACATTGGCCTTAGATGGACTAGAGATAGCAGCCCCTTCTGATTGTTTCTGGTTTTAATTAAATAATGTCTTTACAGCACCCCTACTGCAGCATCACAGTCAGGGACAGCAATGTCCTTGGAATTCCTCCAGCTTCATATCTGTAGGGTCATGGGTTGATGGTCAGCTATGGAAGCTGTTGATATCTGTTGCTGTAGAAAACTGATCTCCTGGCAAGAACGGTGTCAACTCCCAGAGTTTTCATGCTGTTTTAGGATTCTAGGAGGGGAAGCGTGGGAATGGCCAAACAGGAGGAGAATACAGATTATTAATAGATTATGTGTACACGATGAGTCTGGGAGTTGAAATCTAAGCTGCAACTGTGTCTTAAAAGTAACTAATACCTTATAATTCTAATACTTCTGAAGTCCAGTATTAGTGTCTGAGTCCTATAAGTCTGTAACTGCATGTATGAGGTATTTCAGATTATGTACCTTGGAGTATAACTGTAAAACTGATTTTTCTTAAGGTCTAGGCCAATCTCTACCAACACAGTCCCTGGCAGAGGGCTCTTGCTGGTGGAAGGAAATGACTGCAGAAGGTAGCCACATTTTCTCAGTCACCGTAGGAATTTAAAGGACCTAGTTCAGCAAAGTGAAAGCTACAGTGGCTAGACTGGGGTTCAGTATATTCTCATTGTGCTGCCTGTTTCTCCCCACCCTGGGATGGAGATAGAGGAAGGGGAGAGGTTCATTTCCTTGGGAGCCACAGACTAGCATCAGTTGCATAATAAAGTATAACAGGTTGTCCCTTGCTCTGCTGCTTGCAGAAAAGTAAGAAGCAGGAAACTGAAGGAACTGTAATCCCCAAGGCAGTTACAGAATCTCCACAAAGTGAAGTTTATGTGATAACTAAAAAGAGATTGCTTGTCTTTGTGCATAAGGTTTAAAATCACAGCACCAAGGCATATCGTTCTTTGAAACTAAAATACAAGAGGGGTTAGGCATGGCCAGATCAAAGTTCTTTATGGTTACTGATGTTCAGAGCCCACTTTTTAACAGTGATGATCTGTAATCACTGATGTCTCAAATGTTTTACATCTTTGTGACAGGACCGAGACTGGGAGAGTGGAAGTGAGATAGAAGGCGAGACCTGGTATCCTGCTAACATGGAGGAATTAGTGACAGTAGATGAAGTGGGAGAGGATGATTTAATTATGGAGCCTGATATAACTGAGCTTGAAGAAATAGTACCAGTTGATCAAAAAAATAAAACCGCTTCAGAAATGTGTCCCTGTATGTCAACCATGCTAGAACTGAAAAACGATCACAGCCACTTAACCAGAAGCGAAGACAAATTTGCCCATAAAGCTTTAGAAACAAACTTCAGATCAGCAAAGGGCAGTGTAGCTTCTAGCAGCTGTCAGGACGATGAGGAGGATGTTGATAATGATGATGCTGTAACTGAAGCATCAAGCCTAAATCTGGACCCGGAGCAGAAGCCAGAGGAAGTGCAAGGAGACCAATCTGCTAAAGAGTCTGATCCCCAGCAGAAGGAAGGAAAAATTGATAAGAGCTCTGACACTCGTTTAGAGCCCGAAGATCACCATATACCTTCTGTTCATCTGAAAGAAGAGACTCTCCAGCTCCCTGATACATTTATAGATGATTACAAACAGATGGGATCACAAGGAGCTGAGAGCAGAGAAGTTATGGAAATGCTTGTTAAAAACGCTAGTGAAGAAACAAAACACGGAAGCCAAGAGTGTCCAGAGGCCAAGGGTAACTACTGTTTTTTTTCTTTTCAGCCCACAGAGAGCCTTGCATGTTTTCTCTGACAGTAGACTGAAATTTATTGCTAACAAGAATAAATGTTGCTAATAGTATCAAGACTTGTCCTTGGAGCAGCTCAGTAAAAGAACCCCCAGTGCCTTTCGCCAAGCTAAACCATTAGAGGCTCTTAGCTGAATAGTGTAAAGGAAATATGATAAGCAGCTTGCAAGCTTTCTGAAAGGCATAAGCTGCTATAATTGTCATGTCAAGGTTCACATGAGTTTAGCTGAACTCTTTCAGTGCCCTGCTAAATTTATTTTGAATTGTCAATGAAATGAGTGACAGTCTCTGAAGGTCAACAGAAAAGTATCTGTAATGTCTGGCTGGCTCCTGGACAAGGTGGGTATTCTTACACACTGTACTGAAGCGTTACTAACATGGAAATCATCCGTAGATTGTTACTTCTCAGTCCCTGTCCACACAAATACAGGCCTTTTGTCAGCACTTGCCTTATCATCTCCTGTTATCTACCACATGCTGCCTTTAATATAACTGATAGGACATGCTGTGAGATAGTGCCAATAAATGTAATCATAGCTGCCTATTAATATTTCAGCTGTCTGGTAAAAAAAGATCTTGAGTGTCTGAAAGTGACTTAAGTTCCTCATCACACTTTCAAATGAAACTTGAGCAAATGGGCTGTGCATAATGAGGGGAAGTGGAAAACAGCATAGAGCATGTTGGCCAGGAATGGGCTCTTGTGTTGCTACCAGAGTCCGTGTGGTGGGTTTGTGAACAGGAGCTGATGGAAGATTTTTGAGGGTGCAATTTTCCACCAGAAAATGCTGGAACATTTAATGTGAATCTCTGATTTTGATCTAACTTCTTCCTCCGGGACAGCTTTGAAACTCGCTTAGTTTCCAATACTTACCGGCTTGGCCTGAAGACACCTTGCCAGGCTTTGTGTATTTGGAGATAACACTGCCGTGCAGACTCCCTGGGACTGGGGATGGCAAGGTTGGCTCCCCTGGGCTGCCCGCTTCACGGACAGCCAGCTGGTGACAGAGTCGGGTATCCCAAGAGCATAGGTACTTCAGTGTTTTCAGCATCTCAGCTTCCAGCTTGCCAGCAGGGAGCCTGGAAGGCCCTGGGTGTCTTAAGAAGAGCTAACTGAAGCTCGCAGGTTTTCCAGGATCTCTGCTCCGGATTTGGAAACCTAGGATAGCCTTAAAGTTAACTGGAAAGCCGACCAGTCAGGATTTTATATTATTTTCTTTTAAATTACATAATAGACATATTTAAAACAATGAAGAAAAATTCATTCTTGTAGCCAGAAATTGCAGATCTTTGAACTACAGACTTGAAAGGCAGGAAGGGTTTGGTCTGGGCAAAAATATATTTGTTTTATGAGAAAATATATCCCTTATCTAGGTGAAATTTGCAATGCAATAGAAATTTTGTCAGGGTAAGGGAACTAGTTCTTTGATGTAAGAACTGAAGAACAGGAATCAGACTAGTTTATCTTTAATTCTGTTGCTCTCTGATAACAAATTTCTCTTTTTTTTTTTCTTTTTTTTTTTTTTTTTAAATAAAAGCGATTCACATGTTGGGAAGGGAGAGCATCTGTTCTTTTGACTGGCTTTATCTGCCTCAGCAAATCAATCCACTGTTTTCCACACCTTGAGTCTTCTGCCTGTGTCCATTAATGTCGGTCAGTAGGGACCAACCATCCCATCCCTGCTGTCCAGGAACCAAAATCTTCAAGTGGCCAAGAGCCATAAAGCAGAAGCTATCCCTTGGAGAGCTGAGGGTGGGAGAAGAGTGGCTCCAGTTGCCAGTGATGCTGCAGGGGTCCTACAGGAGGAAGGTTTGCTCTGCCCATGCAGCTCCTTAGGCAGTCTGGGGATTTGCTCTCAGCAGGTCCTGCTGGCACCCCCTTTCTCAGCAGCCCCCGTGATAGCCCAGCTCCATCGCTCGGTACCATACGTGGTTATGGAGCTGCAGTCTGACCATGCTTGTGCCAGAGGCATGTGTCCTGTTAAAGATCTATTTAGAGATTAAAATATGAAAAGAAAAAACATAATGAATGTGAAATTAGAAATAGAAAAATGGTCTACTGGGAGAAATAGGGGTGACTGCACAGTGTAGTACAGCTGTTGGAGTGGCACTGAGTAGGCCTTCGATTTGAATGGAAAAGCATTTTTTCCAGATTTTACTTCATTTATAGATCCGCCCAGAAAGTGTTCCCAAGAAGTTTACAAATGTCTCTTTCAACTAATAAACTGTTTTCATTCAATACATTTATTCATTTGTTAAGCAAATTCTAGGTACCTGGAAATGAGATCTCTGGAATACCCGGAGGTAGAGTCTAAAAGAAGGCACTCTCCGCCAGGCTGGGAACAAGAGGACGTCTTCACCGAGCTCAGCATTCCCCTGGGTACGTTCCAGCATTCCCCTGGGTACGCTCCGACGCCCAGGCCGCCTCAGCCTGCGATGCCGCCCACTGCAATACCTAGAGCTTACAACAAGATGTCACTTTAAGGCTACTTGCTATATTTATTTTTCTGAACAGATGTGAGGAGAGTGAAGGAACAGGGTATATGACAGGGGTAGCTGTTGAAAGAAATGGGCTTTTGATTATAGATCATTGCGAATTTCATTCCGATGAATGGCGAAAGATAGCTGTTAGTGTTGCTGATGAGATGAAGTTAGTTCCCTTGGACTATACAGGAAACACACATGAAAAAGACTTAGTAATTTAAAAGTCTTTGTCATAAAAGGATTGATTATACTTTCAGTATAAGCAAAAATATTGGGTTTACTGTGTAAATACTGACTGTGACCTGGAAGAAGTACAATCTAAAGAGCAATCTGTGTAACTTAAGCATGAATTTACTGCTAATAAGTACTACTGCGATTCTAGCCCTGGAGGTTACACAGTGAAGCTTCCAGTCAATGTTATGTACGAGAAGGTACATTTTTAAATATCTATAATATGTGAGAGAGAAGTGGAAGGTGTGTTTGCAATGCACAGGATTTTAAACCGCAGTTCAGTATTGCAAAATTAAGGAAATCAGAGAAATTAATCCAGGATTCAGTCTTCATATCTGTATCATTTAACTAAACAGCTTTTTTCTTTGAAAACGAGTTTATTGTGGAGGGGAAGGGTTTCAACTGACATTTTAATGTAATTCAGAATTTCTGAATAGGTGTGGAATTTGTGGTGCCTAGAACGGGGTTTTACTGCAAGCTCTGTGGACTCTTCTACACAAATGAAGAGACAGCAAAGACAAGTCACTGCAGAAGTACTGTTCACTACAAAAATCTTCAGGTAAAAATACACTTGAAGCTAGCTAACAGCTAGCTCATGGCGGGGATTGTGCGTAAGACAGATGATGCTACAAAAAAAATATTATTATTTTTATTCTGTGGACAGAATTCAGATGAAGAGAAATTTAGATAAGCAAAACTTTTCAGTAGTTCCAAATGTTAGCACACTAATTTCTAACTCCCAGATCCTTGAAATAAAATCCTGGATCATAAATAAAATGGGGCCAGGGGATAATTTGATCTTCTCACCCGCATTCTCTGTTCTTGAGGGTCCCAGACGTTTCTATCACTGGGAGTAAGCCCAGCAGCAGCCCTTCTTATTTCTTAATTTCAGGAGTGTTAAACGTGCCACTTGTTCAGTAACGTTGCCAGACTTATTTTTGCATCAGCGTGAATTTCTGCAGCGTGTTTGAGCACGCAGTACTTGGTGACGCCCAGGCTCTCCGAGGCGTTTCCTGTGACCTGCTGAAATCACCTCCCTGTGCTACAGAACAGCGCGGCGGTTCAGCCACGCAGAACACCACTACTGAATAATTTCTATAGGGGTATGCAGAAGCATGTGATTACTTGTATGGGTTCCATAAGAACATACCATATACTAGCCGGCTAGTAGGCATTGGCTTTTCTAGTGACACTCAGAGTCAAATAATTTCTGTGGGAGAATTTTCTTGACTTTACTGAAGTTACGTAGCTGTAATCATACAAAGGCCTCTGGCTTTCAAGGTCTGTGCTGCAGAGCTGTGATGCTTGCTAATAATGGAGCCTCCAAGTGTAAGCTTGAAAAACAGGTGCCCAGTTTGCATGCCTTTTCTGGCTTCGTACAAAAAAATCCGGAGGGATTCACCAGAGGTGGCACCACTCAGTGCAGACTGCGTATCCCATGCAAGTCTGTCCCAAAGAAACTCGTGCTAAAGCAAAGATTGTGACTCCAGCCACTGCCTGTGGCAACTGGTCCCCTGCGAAGAAGAGGGATTTTTTTCAGTTTCTAGGTTATGTTGTTAAAGGCATAGAAAAAAAGGTCCAACTAAAACAGAGTCAAGGTGAAAAAAAAAAAGTTTCTCCCCGTTAAGACACTCTCCATGACCGCTGTGGTAGATAGATATCTAACACTGACTTGAGATAAAAGAACAAAGACCACAAAAGCTGTTAAAATTAAATCTGTCAAATATGGTAATGAAAACAGACTGTTCTGTGGAGCTGTGCTTCTTATCTTACTAAATGGAGGAAGTCAATGTCTCATCCAACTTTTGCCGACTCAAGTGGAAACTCAGCAAATTTTAAATGATTGATCTGTATTACTAGAACCCTTTTAATTGCAGTAATGTTTATTTATGCACTCTGCAAAAAATGTCAGTCTTCTATGAGGATGCAGTTTAATGAGTGTATCCACCAACACGGGAACTACAGACTCTGACTTTTACTCAGAGTCTGAGCTATGGGACTGCTGCTGCAGATTGTCTTTCTGTTGTCTTGCCGACCTGACAAATACCATTGTCCAGTGACAATGACACTGTCACAAATGCTCTCATGGCTGTGAGTCTTTTATAGTCGATTTGCTACCTGTCTTTCATGTGATCTCCTTGGAGCCACATCCAAAATATATGTTCAGTGTTTGGATTGGAATGCAAAAACTAGACAGTTTGCTTACCAGTTTTCTTCCAAAAGCCTTGCTTAGATGATGATGATTTTGTCTTGAAGTAAAATAGTCAACTTCATCTAAGTATGATGCTCCTTGAAGAACAGCAATCACTGAAAAAAAATCAACTGTTTCTCTGTCAGCCTTGCAGGCTTTTTGTAATTTTCCACTCTCTTCAGCTTAATAAATTATTTCCCCAGGTGGTATTTATATTTACAGATCCACTGCACTTTCCATGTCCAAAAAATCCATCATTTGGCCATCCCTCCCATCACTACCACAAAAAGGTGTCGGATTCATCTGGTGTAAGCTACCTTGGCAACTCAGTGCAGCATTTTATCCTGTTTTCCAGGGATATTTTGCAGTATTCATCAAAACTTGTATTTAAATGAAAAAATTTTTTTTCCTTGACTGTCATTTTGCTTTAAATTAATCTGAATGTCTGGTCTGTGAACTTCAAATCTGGTGTTTGTGGTACGCATGGTAGCTGACAATATGTCAGCTAAAGGTGGTGGATAAACCTCAGTCTTATTTTGGTGAGTAACCATTAAAACCCCAAAATGCATGGGCAAGCATTAGTGAGTAATTACAGTTCATGGTGTATAGATCACTTCTCCCAGCCTTTATGGACCCTATATCCCTGTATACTACTGTAACGTTTACTCTGGCTTTCTGCCACATGGAATTTTGTACCCAGAGATCAAGACTGAGAGTTGTGCAACCCCACAGCCAAATCTCTATATTCAGAGTAACAAGGGTGGCGTTGTCATTTTGTCATGGGTCACTGCCCACTCAGTACCATTACTGAGTGCCTTTCAGATGTACCTCTTACATCCAAAACTTGTCTTTACGTGAGACAACCTGGCAGCCCTAACACAGCCCTGAAGTTTTTCACGCCCATTTCTCATTTCACCTCTTCCCCACGGATGCCAAAGAGTAAACCGTACTCTGGGGGAAGTAGATAAAATTTTGCAGTGATGTGAGACGGTCTCTTCAAAACAAATCAGAATGAAAAATTAGCTGGAAAAGAGAGTTTTGTGATCCTAATAATGTGCACATCAGTTATTCTTGCATGTGGTATATGTATACGCCATTATACATATATACATGTATATACATATATATATATGGGATATATATATAAGTCATTACACATCTCTACATTATGATGTGGGAATTTCCCATGTGTCCCTTTACACTAGCTGCTGCTGAAGAAGCTTCTTTCCATCCATTTCTAGGTCTGTTGACCTTGACTGGATATTTTGAGCACCATTTTCAGACCCAAACCAGTTCATGGTCCGTTTTGAATGCAGGTCTGCGAACTACGAGCGCTGCCAAAAGGCCGAAAACCTCACTGGCCATGTATTTGTAAATCACACTGAGTACTTAAAGCACTGAACAGCTTTATCTTAGAGAAACACAATATATGTAAATACTCTAGCCAGAGTGGTGAATTGTGTTAATTATTACTGAGTTTGATTATTCCCTTAAAACAAATGTTCTTGTCCGAAAGGTATACCTCTGAACTGGACGTGCTGAAAATGTAATAGATACACTTTCAATTGTAGCTCAAAAACTGCATCTGTTTTCTGACACACCAGTTTTATGCTAGCTTAATTCAGCCAGCTCAGTGGAGTTGCTTCCGGCCCTACAGCATGTGGGAGTAGAGAGTTTGCAAGAAGAGGTGAGGTCTAGTTGTACAGACTGATGGGGAGTCATGGTCCTCCTGGTTCTGCCACCAGTTCCCCTCGTGGCACAGAGTAAATCACTGAACTTCTGAGTATTCTGTCCATGTATTCAGGTAGTTTGCCCGACACAGCTGTATTTCCTGGCTTGAATTTTCACCAAAATGGGGTTTCTGTGTGCTTTCTTCCCTTTTGAGGTGCTGGGAGAGAGTGTGAGAGCTCTGAAAAGGCATAAAGCATCCCATGTTGAATATTTTCAGTTTTGGTAACGATGCTTTGCTTTTGATGTGATTGCAGAAGTATCTATCCCAGCTTGCAGAAGAGAGCCTGAAAATGAAAGAAGAAGGCAGCCATCTGCCTCAGGACGACACTGGCATTGTTCCTCACTTTGCAAAGAAAAAACTATGATGCGGATGAACTGGAAGAGCTATAATGAGTGAATGCTGATACTTTATTTTTTTAATTTCTATGATATAACTGTCAATTTGCACTGTACAGAGGAGGGGAAATAAAGAGCATGTTCCATGCATCTATGCCCAGAGTGCCATTAAAAACCAAAATGCCTGAAACTGTTTCCCACGGTGAAGCAATGCTGGCATATCTGTAAGAAGTGGAGCAATTCTTTCTCACACTCTGTGTGCTGGGAGTGGTTTCCTAGATTAAATCAGAATTCTCAGGGATTCTTAAAGTTTTAATTCTGATGTGACACATCAGGTCAGGCAGAGTATTTAGAAGCATTCAGCATCCTCCAGTGGACGCTGGAAGGAAAGATGTGACTATAAATAGGCTTTAATGTTGCTTAAAATATCTTCAGCCATTTCACTCATTGCCCCAGTGAGAAGTAGGATTTGCATAGGACATCTAAAGCCATTGTGCGAAATCTAGTCAGTAGATGGTATAATATAAACCCCATCAGCATCCACCTCCATGTGTCTTAGAGCTTGGTGAGATGATAAAATGTTTGTGTTGTAAAGCACTGACTGTCCACTGACTGTGTCATACGAATGCAGAGGGAGCCACAGTCTGTCCCAGGGACCTTACAGCCTGCGCCCGGCCCAGCGAGAGCAGTTCGAATGCCCGTGCTGAGAGCTAACCTGCTCTGGTTTCCAGCGTTTTCCATGGTGTGGCCAGGATGCTCTCCAGGTACCGCTGTGTTTGAAACGTCTTTTTGATCATTCTAAAGGGTGCCAACTTTGAGTCTTACAGACTTGAAACTCTCACGAGAGGCTTTTTAAAGTGCCACATGTTCGGACCATGTCTCTTTTAGACATTTTATTCAAGATCCTTGCTTTTGGGGTCTTTTTGTTTTCTCCCAAGCTTGCTTTTTCCTCAGCTTGGCAATGTTGAATTTTCCTGGTTTTCATGGAAAGATGCCAGACTTTTAATATTGTTTTTGTATTTTATTTCCCTGAATTTTTTAAGGCGAATACAACAACTGATGGCTCGCAGAGTGCCGCGCTGAGAACACAGGATGCACCAGCAGCTCTGGCATTATTATGAGCTATTGTTTCTGCACAGTTGTTGCTTAGTATTTTGCAAAGTCACTTTGAAATGCACTGTACAAGTTTCTGGTTCATTTCAATAGGGCTTTGTGTAGTAAAGTGAATACGTATGCAAACCATTGCCAGAATTGATCCCGGAGTTATGCTTTTATAAAACGCCCCACGCAATTTAGACAGATGGGGATTTGCAGACCTATTTCCATTCTTTGCCTGATTCCAATATTCATCACAGTATGTTCTGCAAAAATTGCTGGTGCTGGATGTCCTGTTTAGATGTTGTGCAGAGGAAATAGTTTCCCAGAAGGTTCTAGCCATCCGTAAGAATGACATGGATGTCGCAAAAATACTGCAAAGTGGCTACATTGCCAAACTGCTTCCACCAAAGTATTCGTTCCATTATGTCTTGTGCCAGCAGCCATGCTCGTTCTCTGAAGTACCCTGTAGCCAGGCAGTGTGTTCCATTTCATGGCCTGGGCTTTCCACTCGTTTTTGCCAGAGATGGGTTCAGATTTCATATTTGGAATTCCTGCTTCTCACAAGTCGAGGGATTCTTTGCATCCCGGATTCAGACATGGCCTATCCAAAAGACAAGGGGAAATGAAAAACATTACAGCCTAAATCCTCCTTTGTCCAGACTTGAAGTATGTTAAGACTTGGGTCCATCTGTCATTTAAAACAGCTTTTTTTTTCTTGTTGTTTTTCCCGATTAAAAAAAAATAATATTGCAAACCAGGTATTTTTCCTTCAAGGGTTGGGTTTTTCCTTGACTGTTTTTCACATTGCAGTGAAATTTGAGCACAGGGCTATTAGGGCAAGAGCTTGTATTGCAAGCTGTGAGATTACGAAAATGGCAGTAAAGATTGTGCAACTGTCTTCTAAAGCACAGTTCTCAAGCTGGTCATGTATCATCTGAATATGAAGTTCCCTTCATGCCCTTCAGCACAATGTGAGCATAAGGGAAGGAAATCACTACAAATGCAAGCATCAGATCTTTGAAGCTAACCCTGCTATCAAACTGGGGCTCTCACTGGCCTAATGGGAGCTTGTTAGACCATGTGGTTAAGCTTAATTGGATGTGAGACATAGCTGACTCCATATCAAAGTCATATGCCTCCAGCAACTTTATCCCCAGGTAACCTCAAATGAGAAAAGTATCACTGTTATTATTCTTTATTTGTATTGCAGTAGAAGCTACAGGTCCACTGCCTTTATTACAGGCACAGCACAAATCCACAACAAAGACTTTCCCAGGCCAAAGAGCTTTAAATCAGACTTTCTGAAAACAGACAACAGGTGGATACAGGCAAGCAGGGAAAGCAGTAGGTAACCATGAGATTTTAACTGGCAGCAGAAGAATAATTAAAATGAGTGTTCACCCAGGGGCTTATTTTTGGATTTACGGGAGGTGATTCAAACTACTTTTCCCCCTCCTCTGATTCTGAACCAGGTTCACTCCCATTATTCACAGCTTGCCTATTTAAACTTTTTTTTTTTTTTTTTTCCTGGCCAGCTGCATTAGACACGCAAAATCTCCCCTTGAGAGAGTGGGCCTTGGTATCCTTCAGTCCCTGATGGCAGAAGTTTCAGTCTCCATCCAGGGCTCCAAAACCTGGAGTCTTGACCGAGGCTGACCAGGACCTGTCCTGGCTCCAGATACCTAGTTTGGGTCACGGGTACAGGCCCTCGCTTGCCATTGAGGAAGGAGGAGGCTTCAGATGGCAGCTCTGCCCTGTGGAGTTTCCTCTTCTGGAGGCAGATGACTCAGGTGGGTGATGCAGGCGCAGTGCCCAGCCCCGCAGATGGGATCAGACCCGGACATTTGTAGAGGTGGTTTGGATGCCCCGTCCCTTTGGGCTCTGTCCTGACACAACAGCGATTTGCAAAATCCTGGGTATGGCCAAACGGGCAATTCCCCTTCTGAGAAGGTCCTTTCTCCCCCTAAACCTCAACGTTTGAAAGCAGTTAAAAGCAATCCTAAATCTCAACTAGCTCCTAATGATCCCTATGATCAGGTTTCAGCCTGATGCACTTTGGGAACTCGGAGATAATCTCCTTCCCTCTCCAACAGGCCGTCATGCAATGCTGACAGGCACTCGACTCCTCAACGTCTCTCTACTACCTATCCTGCTGAGGAAGAAGGCCACTGTAGGCAGCTGCTTACCTTTCTCAGCTTGTGTAAAAAAGTGTTGTTTCTTTTGGTTTATTAGATTTAAAGTCTTGACTTTTTTTTAGTTGGTGTAATTCATCATCACTATAATCCACGCTGTTTATTAATACATATATATACATATATATATATAGCACAAAGCAGGCTCAGGTCTAGCCAAACAAATACTGATATTTAAAAAGGAGCTTCCTTAATATATACAAACCATTTCAACACATCTCAACCAAAGATTGCACTTTTTTAATAGCGACTATGTTTTTCATCTTTGTGAAATCTGTCTTGATCTCAAATAGTCTTTAATGTCAATCTGCAAGTTACTTTCTTTGAAGTAAAAAATAAAAGAATTAAACATTTGCCCCATAAGAGTAGACTTTTGTAGTCTAGTCTAGTTTCATATTGGCTTTAACACTAAATTAGTGTTAGGCTGGTTATATTCAGGGTTTTTCTATTCTCTAAGGATTAAGGCTGTGATTTGTTGAATTATACTTGAACTGGACCAGATGTACTATTTATTGAGCTTATATAATCTTGTTAATTTAAGTTTTGGCTTGTAAACAGTTGGAATTTGTTAGTACTTGTTTAATTATGTAGGAACTGTCACCAGTATTAACAGATCTGTGTAACTGATTGCAAAGTGTTTCAATTTGTGTTTCTTAAAAAGAAAGATTTTAATAAAGAGAATTACAAAGCATATACATTGGTGGGCAATTGTCCCAGCAACAACATGCTTCTAGCTTCCCAGGGGATCTATTAAAAATCAAAATGAATAAAAGATAGTTTGGGGGGTAAAAAGGAAGCAGGAGGCCAAAATGTTTGCTTTTCATTATTATTTCTAGAAGTTGTGATTCTTACCAGGTAGCTCCTGCTGTACAATTGTGAGTGATTGCCACCGTCTGGTGCTGAAGTTGAAGTGAACACAGCTCCGCAGTTCACTCTGTAATTATTATTAATTGTTATTATCCCTCTAGATATGTCCTCAGTTCCTTTTTTCTCTTTATTTCTGAATGAACTGGGCAAGCTATCTGTCCCCACTGGCTTTTCTCTGTCTCATCCTTCTGAAAGCACCATATAAAATCATCCCCAGCCAGGCACCTTCTCCACCTCATCTCAGCCTAAGTCCCCCTGTTTGTCTGTTTACCCCGTTTCCCTTGGGCTCTCCCTCTGCCTTTGCTGATTTTTCTTCTTTTCAGCAGACTATCCTCCCCAGTGCCCTCCCAGCAGCACAGGGACTTTTCCCACTCCCCAGCCTTCTGGCTCACCTCCGTCACCAGCAACCGGAGCTCCTGGGAGGAAATACTCAACCTCAGTCAGGGTGACGTAAAGACATGCTTTTACTAAATATGTAAAGAATGCAATGAGGACAAAAGCCAAGGGGAAACTTCACCTCCAGCTTTGATGAATTCACTCAGCGGAAAACACTAGGAGGAAAACTGAGACAAGGCAACGTGCAGTTCATGTGCAAGGCAGGGCAGGGCACCTCGTGGCACAAGCTATGCCTCTCACCACCTGCTGAGGGAGGGAAATGGGTCTGTCTGTCCCACTGAATGGCTGAGGAAATGGGTCACAGGCAAAAAGACTGGCACTTGGGTGTTTCTGACTCCTCAGTTCATTAAATCAGTGCTTTAGTGTCTTTTAAGTAACTGTTTTGCAGCTGAGGTGCACATATGATGTATTTTAAGCACAAATGGTTTCAGTTCTTCTGTCCTAGATGTACTGAAACCTTCATACGTGTGATTTTGATACCATCTTATCACAGCTATGAATCTGTCTCGCTCTAGAAGTCAGGCAAATCAATTTTTTAAGTGTTAACTTGGCATCATATATCCATAACAAAAAAAACACCAATTATGGTGTTCAAACTGTAATGAGTTTCCAGTCCAGATTTAGTCACACTTCATTTTCTTGGTGGAAAAGGGAACTCAGGTGTGAAAGAATTCACAAGTGCACACCAGCTTGGCCTTTTGACACAAGGCTGTGATGGACCTCACTTGGACAGCCAGCCTGTAACCCAGCCGTCCTGCCTGACCCGGGAGCAACCCAGGTCAAGGCTGTTTGAAAACAGAAGCCCTCCCTGGAAAGCTGACCGGGAGGGAGGGCAGGGGTGCGTGGGGACGGTGCTGCCTGCTCTGGATGAGGCCGCTGTGGGGCTCAGCCGGTGGACACGCTGCCCTGATGCAAGCGCGGCCGGGCTGATCGGCAGCTTGCTGCAGCGCACGCCGGCATCGCACGAAGCAGCCTCCCGCCGCCTGCTTTTCGGCGCGGGTGCAGCCTGGGACTCCGCCGTGTTTGTGCAGGTGGCAGCGAGGGCAGCCCGAGAGAACAGGTTTGCCTTTGCTTACTTTTCTACATCCAACTCTGCCTGTTTCCACTTATCTGTATCAGTATGTTCCACTTATCTATATCAGTATGTTGAGCACTCCTCGTGTGCTTGGCTTGCCTGGTGCAACATGAAGCCATGGGAGTATGCGGTATGTATTCGTGGAGGAAAATTTCCCTCCGTTGTGGAGAAGAGGGGGGCTGGATAAAGACCAGGGATTCTCCCTACAATGTGTTAGTGGAGCTGGGTAATGCAGTGGTGAAACAAAAAAAAATCTCCTTTTCCCTTGCACAGAAGAAATATCCATAAGGATCAGCCTTCTCATTGCAGGGCCTGAGCGGGCCTTACTGACCTGGTGGCCAGGAATCCTCTCCACCTCCCCTGTCGTGTCACACCTCCCCTTTGCTTGCCTTCAGCGGAGCTATGGTGTGTTGGTAATCTGGCCCCAATCTTTATGAAACACACTGCCTCGTACTGACCTAATATATTCACAGCACCATGGAAACACAACTCCCCAGATGCTGAAGTGAAAGAAGCAGAAGTCGTTTCCATCTCTTCCTTCCTGGCTGTCCCTTTTTACTGCCAACGTGAGGCTCAGGAGGGCCCTGCTGAGCATCCTGGCAGCTTGGGAGCGGGCATGGGAGTGGTGGGGCCACCAGGTTCCATCTTCCACACCATGAAGATGGTTTTCTTAGGGCTCAGCCTACTGCAGGGTGAGCTATCTAATCAGATACACAAGGTGCTTAAATCTAGTGAGCTCTCCCAGTTCACAACAGGCTTATACTGGTTAAAGGGCCATCTGTCGGGAGCAGCTTTCAGCTACCTGAAGTAGCTTCATTTAAACTAAAATACGAGCACACGTCAATTTTTAATTAACTGCGTCAGATCTGAATGAGTGGGCATGTCCAAAAGCATTTTGTGAGCTAGAAAGCTGCGTAGGGCAGGCTGAATCCAGCCTATTAAACATTTAAATAATTGCCAGGCAGAGTCTCAGCCAATATTCCTCAAGGTAAGACGGTAAGTACTAGCAGCACAGCCCTGGGTCAGGAGGCAGCTTTTCCAGCCTGATTTCTTCCTAGTGCCTTAGAAACGAAGGTTCCTGTTTATAAGCTGTCCTCCCCTTATTCCTGAGCCTTGTTTGACGATATGCATATAGTTCCACCTTCCTTAAACACCATCTTGATGTCTTTAGAGGACACAGGAAGCCTGTTTTGTTTGTGGCTTTCTTCTCTGGCTGGGCTGTGTTTGCATTGCAGCTAGTTTATCTTTGGCAGAGCAACGTGTTCTTGGCAGCAAACTTTCACCTTGAGCTCAGGGGGCGTAGCCACACGATGTTTTGCACACCTGTGGTGGGGAACTAGGGAGAAATCTGCCTGTTTGTATCACTGCCGAGATGTTAAAACCAGTTTCACAGCAGCGCTGTTAGCGCTTTGTAGAGGTCCCAGCTCCCAAGACATGGGAGGAGGACATGTTGGAGGGCAGCGTGCGTGCGTGCATGTGTGTGCATGAGCGAGACTTGCTCTGCCTTGCACGGACTTTGGCATTAGCAGCTGGCAATCGGATGTACTCCGCCAACATTACAATCACAAGTAATACTGTTTTGGTGCGCGCCCAAGTTGAGTTTCTAACCTCCTTATTTACCCCGTTCTCTATTACTTCCCATAACACTCCATCTGTAGGCGTGAGCTGTGGTGGCGAGCTGGCTGAGCCACTGGCTGCACTGAGACATACCCAGGGATTGGTATCCGTGCTCCCCGAGGTGCTCTTGTCACAAAGTGCAGGGTCTTTGGAAACAAGGCAGGCCATGAACAGGCGTGCTCATAGCAGATCTGGCCAAGTAAAAACAAAGTACCCTGAGACCAACAGGAAGGGCAGCCCAGGTCTGTCCTGATGCTAATGGGGATCAGCACCTCTCCAGCTGGGCTGTTCCAGTGCCCATGTCCATCTGATTGCAATTGGGAAAGATTAACTCAGTTAGGCAGGATATGCTAGGTAGTCTGCCAAGAGATCATCAGCAAGGCAGCCAGAATGCTCTAAATGATCCCAGAAGCCTTCTCCTTCCTTTTCTCTCACAAATTATCCTGGTTGGGTGTGAGGGTGGGGGACAAGACGTGTTTTAGTGAGGTAAGGTAAGGATTTGCCATTGGACGTTCCCCTCCTGTGCCAGGCACAGAAAAGCCCAGCTGCCGCAGGGGCACACAGAGACCTGGCAGTGCCTTGTGTGGCTGATGCCAGGCTGTGTATGAAATGGACCCGAGAGGTCTGAAATAAATTGGTGGGGCTGTGTTCATGGGTATTTCACCAGCACGCTGACGTCCCTGTGACCCCACGTTCGTAGGCTGTGCGTTACCTGCTCCTCTGCTTTTCTTCTCCTGCAGAGGCAGATGCTGATTCACGAGCTGCTGCTGTTCAGCCAGCGGCATGTCTCTTCCAAACTCCCTCCGTCGGGTCTGATCCCAAAACAGCGGTGAGAGCCTGGTTGAATCTAGGGCTACTTGAGCCGTAACGTAAGTTAAGTACCTGTTTAAAACAGCATCAGATGCAAGCAGTGCCTAGCAGTGTGAGAAAGCACTGGGGTCTGCCGGCCCAGTGAAATGAGAAAAAAACCTGAAGCGAAAGAAATACAGTTTGGGTACATTCCCCCTAGGAATCCCCCTGCTCCATCTCTCTGCACTCAGGATATGTTCCCACCATGGCAAGGAACAGCATGAACTCACTTTCATTAATTATTTCTTGCCAGACAAACAAAGTGGGAAGTAAATTATGTTTGCTTAAACCACCATGCAGGTGGTCTAAGCGAGTGGATGTTAACTCTGAGGGAGCAGGGGAGGTGTGTGCACCAGGAGTTCGTGTGGGTCAGCTGATACACGATAACTAGCACTGCTGTGGTATCTTGATTGCTTGGCATTGCGTGAACATGCCTGAAGATGCAGATGGTACAAAGCAGAGCAGTGCTTATGAGGCTTTTGAAGCTCACATCTGCTCTTATTTGGTCCTGGAGGCTTTAAGCAAAGACCACCCACTGAAACGAAGAAGAATCATTTTCCTGAAATGCAAGGGACCAAGACACATATTCAACCTCTTTCAATGCCCTTCTGTGATCTTGTGGAGCCTTTGAATTCCTCTTTACCTACAAGAGGTTTACTACAGTGCCAAATGAGTTCCTGGAGCAAAAAGATGCTACTTTCTAAGGAGCTATGTGTTGTTGAGGCTCCACATCTTCCATCTTTAAAGATTAATGCTTCAAGGTGAGTTGTCATAAGTTGCTAAAATAATCTTTTCCCACTGCTTTCCTCATGTCAGCATTTCTGGAGCTCCAGTGCATTGCAGCTGCTGTTGTTATGTAAGGATTTATGAATGGCTGCAAAGTTCAAAGGCATACTGGCAACCCCAAGTCCCCAAAATCCAGGAGTCAGCCAAAGCCCTGCCCTGTTTCCCAAGAAGTTGTTTGCCAACTATTTCTTTTCCTAAATTTTTTATTATTATTAGCCCACAAACTCTGGGATCTCTTTATTCACCTCCCAGTTTTTTGAGCATTTAGGTTGCGCTAGTTTCATGTTTTCAAATCTTTCATCCACAACTTTGAGGGCTAGGGACATACTTTGTTTATAAATGAAAAATACAATTCCCTTTTTTCAAGGAGCTCGGATTTTAGGATATATTCCCCAAAGCATAAAAGTTGTGATAAAATCACAGGAGATGCCAGCAGTGCACAGAGTCTCCTCTGTTTGGAAGAGGGAGGCATTGGACTGCAGCGAGCTGCAGGCATCACTAGCTACTGTCGTGTTAGTGAGTCAAATAAAAATAACATTGTGGTTAAACATCAGCTCTGCAGGCCTAACTGAAGAAGATAACCTCGTCTCCTTCTAGCTGCAGTGCTCCGCCAAAGCACAGCCTTTGCAGTCCCCCAGATCAATGTTCACATTCAAGCTCTCTGCCCCAGAATTCCCTTGCACCCCTGGCAGAGTGCATTTAAAAGTATAAAGCCGTCTATGGGATGCAGAGGAGGCTGGGGCCAGCCAGGCACCTCCTGGGACACCCGGCTGCGGCTGCTTCCAAACCAGGAGCATTTCAGCCCAAGTGATCTTCCTTTCTTCCCTCTTGTTCTTCACTGTTGCTTTAATTTCAGCTTCGTGCCGCCTTTCACGTAGCCCCCCTCAGCTTGAATCAGCTCCCTATTGTCTGTGTTGTCAACACAGCTGTTTAAATCCCTTCCCCCAAATACCCCTGCTTTCCAGAAAGCTCCTGCCTGCAAGGGCCAGGCGCTGTTCTGAGCTTGTGGCTTTTTGTCAGGCCCTGGGCTGAGCTCAGATTCCTGTTTGGACCAGCATGAGGTCAAAATGGAAACGAACTCAGGAAAATCCTCCACTTCAGCAAAGACTGATGCTCGCTGACTGCATGCTGGTGGCTGCTGCAGCGCTCCAGCCTGAGACTCACGGGCAATGCGGAGCAAAGCGAATGATTAGCATTATTAAAAATGCTTTGCAATTATACAGCACCTTTTCATCTAAAGATTTCAAAGCTTTGTAGCACTCACATAAAGTTACTTATTATCCCCTGCGTTTAGCAGAGTCAGGAAACGCAGGAAAGCAGCTAAGTGACTCGCCTTAGGTCATGCAGTAAGTCGGCGTCAGAGGTGGGAACTGGGCCCCAAAGTGCTGACTCCATGGCTCATGCCTCCACGGACACACCTTGCCTTCTCCTGTGCCAGGCCAGCTCCTTGCGGGGTGCAGAGATGAGGGAAGCCCTCGGTCCACCCGGAGGGTCAGCCCAGCCCGGGCAGCGCTCAGGAGGCAGCACCCGCCGTCCCCAAGCCCTGCTCCTTCCCCCCTGGAGCCCTGTGCACACCGCCGAGGGGCTGTTGTGGGATCTGCTGTGCCTGAGGCTGCAGTCTAGCTTGCCACGGCACAGTGTGGCCAAGTCCACAGTGACCTGGAGGGCCTGGAGAGCAAGGTGTGGCGTGGGGTGCCCCTGGGCCGAGCATCGCCACTGCAGCCCCCATCTCCGGCCCTCTCCCTCCAGCCTGCTGGCTGTATGCACGGGGGAAGACTACAGGGACCTTCCTTGACAGGGGACATCTCTAAAGACAGTTCAACCTTGATACCCCAGAACACGCTGTGCAGGAACTGGTGAGGGCCAGAGGCGGTTTTGCTTATATCAGCACTGCAGCCAGGCTGCTACTCTCCTACTCGCCAAGCCCTGGCTACAGTGAAGGTGCGGCAGCACTGACCGACTCCCTCCAGACGAGGTGGTCCAAGCCTGCCAAGGAGCCTCGATATATGTGCAGACACCTGCCAGGAGATCTGAAACACATTTCTAAGATGTTAACGCTCTTTGGCTGGCTCAGACAGCTGTGCTGCGGGATGCACTGGGTGCCAAACCTGCGTGCCTCGCAGCAGGAGAGCTGAAAACGTCAAGCCCTTGTACACCGACACTTCTCTGACTGCCGTCCAGCGCTGGGACTTTGGGACAGTGTGTCAGCAGGGAGGAAAGCCAGAAGGAGGGACTGAAGAGTGAGAGGACAGAAACAGAGAAAAAAGCAGATGTGAAACAGGCTGAAGAAAGGCAGGCAGACCTCTAGACCTCACTGGGCAGGAGAAGGCCTTGGCTGAGTCTCCTGGTCCAGCTGAGGTAAAACACCTTTTTGGTGTTTACCACAAAAGGTGACTTGCAGTTATATTTTTAAGGTAAAAAAGTTATTTCTAAAAAGAGCAACTAATCTACTTCTGCTTTTCCACTGTATTGCTTATTTTACCCTAGAAATATCAGGAAAATCCACTTTGGTCAAGTTTTTTTCTGGGAGACTTGAGATGCTTCAGGTTTTCTAATGATAAACAGTACCTCGCTTAAAATATTATATTCCTGTGATCAAGGCAGGCGTGACTGATACAGCTTCAGACTTCCAAGGGGCGTATGTAAATAAGTAACAGGAACTAATCCATGTAGTCAGCTTTCCTTAGGAGCTTGGGGATTTACATGTCTAAACTTTACTGGGAGGAGACTCCGGGACTGGGGATAAAACTCTAGTTAATTAAGCATAACTGCACTGGGGATAAAAGCCAGGCAAAGGGAAAAACTTGAAGACAGAGACTGCAGCTGAATGAATTTCAACCTCAGAAATGATACTAAGAATGAGCAGTCATTACAAGGAATCATTTTAAAAAGCAAAATAACCGATCAAGTATAAAACCGAAGTCTCAAAAGTGAGTCGGAGTTTTGTCTTTTAAAGGATATTAACAAAAACAGGAAAATGTATTCCCTGGTTGCATATGGCTGAAGAAAACAGGGAAGGAAAAAGAGAGATTACATGGGATAGAGGTTAATGTGTATTAGGTATGTGCAAAACCCAAAATCATCCTTTGCCTTAACTTTCACTGACGATGTTAATCATGTAGCTGCAGATGAGAAGAATAATGGGATGGGGGTATGGAAATGTTCATGGCCAGGACAGAAGCAAATCTCAGGGCTTCTTCCTGCACTGAAGGCAGAGGAACGGGCTAATCCGCATGCCAGAACTCTGGAAGAACTGGCCCGATGTCTTTAACAGGTCCTTCAGTCAGGGACAGGAGCGCAGTGAGCCTGTACGGAAGAGGTGAACTGATCTTGACAAGAACAGGCATGAAGGTTTTGGCTTAATAGTATATGGAAAGCTTCAGGAAAAATGGTGAAGGAAAGGCTAGCAAAAGAGGGAGGTAAATGGCATGAGATTAAATGGGTTTATCAAACCCATTCATCTTTCTTGGGTAAGGCAAGCTGCAAGCCATTTGCTTAGTGAAGGAAATGGGGTGAATCTCGCCTATCTGGACTTAAATTGCACATTTCATACGGTGACATGTGGAAAGTTCTTAAGAAAAAGGAGAACTGATTCAGCACAAGGTAAAAACCCCTTGAAGACCTGCTGTGAGAGCTGCGCATGGCTGTCAAGCTGGAGGGCAGTTACCAGGGGAGTGTTAAACATCACTCCTGGAGATCTGGCAAAGTGCTTTTGTAGATGAGCTTGGCACTAATGTTAGTGGAGAACCGGTGGAATTGCTGATGACAGAAAATAGGAAGCAACTTCATGACAAAGAAGGCTTGAGCTATTACACAGAAAAAAAGCAGTCAGCAGCAGAAAGTGGCGGTCATAGGCACCAATGACCAAACCCTTTCCTACAAGCTAGCTGGCAGCTCACACTTTGATCACTGAATAACTGACTTGCCAACGCAGTGGAAACACGAAGGGAGAAATGCAGTCCTGGAAGGCAGCAAGAAAGGTGCAGCCCGGGCTGCAGCAAAGGCTGGAGTGTGCTTGAGGAGAGCTTCTCTCACTTCATTTTGCAAAGCAAATGCCGAGAGCTGGAGGATTTCTCTGCATAAATACTCCCAGAAAGGGAAAGGGAAGAGCTGATGGTGCTAAGGGCCAGTGCTGGTACAGAATAAATGATCAAAAAGAGGCATCGGACATGTTGGTTAGAAGATCGTTACTAACCATTTGACAATGTGGTTCTGCAAAATATTAAAATGCTTTGAGGACGGAGTTTGATAAGTTTATGAAAAGAATCATATCACATGGTGCCCGTGACAGGAGACCTGGTAGCACAGAAGTTCCTGCCAGTCCTATGCACAAAGGTAAATATTCTGTAACCCTCTGTCAATATAAATATGGAGCATGTGATTATACACGCACAAAAAGCAGGCACATGATTTATTAATCACAAGACCTCAGCTTGTCAAATAATAATTACACACCTCGTTTTAATAAATGGCTCCCTAAGATTTTCTCCCACAGTAAACCAGTAAAAAAGGACAATTATTCCGAGGTAAAGGAGGTATTTCATGTTTCTGGTCGTTAGCTTTCAAATAAACTCACTGTCTGTAACTCTTAAAATCAAGCACTCCCATTTTTTCTGCACATTACACAAGTTCAACCCTTTCCAGTAGCACGTCTTTTCAGGTGCGTGATTGCCCTTTGTTAAGGCAAGAGTGAACAGATGACAAACGCAGCACAGAGGAGACATGCCTGGAACAGTTTTACACAGCAGACCCAATTCTAAGGCTTCTGCCAGGAGGGTGTACTGAGAAAGGTGAAGAGGGAAGGCTTTCTGTGCAGCGTGAGGGGCCAGTCCCAGAAAGCCACGATAGAGATGGGCAAGCTGCGGTTTGGGAAGGCGTTTGTCCAAAGCCACCGCAGCGGGTGACACTTCAGTGTCCACGCTGGGGCAAGCGTGAGCCGATCCCCCTCCACCTCCCACGGGTGCCCAGCCTCAGCAGGCGCTGCACACCCAGGTCTGCAGCGCAGCCCCGTTCCCAGCTCACAGAGGGAGGATGTTCAAAAGCAAGTTTAATTACTGAGCATTAAAAAAAAAAGCAAAGGTGTGTTTTAGTATCCTTTCAACCTGGAGCTGACGCTGCCCGATGAAGAACGGGATTGCTGTGCTTGCAGTTCATTTTATGAAGGCACCTTTGCAGAAGATGCAAAAATAAAAGTAGGCTGAAGGAACAGAAAGCAGAAGGCCAAGAGACAGGCAACTGAACAGAGCAGATTGATTTAACAGACACGATACATTTTTGCTGTCTGCATTATGTGTGGAAATTTAGATTCCAAGTGACGCAGTCACAGACTTGGTTGTAATCAAACAACACTGCCGAGGTGTCAGGAGCACAGATGCTGCCTATCGAAAATATTTAAAACAGAAAGTAAAAACTTTGAAAAACCCGCAGCGGGGAGCGCAACGAGAGCGCTCTGCGAGGTTTCTAGCCCAACGCCGCTTCTCTCTGCCCTCCACCGCTCGCTCGGGTGCTGGAGGTCGGCCGGCTCGGCCGACGGGAGTCCCCCCGGCTACTGCTCAGATAAACCCTGCCGAAAAGCAAGGGCCGGCAGCGAGCTGGCCAGGGCAGCCCGGAGACACGCGGTGCCTATTGTGCACTAGCCATCGGGCTGGGGGGAAGGGCTGCTCCACGCGTTTTGGGGAACTTCAGCCAATGGATTCCTCCCCTGGGTGTTACGGGAGGGCTTGGCCAGCATGTGAGAAAGGGAGGGGAGAGTTTGAAAACAACCCAGCAGGCTCTAAGGAAGGAAGGCGGCTAGAAAGTGACCTGCTCGCCTCCGTGCAAGCATTTTGCTCCAGGTGATCGGCAGCGCTCAGGGTGGAAGCGCAGGAGGGGCCCGGTAGCTGCCGGCGGGTCCCCGCTCGGTGCGGGTCGGTGCGGCGGCGGTGCTGGGCGCAGGTAACCCCGGGAGGCAGGTGGCGGGAGCGGGCGTTGGGCTGCGCAGCCCGCACAGGTTGCCTCGAGCTGCAAATTGGCCAGAAACGGTCGACAGAGGGGTTTTTTTTTTTTTTTTAGATGGGAGGAGGAACTCTGCCCTTTTGTTTTCCTGGGGATTTGGGTGGTATGTTTGCTGTTAACACGGCTGGGGAAGGGAGGCCGGGAGGGAGCAAGCGGGGTCTCTGCAGCTCAGAGATCAGCATGGGATCAGCTGTCTTTTCAATATTGGAGGCGGTTTTGAGGTCAGAAAGGCAAAAAGAGGCAGTATTTCTTAGCAGACCGGTTGATATAATGGAAAAATACAAATAATCTTTCATGTACATCAGCCCTTTTTCAGGTCACAGTGTTTTAGGAATCAGAAAGTCTGTGCAGTCAAATCTAGATGAGATTTTCAGTGACTGATAACCCAGTTGCTAATAGAGACAGAAGTTCAGCAGAAGAAAGAAAAACCACACCATATTTTTGTCTGGAGGTGTGCTGAATAGTTCAGGGGTTTTCATCTTCTGTTGATTACTGACCCAGCTTTTGTGCCTCTTGGAAGTGATCCAGTCCTAAATTTTACCAGAAAATCTTCTAGCAATTTTCCACGGTGCTTGAAAATGTGTCGTTGGCATGATGCACTGATGTGGTATTTTGTGGCACCTTCTATTGTGCAGGTTCAGGTTACTGTTTCAGTAACCAGGTTACTGCCGTATCTTCCCTCTTCCCTGAAAAATCTCTTTAAAGACCCTCTTCTGTCTTGCAGGGGAAGCTGAATTCCATGATCTATTTTAATAGCTAGAATTTATTTTGCAAATCTCGGTGATGACACTGTAGTGGTTTCCTTGGTACGTGCTAGTCAGTGGAGGTGCAAAGAGCAAACTAGAAATTATTTTTTGATTGATGGGGGAACAACATCTTTTGAGGCTGCCTCTAGGTTGCATGTGAAAAAAAATCTTGTGTGAGCATGCTGAACTGTCCTGACTTGAAAATGTCTGCAAGTTAGTGTCTTCATGAACAAGAAAGATTTTCTTTCTGTCATTTGTCTGATGGGGAAAGTATTTATCATTAAAAATACAGCAATCGTGCTGCACATCCTTTTAACAGATCACTGTTGTTTTAATTCTGAAACCTAGTTTGGATGATTCATGCAAAGCTGGGCCAGTAAATTAATTCAGAGGCTCTTACACAAGCAAAGTTTGGCTCTTATGTCAGTCAAAAGTACACTGATTTGGAGTAGAATTATACTGGAAAAAACATGTAAAAATACTGCAAAAGTCAAGTCGTAATCTATTAACTGAGGAGGATTCTCCTGCTGGCAGCTGAAAAATCCTGCAATGCAAACGTACTAAAGCAGAAGGGATCTGTATTTGCTTCCCTCATAGCACTGGACTGCTATTGCTTGGGCTCTCCGGAGTGACAAATTACAGAGAGAAAACAAAGGGTTAGCCGAGTTTTTAGGAGAGACTGTGAATGGAGGCAAAATACATGACAATGAAAGGAGACTATCCTGTCTAATTAGGTGTTTGGCCTCAAGCAGTGCGCGGAGGATAAACAGGGTAAATGTAAACTAAAACAAGGTAGAACGTTTGGAAGGTTTTGGATGGATATGCATGGTTTGTTTAGCTGTCAATCCTAAACCTGCACTGTGTTAAAGTGTTTCAGCAGTGGAGAAGGTGGCTGCCGCACCTTCTACCTGTCAGATTGCCTGAACAGTAGGAATCCTGCCTGCCAACTCTGAGGCACTTGTGGCACTTCCCGGTCACCCTCCCTAAAACCCTGTCCTGTAACACCCAATGCTAAGAAGGTAGAGGGGTTTTGCGTGAATAGGGACGAAAGGTCTGAAACCCCCACGTTAGCCGAGAGCAACACAAAGAGGAGCTAATGTATTATTTTTTCTGATAGTTTTGCTTCAGGAAAAAAAAAAAAAAAAAAGATTTCTAATTGAAGGAGGAGGACACGATGTTGAAAAGGAGCCAGGCACAGCTGTCCAGGTTTCCATGGCCGGCTGTGCTGCCCGTGCATGTACGGCTCTCCTCTTCCCGGTCAGGCTCTGTCACAGGACCCGCGAACACCCATCCGTCCCCTCACATGGTCTCTGGGTGCAACTGTTCGCCCACATCCCGGAGCCTGTCGCTTCAGCTCTAACCTAAACCCCCTCAGAGGTATTGCTGGCTGACGTTAACGATCCTCCTCGACGTTCAGAAGTCAGGAGGTGATGACCTGGTGCACTTCTGTGAGCGGACAGGGGTGTTACAACAGGGAAATGGAAGTTGCTGGTCGGGTGTGTGTGCGATGGCCTCAAAGGACGCCTTTTCATGCCAGCTTTGTTTGAACCACCAGGCCGGACATCCCAAGCGGCCGGACGCGCCCGAGGGCCTGTGCAGCACAGGCCTGGAGCAGGAGGGAGAGCAGCGCGCCGCGGAGGCGTCTCCCCGACTCCCTCACGCACTCCCGCCGCCAGGAACGCGGCGCTGGTCGCCGTGCTCAGCCGGCCGGGCCGCCGCACGACGGGTCCGCTCCTCACGGGCCGGGCCGGGCCGGGCCGCGCCGCCGAAGGCCCGGGGCCCAGCGGCCCAACCGACCGGCCCGCTCCTCCCCTCCCCGCACGAATGGCTCCTTCCCGCTCCCTCCCCGCCGGCGCCCCCCGAGATGGTTTCGCCCTCCCCCCTCTCTCCCCCATCCTTTTCCTGAGTGCTGAACGCCCTCCTGTCCCCACCCACCGGTGTCCCCGCCTGCCGATTGGCTGCGGCGACGGGCGGGAGCCAGCCAATCCGCGGCGCCGCTGGCAGACGTGTCGCTGGGGGGAAGAAAACAAAAACAAGCAGGCAGGGGCGCGCGCGGCCGAGGGGGCGGGGCCGGGCGGCGGTGGCGGCCGCGGCGGGAGCGGAGCGGCGGGGCACGCGGAGCGCCGCCGCCGGTAACGGGCCCGCGGGCGGCCTGTGAGGGGAAACGGCCCCGCCCGGCCCGGGGCGACTCGGCCCGGCCTCCCTGCGGGCGCGGCGGCCTTGCGGGGTGCGTGGGGGGCGGCCAGGCCGCGGGGCGCTCGGCGCCGTGAGGAGCTGCTCCCCCTGAGTGACCCCCGCCCCGCTCTCGCTGCCCCGCCGCGGCCGGGCCCTCGGACGGTGGCAGGCGGGCTCCGTCGCGCAGGGAGCCCCGCTTGCCGAGGCGTTGCTGAGGGCGCTTCCCGGGCGCAGCAGGGCCCGGCTGATGGCTGCCAGGCCTGTGGCGGCGGGGCCCTGCGCCAGCCGTGCCGGCGCCGGCCTTCAGCCCTCGGTCACCCCGCTTCTGAAGGGCCGGAGTTGCCCCGCCGTTGGTTTGTTCCAGCGGCGCGGGTTTTGCAGGGGGAGCTAAACCTTCACCGCGCTGATCTGGCGTGTGGCGGTAACAGCTGGTGGTTGCGGGTCTCCAAAGCCTTGGTGATGGGGAGCGTTTGCTTAAAGTTAGGGGGAAGAGAAAAATCGTGTGAGCTGTGTGGAAATTCCTCAGGCATGCTTTGTATAGATGTAAAGTTTTGGTCAGTTTTGGAAGCTTGTTTCTACAGGGTGTGTTGTTCCTAAACGTTAATTTGCAGCTATTTACCTGCTGGGGTAGAATTGCCTGTTTAGATGAAGTACAGGTAGTGGTGGTGCATATGGAACTGGGCACCTTGTATTGGTGGTTTTCAGTGACTTAGGAAATACCCTCCTCTGCTGAACTACTTTAAAAGTACTATTCAGTCACTGATTAATCGTAATAGCTCTTGCAGCATTGTTCTGCAGATGCTTAAATTTACTTCTCTACGTTTTATTCCCGTGTTATTTCTTCTAACATAAAATTTTGGGGTTATTTATACTGGTCTTTTTAATGCAGGTTTTCAAATTGTGTTTTGTAGTTGATTGGTAATACTGTGTGGTATAATTCTGCAAAATATAAAGTGATTTATTTGGTACAGTGATAAATACCAGCATCCTGAAGCTCCAGCAGACCTCTTGGCTTGAGTTAATGAGAGGGTGCATTGCTACAGTGAGAGTACGTCTCCTGATCAGTATGACAACATGAATTGTAAAGCTCAGTTATTCCATCATCCTCGTTACAAAGCACGGTGCTGAATCTCAGCAAGACAGCATGTGGAAGTTGTGTTATTACATTGCCATAGGTGGAGAATTCCAAGTGGGGACCTATATGGAAAAAAATTCAGGACTTGATGACAAATGATGAAAGTCATGAATGTTATTTAACACAGGTTTTGTCCTTTGTCTTCTTTTTCAAAGAGGTGGACAACTGATGGAACATTCCACTAGGAAGAATAAAATTGTTCTTACAAGGTAGTTTGCTCAGGTTAGACTGAGATCCATACAAAAAAAAAAATTAAATCTCTCAACCAACAGTGACTGGGAACACTTGAGAACTCCTGAATGATTGATTGAGGTAACTCAGAAAAAAAAAACGTTTATCTAAAAAAATGGTGTGGGGCAGGGAGGACTTCTTGTTACACAAAGCTGTTAACTGTTTGGGTTGACATGAGGCAATGCAAGATCATGACAGCTTGATACTGTGCCCAAAACCAATTTCTTTATTGCTAACGGTCTGTGATGAATCATTTGCAGTTAATAGGTCTGTGGTAGGCAAGTGGGCATAAGAGGGGAAAACAAGGAAAGAGAAGAAAGGGGGAAGGGAGCGCTGTGGTTTGGTGTCACAATCTTGCCACTCAACGGTAAGCTTTTTCAGGGCAGCAAAGGATGAGAAAGGGGGGAAAAAAAGAGCCACTGAGTTCTTACAGGGCAGACACACCAGTGATATTCACAGGACCACGAAGTGATCTGTGAAAGTCTTGCAAGTGACAAAATGTATGGGGAATTCTGGAGCTGCTTAATTGTTTGTGTACATAATGGAAAGATGGATGATGCCATCTCTTTCACAGTGACATGGGGTGGTGTGTAGAATAGCAGCTGCTAGGAAGAGGGAGGAAGAGTAACGGAAAAAGAGAAGTGTTCGACTCCATCCCTTGCAGACTGAATGGTGGTTGTAAGGGATGTTTGAAGGGTGCAGAAACAGATGTGAACACTTGACAGCTGTATGTACACATACAGTAAAACATAAAAACCATGTCCTTGAGGGGAGGAACAAAAAATAGCTTGTCTTCTAAGGGCTGGTGTGAATTCGATAAATTGGTTCCGTTTTATCAGTATAGTTCACCTGAAGAACATTTCTGTTGTGGATGCAGTTATAGCATTGATATTGTGTGCTCATGCAGATAACCACTTTGCAGAATAGGACAGTCTAAGTTGATAGAGGTGGCTTTTATCAACTAAAAAAAGCTGCATACAGAGGGCTTTTACCCTTAAAGTAACGGCTTTTATCCTGGTGCCTCATTTATAAGCAACAGAACTGACAGCTGCCAAGACATCAGAGCTTAGGTAGCTGTGTTTGAGGGTGGTGCTGTCTCATGTTACACTGTTTACCTTCCCAGGAACTTTTCTGTCGTTACTGATAGTTAACTAGAACTAAAAAAAAAAAAAACCCAACATTTCTGCGTTGTATTTTGCAGCTTTTTATTTCTTTAAGATTTGGTCTAGTGCATTTCTTCCCCTAAGCTTCTCTGTTTCTATTTAGGCCTTGGCGGGAAAACATTAAGACTACATTTCGCCATCAGTTCTGTTAAGCAACTATGGAAATAGAAAAGGAGCAAATTTTTATTACCCCAACAGGTAAGTAATATATTCGGTATTTTTTTGGTTTTTACTTAAAACTGCTTAGCTGACCTGAAGTGTTCTCTGTAGAAAAACTATATTACCTGTTAATTTTTTAACAGCACTGGTTTTAAAAAAAAGAATCTTCATCAAAAATTTACATAGTATTTCTTTCAATTATGTATCATAGTATCCTGCTTGATTACATTTATTTCAAAATTTGTTAAAGTCATAAAGTTAACATTTCTTCAACCTAGTAAATATAGTGACTCTGGACTCCTTATCGTCTGACATCCAGTGGTACTGGTGTGAAGAAAAGAGTAAGATCAAAAGTGAAACGTGTAGGTGCATTTGAGACGTACAAATTCTGCTTTTATGTAGCTGTTTAGCTTAAAATTAGAGGAAACAACCGATGAAAGGCTTCAGTGGAAGTGGGCTGGCATGGCAAAAATTCACTGAATGTGTGTTAAGAGACTGCCCTGAAATTGTCTGTTTTGTTCATATCACAAACGTGTTTTGTCCATATCAGAAACGTATTTTGTGATGCTTAGTCAAGTTAACACAGTCTTCCAAAGTTTATAATGATCTGCACTGACCTCTTCATACCAGAGAGTTTTTCTAGGTTTTACATTTTTTTCAGAAAAAAAGTGTATATATATCTATATATATGTTAAGATGGTATGTAATGCAGTTGGAAGTGGTGACATGCTCTGTATGACCTCTTATTTTAAACCAGAACTAGTTTAATGTAGAAGATAGATTGCTTCTTGGCATTTTAGAATAGTATTTAGATAATAGGTGGGGAACTGCTAGGTATCTACATTGACCTAATTTGGTCCAGTGAAATTTGTGTGTAGGTAAGTATTAGCTGAATGCTTTGTTAATTAAAGTAGCACCATAAAAGCACAGATTTTAAGTGTGCCTGCTAGGCTTAGTAGCAGGGTAGTAAAAGAACTATGCAGAACTTTTTAATATATAGTAAGCAAAGTCTTAAAGCTTGTACAACACTGTTATTGCTTATATATGTGTATGTATATGATGTAAAAATGAGAAGCTGAAAGGAAGATCTGCATAATTTTATATGTACTTTTTATAAAATTATTTTATTTTAGAAAATTGTTGAAAACAAGTGTATCTGTTTAACCCATTTTTTCCAGTCTAAATAGGAAACTATTAGTGGAAGGCCAGTTAGTTATAGTACTATGGAGAAAGACATTGCAGCTGGAAGCGATAGTCTTATATAAAAAAAAAAGTTTAGTAATGCAGTGAGAAATGTTAAGTTTTACGGGTTGGATGTTTCCTGTGGAGGATTTCCTTTAGTCTCTAACCTGAGATCAGGATTGTGTAAGGAGGTTGGACCGTAGCCTTCCCTTTTATCCTTAGTTGTTAGATTCAGGACTGACTTGTGTTAATTGTTGGCCATTTTCTTGGGAAACTGAGAAAGAAGTACGAGGTCATTGAGTAGTGTAGTTCCTGGACAGCCAGATTGCATGTCTGAACTGGAGAAATTAATGGGAGAGTGAATATGAAGAAGAATTTAAATTCGTTAGTCTGAGATGAGCTGGTTGTGCTGCTGGGGTCTCCCTGGGGAATGAGAGGAAGGAAACCTGTTCGGTTTTGCTTTTTCCCCAACCCCCCTCTCTGCTAGCTTTATGCAAATCTCTCATTGTTCTATGAAAATGTTAGACAAACTGAGAAAGCTTGTTATGGGGAATCTTTTCCTGGACATGATGCATGCTTTTCTTTCTTGGCTTGCTGCAAGCGTAAAAGGAATGCTTTTGTGTGAGTAATGAGTGGAAAGATGAAGCTTAGACTGGAATGGCTGCATTATTGTTCAGCTATAGCATTCCCATCTGTGAACACTAGTATCTAAATGTTATTTCTTTGATCATGAAGGAGGCAGTTGCATCAAACTTGCTTCATTTTGTAGTGCGTTATCCTCTTTGATATGGGTAAATACTTTGAGGTTGGAAATGTTTTATTAGCACACTTTGCTTTCAAAACAATTTTTCAAGAACCTGTTTTGAATTGAAAAAATACAGTTCTGAGAAGTATTGCCAAATGAACATTGCTAATTAGAATGTATTGCAATGGTGAAGTATTACACTCAGCTGAGTTCAAATACAAATTTAAAATACTCTTCATATTCTGGGTTAATGGCAGTGAACTTTTCTGTAAAGCAGGCTTGGCACAGCTGCTTCTGTGTGCCTCATCATTGCACTTCCTAGGGTTGGGGCTGTTGGGTGTATCTTTGAGACTACTGAATGCTCAAGAAAAGAAGGGCTGTCTGAACAGAGAGCTGGGGCTGTTCCCTTTGCCTGTGTGTTTTCCAACTTGTAAGGACTCCCAGGGTGCTCACTGGAATGTAAATAGGTCCCCAGGTGCTGCTTTTTTGTCTTGATGGGTTAAGAAGGGGAAGAAGAACGTACAAAGGCTTTAGCTCCTAATGCTTTCAGTAAGACATTTTGCAGAACCATACAGCTCAGGTGGGGACATCCTAACTTTGTGAAATAAAAGACTTTAGATCCAAATTTTAAATGTGCATTAACTTCCCAAAAGAGTGAAATTACTGCACTTCTCAGTACTCAGAGACATTTTGCAGATCCTTAAGCTGTGAGAGATGTTTTTGTTGCCTGTGAAACAAAGCTAGTTACCTGTTATATATTACTGTGCTGGAGAATAAACCATGGCCATTTTAGAAACGGTCTTGACACAAGCTACAGTGAGGGGCAATCCATAGACAAGAGAGATACCACTGTTTCAAAAGACTTTATTCTATGAGTCTTCGTTACTGAACTCACCAAGCTTTGCATTAAATGGCATTTTTTTTTCCATAACTTCAAAAACAAAAAATAAAAGGAGTCATGTTTTTGTAGTCTTGTAAGTCTAAATCATTGCTTTTCCAGCTGGTGAACTGTACTTGAAATTCCTTGAATGAGGGGAATGTTGGTTGATGATTTAGGAAATTAATTTCACTTTGGTGACTAGTCTGTTAACATTAGTGAGTTCTTAGAGAATTTACCGTATTGGCAGTTGTGTTTGTTTCTAAATCTAGAGATGAGTGGGTGGAGTGAGAACAAGGCACTTAGATCTTATGCACTGAGGAGTTCTGATAGTCTTTGTTTAACAAGGGTGGGGTTTTATGTGGTTTACCTGTTTATAAATGGTTTATTCATTTGCCTTCCAACTCTTGACATATGCTCTGTTTAGATTGTGGATAGTTTGTGCAGGGGAATAAGGAACTCCTTATTACTGTGATGTACAGACATACTGTAAAAACACCATAATTTGCCTTAACACTGTTGGAAATAACATCCTTTTTAAATGCAATGTGGTTTGGTATTCTAACATGAAACTGCTTAAAACTATAACAGATTTTTTTGCTCTGTCTTCTTTTTAAGAACTGGAGAATCTAAGTGATGCTCCGTTTTCCGGTGATGAAGAAAATGGTGGGTCTGAGGAACGAAAGACTGAAATCAATGGAAACTGGATTCCTGCAACTTCAATTACTGAAGCCAAAATAAATGCTAAAGCAAAGAGACGGTTGAGGAAAAATTCTTCTAGAGATTCTGGGAGGGGAGACTCTGTTAGTGACAATGGAGAAACACTGAAGGTTGGAGTTGTACCAACGAGCCCAAAGGGGAAACTCCTGGACAGACGATCCCGGTCTGGAAAGGGAAGAGGTCTTCCAAAGAAAGGTTGGTGTAGCTTAGTGAAGAGAGTAGCATGGTAAAGATTCTGTCCAAAATGTAGTGTTTTATTTTTCTTTTCACTGGGAGTCATTTCCATAAACCAGAGTCTCTGTGCAGGCATTTGGTTCTTCATGTTAGATAGCAGGTGGCAATAGGAGCTCTAGTGGGTGGCATTTTTATCAGAAAATTTTATGCGTATCATCAGTTAATTTCCACCTTTAAGGTAGTACGTTTTCTCAGCGAATTTAATACACAAATTTGAACTGTTGGTGGTTCACAGGACTGTTATTAATGCAAGCACGGTTATATTTGGAAGTACAGTTTCAACCTTTAGTAATTAATGTTCAGTTTCATACTGCTTCTAGTGTCTTACTGGAAAGTGATGAAATGACTGGTTGCTGAAGTGGGAACACATCACACAAACACACCCTTTTCAGCATATATTGTTAGTCAGGAGGTGGGCACATGCAGTGATATGTGACTCAAGTGAGAGAATGTTGGGTTGAAAGAAGTATTCTTTGTAAACTGGCGGTCCTTGCTTACTGTCCCATTTTTGCCAGGTGGAGCAGGTGGTAAAGGAGTTTGGGGAACACCAGGTCAAGTGTATGATGTGGAAGAAGTAGATATTAAGGATCCTAATTATGATGATGACCAGGTAGGCAAATAATGTCTTTGCAGTGTTGGTTTTTATTTCCTTTGTTGATTTCAGTTGTTGTGATGCTTATATTGATGGAAGTTTGACCTTATGAGTTATGTGAATGTCAGCCTGGGCTCATTTTTATGTCGAAGAATGGATTATTGGCTAAAGACAACTAGTGCAGAAGTGTCAGTGTAATACTCGCAGGCCGTACCCCACAAGCTTTCTCTCTGTGCCTGACAAGGCAGCACCCTTTTCCCAAGTGTGTTCTTCACTGCTGGTGCCCCTGGAGGTAAACGTTGCAGCGCTGCTCTATATTGCAAACAGGCACCAGGTTAAAAATGCAACACGGACTTTCTCAAGTCAGGAGATTAGTAGGGGACAGTATCCTTTATGGATTTTTCTCTCCCCTGTATTCCCAACCTCCCAACCCTCCCAACGTCTTCTATCTACTTGGTATAAACACCTCAAACCTAGTAGTACAAAGCTGGTAGCCAGGATATTTTGTTTACGTATTTATTTAAGAGTATGTTGTGAAAGATTGTACCTTACAGCCATATCATGGGGGGGGGGATGGGCAGGGAAGTAAAGCTCATTGGGCTTTATAACATTACATTGCTGAGGAAAGGAACACTGAATACAAACACAGATTACTAAAGTCTCCGAGATCAATACACTTGTGAGACCGTGAGTAAATTCTGTATAACATAGTAGAGGGATGGTGGTGTCCCTGCTTGCTGTAGCCATAGCTGCTGAGAGGATGGTATATGGTAATATCCAAACCTTCTTCCAGTATCAATTTTTTCCCTGCAAGTCAATGCTTTACATTAACAGAGATAGTTATTAAAAATGAAGCTGATGAGTGCATAAAGGAAAGTTTAATGAAGAACGAGTATTCCATGGAACTTCCGTATGCTTAGCTTTTGTAAGGCTGTAAATGGAGACTGCTGTGACGGAAGGATAGGCTTTTGGACTTCTGCTATACTTCTTGATCATGGAAAGCTCCTTTCCAGCAAGCATTGGTTGGAAAACTTTGTTCAGATTTCTGTGGTCTGTAGTATTGCTCTGAATGTTACTTCTGTAGTCGGTGAGGAGTAGGGAACTGAGTTACAGTGGGGAGATCTGGTCGTGCTGCATGCAGGGTTAGGTTATACAGGAGGCAGTTGCTGTGTGATTCTTTCTTTTTCCCCCTTAGGGAATGTCTTCGCTCACAAATATTCTGAAAATGCCTTTTCTCTGATTTGTATGTGCTATCACCTGTCTGGTCACGCAGTCACTAAGGAAGAGGGAAAACAGGCAGGCTTGCTGTCAGGGACTGGAGTGCCACTTGCAGGGCAAGGTGCTAGAAGTTAAATCTTGTGCTGTGGCACAGCTAACTGCTGAGCTGGGACAGGAGGTCCTGTTGCTCTCCCTTCAGTATGCAGTACATGGGTACTTGATCTCTGTGTTCGTGTGGTGTCAGCAGAATCCTAGGAACAGAGTTTGGAGTGTTTATGGTCGTTTAAGAGTAAATTGAGCCTTTCAGTTGAATTCAGCTAACAGTAAATTCAAAATATAAGCAGCATGGCATTTACCCAGCATTGTCCACACTTTAATGGCAGAGACATAATCTGATGTTTTCTGGCAGGATACTGACTATGGAGACTGAAGCATTAAGGATTTAGAAGATATATTTTAATGCTATTAGTACTGCATAAGATGTAAGAAGAGACAATACCGTTTACAAAGGGTATATGCTTTTGTTGCCTTTTAAAATAGGAGAACTGTGTCTATGAAACAGTAGTTTTACCTCTGGATGAAAGAGCATTTGAAAAAACGTTAACACCGATCATACAGGAGTATTTTGAACATGGAGATACTAATGAAGTTTCGGTATGTCACGTGTCTTTTTACTGCTTTGTTTTAGGGGGGCAAACCTGTAGCACTCCAACTGCCAGCTGTACATGAGTGTATAGAGATGTTGGCAGGAAATGTGCAATAAGAATACCTATGCAGTTATAGTCATTACATGAGCAGAAACATCTATGTAAATATATAAGCATATAAATATATATGTAATGTGTATATATTTATATAATAAAAAGTTATGAAATCTTAATCTGTTTTTTTTTCAAATCTTATTTAGGAGATGCTGAAGAATTTAAACCTTGGTGAAATGAAATACAGCGTGCCAGTGCTGGCTGTTTCCTTGGCATTGGAGGGGAAGGCTAGTCACAGGGAAATGACATCTAAGCTTATCTCCGACCTTTGCGGGACAGTAGTAAGCAAAACTGATGTGGAAAAATCCTTTGACCGACTGCTTAAAGAACTACCTGAACTGGTGTTGGATTCTCCCAGGGCACCACAGGTATGCTTGAAAAGCTTTATGCTAGCATTCAAAAGCTTCTTCTTTTAAGTTGTGGCTAAAATTGATCAATTAAACTGAAACAGAGTCTGTATTTTGAAAAATATCTATGGATTGTCTTGCTGTCCTGTAATCCCCACCAATTTCCCAGGTGGTTTTTACTTTGAGATGGCTCATTTAAATAAAATCTGAAACCCAAGCACATTGTAATTGTCTACTTGGAACTACTTTGAAATTCAACATTTAATTAAAAACGCTTGTTTTGTTGCAGTTGGTGGGCCAGTTCATTGCTAGAGCTGTTGGCGATGGGATTCTAAGCAGCACCTACATCGATGGCTACAAAGGCACTGTGGATTGCGTCCAAGCTCGGTAACTTTCTTCGTTTCTTTATGTAGCTACAGTTTTCTAATCCGTGTGCCAAAGATGATGATTGTGAATTTAGGAATTCAGGATAAATCATGTGGTTCTCTAAGACTTAATATTTTTTAATTTAAAATGATAAAAAAGAAACCCACAAAGTCTGCAACAACAAAATCCAGAATGACTCAGGTCAAAGGAGAAATACCGAAAGTGCCTGAAAAATGTATTAATACATTGAGTTCAGTTTGTCCGGTTTGTTGTCCATCTTATGCTTGAGGGTGGGAAAAAATCAGCTGAAACAAGAAGTGATTATGGAAGGTTTTGTCTTTAGAAAAAGCTTTAATATGATTAATGAGTAAATATAGCATCAGGACAGCTGCTGTAAATATGTTGTGAAACACACAAGGGATTAACTGTTTTGCCTTATAAAGGTTTGAAGCTCATGCAGTGCTTTCCCAGACTTCCTCTGTAACGCTTTACTCGTCAAGAAGTATAATTGTTTTCCATGTCAGGGTGAGCAGTTTGGAGGAGCAATCTCTGACAGTTGTTTTAATAACTAGCCACATTTTTTTATTTCCCCTCCATAAGTGTACGTTTCAGGCTTGATACGGAGGTACTAAAATCTTGATGCTTCTAAAGCTCCACCCATAAGGATTATAGGTGGGTACTTGTAGAAGGCAGGGAGATGCTTAGCTGCCTAATTTGAGGGTTCAAATTGTGAAAATTGTCTGACAGTTGCAGAAATGTCTCCTGTGATTTGAAGGATTGTAGCCTGCATACTGCACATCTGGGGTGCGTTGCTGCCTTTGCTATTTCTTGGCCAGTCTTTTCTACTCGTTAAATCTTGGTGAATACAGTTATTGTTATTGGCAAGCCCCCAGTATGAGGACTGGGATAACTGTTCCTTCTTTAGCTGGATGGTGCCTAACTGGATCTGAGATTTCTTTTTTTCACCTTACTTTCTTTCTCGTTCTTTTCTCCATGAACTGGCAAACTTCCCCAGTTCCTGCCATCTTTTTGCAACTACACGTTTGCCTCCTGAAGTGCTGTTTTGGCAAATTCTCAAGGTTTCATAATTCTTTAGACCCAAACAGAAAATAGTATTTCAGTAGGAAAGCTGTTCTTCGGTGTGGAAGCAATTCAAGCCTCTCTTATTTGAGATACACATGCCAAGCTGCATTCTTGGAGCAGCCTGGATACAATCCATCTCTGCATAAGAAAATACCAAGTTCTTTCTTGTGAGGATGTTTCAGATTCTGCATTGATGATTCAGATCTGCTGCCACCACAGGATTGTGACCTGTCCTAGCATGGCATAACGAAAGCCGTAGAGATGGCAGAATGTCCCCATGGAGTTGCTGACCCTGACCTCTTCCCAGGGATCTGGTTGCTTTGCCCAAAGTGGAGTGGCAGTGGGGGAAGTTACAAATGCCTTTTAATGAAGTTTTGTAATAACTTTTTAACATCAACTTTGTTTTCTAGAGCTGCCCTGGACCGCGCTACTGTGTTGCTGAGTGTGACAAAGGGTGGAAAGCGTATAGACAATGTGTGGGGGTCAGGAGGTGGCCAGCAGTCTGTGAAACACCTGGTTAAAGAGGTAACTGACTTCTGCAAAGCTCTCCTCACTAGAATTTACTGTTTGTCTAAGCTTATCTTGTTTGGTGTGGAGTGAAGAGATACCTATGTCCTGTAGCAAAATGATGTCTTTGAGTGTTTTGGCTTTTTTAAAAAAAATAATTTATACAAAGTAGTTTTTGAAAACTGGTGTAGATAATTTTGTGGATTTTTGTAGCATTTGTCAGTGGTGGGAACATGCTAGTACATACTCTGTATTGCAAGTATACATTTATTGTTGCTTTAAGCACTTCGCTTTTTAAGAGCTTACAGTATAAAATGGTGAAGTCATTAGAAGAGCCAAGATGAAACTGGCTAAACTGGAGAAACTATTACTATTTTTTGGCATCACTGATGAAAAGCACAGTAATAACTCAGAAAAAGAGAGAGGAAGAAACAGGAACATTCAGAGATCCATGCCGTGAATTAGGCAGGTGTAAAGGAAATGGTTACGTTATAATTTCTAAGTTGTGAGCGTAGGATGATAGGAGGAGGAGTTCAGGGCAGAAGATAAACTTAATCATACCCACATTAACCTTATATGGCGATATGTGTCTTATAAAGCAATGCTTTTGGTGCCTGTGTATCCGCATTAACACTACGGATAGGTATTTGGCTTGCACCGTGTTTCAGGGTGCTGATAAGGTCTCAGTTTAATTACATTTATAAAAACACTACCAGCAAGTTTCAGGAACTAACTTGCTGCTGGGTTGATTGCACATTGTCAAAACAGTTTTATATCTAATTAGTGTTGTTCTTTTTGTTTGTTTTAAAATTGAATAGATTGATATGTTGCTGAAAGAGTATTTGCTTTCCGGAGATGTTCTGGAAGCTGAACGTTGCCTTCAGGAACTGGAAGTACCCCACTTTCACCATGAACTTGTGTATGAAGTAAGGAGAAATCGGAGTCTCTTTAATAATTCTCAGTAATACCAGCAGGTTTGGTTTTGTTTTGATGTGGGCATGGAAATAATATAACTGGAACCTGTTGCGAGTTCTGATGTTGCTCGAATAACTGAATTGTTCCATGTAACGTTAATGGTTTGTGTGCACATTGTGCAACGAGTAAGCTGCTGCTGGCTCTGGGAAGATCCAGCATTAATTTTTGTTTGTTGGGTAAATAGCTTAATTCAGATTATTATAGATTCCTGAAAAATAATTTTCTGCTGAGGAATTGCAGCAAAAAGCCATGCTTTGTTTTGGTGGTTATTTCCTTTTAGTTTCAGGTATCTGGGTATTCTAATGGGTGTTACCTGGTTTTCTTAAGTTATCGAGCTTCTTTTTCAGGGTGGAATTGTTCCATCTAGCACATTTGTAAAAGCTCTGAGGTATTTCAGAACCAGATTCTTTGCTGTATCTGGGAGATTGTTCCCATTTGCACTCTTTTATCTGACAAATTGAGAAATGGTTGTTTAACAATACAGCTGAACACCCACAATCTACGAAATTTTCTTTTCAGTAGATTGACTCCTTTTAGAAAATTCCTTCATGACAGAAAAACATTAGTTGATGGGGGTTGTGGAGGTTTGTAGATTTTAAACTTGGAGGTTCTTCTAAAGTCACAGTTACAAAGTAATCATAGATAGAAAATTAATTTCACAAAATTAATTAATTGCCATCTGTACTGCAGCAACCATATGGATATAGTCATGATTCTCTCAAATCTGAGCCAGAAAGGCAGGGCTTTTCGTTCTGTCTAGTCCTGTCTGGTTTTCCATACCTTTTAACTTTATCCATATAACTTCCCATCAGTTTTTCTTTTCAAATCATAAACTGAAATTGTGAGTGGATGTAACAAAAGGACTTGCCTCCCCAGAAAATGCACAATTCACTCCTTTTCACACCTCGTATGCTTACACAACATGTACTTGAACCACTGTTTTCTTTTTAGTTAAAACACTTGCATGATTTGTTTTAGGCCGTTGTAATGGTTTTGGAGTCAACTGGAGAAAAGACCTTTAAAATGATACTGGATTTGTTGAAATCTCTCTGGAGGTCATCTGTCATTACTATGGACCAAATGAAAAGAGTAAGTGTGGCATTTAAGAGAATTTTGGGTAAGGTCTTCCAAAATTTGGATAGTTTTTACATTCTTCTAAGTACTATTTGTAGTCTGTGGCTGACTGCTACATTTGTTTCAATTCTCCATGGTTGTTCTGCATCCCATACAAATCCTCTGTCACTGATTCATGTAGCAATGCTTGTCCTGTACAAATTAATCCCGAGCAGTAGTTCTCTGCAGCACTGCAAGGTACAGAATATTTGAATCTTCAGTCAGAGATTGCCAACTGCTTCTATGCAATTGAGTTAAAACTAATTGGTTAAAACTGATCATCTAAAAGGCTGCAATATAGCTTCATTTTCTTAAGTAAAATTTTTCTTTTTATCCAGTAGTTCTTCGTAATTGTAGCAGTACAATAAGGACCCACTTAATTACAAATGTCAGTTAGAACAGCTAATATTGTATACAGTTGGAATCATCTGTGGGTTTGCTTCTGGGTGTGAATATAGGACAGCTGTTCTGTCCCAGGGCAAACTAAGACCTGTGTCAAAATGTACCCAGCCATTCTGCTGGCGGGAAGCGATGAAGTCATCTCTGGTGCTCACCAGTGTTTCCCTTACTGCATAAACTCTAGTGGTGGAGATTTGTGGCTACGCTTTGTTCATTTACATGGAATAAAAATTAACTCTTCTTCCTTGTGTTATGACCCATGTGATAGCAGCCAGGCTAACATACACAGTCAGTACTGTCTGGATTTCTGGCTTCTAAAGAAGTTAAAAATTCATCTGGTGTTTTTATGTGGACAGATACTATGGTATTGGCTGGTATTATACTGTGCTTTTACACTGACTTGCAGCTGCTTTGCTTTAGGTTTGTTGAAACTGTCCATAGTATACATGAAACTATACTGAAAAATAAATCCTCCGAGTACAAAAGGGTATTTAAAAAACATGTAATAAAATCGCAGAATAACCAGATCATTATTTGAATTGTTACATTGCAGGGCTATGAACGAGTTTACTGTGAAATCCCAGATATTAACCTGGATGTGCCACACTCCTATTCTGTGCTGGAGCGGTTTGTAGAGGAATGCTTTCAGGCTGGAATAATCTCCAAACCACTGAGAGACCTCTGTCCTTCAAGGTACTTGTTTTATTGTAGATAGGGGAAGGCACTGCTTTTTGTCCCCACTGTAGGTGACAGAAAGTAGGATCTTACGACCAAAGTATTACAGATTGAAACTGTAAACTGTGGAGGATGGAGAAGCAGAGGGTTGGAGGGGTAAAAAGAAGCTGCACTGATGTGAAACCTGTTATGTGGAGGCTGGGATAAATACTTGAGGAAAGGAAACCTCCGTTGAGTCCCAGGCAGCACGGCTGTGTGCTCTCCAGAGGATGAAGACCTGCCTCTCCTCTGTTTTGCTTGGTAGAGGTCAGTGCAGCACTGAGGTGGAAAATTCAGGTGTCTCAATGCTCCATGTAGGTGACAGAGGAAAACTGTCAGTTACAGTGGGGGGAAAAAAACCTGAAAAAAATTGCTTTAAAAATGGTTTAAACATACCAAATGGCATGAATGGAGTTCTAAGATGAGACCACCAATTCTAATGTTTAAGACAAAAAAGGAACAGGATGCTTATGTGGCAAAATTCTACATACATGATCCCTTCGTATCTGTCTGTCCTGTGGTTTGTATCGTGCTTTTAGTTTGTTACTGTTTACTTATTCATAGCGTAAATAATGCTGTTTGAACTGCAGCTAATCAATATTCTGTTCTCTCCTTACTGGTCACAACACAATTAATAAGTTTCATTTCCTGTGAGGAATACATGTACCTTTTTAAATATGATGTTAAGACTGTTATTTGCAATTTTATGCACCAGGGATACTAATTATTAGACAGATCTTTTCAAGTTTGGGTGTTTTGTTAGGCTTCTTAAACCATCTTGACAGCTTGCGATAAATTTGTATTTTGAAATGTTAGTGTCTTTATCAAAAACAGCCTCCATTTGTGGGCTGGAGGCTTAAAATTGAGTTTGTGTGTATCTTCGTATCAAATTTTTTGCAGGTTTAGGGTCTGGGAGGGTTGAAAGTCATCACTGCAACAAAAGCCTGGTTATACCTCAGTTACTGTTAATAAGTTGAGAGGCATTTTTGGCTTATGTGCTTCAGGTTTGGGTAAAAACCCACCATTCCTAGGCTTCCAAACTAGCATCTTGCAAGTGTGAACATTAAAAGGTGAGCAAAGAAGAAAGCACTTAATGCGAATTTTGAAAAGCTTCTTGCAAATAAACCTAGATGTAAGATTCAGATGGATTTTAAGCAATTTATCAGTGATCAAGAATGTCAGCTAATCTTGCTGAACTCGAGCACCTCATATTTGACTCCCGAGACCAAATGAAGATTCTTCTCAGGGATAGGTAAGACAAAAACAACTGATGCTTCTTTGAATTACTGAAAAGATACTTTCTGCTTTCTTACAGGGGCAGAAAGCGTTTTGTGAGTGAAGGAGATGGCGGTCGTCTTAAGCTAGAAAGCTACTGAGTGTGAGAACCAATTCCGGAAGCCTTAAAAGTTTAAAGGGAAAATAGATATCTATATATATACAAACACGCATGCTTTTTTGGTGTGTGGATGTATATATGTATACACATATATAATATACCAAAATTTTAAGAGTTGCTTAGCACAGTTCATATTTTTTTAAAAACACATGTTTTGGGTACAAATTGTTTTTTTAAATAGTTTTATAAATTTCAGAAAGAAAACTTCTTTCTTTGGGCATATAATAGAACAACTGGCCACTGCTGTGGTGGTGCCTTCAAATAAGCTATCTTTTTAAGTGCCATATGTTTATGACCTAATCATTCCATGTTTGTATCGATGTCTGACTGCCGCTCTTTCTTTCAAGGACAGTGTTGTCATCATAAAATCACTGGTTTATACAAAGCTTTATAGAAGGGTCAAGTTAAGCTGCTGTGATCCCATTTCCATTGCTGCTGAAGAAATACTGTGCTTTGGGAGGAAAAATAGCTGTTTCTTTGTTTTAAAGAGCCCAAGAAAATAGAGTTGGGTCATAAGATTAATTTGTCTGTTCCAGGGCAGAACACTGGTTGGTTTTAGTCCCTGTGTACCAAACTTTTTTTTTCTATGTAACTGGAAAAGTTCTGGTAAAACATTAAAAATATTTTTTGTGAAGCTCTCCTTTCTGCCTTTCTTTTTTGTTAAACAAAACAAATTTAACTGTGTTTAAACCTCTGAAGTGTGTGCAATCAAGCAGTACATCTAACACTGCCCTTTTGTTTTATAACCTGCAGAAGTGTGTTGAGTAATTAAAGTCACGGTAAGTATCTACCAAATGTGTGTCTGAAAACAAGCGACATGCATAGGAGCGCCCAGGCTGGCACTGAGGGAGTTTGAACATGTCTGTACGGTGCAGCTTTGCCAGGCCCCTTCTCAAGAACAAGATGGATCTAGCGCAGACTCTTGACAGCAACAGCACAGCCCCTCCTACTGCTGCTCCCTTAACGTCTTTCAGTTTCTTGTCAAGCTTTTGGGCGTCCAGAAATGCTGGGAATAGCCGTTACGGGGCCGGGAAGGGGCTGTGCTGCAGGAGCCGAGCCCGGTAAGCCGTTACCCGACCAGCGGGGCTGTGTAACTCCGCGCCTCCCGTTGTCCGACGGGGCCTGTCCCTAGAGCGGCGCCTACCGGGCTTCCGTTACCCGTCGGACTTGGCAAGCCTACAGGCGCACCGAAAACGCCGCCTCGACAGCGACAAATGGAACCTCTCCGGCATAGCGCCCGGAGAGGGGGCTCCCGCCGCCCCCGCCCCGCAGCGCCCCCGCGTTCCCGCCAGCCTTTAATCCGCGAAACGCCGTGACAAAGCGGGTACCTCCGAGCCGCGGGTGCGGCCGCCGCAGGGCACGGTCCCCGCCGCCCGGCTAGGGCCGGGGCGGCGGTGCCCCCTCGGGCGGCCGCGCCGCCGCCTCCAGCGCCGCCCGCTGCAGCTTCTCCAGTTTCTCCAGCGACACCGACTTGAGGGGCAGCACCTTGGGCTTGCACAGCACCATGGCGGCCGCGTCCTCCACCGACAGCTGCCCTGCGAGAGGAGAGAAGCGCCGTGCGTGAGCGCCGGGACCGGGCCGGGCCGGCTGCCCGGGCGCGCCCGCCGCCGGTACCTTGCTTGGGCAGCACCTCCCGGAACACTGCCTTCCCCTCCGGCATGGCGGCTCCCGCCCGGCGGCGCGCAGGCGCGGTGCTCTGGCACTGCCCTCATGGACATGCGCGATGCTGGGGGGGAGAAAACTACAATTCCCTGGCTGCACTGCGCGGGCCGCCCCCCCAGAGCCGGCGGTCGCGCCGTCTCCGGTGCCCCAGTGCATGCTGGGAACAGTAGTCCTCTGGGGGCGGCAGCTGCCCACCGCCACGGCGGCCGTTGTAGTCCGGTGCCTGCCGGGAGCTGTAGCTGCTGTGCTGGGGCTGCGCCCCGAGCGGGAGCGGCTCCCCCGGGCTGCCCGGGCAGCAGGACGCGGAGCCCGGCTGCTCCGAGGCCGGGGGCTCAGTGGGGTGGCCGCGGCCTGGCTCGCTCCGGGGGGGAGCGCGCCGAGCCGAACCGAACCGAGCCAGGCCGGGCCCGCTCCCCTGCGGCTGCTCCCGGCCTCCGGCCGCGCCGGGGCTCTTCGGTGAGGCGGCGCCGTTAAACCTGCGCGGGCCTGCCCGGCCCCGCGGCCTGCCGCTGCCTGCCCGCCCGCGCTGGCTGCGGGGCTCTCCGCGCCCCACCGGGTCCGCCCTCCTCCCCGCAGCAAAGCTCGGGCTTTGGGGCTTTTTTGGGTTTATTTTTGCCTGGTTTGCTTGTTTGGTTAGTTTTTTTGGTTTTTAATAAACCACCTAGCAGACACCATCCAACAGACAGGCTTGGCCAGGGTGTACGCGCTCCAGTTTTCAGGTGGCACCTCGGGATTCGCGATGTGAATCATGATACTGTTAAAAATGTAAACAGTAGTAAAAGCCGGTGTCTTTCTAAACACAGAGGGCTTAAATGTTGCCAAACCTGATCAGCCAGCGCACCTGAGATCCCCACCTCCCCTCCCAGCTTCGCCTTTTGGAGGATTCCTTGCTGCTCCTAGCAGCCTCCTCAGAAATCCCCTGCCATGAAGCTGAGGTGTGACCTGGGGTCGGTGGAGAAAGATCCACCTGACTGTCCCTGTGCCTGCGCAATGCCCTAGCACTGCCCCAATTCTGGGATGTGTTGTAATTTTAGATTTTGCTAATGAGCTTGCCTGTGTGCCCTGCACACGCTGTCTGCCTTGGCCTTTGCTTGGGGATTGACAGTTAAGGCTTGTAATCCTGCTAACCTGGCGTCAGCAGGCGGTGACAATTCCTTTATTTGTTCTGAGAGCTTGCTTCTTCCTACAGCACAGGGACTGGCTGTGGATGAAGAAAATGAGGGAGAAAATGATTTTTGCTAATCATTCTTTTCCATTCTGCCTTGATGGAGCTGGCCAAGCGCTTCCCTCTGCTAGCGCAGGCACCACACTGTGGACCTGTCAGCTATGGGATCCAGGGCTTAGGTTTGCTGGGTGACCTGTGATAAAAGTTTTAGCTTACCGTAAGCAGCACCTCTCTGATAGTTATTTAAAGCCTCTGTCTGCATTGTTCCAGAACTATTTCCTTTTTCCTCTAAGACAACCTAGAGTAGGAAACTGATGGTCCCTCATGTAGCCTGCTTCCACCTCACTTGAAGTCTCGCCTGCTTGTGGGGTTGGAGGCCAGCAGAGAACTAGCCGAGGGGGAGAGCGGGTCTCCTGCTTCCTGCCTTCTGTGGAGTCGGCCAAAGGTAACACTTCTGGTTTGGTCCAGGGCAGCACAGAGGTGGGCCCACTTTGTGGTGATTCACGTATTCCACTTTCAGGTCAGAAAATTGGCATTGATGAGGCTATAACATGGACGTGCTTGCTTTGGGACATCCTTCTCTGCCCTTTGAAGTGCACAGAAGCATTCCCACTGGGAACGCTTTTTGATGGGAAAAGCTCTTTTGGCTGGTGCGCTAGTCTGTGTGCCAATTAGTATTTCATACTGATTGGAAGTGAAAGGACTAGGGACTGATTTATGGAGACTATGGATGTTTGTAGACCAGGGCATTTTAAACCTTACAGGCAATTTGCAGATCAGTAATTTAGTGGCAGTTTGTTTGTTTGTTTGTTTTTAAAAACTGATCCAGCATCTTAGCTATGGCTATGGCTAAAAATGACGGTACAAGACTGCCAGTTATAACTGAAAATCTTGCACTGTGAAACCAGCAGTTCTTCCTGTGGTAATGAGTACGGCCTGCAGAGCAACAGAAGATGAACTGAAAGCAAGACATAGAAATCAAATTGCAGGATAGTTTTTTTGACAGTGTCCTTCACAGTGCTGATGGCCACCTGGAGTCCAGCATTATGCGAGGACTGGCGTTTATAGCAATTACAGCCCATCTCAGTCACGTCGGGGAATCACTTTCCAAATGCAGTTTTCCTGCCAACAGGGTTTGTTTGCTTGGTGATAAGAAACAATGGTCAACTCAGTTTGTTACTTCAGCATTTTAGTGACTGAGAAGTGGAATCTGGCATCTTGTGCTAAATCCATTTTCATAGCTAGTCAAACGCCAACTTGGCAGCCTATCTAGAAAGCTGACAGCACTGGGACGGGTGTGATTGTGGAGATTGTTTTCAACAGCCTCTACTAAGGCTGTTTTTAAGACACTTATTTCTGTTGGGAAAAAACACAGTTACCATCTTCAGGACTGGAAAGACTGGATGAGAGGAGAGAGGCATGGGCATTGTCCGCAGCTTGATATTGTGCTTTTCAAAGTGCCTTAAAAACAGGAATGGGTTTAGCTTTGCGTAAGGCTGGTGTTTATTCACTAGAGTGGTGTCAGGCACAGTTGAGAGGAGGCGAAAGTGTGGAGGAATAATTCCCCTTGTTTTGTTGGAAGACGAACAAGAGAAAATGTGACTTTTCCAATTACAGTTGCGGAACCTGAGCTTTTCTTCTGCTAAAGAAAGTGTAGTTATACCCCATTTTTTGCCATTTTCTGCCTCTGGGGTCGACAGGCACTCAAACATACACTAATTTCTCTCGCAGGCCTTTCCAGTTGCCATAAATAGCTAGAAAGATGCAATATTTTGCCAAAACCCTTCAATCTGGCAAAAGCACCGTACAGTTGCAGTGGGACCGCGCTGACTCAGTGCATTGTCTTGGTGCTGCCCCATGTGGCTGGAGAAGTCAGAACAAGACCATCCTTGTGCACAGCACAATGATGCCCAGGTCTCAAGTTGTGCCCCCACGGCATGAAGCTTCCTAAAGTCCTGAGGTGCGACCTTTGGATAAAACCCAATGTTATTTGACAAAGCGGGAGCGCGGTGTCCACGGAGAGGACAACGTGCTCTAGGTTGCATATCCTTATTTTACTGGTGTCACAAACAAGTTATTCTTGTACACTGCAGAAAGCCTCACAACCACAAAACCAGCAATAATTTTATAAATGATAAGCTTGTTTTTCTCCTCCTCTTCCCAGATACTCTTGAGTGCAGCAGACAGCAGAGATGTGCATTGCTGGAATCCAGAGGGTTTCGTAACGTGGCAGCCGCTTGCTGAAAGCCCTGCAGATACAAAACAACACTTATTTTAAGTCTTGAGAAACATCTCCTACTAAGTAGAAGAAAAAAGCATTTAGGTGAAGCAATTTTGCCTGTCCCATTTGTTTATGAGGCTAGTTTTTTGTCTTTATAAATTTAAAATGCTTTTTATTTCCATTCTGCTTTTTGAGGCTTTCAAGTTTGTGTTTTCTGTTGGTTTTTTTTTTCCCCCATATGACAACAACCTTTGAATGAAGTCCTTACTTTAAAAACAAATATCTGGTTCAGAGTTCTGCATAATCATGCAGCTCCAGACATGGGTGTTTAAAAATAAAGCCACTTTCATGAGAATTATCCATCTTGAACGTGATTTTGAGTTGAAGTAAATACTTTGTAGACAGTTTAAGAAGCTTTTAATACACCTGATCTGTGTTTGCTTTCCAGGCAGATCTCTCTCTTTTCTTCTTCTTTCTAAAAATCTAGAGCTTGTTTCACCTCTGTATGTGCTGATGAGGTCAGAAATGAGTGTACCAGCATGACTGTGACGTGTGTGGAATAATGCATACCAATGCTTTCAAAAATACACGTGCAGATTTCACGCCATTGTCCCCTTAAGCTACTGAGTGGTACCTCGGGATACAGAGCCCATCTTCTTCAGAGGCAGGAGGGGGAAGGTGGTTTGGGTGGGGTAAGGCCGGGAACAGAAAGCCTCCTGTGGCTCCCCAAGGGAATCACAAATGCCTTCAGAGCCTGAAGCTTGATAGCTTGCTGTTTAACCCAGTCCTTGGTTTTGGAAGGGAGTTGACAGGCGAGCTTTTAGCTGAGCTTTCTGAACATACTTATTTTTATCTGTCATTGTTTGATGAGGTGGTATCCTCAAGCTGTACACACAAGGCAAGGAGGAGACGTCCTTACTCAGTGTGAAGATTTGTCTTTCACTGCTACGTATGTAAAAATGCCTGGAAATGTATTCAAGGGACACAGAAACTGCTTTTTGACGGGCTGCTATTCCTGCTCGGTCTCTAGTAGTAATGTCCAGTAAACGCAGAGACCTGACTGCCCGTCTTATTGCTGTGTGTAAGTCCCGCTCTGGGCTCCCAAGCCAGATGCTCTAAACTGGCGTTTCTAGGAGGTTATGGCTCTACTTGTGTGGTTTGAATCACTTAAAAGTCTTTGGCCTTGTGCCTTAAAGCGCCAGCAGAGGCATGCTGTAATTGCCCGTAAATGCACCGTCTGTCATATTATTGTTTAATTATTCCAGCTTCTCACCGCCACGCACTGCTCAGTGTCTCTCTTGCTATCTTTATTTAATTGAGTGGAAAAAATCCGAGACTTGTGCTTCGCTTATGTCACTTTGTATTTATCCAGCATCACTGGATCCTACTATGAAGTCCCAGCTTTTGTACGCAGAAGTCAGTCCTCTATATATAAAAAATAATGTCAATATCTAAAGCATATGTTAGAAAGAGAATCAGTATTTTAACACACGGAAAAGTCAGACCATAAATCTCTTAACACAGTCAAATGATTGTATTAGTCTCCCTTGAAACACCGCTCCTCCCTCTGTGAAACAAGAGGGGGAAAGAAAACTCTTGAATAACCAAGTCCTTGTCCTCACAATGCAGGACTGTTCTTAGCCCGTTGCTCTGTGTCACTTCTTTCTTTTCTGTCTACTAACTCTCTCTTTGCTGGTGTGTCAAACGCCTGCCTCCTCAAGACCCGTCTTTCCTAGCCCATCCCTGCTCATCTGTTTCAGAGTATTACCGGGATGTCAGCTCTTTCCTGAGATCAGCTTGTGATGACCAGTTCCACTGCCTACTTGTTACTATTTCAAACATCTCTACGCTTCCTCGCAGCCTTGCAACCAACCCCTTATTAATGTGTGTTGAAAAAAATCGTCTTTCAGAGCTCTCTCCAACGCTCTCCTTGTCCGTATGGCCTATAAAAAAACTTGGCAGCGCACTGACTGCTTTTCTTCCCTCGTGCTCCCTGCGTCTGTGACAAATGCGTGTCATTTTTCTGGTCTCACATTTAGCTTTCAGTCTCTGAATCAGAACGCTCTTTTTGAACAGTACACCGCATACAAGATCAAGGTCAAGGCTCCTGTGTACTACCACAGTAATAATAAATATTAGAGTTGCTCGCACTCACTCTGCTCTAGTTTTCATGGCTCTGGGCAGAAGAAGTTTCATGATATCATTTTGGAAGATCATTCTGCACTCAAATGATCTAGTTTTCAGAAATCCTCAGCTGAAACTTGCCTTTACAGGTGTACTCCCTGTTAACGCCTGGCTCCCTGATTGAGCCAGCATCATTGTTGGGGTTGTTCTTTTTGCTTCCCATAACTGAACTGTGCGATTACTCATTTCATACTATTTTCTGATTTGTTTTATTTTTCATCCATCTCTTTCCTGCAGGAAAGAGCAATTTATATAATGATTTCACTGTGGAATTGACTTCAGGCTTTACTGCTATTTGTCACCATTCAGGAAATCCATCCCTGGCTCCAGGAGAACACTCAATCCCTGCTGACAGTCTGGAAGAGAGAGAGAAAATAGATAGTAGAGCTGCAGCTAGTAACACCAACAGCCAAGTATTTTATTCCAACTCAATTTTTCCCTTCCCAAATTACTGTTAAGGAATTTTTCTCTCTTTGTGAGAATGTGAGTGAGGGTTGTTTGTTTGTTTTCCTGGGACTCTCCTGTTCAGCTATCTTTATCTTCTTCCACAGTGACAAGATATAATCCCAAGTAAAACTGCTTCTGCCTGTGGCCTTGGTTAACCTGCTGGCAATGATACTTGCCTGGGCATGGGGCAGCTGGCTTTTTTACACAGCTCAGCATGGATGTGCTGCCACTCCCAGTCACTTTTAGGACACAGTTGAGTTGTTTACAGTAATCTTATAAAAACTTGTAATGAAATTGTTCTGCCTTCCTGGGGCCACCACTCCCAGAGACCTTTCCCCTTTCTTGGCTACTGCAGGAACCTCCTTCCTTCGGCTTCACACCTTTATCAGCTAAAAATGATAACAGTACAGAACTGGTTGTCTTCAGGCTCTCTCTTTGAAGGTCAGGCTACACTGCTACCCTGTTGTGGCTCTTGAGGACTGGAAGATCAGAGAGGACAATGGGGAAGTGGAAGACTGCTCCCTCTTTTATGAGGAACAGAGGCATGATATGCCCTTGTATGAAGTTCAGCAGAGAAAATCTTGGGCTACACTTGCATTCCTACATACCGTGCCATACCAGTCAGCCTAGTACTAATCTTCACGGACCTTTGAAGGCGTGAAACAACATGCAGTGTAAATGAAATCCAAGCCACGCCGTACCAGATTATTGGTGCCAGCCAGTTTTAGAAGGCTGACATGAGAGCCAAGTGAAACAGGTACAATGGCAGGAGATGTGTCTGGTACCACCTGCAGGCATGCAGATCTGCAGTGCTCACGCGGCATCGGAGTCCAGCAGCACTCTGTGGCATGTAAAAACCTGGTGAGCCCATGGCCGCTCAGGCTTGAATGCACTTCCCTGGGGAGGAAGTGGCTTTTCCCTTGGAAAGCTCAACTCCCAAGGGTCTGCATGAGGTCAATGGAAAAAGTGATTTCTTCAGAATATGATTCTGAAGAACAGCTTATCTTCTTGACTACAGAGTAGATTTAAACTAGCTTTTGTGAATACCCATCTCCTCTTGCCCCTTAGCTGTGGGTGTTAGGCTAGTCCTGGACATGGTTAGTCCAGGGTAGGTGCTCTGCCTAATGAAATTCAGGTGCTGCAGTCCCAAGCTAACAGAAGCTTGTCCACCACAGCACAGAATGTCCTGTTGGATCCTGCTTTGTTCTTTCGAGTCACCCTGGGATGTCAGAAATGGATTTGCAAGTACCAGAAGAACAAAATTATGTCAAGAAAGGTTGGTTTCTTTAGGGATGGCCTGACTGGAGCTGGAATAATCAGCATCTGTTTCAGTTTAACTGAGTTTTTTATTCCAACCTTTCTCCCCTTTCAGACAACTGAAGCCTTTAATTTGCCCCGTCTTTCACTGCAGAGAAAAGCAGGAGTTCCTAACAGCTGATACTATCCTGTCTAGAATATCTACATTTAAAAAATACAGTTTATTGTCTGTTGTGAATGAAAAAGCTCTTTCTTGTTTCTGTTGTTTGTAGTGTTGACTTTGAAAGATAAATTGTTTGAACTGGTTGACTCTCCATTTGTATAACTGAAGATTAGCTTGCTTGATAGCCTGCTGGATTTGCAGTTTTTCCTTGCACTAAATAAACTGAAGAACTGCTGGCCCTGGAGCAGTTAGGACACAGCACATACTTGAAAAAGTTTGTGTGCATACAAGTAAATAAGAGAAAATCATTTTATGCATGGCATTCTGGATGTGCTGTTTCAGCATTGATATGTCCTGTCTTTCCACCTGCAACAGCTCCTGTAAGACCTAGGAAGTCTGTTTAAAAAATTGCTAACAGCCTGACAGACATAGATAGGTGGCTAATTAGTTGAAAGTTGAAGCTGGCAGGACCAGAATTGTTTTTACATGACAGTTTTACAACCCCAAATCATGCTGCTTGGTTTTGAGAACGTAGGTACCTTAATCTCTGTCCTTTTATCATACATTTGCTTTGTAGAACCAAAAGCAAAAATAATTTCTTGTCATTCAAGTAAGCAGACCTGACTCTGAACATGTAAAAAGAACAGATAATAAAAATAGCAACACCTTACTGTACTGTAGAGCGTCAACAGAGAACTACATTTTGAGGCGCTCCTTCTTTGCATCCTTCTTTGTATTGCAACAGCATCTCGCCCCAAGCAGAAGCCTTCGCTCTGGTGGGGCAGTCTCTGTTCTCAGTGCGACAGATCTTGTTGTCAGCCGTTCCGTTGGACTATGAGCTTCTACACATTGACAAGGGCTCTGAATGTCTATGCGCATCCTCCAGGTACGGTTTCTGTGCCTAGCACCCTTCCTCTCTCCCCTTCAGCTCCTGAGTTGTGCCAGCTATTCCAGCCTTCCCAGTTTTTATGTTCTCATTATAAAGGCAGTGGAGCCAAGGTGATATTCAAGGGGAAGACAGAAAAGCAATGACAAAGGCATGCACTATTTTCGTGATCGGCATGATGCTCACAAAATGAAATGGGCTCTGTCGTGCCATCAGCCTTCAAAGCAAGCTTCTCTCCCCCAGAACATCTAAACCCATTGCAGCCCTTGGCTAAGAGACTGAAGCCAAACTTCTGGTAAACGGATGCTTCAAGAGAAGGGAAAGGAATAGGATAGGGCAGGAAGGTCTGGGTAGACTGAGGTGTAGACGAGAGGAAGATAAAACCTAGGACTGGGAATTTGGAGGTGATAGAGGGAGACTGAGATTCACAAAGAAAGTGAAACTGGGAATTAGAGCAATTTTATGCTGAGACTGGCTGGCAAGGAACTGGCAGCGGGGCAGGGACAGAAGACACAGCAGAATTCAGTTTGCCAAGGAGACAAGAAGGCAGAGACAGGAAAGTCAGGGGTACAGGCAGTGAGATGAAGAAGGCAAGAGACTGAACTAGGACCTGGCATGAGGAACCAAAGTTGGAGGCCCTGTTGGAGGTTAAGAGAGGAGAGACAGCCTGGGGAAGGAACAGCTCATCCAAGTCTGAAAGTGGAGGTCTGGCACAGGCAGAGGGGAAGCGAATGGAGTATTAGGGGAGAGCTGCGGGTGGCAAACCCACAGAGGGCAGAGCAGAGGGTACGTGGGTGGAAAGGGGCCCAACGGGCTGTGCTCGCTGGGACATCCTGACTTCCAGAGCTGGAAGGGGAACAGAGCTTCCCCAAAGCTGGCCTTCACGTTGGCTCAGCCAGCAAAGAATTTGCCTCTTATGCTGTCTGCCCCAGCCCACAGTACAGAAACGATTAGAATTGAGTGTCCTTGGACGAGGCGGCAGCAGCTGCCTGCCTGGGGGAGGAGAGCAGGCCTTCTTGTAGTTATATGACAAAAATTTTACAGCTGGGAGGAGGTAGTGAAAAGGCCAAGAGAGAAAGGGTTGATTCATTAGTCTGGCAGTCACTAAATTAAGAAAAGGCAATCTGGGCTATTATATCAGAGGTATCTGAATTCAGTCAAAGATGATTCTGAAGTTGCTAGATTGATCTTGTGGTCAGCTTAAGCAAGCTTAACTAATTAATTACTTTATTTTAGTTCATTGTGTAAGAGCTAGCTCCTAATAAATCATACTGCTTTGTAGAAACATGCTTGAAACAACTGTGTAAATACTAAATAGCCTTAGGAATGGTCTTATGAACCCACTGAATAATCCAAATTCCAACACTCATTCCCCTCCACTGCTGGTCTAGGTGGAGGATAAGAGCCTGCTGTTTCTGTCTGTTTCTCTGTGAGTAACAGGGGCAGAGGTCTCTGTGTTGGACATATAAAGGTACCAGCACAGCTGATGACCCATGGAGGTGCTGTGATGCTGTATGATCCTGCACCGACAGCTGCCCTTTTCAGGAGCACTGGAAATGCTACAGGTGTTAAAGGAACATTATGAAGGTTTGTCCTGGTTTGGCTGGGAGAGAATCCCAGCCCAGCCCTGCTGGGCAGGTCATCAGCAGTTTCGAGTCAGCCAGGGCAGCTGACCTGGGTTAGCTGCAGGGGTAGCCCACACCATAATGTCATGGTCATTACAAAGGGGGAAGGTTTGCTGAGGAGATGGAGCTCCTGTGGGGTTTGTCCTGCTCCTCCTCTGCATTCTCCCAAGGACTGCTCTCGGGTCAGTTGTGATGACTGGATGTTCATTTGGCTGAGTATAACTCTTTCTATCTCTGGTGGTATTGGTGGTGTTTTACTAGATCTATTTCACTTCTACCCATGGGTCTGCTCTCCTTTTTCCCCGATTCCCCTCCCTGGCTGGTGAGGGGTTGTCAGGTGATAGAGTTTAGCCCCGGTTACAGGCTAAATGTAGACAAGGTTACAAAGCCAAGTGTTTCAAAGTTAGGCAATGTCCAAATGAAATTGCCAGTGAAACCTTAATTCAGAATCTGCGTGCATGTGGGTTATGAAATGCTCCTTAATTGTATTTCCCCTCCTGTGCATTTCAGCGTGAATGGCAGTAATTCAAGATCCTCGCACAGTTCTATGGGTTTTCTGGGGCAACAGAGACTGAGAAACCTCTGACTTACTGTCTGTGGACCTATCTTAAGGAGAGGTACTCAGTCTCAGTTCCACAAGGTTCAAAATATGGGCCTGTCAGCGTAGTCTCCTAATCCTGAGAGACTCTTAACTAATACTTCCAAGGATTGTGACTCTTACAATCACCTTCTACGCTGGGCCAGGTCTGTGTCAATGAAGATTTGGGGACAAACAGTGCTGACGGGGGCTGGGGTAGGTTGGAGCTAAGCTTTCCAGCAGCCAGTAGAAGGGTATAAAATTAACTACTCCATTTGTGCAGATTAAAAACAAATCTTGTGTGTATGAGTTCTGCCTTTGCAGAAATGTCTGTCATTTCTGATTGTTGGCACAAGTATTACCGTAGTATCAGTCTAATCTCATAAGACATATTTAAGGATTTGCAGCAGAAGGGTGGAGTTGTCAGTGTAAATTTCTTGGCTGATTCCTTGTCTAGTGACAATTGTCCTGCTCTGCTTTCTATCAGCTTTTCAGTTTTGTTTCATCGTGAAAAGAGCAAACAAGGTTTTTTGAGTATAAGGGAACAACTTTTTAGTTTTCAAATCACATTTTTGAAAGCGAAGCGAGTAGAAACAGAAGTAAAATCTCTAACAGAACCAGAGCACACGTAAGCATGTATCCTTTGTACATACTACTTCAATGCTAAAGCAACTGGGCAGTGGCACTTTGCGCACAAATATCCTGAGAAATGTAAAGGCACAGCACATGGTCGGTGAAACATTCCGATCATCCTCATGCATGGTGAATATACACTAGGGTCTTTAATACGGAAGATGTTGTCATATGTAGGCATCTGTGTGTGTTCAAATAAGCTACACAAGAAAGAATTCTTTCAGACTCCAAGCTTCTCAGGGCAAAGTGTATATTTCCATGTCTTGTAGAGGATCGGTGCACTGTCTGCCCTGAACGTTTTACTGAGTGATAACAACAGATAAACATCTAGTCATTGTAAGGAATATTATCACTCGGAAATTACACCTGGTTTCTGCCCTGTGACCAATTATGCCAAAAAGCCAATTCTGCTTTTAAAGCTGTCCAGTGTTTATTAGTAAAAAGGCGTGTAACCACATTGAACTGTCTGGTCTGTCGAAGAATCACACAAAGGAAACTGGCAGAACCTAGATAATCGAATGTGAACAGCCTTGTTTGGCTGAAACTCGCCTCAACGGATGCCAAAAGCTGTAAAAAAACCTGTCAGAAATAGCAGATACTTAGATCTGACTATCTGCTGAAGGAAATGGCTCCCAAATTGACTCATGGTTTTGATTCTGCTGAGATGGCTACTGTTCCTTTTGAACATAAGCCAGGGGGACCAGTCCAGACCAATAAGTACTGAGATCAATTAGTTGACTCCCACTAGTTTTGATGTGTTTTAGAAATCAGAAAGTTGAGCTACTACTGCAGCGCAGAATCCATCTAGGCTTGAAAGGAGATCTGATTGCAACCGCCTGAGAGTTTAGCATTAAAAAGCTAAACCTTTCTCAGCAAAATACTGAAAGATCTGTTATAACAAGTCGTAAAAGAACTTGCTTTTAAATCCCATCCGAAATTGAATGACAACTGGTCGCAGATGCTCTGTCACACTTGAGCGTATTGGTCTACACAGAGGCATGGTGGCTGCCTTCTGAATGGCTCCCGCCATTTCTTGCTGCTCCCACGTATTCCTTGCAAGGGCAGCTTGGTCGCGCTTGTTGTATCTCCTACAGAAAGAACAGTCAGCACGTTGGTTATAGTAGGTGCCAACTGGGGATGGTCCCGATTTTGTAGAAAAAGGAAACACGGGAACGTCGCAGTCCCCAGGTCCATCCCTTTCATAACGCCTCAGCAGCTAAAGGCGACCGGCGGCAAGAGCGGGGTAGCTGTGCAATGCACGTACGGCACTGAGAAGAGCTCCTTCATACGAAGTCTTTATATTAGAATTTCTGATCCTGTCTGTCCTGGGGGGCAAACTCTCCAGTTGAACGGTTGGACTGGTGCGAAAATGGTTCCTATTCCTTGTAACACGTTCATGAGCCGCAGCCAGTCGCCGCCGGAGCTACGGGCCGTCCTCCTCTCTCAGGGAAACCTTGACAAAGTTTCTCCCCGCTCTCGCAGCGGTGACACGACGGAAGGTTTCACGGGATGTGCGGCCACGGGAGCCCCGGTGCGAGGCGCCGCAGGGCTGGTTACCTCGTCAGCCTGCCCGACAGCCCCGGCGGCGGGTCGGCCCGGGCCCCGCGGGGCTCACGGGCCCCCGAGACAAGCGGCAGAGACAGCGGGGAGCCCCGCCTGAACGCGCCTTGCTGCCGCTCCCGCCCCGGGAGGCCGCCCCGCAGCCCGCCCCGCCGGGGCATTGCCCGTACCGCTCCCCGCCGTCGCCGGGGCAACCGGGCCACTTCCGCCCGCCGCCAAGATGGCGGCGGCGCCGTAACCTGGAAGCGGTCCGTCGCCCCGCGCCTCGGCGGGTCCGCCCCCGTGGTGCCGCGGGAGGTCTGTGGGCGGGGAGTCCCGTGACGGCTCGGTGCGCAGAGACGGTGGCCGGCAGGGGCGGGCGGGGAGGGGGGGGGCCGAGCGCGCCTCAGGAGGATGGCGGAGCCGCACGGTACGGGGCGGCGGGGCTCGGGGCGGCGGCGGGCCGGGGAGGGGGGGCGGCGGGACTCGCCGCCGCCGGGGGCGTCGGGGCGCGCCGAGGCGGCGGCTGACAGCGGGCGGGGTGGGCCTGGCGGCGGCTGGGGGCGGCAGCGGCGGGAGGCCGCGGGCACAAAGGCGGGGAGGGCCTGGGCGGCAGGTAACCGGGTGGGGGGCGCGCCCTGCGCCGCCCCAGCGAGGGGCGGGGGGTGGGCGGCGGGGCAGCCCGCCCGGGCTCCGGGCACCGGCACCCGGCGAGCGTGTGTGTGCGCGTACGTGCCCCGGCGGGGTGCAGCCCCGCCCGGCGGCCGCGGGGGCCCGGGGCAGGTGGGGCGGGCTGGGCAGGGGGCCGCCCGCTGCGTGCGGCGGGGCGGGGGCGGGCGATCGCCCCGCTGGGCAGGGCGGCGGGGCTGCCCCGCTCCCCCGTGCTGCCGGGCGATGGCATCGACCAGCCACCGCCACAACAACAACAACAAAAAGAAAGGAGGAAGCTCCGTTTTACAGCCTCACCTCTCCTGCTCCCCTCCAGCGCCCGGTACCGAGAGCTGGCAAAGAGAAATTTAAGAGACTTCGCGTGTGTGTAGTGGCACTGACGGTCAGGGTAATGATTGCCGGCGCTCCGGGTAATGATTACATCTCCCCCTGTGTGTGTGAATGCTGTCCCCCACCCTCTTGTATAGGCGTGAGGCTCTTTTCCTGTTTCACCCGATGTATTTATTGTGGCAGCTCTGATGGAGCCAGAGAGGCAGAATCTCTTTTCAAAAGTCGTCGCCTTCCTGTCTAGCCAGGTGATTTTCCCGGTATTTAAAACGGAGAGGTGTCACAGAGAAAGCAGTGTGACAGCCTCCCGCTTGTATTTGTGGCTGTAGAAGGTGTTTTCACCGAGTTGTAGGTATCTTTTGCTAGGAAACGGTTAAAAAGCTGTAGTAACCTTAGGTGAGGTGAACGGCCATGTGTGTTGACTAAAATTGCAACTGGGCGTGAGCTATACAGAAATTCAGCAAAACTGAAGTTTGGTGAAACTGCGTGGCTGCTTGACTTTACCGGCTTATTTAGGAGCAGGTACAGAGATGGAGTAAAAAGTTGCAATGTGTGAGAAAACAATTACAGAGTACTGAAATAGTAGTAGTAATTTTTAACTCGCGTATTTGAGATGGGACTATGGAAGCATACGTTTTATTCAGTTCTGCACATGTGCAGACAGTTTCAAGGCAGAGTATTCACGATCAAGGAGTTGTAGTTGTGTGTATTGTCATTGCTGTGGTACTTGGTCAGGATTTTTTTGGGCTATCAAAGTAGAAATTAAGATGGTTTTAGTAATTACCTTCAGGGTCTTAATTTACTACTGTTTCTTGTTTGCATGTTTGACTTTCTGCTTGCTGTTTCTTCTTTTTTGCCTTCTAAACTGTGTATTTTTTTAAATCACTAGTTGTTATTGGATGCTTCTATTTATAAAACCAAGGGCTTAAAGTAGGTGGTGGTCAGATTAAGTCACACTTATTTACAGCCATATTTCAGGCATATGTTGTATGGTGATCTTGATATAATCCTAGCCTGGTTTTGGGAAAGATTTACTGTGTCCTATGAATTTGTTATTACACTGTTGTGCATACATTTTAATTTTAGTAACACTGTTATCCTCTTAATTCCTGTTGAATGATTTGACTTTGACTGTTTTGGTTTTCTATGTAATTGTTCTTTGCTCTGGACGAGTAAAACGGGAGATTATTTTACTAATTTGAAGCTGGACTTCTTTTAATTTAGGCTAATGTTTGTCAGCCATCAAGATTTCTGTACATGTGGCAAGGCAAAACATGTACATCAGGCAAAATTGATTTTATATGTTATCTTGTAATACAGAAGGATGATTCTAGACAAAGCTCTCCTTGTGTCCACAGCCTTCCTTTGAGGAATACCGAGGAAACCTCAAAGAGGATGCTGTCTTCTGCCATTCCCTCTATTCTGCTCTTTCTAGAAATGTTAAACAATCCCCAGCATTTTTTCTTAGGGGTGATGGCAAGGGTAGGGTTGATAAACAGTGCTGATTGCGAATAGCTGCTGTTCCCGGTCTGGTTTTCCCTTTCCAGCATGACATATCTGTAAGGCAGGAGGTGCTGGGAGGGGCGTTCCTTTGTTATGTTGACACTTAAATCGCGCTGAGGGGTGTATTCTCCTCCAGGAATTTCGTGTGATTGAAGGGATTCCTTCAGAGGACGGGTATTTTCTCCATCTGCCTTCCTGCACTCTTAGCCTATGTACAGAAATTAATTGCTGGGAAGATCGCTGTGCATGTGCCTTTTAGGAAAGCCTTGGATTGATTGTTGCTTGGCTGTGGCTTTCTAGAAAAGAATGTTTCTGCTGAAGCGGTGTGTGTGTGGCAGTCCTGGCTTGTCACCGCTCGAGCCGTCTGCTGCCGACCTGTATACAGCACCCATGAAATAGGTGGATGTATGTGCTTGCATGTGTGCACGGTGCTCATGCATGTTAATTGGATTAAGGCTGTAAAAGTATCTTCTGCTTGTTAGGAATGAGAAGGATCGCATTTTGTGATCCCCTCTTGGCAAGGCTGGGGAAGCCCTGCAAATAACCAAGCTGTCTTTCAGGAAGGTTTAATATAATGATAAGGAAATAAAACTGCATTAAGAGATCTCAGGCGTTTCAGAATAGCGTCGTGGAGAATCTGGGTGGGTGCTGAAAAGGAGCCCTTTCTCTCTAGCAGCAGGTTCTCCTTCACGTCTGAAGAAAGATGAAAACTTGTGCGTGTGGAGGGGAAGGGCAGGCAGCGCTCACCCCTTCCCCTTGCCCGCCGCAGCCCCTGGGATGGCTCACCCCAGACACCCACCTTGCCCCTGCCCTCCTCAGCGGGTGCGTTTTGGGTGGCTCTGTGCTTTGCTCGGGTGCAGGGCGGCTCCTGGCCCCCAGCCGGTAACGTGTACCCGTGTCCAGCCTGCCGTGCCTTCCCGCTCAGCTTGGCTAGCGGCGTTTCCCACGCAAAAGGATTCGAAGCTCGTTGCTTTTTATTTTATTTTTTTTTTTTTTGGTGTGGAAGCTTTGTGGATGATCTTTAAACTGAAGCAAGGCTTGCTTTCCTCTCTGTTGTTGTAATACCTTGTGTTTATTTTTACTGTATGCAATTGCATCTCAGAGGAGATACTTCTGTCTCTTTCTGGTGGGTTTTTGTGTGTGTGTGTGTGAGGGCTGGGGAGGACACAGTAGTGAAGATTAAACAGCCAGCTGTAACTAGATTGTACAGATAGAAAGAACCCTTGTTTACATTAAAATTGTACCGGCTGACAGAGTCTAGTCTGTTTGATACAGTAGTCTTATGTTACAGAATGTACCGGGATAAAACGTAACAGGTTGTATAATGAGGAGGTAATGTTTGCAGTGTTAGCCATTGACCTTAATTTGCTTGGGTTTTGCTGCATTGCTCAGGCTTGACTGTGTTGTGAAATAGACATAATGTACTGTTGAATCTGGGCGTTCTCTAACATCAAATTTGGTTCAATAAAGACATTTTCAGTGTAGCAAAACAATGATCTCTGGATAAAAATGGAATTTTGATTACTTTTTCCATCATTAACCTCCAGGTAATGGATATATTTTGTACAGAAACCATGCAGTGTTTATAATGTCTTTTAAAAAAGTAATTTTACACTACGTAGTTATTTTAGACTTATAAGATCGTTGCAGTTTAAGAAGTACTTTATCTGTGTTGCTCTACAAGAGAAATACATGGGAAAACAGAGCCTGTCATAATTGTAGACATGCTGAGTAGTGTGAGAATGTATAAAGAGGCTGTGAATTGGTGTAGGTAAATACGAAGATGCATGGTCAAAGAACTTCTTAAAACAATCTGGCATGCCTGTATACTTGGTTCTTTTAGTATTGTTTTACCATTAAAGTTACATGGAAAAAGAAAAAAATATAGGGAAGACTTGAACGTATTTGTTTGCTTTTGGTTTCTCTACAAAAGTGTGGTCTGTATTCTGAGTGGATGTGCATTAGATCCTAGTTTGCATGCCTGCCTTCCTTTCTGTTACCAAAAGTGATGGAGAGTATTTTTTTTTTTCCCACAGGAAAGCGTGTAGCTGATTTTTGATTTATTATTCTTTAGCATAGTTGGAAGTTTGCTACTTGTCTGTAGCAGTGGTGGGGTTTCGCAGAGAGGAGCAGCGCTGGGGAGGCAAGCTGGGCTCCAGCCTGGTTGTTCATCTTGGGAATCATGCGGCTGGTATTCGCAGTAAATCGGTTGTAGCTTGCTCTTGCCTTTGCCATGCTGATCCTCTACGTGCTTTTGTGTCTTAAAATGCCTCATATTCTACGTCGGAGCAAGATGTATGGAGTGATCCAGCAGACAGCATTTCCATGGAGTGCTGTTGATCCCACAGATATTGTATCCGGTTCAGTGGACCTGCCTACCCTGTGGTCGGAGGCTTTTTGTTATGCATGCATCCCGATTGTTCTTTCTGTTGGCATTGTACACAGAGCGAAGGGGCTGTGCACCAATGCAAATAGCCTTTCTAATACCTTGTACATTTGCATGATAATGGCTGCATAAATATTGCAGTACAACTCCGGTTCACTCTCTCGCTGCTTTGACTGCTAGGCTTTAAAGTAGGTTCTTTCTGTAGCACAGATCTTCGTGGTTGGTATTGCTTTGGAGAGGGGTTCTGAAGCACATCTTTATTAAATAGTGAAGCCTGTTTGCGATGAGGTGCAATTTTAACTTATCCATGTTCTAGTCTCCCACTCCTTTCAGCCCACAGGTTGATACAGGCGCTTGGAGGAAAAAAAAAAAATTAAAGCTTGAGCAGTTTTTCGCCAACTATTTCTAAACTCACTATATTTGGGGTTGCAAAACATGTTTGCTTAAGACTTGGTTTTGCATTTATTTCCAGAAATCCTATATATGTCTGTGGGAATATTTTATGCATAAGGAATGTGAAATTTTGTGCCACCATTGTTTTGGTGTTGAAATGTTCAGTGACTTATGACTAACTTTACCAGAAGCACACTGAATTTCCTTTGAAAGTGTCGATACAGTGATGTGACTGAAAGCAGATGCTCTTTTTGGGAACTGGTGGCAGATTGCCATCACCTAGGTGTCAAAAGTTTGCTTACAAAGTTGTCAAACAGAACAGTGATTAGTATCACTTACTCTTGGTGATTAGTAGATGCATAGAGACTTTTTAAATCATCGTAGGATGCCATCTTTTAAAGGTTTGAATTAATTCCTTGTAGTTACAGCCTTGTTATTAATGTATTGCATCAAATTTTGGGAAGAGTAATATATTAAACTGTTATTTATGGTTTTTTGGCTAATCAGTTGTAATCCTAGTGTTCACTCTGTCTTACATGGTTTAGTTTGTGAAAACTGCACCAAGAAAGGTATGTTTAAATCAAATGTTCATTTAAAAAATGTATATCTGATGTTAGTGGCTTCTTACTCTTTCACTTGTTTGCACGTACTAAAGCAGTTGTAGCTGTTCAGGTTAAGGATATGATGAACGACCCTGTTGTTGGAACTAAAGTTCTGAAAACAGTTTTCTGAAACAGTAAGTGATAGTATTGCAAGAAATGATAAATTTACTTAGAACTTCTATAAGATGATTGATGATTCAGTTACATACGAAGTACTCTGCATAGTGCTGCAAGCAACATACATATTACTGTAATACAGTATTTTTAACACTTATCCTGTCAAAAACTTGTGTTGTGTTTACTAGAAGTTTAGAATAAATATTTATAGCGATAGGCATGAAAATACAATGTTAAATAATGTTAAGTGAAAGAGTAAAAATAATCTTGAAACCCTGACACCTGAGAACCTTAAGCTGTAGCATATTTATACTTCATGTTTACTTGGATTTTAATTATCCATTCGTTTTTACAGACAATGTTGGTTTAACACCTCAAAGAATACGGCAAAACCACTTCAGGATTTGCTATTGTATTTAGATCTATGTTTTCAGTGTTTCCATCCTAATAGGAATTAGTATTAAATCAGAAATTGAAGAGGTGTTTCATGACAGTTTGAATGGTCAGAACGATCCGTTGGTCTGGCACATTGTGTGGACTGGAAAGAAAAATAAACATATTTATTACTTTTATGAAGAAATACCTGACTGGCAGCCCAGTACTTGTTTGTAGCAGAGGTGCTGCAATGATTGTGGTGGGCTGGACTTCTCTCTTTTCCTTTTCGTTTCTCTTGGCTGTGTCCCAGTCACCTAAATCTTTGCAAATGAGGGATTTTGCTCTCTTCGGTGTGAGGCTTCTCTCCTGTGGCTAGCAGTAGCGGTAACCTGTGTAATTGTAGCATGCGAACTGTCCAGTCTTTTGTATAATAAAATTTCTTGCTGTTGTATTTTTTTTTTTTTTGATGCTGAAAGTTAGGTTATAATCTGTTTTGTAGTACACAGCATCAGTCGTGTTTATCGATAATTGTCCTGGGAGGAAATACTCGTGTTGTGTCAAAATACTTAAAGCAAAAAATACTCTTTTTTTTTTTTTTTTAACTCTTTTAACTGTTGCATAGATTAGTGGGTTTTCTTAAATAAAGGAAAGCGATTCACCATGTCATTGTAACTTAAAGCTTGTATAGCACAGCAGTGAAGATCCTAGTGAATTTGTAGATAATTGGCTAAAGCTATACATACAGTGCAACTGCAGGTGCTGAATAAAGTGCTTTGTGCCATGAAGGGTTTGGGTTCTTAGCTTCAGTCTTATTTTTTCCTTCATGTTATACCTAATCCAGCAAAATATTGGAGTTTATTCCGTCCTCATTTAAAAAAAAGATAAATATATATGATAAAAAATTCCTATAATCTCTCTTAGTGCACCCCCCCCCCCCCGCCCCACTCAATGAAAAAAAACCCAAATCAACCCTCAGCTATCCAAGGCAAGGAAATAATTGAGTAATCCATATTCTCTTCATTAGATGATCTATTGTATTTCTGAAATTATAATATTAGTTTTGTGCTTTCTTATATTACCCTTCCCCCTCCTCCTTGAGTCAGGCACTGCAGAAAAGCAGAACTGTGTATTTCTTTTAATTCTAAGGGATAACCGCCCAGAGAGGAGTCGTCTTTGGATTGCTGTAAATGCCAAGTCCTGTTTAGAGGCATTTAGTTACATGGAGTCACTATGTGTAGCAGAGAGAAAATGACTTCACTAGCAAACTATATGGCTCCTAGAGGCATCAGGTGGCTTAATATGTAAACAAAAGTCCACTGCAGTCAAAAATAGACCTTTATAAAAAGAAATAGTGCAAAAAAGTGACCTCCTAAACGAGGAAGTGAAGGGCTACCAGAGAATCCATCTGTGTAGTCCTGCAAAATGCTGATCGTAGCAAAATATGAAGGACTTTACCATGAAAACCCATTGTGTTGTGGCTTCTGACATAGAGTACATGACTTTTAAAAATGTTTCTTGTGGAGAAATGGTTGTGCAGTCAAAAGGTTTAAAGCACAGAAGAGTCCTATAAAATATGCATAACTTGGAGTGATTTGAACAATTTTCTTACTGAAGGGATGCATGGGTTAAATGAAGCCTCAGCTCAAATATTCTTAACGTACTAAATCTGTGACAATTACTTTTCTAATAGATTTTAAAATCTAATGGCTGTTGTACAGTACTTGCAAAACCTAAAATATTTCTTATTAAAGATGTTTTTTTAATGCTGGCAGTCACATGAGCTGTACTGAATTTAAGATTCTAGATGATTTGTTTTCACGAAAAGGGAAATTTATGTTAGTAAATAACATGAACCAAGATACCTGGAAACTTGTCTTTGTGCAGCAAATTTTGTTCTGGTAAGTCCCTCTAACTCTTTTAAACTCTTGGACAGTGTGCAGATGATGGCAGATTTCAAGTTATTGCATTTGTTTTTTGTGGTGGGCTACGTATTTGCTTTTTGGAATATTCAAACAATTGTTTGGCAGCTTTCTTGATAGCATATTGTGCGTGGCAGGCCTAGTTAGGAAGGAAACAAAAGTTTAAATATTATAGCCATGAGTTTTAATTCACATAATATATACAACAACATGGATTATTTTTTTTTCCATGACTTCATCCATAAATTTATTTTCTGTGTTTTAGGTCATCATTAGGCACATTTTTACAGTAGTAGTTTCTCTTCTCTCTTCCCCATAAGGAGTCTTCAGATTCATGTTGGTAGTTACTGCTTGCATTTAAACTATATAATGTCTTGTCTTTTAAATGTGGCTCTTTGCAGTCCAGCTCTCTTGAGAAGCCCTAAGTCATACCCAAACAGATAGCGAGGTTTCAGTTACTTGCTCTCGCTGTAGTATCATGTTTTCTTCTTCTAAACCGAGATGCTGTTTATTGAACCAATTAGCTGTTGGGTGCGAGCCAGAACTTTCTCCTGAAATCAGAATTAATGAATAAACAAATTATGCTGGAAGGATTTCTGTGCTCAACGGGCAGTGACAGTTAACGTGCGACAAGGACACGGTTCGTATCCTGCAACCTGGGTGCCCGTGTGTGTCTGTGTCTGATATCAGTGGGGTGAACTTTTGAGTATGGATCACACATTCACGTCGTACATTTGATCATATGTCTGTCTTGGAATGTTTTTGAAACCATTCCAGCTCTTCTGTAGCCAGCAGATGGGATGCATACGCCTTCATTAACAAGCAGTTAACTCCGCTGGTACGACTGAATTTGCATCATGCTCTGGGTCCCTGACTTGGCTCTTTCTGCATTCCCGCTCCCACTGCTTGTTCTGCTCTCTCTAAGAAGAAATTGGCACTAGCATTACATGCTCCTGCCCTCCTGTGGTAATGAAAACTTAAAGGTTTTTCTCAAAATCAGGTTGTGTAGAAATAAGAGAGGCGAGTAAGGAACTAGTTTTTCTCTTCTGGAGCAGCTGCTTGCATCTCTCAAGATGTACGTTTGCTTTTGGTGAAGAGTTCTGCGTCAAAAGCCCTGAGAAAATCATAGTCATTTCTAAACTTGCTGTTGCAGCATCAAAACAACCTTGTAGCCTCCTATAGCTTTGAATTAACCTTCTGGCCTTTTTGCATGATATGCGCTGTCCCTTTTGCATTAGAGTAGAGAAAGTAAGGCACAGGAATTCCAGGGGAGATTTTTAACAGCAGCAATGGCAATGGGATTGCTCTGCCTTCCCTGCTGTGAGCTGGTGGGAGCTGAAACCCAGTTCTAGCATGTGCTTTGGACAGCCTGCCCGGCTGGGTGACCTGTGCCAAGGTGACCACGAGTAAGGAGCAGAGGTAGATCCCAGCTCCAAACGCCTTGCTCCTTCCAGACAAGCGAAAGGCAGAGCAAGGCACGTGGGTGCGAAACCGTTACTGCTGTGAAATTTCTGTCGGTAATGAAAGCCACGGAGAGTAGCGTGTTAGATCTTTGAACATGCGGTGTGATAACAAGTAGTCATGTTGCCTGAAAGGATCCTGAAGTGGTTGTGGTCTGTCTGTGACCTCTCGTTTCTTTAGTGGTCCTCTGTATTAATAATGCTAAAAGAAAGCTGCTCTCCTCTTGGTTTCAAAGCTAATGGTGTATATAAACTATGGAGATACAACTTCAGTCTCTAGGCAAATGTTTATGTGTTATTCTCAACACGTAAAGTCTTGGAATGAGAAATCTGTGTTTGTCACAGCTTTCACTCCTGTGATTTCCAGTGTCTACAGAAACTGTTTTTTTTCACTTAAACCTGCTTCTTATTAGCAGGGAGACTTTCACAGTTTGCACACCGTTGGTTCTTTGGGCCAGCTTGTTGGCTGTCTTTCAAAAATATTTTAATATAAACTGATTAGTTGTATATAATGGCAATCTAAAAGTGTGCTTTAGAGCTGCTTCTACTGATTTTTTCCCATTGTTTTGTACTTTTATGTTATTTTTGTCCCTCTTCATCTTTGAAGACACTTAAAGTGAAAATACATTACACTCAGTTCCAGCAAAAAGAAATGCTTCAGGATAAGTTTCTGTAATTTCTGTTGTAAATTTCTTGTTTTGTGACACAGAATGAAGTTAATGCAAGGCAAAAGGGTGTACAGAGCGTGAAAGCTACTCGTGGGTACTGCTTGTCTGTGTTCCCTTTTCCCAGGGTAACGTGAGGTATCCTGCCTCCATTCATCTTAACTGAGAGTAGGTGTGCATGCCTGAACTTTCTGCAAGTAACTGGTGTGCTTTGACTATTCATTTACTCTGTTTGTGAGTCTACCTAGAGATATGAAGTATTCAAATAGAAGTAGGGGGAGAGAGCATGGAAGGTTCGTATGAGAGTGCTACTGTGAATATGTTGCTGATAGCTATCTAATCATTTTCTAAATGGAAATCTAGTAATGATTTGAACTTTTCTCATGCACCTTTTCAGTGATAAAGCAGTGACTTGTTTACTATGTTTGGAGATAAGAGCAAAGGATGAGTGACACAGAGTTCTGCATGGATTGTGTGTGGCTGTAAAAGCTCGTGGACTGCGTTTCAAGTTGGCCAAGCACAGTGTAAAATGGCTGCTCAGACCCTTTTCTCCCTATCCAGGGTCAGTTTTATTTCCTCTCTAAGGAACTTTCTCAAGCAGTGAAGGGTGAGATGGGCAACAGCCTTGGATATCTATTTTAATTATGATTTTTATATAAATTGTGTTGTATAACCTGGTTTATGAACTAAATGGGAGACTAAGGAACTAGTTAACAAGTTTACATTTGTGGGGTTGTACTTTGGTGGCTCTTCCATAGGTACTGCAGGTGTGTGTATATATTCATCCAGTACAAACATGTGCTGCTTCTCAGTTACCAAAAGTAAATGGGCAGAGCTCGATTATTCCTGGAAATTCTTTGTCCAGTTTTTGACCACTTCAGGTGGCTGCTCTGGTATGAGAGTTGCATTGATCCATTGTAGAGATGACAATTCCACACCCCCACCATTTAGGATTCATTTGGGTTCTGATTTTCCTTGCTGCCAGAATTCTTTAATTACCAGCTGGTGAGCACTGTGAGTTCTGTTACCAGTCAGGCGGGGGTACTGATGTATGCTCCTTTTTCTTCATCTTATGTGACGGTGGGCACTTTACATCTGAGAGTGCTGTTTGGTTTTGATTATTATTAATGTGCAGCTTTTAGCACTGTCTAGCGCTTGAAGCCTAATGTAAATAAAATATCCCAGCTTGAAAAGCAGTGACAAAGTGAAATGAGTTTTTCTGATATGAAAGCTTAAACATGTGATCACAGAGCAGACTAATTAGCTAGTGCAAGGAATTTGGTTCTTTTAAGTCAAGCTTTTCATTTGCCTGTAAGGTTCACTTTTCAGTACGAGATGTTCTGACACTGTTGTAATTGTACCATTATAAGTGAGAGAGATATATACATACAAAAAGAAGGGGGGATTACTTTGTGCTGTGAAGTTCACCAAATTCACTTATGGATCACTCCCAGCTTTATTTTGGTACTTCTGATGGCATGTAGTGGTTCTTGAAGTAGTGTAGCTTTTATGCAAGTCTTTTAATATTTGAAACAATATCTAGAAATAATAAATAACAAATTGAGAGCTCCTGATGATGATATAGGTGAGAAAGAAATTTTAACTGGAACAGATGGTATTTTTCTTAGCTCAATTTAGATTTGCTGTTTTATCTCTCTTACTGTTTATTTATTTTAAATAAGATTTCAAGACTTAAGCATGCTCATTGTGACGGTCTTGCTCTCTAGAAATATGTTATATTCTTTCACCTGCACCCTGTCTGGGGAAATTATTTTCTTTGGGCTTGATGTATTGCTTAGGCTAAGCAGTATTCTGTTCATTCAGTGTTTGAAAAATGATTTAAAAGGAATAGCCGGGAGATGCTGGATTGATGTTGGGGTATGGCTGTAGCTTCTACTTCTTGTTAAAGTGTTTGTGTTAGTTCTCCTAAGACGACATTTTAGTTGCTAGGTTCTTAATAGTTAAATTTCAGTGAAAGCATGGATTTTAACAGCTCAAAAAAACCCACTTAACCAGCTGTGATCATATTTTCTTGCAGTAGGCTCAAACTTTAATGTTTTTCTTGAGATACCTATGGTGAACAGCTGGTCTTCCTACTGTAGTTTCTTTAGTGGAAAGATTCAGATGTCCTCTGTGGGCTTCATGTTTGCTTTCTGAGTGTAGGGACATGTACAAGTTTTTGAATCTTCTTGTGAAACACAAAAGAAAAGCACTGTATCACTTAGCTGAAATAGTAAAATTTTACGTTCTCGTTTTACTTTAGTACTATGCTAAATAATGGTTTTGATGAAAAAGAATCTAATCTCACTGCTGATTTGAGTTGCTGTTTGTTTGTTTGTTTGAGGGAGTGAGTTGCTCCTTAGTTCTGTGCCTCTGTTTGGGAACTGTTTGTTGGTATATGACTACAGATCCCCAAAACTGTGGTCAATCACAATTACTTTTTGCAGTTATTTCTGATCCCAGACGGGAAACTCAAATAGATGCAGCCTGTAGGGATCTTTGTTTGCCCCAGGGGTCTGTAACAATTCCAGTTTTACAGTATACTGGATTTGTAGTAGTATTTAAATTGGTTGCTGACAGCTGATAACCGAATCCCAAATTCGGAGAAAGATGAAACTCTAATTAACTGATATTTTTCTTTTTGATAGAGGGTCGGTTTTCTTTTTGCTGATCTAATGTAGTGTGGAGAGTGAAACAGCCATTTCCTTCTTGCTTTTTGTGGTCTCTCCCAGACATTGAAAATACTGCGTTTGTGGAGCCATGTGCAGATATCTGAAGTCTGATTTATGGTCACATGAACTCTGTAAGGCTGGTTCTTAAACAAAACTCCAAGCCTTTTAAGCTTAGTTTTAAACCAGATAGTTTTGGTTTCATTTCTGCCGAAGTTATTTTTATGGATATCTTGCATTTTTTTGTCCTGCTGTCATTCACATGGAAAAATACCATCTACTAAGTGGTGCATTCTAGAGATTTTTGTTTGTATTTAATGTTCAAGCTCTTGTATCTCTGTTAGCAGCTTCATGTATTGTATATGTAAGCATCAATATTACGTTGGAGCGTGCAGGGCAGCATAGCTTGGTAGCAGTCCACAGACCAGAATTACAGGGCAATGATTTGCTTCCTTCTGGAAGGGTGGAAGGGCTGTTGGGGCAACAAATACTTTGAGCATGAACTTTTTTTTTAGATAACACTTTGTAGCCTCATCTAGATATCCTAGTACCAAAGGCCAAAGGATGGAGGGGATAGGGAATTTTCTAGCAGATACCTACAGAATTATTGTGTGATTGTAAATAAGAGAGGAAGTGGACCCACAAAAGCATCCCTTGAAGACATCACATTCTTTGGGGGAGAGATGAACAGCTCTTGAATTAAAATGATAGTTGATTAATAAATGCTAGATAGGAAAGAGATGGTACTGCCTAAGATCAAGTATGCTGAATGCTGCCTGCAGTAATGAGCCTGACTATGGCAGGGATCATCTGGCCTGGATTTAGTGGTAATGTTATTCGCTCTGTAAAATAAGCTAGAGGTTGGTTGTGAGAGAAGTGAGCAGTGAAATAGTATCATCTGCCCAGATCTGACGTGAGGAATTTAGGAGTTAGAGGACAGGGCACAATGTGTCAAACAACAGACGCCGTGATTAAAACCTCTTTCAGTCATGCTTCCAACTGGAAGTGCTCATGACCACAGATCAAATTTAACCTTAGCAAGCAAGAATAATTTTAAATTCCCTTGTTTGCGTCATGTCTGAATTTGATCCCCATAGGATGCTGATTTAATACAAAGTCATTTTATGTGTATCTTCATTTTTTTTAAAAAAAGAAATATAAAACACATGTTTATAGCATTTAATTAACTTTAATATAGGGCAATACTGGCACTTGTCAGACCAGTAGTGTTACTGTCCCTGTAAGAATTACTGAAGCTTTTGGTTTGCTAGGAATTCATGTGATACAGACAAGCCATATTCAGCTCTTCAGATTGCAACTTCTTCTCCACCTTCTGTTTGAAGAATTATTGTCAGAGAATACAAGGGGAGGAAGGAGGAATCGTGGGGGAGAGAAGCTGTCCCTGTTTGCACAACCTTATGTCCAAGAATCACAGGAGCTGGAGGCTGGTAGGGAGGAGGAGAAGGTTTCATCAGACACATGGTGATCCTTCAGCCCTGCATAGGAATAAAAGACTTCATGTAATTTGTCTGTTTCTTGCCTTGCAGCAAAGAGGGGGAGGGGTGGAGAAAGGTTTGGGACAGGGTGGAGGAACATGGCACTGACATGTTGTGCCTTGCTGCAATGGAAGCCTGTGCTGGGAAGATGGCATTGGTCGTGCCCTGTTGCAGGAGACACATCGGTTCGGATCCTACTCACCACATCTGCTCTAGTTCTGTCTGTCTGCTACTGCTTTTTGGTCGTTATTTCTATACGTTGTCATACTTACATCTCGTTGCGGTCTGTACCCAGTACTCCTTGTCTCACTTCGGGTAAATGCTGGTGATCATCATCTCTCTTTTACCTGTACCTGTGCTTGTTCTCGCTTTCTCATCCTTTCTGTTTTCACTGGAAGAGTCATTCTTTGTTCCCTTCCCCCCCCGCCCCCCCCCCCCCCATTTTGAGAATGGTTGAGTAAAAAAAAAAAAAACAAAAACAAATCAGTAGCAAGTATTTGTTAAAATTAATCAAATTCCTTGTTAAACTAATTTTTATGTATGTATTTTCAAAGGTTCAAGTACCTCTCCAGTGTTTCAGTTTCTGTTTTTTCCTTCTGTTCAGAAGCTCCTATCTCACTTCCTCAGATATTCTCTTTGTATCCTCATGCTGTTCGTATGAAAATACAGTACCCTGATTTTGAACGTACTGTTCTGGAGCACATTATCATACTAATATTTGTTCAGTCCTTCTAGTTGGTTTAAGAGTCTGTATACCTTTTCTGAGTGCTTTCAGCAGGTGTCTGATTTTTTGGATTACATTTGTTTTGAAAAGGGCTAATAATCTCCCCATCTGGATTACTTCAATTTGCACTACTTGTGTGAATGTCACTTAGGTGGTTGAAATACCCGTCTCGTACCCTGTGTATCAAAGCAAAAGTCCAGGCTCCATCGCTGTGGCAAGCTGTGCAGTGGAGGTCGGGTGCGGTACGGGGACGTGCTGCAAGGAGCTGAGAGCAGTCCTTGCCTTTGTGCAGCTCAGAGAAGAACAGATGTGGGCAATCGAGTGCAGTGAATCATCTGTTCTCAGCTCGCACCTCTGGTCCATTTATTTAATAAGTATAGAGTTTGCAAGGTACAGGTATGTGGAGCAGGTCTGGTGAGGCACTGTGGTGTGCCTGAGCTAGTGTAAAGGTTGCATTTTTCTTAGTTGTTTGTCTTGTAACTTTTAAATTTTCACAAACAGATCAGATGATTCCTTGCTGAGTTACTTAGACATTTATAAATAACATCTATTTTTCTGTCTAAAATGAAGGGCAATAAGGTGCAAGAATGTCATTCATTATAAATAGGCATACAGTACAATTTTTTTTTGTTGTTTTGCTAGGATAGTGGTATGAACTTTAATCTAGCTCTAAGATAGCCTGCTTTTTTTGTCATTTTTGTCAGATTTCCATTTTCTTAATTCATTAGAAAGTGGTGAGGTAAAAGGCTTATTTTTGCATCATATTTGTACAGTGTTGTTTAATTGTTTGTGTGTCTAATTATTTTCCATGACTCTTTTCATTAACATTGCTGTGGCTTTCTACTTTTACAATACACAAGCCTTTCAAGCATGCTAAAGAATTCATCGTCCTCCAGATACCATGGTTTTCACTATTTCTAGTAAAAATGTCATTGAAGACCTTTTGTTTTTTTAGAAGGGAAAAAAAAAAGGATGCCTCATCTGAACAGATTTTGAAGAATCTGCTTGGAAGGGATCACAGTGGTTTTCTTTTTTTCCTTTTGAAGGAAAACATCTTGTTCCTGTGAAGATACCCAATTTATCCTGCGTTTTCCAGAATTGTTGTATATGTGAAATAATCTTTTAAGCAGGCTCCTATAAGCAGAATAATATTCAGTGCCATTTGGAGTCTTTTGGGTGTCAGGCTGGGGCTTAAGGTGTTGTGTGAATAAGGCTGCTTGACAGCAGGAGTGAGCCTGAGTATTCATGGCAGATCTGGACTTTTTACATGGTTCTTCATAGGAAAGTGAACAGGGCTTGCTTTCTCTTCCATGTTTGTTTCAGTTTTATCTTCTATCCTGGGAAAGAAATCTGTAGGATTGTCACTGCAATCTGTAAGAACATGGATGAACTCGCAAGAAGTTCAAATGTTGCCATTCTTGGTTTTTTGTAATGCTAATGCATTAAATGTTGATTGGGGGAGAAAAAAAAACATGTAAAAACGAAATAAAAATATTCTAAGGAGTTATGAAAACTAAGTTTGCAACATAAAGCAGTCAAAATTAGACAGGTATGAATGAGATGGCTTCTAGTGCATTAGCTGACTGTGCTGGTCAGGATGTGTCTAATACCTCTCCAGTTACTACATACTTTTGCCCTCTTTAAGACCCCTTCTCCATGCAGTGTGTAGGAGCAGGAGTGGTGTTTTGTTGACTGATTACTGTCTCAGTATTTTTATACCTGTGATATTCTCTTACGTGGATTTTCTTACCAGCTGCTTCTTGCCCCCCACCCATGCCTGTCGGCCTCCTGTCCCCGTTCTTGTTCCACTGCCTGTTTCTCCCTTCCCCGTGTTTCTCAGCTTGCCTGTGCTTTCCTCCTCTGCGTGGCTGCTGTGACCCCATGGAAGGTGGGGAGGATGGTAGGAGGGTGTCTCAGCCAGTAGGAAAGGCCTGTTCAGCCACTGTGCGTTTGACTTGCTCTGTGGGAATGCCTTCTATCGAAAGGAGTTGGCGTGCAGGAGTTGAGGAGGTGAAACAGGCTCAGGGTTTATGAAATACTCAGCTCTTTGTGGCCAGAGGAATTCCTTACAGTTTTCTTCTTAGAGGTTTCAGAGTGGCCAGGAGTGTGAGTATGTGGTGAAATTCACTGTGGCACCGAACATCATCTTGATAGATTTCAAGTCTCTAATCTAAACCAAAAATGCCATAGTTGTTACAAAATCAGTGTTAAGATTACCATCAACATGAACAAAGCAATGTGCTTTTACCAGCTGTCAGTCTTATAACAGCTGAACCAAATAAATCAACTTACTTTTCCCTCTATTATCATGGCTCCTCAAGGCCCCTATCCCCAACCCCAAAACAACCCAAAAAACCCCAAGGGCTGCCAGGCAGCTGCCGGTAAATGTTAGCTTTGAGGAGTGAAGTCTAAAAAAGTTCAACATAATTGAAGAAGCCTTTGCCACAGAGCACTGGCTGTATATAGCTGTATACAATGCTACCTGAATCACCTATAGTATGCATCTATTTGCTTAAATTATATTTCATTGCTTTATGTCATTATGTTTAATTCTGCTTTGCTCATGGGGGAAAACAGTTGAAAGCTTTGGAAAAGACTTGGGAGTAACTTTATTCTTCATCACCTTATCAAGGTGTATAATGAGCCTACATTTCTGTGGTGCTGTTAATTTACAGAGTTCCCCAAGGTATTTCTAAGTTGCTTCGGCTTCTCCAGCCGTGGTTGAGCATCATTTCAAGCAGCGGTGCAGGAATGTGGTCTGTCCATTGGCATGTGGAAGCTGTTTAACGATGTGCAGTAATGCAGCACGAGAGGGTAAGGACAGGGAGGGAATAATGCAAAATCGAGTTGAAACTGCAGGGGAGAATCTGGGTAGGCAGAATGCAATTAACCTTAGAAATGTAGCAGTTAATAATGAGACTCTAGCTGGAGTGGACACACATACTACAGGAAAAACACCATTTCTCTTTGTCAGTGGTAGTCCTTGCATCTGAATAAGAATACTCGGAGGGCAGAAGTGGTCCATCCCATTATGTTTAGGCAAATGTTTGCTGGAAAAGAAAGATGAGCGTATTTTAACTTATATCCAGTTATCTGAAACATAGCAGTTTTCTTTGTACTCCTCTTCTGTCTATATGCTAACTTGGCCTGATTCAGTTTGTTTTCACCCGGTAAAATGCATTTATCTGAAAGGGTCAGATTACAAAACCAAACAAAAAAACCCACCTTGCTGGAAAAACATTGGTTAAGCAGTAATGGGGGAAGATGTGTAGGTCTCTGATTTTTCATTCAGAATATTCCAAATTTGTTTTAGTTGCCTGTAGCATTTAAATATATAATGTAAACTTTGGAAGAATGTGCCATCCCTGAGAAAACAACTGTAGCTAATCATTGTGCAGTTTTCAAATAAATTTTATTTCATTTAGTTGTAATCAATTGGAAATGTACACTTAAATTGGAGCCAGTTTGATTCCGATTATGGTTGTTATCTTTTCTCTGTGAAGAATGCTGATCTGTTCAAGGAGATATTTATTTTCTGAGAGCAGGTTAGATGCAAAATATGTTAATGACCTCTAAAAGTGAGGAGATGTATAATTGGGAACTTGTGGGTAAATATGTATTTTTTTGGACTTTACCAGACACTTGTATATCTTCCAAACTCACGTATGTTAGTTGGAAAGTAAATGTTATTGCATGTATCTTTTCTATACATTAGTTATATTTAAACTAGGTGTTCAGTAAAACAAAAATATAATTTTAGCTGAAGATCAAGAACTGCAAATAATCATAGCTAGAGGAAAATTGAACAGGGGGGCAGATATTGTGCAGTGCAGAGCTGCCATATGTAGTTATTGTGGCTTTGTCTGCTAGAACATGGAAAGTAGAGAGTCATTCCTCCTTTTCATGTTCAGAATTGTGTTACAAGCATATTTTAAGTTAATTTTTAGACAGGCTTTTTTCTTAGTAGTAACCCACTGCAAAGGGGTCTTGCGACTTACGCGGGCACTATTTATGGTCAGAAAATTCAAGGGACTGAGAGTCATCCAGCACTAAACTTGGTGAAATGGTCATAATTATTACATGAAAACATGTCAAAGACGATGAGCAAACTTACTGCATCAAATCCAGAGACAAAGAAACAAAAAGAAATGCTACAATGAACAATATTTTTGCTTTTTTTGCTAGATAATTCTGTGTTGCTGGTAAGAACCAGGGTAGGATGCTGTCCTAGATAATCATAAAGCAATGTTTTATTTAGCTGAGTTGGCATGTAGTTTGTCCCAGTTTCTGTAGGATCAACGTAACTTAAGTTGTTGATAATATAGATAATCAGTAGGTAATATATTACTCTATGGTTGCTTTGTGTGTTTACTTTCTCTCCTGCCCACCATTCTTGTTTTAGCTGGTTTTGTTTTGATATGTTGTTTTTATTGCTCAGAGGAAATGATGAATAAAAGAAAAATATTTGATTCTGGTTTAAGGTTTGTCTTTGGTGGGACCAATGCCATTTTCTGTCAAAATTGTAACAAAACTATGTGTGGCAGGCTGCTTCCTTTGTTGATAGGTACTGTTGAGGGATCTGAAAGGTAGTGCCTGGGTGCTGAGTAGTGGTAATAGTGAAGTTTTATTATAGTGGAAAGTAAGTTTTTTGCTACAGCGGGGTGATCTTTATTCAGTGGAGGGTACTGTGTAGATTGGGACCACTTGCTCTTGTGGAAGGTTGTGTACCACCACAGATGCAGAATTTGTGTGGTCACAAAAATGAGATAACTGGATGTTCCTAGACTACTATATCCATTTGGAATAAAGTTTGATTTTTTTTTTTTTTTGGCATATCTAATTATTAGGACCTGTACTAAGACTGGGAAATTTTGTTTCATCTAGCGAGTTACGATTTTCAAATTTCATGTGTTGTGCAGGATTACACAGCCTACTGGTACAACAAGTTACCATGGAAACAGAGACGTGAAGCCCAAAAGGTACCTGCTGGGGGCCACACATGCACAAAGTACCTTTTTACATATTAAAATAAGCTGCCCTATGGAGTCAGCAGAATTCTTTGTACTTGTTTTTAAAAGTCTATTTCTACAAAAATATGAAATGGGTATTTTATGTCTTGGCCAAAAACTAGTGGGGTTTTTCCTGTAAAGAAGAAGAGAAAATGGTTTGTAAAAATAATGTTGGAGCTCAGAAAATGAATCACAGTATGTGTATTTTTGTTCTTGCTAGATGAGTTCAAAGGCAGGGCACAAAAGACTATTTCTACCCCCTAGGAACTTAAGGCGTAGGTGACTTTCTGTCTGCTAGCGTGCAGCCTTTTAGTCATGATAGATCTGGACTTTGGTATGTGACCTGGCATTTGGTGCAATGAAGTACTTCCAGAGACCAGCAAATCTGACCAGTGAATGGATAAAGGATTCAAAAGCTTTGAAACTGGCAGTAATTTCCACCTGCCTGTGTGCTTGCTGTGGAAGGGCATGATTGTGTCAGAAGCTGGGGTGGGATGTGCTGGGAGATATGCCTGGTTCTGCAGGCACAAAGCGATCAACCTCCAAACACCTCTTGAAACTGATTTGCTTATTTATAGTAACTTCAGCTTTAATTGCAGGTAGGTTTGTAATTAGGTGCCTACAGTTACAGATGTGTCTGCAGATTTAAGAAACCACAAGTAAAGCAGAAGCAAGCCTTCAAAAATGGTCTTGGTTTGTTCAGTCGTTCCCTCGACCTCCAGGTTTTGCTTGATTGTGAGACTGGGTTGTGCTCAGCTGTTCTGAAGCCATGGAAGCAGCAAGCAGGCAGGGAGCGGCCTTGGCTGCTATCCTTTGGCAGATGAAGATATCCTAAAGGGCTTAGTGGGCTGTCAGGGACCAGGCCTCCTCACTGACCCAGCTCCACAGGCTTGGGCTGTGCGTGCAGGGAGGCAACAAGCTGCTCCCTCAGTGTGAGAGGGGATTAGGGAGGAAAGTGGGGTCACATCCAGATGGACTGAGATCAGGCTAGATTGGTAGTCTGTAAATGAGCGGCCAGCAGATGGTGGTTTACAGGACTGAGATGAATTTAATGGCCAGCCTTCTCTTTCTGAGGAAGCCCGCCATTGCAGCCGGCACTGAGAACCGTTACAGTATGATGCTGCTGCCGTCGACTGTCCTGTACTTTGCAGTAGTGGAGTTTTCTTCCTAAAGAAGAGAAAGGGTCTAACTGGCATATTTCGGGAGCACTACTTTTGTCGAGATAGATTAGGCAACGTTTTTAATCTATGGCAGTGCGATGGCTGGTTGTTCCCATGTCTCCATACCTCTGAATGAGGTTTTGTGTTTAGAGGAGCCGTGCAACCGCCTGGTGCCTGATTCAGCAGTTTGCTCCCAGCTGGTCTGTGGTGGCTGCAGTGGCAGAAGCTCAAATCACTTACGCAGATGAAAACTCCGTAGGTCAGATGTTTGAAGCTAGCAAATTGTAGGAGAGAATGTGCTTTGTTTGCAAGTGACTTGTTGGCTTAAGCTATTTGGGTTTTGAAATGAAAGTAGTGACTTTTTTTTTTTTTTTTTGCGTATGTGGTATTGAGAATGGAAAGTTGTAGCTGCTTGGGCTAAACTTTAAATTTCATCCATTGCTTATTGATGTGTTCATGTTTGTGGTGTAGTGGAGTATGAAATGGTTTTGATACATTCCATGCTATTCTAAGTAAAAGGTAAACACTTCTAAGAATGTAGATTTTTTTCCTGTTTGTGGTTTGTTTGTGAGCAGGTGTTGCTGCAGTTACTAGATAGCATTTGAACTCTGTCTTGTTAAAAGCCACTTCATTCTGACTAATCAGAATTTCCTAGATCAGAATTGTGATCTCAAAACATTTGCTTTTTTATTATGTAGTGGAATCATTGTTTGCTTACTCTGGAGTGTCAAGTATGAGCTGATTCCTTATTCCTGTGACACGTTTAATATTCGGAAAGATCCTCTTCTGTTACTTGGATTGAAAAGCCCTAGGCATGGTGTGTGCCCTTTGGGTAAAGTTTAGTACAAATACAGAACAAAAAGAAGAATCATTCCTATTCCATGATATAAAACTACACACGTAGTAAAGAATTTTCCTTTCAAATGCAGGCCTTTAGGTTTTCTGCTACACTACAGAAGTAAAATTCTGTTATATTTGAGTGTAATGTATTAGCCTTTAGTGAAAAAGATGCCTTGGATATCACATGCTCAGAATATTAGAAATATTTATGATTTAAAGTGCCCGTTTTGTCTACTGATACGCAGAACAGGAACCAGTAAGTATTTAAGTGGAGCTGTAAAGTGACGTTTTGTAAGATGATGTGATGCGATGATTTTCCCTTGGCAGAAGAGGCTGCTCTTTGTTAGCCTCATCACTTGAGAGGGAAGTATTTCAGCAGTGGGAGAATATTTTATTTTGATTAACAATTTCTTCTTCAAACCGTCTCTGGACATGCAGGAAACTTTGCTATACTTGCAAGTCACAAGACGCGTAAAGCATCCTCTGAGAACTGAGGGATTGCTGAGAGTAACTCATGCAGGGCTGGCCTCTTCTGGAGGGGTCTCACCACCCTGGGGTGGGAGCAGCGAGACTTGCAGTGGGACCTTGGTGCCTTTGGCGAGGTGAGCTTTGGCCATTCCTGCCGGCTGGCTTCTGCCTGCACCTGGGGTTTGGTCAGCCCAGCACTCGTGCAGCCCTGGTGCCAGTCACCTCCTTCACAGTTTATTCATATAAATTCAAAATTAAAAGATGTAACTGAGGGGAAGTCTTTACTAAGATGTGGAGTAATACTGGTGGTGGATTTTTTTTTTTTTTAAGGTAGTAAAGTTGCTCTGCAGTAGGGCGTAGGAGACAGTTAAGTCTTTTACAGCCTCCTTTGAATAGCAGTTGGGTGAAATCCTTTATCTTGAGCCTCATATTGTATTAGATAATGACCAGGAAGCATCAGTATTTATTACCAAGTTGCAGGTGATTAGTTTTGTGTTATTTGTAGAATCGCAGACACGATTGTCCCTATGTTAACTTTTTTTTTATAAATGTTTTGGGTTCGGTTGTTCAGAGTAACTGAAATATCTTTTGAATTACTTGTACATATAAAAAAAGAAATCAGTAAAATATACAAGGTTGATGTGTTATTCTCTTTCTGGCACCTAAGGAAGGTGATACAGTTTAGGCTGAAGTTGTTTCTTGTTTCTGAAGTTTCATCAGTTACAGTTGACAGAAAAAATTAAATACATCTGGATTATGTTCACCAGACATCAGGAGGAGTGAGTCAAAACTCTGGTGCTGGTTATTTACAACTATTTACAATTATTTTACTTAAAAAAAAAAAAAATTCCGAACAGGGAAGAGATTATTTTCCTTAACTTCTTTAGAAGTTTTATTTTCCTTCATATGCTGTGCCAAGCAAGAGCCTTACTCAGTTTTCCAAGTTCTTCAGCACATAATAGTTAAATGTTTTTATGTCAATTAATATTGACAGGAAGTCAGTTTGAACAGCATTGGAAAATGGAAGTAGTTGGCAGAACTGGCTAATTTCACTGAATTTCCTTTTGCTAAAAATATCTCTAAAAGAAGCTCTCCTTTTGAGATACAATGAACGCTTGTTTGGCCGTAGTTTAGAATTGATGGCGACTCTTGTCCTTTTAACCAAAAGGGCTTGAAAAATATGAATAACCTTTTGAAATATATTTAGCTTCCTCTGTAGTGTATATAATTATGCTCATGTCTGCCAAAAGTTTACATACATCCTTAACTTGATGTATTTGAGTAACCTCATCAGCTTGAATGATCTGCAAGAGAAACAGAAGTTCTGTAGAGCTGCTTATGTGAAGTTGAGCATTTCATTTGTATGTGTTGGTAGAATTAAGGAGTTCTGAGCATAGTTGCCCTACTGAGCTTTGTCTCAAAACGCGGTCACTAATGTATGAAATGGCAAGATTTTAGTCCTGCTAACTGAAAGCATACATCATCAAACCTGTATTCTCATTTATATTGCATGCAAACATGTTTAAAATCGTTTTAGATAGGTTGCAATGGCCAATATTAAAAGTTAGAAAATGCTGGAAATGGGATGAGTTTCATATAGTTGTTTAGGTCCTGTGCTGCCTCTGCATTATGATAGAAGAACATCATACTGTACTCACAAGACAGCCTAGAACAGTTGTTTCACAGATTTGGCCAATTTGGCAGGTGAGTCAGAATTATTTAGCTAGGAAGACTTCTTGCTTGGACATCTTTCACTTGTGGAAATTGGTGATGTATGGTGACTGAGGATTTTAAGAAAAGAAGTTGTCGTCTCATAAATTACAGTTTTGCCCTAGCTCTTGGACTTGCTGGGACTTTTTCCCACTGGAATAAAGCAAAGTGGGGAAGAAAGGTTGCAGAGATGTCGAGAGCAAAGGGAATCGCCAGGATGGAAACACTGCCTTGTGGCAGAGGATTTTACTGCTTCATGGACCGAGTGAAACTCGGCTGGTACCTGCTGTGCACCACCACTCTGCAGGGTTGTGGAACCTTCTGCTCTTGGGAATCCCAGCCATAGTGAGTGAGAAGGGGGAGACGCTGGTGTCTTAAGGGTGTCTTGGACTCTGGAAGAGTGAGGCCATTTTAGTCGAGGCATTTTCTTTGATGTGATTCCCACTGCATTGGCTCTTATAAATGGTTCTGGTATAGGTCTCATCATAAGCTTTTTCTTCTTCGAAGTGCTAATGGTAGGTATTTTAGATATTAGAGAATTACTTTATTTGGAAAGAAAGAGGCTAAACCTTCTCAAACTATTTTAAATTTGTTTTGCAATCTCAGGGAGTAATTAAAATCCTCAGTAAAAGTGACAGAGGCACAGTACATTTAGCTGCTAGTCTTTTGTCACTCTGAACAGGGGGTGTATTTTGAAGGCCTGCTGCACTGCGAGCTTGGCTCCAGTTTCCATGTGTTAGAAAACCACGGCTGCCTGTGGCTTGCCTGCAGGTTGACTGCCTCCTAACATCTTTAACTGTGAGGCGATGCTGAAGTGTCTGGTCATGACCCTTTGTTTGCTGTGATTTTTTTTTTTTTTTTTCTGTGTTTCAGATGATGTTTTTAATGACTTCTCAATTTTGATCCTTTTGTATAGGCAAAAGATCTTTGTTCCTTACCAGAAAATGAAGTGTTAGATAGGCATATTGAAACAGGGAGCACCACCCCCATCCCCTTTTGGGTTTTTTAGGTACAATTAAAATAATTGCTAACGAAGACAGTGAAATGTGTGCAGATTATTTGGAGCATTTGCACTACCGAGCTGCTTTCAGCAGTACTAATCTCCAGCCGTCCTTCCTTTCTGAGGCTCTTTCAAAACCTCTTTCAGCTGCAGTGCACATAAGAAAATGAAACAAATCTCTTGGCAGGTCCTAAATTTGATTACATTGAAAGCTCATGAGAGCAGCAGCCCTTTGAGTATTTTGCGCTTTCGGGGCTGGATGTGGAGCAGTAGCTGTCTGGCACTGCTACGTGGCTGAGTTTACTGTGTATTATCAGAATTTAGAAACTGTGTTAGTTCTCGATTCTTTGTGTTACCTTTTATACTGAAAACACGTTGTCAGGCATTTCAGGGTTCCACCCTTTGGTCAGCTGCATTTTTGCATTTGGAGTCACTACATTCCCAATTCCCAAGTTTTACAAGCACATAGATTATAAGGTGCTGAGAATAAGTTTTAAAATATAGTGTGGTGAGGTTGGTAATCTTGAGGATGGGTCTGGTTAGTGGATGGTGTAAAAACTGGGTGAAGATCTTAAGGATGCAGTAACTAACTGGATTGTGCTGCTTTAGAGAACTCTGTGTTGGAGAAAATGTCCAGCTGTTGTTGCTTGCTGCTGCTAGCATACGGCCGTGGTCCTTTACAACAGAGTTGTCCAGAACACAGTAACTGGAGGCAGTAGGATTTTTTGGTATTACAGGGTTTGTAGCACACGCTTTGTGATACTGCAGCAGTAATGAACCAGGGTGAAGGACTGGAAGCCACCTCCTGGGGGAGGTTCTCTTTTGAGCTTTGTTACTAAACAGCTTGATTTGCAGCTGAGGTAAAGTGGCTTGTCCTTCTTACTGTCCTTAAATAGATTTCCTTTACTTTTTTTCTTTAATGTGAATGAATATATTGAGCAAAGTGTGCTCCTTTGTCTTCTCTGAGCACATATTTGTACTTGAAGGCAAGCATACATAGCATAACTGTGCAATTAAAAATAGTCGCTTGAGCTTTGCTAAAAAATTATTATATTTCTAGTACTTACTGATGGCTTAAGTATGTGAAATACTATTTAGTTGCTTTTGGTTACAAGCTTTATGAACTTGGAAGCTGGAATGCCAGGACAGTGACACAGGTCCTGTGGAGGTTTTAAGGATATTTTAACATAGCTCAGGTGGCTGGGGAAACAAGGTACTCATCTGAGATACAAGCTTCCTTCACTGCTGAGTGCTGCATAACAAAGGAAAGTTGATTCTAGGCTAAAAGGAGACATGAAATTATAGTTGCTATTGATTGACCATGTATTTTCTTCCACAAGGATGCATTCAAAAACCTCTCCAGAGTATTCAGAATCGTGAAGTTCTTGGGCATGTCGTATGTTTTGAACTGAAACATGAAGCAAAGCTACTTTCTATGATGCGTGATGATTTTGTAAAAATGTAAATGCGGCTCTATAGGTTTTGGATGTCTGTTAACTTACAGTCTGCATATAGGCTGCATTGTAGTCATTGAGGGGGGAAAATTCAAGATACTTTATAAAGATATGTTATCCTACTCTCATGAGAAATTCTTTCATAATTTTGCTTGTCTTGAAGCATAATATATTATTTCTTCTGAGCTTTCAGTTGACTTTTTGATAGGTTTATTTTAAAAATCCTCTTGTTTGCATATTCAAAGCACATGAAGCTGGTGACAGGTTCTGCTCCACGTTGAAGGCAGAGACCTGCAGTTCAGAGCTGGTCAGAAGGGAGATCTTGAGGCGAAGCGTTCGTGTTACAGTGGCATATTAGATTTCACTGTAGATCGAATTGAGGCTTTTCTGTGCTGAAAGAATGAGCCTGTACAGGTTGATTTGAAGAGGCAGGCACTTATAATTTTAGCAGGTTTTTATTGACTGATTGGGCATGGAGCGGAGAGAGAGAATAGTCATGCAGATGACCAGACTGTTATGCTAAGAACTAGCTACGATGTAAGACGGTGACTCAAATGTAGTACTGAAAGCAGTATTATGTTTAAGAATTGTAATTTTTCTTTCCTTATGTGTACTAATTAGTATAGCTTTTCTACCACAGTGACTCTTCTGAGCAATATGTGTAGTATTTTTGTTTTAGCACTGGGTTTTTCATTGACATTTGGAGAGAAAGACAAATGATTAACTTAAGTTAGTGAGCGCAGTCTTGATGTAGAAACATTCAACGTTTAACTGGAAGTTAAGTTTTACGTTTGTACTAACTTTGACTTCTCTTCTCTCTATGTTACAGAAATACTAATACAGAGCATTTGACCTTCTAATCTCTACAGCTGAATCTCCTGATACCAGGATTAGAAAAGAGTGCCTTCGGAACCAATATGTAGCAAATGGGTATCACACCTCCGAAGCTCCTTCCTTGGTTCAGCGCTTGCATGTTTTAAGGATCCTTGTTGCCTCAGCAGTGAATTGTTCTTGTGAACTTCAGAAACAGATTTCATGTGGTGCTTGCTAAACATTGAGTCACCATGAGTAGTAATCTAGGAAAAGAAAAGGACTGCAAAGAGAAGGATCCAAAAGTCCCATCATCGAAAGAAAGGGAGAAGGAGGCCAAAGCCTCTGGAGGATTTGGGAAAGACAGCAAAGAAAAGGAGCCTAAGACCAAAGGGAAAGATGCCAAAGATGGAAAGAAAGACTCCAGTAGCACACAGCCTGGGGTAGCTTTTTCAGTGGACAATACGATAAAAAGACCTAATCCAGCCACAGGTACCCGCAAAAAATCCAGCAATGCTGAAGTGATCAAAGAGCTAAATAAATGCCGGGAAGAGAATTCAATGCGCTTGGACTTGTCCAAGAGGTCTATACACATGCTTCCATCAGCTGTCAAAGAGCTAACGCAGTTAACGGAACTTTATTTATACAGTAACAAACTGCAGTCCCTACCGGCAGAGGTGGGCTGTCTTGTGAACCTGATGACACTGGCCCTGAGTGAAAACTCACTCACCAGTTTGCCCGACTCTCTTGATAACTTGAAGAAACTGCGCATGCTTGACCTGCGGCATAACAAACTTAGAGAAATCCCTTCGGTGGTGTATAGGCTGAACTCTCTCGCCACTCTTTACCTACGCTTTAATCGTATAACTACTGTGGAAAAGGATATCAAAAACTTGTCAAAACTCACCATGCTTAGCATACGGGAGAACAAAATCAAGCAACTACCTGCTGAAATTGGTAAGCGATTCCACTGATTGAAAGCTTAATTCTATGCTTATGTTCGTTTTGCAATTCAGTTAGGTATATGTAAACTGACACTTCTCCGGGTGCCCTTCTCCGTTTGAAACTTCATAGAATTGAGCTCATGATCATACTGTTGCAATGTTCGCTTTTGTTGAGAGTAATCAATACCTTGGATATATTTTTTTTAAAAAAAAGCAGAAGTCCTTTTTCTTAATCTGTCATCTTCAAATTAGATGTATCTTGTTTTTGTCTTTGCCTTGTGCTTTCACATATTGTGTCTTCAGAGCCCAGATGGGTTTTTTTTTAAAAAAAAAGATACAGGGGGATATTTCATTTTAAGATTTCTTTATAAATCATTTATGAACTGTTGCAAGTTATAACCACATTATGGGCCTGTTACAGAGGGGAGTGACCATGGTAATACAAGGCAGAATAGGTAGCTGCGTGCTATTACCATGAGCAAGCTGTTGGATGCCTTAACAGTTAATAATGTAGGTTAATGATTCGTGAAAGCCTCCACCTTTTGTAAGTCATGAATATATTAATACATAAACTCTTAATATAAAGTGACCAAATGTTGTATGCATGGATAATGATTCTTATGACATTTTAATGAATAATACTTGTTTTTCCACAAGTTTGAAAGATGGTGAGGCAGTATGAAAGCGGCTTTTTAATTTAAATAGTTTATTACAAAAAATGTGCTGGAATAGCTGTATATCAGACACTCCTAAGTTGTTCTTAATAGGTTCTGATTGCTGGAAAGCATCTCTTTATCACACTGTTCTCAAGCAATGTTTGAACAATGTATGTGCCTCGTAAAAGGGAGTTTTTATCATCAGTGGGTTTTTTTTTTTTTTCTGTGTATCACCAGTTCGTAAATTGCAAGCATAGCTTAGTCACTTTAGGGGAAGGGGGAACAGAAACTTCATGCAGTTAAGAAACTGCTTTGACTTTCTTCAAACATGGAAAAAACCCCTTGTAAAAGCACTTGTAACACTGTGAGTACTAACTCCTGTGCCCTGTTTTTAAAAGCTGATGTGGGACAGTCTGTTTTTAATCAAGCCAGTGTGTGAGTATGTGAAGTGTTACTGAAGATGGCCCCTATGCTCACTAATTTTGCAAAGCACGGGAGGTGCTCTTGTTTGGATCCCTAATAGATCGTTTTCAAACCAGCAATGTTTGCATCTTTCTCATGGACCTTGAGAGGAAAGATACATAAGGTAACACGTTTTTGATGGCAGGAACTTCTGGGCACTTTTGAAACTGCTAATCATGTTACCAGCAATGTCTGGTCCAGAGAGCTTCTGCATATGATAACAGGGGTAAAGAAATGTAATGAAGCTGTCAGCGCAACGTTGGTCTACAACATCTTTGGCTCCCTGTAGCAGCTGTTGGAATGGATTCTACTATAGCTACAGAAATCTTTTTTTTTGCTAGGCAAAAACTAAATGGTTAATGGGGTATGTGTTCTGATCAGCATGATTTTTGAGTTGGCACGAGCATCTCTGCAATCCTGGGAATTTCCCCTGGGAGAACTAAGGAAGTATAATTTTGACCTATTTTGATGCTTCAGTTTAAGTCCAACAGCCTCTTTGAATCTGTTACTAATCAAAGAATCGTACTGGAAACTATGGGGCTGATGTTTGCAAAAACAACCCCAACATACTGCATGTTTCTCCATATGTTCAAGGAAATTGTGGCAAATTTAGCTGGTTGAGCTGTATTACACAGTTGTCAGTACTTCACCTGCTTCTGTCTGTGGCTCCATTATTAAACATGATCTAGTGAAGAGTGAGCTTCCGAGGTTCAGCTGGGCATAGTACTGCATAAATTTAAATTAATACTGGTGTGTGAAGAAAAAACTTTTGTGAGATGTTGCATTCTGGTGCTTGGTGTTGCCCTTTAGAAACTCTTTGTATGTGTGTTTGATACTGCAGACATTATTGTTGCTGCTGGAACCTCTTTGTTTCTTAACCCATTCAAACAAAATAGTTAGGTTTACATTGAAGTATGTAATTTCTGCATGTGTTTGTTTACATAGTCTTGAAAGGGATCATGTGTAACAGTTTCATGCAGAAATTTAGTAGATACCTGTATCATTAAGGAATATGTGTGACTTGCTTCTGTCTTCGTTCTTTTGTTCTTGTCTTGATACCATACAGGCAGTATTCCCGGTTCTTTATCAAACCCTAGCTTGAGAACAGTAACTATGTTACCTCTGTCTTTCAATCCAGCAGTTAGTTTGCCTTTATTTGTATTGTGATAATGCCCATGTTCCTTGTTACGGGTCAGCACCTAACTGTGGAAGGCATTTTAGAAGCAGAAATGCAAGATGACTGTCACCCTTATGAAGAATTTTGAAGGGAAATGGCTATATTGAGCAATATGCTTTTTTATTCAAAGTAAATTTCTCTGAGTAGGTTGCCTGCAGTTGAGTCAGTTGAAGAGTAAATTAATTAAAGGATTTCTAAGTTCAAGTAACACAAATAATTTTAACTGCCAAGATACACAGAACAGGCGTTTGAAAACCTTTTTCCTCAAGTAGTAAAAACAGAGAAGATAGTTTCACTTTTGTAATTGGTTTCTACTTGCTCACTTTCATGTATCTTTGTACTAGTACAAAGATGAAGTGTTTGAGTTGGAAACAGCTGAAAAATGAAACTGCTGGCAAATGTATTTCTTACTTTCCAATGGAATTTCTCTGTTTCTTTAAACACTTGTTGTTTCTCTACATTTTACATGTGCACTTTAAGAAACCCTTGCCTCTTAAGTCCCAAAGATTTTAATCCCTTGTATGTTTGTAATAATACAGTTCTTGTATGTACTATATAATACTATATACAAGCAAACACACTGATATTATCAGCTTGTAAATAACATGGAATTTTTTGTTGCCACAAAGCGGGAAGTAAAATGAGGCCATTATCTTTTTATAAAGCAATATCATGTGGAACATTTCAAATTCTTTTTGAAAATACCCAATTGTTCTAAGGCCTAAGGCTGACGTATCTGATGGTAAGCTAGTGTGCTTGTTCGTATTTTAAAAAATTCAAGCTTATGTAACCCACTGACTTGTCCAGTAAGGAAGAGTCTTTCACTACCACTGAACACAAAACACCAGTTCTGTGTAACTATAAAAGTCTTTCCAACTTTAGGACCTTACTGCTTTAAAATAAAGGGTCATCTGATTTGTAAGCAGTCATACCATTTAATTACTTTTTAAATCGAAAGTAGGTCCTGGTGTCTTAAGTGCTCTTGGTATTTGAGACTTTTCTTCCAACACCCAATATGTCTATGACTAGCTGATTTTTGTGCCAGTGATGTTTCACTGTTTCAGATGCAGCAGTTTCCCTCTGTTGCTTACATTTGCTGTCCCACTGTATGTGCTGACAGCAGTCATATCTTCTGCCAGCCATTGCTCAGACCATGATTTTTAGTCTTGCATAAAATGTCCATTCCTTCTGTCATCCCACTATCCATTTTCTGTGTTGTCTTATGTTTGAATACTGAGCATGTTTGGTTAGTTTGACTATACTGTTCTAGGTGAGAGTTTCCCTCTGTGCTGGAGAGAACTCTGTCCGTGTGTCTGGATCATACTGCAACTGTTAGACTTACAATACACACGCTCTTGCGACCACCTGAGACACCTGCAGTCTTTGCCTTCTCTGTTCTTCCTCTCCATAAGAGGTCAACTCTGAGATCCTAGTAGAAACGTACTCTTTTTTTTTTTTTTTTTTTTTTTTACTCTACTAAATTTCATACAGTTTTCATTATTTGATTACCTGTTTCTTCCAATACCTCTAGCTTGCTAAACACCATTGCTTTTTAAGTCATTGCTGAAGACACTGTACAGGGTTGGTCTTGAGGTGATTCTTAAGAGTCCTGGAGAGGTAACCTTGGTTCAAGCTGATATTTTACTTTCAGTCCTGTTACATCCATAGAAGTTGTAGTCAATTCCTCAGGTATCTTGACATCTTCTACCAGTTACTTGTGTCTCCTAGTTATTTTCTGCATGCTACTATATCAGACATCTTTGTGGAGTCTAGGCTGACTAAACTGTTAACTCTTTATGTCAAACTAGTTTAATATTTTACTGATACTATTTCAAATGACTTTTTGTTTGTCTCTGTTTTCTTGCCTTTTGTTAATGTTGCCTGCAAATTCTGTTCATCTGTATAGCGTTTAGATGACTGAGGTTGTTGGAATCTCTGCTTGTTATTTCTCCTATCTTAAATTCTGAATCGTTCCTTTGCAATTCTGTGGTGGTATTCCTTGTTTGATAGGATGACATGTAGAAAGTATACTGCTAGTCATGTGATTTCAAAATAAGTTTCTAGAAATGCTTATCTAGAACATCATCTGCTTGCTATGCAAGCACACAGTATTAGTCCTTGTTAGAAATAGATTCCTTTTAGGGAAACTTGAAACTAACTCTAAAACATTTCTTAAAAGCCTGAGTAAAGGTAAAACATTTAACATAATGTTGTTTGCAAGACACTAGTCGATCAGATTTTAAGTGGTCCTGAAAACTGCTTTAAATCAACTGACCTGTTTTGATGTGTGTTGTCTTGAGGAAAACCTAGAAGAGGTGAACCTACCAGCACTGAGCTGCTGGGAAGTAATCATCTAAAGTTTAGTTCTATTTTGGGCTTTAAACTGTCTTTAGCAGTTAAACACCACAAACTTAAATGAGGTGACTACACTGGGGGAAAAGCTGCTTTGCATTTAAAACAAATGTTTTGGTGAGAAAGAGGAACTGTTGTTATCTATAGTTAGTAAACAGATGTGTGTGTTTCTGGTCTCTTCCCCCCCCACCCCCCATCCCTGGTCATGCAGTACCTCTCATTCCCTTGCTACAGTTCAGTTGCTTTATTATAAGTAGGATGATGACAATAAGATTTTCTGTCTTTTCAATATTCAGAAGGATTCTTAATTTTAAATAGTATTTTACTCGACTGAACTCACTCACTAAACCAAAAAATGTACTATCTGTACTTTGGAAGAACGTAGTCTTTTAGTAACTCGGCAAATTCAGGCTCTAGGTACCTAGCAAATCATTGCTCCTAGTCATTTATTGTACTTCACACTTCTTCAGCAACGTATGTATTGCTGCTTGGTATTGCTTCAAGCTCACGTCTTGATATGCATTGTTGTATTTTCAAATAGAATAGATTTGTTTGAATAAGATCTAAAAATACTTAAAAATCCATTTAGCTGAAAACATATTCCAAGGTTTGGGTTTTCTTAATTTTTAATTTTTTTTTTTTGCATGTTTAGCCAAAAGCTCTGTGCAAGAGTAGCTGAATTAGGGAGAGTTTTCATGAAATGGCTGTGCTGATGTGTAACAGCTTCATGATGCTGAAAGGGACGGTATCCACTCCCCTCCTCACAGCTTCACAGCTGCTCACTCCTCCTGCCTTTCATCTGAGCTGTTCCTTGGTGAGCTGGTTTATCTCACTAAACTAACAGAAAAATATTAATGGTTTTGCTACTTTTATTGTCTATGACTTTAGTGGGTTGGAATCACTGAAGTTTCAGATAAGGCTGGAACTGGTGTAGGAGGAGGAGTGGGAGAGCGTGAACTGGAAGAGGGAGAGCAGTACTGACACATTTGCCCGCACTGAGCTGTTAAATCAGCTTGACTCGCTGCAGCTCACTTGTGAAACCTCACAGGTAGGATGGATCATGTTGTATAAAAGCATATGAAGTGCACTGCAAGTGGTTTGAAGAAGGATGGATTATTGTCTGCAGAGAGTCATTGAAAATGCATCAGATTATGTTTTCAGAATCTCTTTTGCTTCCTTTCACCCCTGCTTTCCATGTCTTGTTCCACAAAACCCTGTGTAGCTTATTGGAGTCCTGGTACCATCAGCTCAGCTCCACCTTCCTGAAGCGATTTTTTTGTTGTGTTTTTATGTATAGTGGTGACAATTCAACGATGCAAGTTTCTTGATGGCAAAGCTACTCTATGTTGCTCTTTGTGAACCTAGTCTTTCCTATAAATTGCATCCTACTGAACACTGGTGGTAAATTTTCAGAGTGCATCTTGCCCAGTGTCCTGCTTCTGACTCTAAGCAAACGTCTGCATAAAAATAGGGTAAGTGTATATATGAGGCTTAACCTGACTCCTTTCCCAGATCCGGCTATTTTCATATCAGCGATTTCCTGAGTAGGGTGCAACTTGTCTCTGTAGTAATTCTCAGTAGACTCCTCTTCCAAGGGCTTGACCATTTTTTTCCTTTAAACATGTAAACGCTTTGCATCCTTAGCAAGGTCCACAAGTTTGTATTTAACATTGTTCTTGACTAGAAGGTCACGGTTATGCATATGTTGAATATATACCAAGTGCAAAAGCAGAATTTACCTGTTCATTTGGCTGTCGGATCTCTGCTGGCGTCCATGAAATAAAACCTTCATGGAAATGCTTCCATGTGGAAGCTTTGCCAAAACACAATCTGGAGGGATAATTGTGGAAATGAGTTCACAAGGTGGACTCCAGCTTCATCACCATATCTGGTAAATTGTCTGTTCCACTGAGATCAAGAAGTTGAAAATTAGAATGGAAGAATGCGAACGTTTTGGTGAGTCAGACAGTCAGCACGAGAAGGATGAAAACCAGAGGAACTGTCTTGGGATAAGGCCAAGCAAATGATTGAATTTGCAGGCTGTTACTTAAGCAAGCCTTTTGCATTTCTTGTATTGAGAGTTTTATTGCATTCCTCCATGTTGTGTTGATGGAATTGTTTTGCACAATCAAGTTGATAATATTTTCTTTGCAAAGACAGGGTTGCATCTCACGCCGGTTTTGGATATTTCTGTCTTCTTAGCATACACAGCTCAAATAAAAATAATATTGTCAACACGGTTGAAATTACATTTGCATAGTTTCTGTAAGTTTCTTAAGACTCCAAATATTGTGTTTTCAGTCTGTGAATGCAACTCTTATTCTATGGAGGATCTGGTCAGGGCTGTTCTGCAAGAGGAATATTTTTAGACTGTAATTCAGGGAATCTGCCTACACCAGATTTGGAATGTCTCTGAGACTCTCTTCTGTTCTTCCCTTCCCCCATCTACCCAATATTTAGATTGTTTGTGGTTTCTTCACTACTTTGAAACTCTTTTTCATAACACTTGCACCTGTTTGGTTTTCAGTAGCATAGACAGCGAACCAGATGTATGCAGCTGCATTACTTCATGTCTACTCACTCCATGCTGAATATAGTGCCTCCTTATTAAATGACTTGTTAGCTGTAAAGCTTTTCAGTGATGCTCTGAGTTTCATTTCCCCCCCTTTTTTTTAGCAGACCTGACAATATAGAGAAGTATTTCTTTACATTATTTGTATTCAAGATCCCCTTCTTCTGTTTCAGCAGTTTGAAGGAAACCAGTTGTGTTTCTGGGCTTAGTTGGCATGCTAATGTCTGCAAACACAGTGGTTGAGAATATTTTTATATTTTTGTATTCTAGTGTGATAAAAGCATGAAGTTGTGAACAGAAGTGGAATAAATATAGGCAATGATACTTGTGTGCTGCTCCCTAGAAGTCAGAGAAAATGACTGCTTGTTTGATCCAGTTCTGGTTGCTTTCTTGGGCTGCAGGAAGAGTGAAGAACTTGATTTTGTCTGGCTTCAGCTTTGGTGTCTGGGTTCTCATTCCTGTGAAGGCTCTTACGGGGACGCAGTTTTGTCTTGTTACCTAGTCAAATTCCTCCTGATTACATTTTCTTCAGACTGGCTTTAGGATAATGATTAAGTAGTCCTGCCTTTTTGATCTACTTGCAGAGCTTATTGGGATGATGCCCCAAGTGTAATTCCAGTAAATACTGACAGCTTGTCAGCTTGTTAGAAGTCCAGCACTTTTTTTTTTTTAATATCAGTACTGCAATTATTTTAACTGTTTGAATACTTTGTTAAGCACTGAACAGAGGGAAAATCACTTCCCTCAGGCTGCCCTTGCTGCTGCAACCTGGTAGGTGGTTAGCCTTCATTGTTTGCGTGTGAGCACACTTGTTCCACACTCAAAATGGACAGGATCCAAGATGTGGCCCCAGGTTCAGCTTCACCAGGGCTCCCAGGTCCTTCCCTGCAGAGCTGTTTCCTCACTGGCTGGCACGAGGCTGTACTGCTTTACAGGCTTATTCGGTGCTAGGTGCAAGACTTCGCCTTTGTCTTGGCACTTCATGAGGTTCTTGTTGGTTTATTCTACTGCTCAGCTCAAATCCTGCCTTGAGCCCTTGCTAAGACAATTTGTTCTACATTTCACGTGCTTAAAATGTTGTTTGAACATGTTTTTAATTTTATTTGTATTTGTTACTTTCAGTTATAAAGAATAAATGCGAAGTGTTTTGCTGTTGTGTCTTGTTGAAGCTTGTTTTAGACCAGATTTTGAGTCTTTCTTTTCAGTTGAGCTTAGATTCTGTGTTTTTAACTAGGTCCTGTTGCACATTTTACAAATTCAAAATATTTTACCGTGCTTATTTTTTACTTATATAAATATTTTATCATTGGTGCATAAGTCACTTGTGACCATATTGAAACTGCATTCTTTCTACTCAGTAACTCTTCTGTGTAAGTTGTAATTGTGCAGTAATAATTCAAAATAGCTCTGACAGCTTAACTGTTCTTCTGGGCAGTTGGCAATGCACAGAAGAAAGTTCAGGCTGTTACAGTAATGTACTCAAATCTCATAGAGAGGGAAAAGACTCTGAAACTGTAAAATTTTTTTTTTTTTTTTCTAAAATTAGGACACTTCTCCCAAAGAGTTTTATAGACAGAGTAAAAATTCTTTTGACCCCCCCCCCCCAGCGGAGAACCTACTGAGAGATGAATAGCTACCAAAGTTATTGGAACTAATTGTAGCTTGTTCCCAGCATTGCTGATTTTGGATAATTACTCTTTACAGATTAGCTTAGAACCAGTCTTCTGACACAGCAGCCTGAAGTCCCACTAATATTTGTGTTCTCCTCTTCCTTGTACTTTCTGTAAGAGTCTTGATCCTCTTGCTGTGTCATCTGGTCCAGGATTTGTCATGTTGTGAAGGATTTAATAATTTTCAATCTGCTTAAGCATGGGCAGGCACAGAGTTAATCCAGTGGAAAACAGGCTATATTACAAACTGTTTGCCATCCCAGAGTGTTGCCCACTGGGTGAATTAATGGTAGGTGACACTGAAGCCTCTTTGCTATAGATATATACCCTCTCCCTACATGACTGTTAATTTGTGTGTACTTTTACATTTTTTTTAATGAAGCTGTATTGTTTTTTTTTTTTTTAAATGGCCAAGAAGAATTTTCAGTTATGTGAGTCAGGGCATGTTACTTGGTCCTCTTGTCATAACAGGCTTTCAAGGTTGGCCATGTAATGGGACTGTAATTCTGCCTCATTATGCAAAAAACATTAGTTATTTCATAATGCTGGGGGTTTTCAGCAGGTATATTTAGCCTTGTCATACTATAGCATTTAGTCTCCGTGCCTGTGAGAACAACAGTGAGGTGATTGCTCACCCCACCTTTTTTAAGCATTGTTGACATGTATACTTAGCTGTGTTTTTAACAATGTCTTTAACTGAAAGGCGGTTGGGAGTCTTCACAACTTATTTTATTTGAAAAATGCATGTGAATCATCTGAAATTTTTATCCTGTAGAACCTTTTAAATCATAGAATGGTTTGGGGTGGAAAGGACCTCAAAGATCACCTAGTTCCAACCCCCCTGCCATGGGCAGGGACACCTCTCGCTAGACCAGGTTGCTCCAAGCCCCATCCAGCCTGGCCTTGAGCACTGCCAGGGAGGGGGCAGCCACGGCTTCTCTGGGCAACTTGTTCCAGTGCCTCACCCTCGCAGTGAAGAATTTCTTCCTTACATCTAATCTAAATATGCCCTCTTTCAGTTTAAAGGCATTACCCCTTGTGCCATCACTACATGCCCTTGTAAAAAGTCCCTCTCCAGTTTTCTTATACGCCCATATAAGTTTTTAAAAACTACATAATAGGGTGTAACAAACTGTTTTGTGAAGATTATTTATAGAGAAACTGCTTTATGTATTTCATATGGGCATTACTTCTACTTCAAAATCTTTTGTTGTCAAGCCAGCTAGTACATGCAATTTCTGTCTGCTTTCTTGGCAGATTTTGAGCTTCAAGTGCCTTTTTTTTTTTTTTTTTTTTTTTTCCCCCCTTGCAATTACGGTGCAATATAATATGACACAAAAAAAAAAAGAGAGGGGAAAAAAACCCCAACCCAGCCACAAGCCCCAGCACCTTCCTAGTTTGTCTTCTAGTTCCTGAGGATGCTTGTCCCTTCAATGCAGTTGCAAGTAGTCCATAGAGATTTTTCTTATTCACCACTGTGAGCTTAAGATTTATCTATTTTGGCCATTACTTGTGGAGAAAAGAGTTAGTTCATTTTATCTGTGATTAGTGTTTCCCTAAAGTAGTGTTTGCCTTACTGTGGTGATTTCGGGTGTTTGAACGGTCCTTTGGTGAAGTGATGCTGGAGTTGTCCATGTGGTGAACAGGAATAGTTTTTTCTTTATTAAGCTGCTTTCCGGGTGAGGCTGATTTTGAGCTGCAGCGCATTTGTAGCTGGTGTATTTCAGTTAAATTAAGCTATGAATGTGTTTCAGCAAAGTTTCTGTCGTACACCAGAAAAGAGCAAATGTTGCTTCTTTTAATGTGAGTAAGATCATGAGCTCCTCACTCATCAGCCATTTTTCTTTTTGTACCTGAGCAAATCTTTCTTTTAGGAAAACTTTCTTTTTGATTTTGACATATGCTTCTTAACCTGGCCAAGCAAAAATGCCAGATTTCAGTTGTATGTTGGTGAAACTTATTTTCACCTTTTTTTTTTTTTTTTTTTGGAGAAGCATTTCCTTCAGTACAGTTGCCACTGTTCAGACAGTAAGAAGGACACTTTTAATAACTGAAACAAGCTGGCTTTACATCGGCTTCTAGGAAGAGCATTGTGCAGATGGCCTTAAGTTTGGCCTCTTTGTTCTTGTAGATCATTATTTGTTGTATTGATTGTTTATGCCATGTGTTTATCCTGGCATTATTTTTGAAAGAGCTGCTGTTGTGCAGCAGTGCAGTGCACAGTGTGTCCATTCACGGGGTAAATCACTGCTGTCAGTCAGCCAATGAAAGAGCTACCCCTCTTCTTTGGCTGCTGGCCTGGTGGCAGCACATTCTCCGTGCCCAAAGTGGTTCTGGTTCCATGGACTGGGATGTTTTCAGTAACATTGGTCATGTTAACTGCAGTGTTGCTGGTACTCAGACCTCCACGCACGCAGAACAGAGAGCCTCTCACCCAGGAGAACAGTTAGAAATAGAGTTTAAGGAGGAGGCAGGGCAGATGGTGCTGGTCAGCCACAGAGCTGGACCCTTTTATTTCCTTATCCCTCTATTCTCCCACACTTGTTGTTCCTAAACCACATTGATTCCTGTCTTTCCCCTTCCCTAAAGATCCCACAGCAACTCTTCCCATGCCAAGTTGCTCTTGCACCTCATGGTAGGTGTTCAAGCCCCATATGCAGTAACAGCCCGCGGTCTGAGAGGTGCTCTGGAGAGCCTTTCCACTTACTCATTGTGATGGGTTTGGAGAGCTGATGGCTTTCTTGGGACAGCCAGTATTTGGATTCTCCCACCCTCTGCTGGTCCTCTGTGTGCCTTTGCACGTGAACATGAGCCTCTACTGCATCACTTAAAACATTTTCCACCTTGTTAAGCATACTGGATCTAAAAATTTTTTCCACATGTCATGGAGAACAACAGGAGAAATGTACCTTGAGTGCTTTTTGTTGACTTGCACACTGTGTTGTGCCTCAGCAATCCAAGTTAAAGTATTGAAAGAATTTCAGTGCCAACAGCGCTTCCCCTCCCCTCTCCTTCTGCCCTTAGAGGGGGAAAAAGAATATTTTGGTGAGAAGCTGTCAAACCATAAGTAGTAGTATGTTCAAGAGCAAGATTTCTTACTAAGCAATGTTAACTAAAAGCTAAATATTATAATACCTCTTGAAATTGCTTTCCTTAAGTCACTGTACTTCATGATAGAGCTTTAACTTTTGCCTGATTTCTGCTCTAAAGTCTAGAATTTGCTAGGCAGTCCTCAATCCATTTTAGCATTCAAAATTTTTATTAAATGTTTACCAGTGTCACTTTATAAAGTAATGACTACATTTTTAATATAATGATATTAAGTATGGCTATTCAAATTAAACCAAAGTGTTAGCTTTCCCTTAATTGAGTAAATAAACATGGGCATCTCTTTTTTTCTTTTTTTTCCCTCCCCAGAATTAGCTAGTGAGATGTTTGTTTCAAACATGTAGCTTGCTGTTGTCAAAGTTTTCAGCAGGTGCAAAAATGAAGTGCAGCAAATGTTGCTGCAAAAACCCAAGTCTTTCTTCGACTTCAGCAGATGTAGAGTGGGAAGAGTCAAGTAAATGAGAAATCAGTGTGATGAAATGAAATTTATGCCACATTTCAAATTTGACATCATTGGTTTAGGTCTGAAGTGAAAACAAATGAAAACAGCAATCATGAAATGAAAACTACTGCCCCAAAGTGTATGAAGGTTCTTGAGTTATCTTAGTAAAGATTTGTGGGGTTCTTGTTTGTTTGTTTAAAGGGAGGGATTTTTAAGTCTTCCTTAAGCTTTTCCTCCTTCTATTGCCTTCTACACTTTGCCCACTTGTTTTCACGAATAACAAAAAGGTGCTCCTACCACAGAACATTAACTCTTGCTCAATTTTTTCTTAAATTTGCTTTCTTCTGCATATTAGTGGCATTGAGGCATGTGGTTTATGCAGTGCGGGATACAGTGTGTTTGACTATTGACTCTCGTTGACTGGAATAGACTTGATTGCTGACTTAAGAGAGGGGACAAACAGTGATGGAGGAGCTGCTTAAGCGCCACCTTTACCTTTCCATCTCCCTAGTTTCTAGAAAAATATCCCAATTTGGGTTAATAAATGCAGGAAATAAGATTGGTTATATGTTAACAGTTAAGAAAAATGGAGCTGTTTGGGTTAGCTTTTTTTTTTTTTGCTGGCCTTTCACAACTGTATCATGATTACATGACACCTGCAACTCAATACAGAGTATGAATTTGTAAATATTTTATGATTTATTAAATCACCATTTATGATTATCTGCTGATCTAATGGGTAGACATTCTGCATGTCGCAACTTGCTCAAGCTCGTCCTGCAGGCCTGTGGGAAAATCCTTAAAGGATCATATCAAAGACACAACACTGAAGCTTAAAAATAGACATTTGCTACTCTTCCAAATTTGCTACTCTTCCAAATTTGCTACTCTTCCAAATTTGCTACTCACTGATTCATGCTCTTATACACAAATACAGTGACCTCATCTTTACTGGATAGAGTTGAAGCTGTTCAAATAATTTGCATTAATTTCACCTCCATCAGATGCAGAAAATGTGAATGCATACACCTGTATTCATGCACACACATTATTTTTCTTTTCAAACCCAACGAGCTGTTGCTCAGAACACAGTATATTTGTCATTAAAGTAGGTGAAACTACTGTACATAGAGAGTTGGGCCTAGATGTACTTTTACATTAAAGTGTAAATGTCAGGAATGAAGCAGTTCACTGTAAAGTAGATCTAAACTCTAAGCAAGTCCAATCTTTTTTAAGGCTTAACAGACAAGCCTTTTCTTTCAAACTTTTATTTGCTATAGCTCTGCTTGCATAGATGAAATATAACAATCTGTGTAAACAGACTTACAGTTTACTTACCTTACATTGCCTTTTTTGTGATGATTAAAAATAGCACTCAGGGCTTTGGGTGAATTATATAGGTTGTCAGCCAAATAATTTTGATGTCTCTTAATTGATAATTTTGTGCCTGGAAGTAATTCATGGTATAAAAACAGATCTCAATTTCTCAAAATTGAATACAATCCATGTACTCCGCTATGTTTTAAACTTCTGCTCAGCCTGAAAAAAGTGTGAGGTATGGGTTTTGTACTCTCACTCAGCAGCTTGAACTGTCACAAGAAAATCAATAAATAAGTAAGATTTCCTCAAAGAATCTATAAAAGCTTTATCTGAGTTTTTAAAAATTGTTGATCAGGTTTTAGATCTGACTGATGAAATTATGGTCCAGTAATGACTTATTTTATATGTATAACTTTATGGAAGCAATACCTTTTTTCAGATTGTCCCCAAATCTGTCTGATCCTATTAATCTCTGTGTTGAAGTTGTTGTCCGGAGCTGTACATTAAAGAACTTGATGTTTTGGTTTTCTTGTGTGCTTTTAGGTGAGTTGTGTAACCTCATAACGCTGGATGTAGCGCACAATCAGCTTGAACATCTTCCAGAGGAGATTGGAAGCTGCACGCAGATCACCAACCTTGACTTGCAGCACAATGAGCTCTTGGACCTGCCAGAAACCATAGGTATGTGAAGAGGCCAAAGACGACAAAATAGATTTTCATTAAGAGGAAAAAATCTAAGAATGAGTGTTTAGTTGGTGACTGTAGAATGACTGGTGTTCAGCTCAAGGCAGCTTCACCCTTGAGATCAAAAGCAAGGTGTGCGTGCTACCTTAAATGTAATTACATTAGTAAATCTAGCTGTGCTATAGAGTGCAGCATCATCTAAGAATGAGAGTTATAAGGAAAAAAATCCATCACTTCTAACTCTGATTTAAGGTGTTCTGTGGTTATGAATAAATACCTGCAGCTTGTCTGTCCATTCTGTAATGAAACTGAGCATATAAAGGAATAAAAGACTAAAAGACTCTCAGTTAAAGTGTAATAGTGTGGCAGATAGTTTTATCTAATGTCTTTGGCTAAAGAAAAATAGAACTAAAAAGGTAAATGTTTTAAATGAATTCTGTCTATTTTATGCTTTTCCATAGAATGATTAAAAAACCTTCCAAGTCCACAAAGTCCATGATCTAATGCAATAAAATACAGAGGATTTGCAACTTAGATTGGGAATGAGACAGAAATAAACACTGTCCTGGTCTGTTTCAGAATCTCATATTGGATGAAACAACAAAATATGACTTTTCTTAGTTAAATAAATCAGTTTTAAACAGATGGCAGAGAAAGATGCATGCTGCGATTTAAAAAGACAAAAACAAGGCCATCATGATTTTGAGCTCTTATTTGTCTCCAGAACATACTTGAAGAATTAATGTTATCACTTAAACAATATTTATACTGAACATTTTGTTAATGTACTTTAATGTATAGTAAAAGTGAATGAGTAGAAGAGTGAGGAACCACTTAACAACACTCCAGCTTTTCTTCTATCAGTAAATTGTTAAGTGTGGAGCTACTGTGGCTTTTTATTTAGAAAGTTTGACCTGAACAGAGTTTACATTGATGAAGTATCCACTGGAGCTAAACTTCCTTCCTGGATTGATGATATTTTTAAACTCTGGAGATCCCGTACCGTCTGGAATTTGCATCTAACTTACACAATTCATAAGCACAACCTTTATTTTTGTAGCGATTTTGTAAATGTTTTTGAAAGTTGTTTTAAATGAAATTTATGTGTAATGTATGTGTCATATTTAGGAAACAAGTTCTCTGGATAAACGGCGAATTATGGGAAAAGTTCTCTAAGCAAGTGTGAGATTTCCATTGCTAGGACTTATAGACCACTATTGTTGATTTTTGTGCAGAATGGTAGTATGATTTACTGAATTGTTCAGTGAGTAGCAGCCACAAAAATCTTACTCATAATATGCTGCAAGACTGTGCTTACAGGGAAAGGTGTTTGGGTAGGAGAGGCACAAAGTTACTTAAGCAGTTAAGTAATTTCTGATAAATAGGAAATTGCTGACTATGCAATCAAGATTGTTTGGACTCACCTATTTCTTCAGAAAGTTAGTGTGAGCTTCGGTGGTTTGTACTGAGTCAGGTTCATACCTGGTTGGATTGGATTTCTGCCTATTTTATGTGTTTGGGTTTTTTTTTTCCATTGCATTTTCTTTATAGTTTTTTGAAGTTATTTATTTTTAAATGTATATAGCTGTCTCTTTACATTCTTATCTGAGCTGAATATCAATGCTATATAGCTCAACAAACCACCAAAGAGATGAATAATGGTAAGAGACAGCAGTGCACTGTAGCGTGTTTAACCTTACACTGCTTCAGTTTTTGCTCCACTGGAAAATACTTGTTGTTTGTATTGACCAACATGTAGTAACTGAGCATTTCTTTTTAAAGACTTAAAATCAGAAATCAATACTTGGGCCACGCATAGTTCACAAACAGCCATAATTGAATACTGAAGGGGAAAACTTTGAACTCCATCTTAAATGATAATGATCAACCTACGTTTATACATGTTACAGAAAAGGCAGCCGTAGCCAGTTCAGCAACATTGGCTTTATTTCTTAGTCATTGCAGTTTTGGTTCAACATTAAAGCAAGTTGTGGCTTGATTTTGAGATTACAGCTTGCCTTGTGGTTAGGATTGTTCAGCAAGAGACTGAGTACTCGGAAAAACCCAGGCAGTAAATGGCGCGTGGTGGCCTGGCCGGCGTTGCTCTGCGGGACAGTCCTTCCAGCCTCTCCATCTCTTGCTATGGTTTCTGTCTCTTTCCTGCTCGCTGCTATCTACCTGGTGTTGGGGATAACTGGCTTTGCTTGCAGTATTTGCACGCTGCCAGGTTTCACTATGCTTAATGTGTAAGTGCTGTTAATGTTTCCCCAGTTCAGTCTGGGGTGGGGGTCGTGGACCAGCTACAAAAAAAGACCAAGCACATTTACTCATTATAAATATTTAATGTACTGTGAGCCTATGAGCCTCCTGGTATGGAACAGGCTTTCCATTACTGCCAAGTCTGTCCCCTCCTCCCCTACCGACACCCTTTTGATGGAGGCCTGTTGTTTTTCTTGAGAGGGATGTTTTTGTCAAGCTGCTTTGAAAAACAAACAGCCCCCTTCCTTTCTATTTCACCCTCCCCTCCAAAAAGGACCCCCCTCCAAAAAAACCCACCCCCCATCCCCCCCAAAAAAAGCCACACAAAAAACCAACAACAAAACCCTTGCAAAACTGCTTCTTAAATTCACTGCAGGACTATCTAACCAAGTTTTAGTTTTACCATGGAAAGATTTCTGAATCTGCTAATTAAAAAGAAAAAAGAAAAAACAAAAAGAAAAAAACCCTTGTTTTTTTAACTAAGAGTACTGTACTGAAAAGTGCTGGAGCTGTAAGGGAAGGGATGTTGGAGGGTGACATGCAGGGGAGTGGCAGGGCAGGGATTATGCATCAGCAATGATTACAGAGGTAGCAGAGCCAATATAGCCACTCTGTAAAAGTACAGAGTTCTTGTTTCAACTAACGCTTTATAAGCACACTTTTGTGCAGTAACAAATGTCGATTTTAGATATTAGTTGTCAGGAAGTGACCTAATGTCTTGCTTTATAGATATTGGCTTAATACATTCATATCTGTATTTCTGTTGATTGAAAATTGTAAAGTACTTGGTATATTAGATCACTTCCTGTAAGAAAAATGAGCTTTGTGGAACAGCTTAGCACATTCCAAGAGTCTCAAGTCTAGAATCAAAATCATAGTGGGATCTTAGCTGCTTAGCATTTTAATCGCAGATTTTCCCCCTGCCTCCATGTTGGGTTTTTTTGAGGGGGGGTGGGTGGGGGTGGATTATGATCTACTTTTATTTACACAGTGTCTTATCTCTGTATACTTAGCTGGCACATTAATATTCAAAAGATATATAAAAGAAGGTGGAGAGCATACCGTTTATATTAAAATTAATAATTGGACTTTTGAGGTGGAGAAAAAGCAAGTTTTGGGTGGAGTAAAGTGTTTCTTTGGATTACAAGCTAACTTAGAAAATTCTGTTCTGCAAACATTGTTAGCGTTCCCTCTTTGAACTTTTAATTTTAGCATTCTGTACAAATGTGTTCACAATTTTTTTAAAAGCACAGAAACACTTATTTGAGAAATAAATTCAACAGAAACAGAATTGCAGATTTTAAAAAAGTCAGATTCTTCATCTGCTTTGTAATTTTCTGGTTTTATGTGTTTACATGTGCAGTTTGATTATAGTTAAATGTGCCATATTCATGGACATTTAAGGCAACAGACGTTTTAATAAGAAAAAGAATAGTCACTTGTAAATGTTCCAAAATGATGCTTTAAAAGCACAAAAAATTCCATCACTGGACACACTTTCCAGTGTCTGACATGGCACTGTTCCTAAGAGATGGTTAGGAAAATGAGAGGCATATTCAAAGCCCTGTGCTATACTCCTGCCCTTTGCTGCGACACATTAGCTCAGAACCTGAAATCATAGCTTTCATGAAAGCAAGTATTATGTGGAGTAATTTGCCATTTTTGCTGGCTGAAATTGTGCTACAAACTAGGCTTCTAACCTGTGTAGCCCCAGAGTACCTCTGAGAGCACGGTTGTGCTTTTAAAACACATAGTTGATAAAACATGAAGGATCGTGGCCAGAACGGGGCATGTGTAACTGAAACAGCTCGAGTTACACAAATTGTGGTTGAGAGCTTTAAGTCCCTAGAAGTCCTAGTAAAGGTATTTCTGTAGAAAAGTGGAACTACTTTAAAGTGGTATTTTTGGTTTAGCAGGCTTAGCAAAAACTGGAGGAGTCTTAGTCTGAAACGTCTGACAAATGCACTGGTCCTGATGAGACCCAGCAGAGCACCTGCAGCTTCCTCTGTGCTCAGGGGTGGTGTTCATATGCGACTGGTGGGTTTGATGTTACTAATTACTCGCTGTTTTGGTGGAGCAAAAGGCACAGGCTTCTGCTTCAGCTTTGATGGCAATATTCATATTCTTAAAATTCAAGTGCATGACCTAGTGCTTTGGTCTGTGAGCGTTCAGTGCTGCAAGATCAAGCCCATTTCCATAGGCTCACATTGGGAGATCTGATCAGCGTTCAGTGCTTTGTCTAAGATTTTGTTATTAAACTCTGCTGTTAATGAAACATCTTAAATTAGATTCTGCTAGTATTGGGCAATCTCAATAAGCTCGGCCTTTTCTTTATCTGATGGAAAGCAGTGGCTTCTACTCTTTTATTCACATTTTTGGGTTATTATAAGCCCTTGCTAGTTCTCATGGAGGTCTCATAAAGGGAGTGAAGCTTCTGGTTCTTGTTGGCTTCAATTCTAGACTTGGTAAATGTAAAGCAGTGAAATTGGCTAGAAAACAGTGAGTGTCGGGAGAGGGTAAGTGGGAAGTGACTCCTTGCTGCCTGCTCCAACGGCAGAACAGGAGGGATGAAGCAAAGCTGTGAGTCGTCAACCTCAAACCAGCAAAAAGCAGACTGTACTGCGTGCGATGTCTAGGGAACACTTGGGTGTCAGCGTTCACACAGGTTGCTGTACATGCTAAAAGCTCAGAGGACAATGTGACAATTGTGCAGAAGAAAAATGTATCAGTTGCTTGTAAGTTCAGGAAGTTGCTGAGCTGTACACTGTTGAATCTTCCCCCGGCTCATGGGGAGGTTTCAGGTTGTGTTTTCCCCTTTTCTTAGGTGGTTCTCTTGGTGTCCGCTTGTTGGGTATTTTTTTTTTGCCTCGAGAGAAGATACTAGGTGGATCTCTGGTCTGCATACAATAATTCTCACATTCCTTAATTAGCTAAAATGATAAATGTGTATACGTTTTATATGTTTACTCTGTGTAGTAGGACAAACTTAAAAAATTAAACACATCTATCACTTTGGAAGGGTTGATATTTTTTCTTCATTGCCTGTTAGGTATAAACTGTTCTTATGATGTGATTTACATATATGTAAGTCTTCAATTTCACAGAAAGGTCAATAGTCAATTGAAAAGGAAAATAAGACTAGCACTGAAAAATTAAATAATAAATTTGTGTTATTGTATGAAGTATGAATTGAGTAAAATGCAACCCTTCAATTGATAGCACAAAATAAGTCCCAGCTGTTGCTTTTGACTCTGTTGCAATGTGGGTTTGTATTTTTGTATCACTTTCAGCTAATTATAACTTCCTTTTTTTGTTTTAATAAGTAAATCTCCAATGCAAGTCCAATGTGGTTATATATGTATGTACTGTTTTGCTTTAAAAGTTAGGCTGACTTCTATTTGCTTATAAATTCTGAGTTTATTGGTTTGTGTATTTATGAAAATATTTTTTTACTTTGTTTTTTGGTTGGATATTCTTCTGGTGAGACTAGGGTGGGGACAGTTTATTTTAGCGAATGTACATACCGTCACACGGTAATTAGATGCCGAGACCAGCAGGTACAGTATAACTGCAGCTTAGCATTTTCAGAATGATTTGTATACTGCAGAAAGAAAAAGTCTATAATCTTGTTTTCTGTATGCAAGAAGCAGACACAAGGGAAGAGTGATTCAAAGGAATACATCAGAATCGAGACAAACAGGTCTATTAGTTACATGCATTTTGATGAATGCATGTTAAATGAAGTTATATTTTCATAGCTTAGAGTTTGTGCTCTCTAGCCTTATACAGGTGTTGTATGTGGTGCATGTCAGATACTTGAGCCTCTGTTGCTCAAGTTTTGCTAGCATCTTGTGTGTGTCTTTTGCATACATGCAGTTGGCAATGATTACAGTCTTTAATTGGAGCTGAAAAATAAGTAATGGCTGACATGGTCACGCTTTAGCCTTAATCCTGAAATAGTGGGGGAAAGCCTGTCTTTGATACTATTGGACTGAAAATAGAGAGAGAATCTCTTCGCTCTCTTGAAATGGCATTTAAACCAGTAAGGGTGGTAGAGATTAATTTCAAATTAATTCTAATAGATAACATCTTTATGAGAATTCCTAGCCTTTGTTACAAGTAGGACAAAAAATAATGGACCCTGATGATCCTTGTAATTTGTAAGTCTGAATCTGCATCCTACACTGGCCTCGTATATCAGGACGTATTGGTGGCTGAAAATAAAAAATAAAATACACTAAAAATCACTTTACTGTTAAACCACTAAAATCTGGAGTTCGTAAGTCAAGCTTTGTCTTATGTTCAATTATATCTTTGTATTTGGAAGAGAATAATTACATTTCATGCTTTGGCATTGGTAGTTGGTAGCAATGGTCAGGAGGGATTCTCTTCTCTTCTCTTCTCTTCTGCAGTTTTCCTGAGTGGTTGCCCACCCATGCCTATCACCTTTCTGTCCCCATTCCCAATTTTCCTAAAACATCAACCTTTAGCTAGAGCGTATTAAACATTAGGGATGTTCCAGCCATGCAGGTTGTAGAAAGGATTTGACCTCACTTGGATGATTGATTGGTGATGTGAGTTTACATTCATACAAATCTATAGGCTTTGATTTAGGAAGGAGTTGCCCCAGATCAGCTGAAGATGGGGTTTTGTTCTGCATTCCTTTGCAAAATGCTCACCGAGATCACTTTCAGGATGTCTTGCTGGACCGGTGACTTTGTGCTGTCGCAATGTTGGACATTGGCAGACATCGTCTTTGCTCGCGGAATACAACTGAAGATTAAAGCTGTTTGTCTGAATCCTTTTGTTTTACTCTACAGCTATCATGGGAAATAGTTTGCTTTCTGACAAGAGATTAGATTAAACATGTCAACAGTTCCTTTCACCTAAAAATCTGTGAAACTGTTCCACAGTTGTCATGGAGTATGGCCAACATGAGGAAAAACTAATATAGAATAAGTACAAAGCGTGATACAGGCATCTTCTGACTTACGGCTATTTTGGACTAGGAGCACTGTTGAAATGTTTGAGTGCAGTGTTTAATCTCTGTCCGCAGCTGGCCATCTCTAGCTTGTCTAGTCTCTCTTTCACTGTTTTCAACTCTTTTAAGGCCTTTAGGTCCCACCTGCTTTGTAAGCGTACTCATTGAAGCTCTTTTGGTGTTTTCTTCCACATTGTCACCTTTGTTATTCTCACTACAAGATTAATGTGACATGGTGTATTAAGCTTAATTCATGTATGTTTTTTTTAAGTGACAGCAAGATTATTTTTGTTTAACTTTTTAATTAAAATTTTGGACGTACCTCTTGCTTTCTGTTTGTTAGAAATGACATCTGGTATCTTTGTATGCAAACCAGCAATTTATCTTTCTTAGAAGAAAATCTCTTTGTGAGTTAGATGAACTGCACCCTGAAATAATGTGTGGTCACATAAAACATGTAAAAGCTTTAAAAGGTGGCTACTCATTTTGTGCAAAGTTTCAGTCAAATTAAAATCTAAGAATATTTATAGAAGTTAGACCATCAGAAATACTTAATAGTGCCATGTTGTTTGTGCAGTTATCTGTTGCGTGCTGAGGTTTGTGTATCCTTTTGATTACAATCTTACAGGGTTTTGATGTGCATAGCTCTTGTAAGTCCAATTTGTGTTTTTAACGTTATCTGCCGAAGAGTTTTCTCTAGTGAACAGATTTGTAGTTGATCTGATGCTTCTGGTTTATTTAGGAGAAAGCAACTGACCCTGATAGCAAACTAGCTAGATGAACCAAGTTATATAAAACAGACTAATTACTGCATCTTTTAGTAATGATGCAGTAACATTTTGCACTAAGTAATGACCCTTCATCTAAGGATAGGGAATTTGAAGGATTATTTTAACTAAGGGAGGGAAAGGAAGAGGTGTGGTAAATCTCAAAGAAGAGCGCATTTATCACTCCCTTTAGAAGCACTGGTAAGAATTTGAATTAGGAATTTGGATTTCTTTATATTATTCAACATACCAGATGTATTGCTCCTACTTGGACAACCACTTCAAGTGGTCTTTCTAAAAAAGTGTTGTTTTGTAAGTGCAGTTTCCTGCTTTATTTCCAGTCTTCCTTTTGTTTTGAGATTAGCAAACGCCTGTTTTCTCTTTGACTAATACTTTTGAGGTACCTTTTAATAGAGAATTTAATTTAAACCATCTATTTGGAGTCTTTTTTTATAGTAACAGAGTTTAATTTAATGTTCTGGATTTGCATGCTTCCAAGTATTTTTAACTCATTTCTGTGTAAATTAAACAGCTAACCCTGAGAGAGACATGCAATCACTCCAGTGAAGTGATTATGAATTCTGTACTTACATTGCTTCAAACCTGAGAGCTGGGCAAAGTAGAACCCAGTGATGGGCATTCATATGCTTTGCTGGTGAGAAAATGGACCTGAAACAAGATGGCTGCATGAAGCCAGATTCCCAAGAGTGACTGTTCATGCCAAAAGCAGAACTAAAATAATTTTTCAGTGGCTTTCTTAGGCTCGGCATAAGTTTAGGGCTTTGTCAGGCTTTTGTATTGTATTTTTAGAAGTACCAATGGATGGGACAGTTGAGTTTACAAGGTTTTGTGTAATGAGCTCTCTAAGAAAACAGATTAGAAGGGGTTTTGCTTGTTTTTTTCCTGCTAGTAGCTGCTTTTCAGTTGTGGTTATCAAACTATCATGTTCGTGAACATCTAGTGCTGCGTTTTCTGAGTCACTGCCTCCAAGGGGCTGTGCTAGAGGAACCGCTGAGGTATGGTTTCAGTGACAAAAGTACAACTGCAAACGATCCTGATGACAGAGTTGATCATGATCAGTTGTTATCTTCCATGCCTTATTTCTTAGACTTAACCTGACAGCACGTCAGTGGCGTCCCTAATATGGTGCCATCTCAGAAACCAGTAGCTGAACTGGAGAAGATGGAGATGAGTGCAGATGCTGTAAAGCAGCTCGGAACATAAGTATCAGCTAGGTAATCCTGAGCTCAGGGAGCTGAAAATGGGATTGCTTTTGATTGTGCAATGTGCAAGGTGTGCTATTTAGCAACTTGTAATGGTTCCTGTTATAAACCAGAGTTTGTCTCTTGGTAGTCAGAGAACCAGCAAGGAGGCCTGAGCCTGTTAGCCTGCTGGCTGTCAGCTGGCCCATGGAGGCAAATATTAACATCCTTGTACTAAGCATTTCTCAAAAAAACCCCATGTAAGTTTTAACGCACTGAGCAGAGGGAAGAGCTTTAAGGATCATCCTTGTTTGGTGAAGAGGCTTCTTCATTATGTGAAGATAAAAGCTAATAAGGGTTTGTCACTGTGATGCGTTCAGTGAGGTGTGAATATGAACTCTGATGAGGATGAAAAGATACCTGAATCTTGTTGACAGAAGACTAAATGGCAGTAAATTGGCTATGAATAAATTCTGGCTTTAAAGAAGGTGGCCCGTACTGCCTGCATCAGCTCGGTGCGGGACAGCCCTTCCAGGAGCAGTGGGAGAAGTGCTACTGAGAAATTGTGCTCCTTTTGTTCTCAGGAATAACTATTTAGTGCTGTGGTGTTTAAAACAGGCACAGGGAACATGGTACATGCAGGATGTGTCTTCTGTTATGTCTTTGTGTGCCTTTCCCATGGAGGAGAAAGATACCTAGTAGAGAAACAGTGATAATATTCTATTGAGAAATGCTACTTATGATAAGAAAAATTTACTGGGAGCCGCTATTTCTGCCTCCTTTCTGATAGTGCCATGAGGATAACCAATGTGTGGTGTTCTCTCCTGGAAAATTATGGTACAGTTTGACTCTCTCTGATGGCTGCCTTGTTTCATTTTTCTGAAATACCTCGTTGCTGGTAGGAAGAGAGCCATATACATACAACCTGTGCTCACAATCTGGGAACTGGCATAGCGACATATTGCTAAGCAACAGTTGGCATCGTGCTGTGTGCTAGAGCCATTCCTCGTTCATTTCCTGAAAAATCCAGATCAGCATCTAGCTCAAGGTTTAAGTAGTGAAAAACATAGTAGATTTGTATCTAACTTTGTGTAAAGTTTGTAATTTGTTTTGTTAGTAGAGCATTAAATAACAGTTCAGAGAAATGCAGTCAGGATGTGTTTTGTTCATCCCTAGATCAGTGAATCCTGATGATTGTGGTGCCTTGCAATAGGATGTCTGTTGTGTGAAATGGGGCCAGTTTCCTATACAGCCAGCAATGCCAGATCTCACTACACAGCATGAAACACCTGTTACATACAAATGTGCACTTTATACTAGTGGATTGTAAGATCAAAAAAGGTTTTAATTATTCTGTTTAATGTGTATATGTACTGTAGGATTTCACCTTGAAAGATGAAGATTTGTGCACTGGTGAGCAATATTGATAGCCCTGGATCTTAAATGCCTTTTTTGGGTTAAGGGAAGACTTTCTTTGCTGCTTCTGCAAAAGTTAATTGTATACTTGCTCAGAAAGAAAGCATGTAAAAAAATATAACTCAGAATCCCAATGCAAGACACTAGTAGTGAAACAACTCTGGGTGGCTACCTGTTGTTTTAACTTCTGTTTAGTTATTGACAATGCCAATTAAAATTTATTGCTAAGCTTGTTAGCTAAATATCAAATATGCACTGAAAATTCATCCTCTTTTCTTTCTTCATTTGTAAGACCTGGATAATTTTTGTTCTAAGTTTTTGTTGTTGGTTTTTGGAGTTTTTGTGGGTTCGTTTGTTGGTTGGTTTGTTTTTTTTCTTTACTTTCACTGCTCTTGTGAATCTCCATTTTAGTAACTACGGTGAATCATACAACATTCTGAATTTCCAAGTTTTATTAGCTACGTTCCCAGATAGTCAGTGATGTAGGGTTATTTTTACAGTATATTTTGACCAAGTTCAGGACAGAGGTATTTTGCCATTTCCTTTCTTGAGACTTTTTCCTCTGTCTAGCAGATCCCATTGTAGCATTTGTATTAATTTTCATTCTCCATTTCTTTTTATTTTCTTTCATCCTTTGCTTCCAAGTGTGTTTCATACACTACATTTGTTTCTTCCATTGCTGTGTTCCAGTAACCTTTGTATAAGTATGTATACATAGACATTACTATAGTTTTCATTTAATGAGTAGTTAGACTGTACATATTACGCTCCCTTCATCTTTTAAAATTATTTCTGGTTATTCTTGCTGCCGTCTTATGTTTCTTTTCTAATGTGTCTTTCTGGTACTTCAATTTGCAGAACAAATGTGTTGTGCCGTGAGTGGTTGTAAAAATGAGTGTAGAACAGCAAATGTTTTGCAAGGAACTGATTGATTGTGTGAATCTGTTCACAAGCTCCACCGGAGCGATGTACGCACGTGCACAGACACGTTTTCTGATCATAGGGATGAGCCAGAAAACTAAGTACTGTTCTTCGTACTATTTGCCAGTTGACTTTTCAGTGAAGTTCAAGGTTTCTCAATAATTTTTTTTCCTGACAGAAATATGTTATCAACCGGGACTGTCTGCCTGGCAATATTCAGAAATATTTTTACATGCACTATTGTTCAGATTTTTGCGGACTTTCTCCAGACTTTTGCTTCAGTATCATTCGGAAAACTTGCAAATGGTTGGGTTTTTTTTCTGTTGTTTTTTAAAGACTTCATTGCTTTTGGTAGAGGGTTTTTTTGTTTTGTTTTTGTTTTGGTTTGGTTTTTTTCCCCTGTAAAGGAAATTGTTTTTCCAGGACCTGAGCTGTGTGATGTATGCCCAGTTTCTGGTAATATGAGTCATGACATTGAATGATGCTATCTGTAATTTTAAAAAGTCATTTTGGGGACATCTAGAAAGTGATAGAGTTTTTGGTTGGTAGAAAGATCGGGATAGAAGGACTTCTACAATAGGATGTAAGCCTTGCTTGCTTACTGTATTATGCACAACTTAAGAAGAATGTTTAAGATGCACAATCTACATGGTTGACTTCAGCATTGGAAGGTGCTGTAATCTGTGTATCTCCTGGTTGAGGATGAGATAGCTCCATTTCCCCACATGAAAAATTTGAAGTGTAGAGAGAACCTTGTTCTGTGCCTTTGTGTTAATCTAATGATCTGTTAATACCTGTTTCCTACCTGTAGGAAATCTGTCCAGTCTAAGTCGTCTAGGCCTGAGGTACAATAGGCTGTCAGCAATTCCGAAGTCTTTAGCAAAATGCAGCGAACTTGATGAACTGAACCTGGAGAACAACAACATTTCTACTTTACCAGAGGTGAGAATTAGAGGGAGTGGATTGGGGAGGGAACGTTGTTGTAAGGCGTCAGTTTTGTACAGGGATTGGAACATATGAAGTTATTTTGTCTTGCATCATAGCTCTGAGGAATACCCTTTGTTTTAATCTACATGTGTGTAATGTGAAATATTGCAATTCTGTACATATTTGGTCTATCTAACTGGGATAGAAGAACTAGTGTTATACAGCTTCATTCAAAAGTGGGAGCAACACATGTGATTGTATTTGTTGTCCTGTCTCTTTAGAAAACCTTAAATAAGGAGTCCAGGTTCCCACCATTCAAGCTAGATAAGTGTGTTTCAGTGTTCCTGTTTCATGGAGGTGGGAAAGAAGTAGAAAAATGAAAAATGGGATATCTCTCTACCCATCTAATTGAGACAAGAATGACCTTTAAGAGAGTGGATAAAGCTTATCACAACTACTTGGCCTCAGCATCCTTATTTTAACGTGGGAAAGAGTGCTGTTGACACCGATGTGATATTGTCTGACCACTCTTTGACACATCTTCCATCAGTTATGAAAAAATAAAAATTTGCATCATTTTTCAGTTTCCAGTGACTTTGTGAAGATTGGGAGAAAGGGAAAGAGAAATCTGTTTTCTTGCTTTTCTTTTCATAGCTGTTACACTTGATTGTCTTACCTTGGTGTCTCTTGCTTCAACCAAGGAAAACGTCCCTAGTTACAAGATCTGGAGCCACCTTGTCAGTCTCTTCAATTAACATGTTCCTTGAACAGAGTGCTCTGCTAGCTCTGGGGTGAAGAGGCAGAAGGTCATAGTCCCCAGTGCATCTGTATGTTTTTGTATACTCCTGCTCTAGAGTTATCTGAAACATGCCCTTGTGGACTCCAGTTTCACAGTCCTGGATAGCTAGTTGATTACCGACCGTTTTTTAAATACAGCTTTGATGTCTGCAGACTTTGAAGCTCTTTAAACTGCTGGGTTATACCTTTAAACCTTTATGTTCTCTTAATTTCTTGAGACTATTTATCAGGGCAGCAGAGTGTGAGATGTTCAGCTGCATCACTTTGGTGCTAGTGAACACTTTGAGAAAAGTGTTCAGGTTGCAGCATTAGTGCCTGGGAAGAATTGCTCTGATGACAGACAAAAATCTGATGTGATTGATTCTTGTTTTAGATATTTCTTCCATTGCTTTAGAACCTTTTGAGATGGAGGCTTTAGGACACAACACAGAGTTTATATTCTGTTCTGCTTTAATGACAGTCCAAACTGCTTTCCTAAGCTGTCATCCCCACCTCACTCCCCCAGGTTGTATAAATTCCTAGTATAAAATAACTTAAAATGTTATCTAAAGAGGTATACAGGAAACTATACAAAGAAGGAAAAAAAAACGCAAACCAAACCAAAATGCATTTGGAGTTAGGCAAAGTACTCAGAGTAACAAAGTGCAGTGTTACAACTACTTTTTTTAAGATAAATTTCTGAACTCAGCAATGATAGACAGAAAACAGAATTTAATAAATGTTTGGCTAAAACTATCATTTAAGAAAACGCTACTGTCTGAAAGCCACCAGGCTGCTTTTAAGATGAGAGCTAAGCTAGCCCACCCCACCCAAGCATATTATAAAAGCAACTACAGTATAATTACAAAAAGGTGATGTGAGGGATGATTACTTGCTTTAAAATGTTCAGTCATAATACAAAACTCTTTGTGACTGTGCTGCTTTCTTCATGTATATTTGCCAACAATATGTTAACACTTAAGCTGCTACCTTGCAGAAGTGTATAGTTTGTACTGTCATCTGTTTAAAATAAAACATTCTGTGCTGTAATACGAAGAACTGTATTTGTGGAAGAAAATTCTGAATTTCAAAACATAGCTGAAGCTGCTGACACAATGCCTAATAAATATTTTATCTTAAAAGGATGGACTGGGAGAAGGCAGCACTGCCACAGCTCTTGTAGATACAAAAGCATTGTTCTCTTTGTACTGCCAAAGCTCTCTTGCTTCCCTTCAAATGTGTTTAATTGCTCTAGGCTATTAGAGTGTATTAGCTAACATATTTTTAATATTTTTTTGTATGGAAGCAGACTTCAAAAATGGCTTTTTGAAATGCCAAGATCCATTTGAAGCAATAAAGTGTTTGTAACAGAGCTCAGGGACTGCCTAACCCTAGGACAAAGAATATCTGTTAGTTAAAGCATAGCTAGAAGCAGGATTTCCTAATCAAAGATTATACTAGTTAATGATTAGGTTAGATTAATACTGATTTGAAGATCCATTATTTTATCTTTAGGGGGTAAATTGCTTCACTGATGTTTGCTGAGATGCCCCCAGAATTGTATTTCAGTATTTAAAGTTTTAGCCATGACATGTAGACAAGCCCCTATTTAATCCTGTTTTATTTACAATAAACTATTTGGAAAAGTAGCTAAAGCTTTCCTGGTGAAACAGCAAAGCCATGTTCTTAAAGCTTTTACAGCGAATGTAGCACTGAGATTGCAATCTAGAAATACTGCCATTAGGAATATGGTTGGAATCATTACCCTGTTACCGCTCATTCCTGATTGCAAATGTTACATTATTTATGGTATGTAACGCCATGCATAAATCTCAGATTTCTGTAATACTTAAGCAAATAGGGCTGAATTCAAGTTGGCATAGTAATAAGCAAAGGTGTCGCTTCAGCAGTAATTTAGATCTCATTATTCGTCCCCACTGATCCAGCAACGTGCTTGGCACGCAACTAACAGATAAACTCTTGAGATCTGCACTGCTGAGATTTTAGAATCCAGTTAGATTGCAAACTCTGGATTCAGTGGGCAACCACTGCTATCCAGTTTAACTCCAGGCTGCTTCTTTTCCTTTCTTAAGGGGTCGGGGGGAGGTGGAGTAGTAACTACTTTGGGAGGTTTTGAAAACCTGAAAAAACCCTGGAATTTCCAAGCCCTTCCCTTCCTATTCTTTTTCTCTGTCCTGTCTGATCATCTGAAACTGTTACAGCCTAAAAGGAAACTTCTACTAGATGTGATCACAATATGTATTTTTATTAAATTAACAAAGATTTGTACTGGAAGTATCAAATGCCAGTTCAAAAAACTGTGTGTGGAGCTGGTAGTTCTTTGGGCCCCGTCTCAACTGTGAGCAGGCATCAAAACGGAGCGAGCTGCAGTTGGGTGGTGCTGGCTGAAACTAGGACCCCTGTTCAGGATGGACACGCTGCTGACTGTGCCTGCCAGCTGCTGCCCTTGTGCTCCTCAGAGCTGCCCAAGATGTAGCAATGCATTACTAAAAAAAATCCCTTCGGAGGAGAAAGGAGTTACAAAACCTCCTAAACTTGTGCTTTTAAATGTGACATGTTTGCTTTTTCTGTATCTGTATGTAAGGAGAAAGGGGGAAATAAGGTAAAGGCTGATGTCTGTGAGCAGAGGTTGTTGCTGATGGAAGTTTTATCAAATTTAACACTGGTTTGTGTGTTGCAACACTTATTTAGGGGATGGACTTGAGGGGGAAAAACATTTCTAATTAGACCCATGAGGGAAAAGAGATGTATTCACATAAATCTGTCCTAAGTTCCTGGGTGGTTTTCTTCTCTCTACAGGGTCTTTTATCCAGCCTTGTCAAACTGACTAGTTTAACACTGGCCAGGAACTGCTTCCAGTCCTATCCCGTGGGTGGCCCGTCCCAGTTCTCCACAATCTACTCTCTCAATATGGAGCACAACCGCATCAATAAAATCCCCTTTGGAATTTTCTCTAGAGCTAAAGTATTAAGTAAGCTGAACATGAAGGTGAGGCACAGAAACATGGTACTGTGTGTGAAATCAATGAGGAGTACTGTTTGCTGCTCCATGAATTCTGGCAAACTTAATGATATAAGGAATGAATTTATCATGCTGAAGTGGACACTGCTACTGTCACGTATAGAAACAATTGTGTATTAATTTAAAAATGTGTTATCAAGATGATGTTGATTTGGCTTTATTTTTGTTAGTGAAGCTTTTGTCACATTTTCTGGAGTTTGAACAATGAAAATAAGGAAGGTGGTTGCAAAGTTCTTGAATATTCACATGGGACACAAGCATGTTGAGTCTTCCCCCCCAGTTACGGTTTAGATTATAAACAAAATTATGTAAAATATCTTTTTTGAATATATTCTTTCAAAACCTAAGTTTGGAGACTTTCGACAGTAGTTGTAGAACACAGCAAAAGGACCTTGTAAGTCTGTGCTACATATGCTTACGGTGAAGAGAACTAGGGAAAAGAAATGGTGTTTTTCTATGAATGGGTTTGTTTCAAGTTCTTAAATTATTATAAAAAAAAAAAGTTTAAGCAATAGTGAATCTCAGCTACTGTTTTAGAATATTTTTTTGGTGCGAATGGATTCTCAACTTGCATTAAGACCATTTTTTTGGTCACACACCCGTTCCTAAGTTTGCAGGTTTACCAGGACTTTGTATGACCTAGATTTTTTTTTTTTTAGATTTTGTGTCTGGTCTAGATCAAATTTTGTAGCAATGTTTTGAGCAGCAAGATGTTCAGATTCATTTCAGATGCTTTTACTCTGAGCCATTAAGATATATTTCCTTTGTGGTGTGTTTGAGTTTTGGGGTTTGGTTTTTTCCTTGGGTTTTTTTTTTTGGGGGGATGTGGGTGTTTTGGCTGCTTTTTGTTTGGTGTGGGGCTTTTTGGTGTTTGGTTTTTTTTTGTTTTTTTGTTTTTTTTTTTTTTTTAGCAAACTGTATGTTTCTAGAATTCCGGTGTTGCTGATAGCACCTTTGTAAGTTACGGTGCATTTTCTGTTAATTCCCCCCCCCCCCCCCCCCATTTTATTCAGCAGGACAAAAAAAATGTGTTAACTACTGGGACACATGAATCTTGAGAATTATGTACTCTTAATTTTTCCACTTCAGTTCATACTAGTAACAGAGAGTCAGTTCTGTAGCTCTAGGTTGGGACTGTTTATTATGTTTGGAGGAATTAAAAAAATATTTTGCCAATCATGAACATTTTATTCTTCTGATTTAATTATCAACTATTTTGTTTTGAAGTATTTTGTAAGTTTGTTTAATCTCTCAGATGCCTTGCCAGCTTCTTGTAAGTGCAGACCCTAAATGTTTGATATGTTAAATCACAGGACAATCAGCTGACTTCTCTCCCTTTGGACTTCGGGACTTGGACTAGTATGGTAGAACTGAACTTAGCAACTAATCAGCTCACAAAAATCCCTGAGGATGTATCTGGGCTTGTTTCTCTTGAGGTGAGAAGAGTATGAATGAACAGCTAAGCGAATCCCTGCAAATAGGCATTCTCTACTTCAGGTTCAAGTAATACTACTATTGGGTCAAATAAAGCCAAATAAATATGTGTATGTATGCTACTTAATTAGATGTGTTGCATCTGTTTATGGTTGTTGTCAACAGCTTTTTGAATGTATTTCTTTAGGCTTTAGGTAAGTGTCTGTGCACAAAGGGCTAAGTTCATACATGTTTTTAACCACATAGAAAGAAAATTTTTTTCAGCAGAAAGTTAGTGTTATAAATGCAATGGCACTGAACTCAGTTTGATTGTTGGAGGAATCAGCATGGAAACAGCAGGGATCAGAAAAACATAATGAAATGGTCTACAGCCAGAAGTGGCTTGAATGTAGTAGTGCTGTGAACCTTGTAGGCAGCAGGGTGGGAATTCTCAGCCTTTGAGGGGGAAAAGCATGTAGGTTGAAACCATGAACTAAACCTGTTGTGTCCCCTAGTCCTGTTTCCCAGGGTACCATCAGCGGAGACAAACTTAATTGCCTTGGAGGGACATAAAGGTAGAGATGCTTGTTCAGGAAGTTGAGGGGACTTAGTAGCCTCTGGGAAAAATCTGTCAAAGTACAATAGCAAATGGCATGTTTGAAATTGCAAATTTCCAGTGTGAGTGCTGCTCTGAATAATTAATAATTCCTGTAGTTTGGGGCAAAAATGATACGGCAGAGTAATAGCTATAGTAATGGTGCAGTTCTTTTTAAGTTAAGGCTGTGATTGATGTGATTGGGAAGTTAGTAACCTCTAATAACTGGATTTGTCGGTGGTCTGCTGGCTGCCGAAGCTGGAGAGCTGCATGGTCTGCAGCCCCATTAGCACTATTTTCCTCTGTAATTAAAGAATCAAATACAAAGAACTATTTGGGCAGTGTTTACACAAAAGTGAAGGTTCCCACAGCAGTGCTAAGTCAGCTGTGTGGCATGTAGGTAATATTTTCTGTTCCTGCCTTTGTTTCTTGATACGCGATTAAAACATTACTATTCTTATCATTCTGTGTATATCGTAACGCGTAAAGGAAGGCCACCGAAATACTGCTTGTGCTAATGCTAGGACTTTGGCTTTTATTCCTTTTGATTTTCACTTTGATTTTAGCCTTGTTTTCTATTCTGTTCCTGCCTTTGGTGTTTCCACGTTACATGAAGCTGGGAGTTGGGGTTGGTGGAAGCCAGGCATTTGTAACCTTGGCTGGCTTAGCAGGGAGTTGTGTGTGGCCAGGATAAGGGTCCATGCTGGGTGCTTTTTCACATCCTTGTGTTTCAATGTGCCTTGTTAAATAACTAGATAATAGCATTGTTCAATCAGTAATTAATTACCTTACTACTTGCTGTGTTGTTATGAGGCTTGATTACTCCTAAGGACTGCAAGACTTCTCTGGAGGAAAAATGGTATATTAGTGTAACCCCTGTTAACTTGCTTGTGGTATAATGAGTAACTCTGTTAATTGACGTTGCAAATAAGGATACATTTCTTGAACCTAAGGTATTTATAATTCAACTTAGGAAGGAGGAGAAAAACAAGAGGATAACAGCGTAGTAGGGGCGGATGTGATAGGAGACCATTTTGGATAGCTATGCAGCGTTCTGCTTAGGTGCTTTGACCTGTATGTTTACTTGCTGCTGCTCCTAACCAAAGGGATACAGGGAGAAGAGGAAGTATGAAGCCTTTAAAGGAGGACTTGGCAAGCATGGCAAATGATGTAAAACATGATTATGAGATAGCTATGGGGAAGCGTAACAAAATGATAGGGAAGTCCAGGAAGAAATTGTTTTTCTTTGGTCATTTGAAGAAATAAGGTGTTCTTTGGTTTTGCTCTGGATTTATTATTATGTAAAATAATAATCGAAAGATTTCTGTCATAAATCTATGTATGTGTATCATTAAAGACTTTAAAAAAAAAAATGTTAATCACTGATTTTTTTTTTTTTTAATCTCTTCAGTTTGCTTCCATAATTTAAATGTAGGCTAATCTTGGACTTCATTACTTGAAAACATAAAAAGATCCTGTCTTAATTTGTTATTTACTTACTGCCTTGCTGAAATTATGTGTGTGTGTTTTGGTTTTGTTTTTTTTGAGGTTCTTATCTTGTCAAACAATCTACTAAAGAAACTTCCCCATGGAATTGGAAATCTACGGAAACTCCGAGAGTTAGATCTAGAGGAAAACAAACTGGAATCCTTGCCAAATGAAATAGCTTACCTCAAGGATCTGCAGGTGAAACAATAATTGGCCGAGATAAACATCTTGTGTCCTTTATTTACATGATGCCGATTTAATTACAGCTAGTTTGATGAGGGAAACTATTTGGGGCTGGTTGTAGAACAAAAAGTTAAGGATCCTGTGCAGCTTCATCCACAATCTGTCCTCGTTAATTCTTCCCCAGACTTATCAGTTAATATTGAACAAACAAATTTTGGAGAGTTTAACTATTGTACCATCAGTACAAAGCTGCCACAGGAATAACTTCTGATTTCAGTCATGTTCGTGGAAGCCTTTATATTTAGGTACATGTTTTACTATGCATTATTTTATTTTTACATTTATTGGTGCTTAATACAGGTCTGAAATGTTGAAGGGTAGAAATTTTTTTGTTCAAATGCTGGAGAGTAGAACCCATCAATTTATCAGCTATGTATGTTGTTACTTGCTGTCATTTGAAGCAAAAGTCATTAAGTAAATTTATAAAAATGTGTTTTTCCCTTAGAAATTGGTTCTGACTAATAATCAGTTGACCACCCTTCCCAGAGGTATCGGTCACCTTACCAATCTGACGCACCTTGGGCTTGGAGAGAATCTTCTTACACACCTTCCTGAGGAAATTGGTAAGATCCTTTTTCTGGTTTTATGCAGTGTGCCTGAGCCGAAGCAGTTACTGACACAGAAGATAGGCATCTACTGTGCTCATAAGTAGAGACCACAAAATTAATTTGAAACTTCTAGATATGCACAACCTGATGTGAAGCGTGTGCCACAGGGACAGCACTGCAGTGTATGATCTTTATCTTGCCAAACTGTAGTGAAATGAATAGTCTAGCTTTTTTCAATTCTTCTGCAGAAAGCTGATGAAGGAATGGTGAGATGCCTTTTTTCTCTCCAAATATTCCCAGAATTTGCATATTATCAATCACTCGACTTCATAAACTATTCTTGGAAAGAGAAAGGAAACACATTGGTCCTACTTTGATCCCATGGTATGGACAAAAACCTTGTGTAAGGCGTAGACATCTGAAGCAAATGTTTCTGCTGATAGTTCCTCTGCACACACTTCTGTTTCTAGACCATCGTGCTGGTTTTCACTCTGTTGAGATAAGAAAAGGAAGTGAAGAGGAGGAAGTCTATAGGAAAAAAAGGGAGGAATAGGATTCTTTTTGTCTACTTGAGACGTTCAGAGTAAGTGGGATTCAGAGCATCTGAAACTGAGAGCCACGTTTCTCTTATAGTTGGTTGCAAGCATATAACTGGTCCAAAGTGTGATTCTGAGCCCTGAAGTTAAAAGCTTAACGTTAGAGCTTATTATGAAGGAAAAAATGAGGGGACAAGCTACACAAAGCAAAATGTGGTCAGGAACAGCGATGTGCAGATGGGAAAGGCATGGTCTGTCTCTCCCAGCATCTTTAGTGAAGAACCATTACAGCTTCTGCTCATTTTGTATGTCCCTCAGTGTGAGAAGAGCCTAAAACAATCTAAATCTGGACCTCTGTAATTTAGTTCATAAGTTAGTGGAGACAGCTTGGATGCTGTGGAAATGAGCTGTGGAATTAAAATCAGTAAGGACACTTGAAACTTGTTGTACGAGTACAATTTGGTTATTAAAGCTGGTTGTCTTAACAGATTAGAGAATAGTTAGCTATGTATCATGCTATCAGCTGTTCTTCGTTGTTTCTTCTATAGCCTTTCGTTTTTGTTGGTTTTCTATGCCTTAAGCCTAGCTACTGCCTTCTCTTGTGAAAGATTAAATAGTCTTTTAGGTTATAGGAGGGGTTTATGGTATATCAAATTGGAAAATGGGGAATGTTTTGAGGAGGACTTGTTTTGTTTGGAGTATATTTCAAAGATATGGATTAATTTTGATATTTGATTGCTGTGGAGGAATGAAGGTCTTGAGGAAGAAATTACTCTGCTTTCCAGCTTCTGGGTAATCTGTATTGTGTTATCTATAGTAGAGTCAAGTTGTAAAATTTGAATTCAGGAAAAAAGTTTTGCACAGGTTTGTTCCATTTAATAAATTCACTGCTGTGCAGGGATCTCTCCTGCTTTTTGCCGGTGGCGCGTTACAGTTATAGCTTCAGGTCTTTAATATATGGGTTCTAGTTACATAAAAGGTATGGCATATATATTTTTAAAGGGATAGTAGATACCGTATGGTATTTTCTAGGCTCTTCTAAATAGAAGCTGTTAGCTTCTAGCTGTTCAGTGTTGCCTGCAATTGCAAAACACTTGGCTGAACAGTTATGGTGAAGTCCCTCTCAATTCCCTTACTCTGTGTACTCTCAGTTCAGTTGTTATCTAAAGGAGTAATGGATATTTTTACAGGGAAACTAAAGCAAATTGGTTCTTGCTTAGGACCAGTGAACAGAAAACTTGCTGTGCTTGAAAATAGGAGTTTGGATGAGTCACTGGCTCAAGATGCTGTATAGTAAAGAATCTTCAAGTGGACTTAGAGCTTCTGTCTAAAAGTTATAAACTGCATGAATCAAAAAAATACTACTTTCTGTCATTTTATTTTTACCAGGTACACTGGAGAATCTGGAAGAACTGTATTTGAATGACAACCCCAATCTGCACAGCCTTCCCTTTGAGCTGGCTCTTTGCAGCAAACTGTCAATAATGAGTATTGAGAACTGCCCGCTCAGCCACCTTCCACCTCAGATTGTTGCAGGAGGACCCTCCTTCATCATTCAGTTCCTAAAAATGCAGGGACCATATCGTGCCATGGTCTGATGCTAATCGGATTGTCCAATACACTGTACAAAATACAAACTGCATTAATGTTGTAATTGTCTGTATATGTATATATAATATAATATATGTGGTTTATATTATATTATATATATATATAAATATATAAATAATATAAAAAGGCAAATTTAAGACTACATTATGTGTTTCTGCTAATAGAGGAATCATAGCCATTTAGATTTTTTTTATTCTGTAAAAATGCTTGTCTAAGTTTTCTTTGCTGAATTTGATGGAAGTTGTCTGAATAATCTGGAAATGCCAGTTCATTTAAAGCAATTGCCAATGAACTCAAAGTTTAAATTTAAGGGACAAAAGTAGTTTTGCTTAGATTTACTTTCAGTTAAGAGAAATGTATAACCTTTATATAATGAACTTTTTCTGTTTTCCTCCCTCCTTTTTTTTTTTTTTTTGTGTCAAAACCTGATAAGGTCATGTGTCCTGAGGTTGGGATTTTCTTTTAACTTATTTTGAGATTTGAAGCAAATGGTGTTTTTATATTGTTTACAGTCAGAGTAAATCACTGGATTTTGTTTTATTCTGATTTGCTCTGTTTTAATCAATCATATCTAGAATTTATATGCCTCTGCTGATGAATTTTTATCAACCGGTTTGTATACTAAAAACATACACTCATCAGAACAACTGGCAGGTGAAAAGGATGCAGTCAAAAAAAGAGAAAAAGTAAAGAAAAAAAGCTTGAATTCCTTTGTCTTGCTTTCCTGAGTTATCAGTTGCAGGCATAACATATCTGAACTGAGCCTTTTGCGGTTGGTCTTTTCTAGCACAAGTAAACCTTTTCAGATTGGTAAAAAACATTGAGTATACTCAGTGAAGAGCGGTTTTCATTTTGTGAAGTAACAAGTCCATGAGGTCTCGCAGTACAGTTAAGTGGCAAGGAAATAATATATATGTACATTTTTATTACAATGTTGAGTCATAAACTACAACAGGCAATTTTAAGGATTCCTTATAGTCCTTGTACAATAAATGAATGTGTCTTACTTTTAAACACTGCAATATATGTAAGTTTTAAGGTTGGTTAACAATGTACTATGGTTTTATATCTTGACTTGCCTTGTACCTCCTTCCATTATGGAACTTCTGTGTCCAAGCACAATATCTTCACACTGTGCTGTTTTGCTGCTGAACTAAATGCACTTTTCCCCACAGCTGGGGCACTTGCTTCAAAATATTCAGTTCAGTATCTTGAGTATTCTTTTTTAACGTCATCCTATCTGTTTCAGTATTAAACCGATCTATTACAAAAGAGGCACCTTTTTCATTTGTGCATAGATGTTAGTAGCTCAAGAGAAACACTGTAAGTAATGGACATTCAGTTTTATCACGACTTTCTTGGTTGTTTAAAAGGCAGAAGACGCTTCAGGGAGATTTATGCTATTGCTGCACTTGTAGGGCCAGCTGTCCTTTTTCAGGAGGGTAGGAACTCGAGGCGGTTGCATTCCATGGTTACTCAAGAACTGTCCAGTTTATACTCATTGGAATTGCTGCTGGGGTAGCATGACTTAGCGGACTGTACCTTTTGAACAAAATCAGATCAACCGATGCCATGGGAAATCTATTTCACATGCAGCAGAAGTTTGGGGAGTATGATTTCTGGCTTTCAGGCGTGCTCACTTAGACATATTGCCTTGATCTATTTGCATTCTGTTTTGTTGTACATCTTTTCATTAACAAGGAGTAAGTTAAAATGGAAGGCAGGTGGAGATATAAAACCTTAGAGGGCTTAAACATGCTGTAAAACTATTGTAGATGTCACTGGATTTTACTAAGTAATGTTCTGTTCTTTCTCACATACTCTGTGTCTCTGTCCCCCACACCCCTGCCTCTTTTTTTTTTTTTTTTAACATCTACTGTAGCTCTTCAGTTTAGACTTTAGTTTATAAAAGGCTAGTTCCTTACAGCTCTGCCTGAAGTTAATCTTTCTCAGCATTAAGGTGTTAAAATATGAAGATGCTGAAATGCTTAGTATCAAGACTGTAATCTAACTTCTCAGTATACTGCTAAATCCGTTATTTGTGCCCTCAGGTCACTAGGGGAAACTGGTTTGATTAATATGGTTCTTAAAACAAAAGTGGCGACCCCTTGTGTTTTCAAGCATCTTGGTCTCATTCCCTGTCTGCTCCTCAATCCCATTTTTATGAGTTGACAGGACTGAATTTGTTTAGTTTGTAAATATGTTGATTATTCACCTTGTTAAGGTACATGATTAATGACTGTATGATTGGAGCTGACCCTCTATCACATACATTCTTGTGGAGAAGTTGGCTACTGAAATAGTGCTCGTTACACTTGCTTAAAAACAAACTATTCTTTTCATTACACTTATAGGAATAAATAAAGCTATGTTTTAATTCATTACTCTATTAAAAACAGGATATTTTTTCAAACTATCTTTGTACTAGTATGGTTGTTGCAATGCCAGATAATCCTGACCCCTGTTTTAGGATTTTAATTTTATGCATTCTGAGGTGAACACTTATTTTTTCAGTGTCTCAATTTGAAATTTGAATAAAAGCAGAATAAAAGAGAAGTTCTGGTACAGGAGAAATCAGCTCCAAAGAATTTGAGAAGTTCTTTAAAATTATCCAAAAGTTTAAGTATTAAATGTGTGTCATGGATTGAGAATAGATGCATATAAATCCATATAAGACAGACATGGATTTATATCCAAATCTATACAGATCCATATAAATCCAGCTGTATTCATCATTCAAAACAGTCTTACATCCTGACATAACAGACTTCTGTGTTTCCCAGGATGCTGGATTGTTAACTGGTGCAGTTTCTAAATTGTATTTAATGCCCAATGATATTCAGTTGGACATATGTGCTGGCTTATACATGTTTAAGAATTTTGTTTGGCCTAATCAATTAAAGTATGAATGGAAAGAACCTCATCCTGACAAGTGTATGTATACATACATACATATATGTATATGTGTATCTATAAATGTATGAAAGCATAGACAAGGTGGAGAAATTAATTCTGTACAGCACCTTTGAAAAAAAAGATGGAGAAACAGGTGATTTCCCGGATACTTGTATTAAATATTTATCCCCCTTCCCATGCTGGGGGAAATAATTTAGAAGGGTTATTGAAAAGTGTGACAATCTTTACTTTGGGTGAAAATCATGGCCTTGATTGCTTGCCCCTAGACAAAATACCAATTTTGTGTGTGTCTGTGCCTGTGCCCATAAGAATATGTACATATATACATATGCCCCATAAAGACACTCTCCTGAATCATGCCTTGATTTAGTAAGCTAAATTCCTGTACTATAGACTATATAGTAGTGTGGAAGTCTGGTGAGGTGTGAAGCAGATTAGGGATTTGTTAAATAATGAATAGAAGGAGTAATTGCTGTTGTGACTCCTGTTGGTCACATAATTGCATTTAAATTTGCTAAATAGGAAGTTGTTTGGCAATTCTTTGCAAAAGTGTTTTCTTTTAGTATAAATCCATTAAAGTTTTGTCTGTGGCTGTCCCACATTTAAGTTCATCACCGAAGCTGTCTAGTATAAATGCAGTGCAAATGCTGCTTGTAAAGTTGGGTCACACAGCTGTGTAATTGGCACTTTTCTGTTTGCCAGATGCTATTGGAAACTTCGAAATTCTTACACCCTTTTGAGAGAGATTTGGGTTGTAGAATATTTGCTTCAGTGTCTCTCTTGGATTTAGGTTTTCTCTGCAGTTTTGTCCATCATTTGCTAATGTTGTGTGAGAGTGCGTGTTCAGACTTCTTGAAGGTCATATTTGCTCATGTACATGATTTAGTCAGTACTCAAACTGTCTAGCTGGTTAGCACTTAAACCCATTGTGTCACCTGGAATTCAACTATCATCTTTAATCCTGGGAGTTTGAAAAATACCTTTTATTTAACAATTATAAAACTTTGAGAGGTTATTCCCCCCTCCCTTTTTTTTTTTTTTTTTTTTTTAAACTCAAAAAGAAATCGAATTTCTGAATCAGTACAAACCCATATCAGGGGAGTCTTCATATCTGGATGCAGCTAAGAATTTTCATAGAGTCAGTATCACACCTCGGTTGCATCAGATTGGCATGCCAGAATAGCTTCTAATTAGAAATTAGAAATGTGCAGTTGGCAGTAATTTGCACAACAAACTTCAAGGCACAGTAAGGACAATTACAAACAAATGATAGTATCTACAAATGGTTTTTGTTTTTACGTTAACAAAGATCAGACAATTATGTTTATTATTCTGATGTTTAGGTCTTAACCAGGACTGCACAGGATTTTTGCTGTGGAAAAATACCAGACCACACTAATTTTGTGGTTAAAAGCTAAACAAGAGTGTAAACAGTCTACAAAAATGTACTTTTAATCTGAATTATTGTAATGTTGATTGTTATGTCTATATAAAAGATTGCCTTGCTTTTTTATAAGAGTCATTCTGTATTGATGCATTCATTATAAATAGTATATTTGTAAATAAGCTGCCACTGAGTCTTTTGAAAGTTTTATAGTATTTCTAGTCTAATATTAACTTGGATGTAAGTCATACTTTTACAGGGCCCCAAATTATCAAGAACTTCTTTCTCGTTATATACTCATCACTCTTCAAAAGACCTCAAGTAAAGTATAGATTTTCATGTAGAGCAATTACAGGAAACTCCAAAATTGCATGATAGCAACTGCTTTACTCATTCATGTAGATTGGACACCTTTTATATAGCGACTGTTTGTAAAATCGTTTACTTTCGTTTTGTTATAGTACAGTAGGACATTTAGTAAAAAGAACCCCTTTCTTTCTGAAAGGGAAAATAAATCTTGGATTTTAGTGGAAAATGCATTTCAACAACAGCAACAAAATTAAAGTAGGTGTAGAATTTTGGTGCCTAAAAGAGACACCGGCTTTTAAATGTCTGGTTTAATAAAAGACTATGTTGCCAAGCTGACATGACACAGCTCTTAACCGGTGTCTCAACTCTGACGCTGTTTCAAGTAGGTCATGGTTACATCATGTCATACAAACAAAAAAATGCTAGTATCCTTTGAAGTCAGAATAGAAGGGCTTCAGCAGGTTGGATATGATGGCGACGAGGAGAGCGCCAGTGTACTTGTAGCTGGTCACTTTAAAGAGCTGGAATGGGTTCTCGTAGTGTGCAGTGGGCACTTGTGCGATAATCCGAGTACCGCTGTCCTGACGTCAGGTCTGTGCTGGCTAAAATCAGTAGAGGGTCTGATCAAACTGCCTAAAGGTCTGTCTTTGAGTCAAGTCGATCCCTGTTACTGTAGGTGATCCAGCAATCCAAAAACAAGCGAAGGCATTGGCCAGTCTCACCACAAGAGTGGCTGTGCCACGCTGTGCTGTTGGCCACACACCATCCCTCCCCTGTCTGACAGGGCTGAGTGGCAGCTGTGTACGGAACATAACAGGGCCACGCAGTCCTCTGGCACGCTGCTCCAGACCTCACCAACCAGAGTCCGAAGGGCTTGTGACAAGGAAACAGCAGCCGCATCGCTGCGTTTAGTAGCCCTTCATAGATTAGGCAGATTCTAAATCTGTTTGTCTTTCTGTCCTCTGCAACATCCTGTGTCTAATAATTCCACAATATAATTATGTGCTGGGTGAAAGAGTACTTCCTTTTGTTTGTTTCGAGCCACACCACCTTATTTCATTTGGTGACTCCTAGTTCTCATATTCTGAGAAATTTATGAACAGGTTTTTTTCCTGTTCATCTGCTTTTTACTACTTTTGAGGGTTTTTTTTCCGTAAGTGGCAGCATTTTTTCTCCAAGTTAGAGTTCTAGTTTTTTAGCTTCTTTTCAAACAAAACCTCTTCCATTCTCTGATAATTCTTGCTGCCTGTCTCCATAGTTTTCTGTTCCCAGCTCTGGTTCTTTTTCCTAATTCATGGCCTTTAGCGAGCTGTTTTGTTCTTTGTGTGCTTCTAGTTTGTGAAATAAAAGTACAGCTCTGTTAGGAAAACTGAAGTTGAGTAGGTGATAAAGTTTACTGCTGAACTCCAGTGGGGAATAATCCCACTAGGCAGGGATCACATTGGGGTTTAGACTTCAGATGCGAGCCACCCGCTGCAGTCATGAAGTGTTTCCTCTCATTAGCTATAACTGACTTTCATCGTCTCTTGCAACTACATATGGGAAACAATATTAAGTTTTTCATAGTATACTGATTTAAATAATGCCAGGATTTAAAATACTCTGTTGGTGCTGGTAAGGGTGCATAGTTTTGGACGGTGTGACTTCTGACTGTTTTTCTATTCTGGCCTTTTTAAACTGTCAAAGCTCAACATTTTCTGAAAATATTGGGAAATTTCTAGTCTTGCTGTTTCTTTGGAAGACAAGTTGGAGATTGACAGTGCACTGGCTGGGTTTTATTTTCCTCCTTGAAGCCTTTGCAGAAAGCTATGTAAGAATTTCCCATCGTTTAAGAAAACAAAAAGAAAAAAGCCATTTCCCCCAGCCCCAGTAGCATCTTGCCAAGAATCAGTGTCAGCCAGACAGCGTTTGGCAGCCACCGGGACTGGGGGGAACTTGCTGGTCATGACCACTTTCTGTTCAAATGATTGAAGTGAGCATCCACAGATGAGCCTGGCCTCAGAAGAACCACGACTGTTGGCTCTGAGTGAAAAGTGAAGAAAATGTCTTGGTTTTGGCATCCTGTGTCCTAAAGGCTGTATTAAAGGCCTCAAAAATGTGCAGGTGGTGTCTTGGGTGACTCTGGCGAGACAAACAGATTACGTTTGTGTAGTTAATCCAGCCGAAGTGCTTCAGGATACCAAATCTCCCGACGCTGCTCTCCAGTGACAGGTCCTGCTTCCCGCTGGTTGGAAGTTTTGGATTTAGATCCCTACCGTACGTTGAAGTGTTTAGTGTGCAAATACCGAATAAAACCTGGATGCCAGGCAGCTTTATGGAGTATAGCTGGTGCTTTCAACTGTGTGTGGTGACAACGGTAGAAAAAAGGTGTTAAAGGGCTGGAGATGGTTAGCTTCGATACAACTAGAAGAAGCTGAGTGCCTTGAAAGCTAATTTGTTTTGTTTTTGCAATCCATCTCAGTCAAATAAAATACATCATCTCTTTGTAGAAGCCTTGCCTCACTTAGGATTGTAAGAGTGGGAGATAATTTGATCACCAAGATCAAATGATGATGTTTTAGAGGAGGAGCCATCTGGAGTATTTGAGTGAGCAGCTGGCAGCCTGGGCTGCGCAGTTAATGATCTGACTGAATGCCTTGCAACTATTTTTTTTCCACTGCAAAACCTTTTAAGAGTCTTTAGAGATCAATCCACCCCACTGCCTCTGAGGAAGATGCTATCTGCAGAATTGCACACAAGTGTTCCCTTTTAAAAGCTCTTTCCACAATGCCCTCTTTTTTCCTTTCTATTAGTAAAGTATTTCTTTGTTAAGACTCATAATGAATCCTTAATTTGCTGTTGTTTGGTAGTTGTTTTGCTTGGCCTAGTAGCAGCTGGTTTGCTTTTTGTCCTGCATTATTACACCTATGCTGCCTGAAGTGATTTCCAAACTTCATGTGGACGGTTTTAATGGAAATATATTTTTCCATTAAAATCTTAATACCTTGTTTGAAAACAGCTGTGGAAAGGACAGCGCAGTGAAACTCTTCTCTCTGTGTGACCCAAGGTTTTTGCAGGCCCTTCAGCATTTTACGGTCCTTGCCAAGTATATTGACAGAGTGGGAAGTTGTAACTGAGGAGTTGGAATCATCTATCCTTGACAGCGTAGCAGAGGGCAGGAGGTTCAGCTAGGTAAGGAGCTGCTGGTCAGCGAGGCAGCTCTGATTTCAGGCTTTTTAATCTTCTCCAAGTACTGCACTTCGTTTTAGGCCTGATGGGCATTTCCAGCCTCTCGAGATGCTGCATCAGACAGCGCCGTATGGTCCTGGTGCCAGGGACCAGGATGGATTCCCAGCGGCACCAGGGAGTCGGAGGTTTGCCTGGAAGGGCTGAAAGGCACTGGAGGAGATTCCCTAAAAGCAAGTTGAGCAAAGTGGTAAGCGGGTCCCCTGCGGCCGGTGTCTGCTGGTTGGTGCCGTGGATAGCCCGGACCCAGCTGCAGCTCCAGGGACAGCCTGCCAGGCGGAGAGCGCAGCCAAGATTCTTGGGTCTGTGGCTCCACCAGATGGATGGTCCTGGAGCCAGGCCACCGTTTCTTGAGAAGAAGCTTTTGAGATTTGGGGGGGTGTTGATGTCGCATTAAAACAGAACCGTATTTGGAAGCAGCAGAATCCTCCCTGAGGAGGAGAGGCTTTTCCAGCAGTGCCTGGTTTTTTCGCTTTGAGCTCTCGCAGTGTCACGTGTGATCTCACCCTCTCCGCTTGTGCTCTCACCTCCCATCTCCCCTACTTCAGATTTCCCTCTTTGTGCAAACAGCCTGTTACCTCACCGCAGTGCTTACCGCGCTGTGCTGGGCTGCAGTAAGTGGAGAAGGGCAAGGAGAGCAAAAAGATGATGTGGGACTAGTGGCTTCCGATCCTGTTGGTGCATCCAGTTCTGAACTCGCTTTGTATCGGTTACAGGCCCCTTTTCTCCAGCTCCGTTGAAGAATGGAGACACCAGGAGAAAAACACGGTTTGGGAGCAGATGGCTGGGAGAGGGAAATAAAAAAGATGGATCTGCTGCACATGGCACAGCTGTGCATTGCTCTACAGCTTCTCTGTTGGCTCCTTGGAAACTTGGTTTATAGAGCCCAGCCAGGTTTTCACATGGTGTCTCAAGAGTCCCTGTGAATGGGTTTGATGTCTGAGTACTTACCAGATAAATTATTTGGCTTGGGATACATGTCAAGCCTCAGATAGAAATGAATTTTGATTAAATGACAATTTGGCAGCCAGTCTTTGCTTCAAACCATTTAGGAATAAGGATGAATGTCTGCGTGTTTGAAGTGACACAGAGTGCTTAGTGATCCGTAAAGAGTTCTGAAATGTGTGTAATACTTAATAATAATCATGGCTTTTGGTTTAGGGAAACCCACATGCTCCCACAATTAAATTTTTAGTGAAATATTAATGAGATGAAGATATTATCATTTCATACAGACATTTAATTCCCAGAAATGTTAAAAAATTTAGATTTTCCTAAGATATTTGTTAAAGTTACCACGACTGCTTATACCACTCTTGTCTCCAGCTCTGCTTAAGGAAAATTGAGATTGGATTGTAGTGAGGAATCAATGGTGGTCTTCAGTGGCTTTAACTCCAGAGGACACTTTGCTGGCCTGGCAAGGTGTCCCAGTGCTCAGAGACTCTGGAAACCCTCCTCGGCAGGAGATGAGCCTCATTCCTGGCTGGGTGGGTGGTTGATCCCATCCACATTGCCTGCTGGGCAGCGAGGAAGGTCTCCTCAACAAAGCAGTTTTGAGGGGCTGCCAATTAAAGCCAATTACATTTTCCCAGGAGCTGCCTTTCTGAGGACTGGGGGGATATTTTTAGCCTATCTGAACCAAATTGGTGCTGTTAAGCCTTGAGATTTCGATTGTGCTGTTTTCCTCTCGATGTGTCTGATTGCACTGGGACTACACCTCTGGTAATCTTCGGATGCTCTACAGCAATTTCCACTTTTTGGGGTTGTGACCCAGTAAATGTCTTGACCTCAACAAGTAGAAAGAAGAGTTCAGGGCAGGTTTGATGCTCCCCGTCTGTAGGGGAGCTCCAGCATTTCTCATAAAGTTTGCTTTCCCTTTCAGTCCTTCTGCCCTTGCACTTCACTGCTGCTGACAGGCTGAATAGCAGAATTGTACATGAAGTAGCAGAGATTTCTCCCCCCGGCCCCGCTGTAGCTCCCATCGGTCGCTCTTGGAGTGGCAGAGGGTATTAAAGACACCAGGCCTTGTGAGGACAATGATGGCATCCTGTGCTGATGAGAGCACTGCCCTGCACTATCCTTCATCCCAGTGCAGAAACAAACTGGCAGAAGAATTTGCTGGTGCTGCTCTGCACAGGGTTGAAAATGACTTTGCAGGAAAGAAAAAAAGGAAGAGATATGTTTGTAGCACCAGAGATTAATGCTTGTTGGTCTACGTTTAGTTTCTGTGACATTTCAGGGTGAGACATGGATTATTTTGCTTTTGAATTTTGTATGGCAGGAATTTCCCTTGCTACCTATGATGTTTCCAGGGAAAAGGAAAACCTGAGTTGATAAAGCACAAGTGGACACGTATTACACTGCTTCTCTGAGCATCTAGTATATCAGCCTGCCTTCTCTAAGTGCTTTGTCCTGGTTACGTGTTACCACCCTCAGAATAGTATTCCCAGATAGGATAAATGTTTCTTGGGGAGGCAGCTATTTTGTATTTCTGAAAAGCAACTGACAGTGCTGAATAAGCAAATAAATCAGAAGCTGGTGTTTAAACTTAATTTGAGTCTCTCAGGAAAAAAACCTGCATAGGGATAATTGTATTGTAGGCAACGAGGGAATGAGCGCAGTAACGATGATGGATTTCCTTCTGTGGCACGTTGCGTGCAGGAGCTGCAAACCACCATGAGGATGGAAACTCTGGCTCTGGAGATGAGAACCCTCCCTCCTGTGCCCACCAGAAGGTGAATGTTTCTGTCTCCTTTCCGCTCGCCTGGCTATTATCACACAGGCTGGGAAAGGTGTTGGACCATCCACCAGCCGGAGTTTAAACACGGGGCAGCCCCTGGCCCTGCTGTGAGGGCTGCACCTGCTCTGTGAGCTCTCCTCTCCAGAAAGTCCCCCCGCAGAGGCAGGCCCCTGCTCCTTCCTGGGGAACAGATCCACGTGCAAATCTTTCTGCTGAGTCCAAGTGGGCAGATTGTGCCTGGGGTGTGGGAAGGGAGCCTGGCTTGGGAGAAATCCTCCCCTTCTGCACGGCCTGATGGCAAAGGGGCAGCACAGGGAGAAAGCACCTCTAGGGAGCTGGTGAAGGCAAGCTCTCCCCAGCACCCCAGGAGCTCGTAACACCCTGTGTTACTTTGAAGGTTTTTCCTTGAAGGTGTATGTGTCACTTTCTAACACCCTTCCTCCTCCACCCACCACAGCCCTGGCAAATGGTTTAGCTGAGGTGGGGAAGGGAAAGCCTCAAGTGGGACTCTGCTCACCCTGTGACATCTCTTCCTGGGGCCTTAGCTCAGCCTGTGCCTTCAGCTAAGCTGGGTTTGATCACTGGGAGACCTGGGTTTGCCCTGCTCAGTGCTGCTCTTCTACAGCTGTCTTCGCTTACTGTCCCCCTGGGAGCTGGGGCTGGGTCTTCCCCAGAGAAAGCCTGGTGGTTTTGGGGAGAGGCTGAGGGCAGGAGGGTGGGAGGTGGTTACTGGTGCCTTTGGGGAGAAGTTCCAGGAGCCTGTGGGTTACAGCTGGGGAGGGGAGACAGCAGGGCCACAGCAGCAAGGGCTGGGAGTCAGCCTGTGCAGGGGAGTCTTTACACAGGGCCATGATTTAGGGCCGAGGGACTTGCAGGGCTCTGGATGCTGCCCCATGTTCTCCTCTGTGTCCCCAGCTGAGGTGGCTGTGGGGGTAACTAGGAGAAGCTGGTGCGGAGAGAGGTCTCCTTCCCGAGCTGGCTGCAACTCCTGGGTGGCCTCTCAGTGCTATTTGCTTTTGCCACTAGGTGGTGGAATAAGTAATAAGGGACAACACGGAAAGTCTTGCTGCATTCCCTGGTGGCCTCCCTCCCTGTGAAACCATGCTGATGTGCTCTGCTTTCTGGGAACCCAGCAATTTAAGGTAATTATCCCCTGGACCTTTTATACGGCTCAGTCTTCACGAACTGCTGCTGCCACCGTGGCTCTTTGATCTTTTTAACTCTAGTGCTGCCACCCTGGATTCATGTAGCCACAGCAAGCTGGGTTAAAGGGAGACAGCAAACCTGCCTGATGCGAAGTGTGCACGGAAAGCTGTCTCCTGCTGCAGCAGCTTGCTCTGGTCTGGGTTTTGAAGGGAGTGTACGATCTGCTCCCCCTTTCCCCTGATGATCTGAACCTGCTGTGAGACCCACACCTTGCCAAGTGGGAATTGCAACCTTCAGTCCCTGCTTGGCTGCTCTCTGTTGTATTCTCTCTTTTCAGAGCTGTTTGCTTTGCTGGAAGCTTGCTTTGGCCATGTCAAAGGTGCTTGCTGGGGATGTGCAACGAACCGTAGAGTTACAGCTCACCTGGGGCACTTCTGCCTTCGCAAGAAGGATTGAATGAATATTGCTGACTGCAGCCCCTGCTCCAGAGGTAGCTGTGTCAGTCTCAGGTGGAGATGGTGAAGAATGGGGAGGGAAAGGGCAGAGACACGCTTGGGCCCTGGGGAGGGAAAGGGCAGAGACACGCTTGGGCCCTAGGGAGTGGAACTTGAATGAACGAGTTACTCCTCAGCTGAGTAATTGAATGTTAACCTCTCCCAGTTGGGAAATTAAATGCTTCAAAGTGAGGCAGCCTTAATGTTGCGTTAAACATGGGCCGGCTCTGCTAAAGAACGGTAACTTGTTGAGCTGCAGCAACTTGATTGGTTTCATTTAGGGGAGGTTATAAAGGAAGCAGTGCCCAACCTTTCTCCTCTCTGAACACTGTCTTGGGTGGCTCTCCTACAGGAGAGTCCTACAGAGCAGGACTGCCTGCTTCTCCTCTGAAAAGCTGGTTAGAAAACCCTTTCTGGCCATTTCTGTACCATTCCCTTTGTGCCTGGCTGGAGTGGCTGATGACATGGCTCTGGGAGCCAAGCAATGCTCCTGGCTCGGTTATTGCTCACTGGGGCGTTGCTGCAGGGGGGAGCTGGCTGCCTTTGTGCTGGAGCGGATCAGGGAGTGCCCATGGGAGCAGGGCTGTGTGGGGCAACCTCCGGGAGGGGAGCGGTGCTGGGGTGGGGGGGGTATCGCCTTCCCTCGCTCTGGCCAGGGCTGGAAGGACTTGGCTGTGTTTTCACTGTGTTTTGGCTGTACTGTCCTATATGTATGGAAAAGCCCCTCACAGTCTGGTAAGGGGTTTTATGGGAGGCAGTGAGTCAGACCCCTGAACGAGGGCCTGACAGCGAGCAGTATGGAATGTCCTTGTAATATATTAGGAATGGTCCATAGACTGTTTGGTTTATTTTTTGTTTCTGCCGTTAACAGCTGATTTCAGTGGGATCCATCTTGTGGGCTGGCAGGATGGGAAGCTTGGGGGGGGCAGGGGGGGGTGGAGCTGCTCCCCAGCACTGAGGGATGGCCCTGCAGGTGTTTAGTTCTGGCCACGTTGCAAGATGCAGAGAGGAGGGAGGATTTCCAGCTAGGGAACTGGATAAAAGAATATTGGACTGCGTAAAAACCACAGTCATCTGTGCTCAGCACAGAGGAACACATGTGTGTATGTACTCGCGGGTGCTACAGAGAAAAAAATGCACATTTCTGTCCCGCCTTCTCCCCTAGGTATGAAGTGCCTGAGGGGCAGAGGGCCAGTGACATGCAGACAGCCGGGGAGGTTTCTTGTGCATCACTCCTTCTGCACAGCTGAAACGAGCCTTTAATGCCACAGAGGCCACCGTGACACCAGGCAGAAGCAAAAGAGGGAAAATAATGAATAAATAAACCAGAGGCTCGCATGAGTGCAGTCCCCGTGTCTCAGCCTCACCCCCAGCTCTGCCACACAGATAATAATCTGTAGCGCAGAAGTGTTTCTTTAGGCTGTTGGTTTAGGGCTGTGCAATCAAACCTGGTAGTTAAAATCCTGCTGAACAGGGCAGGCAACCTGAACGGCAGCTGATGAGGAAAGGCAAGCAGAGCTTTCGAGCTGTTTGCAAAAAAACCCAAAAAACCACCAGAGGAGCAGGTGGTCACATAGGATCCATCTTGTGCTGGTTTGAGCAGCTCTCAGCAGATGGGGGGGTAGTAGAGAACTGCTGCCGTAGGTAATATTCAGTGTGCCTCCTTTCCTTTGCCTCTGAACATCTGATACCGTGGCAGCATCCCTGCTCGCGAGGGGATTAGGTGCTAGCACAGACTGCTGTCGCAGCTATCCATTTCCTACTGGTTTATTCAAATAACTCTGAAAAGTACATCCAGCAGCTGAGTCCAGACAAACTCTGTTGAAAAACATGGCTCTGCAGAAGCCATTGCTGTGAGATCTATGAAAAGAGCAAACGCCAAATGTGCACGTGAAGCAGCGGATGGGGAAAGCAAGGGCTGCGGATTTAAGTGTGTGTGCAGGAGAAGTGCCTGGGCTCCCAAAGCAGCTGGAGGGGTGGCCAGACCAGCCACACTTCTGATGATGTTCTTTAAAGAAATCAATTTTTAAAATTAAAGGAAAATATCAATCACAACATTTGAAACACCTCCCTGGAAATGGATGGTGTGCTTGCTCTCTGTTGCTTTCTATTACTTTGCAGTGGTACCATCATACACCCAGCAATGCCAGGTTTGCCTGCAGAAGGTTTGCACCTCTTCCCCTGATAGCTTCTATGGTGTTTTTTGTCCGGGGAATAACACAATAAAAGGGAAAAGCATTTTTTTGTGTGACTTGGGTGCATCTCTGCCAGCTTTCCCTAGGCCTGGAGGAAAAGTGGCCAACTTGAAGCTGCTGTGAAGGACTATTCTGTCATTAGTCCACAGGGTGATACAAGCCATGGGATTTCAGTGCATCACCCCCAAGGGGGCCCAGGAACTAAAGCAAATCTTCCTGAAAGACACCCTGCTTTGATTTATTCAAATACACCCAGCAGCACGATCAAAATCCCCAGCTACAACGAGGGTTTCCTGCCTTGGATATGCAAATATTGAGATCAGTGCAAATGAGCAAACCCCAGCTCTCCTGACACAAAGCAAACTGTGACTGCTGTTTACCTTGGCTCCAGAGCACCCATGGCTCCAAACCAAGGCTCCCCTCTTCTAGGGCTTGTGTCCATTTGGCACAGAGCTGCTCTTTAAAGGGTCTGTTGAGAAATAATTTGGGCACCTTGTTCTAGTGGCTGCTCTTTTGTGTGGCACCCCCAGGAGCCTGTGCTGCCGTGCCTGGAGCTAGCCTTAGGTTTGTCCAGCTTCTGTAACTCTGAACCAGATTGTCCGAAAAGCAAGTCTTGGTCCTTCAGCAGCTCTTGTTACTTTTTACCCTGGCAGAATCTCACTGCTGTTCTGGGAATAAACAACTCCTAGGGCTGCTTGTTCAAAACACACATTTTGCAGCCTTATTACCATAGCGATTCTTTCCAGAGATTATCTCCCTGTATGTAATGTGCTCCGTGCTGTGAGCAGCTCTGAGACCCCATGAATGTTTCTCAGCTCCTTCTCCCCAAGAGGCAGCAGGGGAGGGTGGTCTCGGCTCCTCCTGCGCCACTGGAAGTGATGCTGGAGCACATGGGTGGAAGAGATGTATAAACACGGAGGCAGCGTGCCTAATTAATGACCTGAAACCCGCCACAAAGGTCAGCTTGTTTGCAAGGGACGCGCTTGAGGTACACGCGCTGAATGTGAACTTTGCCGGCGTGCCTCAGAAAGGGCATCGCCACCCGCTCGGGACGGCGGCTGGTGGAGGGGGAGCTGTCAGAGGAGGATCAATATCCTTCAGCTTCGCTCACTAGCGTGCACCCAGGCTGTCCCTCCTCGCCTGGTGAGCCCGTCTCCTCGCGGGGCTCTGCTGAGAAACCAGGCTGCTTTCCGGGGAAAGGGCAGGCTCCTGCAGCATTTCAGTGTGCGATGCTGCCGCAGAACAGGCTGTTTTCTGGGCTGTCTCATCAGGCACTTGTTGACTGAGTTTGAACTGCAGAGTCCTTATAACTCATATCAACGCTGTCAGCAGCACGCATTCAAAAATTGAGCATCTGGATGCAAATGCCAGGGGATTGATAAAAAAAATTTTATTTATGACCAGGTTTTTTACTCCCTGAAGCTTTTCTCTATGGTCTTTCAAGGGCTACAAATTCAAGTTTCTTGCCTAGTCCCAGGACTCTGGGAGTTGAGGCTTTGTGAATGTTCCGAATTATCATCAAGCATGGTACAGATTTGTAGACGGCTGTCCCGTAGGACAGGGTGCACCACGGGTTGTCATGTGAGATTTTATGGGTCTTTGCCACCCTGGCAGTTTCCGACCATCTTTCAGCTCAAGAATTGGGTGGAGCCACGAGATACCTGCAGAGAAAATAAAGGGGAGACCTGGCATTACCGAGTCACTTGGCAGACAGCACTGAGTGTAGCTGGTGTCAATGAAATCACAGAGGTGTCACACACACAACAATGGTGGCCGTGTGAGGAAAGTGCCTTTGATGAGGCAGGTTTTCTCCCTCTCTGAGATGACTACAATGCCATCCCAGCTGTCCCTCACTTGCAGAGATCTCTGTTTCCAGTGGTGTTTCTGGAACAAACCCTTTTCTTCAGGCTTTTGATCTCGCATGTTCCCTCCGTGCTCCTTGTCCCAGCAAAGAGCCCTGATCAAAGCTCTGCTTTTGCGAGGCAGTGGCTCAGGAGTGATGTTGGTGGCTGGGTTTAGCTTCAGGTGGACTGAGGGTGTCCAGCCACAAAAGGAGGCAGAAAATCAAGGCAGCTGGTCATGTTTTGTTACTTATTTAAATCTGCACTCTGCCTGTGTCAGGGAATGCAGCTCAGCTTTGCAGAGAGCATGGGGGCATGCAGGGTGTTTGCAGAAAGGCACCAGCCCAGGTCTGGAGCAAAGCATCTCAGACAGTCCGTGGTAGCTTTAGTGCAGATGTGCTGTTACAGCTGAGGTCAAACTGGTCAGAGAAGGGGTTATCCACGTCAGGCAGGGCACGGCCTGCACCATCCCTCTCTCTGGACCCTTCCATCCAAGCAGTGACCAAGAAGGACTCTACCAGGGGTGATCTCAAGCCCCTGCAGATCCCTCATCTGAGAGAGAAGATGACCTACTGCTGGGAAGAGCTACGCGCCCTCTTACAGAGTACACAGGTCCCCTGCAATGAGCAGAAGGCAGCAGATGCTCAGAAAGTCCAGCATCAACTCAACCTCCTGCTTAGCTTTGCCATAGACTGAGGTGAGTCCCTTCGTCCTTTGTGTCTCCACTTGCCCCTTGCAGTGAAGTCTGTGGTTATACATTGCATTTACTCTCAGATAGAGATCTTTTGTGCATTTACGTCAGTCACCTTGGGTTCGATTTGCAGTCACTCCCTGCAGATTGCCCTTTTCCCAGGCAAACTGGCATGGTGGGTCCTGCACTAACTTGCTCAGGGATTCCCCCTCGTTCTCCCTCGCTCAGCCCCGTGCCAGCCCCAGAGGCTGTGCTCTCCGGCTCCCAGACCCTGTCTCTCCCACTCCTGCTCCCTCTCTCCAGGGCGTCATCACTCCTGGGCCTGGCTTATAACACGGTGTGTGGCACAGGGACAAAGATGACAGGGCTTCTTCCATCTCGCGGAGGAAATACATTCATTGGCCCGAGTGTTCAGCACGGCGATTAATTGAGAGCTGCCTGAATCTGGAACACCAAGTGAGCATCATTAGAGCCATCTGAAAATGAGGGAGAAGAGACGGTGAGCGAGAGGATCAGGGCTGGAGTCAGCGCGCCCTACGGGTGAGTAATCTGTACATGCTGAGAGCTGACAGCTTCGGGGGCCGGGCGGGCTACCAGGAACGTCACTGTCGCTCTTTCGCTACTAAAAAGGTCCTGTACTGCTGGCGCAGCCGTGCAGGTGGGTGATGCCAGCCCCTGGGCTGCTGCGGAAGCACCCGGCGATGCTCCCCAGGGCCGGGGCACTTTGTGGGGGCAGCTGCCAGCCTGGGCCTGCCGCCCGCCTCCCTCCCTCCAGCCCGTGGGGCTGGGGAGAGCCAGCGGGGAGCACGGGGGAGGCAACGAGGGGGGCCCAGGAGCAAGTGTGCGGGCCTGGCGCTGCGGGCTGGGAGCCGCCGTGCGCGGTGCGGGGATGGAGGGCCCGTGCGGCCGGGGCTGAGCCAGCCGGGGGCGGGCTGCGCGCGGGCTGGCAGCAGGGGGGCTCCCCCATCCTTCCTTTTGTGGGGGCTGCTCCTACGCCCCCGGGAGCCCCTCGGCGGGAGCTCTTCCCTGCCTGTAAAGCGGGGTGCTGGGGCTCCTCCTGACCCCCTCGGGGGGCCGTCCAGCCCGGCGGGGGGTGTGTGTGCGTGCGTGTGCGGGGAGGGGGAAGCTGGGGGGGGCTCGGCCCCGGGCCGGCGGGCGGCGGGTGCAGTGAGGCGCCGCGGCCAGCAGGTGCCACTGCCCCCCCGCGCTGCCCGGGGCCGCCGCCGCCCGCCACGGCCGTAACGCGGCGCGGGCCGCGCCCTGCCCGTGGGGCTCCCCGGCCGCCCCGCCGCCAGCCCGGGGGGGGGGTGTGTGAGAGGGTCCGGGAGCCCAGCCGTGCCCAGCCGCCCCGCGGGTGACAGGCGGGGCCGTGGAGGAAGCGCTGCCAACACCCGGAGCGGAGCCCGTCGGTGCCTCCCACACGGGACAGGACGGGACGGCAGCTTCCACGCCAGCGCAGCCCGGGCTGGCGGCGGCGGCAGGAGCAGCCCCCAACCGCACCGCGGTGGGTTCCCGGAGCCCCACGGGCTGTGCAGCGCCTGCACGGTGGTCGCCCTCCCCCGCACGCCCGCTCCCACAAACACGCACCGTGGTCCCGCTGCCTCTGCCCCGGCTCCGCTGTGTGCATCCCGCCCCCCCGACGGGTGCGAGCCGTCGGGCTCCGCTCGGCGGAGCTGCTCCCCTCCGTGAGGCGGTGTGCGTGTGTGAGGGCTGAGGTGCGGGGGCGTGGGCGGTGTGCGAGGTACGGGAAGGGCCGAGCAGAGACCGGGGGCGGGGGGTGGGGGGCGGCCGGGTCGGAGCGGCGGGGGGGAGCTCGGGGCTGGGCGGGGGGTGCGTGTGTGTATCTGTGTGTGTATCTCTGTGTGTGTGTGTATCTGTGTGTGTGTATGTACGTGCGTGTGTGTGTCTGTGTGTGTATCTCTGTGTGTGTGTGTGTGTGTGTATCTGTGTGTGTGTATGTACGTGCGTGTGTGTGTCTCCGCGTGCGTGTGCGCGCACCGGGGGCAGCTCCCCACGTGGGGCTGACGCGGCAGCCCCGGCCTGATCCGGGGCTATAAAGCGGCTCGGCGGCGAGCGAGGCAGAGCAGCCGCCGCCGGCTGCAGCCCCGGTCCCTCTCCGCGCCGCGCTGAGCCGGCAGTGCCCCAGCATGAGCCGCGGCCGCCCGCAGCCCCCCGGCGGCCGCCGCGCAGCCCCGCCCCGGCCAGCGGCGCGGTAGGAGCGCGGAGCCCCGCGGAGCCGGGCGCGGCGCGGGTGGGGCAGGGGACGAAGGGCGGGGGTGTCCACGCAGCCGGGGTTGATGTTTAACCTGGAGCGCCCGTTCACGGAGAGGGGCCACTTCTTCTCCTCCATGGAGTACCAGCGGCAGCTGGAGGAGGAGGAGGGCTACCCGCCTCCCGGCACCAACGGGACCTTCAACGACAGCGGGGCCGGGCCGGGCTGGGGCACGCCGTACCCCCTGCACACCACCGTCACCCTCATCAGCCTGGCCGGCTTGCTTATGCTCTTCACCGTCTTCGGCAACGTCCTGGTCATCATCGCCGTCTTCACCAGCCGGGCACTCAAGGCCCCCCAGAACCTCTTCCTGGTCTCCTTAGCCTCAGCCGACATCCTGGTGGCAACGCTGGTTATCCCCTTCTCCCTGGCAAATGAAGTGATGGGGTATTGGTACTTTGGGAAAGTCTGGTGTGAGATCTACCTGGCCTTGGATGTGCTGTTCTGCACCTCCTCCATCGTGCACTTGTGTGCCATCAGCCTGGACCGTTACTGGTCCATCACACAAGCCATCGAGTACAACCTCAAGCGCACCCCGCGCCGCATCAAGTGCATCATCTTCATCGTGTGGGTCATCTCGGCCGTCATCTCCTTCCCGCCACTCATCTCCATCGAGAAGAAGAGCGGGCAGCAGGCTGACCAGGGAGTGGCAGGGTGCAAGATCAACGATGAGAAGTGGTACATCATCTCTTCTAGCATCGGCTCCTTCTTTGCCCCCTGCCTCATCATGATCCTGGTCTATATGCGCATCTACCAGATAGCCAAGAGGCGAACCAGGGTGCCACCGAACAAGCGTGCAGAGCGTCCTGAGAAGAGGCAGAACGGCTTGACTGACAAGGAGGACCTGCCAGCCACCGCGCAGCTCAATGGGGAGAAGGCAGCAGGTAGTGGCGGCGGCGGGCAGCAGGGAGAGGTCAACGGCATAGACATGGAAGAGACCTCTTCCTCTGAGCACCAGGAGAACAACCAGTGTAAGAAGTCAGAGAGACCATCAAGAGGAAAGACCAAGACTAAGCTGAGCCAGATTAAGCCTGGGGACAGTTTGCCCAGGAAGGCGGAGGAGGAGAGGAACACCAAAGGGTCCCGGTGGAGGGGCAGGCAGAACCGGGAGAAGCGCTTCACCTTTGTGCTGGCGGTGGTGATTGGGGTCTTTGTCATCTGCTGGTTCCCCTTCTTCTTCACCTACACGCTGACAGCCGTCTGCAAGAGCTGCTCCGTGCCCGACACCCTCTTCAAGTTCTTCTTCTGGTTCGGTTACTGCAATAGCTCCCTGAACCCTGTCATCTATACTATTTTCAACCATGACTTCAGACGGGCCTTCAAAAGGATCCTCTGCAGGATAGAGAGGAAAAGGATTGTTTGAAGGAGCTTTGGCTATGGGCAGGACTAATTCAAGACTTTGTAGGAGCGTAAGGCATGGCTCCCTTGGGCTGTGCTTGCATGGGATGGTTTCCTTCAGCTCGCGAGCAGGAAGCCTTTAAAACCCGAGATGAGCCTACGGAAACGCCAGGCAGCAGCAGCGAGGAGCAGCAGGCAAGTGGAAGCCTGAGCAGTGGCATTCGGCTTTCCAGGGGATGATGGCCGTTGACTTGCTTGGTTTGTTTAGTCAGTTGTTTTTTTTTCTTTTGCCAGAATCTCTCAGTGGATATTTTCATGACTGCTCAGTTTGACTCTTTAAGGACAAGCAACGTGCAGCTCTGCGAGATGAACAACAAAGAGCGAGTATGCCACCCCAGAGGTGTTGGCTTTTTTATTTTGTTGTGTCTTTTTTTTTCCCATGTTGTGTATGTAATTAATTTTAACCCCCTTGTAAAATACAGTGTTGTATCCCTGAATTTGAATGTCTTAATTTTCGTAAGGCAAGCAGCTTTGAAACTGTGAATGCTTTAATTATCTTTGACACCTTAAAAGTCTTTCTCTTCCCACCCCCCCAAAACCCCCTCACTCAAAACCGCTGAACAACTAGAGCCATTCCCCCTACCTGGCAGTTTGATAATAGTACCAAATTTTCCAATGCCCAGTTTTTTGGTTTGGTTTTTTTTTTTTGCTATAAAGCTTAGGCTCACAGAACTCACCAGACTGGCTATTTTTGTTATTTTTTATATCATACCTGTTTTTATATAAATTCTGTCTTGTCTGTGATATAATACGGCTGAGACGGTAGCTGCCCTCTCGTTATTCATTAAAGCAGACCATGACATAGTGGTGGCTTTGCTGTGAGGGCAGGGGCGTCCTGGGCGATGGAGTGACAGGCTATTTCCCGTGCAACGTGAGGCTTGGGACCCAGCCAAGCTCCCCACGGGTGAATCTTGGTTGATATTATACCACACTGAAGCACTGAAATGTGTTCGATGCTAACTTGCTTCCCCCGCCTCCAACTGTAAATAGATAACATTTCAAAGCAAATAGCAGGGCTCCGTATATCACATTATTTCGTTTGTATTGATTTGTGATGGTTTAACTCCTGCGGGATTTCCTGCAGAAGAGGAGGGGGTTTGTGTGCAGGGGTTGTTCCATTTTTCTGAATTAAGGGAGAAGAGTTCAGTTTTTAATCTGCCAGTCTAATCTTTCCTAGGAAATACGAAAGCATCCCTCTTTCAGTCTTACACAGGGCAAAACTCTGAAATGAGAAACTTAACTGATAGTTTCTCTAGTATTTTACAGTGTGATTAAGCCTTTTTTTTTGTTTTTAAAGGAATATGTAAATATTGTGAGATTGGAGCAGGAGAGAGAGTTAGTACTGCTTTTACACTCCTTTCCTGAAATGTGTTTCAGCTCTTTCTGCTAAAAAATATAACACAAAAATGGACAGAACAAATCTAACATCCTTGTGCCATGAAGAAATTTCTGGAGAACATTAAAAGGAAAAACTTCTGATTCATCACAATAAATGAGTCTGCAAGCTTTTTAATGTTATGAAAACAACTTTATCAGATACTGACAAGGCATAGAAATTGTTTGGAGAAAGCAAAGTTTGTGTAAGTCTCTTGTATAAGATGAATTTGCCTCCTCTGGAGTCGTATAGTGCACAGGAAGAGACTTTGAAAAAAATACCTTTTTACTTTTGGGAAGTGTTTTGTTGATTTTGCTCTCTTTTGACTTTGTAATTAACTCCAAGGGTCCCTGGATGCACCTTGGGACCTGGAGAGCAATGTTTACATTCACTTGCATTTTCAGAATTGAATCCTCAAGAGGTGAGGAAAACAAATAAACTGTGCTTTAATGTAAAAAAACACAACATAAGCAAAAGTTGCTATAATGGATGATTATTTTTATTAAATAAAAGAGCATTTACAGATCAAGTGTGAAAACTCTCTGCATAATCTGTTAGCTGTTTTATTTTATTTCTTTTTCCAGCTGTTCACCGATCCTCCAGCAGCTTTGGTCTTGACATTTTTTAAAGAACACACTGGGAAAAGCACTTGTGTTTTCCAAAGGGCATTGTTACCCCAGGTAGGGAACAATGGCTTGGTTCATTGTGCCGTGGCATAATAACAAATGAGTCCTTGATATTTCTTGGGTTTGTTTTTTTTTTCCTCCCTTTCATGCCACAGTAAGAGCATTCACATGTTTCTTAAAGAAAAGAGCTTAGTGTTCAGGGTGTGATTTGCTCCCTGGAAATGCAGCCTGGCACTATTACTGGGGACGCCTGGCTGGTGCAGCATTTACAGCTATTGAGTTGAGAAGGTTTTTAATAATTAGGTTGCAGATGGGATTAGAAACGATTAGGCTGGAAGGCAATATTTCCTGATATATGCAGGAGTGTCCATCTGAGCGGAGCTTTGTTTCCAGCCCCCGAGAGCCAGCCGGCTGGGCTTGCTAGCCCTTACACCAGCACTGCCAAGACCCTCCCTGAAGGAGGGTGAAGTAGGATCGTAGGATCGTTCTCCCACTGAACAAAGTGCTGCTTCTGTGGGGCTACCTGCCTCTTGAGGACGCTGGGGTCCACTCACCATCAGCTTCAGCTTGAGTCCTTCTTTGCTGTGAGTGCCAGGTAGCTCCGAAGGTGGGGGGTACATGAGGTGCCGATCCTGCGAGTGCTTTAGTGTGTGCTTTGGTTTGCCCGGGAGCACAAGCAACCGTTGGGGCTCTGGCTCCTGGTCTTCCCACTGTTGGGGTGCCTGGAGTCACCCTGCTTCCCTGCTCTCTTCTTCTTGTTTGGTGAGAAAATAAGTGACCAGAGCCCAGTGCTGGAGCTCCTGGTCTCGCAGCCCCACTCTGCCAACACCACCAAAGTTGCGGTTGGAGGTGGTCAGCAAGCTGGGAATGGCCCAGGGCTAGCAAGCAGCATCGCTGTTGCATGTAGGGCACCTGGTGATGGCCCAGAGATGAACCCCTTTGTCAGCTCAAGGTGGCCTTTGCAGGCTGGGAGGGCTTGGTCTGGGCAGAGTGTCCTGCTACCTGTCCTCTGGTCTCAGGTGGTCCTGTTGGCCTTGGTGGGTTTTACAAAGCAGACCCTGTGGGGCAGGAGGTGATCCAGCAGCCATTGGTTATGCTTGGCCCATCCCTCTGTCTGATGTCCTCATGACCAAACCTCTAGTAGAGTATGCTGGTGGTTTTGGGGCTGGGGGCTAGGGCTTTGGTGGGCTTTCAGTTGGTGAAGCTTTGCACAGCTGAAATGTCTGGTTTGCACCTAAAAGTAAGGTGCAAAAACCTGAAATTATGCCTCCAAGGTTATGTCCCTCCTCAAACCTTGTGCCCTCACAGTTTAGCTCAGTCAAATTAAATACTCAGGGATTGTTTTACACGGAGGCAGTGACTCCCTGTGTCTGACAAGGCAGAGCTGCCTGCCCGTCCTTGTGGCCAGTGTCTGAACTTCCACCATCCTGCTGCCTTTTCCACCTTCCGACTCAGGCTTTTATTTCATTCCCCTGAGCTGTGGGTCATCTCGGTTTCAGCTGTGTCCTGGACCCTCCACGCCTGCTGGGGACGGGCTCGTCCAAGCCACAGCGGCCTCCAGGCACCGTGGGGTGTGGTGAAACCATTGTCACTTGCCATTTGGCAGGTGAGGACTGGCTCGGCTGCCTCTGAGCCAGAGGCTGTGTTGGTGTGGGCTTCTTTGGGACGCTCCCTCGAGCTCTTCCATAACCATGTCCAGCTCTGCTCACCTCCGTGCCTACCCCATGTCCCTGTGGGGCTGAATCCCACCATCTTTGCCAGGTCCCGATGCACGGCTCTTCCCCTTCCCCCTCCTGAATCCCTCCCCGGCAGGAGAAAGCTGCCTCATTGCTCCCAGCTCATTCCCATGCAAATGACACATTAGGGGATGTAATGAACTTTGGTTGTTTTTTATAACCTTTTATTTCGGGGATGAAAGGTTAATGATGCGAGGACCCGTTGGGGTGGGAGCCATCCAGGCTGACGCAGCTAACAGTGGGTGGAGATGCCACTGCCAGTTTTTTCCTGGGAGAGATTTCTCCACAGATTTTCTGCGTGGAGTGACCCTGCACCCCACTCCTTGTGTGGGCACTCTTGAGGACAGCCCAAAGGTGCAGGCTTAAGGACATGCAGGAGGGGCCTGTGGCAAGTGTCCTAAAATTTCCCCGGGGTGCGCTGTGAGAGCAGCAGGGTTGCCCTTGCAGAGACCAGTGACTGCCTGCCCAGGGCTTGTCCCTGACCCCCTTGGCCTGCTGACACATGCATTTATTTCTGTGGGGTTTTGGTCCCCGTTCTCTGGGAGACAAGGAGCTGGTCCCACAGAGGAGCCTCTCCAAGATGTTCCAACGAGGGATGGACTTGGCCTGAGTCATTCTGCGCACACAAAATGAGTTTCCCAGGGCTGGGGGAGCCTCCGTGGGTTTCAGCCCGTGTCTGCCAGCCATCCTGTGCTGTAAGTATGCCCAGTCCCACCCAGCATGCCCTCACCCAGAGGTTGCTGGACCTGCTGCCCTGGGATTTCCCTCTGCGTTGGATGACTGGCCTCACTGCCTGTGTGGCTCTCATCAGCTGAAGATCTTTGTTTTATTTTATTTCTGACATTCCCTGTTCTTTCACCACTGGAAAAGTTCAAAGTCTGCTGAGATTGCTCCTTTATTACAGCCAGTGCCTGGCAGACAGCTACACTTGGAGCTGTCTCACTGTTTCTGCTGTGAATCGCTCTTCACAGCTGGTTTATGTGACTTGTTAAATATTTGTAGCTGTGATCGCTGTGCCTTATCCCAAGCTGTAGAAATGGAGTGAAGAGAGAACAGGTTAGTGGGGAACCCACCCCCTGCATTAGCCACCAGTACTCAGTCAGCTCACAAATGCTCCAGGACCAGATCCTGACGCCTCTGTGAACAGAAAGGATTGTAGTCTGAGCCCTGGGAAGTCCAGGTGAAATTCCAGCTGAGGGTCACACTGTAGTAATGCTGCACAAGGCCACAGCACACTCCCAAATGTCCCCAAGGCTGAGCCATAAAAGGGAGCAGGAGGGTAAGTCTCTCACTTGAGCATAGGTGTCTATTAGTAAAGGTGTAGGCTTGCTGGCTTAAACTGGTTTAAACTGGCTTAACACTGCTTACGCTGGCTGTGGTTTAGTCTGTTAATGTGATGGTCAACTCCATATTGGCCAAGTTAGGAGAGACCATCTGTGCTGGCTTGGATCTAAGGTCCTGCTCTCTCTCTGTGGCTCTGAGAGTGGCCTGTAGCAGATTTTTAGGGAATGGGGAGGAGCGAGGACCCTTCCCAGGGGGCTTGAGGGTCATTAGGCATTCAGGGTTTGCCTGGGGCCAGTGGTGCCTTTTGCACTAATGGAGAAATTCCACCGACATGTGTTTCCCTTCAGCGATGCTCTGCATTGGGAGGTCTGGCTGGCTTTCAAAAACATGTTCGAGTCAAAAGCCGGCAACTGAGCGGGGTTTGTCAGGAGGTGAGATGAGCTTATCTAAACATCCCCGCTTCCCTGTGTGCGACGCTTGCAGCGTTTGGCCCGTATTGGTTTGGGCACAGCCCGGGGCACTGCATTTGCAGGAGCAGCCTTGCGGTCCTCCCAAGCTGTGTGACCTGCCATAGGGTTCGCTCTCAGAGATGAGAAACATTTGTTTTAAATCAGCTGCTACATGAAAGAATTGATTGCTCCTTTGCTGATTGAAACCGTTGTGTTTTGCTGGACCATGACTTCATGGCCTTTTTCCTGTTTGTTTTTCAATTGCTTTACACAGAAAAAAAAGAAAAAGCTTCCCACCACTGAACATCTCTGATAAAATAATTCCTGCTGAAGGCTGCTTTGCCTTCATCTGCACATGTGGAGTTGCTGCAAAGCATTCATCTGAAGATTGAAACCTTAAGGTGTTACTGAAAGATTTGCCGAGTACAAAAATAAGTTAAGCATATAGATAAATATTTAAGACACTGCGTCAGACTTTTTGCTTTTCTGAATTGGCCGAACTTTTTTTAAGAATGAAATGCTGAATTGTGGCCTTTTATTACCAGGATAACTTTTTCTACCAGGAAAATTTGGACAAACTATTCCTATTACAGACCAAAACCTGCAGGGTTAGACCCTGAGTGCGGCAGATCTGTGCAGCGTGGCTGCTGTGATGCTAATTTAAGCCTGGGAGAGCTTCCCCTGTCCTGGTGATTATCCCCACAATCATAGAATTGTTTAGGTTGGAAAAGACCTTTCAGATCATCAAGTCCAACCGTTGACCTAGCACTGCCAAGTCTACCACATGATCCCTGGGTAATCGAGTGATAAGGCAGCTCTGTATAAAGCTGAGTTTGTTCTTGGTTTGGTGATGCAGATATTTGACCTGAAATGGCTCCTTGAACAAGGTTTGCCAGAGTGAGCTTCCTGTTAATTTTGGCATGGCTGCGCCTGGCACTTTGCAGCCTCGCCGCGGCACAGACACAGCTCTCCGTGTTTGTCGTCTCTGCTGTGCCGTCACCCAGCCAGGGCACATTTCTACAGGGGATCCCAAATGCATTATTAAGTTTTTCTCTTCCCCAGGGGGGGTACCCAAAATACAGAGCAGCGGCGTGACCCAAGTCAACCAAGTCGCCAATGTGAGAAGAGAGTGGAGTCCCTCTGTTTCTCTTGGTTATGGGTTTGACCTGTAACCTAAGCACAACCCGAAGATTTAAACTTCAGACATTAGTTAAAAGTAATCCTACATTTATTATTTTCAAAGCATCTTGAGGCTTTTAAGCCAGACTCAAAATTTTGTGAGGCCAGAAGAGTTAAAAAGGCCGGTTTAAACTGAATAATCTGACTTGCTTACATTTGAAAGATTTACCATCACAGGGCCTTTGGCATTGCTGTCTCAGGATAATGAAGATGCATCCGATACATTTTGAACCGCAGTATAATTACTTTCATCAACCCCTGTCAGTGTCGGGTGAGATGGCTTTAAAACATTGCAGCAGAGAGGAAAAGAAAAGCGAAATGCTGCTCTGCTAAATTGGGCGTGCACTGAGGAAAGCAAGGTAAGTAGTGTTGCACGTAGGGCAATCTTTCATCACTGTTGGCTCTACTGGGGCTAATTAGAAAATGTGTTCTGGCTGGTATGACTGGGATGAATGGGGTTTGGTCCAAATTGGGTTTTCTGTAGTAAAATAAGACAGTTGTAGTGGCAGATGCAATGGTGGTAGCTGCCTTTATAGCCCAGTGTTAAATGACTTAAATTCTTTGCAGTGGAAATGATCTGCTCCTATTGTGGCTGTTGCTCATTGTCCTCAGAAATGTCTTTTCCTGGCTGTGCTGCTGGGTGATGGTCTGAGACATGCAGCTGTGTCAGGAGGGTGGGCCAGGTACTGGGAAAGGGTTCACACCAGCCACATCCGCCCATGAGGGGCCTGGGTTTTATTTCCCCTTGATAAATAGCTTTTCTCATCACTTTTGCTTCATGGATTCCTACCACTGAGGCTGTAACAGTGTCCGGAAGTGGGATGAGGGCACACACTTGTGGGGATACAAATGAAGTCCGTGGAAAAGGAGCAACAGTGAAGCAGGGTGTGTAAATGGTTGGTGTATACCACATGATGCTACTGTACATCCAGATTCAGCCTAAAAGGCTACAGGAGGCCAACAACCCACCACAGAAATCCAAGCAACTGGGAATATAAAGATAGGTTCCCTCCCTTATTAATTACCATCTCAACTGGGATGGCATAAAAGGGCATGTTTAAGTCATCAGATGTCTGGAGGAAGAGGTAAATTTTTAGCTGTTGTTTATTCTGACCAAGATTTAATTAATATTAAATAAATTAAATATTTGATGAAATAGACTGAAATTAAATATTTAGCTCCCCCTTCCCCCCAGATGGGAGCCCCAGTGGATGTTTATGTGGGCAGTAAAGCTAGAACATCTTCTGAACTCCGGAGAGTTCAGGCCAAAGCTACATGGGAGCATCATCATCAGTGGACAGGAATTAAATTACTCTGGGCCCCTTGTCTTTTTCAGCCCACACAGCAATGTGGTCCTCCTTCTTCTGGGCCTCCCACGGCCCACTGGGACTTCAGGTACTGCTTCAGTGAGGGTTGTCACCCCTGCTGTCCTGCCAAATTCATCTTCAACTGGGAAAGAGGCTTCATGGGGAAGGGTTTTCTCCCACGCTTCTCATTTCTCAGGGCAATGGGCAGGCAAACACAAAACAGGAAGTAAACAGCATTGCTTTGTACAAAGTAATGACGTCCTGCCTGCTGAAGAGGAAGAAAACTTGTAGAAAAACAGCATCTTGTCTGAAGGAGGACAGCTAATTCCCTGCCACTTGTTCGGGCTGGTGTCCCCATGCATCCCTCACAAGACCTGGGGTGGGACTGCTGTCCCCAAGCCCTGCTGGTAGGTGAGTCCAGCTTGCTGAGTGTCCACCGGTGCTTTGGGCACCATAACTGTGTGACTTGCATGATGGAGAAGGGCATGGGCTCATCTTGTGCTCAGGAATTCCGCATTGATCCCACTCATTAAAACCAAATTGTTTTGAAGATTTAGGACTAAAATCCTTTCCTGTTAATTTCCCTATTGGTATCTTTCAACCTGTGCCTCTGTCATGAAGCATTTGCTTTTGCAGTGAGGAGGGAAGGTCTGTGCCTGTCTTGGTGTGCCCTGCGGCTGAGCACGTTGTGCAGAAACATGAAATATTTTGTTAGCCACAAGAGCCACTATGAACTGGAGCCATTGGGGGGTAACCCTGGCTTCCCTGCGGAAAAGAGGACAGCTTTGGCTTTGAGAGAAGCAGTGAGAAAGGCGACACGATCAGTGGCAATGTGTGGGACATGGCAATGCAGTCACAGGTAGCAAAAGACATGAGAAAATGTGGTCTCTGTGAGTAGCAGATGTACCTTATGTGTGTGGTGAGTCGGATCTTCTCGGGTGTTAGCAATGCTGAGAGGGATTGGCTCCTCCCAGCGCTGTTCTTGGGGGAGCAGGGCTGGGTTGCTCGGCTGGTCTGTACAGCACCAGCAGTGCTGCTGGCCAGGGCAGAGGCAGATGCTGTTGCAATAAGCAGGTGAGATCCCGTTGGGGTTTTGGCAGGGAGGAAGCCACCTGCTTGTGGGAGCTGCAGGTGCTCAGCCTGGTGCCTTTGCTGGGCTTGTGCTGTGCACGGTGGTGGCTTAACTGGGGAAGAAAACACATAATAAATCTTAATGAAGCTGGCATTTCACTTTTTGTCAGACCTGAGGAAGAAAGCTACAGCAAAATCAAGCTCTCAGCCCTCAGCTCTTTGCTTGCAGCACAGTTTCAATGGGCCAGAGATAAACCAGAATATCTGGAATTTCGTTATGAACTTCAAGTACAATTAGACGTGGGCCACTTGGAGCCCTGTCACTTATCATGCTGGTCAGTTTGTGCTGGTTAGCTCATTTATTGTCTAGCCTTTCTCTGCAAAAATGAGCTTTGCCTCTTCCATTGTGGTTCTCTACAACTCTCCTTTGGACGTGGCTTCACTTGTTTTGTAGGTGTTTTATCAGCTTTGAAAGTATTGAGACCTTGCTCTCTGCCTCTGTCACACCTTCCCCCTGCCCAAGCCTCTGTATGTAGCTGTCAGAAATCCACTGCTTGGCCTTGGAGGTAGTCAATTAACTAGAATTAGTCTCATTTGCCAAAATCCACCTGCCAGTGAGTGGAAACTGAAAAAAGGATCCTGGGTTTGGTCAAATCAAAGATCTGCTTGGAGCTGAAGGCCCTGCCTGCTGGCAGGGTTTGATCTGATTCCCTATAGGAGAGAAATTCATGTTGCATTTATAACCCAAATCCAGATATCTTATAAATATTGCAGTGTCCTGCTTTATCTGTAAGAGCTTGATATTGCTTTATAACCTAGAGTGACAAAAAAATCCACTCTGTTCTTGCAGGAATAGATATGGTTTCATTTGTTAGCACAAGGTTACTTCCTTAGTTAAATTATTTAGAATTTTTCATGCAATTTAAAACACTTTGGATTCGCAGGCATGGCCAGTTGTGGCCTCTCTCCAGTGACTTAAAGCACAGGAGGGTGCTTTGTCCCAGCCAAGGAGATTTATTGTCCCAAGGGCACCTTTACCAGGTTTGATCCTTCTTTTGCTGGTTGATGAGTCTGACCATGCTTGGTACCATGCTCATCACCTCCACGTAACTCACACTGGGCTAGTACCTGCTCTGTGAGGTCTCTTACATCATCACACATCAGACAGGAATGTCCCCGCTCTGAAAATCTTGCATGCCATAGCAAGTGATCAACACAGATAGATGTTAAAAAAGCAAGAAAGGAATAAAAACAATAGGATGTGCATACTTTGTGAAAGCTGTGTGACCTCTTAAGAGGACTTTGAATGGCTGGGGCCAGTTCCCCAGCAGGAGTATACTGATGGAGCCCTGTTGAAGTCTCTGATCTTTAAGCCCAACACCCACATTGGACCACATTTTGCAGAAGGTGGGACAGCAAAGATTTAGGGCTGGTCTATTGGGGTAAGAGGCTGGATTAGATCCTTTCCCAAACTCCTTCTCAGCCTGAGTTTTTTGATTCTGTATGTACGTGGAGAGAATTTTGATGGCATAAACCCCATTTAGGTGCTCATGTCTCAAGTGTCGATCCTCAAACTCAGTCCCAGAGCTGCCTGAGCCCCAAAGCCATAATTTCTTCTCTCCTGGCACCTCTGCTTCTGAGTGGGCACAGATCACTGTCCTGGCACCCATGCAGGGGCTTTCCGCCACCTCCCTTGCTGGTGAGACAGGCCTTCAGAGCAGCTTGCACTGCGCCTGGGGGACCTGGGGTCTCCTGAGCAGGTGTCTTCTCTCCTGGCAGTGCAGTACTGTGGGCAACCCTGGTCATGTACCCAGAGGGCTAGTGATGGGTGATGATGGACACTGGAAGTGGCTGGGCTGGGGGTATGTTCCCTTCAGTGCCCAATTTGTAGTGCTGGTGTTTGTCCCCTGTGCTGGTACTGGCAGTATTTTAGCCAATGTTTGCTTGGTTTTGGGTACACTAAGCTTGTTTTAAAAATATGTACGATATCCTAGCAGGAGTTTTCTGAATAAAAGTATTGTCGTAACCCAGCAATATATTCTGTATGTTTTGACAACACCTCCCATTAAGGGTGAGGGTAAATCCAATGCTCCAGTTATCCAGCAGACTGCTTTCGTCTACTGGCGTCTGAAACAGAAGCAGTAGCAGAGTAGTGGCTTGTCCCTCTCATCACCTTCAGCATCATCACGTGGGGATGAAGCTAGTGCAATCAATTCAGAGTGGTTAAGTGACTTGCTAGAGGTAGAATGAAAAAAAGACATGGTAGATTAATAAAAGATGGTTTTAAATAATTCAGCATGGGCCAGTTGATGAAGCTTAACAGGACCAGAAAGCTGATCTCATTTAGCTTGATATAAAGCAGTGCCTGGCCAGCCTTTTGGCAGCAGGTGAGCCAGACCTGTGTTGAGGACCTCTTTGGAGGTCTTGTGCTGTGTGGGCATGTTTGCCCGCCCCCTTGTTAATCCTGCTGTGGTTCTCAGGGACTGGTTTGGGTTGGGGAGTTTGCTGCCTGCCTGTGGGTTTGGTGTGGTGGCAACTGATCTCTGTGTCCTCTGGTGTCTTTAGGGTCTGAATTGCCTCAAGCTTCATTGCCAGCAGACACCAGAGCCCTCCCCAGCCATCAGGGATGTCTTTTCCCTCACCCTGCCAGGCTTTCAGCAGAGCTGAAAACATAGCCAAGCAGAGAAAACTGTTCCCAAAGCAGATTCCTGAGGGCCCCACTCAGTGATGCAGCCAGGTGGGCAAGTCAGCACCCAGCAAAGCCAGCCCATGCTGGCGGCTCTCCTTTCCCTTGGATGGATTGCACCAGGCTGTTGGTCTGCATTTTTTAACTACAAGGGACCGGTAAGGGCAAGCTCGCCAGCCACGGTGGTGGGCAGCTCTTGGGAAGCTGCTCCTCTTGATGCACGGACATCAGTGGCACCATGCAAATGCTGACTGAACCTGCTGTCGCCCATACATGGCCCTCAGATTGGGCTTCCTCTACTGGGGAAGAGAATTAGGTTATGGCTGAGCTGAGTGTATTTTTGCCTTGTGACACAGAGAAAGGCACATGCAATAGGAGCCCAAAGAGAGTCTGATTAATGTGCTTCTAGAATCGGATCGTTTAATGCAAACAGCTTTAGAGATATGACTAAAGTAGGAAAAGAAATTTGGAAAAGACCCCATTTGGGATAAAAGCAAAGAAGGCTATTTTTTGCAAATACCAGTATAGCTTCTTCTAAAAATATTATCTTGGATGTCTGTTAGAAAATGAGAACCAAATGTGATTCTGAACGCTCTAATGCAGCCTGTCATTTCAGAGGAGGAGGGATGGGGACCTCTCACTGGAGGCAGGAGATGTGCTTGCAGGCTCTCAGAAGCATGGAAGAAACCAGACTGTGCAGAATCCAAAGCTGCCAGCTTTGGAGGGAAACGTGGATGCAAGAGAGCAGCGTTTGCCCATGGGCTGTTGAATTACAGGTTCACACTTTGCCGTGTTGGCAACCATCTTCAGTCATAGTTATGGGAAGATTTTTAAGAGTACGTAAGAGTTTCTAAGAATCAGGAGAATGGCATGCAGATGGCCATGGTTTCCCACAAGCAATAGTATTTACATACTCAAGAAAAGGAGTCACACACTGTTAACTTCTTGTTGTTTTAGTTTTATTTTTTAAGCACAGAGAGGAACAAAGTCAAGGGATGGGGGAGAAGAAGGAATGATCCTTGCAAGACAGGCCATATCAGAGCCGTCTTTCTGTTCAACTATTTAAGGCTCTTTTCTGCTGTCCTTTCCAGTCGGGCGTGCCATTCCTGAGAATCTTGCAGAAGCAATGAGGTTGGTTTCTCGCTTTTTCACATATGCCTTTGCCTCAGCCTCTCAAGCAGTTTCTTTCTTAAGCCAATAGCTGCAACAACTGCTGGGAACACTGTGTTCAAAGTGAGTTCAGGTTGCAAACATTGATGCTGGTGCCAAGGCCCTGTGAATGATTGAAAACCTTCGGGGTACTCTTTGATACTAACTCAGACAGCACACACATGTGGTTTTGGAGTGTTTTCCATCTAAACTTGTCACTAATCTGATATTAACCTCTGCTCCAACTTTGCCCTTTCCAAGTAGTGATCCAGCAGTCCTCTGGCCCTCCTGAAAGCTTACAGGAGGATTTTTTTTCCTTTGGAGCTGACAAACGTGAGTGTGTTTTATTTGAAATGTACTGATCAGAGCACTCCACCTCGGGCAGCAGTACAAGAACATGCACCCTGCAGAGAGCACGCTTCTCCAGCCCTCCCTGATGGTTTCATGTCAGGGAAAGACCTGCCTGTTACCTTTATGACCAGAGTCTGTGGAGAACACAGTGACGAGAAGGCACGGAGACCACCAGCCTGCAGAATGTTTACATCAGGTAGTACTGGAGGCTTTCCTAAGTATGAAAGAGAGTATGTCTCTGGAGGGAAAATTTTCTCTTGGAGCTGCTTGATGGGGTTCAGTTAATCTGCCTCTGCCTGTGTGAAAACGTAGATGATGTCATGATGAGACCCAGAGATCAAGATCACATCAGGAGTCAGCAAAGCATGATCTAATGGTGAAGGTCAGTAGGTGTCAGCTGCATTTCCCTAGGGGGTTTGTAGGGACCTCAACTGTTAATCACCTTTGTGAGTCCGTTACAGAAATCCTTTGGTATGATGCCTAAGACCAAGACAGCTGTTAGGTGGCATAGGGAGGGCCAGGCGGTCAAGCCCACCAAGCCCCTTGGGTTGAGGGTGGTAAGCAAGCACTTCACGTTGCAAGCTCAGAGCATCCTCTTTGCTGTTGCCTGGTAGGCTTGTCTCCAGGGTGACCTGCCCAGGAGCACATTAACCTTCATGGGACTTAAATAGACCCTGTAAGCTGGAACGTCACATGTCCTGCAAGCCAGATGGCTTCAAGACAAGTTCTCTTTACTAAAGAGAAGAGCTATTTCAGCCGAAACCATGCCTGATCACTATCATAGGGAGAAAGCTGCAATATTTATTTGAACTGTTTTAAACTGATCAAATAACTGATAGGAGCACTGGGAGCTTTTCAGAACCCAACAGGGATGCCCCCCACAAAATCAACAAAAAACACCAGAAGGTGTTTTTCTTCTGACATGTTTTGGTTCTGTCACTGTGTAATTTTTGTGATCACTTTGTTTTACCCAACTGCATTGTTCTGGACATGATGGGGAGAAAAATCCATCTTTCAGTAACTACTCCTCAAGCCACCTGCTGTCACAGCAGATTGCTGCCTGTCTCTCTATTCCCAGAGAACAAAACCATTGCAAGTCTGAGATTTCAGGCCTTGTTGCATACCTGCTGCTGGCCTGATCCATCTCACACAGCAAAATTATCAGCACATTTTGGATGCAGCCCTTATAGCGTGAAACAGCTATAATATGGAATGTGAACCTTCCATGCAAAGACTTATGAGGACCTCGAGGCTGGAGGAAGAGGAACAACCTTCAGCAAAAACATTCTGCAAGGCCTTGCTTTTGTCTCTCTCAGACACTACCAGCAGAAGGAGAGACTTTTGCACTTTCCTGGGAAGAACTCAGGCTTTGTGTACTAGGTGCTCCAACATGCACCGACATCTTTTTTGCCATTGTATGTGAAACGTGTGTGCCTTTCTGCATGCTCAGCTGCATTAAGAGCCTTTGAAGGCTTTGTATTTGAACTCCTTCTCTGGGGCCCTACTGTCTAGCCTTGCTCTGCAAACACAGAGACTAGAAACCTTCTCCTGAGCTTCTCAGTGACTGTATCTATGTATGAAGCAGCTGGCTTTGGAGGCAAACGTTTGCCCATCTTTATGTCTGTCACAGCTTATTAATGTGTGGCATGACCACAATGCATCTGGAAACAGCCCAGCACTAACTGCTTGCTTCCTGGCCTTGTCACCCAATCCTTCTGCCAAGTTGTCTCCACTTCATATCTGCTTTCTTTTGGATGCAATTTTTTTTTTTTTTAAAGTGACAGTGCCCTCAAGGATTTTGGCAAAAGAAAAGGAAAATGGAAAAATCTTCGTGGCGGAACCTATTCTTCTGGTGCAGCAGCAGCTGCTGTGGAGGAGAGCCAACAGCAGGGATCCTCTTTGGAGGAGTTTACAGGCTGAAGATCAGAGCTTGTCCTTCTCTCCTTGCCTCCCTGCAGAGAGTGGCGAAGGCCAAATCAAGCCTGAAATGTGACATTCACAGCTCTAAATTAGACATATGCAGTTCCACTTTGTCTCCAGAATCCAGGCCAAGCAGGTAACAGTCTTCCAAGACTTCCCAAAAGGTGGTCTAGGAACAGGCTCAGTGCTATGACGAGCTGCTCCAGGATTCAGTGGGTTCAGCCTGTTTTAGATGCCTGCATTAAGGCAAGTTGAATCCCCCTGAGCACTCACTTTCACTTGGTTGATGGTGAAGAGAACCTCCTGGCCAGCTCTAGGGGAATGCTTGCTCTGTAGAGCTGCCAAGTCGGGAGAGAGAAATCTAGTCAAGGAGGGAATAACATGCTTTCCTCCTACCTTTTGTCCTGGTGGGCTCCATCCATATCTACTGCAATAGACTGACCACTTGCAGCTCTTCATCATTTATTAAGCCTTTACTGAATATTTTAATAAGCACATCCACAATGGAAAAAGAGAAAGTTTTGGCAGGCATTTCTCATGCACCTAATGGTTGGATATGTAAGTTTGGAGTGGGGCTCTTGACAGGGACTGGAAAAAGACAGCAGAAGATGACAGCAGTTGATCCTGTCTGGATTTCATGAGCTGAGGGAGCTTATGGTTGCAAGTGCAGGATGCTCTCAAGGTTTTACTGACTTGCTCTGATAAGCCAAAAGCCATGCCTAAGTTTTAAGGAAAGGTCTTTTTCGTTTATCCTCCCATCTCCTTCCTTTCCTCATTTCACACTGTTAATCACACTGGCAGGATGCCCTCCAGGCTGAGACTATTCTGAGAGCAGGATGAAAGGAGGGTGCTGAGAGGGAACAGCAGGCTGTGCATTTTCCTTCTCTAGCATGATTTGGCCATGATTAATACACGTGGAAAAATAATCAGCACATTCAGCCTAATTCTGCAGAATTGTTAAAGGGATGATAGCAAGGGGAGAGGAGATATTTTGCTTCTTTTGTTCCTTTTTTAGGAAGGAGGTCAGGTGTTGTGTGAACATGGAGAGGTGACACCAGGCATCTTGTTTAAAGCAAGGAGCAAAATTTGTCAATTGTTTGTTTGTTTGTTTGTTTTCCTCCTTGAGAAGGCAGTGTTAGTCTGAGCTTTGGAGATCTTCTGTTACTTCCTGGAATAGGATCAAAAGAAGCTCATTCATCATTAAACCAACACAGTTTATATTAAAGGGAAGAGGGATTGTAAATGGGGAATCTTTGGAAAATGGGATTATTATGCCTTACTCTGAGCTGGCGGTCACCTCTCAGCCCTTCACCCCTCCTTTCCATATGCTGTTCAGCTACTAATGCTGATAGGGATGGGCATAGCAAATTGCTGCTGGTTCTCGCGGAAAACACACCGTGCAGGAGTTGGGTCAATCAGACAGTTGGGAGCTGAGCGCGTTGCAACAACGTGGTGCCCCTCTTCCTTACGTACATCACCAAAGCTATTTTGTTTAAACTTGGCCAGATACAGCTAATTGTAGTGTGGCCACATTTTCAGCAAGAGCATCTTGCTGACCATTCCTGATGCTGGCAGGTTCACCACTTACTGGCATGAACTTTCTTTGTCTGGTTAGAAAGGAAAATGTTGTCTTGTTTTATAAACTGGAGGTTTTGTAAATCTTTCTTTCCCTCATGTCTTTAAAACTAACAATAAGACACTGGTTTACTGGAAAGATTGTAATATTTCTTCAGATTTCATAATGCACTAAATACAACACAGAAATGACTGATGTGAAAAATATTAGAAAAACATATTTTGTGATTATAATTGCATTCCCTTCTGATACAGGAAAGTATGTCAGCTACTTCTTAATTGTGCTTTTTTATGACTTTGAATTCGCGTTATTATTTATTCTCTATTTTCTTGTAATTCCCATTTACCAACACAAAATTAACACTTCTAGTCCCTGCTGAGCTTACTACTGTTGATTTTTCCTTTAGTTTTCTAATTTGCAAACATTGACTAGGTTTTTCTTTTTTGCCCAGCAGGTTTCTACGGGTGTCCACGCCTGATCAGAGAAATTATTGCCCATAAGTGCTTAATTCCAGAGTCCACAGGTATCACTTAAAACAGAGACAAGAATCTTTTGATCTCTGAATCAAACCATAAAGAATAATCGGATGCCATGGCGCTTAACAGACAGGCTCTTGGATATTGCCCTATCAGAGCTGCACGCAAGGTTGAAGATGCCTCCTGCTTTGCTGGAGAGCTGGTGGTTGCGTGGGAGTCCTGTTGCCTTTTGGGGCTATTGGAAGCAGCGGGTGCATGAGACTGCAGTGCACAGCAAAGCTTTGGGAGCGGGACATCGAGGGAATACCCCCCGCAGCCTTCCTGCCTGCTGTGGTGCTGGCAGTGCTCCTCGGGGGCCTTTGAGCATATAGCTGGGAATTGGAGGTGGCACTGACGATGCTGCCTGAGGATGTGGCAGCCCTGGGGAGGGGGGCTGGGGCACAGTGCAAACCCTGCTGGGGTTGGGTTTCTGGGGGCAGCCTGACCGCGTGAGACCATCTGTCACATCATGGTTGGGTTTCTTCTTTCAGATGCTCTGCAATGATCCCTTTTGACTAGAGGGGGAGATTTCCCTTTGCTATTGACTCATACGTGCCAGCCAGGTTGCCCAGACCTCCCCTCCTGCTCGTTACCTCATTGCAGGAAACTAAGGAGAAAGCAGTAGCTGTGTTATCTCCCTGCTTAGCAGTAAGAACTGGTCTGGGGCTCTCCTATTCCATTCCCATGGGCCTGTTCCCATTTCAGGGGGTAGTTTCAGGGCTCAGCTGTGTAAAGGCAGTGCCCTGCAGCTCAAGCGTGCTGCACTGGGGAGGCCTTGACCTTTGGTGAGGGTGACTGCACAAAGATGGGCCAAAAGTACTCACAGTGGGTGGATGGAGGAAGGTGGGGAGAAGGAGGGACTGAGAAAGAGAGTGCGAGAGGGATCTACACCCCCCCCCCCCCCCCCCCATGCCTCATGGGATGACGCTATCTTCACTTGCAGTTGTGCAGGTCAGATGAGAGACCCCATGAGCTGTGGCAGTGGGGGGGCTCAGCGCTGGACAAAAGTTCACTTAGCACCTTGTGTGGGCATCATGATCTCCATGCTGGATGGAGAGCATCTTGTGTCCTGCCTCAGTGACCGCAGTGGTGGAGGCAGTATTTCCCTGTGTGCTGAAATAAATAGGGGCAGTTCCTAGTCACCCTAAAACCTTGGTGATGGTGGTCTGTGTCCTGCAAAAAGGTCAAAAGAGCTGCAAGGCCACCAGGACCTTTTGAGAGGTACCAGGGCAGGAATAATTTTCCACTGACAGCTTGGAAATTGGCTGGATATTTTTCTCCTGTCAGGTCAGCTTCAAGAATATGCTGTAGGTATGGGAATTGGAATGGAGATTATAGCTAATCATTTTAAGCTTTAGGATGTAAGAACTAAACCTGTGCTGGCCAGACCTGGAAAGCCTGATCTAAGCAAACAGGACAATCCCATGGGCTCTGCCATGTGATGAGACTTTCTTGGGGAGTCAAAGATGGTCAATAGCTCAGGAATGAGCAAAGACATGTTTTCAGGGGCTCTGCCCTTGGAGTTACTGTGCCCAGACTGACAGCAATGAGCTACTGGGTGGTCCAAATGAGTTAGCTCAGTGGTCCTTGCTGGAAAGCTGTCCAGCCAGTGGTGTGAGCATTCACATGATCCCTGCCAAGAGACTACATGGAGAGAGAAGTGGAGTCATGCTACACGAGAACAAGCACAGGGGTTGTTCGTGCAGCTGTTTTCCAAATGGGTGAATGTCAACTGTCCCTGCAGGGTGTGTTAGTCTGGTACTTGCCCAATATATTGAAAGGGAGATTTGTTTTTTATTGGTGTAAACTGCCCTTGTAGAATAAACACACTGACTTTATTTTTTTTTTTCTTGATACGCACAAGAGGATGCGGTGGTCACAAGATCTCTTCAGCAACATCCTGACTCAAGCAGCTTGTTGCATTGTTTGTAAAAGTCCAATTTTCTTTTTGAGGAAAATCAATATAGCTCATTACTTAGCTGAGAAAAGATCCCTGTGTCAAGCAGCTACTCATTCCACTGGAAGGCAGCCCCTGAGCAGGCTCAGCCACTTTTCCTAAGCTGGACAACAGGCTGATAGCCTTTGTCTAAAATTATCCCTTCTGAACTAAAACTGCCCCACTGAGAAGACCAATCAGCTTCCCGCAGACCACCAAAGACCTGCTCAACAAATGAACACCACCAGCCTTGGGGAAAATACGCACTGGAAAAAAAAAAACCAACACAACACTTTTTTTACAGCTGGTCTAATAACTGTAAGTTCTCATGCTGCTTCTATGTTATATCCTTTCTTCTGGGCCCTGGCAACATAATTAAGCTTTTTGGTTTCAGTGCTGGGATGTGGGAGTTAGTATTATACGAGGCTGATTGATAGCCAAATATTCTTTGTCTAGCCTGTCTGGAGTGGTGAGATGGAGCTCAGGTGCTTGGTGCAAACTTGTGATGAGTTTAAGACGTTTCTGCAAGTGCACAAGATCTTTTAAAGCAGCTTTGGAGTCTGAGAGGGGTTGAGGCTGCTGGGTGGACAGTGCCTTTGCCTACGATGTGTGTATATGACCTTGGGGATGGCCCTGTTGGTCACTGTTTGTGCAGGACCTGGCCTGGAGGCATTCTCACCTGTCTTCCCCAGTAAATACATCTTTGATTACTCATATGAATACATAGCTTGTGAAAATTGCTTCTTGATGCAGACCAGCTTCAGGATCCAATCCCTTGTCAGAAGTTGCTAGTTTAGAAAGCTGGAGGAGAAATTGCTCCTGTATGAAGTGGAGAATGGGGGAAAAAATGCACATTGTGGCTGCTGGGGAGTAGGACAGGGGAGTAAATAGTCATCTTTTTCGTTTTTTGGTTTGAGATCTGAATAAGGCTGTGTCTCTGCCTTGAGACCAGCTCCTGTCTATGTACATGCAGCACTAGGTCAGGAAAACCACAGGTGAAAGTGATTTACATCCTTGTCATCACATGCTGTCTGTAAAACCTCTTTTGTTTGGAAGTCCATCACTGATCTGTTTCCAGTTTTCCTCTGTACTGAGACCTTCATCTCATGAGCTGTCTTTAAGAACTTATTCCAGATTGGAGTTAATTTCGGGTTGTGGAGACTGTGAAGAGACGATATTGCTTGTATTACCAGACTCCTCTGGTGTTTGATGGCAGCTATGATTGCAGTGCATATAACATTATTATTTGACTGCAATTACAATAGCATGGGTGGTGTTATGCCTGACTAGCTGATTAATCATCTGGAGTAATGGGTAAATCTCACCCTCTTTTACGATAATTAATATGTCGAACTGGATTACGGTCGGCTGAGTGAGTGTGGAAGAGATCACGGCAAACAGAGAGGTTTTTGGCAGCTTTAGGCTGCAGGAAGGATAAACGCATGGAGCTCTTTGGGCAATTGTTCCCTCCCTGATATAAGCTCTGGCTTGAGCCAGCTCTGATCTACCTCAGGGAGCTGTATTTCAGTGGTAGGTGGCCGAGCTGCTAAGTTGGTCCAGTCAGAGTTATAAGGACATAATTTGGTGTGTAGGGATGCTCAGTAATGCCTTGTCCTTTCCTTCTTCAGGTTCCTGCTAGCTGCTGCCTCTGGCTTTCTCCTATCACAACAAACATATGACCCATTTTTTGGGGGCCAGACACCAGAAGTAGGAGGCAGTGGAGGCTGGGTGGATTTACTGGGATTTGGTGTGCTTTTTTGGAGTATCTGCATGTGATGGGCTGCCTTGTATATGTACATGCCCTTAGTATAGCAGGCATCCTTGATTCTAGTCTGCCTCACATTTTTCTGTTCGACCTTGGTCCAGAGCCTCTGTTTACCTTCAATACTGTGCACTTTCCTGAGCAGTAACTGTCTCTTCCCATGTGTGCGCACATTGCTTACACCGGTCATAATCGAAACCCACGCTGTGCTGTTTAAAAGGTCTGGCTTTGAGAATGGAGCCGTTTAAGATTGTGGGGTGTAAAGCTGTTTCCTCCTTGCAGTGGTTAACCAGAGAGCCCTGTGCCAGTATGTCTGTAGCTACCCAGGAGTGAAAGGAGGAGAGAAATTCATTAGTACAATTGGATTAAATACCTGCTGTGCTGGGGACCTGCCATGATGGCTTAGTGCCACTCTTGTCTCCAAGCAGGTGTAGTGGCTTTCTGGTTCTCCCTGTAATCTGGGTCACATACATTCAGGCAACAGCAGTACAGATTGTCTGAAAGCAACTCATGGTTTTGCTTCTGGGAATTTACAATTCAAATCAAGGGAAGTTGCAGCCTCTCTCTCCCTCATATGGTGATTTTCTTTACTCTCCTGATACAGCAAAGATCAAGATGAAATATTAAATGTCCTCCACAATGTAATTATATCTGGCTGGTTGCAATCAATTCCCTCTGCCTCATGTAGTTTGCTATTGCTTCTCTCTTTCCTTCCCTTCCTGTAAAATACATGGAGCTGATTCTCGTCTCCCCCGTGGGCAGGAGAGGAGACACTGCCAGCTCCTACATGGACCCACTGCCTTAACAGGAACAGCTTATGGAAATGAATTCTCATCAAAAGGCCCAAGCAGTGCAAAGTTTGTTGCAAAGAGACTGGACTCTAGTTTTCATGAAGCCCAAAGTGATGCTTTATCTATTAGGCTGAAATTAAACAATGGTTTCCAAAGCTCAGTTTATTCCAGGCAAGTACCTCTTGAAGAATATGATGTATTTAAAAATAGCCTTTTTTTTCTTTTCTTGACCACAGGTTTGGAAAGGGTTTATGTGGCAGAAAGCTTCATATGAACTTCTTCCTCCCCCAGTGAAGAGATCAAGGTTATTAATATACTCATCAACTTTTTCATTCTCTGCCTTTAAACACGTCAAGCAATATGCAAGACAGATCCCTATTATCAGGTGCCCAGGCTGGTAGTACCATTAGCAGGTCTCTTTGGGAAATCAAGACCATTATTCAAGACACCGGTGACCAGCATTAGACTCTGCCACTCTTGTTCAAGGGAGCAGAGAGCGGGCCAGAGAACTGGCCATGGTCTCGCTGGTGTGGCCGGGGACAAGCACGCAGTCCCAGGAGCTGCACCTGCACCTCTGCAGCTGTTAGAGGGGAGGGGAAATCCTGAGCATAGGCAGGCCTGATCAACAGCTTACAGCCAGACACACACTTCTATGTTTTGCTGCATCAAGTGCTCGTTTCTCTTGAGTAGTGGATGCACAGAAAAATCCAGAGGCTGTTTTTTTGAAAGACTCTTTTTGGTGCTTCTGGAGTGACAATGTGATCTGGGAGTTAATCCTGAGACTTGTTTTTTGCCTTCGTCACCAACCCACAATATTTAAGCTTCATTTTGCAGCCCTTTATCTGTAAGCACCTCATTGCCTAAGTGCTATGTAGAGTTCATTTAATACGTATGGAGAGTCAGTCTTGGAAAACTCCCCAGGAAATTGCCCAGGCTATTGTAAACATGACCAAGGGTGAAGTATGGAACCCATCTGCCTTCTCTAGTTTGGAAACTCCTCTTCATTTGGTTTCAGATCTTTGAGCCTTCTTCTGGTGTAGGATACTGGACTTTTCTCTCCATGCAACAATATAATCAGTGCCTCCTTTTGCACCCAACAGCTCATCATCAAGAGAGAGTTCAGACTTTGATTTCAACCTCTGCCCAAAGAGAGCTGAGCTCTCAAATCCCAGTTTGCAGAGAATAATAAAAGTTGGTGTCGGCAAGAAGACTGAATGGAAACACAACCCTGAAGCTTAGTGGACACTACAGGACAAGGAAGAGAGAATGGATGCTGATGCCTGCTACAGTGGATGTTAAACCACTTGATAAGAACAGTGAATGGGCACCTCTGGACCTCTTCTGCCAGAGATGTGGTTTAACCCTGCAGGATACAGCTGTGTTCCCATCTGTGTCAGTGTAACTCTGGTTACATTAAGCTTAGTTTTTTGTCACCATGGGCTGAACCCGAGATCGTTCCTCTGTGAGCTGTTCGCATCCCATTAGGCAGGAGTGGGAGAAAACCCGGAGCACAGCAGGAGTGAGGCACCAAACAGCCCCCTAGCCCGTGGCTCTCTCCTTCAGTGCCTCTGTCCAGGAGACCTTCTGCTGCCTCTGTGATGTAGGTGTATTAAGACTGCAACATATTTCTTCAAAAATTGATCAGAGCAACAGATTTCTTTGAAAATTGATCAGACCTTTCACTGCGCTTTAAGCTTTGCCATATCTATTGGAGAGTTACAGGTTGCTATGTTTACAGCTGCTCCCACTGCTAATGTGGTTTTGTTTATAATATAGAAGAAAACATGTCATTTTTTATTTTCTGATTGCTAGTTTTGCTTCTCCTGTTTTACATTTTTTTCCACATCAATCTAGAAGACCAGAGATAACTCAGATGAAAAGGAGTCAATTATGTGGTGCCTGAGATACTAGAAGTCTGGACTTTATGACCCAGGAAGTTTCTCTCCGCACCATGCTCCCAATTTGTTGGATTTTTTTTCTTCTTAAATATCAACAAATAAAATAACATATCCTGGATACTCTGCAGTCAACAGTACTCGCTTTATTGCCAGTAACTGACTTGGAAGCTACTATATCTCTGTGACTTTTCAAGTTTTTATAGGTATGTATTTATTTTATATATATATATATATATTTTTTTTTTCCACCAGCTAGAGATATTTTTTTTTTGCTTTTCACCAGAAATTGAAAGCTTGCTGACACTAGTTTTTGGACAACTTCTGAAATGAACCCAAGCTAGGAATTTTCCATTGTTCTCCATTTGCATGATGGTATTTTCCAAAGCTTTCCTTCCGACTTCATCTTTGATTGGCATGCTACCGCTGATATGGACAGGAGAAGAATTGCATCAGCGCTGAGTCCTTGGGAACTATCTGCCAGTGGCTGCTAGGAATGTCAAACTACTGATGCAATAGATTAATTTGCCAATGATATATTGCTGTTGTCTTCAGGGAGGTCTACACTTTGGACAAATAGCTCCTGTTGGTGTGACTGCAATGCTGAAGTCTTCCCTTCTGAACAGCTTTCTGTCTAAAATGACAAGCAGCCAAGAAACAATGTCTGTGCTTAGGTGACTTCAAAATTGTTGTTAAAAAAATGAACAGAAGCTCATATATTTCAGTATTAGAATGTATTGAGAAGCAGAAGGTTTGAAGTAAAGTCACCGTCCTTTTTGATCACGTCTTAGGATGGTAGGTGTGAGGACCTTGTAGGGGCAAGAATGTGCCTCATTGGAAAGTACTAGAAAACTGTTCTCCTCCTGTTGAGTTTTGTTTCTAGACACTGAAACTCCTTTGAAATATCCTATATATCATGCAGATATAAGACTATATATTGCATTTTAGTACCAGATAAGATTATACACAAGTATTCTTCACTCTTTTATATTTGAGAGAGGATTGTTTATTCCTTCTTTTTATAATTTTTTTACCTGGCAGAAGGCTCATTTTGAATTTCCCTGCCTGTGTTGAATTGCCTGTGTATCTCTGCCCAAGCCTAGCACTGTTGGCAGGGTTGGGACCCAGTCCTGGACGTGGAGGAAGCAACTCTCCTTCTTTCTAGGAGCTGCACCCTTTGTCCTTCCTAGGGGACACTTTCAGAGTACCAGTTGAGAGAGAGCTGGTCTGCAGATGTGAGCCTGAAGGCTCCAGGGCTGTTACCCAGACAGGCTTCACCAGAAGGAAAAACTACTTAAGAAAAAAAATATAAATAATGCACAGGACACAACAGGAGAGGTAACCTTAAGTACCTTAAATTAAGGGAACTGAAAGTCCTCTCACTGCACCACAATATTTTAAGCAGAGTCCTTATAATTAATCTTCTTTTAATATATAATAATAGTCAAAGAAAACAGAACACAACCCATATTTCTCTTGCTGACATGTATCCGGGAGACAGAGTAGATTTAAAATAAGATGATCTTTGTAATGTGGTAGAAATAAAATCCTGAAAGGAGGAATTGATCAATATGGCGAGTGGCAGGTGAAAGTAGTACAAATACCTGCTCTAAAAGCATTGGATACAGTAATTCCCACAGGCACCAGGAAGCTGTTAGCTAATCAGACAGCTAATCAGATGCACCATATGCTTCACTGTCTAGTGGAAAAAAAAAAGAGCAAGAAAAAGAGAAAAATCTCTAAGCGTATGGTCAGCAAGTGACAAATGGGCATGCTGGGGCTCTCTGGAAGAGATGAAAGCCGTGGCCAAGGCTGTGACTCATTCCCGAATGACCAAGGCTAAATGGCACCGAGGAAGCTGCTGGGTGGGTTTCACCATGCGACTGTCCATGTGGCTGTAGCATCCACCCTAGGCCAGCCTGGCACCTCTGGAGAGCCTACGTGGCAGAAGAAGCGTGTCAGGCAGGTTTTGAAGAGCAAGGCTGTTCTCCTATATGATCTTCGAGGCGGCTTTCTCCCGCTGTCGGTAAGTACAGTAAGTATGGGAGAGTGTTTGCAGAGGACTCTGCCAACCAGTCTCCTTGGCCGGCAGGAGACCAAGCTTAGCATGGTCCTGCCAGGTGCTAAGCGGGTCCCAGAGAGGCCAGGCAACATCTGCAAAGGCTGGAGGAGCTCTGTGTCCAGCAGACTTGACTGTAACCAAAGGAGCAGAAAATGGCAATAGTTTGTACTTCACCTAGAGATGACCCATCAGGTGTTAAACAGAGTTCTGGGAGAAGCCCTGTGCAATCCACAGCAAGGGGCACTGGTCCTGCAGGACCCAGGAACTCCTGTACATACCTTTGATCACTACTTTTCACCCCTTGACCCACCCCAATATATTGTAGAGAATATATTATTCTCCTATGTAGAGACAGTATTGTATAGATCATAGATTATATTAATAAAATATTATTTTGCATTAGAAATTCTGTTTTCTACAGATGGAGGTACAGATCAAGAATTGCATAGAAGTGCTGAAGTACAGTCCCTGTCTCACCAGTTTTATGGACTAAGTACCTTAAGATGGGGTAAGATCATCTCCTTTCTGACTACTGCTCACTAAGCTTCTTTCCTCTTCAATCCAGCCTTTAAGATCCTGCCATTTATCTGTGCAAGCTCTGGCACCTGTAGGACCACCTTTATGCTGATTCTACTCACTAATCTGGCAGAAAAATCAGTACTGCAGAAAAAAATGGTTTGTTTTATGCTGAGTTAATGAGTTGAACTCAATCCTGGCATTGTTTGCATAGGTAAGCTGGAAATCTCCTTCCACAATCGAGTGGGGGTAATTCTCATCTCCAATTTTAGCTCATCTCCTGCATGATTCTCTTCTAGATTTCCTTTTGGTGCAGGAGGGTAACCTGCAAAATGGACCTCGTGCTTTTTGCCTCCTCTGCCTGGAAACGTTGTTTTGTTGCTGCAGGTGGAGCTAGGACTGAACATTTCGTTCCCAGCACGGTGTGGAGCTGGGCTTCAGGGGTGCAAGCTGCTTGGAAAGTGGAAGAAATGCACAGCAAGTATTGGGAAGCATAGAACAGTGATTAAATAAAGAAATTTTTTTTTTTTGAGCATTTGATAGAAAGAGACTGACTGTCAGTCTGGGCACTAGTGGGTTATTTGTTTTTTCTTAGATTTCTATCTCCCAGAGCTGGTTTGTTAATTTTTTCTTTAGGCAATTATTTGTTAATGCACAGTGTTTTAGATATGCCTCCTGCATGAGGGCTGGTCTGGTCTAGTGGTGCAGGGAAAAGCCTTCCCTGTAGGGCAGGTCCTCTGCTTCACCCTCCGGGCTGCCCCAGCCTTGTTGCAGGGGTCAGGGCTGGGCGTGCCCAAGCAGGATCCAAGCAGGGAAACGGCTCTGTTGGTGCACAGCTATAACTGCTTCCCTCAGGAGAGTCTTGAAAGCATGGCAAAAAGGCCTGGGGCTTCATGCTAGAAGGTTGCTTGACTTCTGGGCTGTGGAAATGTTCCAGACAATGGTTGCTTTCTCTTTGTTCAGCCCTCAGCTGTTCCTCTTCTCTGCTACCAAACGTTTTGCTTCCTTCTGCCTGAAGCCCCTCTGACAACCCTCCCAGAATTATATGCCCCCTTTCCCATATTCAGCCTCCATCTCTCTGCAGAGATGCCTGGAGCGAACTGCTTCTCTTGGACTGTAGCCCATGAACCCACCTACTATCTAATTCAAGTGCAATCATTAAAGGCTAATGATGCTCCATTGTCTTGAATTATATCTATATTGCACAATGTAGTGGAGAGCTATCAAACTAACTGTAAATTAATTTATTCAGCACAGTAAGCAGTTTAGCCAAGATACCATGGGGCTACTAAAGGGCTAATTTACCCTCTCTAGAAGAAGATCAGCAGAGACAAATCTTAATCTGGTGGGTGTAATTAAGATGTTCATCCAAAACTCAAGCTAAGCTAAACTTTCTGGAAGAAACCAAAAAACCATTCTGAGTAAATCCATAGAGTAGGGAAAAAAATAATAGGTGAAGTGAAGAGAAGGCACTTGTTTTATGATTTCAATTTTATTAATCCCAGTGCTAAAAAGATACTTTGCATCTGTGTCTAATCAGCAGGTACTGTTCACTGTGGGCACACAGTTGTAATGGTTAGAGCCATTGGCAGTGAATGTGTCCAGTCTGATTTTGGAAATAAGATTAGGGAGGGGAGACCTGAAACAGATTTACCCAAGGAAAGGCATATGTGTGTGAGAAGCACTGAGCTGGACAGGAGTCAGTGCATGACCAGACTGTGGGAGGAGCCATATGTGATCATGACTGCAAAAGCAAGCAACTCCTGCTCAACAGCCTGAGAGGTACCTGGAGTGAAGGATAACAGCGGTCAAGCGTTGCCTGCAGTGAAGGCTCTGATCTGTTTCTATCCCATTTTATTAGTAGTTCCCATGGTTCCTCCATCTGTCATAGTCTGTGTTAGACATGGAGGGATGAAATCACCCTCATCATTTCTCCTCCCACTCTAAGTGAGAACTGTGCTTTGTTTGTTTAAACATGCTATGATAGTTTTCAGGACTCACTAATACCAGGATTAATCTGAAGCTACTGTACAAAGAGCACATTCTGTCACCTCTGACAATGGGCTTACTGTGACACTGATCTCAGTTAGGTGTGACATCCGGGCTGGAGGACATGGTAGAACTGCGTCCCTGTGCATTATGCTCTCATCTGTTGAAACAGTGCATTGTCCTCATTTAAATGGTCCCTGGAAAAAAGAAAAACTGAAACACTGAGCATTTTACAGATCAGCCTGCAATGAGCATTCATGGATTTTAGGAAAAGCCTGTGCAAGACCAGGAGGATTGGAAAGGAGAGAACTACAATGGAAAAGACTGACTCGCTGCTGCCTAAGAAGCTGAAAGGAGAAGAACAGAAATATCACAAACATGACCAATCTCCTTTGCCAGGCAGCTTGGCATCATGAGCAGCAGACAACACAACTTTTCTCCGAATGGCTACAAATGGACAGCATGACGAAAGCAGTAGATGAGGGACCGTAGGTTAATGCTGTTAGAGCCTATTCTACCCTTGAGCAATGCCAAAGACTATGTTTGGTCATGAAACATGGAGACGTCACCACATTCCAAGTGCTGAGTGTAATTATGGATGCAGTAGATCTCTTGCTAGGACATGTGCATGGGGGAATGTTTCCCATAGCTGAAGACATTTCCATGTAAAGATTCCTTCTTGTCTTACATGCTGCGCCAAGCAAAACACAGCACTGGGGCAAGGGAATCTCACAGTAGAAAGAAGTGAATCCATGAATGAGTCCACTGTAGCCCCCATAATGGGTATGAATGCATGCTGGCCCTTTGCGTGGGAGGGGAAATGGAAATGGCTTTGGACATAGCCCTGCCCTGCAGCTGGCTGGTGTTGATCCTGTCTCAAAATAGAGGATGGAGAAAGCTGTAACAGCCTGCCAGGCTTGGCAGTACTGGAAGGTGCAGGGAGGAAAGGAGGCAAAGGACGTAAGGAGAACACTCTCTAAAGAAAGGCTTACATCAATACCTGTGTTACTGGACCGAGACAGTCATGTGAGAAAGCAGTGATTAGAGTTCATTACCCCTACCAAGCTATGGCCATTAATTCTCTCTGGCAGCAATTCCTAAGGTTGCAGCAATGTCCAACCTGTGGTTGGGGCTCTGTCTGCTGGAATGTAGAGACACAATAGCATACAAATACTTGCCTCATAGATGTTAAGGAAGTTGAAGAAGATAAAAAGAGTGCCATGGGAAAAAGAGCAGTTAAGTGAGCAAGGTGAACAACAAATCATTGACAGAGATTGGTGCTCTGGGCACCAAAGTTCAGTGGTGCATCTACAGGAGAAAACCAAGGATGACAGATACTCTCCATCTATTGTTTCATAGCTCTTCATCTTCCGTATGTTGCTACACAAATTCTCAGTCATAAAGCATTTTATTAGCTTAGTCCTTAGATGCTCCAAGAAGGACATCAACCTCTCTGAACAATCCCTCCTATACTGGAATGGCCCAAGAATTGCTGAGTCTGGTTTAAACCTACAACTTACCACTGCAAAGTGGGGTGGTGGTACTTATGTAACAGCCTAAAAAGGGGATTTTCTCACCTTTGCTTTCAGGGCCATTCCAGCTGTTTTCCTGAGGAAAAAAGAAAAAAATTCTGCCACCCACAGACAGCAAGTCCTATCTTTCAGATCCCTTTACCACCTAGACCCCCTCTTCTAGACCGTACTGTGTGCCTTGTGGTTCAGTGTTTTCAGACCAAATCAGGGATCAGAATCCAGATTTCAGTAACAACGGATCTTCAAAAGGAATGCTTGATTTTTCCCTCTGATACTCATGAAAATCCACTTAGGGCCCGTGCTACTCTCCTCTCTGGCTATGGAAGCTGAGAGAGAGGAATGCTCTCTCACAGAGTTCACCCTTTAGCCACACTTGATCAAAGCCTGGATCAAAGCCTGGCAGCTGGTATCCATCCAGAAGCAAACAAATAAATGCATAGGTGAAGAAATGAGGATCTGAAATTTGCCCTTGGGTAGCCATCCTTCTATATCAACGCTGTGAGTATTCTCAGCTGTTAAGCAAAAGCTGAGAAGATAAATCCCAAATATAAGAAATTAAAATCAATAAACTCTCTGAGTCCTCCATGTCACAGTTCAGACTCATAAAGAGATACAACCACTAAATCCCTACAGTGCTGCTCTTTCACAATTGGACAATTTTCCTTTTTAAGAAAAGGGAAGAAAGAGTTATATGAAACATTTGGCTGGCTATAGGAATCAGTTATCTTAATGATGCAATATCAAAAGGAAATATTGTCTCATTTAGAGATCTACCAGCTACAGTCACTACGATACTCCCGAAAGGATGGTAATTATTCTCACAGATGCCTAGAAATTAAGAATTATACTTTCACTGTGTTTAATATCCTAGCTGTACTTTCAAGGAGCATCTATCTTAGAAAAGCTTTGGGGATCTAAGTCAATTGCTTTTTGTCTGCCATTGCTTATTTATAAAACATGTGTCCTTCTGGTGATACTGCATTCCAGTGGATGTCCCAGAAGCTGGAAGAACTGATGAACAAGAAAGATCTGATCTGCTCACCATGCCTCTAGGACTGCACCCTGTCCTTAGGGTTTTGCAAAGCAAAGGACACACTTAAAAAAATGCATCTGCCTCATGCTGATCAAGCCACATGGTGGGACAGAGACATATCCACCTTTTGATGCTTTGTGCTGATTGCTTTGCTAAAATCAACAGCTAGCTGTTGATTTTTCAGCGCAGCTAGCAACATCTGCAATGTGTGAGACATTTGTTTACCTGTGCGCAGACAACGAATAATTTATAATGGTTTATTTGCAAGATCACACCATTATGGAACAACTTTACCTGGAGCCCCAGCGTATACCAAACTTGATAAGCTATGCAAAGACAGCTGAAATACAGCCATTCCTCAAGCGAGACATTGTCGTGCTTGGGGACGTCACATGCATGTGCTTATGATAAAGACAAAATATCAGTGTAATCTTTGAGGGTGAGAAGAAAAAGGACTCAGTGTAAAACTTCCCAGCTGAATTTCTGAGGCGTGGTGGCCACCAGGTTATCAACAACTCATCCAATTTGGGTTCCAGTTGTCTCCAGGCAACTTTCACCAGCTTTGTGGTCAGTAAGCCACTGGTTCACTACGCCTCTGAACGGTAATTGACTGAATCTTCTATGCTACTCACTTCTTGATGTCACCCAAGTTTGTGCTCAGTAAGTTTACTGTTGGGTGAGGTGTGTGTGCAGTCTTGATGTGGAAGTGCAAGTAGAGCACAAAAAGCTCATGTGGGCACTTTCACTTGGGGCTTTACACACGTGCAGTGCCTAGAAGTAAGGAAGCAGTGCTGGGAGCAAGCCCAAGGACACAGTGCTACGAGGAGACTGCAACGTGGGAAGGTAGGATCTTGGAAAGTACTACAAAGTGGATGGCAGGAGCCCAAGGGAGGAGGGAATGTTGGTCGTCCTGGGGGTGGACTGAGTGGGCAAGGATGTGGTGGGGAGAGGAGAGGCGCTGAACCCATTTCTGCTGTTAGGCTTGTAAGCATGTTGTTACTTGTCTGAGCTGTGTTCCAACACAGCAATTAAAAATATTAAAAGTATTAAAAATGGACTAAACTTGAAGGTCAAGAGTACATATCTTGAACTTTATGCTACTCCTCGTATGCTTAAAACTAAGTGTATGCTTAAGCGCTTACTGGATGGGAATGTTAACTGATAGACAGCAGCAAATATCAGGCTAACAAATGTGTGTAGGGTCTTAGCTTCCTACAGAAAATAGCTGGCAGTGCCTTTCAGCCTTGAAAGCTACCTCTCTCAATAGTCTAGAGTATATTGTGCTTCTGATTAACAAACCACAAGATGGATTTCTTTCCAAACATCTGATGCCTTGTGAATAATTTTCTTAATCAAAATAAATAAGCAGGAAGCACATATTTTACCATTATTGCTATGACAATGTGAATTATTGCAGTTTTTACTCAACTGCTCTTGTGGTTTTGTACAGTTCTAGGAAATACATGAAGAAATCATTCTGGGGAAGGGTTTAATGTGATGCTATAGAAGTTTGGATTCATCTGCCTACCAGATGCTGAGTCATAAAGAGAGAGAGGGGTGTTTCAGAGGTAATGGATTATGGATAGTGTTTGTAGGAATCAGTATTTATTCTTATTAAAAATCAGTGATTTAAATCAACAGTGATTCTTGCTTGTCCAAGATCACTATCAGTTACAATTTCTGGTTAATGTGGGAGAGCATCTGACCCTGGCACAGCACCAGCTGTACAGCTGCTGGTGCAGGTCTTAGGATAAGAGAGAGATAGACTGAAAAACCAGCCAGTGCCTATAGGGGAAAGAGATGTGCTGTGAGTTTGGAGAGTGAGTAAGGGAAAAATAGACAATTTTTTTAACATTTATTGATTAAATCCTGCCCAGACTCTTCACGGAGCACAGCTGCCTGCTATAAAATTTAAAAGCCAGCACAGATCAACAGCAGAACTAAGTAGGGAGAAGTGCAGCTGTACAGCTTCAACAAATCCAGTGGCAAATGTGCATGTCAAAGCACAGAGCTCTGGGCTCTCCCAGGTGCTCCTGGGGCTGTGAGCTTGGTCTTTGCCACTGTGCTTCAGTCATCAGTCCTCCAGGGAGGAGCCGCTGCCGAGTGTTCCACTCCGCCTGCAACTAGTGTAGGATTCAAGCCATGTCGCTAGACTGGCTGGATTTCTCTCTCACACACATGCATTCATACAAAATGATGACGATGGCAAAACACAAGATGGGAAATGCAGCTGTCAGGAATTTCTTGGCTCGCATGAGAAAGATGGGGAGCAGGCAAGAGAATTGAGAGGAGGAGGGCAAATCCCTTGTAAAGAAAAACAAAGTGGACAGATATACAAAAAACAGGAGGTCTTTTAAGGCTTGAGAAAGTAGAAGGAAAAGAAAATGGTGTGGAGGGGGAGGAAGAGAAAAAAGAGAAAAAAGCCAGAGAAAAGCTGGGAAGTTACTGATGCCACAGGATCACAGACCTGATGGCTGTGTGCTAATTGTGCTTGGTTTATAATAAGCATCAAACTTCAGCCCAGCTGCATTCAGATGAGCTGAGAATACGTTCCATAGCACTTGTCAGGGAATGCTGTTTTCCTACCGAGACATTTAGTGATAGATGGGAAATGAGCTAGCGGTCTCTGTGTCCATCTCCTAACAGAAGCAAGTTGCCATAAAACCAGAAGTCACAAGGTTCCCAACTGAACTTCTCTGCTCAAGCTCCATTTTAATTTCTGCTGGAGAGTTGTGAAATGAAGCCCTCGGAGTGATAAAGGTGGGAGTGAATGTGGGTGAGGCTGCTAGCTGTGGGCAACAGGAGGGATAGGATGGAGAAAATCACTCTGGCTGCTAACTCTGTCCACATGCAGAGAGAATCATTTATAGCTATGAAGTCTAAAATATGTGTCTGACAAAAAGGCTATTTAAAATAAATGGCATTTGCTAGTTCTGGGACAAAGCAGCAATATAAGTTCAGAGATGCCTTTGTGTTTCCCTTGCTACGTGTCCATTTGCAATACACACAATGGGAAAACAGGACTGGGGGAGCTGCAGTCACCATTGCCGTATGGGGTTGCTGAAGCTGCATTTCTGAAGGAAGAAAGACCCAGGAGAAGTCAGGAGTGAAAGAGAAGCAGCCTGTCTTGAGCAAGAGGATGAAGAAACCCCTGACTTGGAGGGAGCCCCACAGGTCCTCAGAGTGGGGCTGGACCCACCTGGTCCTTGGCTGCAGGGTTGAGTGTGAAGACCAGTCAGCTGCTGGAGGATGCTGAGTTGCCCTTGCAGCTTGGCAGCTAAGTGCTTCAGAGACCCCCAAAGTGGGACCACAGGACGGAGGGATCAGTGCCAAGCACATATTTTTCAATGTGCCTCTGTTTCTCTTTTGTAACTTTTCAATTTGGCAGCTGAGAACTTAATTAACCCTTCACTGTGCCAGAGTACTTTTTGCCTCTAAGGTTGTCTAGGCACATGCCTGAGGCTAGATCAGTCCAAGGCTTGCTGCTCCTCTGGAAGCAATGAGTCCACGTAAGGCAGTGTGTGCAGACTGCACACCCTTTGGGTGCCTGCAAACCAGAATGCATTAGGAAATGGCTGCGATATGTTTACAGCCATTAGGGCACACCAGGACCAACCCACTGGCCTGAAAGAGCCAGCCTGGGGTTAGTACCATCAGTGACATTTCACAGACAGAAATTCCTCGGGTTTACTCACCTGCCTACCTTTGGCTAGGGATGAGCTGTTGGGAGATAGCTCAGTATGCCTTTTTATCCGAAAATGTCTTACCCAACAGAGGCAGCCTCACAGGCCAAAGCAGATGGCACCATTATTAGGAAAAACACAGAGAGATTTTGAAATGGGACCTGAGTCCAGCCTGGTACTTCAAGGTCAGTTTCGAATAGCAAAATGTGTGCAAATGTGTCCTCTACAAGATGAGACACTTCTGTCCCTGCCTTTTGCATGAGTATGGTAATTGCACCTCCTTATCTGTACTGAAATGCACCCATCTCGCTCCCATCCTCCCTCCCTCTCCTGACTTCTCAGTCCCAGATGCCGAGTTCTTTCATTTGCTTATCTGGCAGGTATGTGTGAATGTAATGTTAGTTCAAGGACATGTACTAATAAAATAAACATATCACTGAAGGCACTACCTGGTCAATAAGCTTAACATTTTGTGGAACAGAAACGCAGAAGGAACCGATGAAGCAAGAACAATTGTTATGTTTATGGAGTAGTTACATATTACTGAGCAACTCAGATGAACAGGATTCATCCCTGGTCAGTCCTCACTTGCTGTTATATCACTCCAGGGAAGTGTATATTATTCAACTGCCCATGGAGCCTGGCTATTAATAAGGGTCTAAAGTGCACAAATTGGCCATTGGCAGTTCCATTAGGATGCGTAAGTGCATATTACGTGTTTTATAGTTTGTGTGTAATTTGAGCCTTTCAAATTTCCCTTGAAAGTCTCAGCTTAGTTACATACCGTCACCTTAAGCAAAGGTCATGACGTTCAGGGGAGTTTTGCTGTTGGACTCCCTGCTATAAGTTGTTGTTGAGGCTGAAAGTCTGTGTGGTCAGGACACAAACTACTGGAGGCTGTGAAAGCGTGCAGAGGAAACATCATGGCTGTTGTTGATGACAGCCTGCTGTGTTAGATGGGCTATTTGTCCAACCCAGTTTGGTTGTGCATATATTCTGTGCTGTACCATGGCTGTCAGCCCACATGACAGCATATGGAAGCTTTGATTTGTACTTTTAATAGGGCAGTTGGTGAGGACTCCAGGCTAACCTAGATTATTTCGAGGGCTTGCTGACCCTGGGCTAAAAAATATAGTCCTATCAACCACAGCTCTATTCATCAAATACTGTGGGTTTAGGAAGGAACCATCAGAATACAACCTGTCTGGCCCTCTTCTGTTTTGCCCGAGCACACCGGGATTGTCCAGACCACTGAGTGGTTGGTCCCAGTCTGGCTGAGCACTTTTCCAAGCAAAGAATCTGGGTAAACCCCTGCTGACAATATGAAAATCACTCTTCAGAAGAAGACTATGTCTTCAGGAATGGAAAAGCATGGTCTGTAACGGGGACATAAGTTTCTAAAATATATGTACTTAGATCGTGACACTCAGATTGTGCATGCCACAACTCTTCTCCCCTCTGGTCATGCAAATTCTGAGGACCCTGATCACCTTGGCATGAATTATTGATAGGAACAGAATGACTGCTTAAAAACTAGAAAACATATCTGTGGCCCAAGATGCTTTTTAAGCATCTCATCGATTCCTTCTTCACCATATTGCCTACTGCCTCCTAAACACTGCAGATGGTCCTTAATTCCGTTTGCTCTGTATGTGAATGTTTAAGCTGACCACTAGCATCCTGTCACTAGGAACAAACTTCCCTATGGGGAATTATTACACAATTATGGAAGTTTTATAACCTTTTCTGAGGCACCCAGTGCTGCCCGCTCAGTGCAGACATGACTTTGATTGATAGGGACTATCGGCTTGGCAGCGTGAAGAAGGCTTTTTTCTTGAGCCTGTCTTGAATAGGAAAGTAGTAGTAGTATTAAGTAGAGAAACAAAGCCAGAAGTACCGCTTCTTGTCTTGAAAGAGCTGCAATTCCATTTCAGTTGGGATGTAGCACGGGAAGGCAATGAAAAAAATCAGAGAGAGCAATAAGAACTGAAAAAGGCTGGAGGAAAGAGGGATTGGACAAATTATTTTTCCTATTTTCTGATGAGTGTGTAACATGTCAAAGAACCTGCTTCATGCTTCATAGCGATATGATCAGTATTACTGATACTATAATCATATATATGATGTGTGGAACGAACAGAAAGAAGAGGGATTTCCTGTAGTAATAGGTTGGAAAGGAAAAAGGCTAGAAAACTTATGGAAACCAAGAAACATTTTGTGTCTTGCCACCCATCTTTTTGATCACGTTAGTATCTAGTATTAAAACAGGTCATGGCTTGGCTGCACAAAGTGCTGTGCAAATATACCACAGCAGACCTTCAGCTAAGTTGTCATGGAGCCATTGTTTTCACTGGAAAATCAATTTAATGCCTCTCTGCCAGCTCTGTAATACTTTCTTCCTGGGACAGACTTCTCAAACAACTTGAAGGAATAGTTTTGTGGGATATGGGAGAGGTGGCATGCAACAAATGATGACTCATGGGCATTTTTTACCTTATCAGGAACAAGTCATACAGTTCATCTTGTTAGGAAACATCTTTTCTCCTTGGGTTTTAAGGGAGTTAAGAGATTTGAGGATGTATGTGGGAAGATGGGCTGGTGGCTGGTAGTTGTTTTGCTGTAGGAAAAGAGCAACATTGTATGTTTGTGAATGAGATTTCCATGTCAAATCATTCTGGGTTCATTGACCATCAGTGGTGTTAATATTGACCACTCTTTGCTTTGGGAAAAGGGAAGGCAAGGACCGTGTTCAAAAAAAAAAAAAAAAAAAAGAGAAAAAAGGAAAAGAATTGGAGATACAAACTAGTTACATGCAGTCGAGCCTTTCCTATGGCATCCCTTGTCACATAAAGTATCACAAAGCTCTTATTTATGGATTTTGAGAGGTTTATGAAAGGAAGTGACATGGAAACAAGAGAATAAAGTTGCAGATCATGAAATCTTGCTGAATGATTGGGAAATATAGTCACATCTCTTGCTTTCCTGAAGTACTTCATGGAGTACAGTGAAAAACGGCATACTGCTAATATTTTCTCTCATGGACTCTGGGCTCTGTCAATTAAGTGTGTAAAGAAAATCTGTAAAGATCCCGGTAACACTGGGCGGTATCTGGACTTGCATGTGAAGCAACATACATAGAAAAGAGGAGGGATGAAGTATCAATCAAGAATTCCTCCTGCCTGGTTTTAAATTACATTTCTGTATCTGTGTACAGGTAATGCAGAAAATAAAGTAATCTTCATTTCTCTTGAACAGAAGCAAAATAGCACAAAGGGAATCTAGAGCCTGATCTATAGAAGAAACAAAGGACTGCAAATACAAATTCAGTAAAACTCAGAATTATGCAGATCTAAATTTGATTTCACTTATGCCGCTGTTCTATTCTATTTCCTTTTCTATTCTATCCTATTCTATTCTGTTTTCAAAACAATATTTTAAATTCAATGTCTGAAAAGTACATTGATTCTGAACAAAAATGTTCATACAAGTTACTAATGTGATTTCATTAATCCACTTCAAAAATGTGAACTCAATGTTCTTGGTTATTTACAATAGCACCAAGGAAGTGTAAAAAGATTACTTGAGGGTTTCCCTTTGAACAACTTGAACCTCTTAATTTATTGTGGCATATGGATCAGTTTGAGAATATTGTCTTCAACAAAGAGTAGTTATCAGTTGATCACTTTGCCAGGCAGCTTTCTGACAACATGGAGGATACTCAGAAGAGGGAGGAGCAGGAGAGGAAGACCAAGAAGAGGATCCTGATGAAAGAAAAGTCCATGGAAAATTGTAACAGGTCTATTTTGATAAGGAGTCTGACCTCACAGGTCCTCACATTGGAAGAAACAAAAGTTCTGGACAGTTTTAATCTTTTATTTCAGACTACTGAGGTGCTGTCCTTGCAGCTACTGGCAAATACCCAATGCACTGAGACATATGTCATCCCCTGTTATCAAGCTGATAATGGAGAAGAAATCTGCATGGGGAACTTCATGAAAGGCAGCCAGTCAGATCTGGTTTGCATTTGTTCAGAGCGAGAATTTCCTTTGCTACTTATTGGCGTCTGCTTACATGAGCGAGATGAGGGAGAAAGGCTGGCTGCAATGAATCATACTCACTCTGGAAAGATAAAACAGAAATGCAACAGCAGGGACTTCAGTATTGCAATCTGGAAAACAAAATAATAATAAAAAAGGGATTAAAGTGATAATTTTTAGTTGACAGACTTTGTTTGTAAAGCTACAGTCATCTAATAAGGAAACTGCATTTCCTGGGTAGCATATATATATCGCCCTTGAGTTACTTCTTTAAATAATTGATATGAAATGAAAATACAACTGCGTGTAGGATGATAAAGTATATAGACTGTCTCTGGCACCCCGAATTTTTTTGTGTGAATTAGTCCAGTCCCACCAACACACTTCTGGGGGAAGCTTTGTCTTCATCTCTTACTCCTGTGGGAGAGCAGGCCAGTATGTGTGAGTCAGACCTATTCATTAGCTGGTAAGTCAGCCTGGATCAGGGATGGGACAGAAAAAAGCTGCTCCTCCTGGAGCACAGTGTTATCCCGTGGGTACAGCTGACCAAAAGAGATATAACCATTCTGGTCAAGGAATGTATTAACTCTTTATCTTTCAGGCTTCATCTTGTGGAGGTTGTGCGTGGGCTGTACTGTCTTCTGCGGCAGCCTGTGCATGAAGGGACTCAAGAAGACAGGGCAGTTATTTCCTCTCGTGAGGCAGAAAATACCCTTTCTGATACTTACAGCCCCAGTTAGTCCAGGAGGCAGCAAATACGAAAAAGCTTTGTGGAGCTCTTCACTCTGTAGATGGGGAAACCTACAAATGATAGGTGTGGGCAAATGGGGACACCATGGTGTACCCCTGAAATCTGGGTCAGAAGTCACATCAGCATGAAGACCACAACGAAGGACAGAGCTTCCCTTTTGCTTGCCTCCTCGTTTCTACAGCCTGAGCTGACCCCTGCCTAGCTAGAGTGCTCTGCATCGTGGAAGAAAGAGAACTTTTTGGCATTGGAGATATAGACTTTTAGAATCATTAGGTTGGAATAGAACTCTGAGATCATCAAGTCCAACTGTTGCCCTAATACCACCATGGCCACTAAATCATGTCCCGAAATGCCGTATTTACATGTTTTTTGAACACTTCCAGGTATGGTGACTCCACCACTTCCCTGGGCAGCCTGTTCCAACGTCTGACTACTCTTTCGGTAAAGAAAATTTTCCTGATGTCCAATCTAAGCCTCTCCTGGCACAACTTGGGGCCATTTCCTCTTGTCCTATCGCTTGTTACTTGGGAGAAGAGACCGACCCCCACCTCACTACAACCTCCTTTCAGGTAGTTGTAGAGAATGACAAGGTCTCCCCTCAGCCACCTCTTCTCCAGACTAAACAACCCCAGTTCCCTCAGCTGCTCCTTGTAAGACTTGTGCTCCAGACCCTTCATCAGCTTTGTTGCCCTTCTCTGGACACGCTCCAGCACCTCAATGTCCTTCTTGTAGTGAGGAACCCAAAACTGCACACAGTGTTCAAGGTGTGGCGTCACCAGTGCCCAGTACAGGGGCACAATCACCTCCCTGCTCCTGCTGGCCACACTATTTCTGATACAGGCTGGGACGCTGTTGGCCTTCTTGCCCACCTGGGCACACTGCTGGCTCATGTTCAGCTGTCTGTTGACCAACACCCCCAGGTCCTTTTCCACCAGGCAGCTCTCCAGCCGCTCTTCCTCAAGCCTGTAGCTCTGCATGGGGTGGTTGTGACTGAAGTGCAGGACCCAGCACCTGGCCTTCTTAAACCTCATAAAATTGGGCTCAGCCCATTTATCCAGCCTGTCCAGATCCCTCTGCAGAGGCTTCCTACCCTTAAGCAGATCATTTAGTGTCATCTGCAAACTTACTGAGGGAGCACTCAATCCCCTCATCCAGATCATCAGTAAAGACATTAAACAAGACATCCTACAAGCCAAACCAAAAGAAAATGATACCAGGGGTTTAATACAGAATAAGTTTCAGCAGAGCTGCAGAATTCATCCATTATTATGTTCTTGGGTCTAATTTTGTAAGCAGACCTTCAAAGTCAGTTTTGGTTTATTTGACATAATTACTGTAATAGTACTTACCAGCTTGTTAATATAGAAGGCTCAGGTATTGCCATTCAGGTCAATGTGCCATACATAGATATTCCCTATCTTTGTACAGTGCTTGTAAGTGTAACGCTCAGGAATTTACTAATGTTGTGTGAATAATTTCAGCGGGGCAAGATTATTTTGATCTACTCACCCCCAAACTCATGTTATTTTCAAGAGCCATATTTAAATTCATAGGAAGCAGAGAAGACTGCACATATGAAAAGCTGTCTTACAGTGATCTGCAGTTTTAAATAAATTAAACCTTTAGGAGGATCTAACTTAGTTTATAATTTCTTTGCCTCCAGCTCAGTGAAGCATTGAAAAGATCTACTCCCTCTCACAAACCCAATCCAAGTACTTAGGTGAAAACCAACTGAGAGAAAAGCAGCACCCAATAGTCTCACATGTCTGGAAGCTGAAAGGTGTGGTCTTATCTTGTTGCCCACATTAATAATCCAATCTCTTCCAAGAATTTTGTATATTAGTCAATACACATCACAGTGAAGTTTATAGAGCCATGGGGACTTATAACTGGTCCCTAAATACCCTTCCTTAAGTCACTGTTAAGACTATAATTAGTTTGGAAATTATTTGGATTTTCTGTTTCAGGCCTCAACCACTACACTTATGTAATTTTTGGTTGCCTTTATAGAGAAAACAATGTGTTCTGTGTAATCATCATCAGGAATAAACTTAGAGAATGCAAGTTCCATTTCTCCAGAATATTTTCCGTTTTGCCAAAAAAGGCATTTCTTGTTTTCCATAAATATTTGAGCAGAGGATTTTCATTATTCTGGAAGGGACACTAGTACCATTGTCTTTTTTGTGCAAAAGGAAATCAGACAAGGAAGAGGTTAAATGATTTATTTTGATTTCTGGTAGAGTAGTGATGAGACATGTATGCTGGCAGATGTGACCTTGGAGGCCAATGCTCTGGGTACCCTGGAGTCCTGCAGCAGCAGAGGACCAAGCATGAGAGGACAGGCTGGCCTTTACACAGCTTTGGACTGTCTCGAGTCACAGGCTCCCCCATGCCTGCAACGTGCTGTGCACACTAAAATATGCTTAAATGTCCACGTGTCTCAGATTTCAGGGTAATATAGCTTTGTAGTGCCTTGATTTCTTCTGTATGAGTTATGATCCTGCTTCAGAAAAATACTATAAAGTTGAATTCACTTACAGTGGGAAGAGACAAGAGATTGTAGAAGTACAGTCACCTATGTACAGCCCAATGAAATATGTCTACGAGATATACTAAGGGAATACACAAACATTTGCCCAGAGACAATCAAAAGCCATATTGTTGTTGTTACTGTTATTGTTATTATTATTTTAAAATTATTGTTATTGTTGTGGTTGTTACCTAATATCAATTTATTTCACCTAGGAATTTTTTTGCTGGATTCCTCAATGAGTATTTTTGGACTATCTGCTCCTGTGTGGGTGTGTCCATCAGATCAGGGTATGGATAGAAGATTACTGTTTGATAGTCCGCAAATCTAAAGAGATCAGAAACTTGGAGAATGGTGAACAAGTAATAAGAATTCAAGGTAAACGCTTCACTGCCTTTTGAAGGGTCCTTACTGAAAACTAGCCAAAGACAATGCAAATCTTTCTGTTGTGTATGGCGAGGACTTTATCAAAGAGCAGATAGTCACCATTATACTTCAATTCAGAATGTGGTAGTAAGTGTTTTTAGCTCCCATTAGTTGAACATGTGATGAGATGATAGCTGACTATTTAAAATGACTAAAAGGATTTTTGGGAGATATTTGGAGCTGAAAATTTTACTACTGTTTTCTTCTCATATGGACATGGTTATGGGGCTCCATGGTCTGTCTTATTTCAAGATTTGTCTAATACCTTCTCATTTACTTTAAATTCATCAGGAAGAACAATGAAGTGGAGGGTATGGAGGCCTACCCTCTGTGCATGATCCTGGATGGGAGCTTGACTTATCCTTCAAAGTTTGCGTTGATTTCATTGCATTTTCAATATGGACCAAAGGTACTTCTGTATTTTTTTTTTTTTTTAATAGATCTAATTCTGTTTATGTGAGGGGAAGTTTTATGATGTGAACATGTTATATTACCATTTATATAACAACAGTCTGATAGGAGTCCAGAGCTATTAACTAGGATTGTCCAAACATAGTGAGCAAAAGGTAGAAACCGGGGAAAGGAACAGATGCAGCCATAGTTGCCTGCTCTGCATCAATGCCTCTGTTCTGTCCTGGTTTGGCTGGGACAGAATCCCAGCCCAGCCATGCTGGCAGGCCATTAGCCGTTTCAAGTCAGCCAGGGCGGCTGACCTGGGTTAGCTACAGGGGTAGCCCATACCGTAATTTCATGGTCATTATAAAGGGGGACAGTTTGCTGAGGAGAGTGAGCTCCTGTGGGGTTTCTGTTGAGGTTCCTCCTGCTCCTCTTCTGGCTTCTGCTGAGGACTGCTCTCTGGTTGATTGTGATGACTGGATATTCATTTGGCTGCGTATAGCTCTGTATATTTCTGGTGGTATTGGTGGTGTTTCACTAGATCTGTTTCACTTCTACCTGTGGGTTTGCCCTCCTTTTTTTTTTTTTTTTTGCTGATTCCTCTCCCTGGCCAGTGAGGGGTTGTTGGGTGATAGAGAGACTGTTATAGTTTAGCCAAGGGTACAGGCTGAATGTAGACATGTCCCTTCCAAATAGAACAATCAAACAAAATTTTTTTACATTCACTGTGATTTGATACAGGGTGAATTCACTTTAGGCTTAGGTGCCCATCAGGCTATAGCAGCTTTTTCATTTCCACCGCAACAGGAAACTTTCATTTGATTTCCAAGGGACATGAGTTTTGGTTTCTACTAAATTAAGTTGTTTATTAGGGCCTCTGAAAACTGTTACTGAACTCTTCCATCCTCCTCCATTCAATTTTATGCTTCTAATTTCTATGCTTCTAATGAAAGGGATGTTAACTACCAGGCATCTAACTTGAACTGATCTAGTGAGTTGCTAAGAAATGTAAGTTGCAAAACACTTGATACGAATGAAGTTTTCTGCATCAAAAAGCTCTTATGTCAAAAGTGAAGACAAGTCTCTGCTTTTGCTCTTCTCAAGTACTGGATGCTAGACATTAATCATTGAACTGGAAATCCAATTACATGATTATTAATCAGATGCATTTTTTTTCAGCTTGGGGGGAGAAAAAGGCCAAGTGAAACATGAAAGTCCACTGGGAAACACTATTTAAAAAGAGCAATTAAAAGAGGATGTGGAATTCTTAATTCTTACACTTGTCTAGAAAGATGATTGACTGGCCTTGTCTCTCCTGTAAGTGGGTGTACTTAGCAGTTTTTTATTTGCTTCTAACATCAAATACTTCTGTTTCCTTTATGAGGTATAATTAATTTTCTTTGCAGGAAACTTTACTTATGATATAGGTAGCTGATCAAGTTTAAAATGTTTGATCAGGTTAAGCAATGTCTGTCATTTAACGTTCCAACTGACGGAGAGAAACTCATACTCTTTCTACTCCCATAACATTCTACAGACAGACTTTTTGACAGCTGAAGTGTAGCCAGTAAATTTCTTTTCCATTAGTTGCAAATTGTACAATAATATACTAAAGTAATTATACCATAAATCTTCTTGCCATGAAGTTAGGCTCTGTGGTACACACTCATAAAATAGTTCTGTGGCAAATAAAATCACCTCATCTGTATATATTAGTTTTGCAGTAACTTTTCTTAGGGTGGTCTAAAATACTGACAAGAGTGAATTGGGAGAAGCTGGGAGGAAGCCAATGTTTCTTTTTAATAGAAGAGGGGCTATAGTCCTTCAATAATTAGGGCTACCTTGTAACTGCACATGGATCAGAGCGAGGATTATTGACAACAATCTCCTTAGATATTGTGAACTACAATGGATATTCCCTGGATCTTCCAGGATGCAGGGAGTCTTAGCTGAAGATCTGAGTCCAAGACAGACTGCTGAGGTACTTAAGGTGACTACTCAATCTAGACAGAATACCTCTAGGCTAAATCTAACCATTGCATGGCTCTAAAACGCTTTGAAGATCAGGGAAACACAAATGAGAATATTTGCAGTAAAAGAAATAGCTGCCAATACATCAATTTTTCTTGGGTCCCTAGGAAAAAAAACCAGACAGGTATTGTACATAAAGCACTCTCTCAGCACCTGGATGTGAAGAAACATCATTTAGTGTTCACCACTGTATAGTAAACTGTGGCAATATAATTACGGTTTCTAGCCAGTTTTGTTCCCAAAGCCAAGGGCTGCCCTGGAGACAAAGCTGCCTGTAACCCTCCTGATACTCCTTAAATTATGCAATAGGAAAACTCCTTCCTTTTTTGGGTGAGGATGGCAGCAGCGATCCTGTACCATTCCACCCCATCTCATCCTACAATTTTTTCCCTTTAGGCCAAAGACTGTAAAGGTCTTTATTTCCAGAAAGACCAGGGGCTGATGCAATCTTCCTTCAAGCTGTGACAGGTGTTTGCGCCCAGACAGCCATGTACCTTTCACAGGACAAGGAGCATGTGCTTAAAACTTCTGTATTATCACCAAGGAATGGGGATGTGCATGTGCACATTGACTGTACAGCACCTGCTCTGCCTTCCTCTTTCTCCAGATGGGCTACCAGGTCTGCAGGAAGCCATATATTGCTGAAGAGCTCTGGATCCAGCTCTTCCATTGACCAGCTGGATGCCCCAAGGTAAGGACTGCAGACTGGATTTATAGGCGCCCATTTCAAGTTTAATTTGCTACAGTGCGTATGGCTCAGCAGTCAGAACACATGAGTTCTGCTCTCCCCCCAGAGCGATGTCAGTGCTGCCGTTCACACCTCCTGCATAAGAGGCAACATTTATAGAGGTCAGGCTGCTTCCAAGACCATTCATTTCTTGTGCTTTGGTGGCAGAGATGGAGAGGTGGATTCGTGGTAGTGATCAGATTGCTGGAGAAACAGTGCAGAGGCAGGGCAGGAAAACTTATGCTGAAAAAGCCAACATTGTGGCTTCTGATTCTGCACAACACTACAGCCATGGACCTCTACCAGGGATCAGCCATGGCAGCAAGACCACAGATAAGCCCCAGTGTGGGAACATTTCAGGTGGCTGGGCTTTGCTATTTTGTGAATAATTACCCTCATATAGGCAGCATCTTTGATTGGGTCTTGAGTGACAGTAGTGTGAAATGGGCATTTGACTTTGATTTGTCTGGGAACTGGGCATGTACAGGAGCACTGGAGAGATAATTTCCCTGCACATCAAGGCCCAGGAAGCACATTTGATTGTATTCACTATATTTGGTGTGATTTGCTGTATTCAGATATTCAGCTGCAATTAGGTGGTTAGAGACTCATCATTAATCTTTGGCTCTGAGCTGCCTATCAATCTGTTCCCTCACATAGCTTATGGCATTATTCTGAACATTTTGATTAGGAAATAGCCCTGCCTTGGAGCTGTTGCTGGTGGCAGGATTTCTGTGTGCATCTTCTGTCAATATCTAAATCTCTTCTATTCAAGTATCTTTAGAGCACTTGTCTCTCAAATGACAATTACATCTCTTGTCTGCTGCAGAGATCTCTCAAAACCCTGCTGAGTTGGTGCCCCGACATTAGGCTCCCAAGAAATTGCTTGTTCTTTGATACCTGAGCATATTCCTTGATGAACTTTCTGGGGTTTTTTTGGTTTGTTTTTGTTTTTTGTTTTTTTTTCCATCCCATTAGGTTTTCTTAGGATGTTCAAATTCATCTAAGTTATCTCCTTTCCTCCTTCCTAAAAAGGCTCACATTCTTGTTGCTGTTATTATATTTTAAATGCTTTGAATTGTATTCTGAACTTGCTGGCCTTCCTGCTTTTCAGTTCACTCTTTCATAAATAATAAGAGAATAACAGGGGACATCTAATTGTACTGTTGATAGCGAAAGAACTTGTTAGAAAAGCCACTGTTGGGATGGCAGCAGGGAACTCCTGCTCTTGAGGGAGCTCTCTTCCAGGCCAGGGCACTTAAAAGCAGCTGTTAATTCTCAATGCTTTCAACTGATGAGAGAGGCTAGTAAGTGGATGGATGTCTCCCTGCCTGCATCCTTCTCTCTGGAAGTCTTCATCTTGTTTAGTCCTGGTCTGATATGGTCACATGATTCATTTGTAATATTGCCTACCAGGGAATACCTCAATACATCACAGGTAAAGCTGATCTTTATCCATGAAGTTCTCAGCCACCCTGAAGTAATCACCTTCCACAGGTTTATGGGGAAAGTTTTACATGCATCTAATGCATTCTATACCACAGATGACATTTGCTTTGAAATCCTGAGGATGGTTTCAGGTAACTATGAACGTGAGGAATGTTTTCAAGTACTAATAAGAATAGATAGGAACTATAACCCGGTCCTTATGCTATACCATGCTGAAAATCACCATGAAAGATACTGGGGAACTGATGGACAGAATTCAAGCAGTTCATTTATTTCTGTCCATGCACAAATCACAAACAAATCTCAGTCTTAAGTAGCTGTTCGTTCAAATTCCACTATTCTCCCTCTCTAGATTCAGCATATATTTTTCCTGGTAATAGAGCTGTCCAGTCATGGACATGCTAATCCACTCTGGATCTACCGCTCAGTTATATTCTCCTGTCGATGAAAAAGCATTGGATGAAGCCGTAAAGCTGGGCATTTTGTGGAGTTTAGCATAAATGAGCATTAGCTCCTCTGAAGTTTTCTTTCCCTGGGAGTATCTCTAGTACATCTCTTAAGCTTCACTGAAGTTCAAACTTTTTTGTGCCTCTGTTTAAACAAATGTGGGTTGTGCTCTATTATGTTTGTGTCACAGATATAGGAGAGGTGGGAAACTGAGCTTTGAATATTTTTCCTCTACTTTGAGATTTTGTATCAGATTGATTCTAATTCTCCCCTATATATTAAAGTTGCAAAATGTCCATTTTAATAGATCCAGTCACCTGCACAAAACCCTGCCCCATATCTTAGCCAACAAACTAAATCTACAGGACAGGGAATAAGAGCCAAAAAGAAGACACCTGTCAGACAAGTGAATGCATATGAATTTCTTATCATAAGCATTTGCAGTTACTTTAGTAATAGCCAGATTTATTACAAGTGCTATAACTATGCCATTGAAATTAAACAGTAGGAAGAGAACAACACAAAACTAGCCATTAATCTTTGTGCATCCAAAACTATCAAGAGGGGAGAAGAGTTTTAGGAAAGGATCAGAGACTCCTTGCTGTCTACAGTCCCTGCTGTGCTTTGCTTTCCACTGCTGGATACAGAGAAATAAATCCAAATAATTCACTGCATATCTTGCCTTGCTTTTATTTGCATTTGACATCAAGATGCAGCTGTACTACCTCGTCTTGAGTAAGACAAGGTCATATTCATCATTCCATGTTTAAATAATCCTCGTGTTTTCAGTCTCTTGTAGTATACATCTTACTAGACCATTACATGATCATCTCTGTTGGGTTTCTATGAAACGTTTCAATTTTTCTGTGGCTGATGGAATGAATGATGATGATGTACTTCTTACCAAAAACACCTATTATTTAAACTCTCACACATCCCTGAGCCTTCAGTACTGTTAAAAGTCAACTTAACGCCTTTATCTTTTCAGTTCGTAGAGACTGACAATAACGTTTAAATGGAGTCCAAAGGGTACCACCAAAAGTATGTGTTATTTCGGTTAAAATCTGGACTGCTTTGTCAGAAGTTGTTTCCTCTAGAGTTCAGGATTTATGGTAATCTAGAACAATTCTACGCAATTATGGAAGACCAGATAAAAGTTTTTCTATTAGCTCCTAGGAAAAAATATTTATTGGGCCAGGAAAATGAGAAGCTTTGCTTTATGAAATTGTGTTTTCTCTGTCTTGCCCTCTTTCTGGGAACTGCAGAGACATTAAACATGAGACTCAATTTGTTTTCTAGTTCCATGCTGGAACTCACTGAATTGAATGAGTACTAAACAAGCTTAGATTGGCCAATTCTTAAAAAAAATGACTAAGGTGTCAGCTGAACTAATGCTAGTGGAGACATTACATTTTGTAATATCCAGATGATTACAAAAGCTGGGAGAACCCATGGAAAAAGACAGACTGCCTGGGAAAGGTGGAACTGACTGTTATTGGCAGAGGCTTTTCCAGTGCTGATTCACAGTTCCAGCCCCAAACAGTTGCAAGCTCATCATAAGATTTCAGAAGTTTTTTCCAATTTTTTGTGTGTTGTTTTACCCTCTTGATGTAATACTTTGTCTCCTGGTGGTTCCTACAGGGATAATACAGGGAAGTTCCAGTGGAAGGTGATGCTTTGGCAAAGATTGAGAGGGATGAAGTTGATTCATGCTAGTAGACTGTAATAATTAATGGTACTGAGAGCTGGAATAAACACATTCAGCCTGTGTTGTGCCTTGATCCAAAGGACATACTTAACCATTCCTCACGTAATTCAGGGTGTCAGGGCATTTCACACATGGGGTAGTTGTGGCAAGCACTGAGCATCACTCAGGAAAAAACATTATCTCCCTCTGTGCTTCCTGAGTGATGCTCAGTGCTTGCCACAATCACCCCATGTGTGAGATGCCCTGACAGCCCATCTTCACAGAGGGAGATGATGTTTTTCTAGAAGAGACTTCTCTAGCATTTTTGATTGGCTCTTGGCAATTACAATCTTAGCCACTAAAAGGATTCCCAGTAAGACACAGAGTAGTCATATTTGAAAAAAAAAAAAAGAGAGAGAAAAGAGAAAATAAAAAGGGTTGAAGCCTTGTGGTTGAGAGACAATCAGTGCAGGAGACCATTTGGCAGGTTTAGCAGAAGACTATCACAGGTAGGACTGGGAATTCATGCTAACATAAATGTCAATTTTCATGATTAAATTTAAAATCTTACAGCTGTTTTGTTCAGTATAGTTTATACAGTCTCATTCTCTGTATGTGTATGTCTTGTACTTCTGAGTATATTAGCCAATTTCAGCTAAATCAGATGGAGGTGTCCAGGACAGTAGGACCTGGGATAATTCAATTCCCATGAGGTTTTTGGAACATAGCAAATATAGATTGTGCCAAAGTGAAAACTAAGCACTCTGAGAAATTGTATTTGTTCCTTGGTTGTACATCACTTACAGGATATTCTCAAAAGAAATGAGAAGACCACAGGAAATGCTTTTAAGCTGATATGCTGGAGGCTTAGAGCCATTTTAGCTTTCTGGTATGGGTGAAAGTCACTTTAGAGTGCTTCGATGGTGTAGCAATGCTACTAGTGAGATGACTTGAATCCCAGCTTTTCTACATTGCGTACGTTCTCTACATTTGCATGGTAAAATACCACAAACATGGAGTAAAGCAGAAGAGTGGTCTCCGCTGAAGACATATCTGTAATGTCATAAACTGACTACAGATAGAGCAAAACCCACTATGCAACATTAAAATGAAATGGAGCAAAGCCTAAGCAGGGTGAATCATAGCCTCAGTCCTTAAATTGCAGTCAGGGAGATGTGTTGGTGAACAAGGAGCTCCACTCTTTCTGCAATCATTATTTTTATAGCTTGTGCACGTTGGAGCTCAGTCATGGTTGATGTTCCCACCAGTCTGCACTGTGCAAATCCGAAAAAACCCAAACAAATTCTAACTCATGGAGAGAAATATATTCTGCCATTTCATAGTACATGTTACCGTTTCCTCACCTTTACTGCCTCCAGGGAGAAAAGGAAAATATTAAACGTCTCATCTTGGACAGGAGAGAATAATTCAGAGAGATTTTCACCTCAGTATAAACCTTCAGAGTTGGTTCTTTGTCAGTAAATAGTGTCAGATACCTCAGGGTTTGGAGAAAGACACTGAGAGACTTCAACTGCTGATTGAAAATTTATCTGAGAACTCCTTCTCCAGCATGGCTGGATTTCAGAGGAGCCATGGCATTAAAAGCAAACCAAGGAGTGAAGCTGGGGAGCTCATCTAGTCTCCCTACAGGTATGGAGCAGGAACAGGGGAAATCCTGGGCTTGAGCTTTCCACTGACCCTCCCTCACTGAGGCTGTGAAACTCTGGTCTCTAGGAACTGAAAAGCAAACCAGGTGTTGAAGTTGCAGCCAGCCTGCAATAATGACTGCATGCTGGCAGCTTCCCGTAGTGAATGATGTCTTTATTTTGCTACAGAATGTGCTTTAGGAAAGCTGTGGAGTGTGACTGAGGGCTAGCTTGACCCTCAGACAGAACTGCTGACTCAGGTTATGTGGGGGACGCAAGGGGACTAGACAGCAGCAAGACTTGAGGGAGAAAAATTCGCTGATTCTTCCTCCTTTATGACACAAAAATTCCTGATTAAGAGAAGTCATGGCATGCTGGGAGGGGCTTACTTTTTTTTCCCTAGACTTTCCTCATAATTGTCTCAGTTGTTGTTTGCCAGCACCTGGAACACTGCTGCTTAAAATGTCGAGGCATTTCTTGTGTTCTTCAGTATAAGAAACCACAAGCAATGACAAATCCAACCATCAGCCAGTCTTTTATCATTATGCAGCATTATGAAAATCATCTCTCCATTTTGATAGGCTAGTGGTGCCACTGATTGTACTATTCTCTGGCAGTCGGCGCCAGACTTATGATTCTTTAAACCACATAAAGATTATCTTGGTTTCCTTTCAGCTGCGTAATTTTTTTTTTTGCCACTTGCTGCAAGAAAGCGGAACTACCTGGCTTTCTACCTTCAAGTATCCTATCAGGCTTACTTTCTTGTAGGAACTCAAGACACCCTTTTTTGCGGCAGTGAACAACAGGGGTTCAAATGGCTAAGATGAAACATGAAAATCTCCTTGAAACTGTAAAATGTGACTCCTCTGCTGCAATGCTGGATCCTGCTCTAGATCTAAAGATGAAGTTGTGCCTCTCGCTGTAAGGAAGGTCCATGTCTCCATAACAAAATGGTAGTGGGGACCTTGAGGTCTTTAATTTATCTGTGCTCACAGGAACCCTGGGAAGCCAAGGGCTGCTGCAGTATTTTAGAGATAAGGACAGAGAAAGATTAAGGCATTCAGGTAGCTTGGGAATCTGTTGCCCTCAAGGGCCCACACTCCTCTTTGGAGGTTTTGGGGATCTTGTGGTAGAGCTCTGGACCTCCTGCATCTGTGGACGGTTGGAGTAATGTTGCTGCACGCTGCAGCTGGTGTTGCACCTCCAATGGATGACTAGGTAAGGGCCATAACTCCTGCACATATCAGGATGGTGCAGTGCCAGTGGCCTGTCAGCCCCTGCTGTGAGGTGTGCCTTGGAGATAGGAAGTCTGCAGGCTTCCAGTAATGCACAAACAACAGTCCTGCAGCAGAGATGGCTGCAACAATGCTCAGGGCAATCTCTGATCCACAGGGACATGCAATTCTCCAGGAGACATTCTGTCTGCTCGGAGCAGGTAGTGGGGAGAGAACCAGGCTTTCTGCTGCTAGTCTGTCCAGACTGCCTCAGGGGATCAGCAGCTAATACTTTCCCAGGGTAACATTTATTCACTATTAAGAACCTGGGAGATTTCGTGCAATCATGTCATCTCGCGTTGTCTGGCAGGATATTACAAATAATTAAAGTGTGTTTTGCATGTAAAATGCAATGGCAGATCTGTGGCAGTATCATGACTTATTTGTAAAAAACAAACAAAAACCCCTGTGATGGCTGGAATCACCTTGCAATAGTAACACAACTGTTTCTTTAGGGCCTTCTTCTGCCCACTGGACTTGGTCTCTTTTGGAGCTGTTTAAGTACTTGGGGTTTTCAAAAAACTTCTGGCAACTTTCTTTTGTGTTGTGGTTAAGCAGATGCATTTACTGCCAGAGGGCAATAAAATTAGTCAGTAGCAAATAAGGCAACTGTTTATCTTACTTGAGGTCTGCAAAGTGACTAAAACTCAAATTGACTTTAAGTGGACATAGTTTGTGTGATAAAGTTGCTTCTGGATCCCAAATCAACTTAGCATCTCTTCCTAGTTTGAATAGCAAGAGCCTGAACTTCACTTGGTTATCTAGCATAACATACCAGGATTAGAACTGGGCAACCCAGTTCAGAAAATGGTCAAACACTATGGAAAGCGTTTAAAAATATGGTCTAATCCAAGGATTTAAAATCTGTGTTTGAAGTTAAGTGCATTGCAAAATTGTTAGGAACTGGGAGTTCCCCTCGTTTTAGTTGCTGGATGCTGAATATCTTGCAACGGCAGATAGTGAATAAGACAATTTTCTTGAATTGGTGCCCGAAACTACTAAGTCTGTGAGGACTCCCAGGAAACCCATCCAAGGATTTATCTGAGAATCAGCACATCATGAGACCCTCTGGGAGCCTTCCTTCAGTCCTTCATAGATTGTAAGACTCCAGCCAGCTGGATGTAAGTCATTAAAGCTCCTTATTCTATCCATTAGTACACTCATTAATATTTCTCAGTAACTTGGGAGACAACATTTCTCATGCCAAGCTTAGAAAAGTTTTCTTTTCCATCTAATTTTGACCTAGAGACAGCTGTAAGGACCAAAACTTACCACTGAGTGGAAGAAAAACTTTTACAAAACTTAGGTTTGCATAATCTGTCATTCTGGGCAAAGAAGTAAAGGCACTTTGCTTTAGAGATTAAAATTTTCTGTTTTAAAAGTTTTTGACTGTGGGGGTATTTAGCTTTTGTCATTGGGCTCTGTGTTCCTGTCTGAAGCTTATTCGACTACTAACAGTAAAACAATGAGCTTTTCACAGCAGGGCTCAAAAAGAAAAACAAAGAAATACAGAGAAAGACTTCTGGAACCTTAGGAACTGGATAAACATGGTACTAAATTGTTCATCTAATCTAGAAATGAGTACCAGCAGAAGACAGCCAGCTTAAACACAAATAATTGCTTTTGGGCAGAAAATCAGAATCTCAGAATCACAAGGGACCTCTGGAGGTCTTCTTGCCCACCCCAACTGCTCAAGCAGAGCAACCTAGAACCAGTTGCTCAGGACCATGTCCAGATGGCTATTTAATATCTCCAAGATGGGATGCAAGTTTTCTTCCATTGCACTTGTATAGCTGTACACACATAGACATATTTATATAATTTTCTACTTATATGAATATAGTTTATATATGTGCATTTATGTATATAAACTATCATATATGTATATATGATCATGTATTTTAACAGCGACATCTGGGTGCTCAGCAGGAATTTGAGGACTTGCATTTACAGAGATACTCTGTGAAGTTAAGGGAAAAAACCCCTGAACTATTTGATTCCACCAACAAAAAACACTTTAGTGCTAAAACAGCAGGAGCACTAATTGCTGCCTGAAAATGGTGACATTGTTACTGTTCTTAAAGCAAACAGTAAGTGGTGGCTCCTCATCACTTACCATGCTATAATTTAGCCTTGAGGTCAGAGGTTAAACATTTACTTTTTGCTCTTGGCCATACATGAGAAAACTCATTAAGTGGATTTTTTTTTTTTTTTTTTTTTTTTTTTTTTTAAATAAAGTTCTTTCATTCGTAAGAGGAGTTTGTGGGAGAAGAGAATCAGGGGCAGCAGGAAGAGACTCGGAGCGCTGCAGGGTGTGCACTGTGCTGCCAAAGTCAATATTCCCTTTTGGTACACAAAACAAGGAGCCCTCAGGCTCCAAAACCAAGTACAAGAACCAACTTTCTGCAGATTTTTGTTCTAGCTTTTCATCTGGGATGTAGTGTTTTAGTTCTGGCGTGCACAGCAATGCCACTGCAATTTGACTTTCTCTTTGGTATCTTCTACCAACTTGGGTATTTATGGCTGATCAGAGGTTAATTATTTCTCTTCTCTCGGTTTCCCTTTTTGCGTTGACAGTCATTGAAAGCTCAGTAGCACTCTTTCTTGGTAAAGTCTGGATAGTGCAGGACTAGAGCAGTGTTGTAGTGTGTCTGCTGAGTCAAGCCATCTAATCAAAGAAGACAGCATGATATGGCCAGAGGGGCTGAAGTGAGGATGGGATGGAGGTGGCCCATGGAGACAGTCCAGGCTGGAGAAAGTGCATTGAATCCCATGTATTCCAAACTTTGCTTCTTGGAGGCCTCTCTTGGGGCACTCTGGGGCCCCGTTGCTGAAGGAGTGGAGGGTTGCTAGGCCCCTGGCACCTTGCCCAGTTAAATCTGGTGTGGAGGGTGTCTGATAGCTTCAGCTAAGAGACTGATACTGCTGGTATTACAATTGCAGCCACATTTCCTCCAGTGCATAGCAGCACTGGGAATGATAAGCAGAGCCTCTTCTGCTTGAAATCTCCCTTCCTACTGTGTCCATCCAAAGCTTTCCAGCCCTGGTAAGCATGTTCTCAGCAAGTGAGCTTGGTGGGAGCCCATGAGGCCAACAGTGGCTGACAGAGAGGCTTCTGACAATGCTGCCAAGCCAGGACAGGGACTTTTCTGGCATTCCAAGTCAAATTCCCCTTATGGATTCTATACAACTCTTGGTACAAGCAAAACTCAGAGGATTAAAATACACATCTCTTCTGCCTATGCCTCCTTGCGCTCATACTCCTTCTCCAACATCGTATGCACCTTTCTTCCTCTGCCTCAGCTCAGAACTCCTTGTTCTGCTGGGGCTTCTGCATAGCTGAGGACTTCAAAGTCTTTGCTTAATTTGTGTTTGCACTTTTAAGTAGTGAATGAAGGTGTTAGGCAGAGGCAGGTTCTTTCGAAGTATTTGTGTATAAACATGAAAGTTACAACCTTCTGCTCCTTGCTCCTTTCATCTTTTCAGGCTCACAGATAAAATGCAGTTGGGTTTGTGAACTTTACAGAAAGTTTTATTGAGTGACTCAGACTCAGAAGTTCTTCTGCTGAGCTCCTTTTCTCTTTCTCCATTCCTTTCCTTTTGTTTTTTCTTCCTTTTTCTTCTGCTTCTTTTGTTGCTTTCCCCCATTTAACCCTTTTCAGCACTAGTTTCATATGGTTTCAGTGGACATCTTATCACATTGTTGTTTTGCAGGACATCAGGGCTGTGTACCTGTTACAGACCCCAAATCTATCCACTGCACAGCCCCTGTCACCTCTAATGTGGGCAAAAAATTGTGGAAAATGGATTATTCCAGTATCGTGTTGCCAGTTTATGTCCAGACTGACGTTAGGAGAGGTACTAAGGATGTCTCTCCATTGACAACAGAGAGCACAAAAGATTAAAATACTCAATTTTCAGACTTCTTTCCCACATGTTTTGAGGGGTATTCAGGCTCAAGAAATATTTCAACAAAAAGGTGGGAACTGGAGCAGGAATGGCAGTGATCTATCACAAAGAGAGATGCCTTTGAACGCTGCCATATCATCCAGCAACAGAGGAAGAACTTCTGCTCCTTCAGGTTCCCAGCAGGTTCCCAGCTTCCTTTTCTTTGTCACTCTTCAGGTAGTTTAGTCTATTTACACCAAGTTTCATTTCTTGTATTGATACCAGTAAAAAGTAACATTGGTATGTAAAATAGCACCAATAATTTCAACTGTTGTCTCATACATTTCTAGGTTACAGTGCCCAAGTAACTGTAACGAAGATGTTAATGATAAAACCAGAGGTAGGATCAAGGACTCCTGAGAATTTGTGCTTTACCCACTAGATATAGAGCAGCTGTAAATATGTAGGTCAGTGACATATGATATTTATTTTGCTGAGCCATCCATTAATCCAAATTTTCTTTTAATCTTCGCACTGAAATCAGAGTAATGAACACCCTAGTTACAACTACCTTCTTTTTGGGAAAAGAGCTAATTATCAGTCACTAGGACTTCCATGAGTGAATCACTCTAGTAACTTCCAGGATGAATCCCATATGTGTACAGTTTTTATGGAAATCTGCATTATTTGCTTGACTTTACTTATGTGTCAGCTTGAATCTGTTAATTTAACTGATGAAAAATTGTGCTCATGCAGCTGTTTGTCTTCCAGTACTCAGTCTATGAAGTATTATCAAAAATTTGCTGTTTCAAAGGTTATAAAGAACATAAGACCTTGAGGTATGCTTTTACTTTATTTTTTCTAATGTTGAAAGCAGTAGCTATAATTTAACCTTTCTGTGCCTGAAACAAAGCCTGCTGAACTCCATTACAATGACTTCAATGGCTTGACTCACAGTGCTTAGTCTGTACGTGGAGACAAAATACATCCTAACATCCTAATATCCTGCAAAATGATTAGCCCTTCTATGTGATTGCTAATGTGACATTTACACATAGACATCTCTATAGTTTCCTGAGATTAAGATACTGGCCACACTGACTAGACTGGGCCAAGGATATAGGTTATCAGGTGGAATTTGCAGCTCTTTCCTTTAAATGAGTATTTTAATGAGGATTTTCCTTGTTCAGATTCTATCCACTGCCTTGGAAAAAAGTGCAATGCAAGCTTTCTTTTGAGGTTCACAAAGATTTCCTTAAAATTATGGTCAGATAGTTGCAAGCAATGAAATTGTCATTTCCCAGGTGACAGAAGGCAACTTCTTGCATATGTTTGTGCAGACTATTTCCAGAAAAGGTTGTTTAAGATAATCCATTTTATTTTGCGTTGCAAGATGCTGAAAGCACAGTAGCTTTCAATTTCTGCAGTTCAGCTAAGGGCAGATAAGTTCTTTAAATATGTATTAGTATCAGTATAAATTCGATATACATTAATATCAAAAATGGTTGCTGATTGCTTGGGACCTCTGACCCTACCTTTGCTAACCAGTGATACAGAAACCTTAGAAATCTGAGTTTGTTGCTGAAGGGAATGCACTTCAGATGCTTTTTCCCGTTCAGGTTTTTGAATTCATCATGTTGCACTTTGCTGGAAATCTTCTCTGTGGTCTCTGGGGGCTGGTGCAGGCAGAATCCGTCAGCCTATAGGACAATGTGAGGGTCAGCTGAACAGCTCCCACTTCTTGTGAAGCCCACCTCCTCCCCAGCTTCACTCAGCATCTGGACAGCAACCACCCACATGGGGCACATGAAAGGATTAAGGCCTTAATGACAATTTTTAAATGCTGTTATTAAATGGGGACTTCCATCCTGTAGAACACTTGAAAAATAACATTTGTAAAACTGCTTCCTGAGCAGTATATTCCCTTTTCCATTATCTCATCTATTTGTATGCTATTAAAAATTCTTCTTCCTTTCTACTCAGTCTTTGCTTGAGCAGTTCAACACTGATTCATGATTCTGTGTTTTGTGTTGTCAAGGTTTTACTTATATTTAAAAAAAAAAGTATCTCAATAATTAATTACAGATAAATTATTGACAAAGCAGCAGCAGATGCAGAGGAAGAGTGCTCTCTATCTAAGAGAGGCTTTTCAAACAGATATCTTTGCAATATCACAGATATATATTTTAATATTCAGTTATCAGAAATAAATCATGCTTGTCTAGCATTTGATGCTTCATGCAAAAAGTTAACATTTCCTCTCAAAGTATATCCATAACCAATGTGCACATCTGTTAAAAATATCTCCCAAAAGAAAAATATATTAATGTATACAGACTGTGCTGTGAAGAAGTCCTGCATATTTGGGAAGCCCAGCTTTGCTATCAGAGAAACTAAGTTAACAGCAGACATAATTTTGCAGTTCTCTGCTTGTTTGAAAATGCTTACAGAATCTGAATGTTCACATATATTAGTAGCAGCTCTGGAGTTAATTCAAGAAAGTTCCTGAAACATTGATGCCTGCTGAAAGAATATTTAGCCAAAGTTTTCAGTGTCTTTTCTGCTGCAGAAAGCGCTCCTACTGAGCTTAGTGCATTCCTGTTCATCTCTAAACCTCAGTAAGGGTTTGGATACCCAGTTTAAGTCCAAGGTAATGCGAGTTATGCTAGCTCCTTTGTGAGTCAGTGACTCAAGGAATGGTTCGGGCTGGAAGGGGCCGCTGGAGGTTACCTCTAGAAGTTGTGCAGCCCAACCTCCAGCCCCAAACAGGGACATCTCTAAGAGCAGATTATGTTGCTCAGAGCTTCAGGCTTAGGATGGAGAGTCCACAGACTCACTGGTCCTGTGTTTCAGTGGTTAATGTCTTTCACAGTGAAGATTTTTTCTTTATGCCCTTGTGATCATTGTCCCTTATTCTTTCCATGTGCTTCTACAAGAGGAGCCTGGCTCCTTTTTCATGATTTCTTTTCAGATAGTGGAAGACAGCAATCAAATTGCTCTTTAAGCTTCTCACCCCCAGACTGAATATCCCCTGTGCTTTCGGCCTCTCCACATGCAGTGTGTGCTCCAGCCCCGAACCATGCTGATGGCCTTTTGCTGGGCCCTCCCCAGGTTGTCAGCAAACTGTGTTACACCTTATATGTGCCACATACATACAGCTGCAGGTGTGGACTTTTACTGCAGTTCAAGTGACACAGCCAGGTATGTCTGAGCTCTGAGCAATGGTGGCCAGATTCAGAAACATATATACCTTTTTCCAGATCTCTGAATAAGTCTGTATTATTTGTTCTCTGTTCTTTCACATCTCTGCAGAGAACTGGCTTTGAAGGGCTAACTGTGGCAGGGAGAGTCTTCCTTTTTAATATGACTGTAAAATATTTAAGAATTTAGATTAGGGAAGTAATTTTAGGGCCTAGTTCAACATTTCATCTCTCCTCATGAAAACCAGTCTTCAGAGAGCTGCTCCAAGGCCCAGGGACGCCAAAAAGAGTATTTCCATTGACTTTTGTCTGCTTTGTTTTCTGCCCTAAAGAAAATCCAATTTTCAACTAAGCTATCAACTGCATTTGGCATAAAACATGGGCCAATTTCACATCTCGGCTACCTCAAGAAAAGACGACTCCAAGGCTGAGTTTCTGTTTTCATGAAGAACAGCATAAAAACCAGGCCCCTTGTTAGCAACACAAAAAGCTCTGTATGGGGAAATGACCTGTCTTTGAAATGGCACAACTGATATTTTAGCCTCAGGATCCTTTTCTCTTCTAAAGGTCACAGCACAATTTTAAACCCAGAATATTGCAATGCATTTAAATATCTGAAATCTAGGGTAAACAAGATCTACTAATGTAAAACAGAAATGAAGAAATCACATCTACCTTCCTGATGCCAGAATTGACTCATCCCAGGAATACCAATTTCAATCAGTGGGAAAATGAAACCAGCCTTTCAGTGTCATGACCTTGGATTTAAGACCTTCTTGTCACTGCACAGATGGTTGATAGCCTCTACAACAAAATGAGTTGCTTAGAGGATGAGAGGAGAGCTGTGGATGTTGTTTATTTTAACTTTAGGAAGTGACTTTCAACACTGTTCTCCATTAGGTCCTCAGAGACCAGCTGATGAAGTATGGGGCCAATAAATGGAAATGCCATGGGGTGAAACTGGCTAAAAGGCTGGATCCAGAAGGGTGAGACCAGCAGTACAAAGTCCACCTGGAGTTCAGCACTAGTAGTGTACTCTAGGGGTTGATACTGGGTCCTATGCTGTTTAATGTTTTCATTAATTACTTAGGTGATGGGACAAAGTGTACCCTCAGCAAGTTTGCAGCTGATACAAAAGTGGCAGGAGTGGATACACCACATGAATGTGCTGCTGTTCAGAGGGACTGAAGAAAGGGGTAGAGAAATGGGCCAACAGTTATCTCATGAAATTCAACAAAGGAAAAGGCAATTCCTGCCCCCCTGGGAAACATAACCACACGGACCAGCACAAGCTGGGGGATGACTGGCTGGAAGTCAGCTCTGCAGAAAAGGCCACGGTGGTCCTGGTTGATACCAAGTTTAACATGAGCCAGCAATGTGGTCTTGAGGCAAATAAGGCCAATGGCACCCTGGGCTGTGTTAGAAAGCGTGTTTCCAGCAGGTCAAGGGAGGTGATCCTTTCCCTCTATTCAGCACTGCTGAGACATATCTGGAAGACTGAGATCAGTTCTGGGCTCTCCAGTACAAGACAGGAATGGACATACTCGATTGAGTGCAGCAAAGGGCTATGAAGATGGTTGGGAGATTGGAGTATCTGTCACATGAGGAGAGGCTGAGAGACCTGTGTTGTTCAGCTTGGAGGTGAGAAGGCTCAGGGGATCTTATTGGTGTGTATAAACACCTGGTGGGAAGAGTAAAGAAGATGGAGCCAGTCTTCTCAGTGATGTCCATTGACAGGGCAAGAAGAAAAGGGTAAAAACTGAAATACAGAAAATTCCATTTAAACATAAGAAAAAACACTTTTACTGTGAAGCTGGTTGAACACTGGCACAGGCTGCCCAGAAAGGCTGTGGAGGCTTCATCCTTAGAGCTGTTCAAAACCCAGCTGGGCACAGCCCTGAGCAACCTGCTGCAGCTGACCCTACTCTGAGCAGGGATCTGGACAATCTACGTCGGGGCATGCCCACCTCACCCATTCTGTGATGCTTTGGTTAGAGTATACAAACGATTTTTGCAAGACACATCAAAGAAAACAGTATGTTATGTAATGTCAAGTATCATCAAGGCCACTAGGAACTGATAAACCCTGAATACTACTTTGAGAGAAATTCAGAGCAAGACTTCACTGTAGCTGAGAATGTGTTTATAACACAAAATTAGGATGGGCACATGTTAATTGCTCTCCACCGAAATGTAGGCTTTTTTTACAAAGGTTTTTATCTGAGGAAAGGCATCTTCATTAAAGCACTTGAACCTTCAAAACATGCCAGTCATTTAATCTGTAAGATGGTAAAACCAGCAAATCACTCTCATGACTATTTCCTTACTAAAAAATCAATGAAATTGAAACTACCTCAGTATGCATGTATTGACTTTTATTCTTAATGCTGATTTAACTGTAAAGGCCTATTAAAATAGAGATCAAACCATCTACCACGGAGTTAGCTTAGCTCTGTAAAAGCATACAGTGCTTAGAAAAGAATTTAAGAAAATGATAGAAAGTACAGGTTTACAATGCGATTTGTGATGGAAGTGTAATGGGTGCTCATTGTACTAAATCCTGCTGAAAAGAAAAAGACTCGGACTTTGCCTGGAGAGAGAACAGGATGAAAGACAAAGTTTTATTGCACTTTTGCCTGACAGAAGGTGAATAACTGAGTCACACCAGAAGTTTGAATCAGTATTGAATATGAAAGATGGATCTGAGTCCTAATCTGATGTCTTCATCATAAAACAGTCTTTCCTCGTGCTATACAGAGAGGGGGATAAGCTATATTCCAAATAACCTCTGGACTGTGCACTTGAATTAGGGAACATAAAGGAGCGAACACCACCACGTGAGCAGCCATGGAGTGGCATGAAGATAGATGGTGTCTGGGATGAGACGGGGCTAAAAGAACAGAAGAAGCAATATGGTTTTTTCCATTGCAGTGAGTCATGTAAAGCAGGAATACACACATAAACTGGAGATTTTTTCCTTTCAGTTGCCATAAAGAAGCAGTCATGGCAGCTGCACAGTTAAAGCAACCTGAACTCCTCTCATGCGTAGGGAACAATTGTTTCTTTCTTGCAGAAGGAAATACACACACATGTGCATACACACACACTTAAAAATGGTTTAAAAATGTCATATTTAGCTTCCTGGCTAGTTGGACAATTCTCTTCAAAAATAGCTCTCATGACTGCAGGCTGGCAGAGCTGTTCCTGCCTTGATTTAAATGGGAAAACTCAATTAGAGTTTGAATCTGTTGCACTGAAATGGAATTGCCTCTTGCAGGCAGAGCTTGGTCACGGACATGGAGCAGCATGAGTGAGAGGGTTTGGGAGAGGAAGAGGCCATGCCTGTGTGAAGGGCAAGTTGCGGGGGGCTCTGAGCTCTCTGGGACAGGGATTTTCCATGTGCTGTCTCTCTGGAAAGGAAACGTCATTGCTCTTCTCCAAACATGTTCAGGGAACGGCTGCTTCTTCCAGGCTTTTGCTCTCCAAACCCTTCCATGCCTGATGAGCCCTGCTGGGTCTGGGATTGTCAGGGACTAGGCACTGAGCAGCTCACAGGCACAGAGTGACTTGTTTCGTGAGGACGATCTCCTTTTACTTTGCCTCTCTGGCCTTGAACAAATGTCCACCCTTCCCCAGGCTCTTTCCCTCAGGTTTAAGGATGCCATTTGTGCTCCTGTAGTCTAGAAATATTTGTGAGGATATTGGCTAGGCTGGAGTTTAGGCACTGGCAAAATGTTTGGCTTTTTGGTGGCAGGTTCACCACAGGAAACTCCCCTGTCCTTGTCCCTCCCAGTGTCCCATAGCAGTCCTGTGTCCCTCCTCACTGCCTCCACAGCAGACTGTTTCCAGCCATGAGGGGAGACACTTCAATACTGCCTTTGCTCCTGGAAGCCCTGAGCTGGCCTCTGCATTTTTCTCATCATTGTGCATTGAGATGCATGTCTAGAAATCACCGATTCTCCCCCTGCCTTTCTTGTCTGGGATCTCAGCCTGAGCCTTAGTTTCCATTTGCTCTGTAAGTTGTCTGTGTTAAACTGCTTCTCATAAATAGCAGCTTCCAGCACGACTTCTTTCATCTGTGGCTTGTATTTGTGTGTGAGAGGGAGAAAACAGGTCTAATTTACATTAGAGCAGCTGGCTCCTCTGGTCTGCCACCTGGAGACTTGGCCGATGGGTAATGTGTGTCTGCAGACAGGCTAGACCTTTGCTCCCCACGGCTGTGCCTGTCTGCACTTGTCACCCTGTGGCAGGGGGCAAACGTACCCATTGACCCAACACTTTGGGACCTGCTGGACACTGTTAGTGGATGTTACAGGTTGCAAAGAGGATGCACAAGTCCTAGCAGTGCAGCAGGCTTCAGTAATCCTCTTGCAAAACCTGCAGTGCAGAGATTTAAGTGTGATCATAGAAGCTAATCAGGAAAATGACTCGTGCATGGGTAGGATGGGGCGGTGGGCAGGCAGGGCTCAGGTTTGCTCTGATCCCCTGCCCTACCCTGACTGCGCTGTTTCGTAGTCTGGTTACGAGCCTCTGGCTGGAGGTGTTATACATACCGTATGGCCATTTGCCCAGGGGAGGAACGGTGATAGCGATCAAACATTTGTACCGAATAACTGTTGTCAGAGACCCTGTTGCAGAAGGGGCATTTAGGTGTTCCTTCAGGTGTGTTGTGTATAGGTGAGACCAGATGGAGCTGAAAGAGTTTGGACAGCCAGGTCTCAGCCACACGCTCGGGGGAGCCCTGGGTAAAGGTTAGTGCCCTGCACTGAGATGCAGTTACAGCCCATCTGTCCTCTAAGCAAATGCAGGTTAATGCTTTTTAAAGCTCTTCACTGCAGGCTCCTGCTGCTCTTGCATGCACGTATGGATGCATGTGTGTGGTCTGAATTGAGGTGGTGTGGCGTGTACCCAGGTTACCCTGTCGTTGACATGGGGCAGTTGAAGTGCTTGTGCTGGGGCAGGCCAAGAGCATTTGACAAACTGTGATAGTTACTGCAATAGCACTCTCCATACTCCAAGGAGATACTTCAGGGACTTTTGCCTGCTACCTGTTTGGTTTGGTTTTTTTTTTGGTAGGTTGGAATTTTCTCTGTAGTCGGTTTCAAAAGAACAAAGGAGAGTGTTTGGAAAAAATGCCATATATGAATTCTGATCACACTGTTGTTGGCAAAGGCAAGGTCAGCTAGCAAGGCAAGAGCCATGGCTGTGTGACATGGGGGAATTTTCTGAGGAGGACATTCACAACAAGGTTATTTGGTATCTGTGAGACTTTTGCAGGAACAGGGAGAACCCATCAATATTAAATCTGTGATGGCACCAGCAGCTACCTGATGTTTCCAGGGCTGAGTAGGGCCCTCAGCAAATATCAGAGCTTGTCAGGGAGAAGGGGAGATCATTCTCACTGGAACAGATTTGTGATACAAGCAGGGAAATTTTCTGGAAAGGTCTCGTGAGAAAAACTAACTGAGTCACGGTGGCAAAAGGGTGAAGGTGAAGGACCACCTCATAGCTGAAGTTGTGGCTCCTGCAGCAAGAGCAGTGACTGCAGCACCTGGGAGAAACCTCAGGATGGGAGATGGTGATGGGGAACAGGCCTGAGAGGGAACTGGTCCTGCTCGTGCACTGCAGACACCAGCCACATGGCCAACTCTGCCTGCAGCCAAAGTTTTAATGATCTCAGAAGAGAAACAGGTAAAATGAAACCAAGTGCTTTGCCTGCTTTGAGATTCTTTAGAAAGAGGTATATATGACTCAAAAGAGAGGGCAAGCACTTCCAACACGGCATGTCTGTAAAGTACATCACCCCCCAGGGCAGGTCTTCTGTCTGCTCTGTTGCCCTAGGCCAGCAGCATTTCCCCAGCTAATGCTGCAGAGACGCAACCTGGTCCCCCAGCCAAGCTGAATGAAGAAGTGGGGGCAGCTGGAGGCAGGGGAAGGGAGATGTCATTCTCATGCTGGGCCCACTGACACGAGGTGCCACCAGCCAGTGGTCAGCAGCTGTGGCAGGTTCAGAAGGACCAGGTGAAGAAAAATCCATTGCAGAGTGGAGTGGCATGTGGTGTGCAGCCACAGAGCCCTCTTGTGTTGTTTGCAGACCAGACAGAACAACAGTCTTTTCCTTTCACAAGACCAAGGAGGGTAAAAAATGAGTGGCTTAAAGTCCCCCCCGCTTAGGAGTTTTCAGTTTCTGGGCGTTTCTAAAAGGCAAGAATGGGAGAAATGAAATGATCCAAGTCTCCCTTGTCTGTGGGAGGAGGAGATATATTCTGCAAGACTTCTAAAGAGCCCTGCACCAGGAGAAAGGATTTACTCTGGAGCTGTTCCCATGGTGTTACCTGTTATTAATTGGTTGATTTTCCAGACAATATTATAACTTCCTGCAGAAACCCAAGCCACAAGAACTTGTTGTTTCAGCCAAAAGAAATCTATAAAAAAATTGTTTTTCTTACAAAAATCCTGTGGGTTTTTTTTTTTTTTTTTTTTTTTTTTTTTTTTTTTTTTTGTGGAAAAGATACTGTTTTCCAAAAGTTAAGGGGAAAAAAACACCCTTTGGCTGAACTGTCAAGTCTCTGAAGACTAAAAAGTTCAGGCATCCTTCCTTCAGGCAATATTAGAGCCACAATGGGCTGTTACACCTCAAGTTTTTTATTCTGACCTGTATGATCATTGCTACAAAAGGAAAAATGGTTAGTGGAGAAGAAGAAAGCAGACAAGGTTTTACCAGGCACCTTTTTCTTTTATAAAATAGGAGTTATATTTACTCCCTTCTGTAGTGCTCTATGCTTTTCTCCAGCTCCTGCAAAACACCTGTCTCTGCCTAAGTTTAGGGCTGCAAATAACCCCCTTCATTGCAATCTCCCTTCAAGGGAAGCCACCTTAGGCACAAGGGCTTTGTGCAGTGGAGGCTGATAAATTACTAGGGAGCCCTGCCCCAGTGGAGTCCCCTGGGAAACAATACTGTCTTTCCCTGGCAGTCATATGTCATTGGACAGGTTCCCAGAAACCACAAGCAGGTTAAATATTACGGGTTTGTTTTTTTTCCTTACAATGGCACAGGTATGCTTGTCTCTGTTTGTTTTTCATGGTTTCAGAAAGTGTAAAGCCAGAAAGGACTATTAGATCATTTTAATTTGCTCACTGATGGTTTTGTGTAAAGTCTTCTTTTGACTACACATTAATCTCCAGCAGATACCACCAGCAAGGAAAAAAGATGCCATCAAAGCTAAGAATGCTTTAGAAGCTAAGAAAGCTACTGTGGGAGTAAAAAAAAGGGTGGAAAACGCTTATGAAAATATGACCCATGCTGCAGAAAAAGGTAAATATTGTCCTTCCCTTTCTCTGCACTAAATTACAATGAATCTGAACAGGGAGAAAATGATTTCCTGCATTCAGATCCAATGGTCTCCAAGACCCTGAGAATACAAACAAGGACCATACCACTCAATCATCCAAAGACAGTGCAAGGGAGGTCTTGTTTTCAATCATGTCCATAAACGGCAAACAGAGCTGAGTGTCAGAATCTCTTCTTTTCCTATTTATAATTCTTGAATAGACTCTTCTTGTATATGTCCAGTATGTCCACAGGGGGTTAGGAGGAGGTTATGAGAGGTTAGGAATCTGATGTGTGTTTGGAATTTCCTATCCACTAAAGTAGCTTTTCCTAATAATTCAAGATGTTGTCAAATCAAATAAAATCATTCAGGTGATGATGCTATGTGTGTGTCATCTTCTATTTGAATAATGTATCCTGTATTTTGGCTGCTTTGGATTGGATTTTTGATAACAATTTCTTTTTCTCTACATTGCTGCCAGCATGTATTGTGCTATTTGATCTCAGTGTTGGCAACAGAAATGTAAGAAATAGGACCTGTTTTAGTGGTCCCTGTAGTTTACACTGATGACACTTTTAACCTAAGCTGTTGCATTAGCACCTTACCGAAATATTTGGATTGAAATGATTTTATTTTTTTTTAAAGATCTTCCCTTCAAAATTTAAGTTAGTTAGTTCATGAAAATATTTTTACTCATTGCAGGTTTGGGAAATACTGCATTATTTCTGAACGAAGCTCCTGGGTCTCTTTCTTCCCCGTCCTCAAAATGTGTGTTCATAAAAGACTGGAAAGTATATAGATTTGAAAAACATTCGAAATAGCAGTGTGTTACAACGTGCCTTTTTGGTGTTGCGTTATTGAGCCAAGACAAACAAGGTGCTACCCAGAGCACTCCCTGGTATAGCTCTAGTTATGCTTTTTGATAGGAGACAGATCCTTAGCCTGGTCCGTGCTAGATACAGTTAATATTTCATCCATTTACTGATTCCCCTTCTCATTGTCTTCTTGTAAAGCCACCCCTTCTCCTACTGAGTGTAATTGAATTGTCTGTCTGTATTAGGTTCTTAGGTTCACCATATGCTCTCAGTCTAATATTATTTATTTGAGATTAACCGTAACAACACCAAGAGCAATGCAAAGCCTATAGGAGCAATCACAGAGCACCTTGTTAGGTCAGATGGTGTTGTAGCCATCCTGAAAGGTATCAAGTGGGTGTTACAGACACTTACATATTCTTCATCTGTTGAATCTGAGGAAAATTTAAGGAAGTGCTACGAGATGATCCCTAAAGCTTTCCAGTCTAGAGAAAGATAGAAGTGTCATTGAAACGGACAGTCAGGGAAAGAAGCTGAAGTGCCTATGCTGTGATTCTCTGATGTAAGCTAAACCTGTAAAAATGGCACAGATTTTTCAGGATTTCTGTATGAACATGAATTTTATTTCTCTGATCCTACTCATCTCTGTCTTGGGAATGTTTTCATGGATTACTTAAAAAAGGGGTGTTATTTGCAAGCTATCTATGGTTGTTTCATGTTACCCTTGCCAGAAGGTGTCTCACTTGCATGGTCATTGCAAGAAACTGTAGGTTCGTTTACTGTCTATGAGTAGGTGTAGAGAGTATGTTTAGGTGCATTGCATATTGCTAGTTTGGTTTAAGACGATGTATTGCCGCCAGTCAGCAACATGATTAAGAGAATATATTAACCTAAACGGGTTATTGTGCATGCAAGGCTTGAATAAGCACAGCAGATCTCATATGTTAGTTAGCAGCAGAAATATTTGTTCAAGTAGATTATGTTGAAAAGAGATAAAGCCAACAAGAAAAAAGGGAAAAGATAAAAGGAAGATGAAAGAAAAAACTGACTGGTGAAGGGGGAGAAGGTACTCAAGTACTGGAGTGATTGGCAGAGCTGAAGGAGATGGGGGAAGATGGGAGTTTGTATATCAGAGAGAAACAGAACAATTGGGGAATACAGCCTGGATGGGAGAGGGGATGCCTGTGGAGGGAGGAGATCTCTAGATAGAGGAGATGGTGTAACAAGGAAAAGGGGAGCAAGTGTCTCAGGCTCCTGCTAACAGCTCTGCCAGTGGTCACATCCCTGGGTTGTGCTGGTCCCTTACCCAGCTGGATCCCATCTGCATGAGATGTTTTCCCAGGGCTGAGCTCTGCCCTGACACGAGGCTCTGTAGCTCCAATTACAAATTAATTAACTCAGTTGAGAATGGGAGATATGATGGAATGATGGGCAGAGAGAAAAACATAGCTAAGAAGTTGCTTTAATGAATTTGGCTTTCCTCAGTGAAGGTTTGAAGACATGAAAGATGTTTTCAAAGGAGCAGGAAAGTTTGCTTAAGGAATGGATTATTCAAAGCTTAAAAAGTGCTGATTACAAATTGCTCTGTGTATGCTTTAGGTTGTTAAGTGTAAAGAGCTCTTAATAACTAAGCTAATAAACTCCTCAGTGTTTCACCTTGATATTTTTATTTACATCTTCGGAAATATGCTGTCTTGCTGCATAAATAGAAAGGCATATTTTGTCTTGGAGCAAATAACAAACACACTCAAAGATTTCTTCAACGCAGCAAGAAGTGAGGGTTTTTTTCATTTATTTTATTGGCCTTTGGTATCTTTTGTGTTTCACATTGTCCACCAGTGAAGTGGACACAAACTTTGCCTGTATGATCTCTGTGGAGTATCTAGCAGATCCCTGATTGCATCCAAGTGACACATGAAACGTGCCAACAATGATGGCGGGGCGGGGGGCAGGTGCGTTTTTAAATGTGGGTTAGTTAAACTCTGTCCAGTTAACTTGACTCCTTGATTTCAAGGAAAGCTCTTGCCATCTTCTGTTTCAACACCAGTTCAAAAACTGAGTTGCAAATAAGATCTTTTCCTGAGAAGGTGAGAGTTTAAAGTGAGTTCCCTTTGTTTGCTGGGCAGAAAGATCTCTTGAAAAAGCTGTTACCCAGCTACTTTAATGCCTCTCCCCTGAGGCAGGCAGGACCTATTTTAGCTGTACTTATTGATCTGTGTTATGAAAACAATTACAATAGCATTCATGAGCCTTAAAAACCATAAGCAAAGGTAATATGCATACTTAATTCAATAAGTTTGGTGGGGGGTCTAATATGCCTCTTGGAGCATAGCTTGAGGAAATCATCTTGGTTTACACTGTGTGAGGAGACTCTGGTAATGTATCTAATAATAACAACAACAAAAATAAGGCTTGGCAAACTACCTGGTTTATATGGTGGTGCAAAATTTCTGCTGTCTGCTGTGATTCACACTGGCCTCGGCTTGCCCCAGACCCCCTCCAGCCCCACGCATGTGGGAAGAGAGGGAACAAGTGCTCCCCTGCCCACCTCCTTTCTATTGAGATGGCAAATACTTCAGGCAGGAACCTCCTCTGGCTGGCTCTGCACAGCACCCACTAGAAAGTAAGATCTCATTTCAGCTGGGGCTCTCAAGCACTGTAGTAGTACAAGTAACTTTATGTAATGATTTCATTTTGTTTCCAGTCCCGGGCTTTGTCCAGAGACTCACAGTGGAACTATTAGGCCTGTCTGGAATTGTTATGAACCTCTTCCCCCAAAAGTGATTTATCTGACTGAGGGTAATACAGTGTAATTGTACACCAGCCTCTGACTATTCTTCTAAGACAGCTCAGCTCCTGTCTCTCTGAAAACCCTCTCAAAATGAATAAAAACTGGACTGCTCTGAAAACAGCCACTGCCTCTTCAGGCTGGGCTGGTATTGTAGAAAGCAAAGGCATGCTGCCTGGATGCATATGTTGTGTACCAGCTCCTAATACCAACCTCCAGGGACCCCCTCAACTGCTCAGGGTGTTTGCCACATTCTCAGACTTCGACACCGTGTCATGTCGAAAATGAAAGGCCCAGGGAATCAAAAGTCCCCAGGACACCAGGAGCAGTGGCAAAATTGAGTGTATGTATGTATGTACCTCAGCCTATTCTGTTTTCCCCAGATTTAAAAATCTTCTCCTCCCCTTCAGAAAGGACTTTGAACCAGAAACGTTCAAAGGGGAATCATTTGGGTTTGTGTGCAAATGTACTGCACTGAGAGAACTGCACTGGGAAAGCATGGCCAGGTCTTACAGAGCCGATGTGGCTGATGAACAGCTGAATGACTGCAGCACCTTTCCAAGACCGTTGACTACTATGAGAGCCAGCTGGCATCACTGAATTGCCTCTCTCGGTGAAGAAGATAGTCATTAGACCAACCACTGCAATGTTGATGGGGTCTAAGCAATGGACCGAGCTGTACAAAGAGGCTGCTAGGAGCATCTCTAGCACAAAACAAGGGGGTGGAATGTGATCCAGTGACTGTCCAGGGAATAGCATTGTTCTGAACTACTCTGTGAATGAAACAATAGAGGGGATCAGCTTTGCCTTCCTGAAGGAAACACATGGCTCTTGATTTGAAAGGGATGGACTTCGAAAAACGTTCTGCAGCTGAGCTGAGAAAGACGGCTAGTGTTGGGCTTACCATCTTCTTTAACCTCCTAGGTGTCCGTGTTAAAATGTCTTTCATACCTCAGCTCTGAAAGCCCTCCTGTGCAAACACTGAACCTCTTTGGCACTGCTCTAACTTGAACCACCACACAGGGCCTATTTTCTGCTATTCAAGTGGTCTGCCCACAGGAGAGGATGGAGCCATCCCTGCTGGAGCTTATTCCAGCTGCTCTTCTCACCTGGAACTATCACCACTGCTGCACCATCCTGTGGCCAAAGCCCATGCTGGGAACTGCCAGTGAATGTCACACAGCAGATTGATGTGGCAAAGTGGTGGATTTTGGGATGCGACAGATGTATCCTGTCTCCTGGGCTTGCTGTCTGGCTGAACCTCAGAAGCATAAAGCAAAAACATGTTGTCTTCTTTGAGGCTTTGTAGGTTCAACATCCCAACTGCTGATAGCAAAAGTGACATAATTTTAGGCACTGAGAATGAGTAATTGCAAGTTCTTATTTTCTGCATAGATACTGTGAACACTAAACAGCTATTCAGGGGTATCTGGCTCCAGACAGAAATGAAGAAGACAAGCATGACAATGATCAGAAATGCATTTGTGGACAAAAGCCCAGTCATTAGATGAACTCTTTCTGTAACTAGTGGTCTTGAAATTGTGTAGCTTCAGTGAATTTTAAAACAGGTCTTTTCAGAGCATCCTCAAAATAATGGCCTCTGGCGAGAAAGTTCTTCATTTTCATCAGTACCCAGTGCTTGGCCTCAGCAACCCAGAAGTGTCCCTGCTTGATGTGCAGCAGGAGTACCATTCTACATTATGTGCCCATCAACACGGCCTGACTGATCCAGTCAAGACCCGTGTGTTTGTCCAGACAGAACATGTGAATACATGTGATAAAAAAATTAACATTTGGGCAGGACTCAAAAGTGCATGAAAAATACTAATTTTTGTTTCTTGAGTAATTTCGTACTCAAATTCTTGTACCCTGTTCCTTGTATGCAAGACTGCTTCCATGAAGTGGCTACTGGGCTATTGCCCAGTGGTCAACAAGGGGGAAGTCCGGCAGATGTGCTCTGTGCTGGTTGCTGTCTTCACCATCACTGAGAGACGGAGGCTACGCCATGCAGGGGTGTGTGGGTAACAACAAGAGAGACACTATGACAAATGTCTATGAAAGGATGTTCATACCGGCGAATACAGAGAGCATCCTTTCTCCCTGTGCCCCAGCCCTATACTAGATTAATGCCCTGTAAAATGCCCCGGTAGTTTTTGGGTTTTACTTCATACAAGCATCTGACAATGAACTGGTCCAACAATTGAACGCCATGCTCTGTCTCTTTCCCCTCCTTCTCCTCATCCTGCCTGTCTTTCGGTTTTTTGATTGTTTGTTTGTTTGTTTTGTTTTTTTTTTTCTTCTTGGCATGGGACATTTATCATATTTGGGATATAGATTTCTGGGACTACAAAAAGCAGAAGAAAACGATAAAAATGCGATTGGAGGCTCAAAGTTCAAAATCTTAAGCTTGGTCAAGGAAGCAAGTCTGGGTAATTAGTGACTGCCAGTGATCAGTTCTTTTGGCATTGAGAGGTATCTTAGTGGAACAGTCTCAGCTTTATAGCAGTTTAAATGTACCACCTCAGAAACACTTCAATACTGACAGGCATGAGCTATGTGCAAATTGGTAAAATCTGTCCATGTTTTCCCTGGTGTTTTTCTTGAGCGCAAGCATTTGTCCTGCTTTTGCTTTAGTTAGTCCCTCACAGTGCCACTCTGACAGACTAAATTAGGTGTCAGTAATAATATACTTTGTAAATGCACTTGTTTTGTGTGTACAGAAATTCTCCATGCTCAGGCTGTGATTGTTTTCCATGTCTATTCACTGCATGTAATTATATAATAATCTTTTAGAAATAAACATGAAATAGTGGCTAGATCTTAAACCACACCATTTCTCAGTTGTTACTCCTGGGATGTGACTGGCCAGCTAGTCCACAGGACAGTAAGTCTGCACCTCAGTCAAGAGCTAGAAATGTTTACTATGGGGGATAAGGAATGGCAATTAGCAATATAGTCTCTTTAGAGCTGATCTGTTTGTTTAGCAGAGCTGATCATAAAATGTAGGCACTGAGATCTTTTGCAAACATTTTCCTATGTGCTGGGTTTCTTAAGCTATATCCTTGAACAGGATACCCAAATCCTCTGTGCTGTCCATGTACCCCAGTTAGGGGACAAATTCAGTTCAAGCCATTTCCTTTTATCTGTTTGTGTGAGATACTTGGCACATTTCAGATTAGAGCCATCATGTGAATCGAAGGTCTAGGTTTTGAGCTCAAGCATGACTTCAACTTGCAAGATAACACAATGGGTGTCAAGTGAGATTTTAAGGTAAAAATGGACCTTTAAAATCTTTATAACATCAACCACATAATTTCTTTGGATTATTCTTGTTCAGAGTCCAGCAGGTCATGTCTTTATCAAGGCAGAGCTTCTAGATCTGCTCCTGTGTTAACCAGAATACCCCAAGAGACAGAGAGCTCACCAATTCCCTCTGCTAATTGTTCTTATCCCAGGTCACCCTTACCATTAAATAATTGTGCATATTTTACTGATGAGACAGTGGAGAACCACCAGAAAACAGAACAATATTTGATCCATATTTGTAGCTTGTAAAAAGCAACCCCCCTTCTTTTTACCAAGGAAAAGATGTTGTTTCTTCAGCAGATGTTTTGTAGGAAGATGATGAGTATAGCCCTGTTTCTAACCAAAGTCCTCTTTCTGGTTAGATTTTCTTGTAGCTGACAGTGCAAAAGTTGGATGTGATCACCATGTGCTGAGACTTCTCTGTGCCATTTCAGAGTGAGATGCAATATAAGAAAAAGAGGACCATGTGCTTTTCATCAAGTTTCATAGGAAAGCGTTCTCTCTCTATCTTCATACTCAATATACTTTGAATTTAAAAATTCATATACAGAATTTAGAAAATTCCACTAAGCCAAACCACTACTTTTTATTGGTTTTCTTTTTCTTTTTAATCCTTGTAAAAAACCAGAACTATGTCTTTTTCTGTGTTCATAGTTTGTGGGTTTTTTTTTGCTTTAAAACCAAATTCAATACTGCGGGAAAATAAGACAGGAATCACATTTTTTTGTTATATTTTGTGATGTCTTGTTCTAAATTTGCTGCTTATGTGACCATTTGAAAATATTACATATGAATGGGAGCTCTATAGAAATAACAGACTTAAATTTGTCTAGTGGGCTGTTGCCTGAAGAGACAGAAGGTCTTATTGTGGTTTCTCAGTGGTGGCTGCATTCTCAATAATAAAACCTGAAGAACAATTTTCTTACCTTGCATTTATAAAAACCTTAACAGTAGAAAAATCAGAAACTTAAGAAAACTTCCCAAACAAGACTTCTAACCATTCTTCAAGCCTCCCAGGCATCAAAGAGCTTTGCAGATCAATGCCATTATTATATGAATGAGAGGACTTTAGAAAGCTAACAGGTATAGGGGGAGTCTGTGGTATGTGGCAGATCCTATTGGAAATGAGCATCCCTTATCCCTGTGTGACTTCCTATGCTTTTCAAAGAGTGTAGTTTGAGAGGTGTTTGGGATTCAGTATTTATGATGGAATCTGTAACAAAACTCAGCATGGGAACGACAAGAAGGTATTTAAGTAGTTTGAGCGAGAGTCAGAAACTGGTTTAAAAAGCATTTCCTGAAGGTACAATCACTTCTGGCACCAGAGTAGAAACACTTATGCATATTTCTGCACCCTGGGGCAGTTTCAAGAATGTAGCTAATGTTAAATCTGAACTCAAAGGGCTTTAATTTTTCTGTTTGATGGGGAGTACTCATTATGCAAATACGATAGCCTTTGGGCAGCTGTCTATTTTCCAGTTTTTTTCTTTTTTGGAAGGTTGCTAATTTAAAATGGAAATTTCTACACTGAAGTTACCTATTTAGTCACAGTTTTTTAACATGTCTGGAAAATGTGAAGTGGAACACAATCAGATACAAGCATGATTGGTAAAGCCCCATCCTGGCACGAAAGGACCCTTGTTTCAGTTCAGCGCTGTCAGTGTTTTAACTCCTCCTAAGCAGGGAAATTCCAGCAAGTTCACTTGTCCTTGACCTCATGGCACAGCTGAAAAGTCTGCGGTTATCTCCATAGCTGGCCTCTGGTGGACAGCTCAATCCCATCATTCTTCCTGACTTACCTCCACACCAGGTTTTTGGGGCAGGGACAGTTGGATGAGGGCGTCCTCAGTGTTATAAGGGTAGCTAATCTCTCTACTCTGCCTCACAGTACTCTTGCTGCCCTCCTAGTGTTTGATGTTGTAGGAGGGACCTCAATCCAATTTTCCTGGCCAGCATTTCCAGTGTGTCAGTGTCATGGAGAGTGGTGGGAGACATGGCCATGCAAGAGGTAGTTGGACATTTTGGCCTATGCCATCTTTCAGTTTTCCCATCTGGTAGATCCCACGGCTTTCCTGAATGTGGGGATGCATCCAAGCAGAATTGTCTGTGTGATTATAGGGTAAGCAAGGGCCTTATTCATCAGCAGCAAAGTCAGAAGAGAGTCGGAGGACATATTCTGCACTTGTATAACTCGCATGCCATCACCAAGCCAATGGAATGTGAGTATTTTATATCCACAGAGGTTTTTTTTTCTTCTGCTGATACTTTTCTTCTTCCAGCACTGCAGTCTCAAAAATCTTATGGAGGATTCAGGGGTTTTGACCGCCATCACCACCTTAAAGTCCAGGGCCCTTTAAGAACCAGGCTTTAACCTCTGGGGAAAAGACAGACCAAAAGGAGTATGAAAAATTCGAAACAAGAAAAACCTTTTAGTAACTTGTTTTAACTTATTCCCCATTGACTGCTCTGTCTCAGAACATGGAGGCAAGAACATGGACATTCATCTCCAGGATCTCAGTGAGAGTCTAGAGCAACCCCTCCTTGGGAGCAGCGGAGGTAAAGAACCAGCTTCCCTTTTACAGTGCTTATTTAGATGAAATTGTAAATTATCTGACTTGGTACCTGTGATACACTCAGATATTTTCCTCCCCACTCTGATTTTCTTTACCAACAGCCCTCATTTCTCATGCTGGCCCAGTGGTAAAACATCTGCTTCCCAACATCCAAGTGAGATTTGTTGTGCAGTGTTAAGGAGAGGTTTCCCTGCTGAGTTTGGCTTGCTTGATTAAGTAACAATTTGTGAAATGCTTTGGATACATCTGGAGGGAAGATCCTTCTGAAATGGAGATCATTACCCTAACAATGCAAACCGACCTGGGTGAGCAATGGCTAGGAGACCAAACCTGTCTATAAAGAAGATGCATGACAGAAGATGGGCAGCTTGCTGAGGGGAAAGCAGGTGGCTCTTGTAGGTTGAACGGGAGCTCTGCTCTCCTGGGGAGGGGAGTAATAGCAGCATAAGTGCTGAGACTGACAGGAAAAGTTAGTGGAAGAGCTTTCCTATCTTGCTGGGCACAGCTGCAGCACAGCGCTTTGCCATGCTTGAAGACTGAGTGTTGCTGAGCTTGCAGCTGGAGGCAAAGAGCTGCAGAGCCAGGCAGAGAAAGTTGTACACAGTGAACTTCGCTTTTCATTCGTCTCTGTAAAATGATCAGGTGCATGGTATCTGGACTCCAGGTTTTCAGATGTTCGGGATGAAATAAAACAACCCCAGGACTTTTTTAGATGAAGAACACACAATTAGTTACTGAGCAGCCTGCCACAGGGAAGAGGCTTGGTCTCTCTCCTTCCTAACACACTTGCCATATGCTGCTTGTGGTGGTGTCTAAAGGTGGTCAAAGCCGTTAACACCTACTTGCCTCTCTTTAATCACTGTGCAGAGGAACATTGGGGTAGGCCCCTCAGAATTGTGCCAGGAAGCTCCCAGGGTAATGGTCCATAGCATTCACTTCACCATTACGTTCGCTTTCTGTGTGGGGAAAGCGCTACTCTGCTGTGCCACTTTTTGCTTAAAGGTTCATGCTCCCTCCTTTTTTTAATGCCAGGAACAACCTGAGTACAGTGATCAGAGTGGCTTTCTGTTGTAGCAAGCATATTTTGGAAGGAAGAAGTGCTATTACCTTATCAGCAAATCATTTCCCATAGGTATTTTAATCATCTTCTGCAGAGGGCACAGTGAGCTACGGGGAAGGCTGCTGAGGCAGTTGTGACTGGGTGAGTCAAAGCCGTCTGCTTCATACAGTGCACGCTTTCTTCTCTCTGGCATCTGGATCATGTTTGGTACGGTTGTAGGACCCTTTGAAACCCAGCACTTTGTTTTTCTAACACTTGGAAAAAATAGACCCTGAAGGAGGGACAACAAGCAAACTAAATCAAAACATATTTTCCCAAAATACACATAAACTTCCCCTTCCAGTAAGAAAATACCCTAAGGACATCAGCAATCAATCCAAGCCTTTGGAAAAAGCCTGCATAAGACAAACAAGGAAAGAAGTAAACCCTGCTGTCCTGCCAAGGTCAGCCATGTGCTTCTGTTGCTTTCATTCTTGGAGGGAACGCTGGGGTCACCAGGAGGATCCATGTTCCCGCAACATTTCAGGAGCATGCCAGGAGGGGGAGAACAAGGACTCTTGCTCTTGGTCTTGCTTGGGTGGGCCAAGTGCCAACCAATCTGCTGTGTCTACAGCTGAACAGGTGCAAATCCTACACAAGATGGGTCTTCTCTGTTTTTATCTAAACAAGGGTGGGGGTGTTTTCTGAGCGGGGGTTCATTATTATACCAGCTCAGATAAAAACAAAGCTGTGCTTTCCCTTTTTCAAAACACACCGCAGGCCTCCTTCACTGTCCCTGCAATTTTATTCTAAGGGAATACTAGCGACTTTAAGGATTTTCCTGGTGTCATCACAGAATCAGACACTAATGCTGCCAATTTACACATGAAAGGAACAAGTACTGACATAAGGTGCCACATAAAGAATGGTTAGAGCTATGCTTTAGGACTGGGTTGATATTTTCTCTTACTTTCTTTCCAGAAATGAGTTGACACAGCACTGACATTAGTGACCAGACATCACACAAACATGCCCAGAGTTTCACTGTGCATCCATAGCCTGCCCAGGGGAGCTCCCTTCTGTCTGAATGCAAAAAAAGCCCTGGAAGAGTATTCATAGACATAAAGACTCCATTTGAAGAGGCAGAAGAGATGTTAAAGGACTACTACTATGATTTTTACTTTGAAAAGAGCCAGGTGCTTGATTAAAGGCCCAGCAGCTGGCATTTCAAAAGCCACAGAAGGATCCTGACCTATCCACAAAGTACAATTAAAGGGAGGAAAAAAAAAGGATACCAGGGAGTGACTTCCTTTTTCCTTTACGCCAAGAAAACATCCTGGTGTGATGGCTTCTACAAGGTTATTGGAAAAGGTCTTCTGAGGAGGTGAGGTGGATGGCAGTACCATAAGACGAGACATTGACCCTTTGTCCCATTCCTGGGAATTTATGGAACCCAGGAATAATTTTACAGAGATACTCAGTAGCATTTGACATGAGCTTTCACCACTCCTTGGAGAGTCATAGACGTACCTGGGGTCACATTTCTCCCTGGTGAAATAAGCCTGTGGCAGCCGGATAGGAATTGTGCAGATTCAGTTTTCCAGGTAGTAACACTCATGGTGTTGAGACCTCATGGAATGTTTCATGCATGATAACAACACATAAATCTTCTATCACCCCCTGTGCAACAATGCCAGCACGGAGGGCAAGAAATAGGGGCGGTTAGCTGAATATCAGAGCCATGCTGCAAAGTGGGATTAAGGTAGGAAAGCCCATTTCACAAAAGACAGGAATGAAACCACATAACTTGACTGTCAAAGGGAATCAAGCTCCTGCTCTGGTGCAGTGTGATACGGACATGCGGTGCATGACATAGCTGGGCAATCTCAGTACGCTACCAGCTGCAGCCATCTGGTAGGTATTTTCCTGTCTTTGACTCTGCTGCTCTCCCAAGTGTCCTGACAGAACTTTTTGAAGTTACTGAACTGGTAAATTCTGCTTCCTTGGGTGTTTCTCGCTGTCTCCACAGCCATAGATGTGAGAAGACTGTAACTGTTACAGAATGGGCCCATATGCTGTAGAGCAGATATCACTCCCAGGCAGCTGGGATGGGATGCTTACATGCTGTGAAGGCTTCTATCCTTTGCCAGGAAATGTCAATTGGTGCTTGATAGTTAAACTAAGAATTCAGAAGAAAATTCAGAAAAGGAAATAAAATACTATTTGATGAGTAATTTGACCATCAGCTATAATAAAATGTACTACTTTTAAAATTAAAAATCAGCTTCTTTCATCTATTTGCTATCAGTACTAATTTCCCAAGTTTTCACAATTTGAAACACAACCCCCTCCACCTTTGCTTTTAATACATTGGAAAGTCCAGAGAAAGACTTTAAGCTGAAAGTCTAAAATAATTTTGCTAAAATTACTCCAGATTTATAGCTGAGTTAAGAGTCCTACCCCAATTCCCATTTCCTTTTAAGGTGCATCTGCTATATGCCATTCCAAGAGACTTTTAAAAAGATGTAAATCTTTTAATCTCTTTTTTCTGTTTCCAGGCAGAATTTAGGCTAAATTGCAGGCTAAATTGCAGGCAGTTTGGATAAGGTAAGTATGAATTCAAATTGTTATTAGCTTTCAAAGTCCAGCCAATATTTGTGTAAACAACATCATTTAAACATAATATGCTCAAATCCCATTGCTAGTCATAAGTTGAGCAATTAGTAGATGGGCCAAAACTGAGGTAAAGTGCAGTAACTTCACCGAAGTCAATTAACTTGGGATAATTTGCTTTAGATATGATCTAGCCCATTTTCCTGCTTAGCTCTATATTGTCCTGCCTTCTTTTCCATGATTCTTCTTATGCGGGCCTACAAATTTCTTTGCAAAAACCCCAGGGTTTTGTCTGCATCCTCTTGGTCACAATTTCTACAATAATTGTTGCTAGTGTCAGGATGAACTCATGATTTTTCTCATCATTAAAAAAGCCATGAAAACTACACCTCCAGCTCCTCTCCTCCCCTTTCTTTTTTTTTTCTTTCCTTTTTTTGAAAGCATTTAAATACAAGCTATAGCAAATGCAACACTGGGCAAATATTAAACAACACACAGCAGAAAAATGCAATGACCTGGGTGGTGTTTGCAGTTTAGGAGCTGAAAAAATACATTCATGCTTTGTGTAAAAGATTAAGTGCTTGATCCTGTTTTCATGGTGTCAGTGGGAGTTCTGCCACCATTCAGCAATGGGTGGTCCTTAAGATATTTGGTGAAATGGCTTGGCCAGGGGTTGTAACTTTCAATACTCAAAAGCACACATACACTGTGGCCAAAATAAACTCAAAATAAAAAAACCTGTCTCTGGTGGCTAAGCCATGTGTAAGATCCTGCTTTGAAACTGGGGCTGTTGTGTGTAGACAATTGAGCAGGTTCAGTAGAGAGGGCATAGAATGACATTTTCCTCAGCAATATTTGATGAAATAATCAAATTTTGCTACACAGAATATGCTGATCTGCAAAGATACTGATAACACAAGGGGACTGGCAAAGCCAAGGGACTTAACATGGGTCTCAAGTCATGTTCTAGAGACCAGGGCTCCATCTGCACCAGAAAGCCTGTATGCCCCTGAACCGTGTCTCTTTCATGTTGGCAGGAGTATTTTTTTTTCTGAATTACTTTTTAGACAAATAATGTTCCTGATGTGGTGCCCCATGTACTGATCTGAAAGGAGGTTGTAGTGAGGTGGGTGTCGGTCTCCCAAGTAACAAGTGATAGGACAAGAGGAAAGAGCCTCAAGGTGTGCCAAGGGAGGTTTAGATTAGATATTAGGAAAAATTTCTTCACAAAAAAGTGTTGTCAAACACTGGAATATGTTGCCCAGAGAAGTGGTTGAGTCACTGTCCCTGGAGGTATTTAAATGATGTGTAGATGTGGTGCCCGGTGACATGGTTTGGTGCTGGACTTGGCAGTGTTAGGTTAATGGTTGGACTCAATGATATTTAAGGTCGTTTCCAACATAAGTGATTCTATGATTCTATCATTCTATGACCAAATAGCTGTTCTGACACAACAGAAGGGGAGGCATGAGGATAGGAAGGAACAGCCAGAAAGGTTTTGAGGAACAGCTTGAACAGACCTAGGCAGCATTGCCCTCAAATGCAAAGCTGTAGTGAAAACTGGACAACTGAAAGGACCTTAAGAGGTCTCTCAGTGTATTCCCCTCCACCCGCAGAGCAGGGTTAGTTGGACCAAAACCTCCTCACAGATGGTTTCAGAAACACCCATGAACAGCTGCTTGAGGCCATTTTCTCATGAGCAATGCAAAGTGGAATTTGATCCATAGCTCAGCAGCTCGGGGATGATCATTTGCACAAGAGAGGCTGAGAGCCTCTGGAAATGATACCTCAAAGGCCAGTCAGAGAGCAAAGCTTGTGCACACCTCGCTGACTGACTGTTTTTGCTTAAACTTCAAACTGGTTGCAGACCTGTGTGGTCTATTTCCAAAGGGATGATGACACATGACTTAAAAAAAGTTAGCTCACAAATTCACATATGTCAGCTCAGCAACCTACTGCATTTTTATCTACAGCAAGCTTTCAAAGTGAGAGTTTGAAAGCCCCTTCTCTAAGTTCTCGGACCTCAGTTATCATAGTCAGCCGAGGTGCCCTGACCTCTGATTTGTGGTGGTACTTTGATGTCAGTGCTGCTATTGTGTTGCTCTTACTACTGCTCGTAATCTGTCCTTTACCCCTTCATGGCCCAAAGAGACCATAGGATGAAGCGCTCTGCCTCTCTAATTCATAAATCCAGAGCAGAAAACTCTCTGGGGAAGGGTAAGGATCAAAAAATTGAGAATCAGTCTCTTTTATAGCTATTTTCTGGCTAGCAACCTGGACAAGCACTTTTCAGAGTATTGCTCCCAAAGCAATCAGAACATGCAAACAAAGAAAAAACAATAGACAGGTTTTTTTCAGAAGCCTTATCTGTCTCATGTCTCCCTTCCATCCTGCACCCCGCTTCCCCGCCAATTCATGATGCAAACACTTGCTTAAAGTAATCTCCCCAAATTTTGTGAAAGGTTGCAAAATCAGTGGCTGATCTGTACATCCCTCTTTCTGTCTATTAGATTCCCTTTGGCTGAAATATCTCAGTTCTTCAAAGAGACAAGAAAGGGTTAAGACTGCTTCAGGCTCACTTGTCCCTTGCTGTTGGCTTTCCTCATCTAAACCAGGGAAAGTTAGATCCTTCTGGCAGATTGCTGTTAGCAAATATCAGCATTTGTAAGGTAATGTCTGCTGTGTACTGTGACAGCTAATGCTCCTGAATTTCCTCAAGGTGATTGTGTGCTGTAGTGTCATTTATATAAGGAAGAATGTGTTTGCAGAGAAACCTTGGCATGCCATTTGAGTTCTCAAATTTCCTTCTCTCTAAACGCTACACCTCTCACGAAGAACCTGACAGGAGGGGAAGCAGCTGCATTGTGTGGAGGAGGAACATCACAGGAGTCTTTTATGTTGCTTTTACCAAGCGCCATCCATCTCAAAAGAGGTGGCTGTGTATTAATATCCCATAATCAAACTCTGTTGGAGATTACCTTTGTCCATGGCATGTCAGCTATAGCTATAAGGGTCTACAACATATCGCCTAATGTCTGGATTTCTTCTGCTCAGTAGGTTTAGTTGTACACCAGCTTTGTTCCCACACTGACTTGCCATAAGGTCAAGTTTGTACCAGGGGTGAGCAGGAGGGACCAAGAGCACAGCTTCTGGCAGGCAATATAAGCAATGAGATTGGCTTAGCTTTACCAGGGTCCTGCACTCTTAGGTTAGCTTGCAGTGAAGGACGTTACCACTAGGAAAATCCCCAGTGCCTAGGGCACAGATCAAAGTGTCTAACAGGCCTTTTGTAACTGTGCATTTATATCCTATATGTGTTTGTGCTAAAAGTTCAGATGCCAAAATATTTTATTGCACATGAGACAGTATGTAATAAACACTTAGCAATGTAAAAATACAACAGCAGCCCATCATTTCTGAGTAGAAAATGGGGATTTTTTTCCATCGGTACTTAGCTTAAGTGAAAGAAGTAGCTTAAATGGAAATATAGTTGTTGCACAGTGCTACACACACTGAATGACAGCTCTTGCTTCTCCTTAATATATGAAAGACTAACTGATTTCTCTGGGAAGAAGCTGTCAGATTTTATGTAGTACAGCAGAAAGTACTGCATGGATGTTATTAATGAAGCTAAAGAGGCAGAAAGCATAGAACTGATCTTGCTCAGAAAAAGGGATCCTAGAATTCTAATGTGTGTAGTAGATAAAAGCAGACAAAAAATATCATTCCAGTCAAAACCATAACTTCCTTATGAGCTGGAGAAGTACTAGTTACAGTTTTGCTTCTCATTAAGTACAAGTACATTTTTTAAAATTATTTTTTAAATTTCCTTCTTTAGTTGGAAGCAGAACTGCTTTGTGGCCAAACCAGATTCACAGCAGGGCGATTAAGAGCCACTGCAGTCTTTTTGTTAAGCATCCTGTGGGAGAGAGCTGCCGTGTATTTTGAGCAATCAAAGATACTGGACATGGTTGGCTCGAGAGAATAGAAACAAGTGATGAACTGTCCCCATGCTCTATCATGTGAATTCAGTTCCAGTGCAGTTGGGCAGCAGTATGACTGGGTTGTGGAAGATGCCGAGTGCTCTCTCAAGAGGCTGCCTTTAGCAGCAGAAATCCTTCTGAGCTCAGTGTCTAGAAGGACTAGATTGTTAGATATCACTGCTTATCTGCTGAGTATTTTGGAAGGAGGTGAGCATTATTCTGGTTACTTGTGGAGAGAGGTCTGAGCGGATGACAGAAGGACTCAACACAAGTGAAAAACCTGTTGTATTTGCAGGGAAGTGAGGAATGGAAAAGCTCCTAAGCTTCACCCAGACCTAGGGTGGCTAGGTCATCATGGTTGGTAGTACATTGCTAATTGATGCAAATATATGAAGCTCATAACACTGCTAGTCTTGTTCTTTGGACAATGTGTTTAATTTTCCATATTTGCCAGTTGGATATGTTCCTTGAAAATTACATTTGCTAGAAAAGAAAATATAGTAAAGGCTGGTAAAAACTGACAGCAGTGTAATAGGGTTATGTGAAGGGGAATGTAAAGAAGTTCAAATAACTGGCTTTTGCAATTCTGAGCCTTTTCCTTCCTTGCAACTGGCAGCAGCTTAGTGCAGAGAGAACATCTACAGCAACAGAACTTAGACAGTAAAACTGTCACAGCGAGGACTTTGAATAGGCAGAAATGATTCTTGTTTAACCCAAGGTTAGTGACAAATACAGAATCTAAAAGAAAAGCACAAACGCTAAAGAACACAGAAAATAGTATCTGCATTTTCCTCTCCACAGAGATTTATGGGGTTAAAAAAAATCCTAGTGGAGAGATGCTTTAAACAAACTGTACATGTGTCACCTCTAGTTCCTTCTTCCTCCCATTGAGATGGGGACTTAGATGTTCCAGGAATTTTAGATATACACTGGAAAACAGTGTCTTTGTCAAGACCTTCTAGAATAAATTTCTTCATTATTTAGATATAATTATACACATAACTCTGAGCCCATGAGTAGATGTCCACATTATTACTTGTGTTTAAAGTGAAGCACATGAATCCTTACTAAACATGAATCTAAATCTCAAAATGGATCAAAGGAGGGATAGCTGGAGAGATATTGGGGGGCTATTATACATAATTTAAGCTATTCCCCTTGTTTCTGACTTGAAGCTAAATGATTTCTGGGAGTGCAGTGCATTTATGTGTCTCGCTCTGGGGTACCAGTGTTTTATTTGCAGTGGCTCTGCTTATCCACCAACCTCAAGCAGTGTGAAGATGCTAGTGAATGTAGAACTTTAATGGCATTGAGTCTTGATAAACTACACTCAGGAGAGCTAAAAGGGAATAGACGTCTACTTCATGAGAAGCTCTGAAATTTTCAAATCTTTTAATCTTGAATCTTGCATGAAGAACAGTGTCTTTGAAAATGTATTACTTTGGATCTCAGCTTTTCCAATATTATCTCTAAATCTACATTTTTGCATCATTTGTTTTGTTGTTGTACAAGATGTCTTATGCTCCATTTTCATTTTTGATGCTCAGTTTTACTGAAATCGATGCATTCCCATGAAAGAAATGTAATCTGACACATTTTCTGACAGAAAGATGTGGTTCCTTAGAAAGTCTTTACCTAGCTTTACACTTCAGCATACAAGTGTGATTAATCAAAAAAGCAAGCCAAAGTATGGCTCTTTGTAATGCCAGCAAGGCTACTAACTGGTGTGTGTGTTGCAATTGCAATCAAGCAGAGCAATTAAACTGGAATATAACAAGGGCAATTACTTGTACAAAGTTGAGATATATTGATTTTCCACTATATTTTTCTTCTCACAGGATCCAGAGCACTTTGGGTTTAATGCCCATGAACTGGATTCTCTGAACCCAGTTAAAAAAAAGTCTTAAAAAGAAAGGAATTCCTTTCACATTGTTGCCTTATGGCTCAGGAGTATGTCTCTGTCAGGCGTGCTGTAGCAAACAGAGCAATCAGAAGTTTTCTGGCAAGTGGGTTTAGAAATTGCATAAAGTGCTTTTAACTTGCCTTGGCCTGACAAGCACTGGCATGTGAAACAGAATTTCAGATGAACCTTCGAGAACTGTAAGCTGCTTGACCCAGAATTGGCTTTGACATGTAAAAAACTGTTTGTAGAAAGCCTAAAGTTTATATCAGGTTTAAACCTAGTTGGATGCACAGCTTCTTAGCTGTATCTTCCAACAGAGATAGACTCTAATGAAGTCTATAATGTTCTTCTCATGTACCAGTAAGAGTGAAAAGGAACAGATTAAGCAACGTTTAGCTGGCATCCCTAGACAAAATACAGGAGTGCACCAGTTCTTTCTGCCCAGAAAAATCCCTTCTGCAAAGATTTAGGCATTTAAGCATCATTACATCTTTATTGATGATCTGGATGGAGAAGGGGATTGAGTGCTCCCTCAGTAAGTTTGCAGATGACACTAAATTGGGTGGGAGTGTTGATCTGCTCGAGGGTAGGAAGGATCTGCAGAGGTACCTGGACAGGCTGGATAAATGGGCTGGGCCCAATTGTATGAGGTTTAATAAGGCCAGGTGCCGGGTCCTGCAATTCAGTCACAACAACCCCATGCAGAGCTACAGGCTTGAGGAAGAGCGGCTGGAGAGCTGCCTGGTGGAAAAGGACCTGGGGGTGTTGGTTGACAGACGGCTGAACATGAGCCAGCAGTGTGCCCAGGTGGGCAAGTAGTCCAACAGCGTCCTGGTCTGTATCAGCAATAGCGCAGCCAGCAGGAGCAGGGAGGTGATTGTGCCCCTGTACTGGGCACTGGTGACGCCACACCTTGAACACTGTGTGCAGTTTTGGGCCCCTCATTACAAGAAGGACATTGAGATGCTGGAGTGTGTCCAGAGAAGGGCAACAAAGCTGATGAAGGGTCTGGAGCACAAGTCTTACAAGGAGCAGCTGAGGGAACTGGGGTTGTTTAGTCTGGAGAAGAGGTGGCTGAGGGGAGATCTTGTCATTCTCTACAACTACCTGAAAGGAGGTTGTAGTGAGGTGGGGGTCTGTCTCTTTTCCCAAGTAACAAGCGATAGGACAAGAGGAAAAGGCCTAGAATTGTGCCAGGAGAGGCTTAGATTGGACATCAGAAAAAATTTCTTCACCGAAAGAGTGGTCAAACATTGAAACAGGCTGCCCAGGGAAGTGGTGGAGTCGCCATCACTGGAGGTGTTCAAAAAACATATAAATATGGCACTTCGGGACATAGTTTAGTGGACATGGTGGTCAACAGCTGGACTTGATGATCTCAGAGGTCTGTTACAGTCTAATGATTCTATGATTCTATACATGCTGTCATCTTGTTCATTTCTGAGGTCCTCTGTTGTATTTTTTCCTAAGTTTTGCTTCTTTACGCTGCAAACTAATTACATTAGGGACCTTTTATTCATGTGTAGAACTGAACAGTTTCCTTTTTTTTTTAATTTCAGCAATGATTATAATTTATATCATGTCTATAATAATAAGTTTAATTTCTTTTCTTTTTGCTTGGGATGAGCATCAGGGAAGCTAATGATACAATGAATTCATACGGTAGTAGGACTACCACTCTCATTTTGAAGACATGCAAAGATAGAGAAATAGTACAGAAAATAGTTTAAAAAGTTAAGCATAACAGCACAGCATATTTTCCCATTGTCCTTCAAAATATATTACAAATTAGTCAGGCAGCTTGTTGCCAAGAAGAAAGTTTCTTGGTTAATTCCTGGGTCAGTACAGAAACAGACCTGCGGATTTCTGCAGGAGCAATGGCTACGAACATACAAGCAAGGGTCAGTGAGGTCCACCTAGCTCCACATCCTGTCTCTGGTCAGGGCCAGGGAAGGATGCTTAGGAAGCATTTTAACAACAGTGCCTGTAATGACTGATGCAGGTCTATGTATATTCTTATTTCTTTTACAAGCTAGAGAGACCCCGGGTCATTCATCCTCTCCGTGTATAGAAGTCATCCATCTTTCTCAACCTTTTCTGTTCATTTTCTAGGACTACTACTTGATGTGTGAGGTGGGTGGACACACCACTTGCTGTACTGAAAGCACCAGAAAGTCATTTAAAGTCAGTGAACAGGACCTAGTGAATTCACTGAGTCTTTGGATCCAGCTTGCTTTTATGTAATGAAATTGAAAGGTACAGTTGATTTTCAGAAAGGTGATTAACTCCAACCAGGTGGATAAGCAAACCTATTAAATCAACAAACTATGGCATGTCCCCAAGTGCCCCTATGAATCAAGACCTATAAGGCTATAATTTAAAAGTTTTTAATTATTATTTTTAAATTTCTGGTTTAGTTAGGGTCTAGAAAATATACCAGTGATTAATGACTATCTAGTCAAGTGCCCATAAAAATGTATTAATGCCTCTGAGAATGATAAATCTTCTTTAAATGAATAGAGGCTGACAATCAAGGATCAAATGTTCTCCAGACATTTTGATAAATGTTCTTCCTATTATTTCCAACAAACTTTGATACATGAAACTGGATGATTTATTCCCAGTAATTTATCTTTGTTTACACAGGTATCGGCTATTCTCTTTCCATGTTTCCTTCCTAGAGAAACACAGTGGAGGTTAAATCAGCATCAGTAACAATAGACATAATAAAAATCAACTGGAAGATGTCATATAAGTTCCGATTAACAGCATGGCAGCTGCTTGGTTAGATTAGAAAAAGAGTGATAAAGAACCACACAGTGTGTCTTCTGTACTATGGAAATTCTGTACATCTCTACTATGAATAATTTCATTTTGTCCTTAATTCACACAATGCTTCACTAGTGTACTACACTGCTATGGGTAGGAAGGGGTCATGTTATATTATATGTGCTCTAAATACCAAGAATAAAAGAGCAAGTTCTGAATGCATGGATTTTACTTGGGATTTCTGCTGCATGAAACATGGATTAGAAAGCTATCAGGGCAGAGAGAAATCTACCTTTTTGTTTAGGTAGATTTTCAGAAATTCGTAGCTTTTTGCATGATGTTATTCATCCGTCCATCCACCCATCCATCCATCCATTCATCCAATCACCCACTTGCTAATAAAAAAAAAATGTCTAGCCAGAACTATTCTCATCTCAGAGAGTTTTAAGTATTTCTTATCTGCAGATTATTTTGCAGTTTGTATAAAATTAATTTGGTTCATTCAGTCCCAAAAAATAAGTGGGACTAAAATACAGAACTGTACCTTTTTTTAAATTATTATTTTGCAAGTGATTTGGAATCTGCATTAGCCATCTCAGACATTGTTCTGCTGTTGTCTTCCAGTAGCGGATCTTTCTCCTTCACAAAATATGGTCTGGGAGAAAAAAAACAGTGTACTGCCTATATACAATGTAGAAAACTAGGTGAGATACAAGGAGAAATTGCTCCAACGCCAGGTGCTGCAGGCATGATCATGAATTAAGGAACGGGGCATTTCCAAAGGAGATGCCACCCCTGAACAGACAGAAGTAGGAATGAAAAGTTGAGCTTCAAGGCTCTATGGCTGGAATGCTGTAAGGTGCTTGCTCCTGAGAGGAGGTTTGAAGGCGTATCTTGGAAGGCTGAGGACAGTGTGTGCTTTTTGGGGGTCACTGTTTGGGCAAGGAGATTCTCTGGAATGAAGAGCTTTAAAATGTTTGTTAAGGTGGGAGTGGAGCTAAAAGGACTTGCCAGGAAGAAAGAAGTCTGCTGAGCTTGCTGCCCTCAGAAAGATGAATAGTGACTTCACTGGGGAGCTGGAGGAGAGATATCAGGGTTGATTAATGTAAAAAGGATCTGTTTGGGTTGTTAGATCAAAAAACAAAGCATTTGAGGTGCAGAAGATGGATCAGTCCTCTATCTAAACCAAACCAAAGGTCAGTTCTTTTCCTAGCTTATGTGTCACTTCAGAGGGAGGATGCTTGCAAAGTACTGTGAACAGGGTGTACTGTGTACTGCACTGTACAGCTGGGAAAATGCCTCAATGATATTCAAACTGCAGAAACTCATGTTTATTCCCAGTTTTCACTCAAGCTGTTTCAGCTAAGTATACTGCAGGACTGTTAGAAAGTCTATGATACAATATAAACCACCTTCTTCCTTTTTACAGAGTTAATGGGATGATTTTAAGTGAGTTTTCCTTCTAAGTAATAAATTTCTTTAGGGATTAACTATTTTTTTGCTTAGGTAGAACATTTATTCCCCAGTGATGGCCTGCTTTGATCATTACAATAAGCTACCACTACAGTGCTATCACGTTCTCTATCATTTATTCAAGGTTGCTGAAAGAAGACTAAACCTCTTATGAATATTAAGTATTCAGATATGATTTTTTTACTACCTTCAAACTATTTCTATTAAAGTGGGGAAACAATGACCTTACTCTAGTCGGTCCTTCTACATGTAAAAGCAGATCTCACCATTGTTCTTTCAGTGCTGATGCGAAAACCCAGGGAGGTGGAGGTGGAAGATATGGGGGTTGTTATAACATGAGGGGTCTTTTGCTGACTCCTTCAAAGATGAATGTCAGCAGGTCACTCTATCAGCAAAGAGGAGAGGAAAGAAGAGGCATATGTCTGGGCTGCTCTGAACCAACCCCACTAAGTCACGTGTTTGCTGAGGCAAAGGCCACAGCAACGCACAGCCACATGGAAAGGTCAGTGCAGGGACAGACCCAGGATGATCCACCCTGCTTTTATCCATAGCCTGTATTCACTGGGGAGAATGGATATTGTGTTCAGTCCCAGTCAGAGGTGGACAATATATACAAGTAAAAAAGATCGTTTCAAAGTATAGTAAATCAATAATCTATTGTCAGCCAACAAGCTATACACAATGAATGCTATGCTGAGAAATCCATCTGCAAACTACTCCTAGATCGCGTGCTTATGTTTATATGTATTTATGTATATAATATTCCATCTTCATTTCACTTCACATCATGCAGTGATCTTTTCTCTGGCATCTGCCTTCTGCCTGAAAATTTCCGATACGGTAAGAAATACGTAAGATGAAGGAAAAGAACTCCACTGCAGACCCTGAAATCTTGTGCAATTTGAAAGATACGGCTTAAATCGTAGTTTGTAGAGTAGCTACCCACAGAGCAGGGGCTGGTTGTTGTGTGGTGAGAGATGGGAATGGCTTGCCAAAATGTGCACTCAGCTGCTGCAGCACAACAGAGCATGCTGCAGGGCCCAAATGCATCAGGCCACGGAGCGACAGTGCTCTGTGGGAAGCCCTGCCCTGTAGATTTGCCAGTCCTCCAAACTGTTTTCAAACATAGATATATGGGAACAGTGACACAGTGACTACCGTGCAGATGCAGAAGGGACATGGTTTGGCCCATATCTGAGCCAACATTGTGCTATTTCCAAAGGGCATTGGAACCCTTTGAGGCAGCATGTGTCTATTATTATACAAGCTAAATTTCCATCCAATGTCATCTTCACTATGAATAGGACTTGGGAGAATAAAACAATCATAGGCTACTGCAATTTCTTCTTACTATAGTTAATAATTAATCCTTGAAAAAAGGTGACTCCAGGGCTTTTTTTGTCATCTATCAAAGTAGCTCTGGCACCATTTCATCTCTCTGCAAAAATTTAGGAAAACAGATTCTGGGGATGGGAATGTATGCTGTTTCATATTGATACTGCATTGCTGGGCTGGTTTGATTAAATTTCTTAATGGAAGTGCATGGTTATTTTCTTTATAATTCTATGTTCTTGGGGACACATTTGTTCTTTTGGAGGTTTGGTTTTTAAAACCTGTTTTATTTCGTTGCTCTGGTACGCAGCATGTCCCCCAGCAGCAAGCTGAAGGTAAGTAAGCCACTGGTGCTGTATGCCTTGTCATGGTTGCTCTTGTAACTGTTCTTTTGGAGTGGTTGAAGTGCTGCACTGCTCTCAGGGGGGAGATCCTGGACTGGCAGGGTCTGCTATCTTGGTGCGGCTTTGACCAAAAGCTGTGCTCCTTCCTACGCCCCTCCTCCCAGACTTCACTAAAAACAGCCTTTCACCCTACGAGGAGGGGTTTGGGTTAGCAACACTCTCTTTCCCCTCTCCTGTTAACAGAAATGGTGCCACTGCTGCCGTGTGGCTTCACTTCATGACTTGGGGTGTCAGAAAAGTGACTTCCCCAGGGCCTTCTGGAGCTGAAGTTACTGGTGAACAATAAACTGACCAAATCTGGAATTTTGGACTTAATTTGTAATAATTTATCCCAAGTTTTGTTTCTAGCTCTGATTTGTTCCTATAAACTTTCACCCCACATAACTGACATAATGTCATCGCTTCAAAGCATGTTTTCTCCCTAACAGTCCCAATTACTCAGGGGTTACTGACTTTGGCCTTTTAAAATGCACTAGCTACAGGAAGTACCATGACCCCAATTACTACAGATATGTTCATGGATCAAAAACCCTGCAGTCAGACTTCTCCTGCTGGCTAATTATTAACCAGGAGGAACATTGTGGACCTGCCACTGATTTTTCTTGAGTTACTTTTATGGGATGACCATATGGCCTGTACCCTACTCCTGTCATTCTTAGAGGACTTCCAGAATATATGTCAGTTAAACCTGACAGGACTTCTGGATGGGATTTGGACAGACCTAGCAGAAACTGACCTTGAAAATACTTTGGGGTGCAATATCTGTCCCATTTTCCCCATCATTATTTGTTGTTCCATTAACATGAATGTAATGAAGAGCAATTTTTTCATACCTAATTCATGGGACGTTTTCGCTATCTGACACTGCAGCTAAGGGTGGCTGAAGGAAGTACCACAAATCAATTCTTGTTTCAGCTGTGGTCTTTGCAAGAGCTTTCTGGATGCCTTTCAATATTAAGAGGGGGAGAGAGAGAAAGGCGTGTTTAGAGGTGAGTGAGATGAAGAACATCTCCCAAGACCGTGAGTCCTTTCTGCCCCTCTGACTGTCTCCTGAGGACACAAGCTCAAAGGGAACTTGAACTCCTGGGACCTTTTATATGATCTGTCCTTAAGAGTTCAAGGTGAATGGAAGTTACTTACAATAATAATAGTTGGAGTGCTGCCTTGCTGTGTGCACAGATTATTGTATGTGACATTCAAGACAACAGATCCTCAACTGTATTTTTGGTGGGACAAGTAATTTCCAGAGTGCTAGGTATTTCTGTAATGGGGGGGCTTTCTGATGTGATCACCTAACATTTTTCACAGAAGCAGATAGCCCTTGCTGCATTTGTAGTCAGGTCCTATTTTGTATCACCGGGAAATGCATTCCTTTACTTGTGCAGTAAATTAAAAAACCATACACACATCTACGGAGTCATTTATGTAAGCACTACAAAATTGTGATTGTCAGGAAGCCTTGCATTAAAACCTTCGATACTGATTAGAAGATGACATGCTGAGTACTTCAACCCATTTTACACTTCAAATCAAGCTATTATTAGGGCATCTGTCTGTTCATGCTTTCACTTAATGAGGGCTGTTCTTTAGAGATGCAACAATGATGCACCCAATATAAACTTTCAGCAAAAAGTGTGATTTTGTTAGACATCTCCTTGCAAAATGAAAAGGTGAATCCTGCTTTTGCAAGGCTTTAATAACACTGAGTACATTGATGTGAATCTGGATATTGCTATTTTCCCTTCAGCATAACTTTTTAACTCCCACATGTAACTTAGCCCATGTTGCATCCCTGTCAGGTTAATGTAATGCTGCAATGCACATGGAATGTATGCTGATTTAGACCAGAGGATCCCACCTTTGGGATACTAGAAGGAGCATATCATAGATTCATAGAAACATAGAATAGTTTGGGTTGGAAAGGGACCCTTAGAGGTTAACTAGTCCAAAACCCTTGTGATAAGCAGGGGCATCTTCAACTAGATGAGGTTGCTCAGAGCCCCGTCCAGCCTTACCTTGAATGTTTCCACGGATGGGGCATCCACAACCTCTCTGGGCAACCATCCTTATTGTAAAAAAATTCTTCCTTCTTATGGTTTAGGGAAAAAGCCAAGGAAATACGGGGTCCTAGGGCTGGAAAGTCTCTAGGAATTTCCCATCTCCTTTCTTAGTTCTGGGAAAACAAATTACGTGCTAAGGAGCTCTGCCAAAATGATCAGGGAAACTGGGCTTCAGGAGTGCAATGCAGAGAGCAGTGCATAGAGTCAGGACTGCTCCTGAGAGATGGGTTGGCAAAAGCAGCCAAGACCCACTGGAGACAACTCACATGAGGTCACATGGGAGCCATCAGCCAGGCTGGACTGAGCTTTCTCTGCAGTGGCACTGGGAATGACCAGGCCTCAGTTTGATGCAGTGGTCACTGATTTCAAGAACTTTTCAGTGAGATTCAAAACACTGCACTGAGGTACTGGAGATTACTGAGTGTGAAAATCACTTTTTCCTAGTGCTCTCAGTACATTTTATCATCATTCACTACAGCAAGGTTTGCTCTTGCCCCCACCAAATCACAGCCCTACAGCCATCTATGATGCTACATTTCTCTACAAAGGGTATCTGCTCTGTTTGTTGGTTGTAGCATTCACTATCCATGCATTATGCTTGGTGGAGCATTTGGCTTGTTTCTCCTACCTCAGCTTCTGTGGAGGTATTGCTTACGTGATAGCTAGCAAAATCACAGAGATTATAGGAACAAGAAAGTGTTAAGAGAATATTACTTTTATTTCTTGTATTCCTTAATGAGAAGTGGTTTTAAATTTAGAAAAATGCAGGGTCCAAAAATGCACAAACTTAATCTACAGCCTACCATGACCAATGTTGTATAAATACTCAGATGGAGACAGACAGATTGAAAAATTGTTGGTTTCAAACCTACGACTGTTAAGGAAGTTCTCTTTCACACTCTCAGATCTTTTTTGAACATGATATAGTTAAGCAGAAAACACATGTCTCTTCATTGCAGATATAAAAGGTAATGCTGTATAAATAAATGAGAAATCATTAAATAATATTTACTTTAGACAGACATCTATGCAGATAATACTCATTTAAAAAAATGAGCAGAGAATTTTTTTTACTGCAGCTTGTTCTTCAGCCATGACTTATTCAATTTTATGTCACTTGTATTTGAAGGGTGATTTATTCCGAACCTGTTGCGACACCATTTGTTTTACATTTGAAGTGTGAATGGTAACTGAGGTGTCTTCTGTGAAATGTCAGCAAAGCAAAATCTAGGGAGCCATCAGGATGATAAGACCTCTGATCCAAAAGTGAGACCAGACCTTGCAGATTTGTATTGGATGGTAAGTTTTGCTTTAGAGCCTGATATGTATGGGGACATCTGTACTAGGGAGGGGATCACTCCATTATCGATAAGGGCCCCTATTCATCAGCACAGCCCCTTCCTTGTGATGTGACTTCAAGCACATGTTGCCTTAAAGAGAGGTAGTGTGGAGGACACTGACCTCTGACTGCCTCATCCCTCTGGATAAATCTGCATTTGTGTATTACAGACCCCAGCGGTCCAAAGGTGCAAACTGTCAATGTGCAAAATTTCATTAACTTGCAAGGCAGTAAGACAGAGTCCCCCAGGCTTAACTGCAGATCTGCAAATCATGATGTAATGTAGAGGCGAATAATAAAATAGTAGAAAAGGAGAACAGAGGGAACAGTACTGATGGTTCCCACTACTCCTTGCTGAAGCTGCTCCAAGTGCCCACTGAAATACCCAGTGCAGGAGCCGACCTGTAATTCCCGCCCCATCCCTGAAACAAAAGCAGACTGAGGGAAGAAGATAATCGTGCAGAATGTCTCAAACACTCGCTAAGTACTCTGAAAACAAAACTGTAGTCATGCGGTGGATGATGTGGAATCTGGATAATGTGGGCCTTGTACTCAAAAACTCATAAAGCCAAGATTTGCTTGTCTCAGGTGCCAAGGATGCGGCTGGAGGAGGGAGCCCTGTGGAGATGGGCCGGTTCTGCTCTGGCCCAAGTTGTTTTTTTCTCAGGACCATCGTACCTGATGAATGGCACTTTGCACATGTTAATGAAGGTTAGCACTCCTCCACCCACCCAAATCGTGCTACTCAGTACCTGGGGAAGGGGGAAACTTGAAACGAAGTAGTAGTGGGGTGGGTCGCACTGATACAGTGAATATAAAAGTGGGAGAGAATTGACACAGGTTGAGGGGGAAGAAGAAAAAAGGCACATAGAAGAGTTCTCCTGGGCACCAGAGTCACTCCCTGTGGGCTGGACCAATGCTGGAACCTGGAGTGGTGATATACCTCTCTCTCCTTTTTCTTTTGGGTGGTATATATGTATATGAGAATTGTTTTGAGCAAGCTCTTTTTGCTGAAGTTGTTGTTTCGTTTGGGAGAACTCTTTTGCATTGGAAGTAAATTTGTGATTTAAGTGAGCCTCTTGAATAATTGTTGTTATTCTGGGTTACTGCACAGAGTATTTAAAACTATCATCTTCCTCTAGCCCACTGAGTGGCATGGGATACCCAGCAGCACAGCCTTGATCTTTGGAGAGTAGGAACACTCTGGAGCCAGCTTCTCCAGGCTTCCCTCTGTGCAGATGTGCTCACACAACCACAGCCTGAGGGAAAAAAGCTGCCACTAGGAAGAAAAATCTTCTCTTAGGAGTATTCAGGGTTGCAGTAGAATAACTGCTACCTAGCCTAGTGTGTATGCTTCTGCTCTCTGTTTCAAAAAGGCAAGATTGTAAGAGCAGTAAATGTGTCAGTTTTATAGTATTTTTAATGTATTATCCAATGATCTGACAATGCAGTTCTCTTAGCAGTTGTGTTGCTGATTACCTCTATTTTAATATTAAACACTTATTTTGTTATGGGAATTCTCTATGCTTTAAGAAAGAAAGATAAATGCAAATAGTCTACCATTTGCAAGCTTTCTCAGCCTCAATTTATCTAAAAGTCCTATGGAAGCATAAGGATTTGAACTTCCATGTACTGAAATCTGAGGGGAATATATGATCACATATGCTTTGAAAAACAACGCTCTGGGACTCACACCGCTTCATACATTGCCAGCTTATGTAATGTTTTCCACTCTGTGTAATAAATGACAATGGAGCAAGTCACTAAGAGATAACGTAGCTTGCCAGAAGTGTGCAGACATAACCAAATTAAGACACTGTGCACCCTTAAGTTTTCAAGCTACCTTGACAACACTAATGAACTTTTAATAGTTGAAAAGTCTAGAATAACTTAAGCTTTTCTTTTTTAAACAAACTTTGAGTAACCTTTACTCAAATTAAACACAGTCCCCTACCTCTTCTTACTTTTGCAACAGATATTTTTTTTTCTTCCTGGTCCCGACTCAATAATGAATTGTTTCCTCTGATTCATGGGTAGAGAATACTTCCTCAAGTTTTTTTCACTTTGACACTGAAAATGAGCCCACAGAGTGGAAATCCAGGCTGAGTCAGCCTTCACATCAGTTTCTGTGAAAGAATCACCCTTATTTCCAATTATCCAAAGCAGTGGTTGCTAAAGTATTGATGCTTCTAAACTACAGACATCAGAAATTAGTTACTGAGGCAAATTGCCTTGCTGTGCTTCCATTTTCAAATGTAATTCCACTGAAGGGACACTTGATTTTCTCATTAATTCTTTTTTTCAAAGGGTAAATCAACATGGAGACCTTGCTTGGACATGCAGTTCTGTTGCACAGTGCAGTTTTATGGGGAGGAATTAAAGAACTCAAAATATTGTGATTCTTTTTGAGGTTACTATTTGACCTATCTCTGAGCAGGTCTTCTGCAAGGATCTTGTCTTAACAAGACCAGCTGATCAACCTTGTCAAGTGCAGATTTTTTGGCTCCAGTAATGAGTGCAGGGTGAGTATGGATCAGTGCTGTGATTACAGACAGGGTTTGTGGATGAACTCCAGAGCTCCTTGCCTTAAAGCCAGCCCAGACAGACTGTTTCTGGCACTTCTAGAACATTTCAGGTGGGAAATCTGTAGGTAGAGCCCCACAAATTACTTTGTTTAGCATTATTCTTGTGCTTCTACCTTCCTGAATTAGGCACCTAATCATCCATAAAATGTGTTAGAAAAAAGTTAGAGTTACAAATCAATACCCTTATTGAACAACTGCCATATACCAGTAGAGACACTGAGCAGACAATTGTGGAATCAGTATTATCTGCCAGCAGATCAGATGTCTATGCGTGGATAATAAGGCGCCCACACCCTACTCAGCATGTGTAGCTCTTTAAAAGGAATTGTCTGAACTCAAACTCTTCTCACAGGTGAAATGCAACGAATAGCAGTGAGCAATTCTCATCCTGTACCCTTATCCAGGAATGCAAAGTCACCTGGGATCAGATTCAAATTCTCACCCTGCTGCTCTAATTGTAGCCAGGGTTTGAGACCGGTTCTTTGTGAGAGCAGTAAGGAATGGCACAGCTTGGGTGAGGTGCCCAAAATGGGAGTCCTGCTCTGCGATAAGACCCCTAGGCCCTGAAGGATGCCTGGATGAGAGTGTGCTGGTTCTGTTGATCCTGTTCAACAGGTCACATGCCCTGCACCAGCATTTAGAGAAGCATTAGAACTTCATTTCTAAAGACTTTGAACAAACAGGAATGAGAAATCTCTGGATGTCAGAGATGTCTTGGAGGACCGGGGTGCTTACATTACTCTAGCCTTAGGTCATGCATTTTCCTCAGCAGCTGTTCTCAAATGTGATAACTTCACCAATGTAGTGAGATAGTGTCCCTGGTGCTGTGTATATGTACTTCACAAACGTAATGAACATAAAGTGCACCTGCACTTCCTCATTGCGCTTACCCAGACAAATAACATTCTCACACTTGCAAACCATTCAGAGCTGCCTAGGTGGCTACTTTGCTCACAGTTACTGTGCCTGTTACCTGCATATGCAGTGTTTCTGTATGTGGAAAACTATTCTTCCACAGGTGGCTCACAAATTAGTGAAGACCTAAAATCCTACTAGCATTTATGGAGAAATAAATGCTAGTAATCTAGGGTCCCCATAATGGCAGCTCCATGGACTTGTTCATCCCATCCTAAAATGGACCAGTAACACTTCCTCTCAGAAGACTTCATGTATGTGTTTGGCACAGTTTGAATTGGAAGCTCTAAAAATAGTAATAGTAATGCTGTCAAAATAAGAAGGATTTTGGGTCAATCTCAAGCCAGTTAGTCATTCAACATCCCGTTCTCAGGCACTTTCCTTGATTTACTTTCCTATTTAATGTCAGATGTTTTCTTTCGGTGTCTTAATTAGTTCATCCATAAATATGGATTGCCTATTACAAATTGAAGTAGTATCACAATAATCCTTATTATACTAACTTTCACCTTAAGAGCAGCCATTTCCCTATATTGAATCAATTATTTGTTCATGAAAGTTTGGCTTAGAGCTTTTGTGTAATATATGGTTTTAAAAATGGCTGCTCCCCATTTTTTTTGGCCCTGCTTCTTCAACAGTAATTTTGAAACTTTTCAAGTCTTGAAATATTTCCATTTCAATTTGTACTTTATGTTTAAGAGAAAATTAATTTTGCTTGTAATCCAAACATACCTTCATTTTCTTTTAAAAAATGCTGTGTGTTAAAAAGGAATAATGATATCACAATATTCATGTGGCTGGAGCGAAAGCCCTGTATTCAGCAGATGAGGCGATGGCGTCCTAGAAAAACATTAAAGGTGGAATCATAGAAGTTATGAAAACCCATGATACAACACTGAAACCTGAAATCTGTCATTGGTATCTCTAGGTATCTCCATTAGCCAGGTCAGTTGTACATGCATACAGTGAACATTATACACACAACCAGTGCTTCCTTCTAAATATATGACTTAGGATATTCCCCAGGGCAAGGGACTCAAGAGGGAGAAAAGTTGGGCCTGTGTAAAACACACAAGATGGGCCGTAGGACACTAGTCGCTAAGAATAAACTGCCTATGATAGGTCTATCTTATAATTAATAACAAAGACATCTCTGGTAATAACTTATCAAATATAAGACAGTTTGTAGCTCCTGGTATGATAAAGTAGATATGCTGTGCATCTGAGAAAACCCCTCCAAGGACATTGCATTCCTTTCAGTTCTCTGAACCCTTCAGAGAATTGAAATTAATGAAGAACATTCCCAATGGATGGTGAAAGAATAAAGCATAGATTCATGCATCTCTCTGGTGTATATTCCCACAGAGACCTGCAACACAGACTCTGGGGATGAGGTGCCAGAGAGAGAGTCACTGTATGTATGTCTGGTTTCTTATGCTCTTTCACCCAGCATCTGCCTACTGTCACATACAAAATAGTAGGTAAAAGAAGTTTTGGGTTGCTAAAGCTTGTTTGGTTTTAGGTTCTACCTCCACGCAACTAAAGACACCTATATTAATATATATTTTTAAAACCACTTTATTTTAAACTTAAAACAAATAAACCCAATGCAGTTAAACATATAAGAAGGATGACAAAGTAACTGTTAAATTATGGAAGATTTTTTTCATACATCTGGTAGGAAAAGAAGAGGAAATTTGTTTCAAGGCATTTCAAAAGCAAAGATCTGTGAAAGCTTTTAAGAAATAGGATACAAAAGAACTGATACAAAACCCCTAAGCAACCATATTCTGGGATTTCAAGTCAATTCCTTTCAGCAAATATCCCAGAGTCCTACAATAATAATGATTAGAATTCAAAACTAATGCTATCCATTCAAATCAAAGGGAAAATGTTGGGAGGTATCACTCTAATTTTTTATTTTAAAATTTATTTTGTTGGCTGGGCTTGTGTGTTACAATATACCGGCAAAGGTAATGAAATATGTTCCTTGTATTTCTACTGCCAGGCTGTGCCCCTGACTGAGCAAACTGTCCCAAAAGGACTCAGGGCTAGTGTGGTTCAGTGGACCTCTTGGTATGCGACAAAAGGAGGAACTATCAGATTCAGATAACAGAGAAAACATTTTAATTGAATCAATCTATAACCCCATCAAAATCAGCATTCCTTCTACGTCCAAACCAGAACACCAATTGCTGCTGGTTTGCAGTTCTCTCTGGGAATATGCTCTATAGAGACTCCTGATTCATTGCTTTAGTTGGCTTCTCCCATGGGAAAAGTCACTGCTCTGAATGCTGCAGGAAACTGGAAGCAAAACAATATTATTTTACTTTCATGTTTTCTGCTTCTGGCCAGCAGCTGAAGCTCTGCGTTGTTCAAGCTGTTTCCTAAATGTTCAGTGCACAACTTGGGTCAGATCATTAGTGTTAAGTTAAAGTCTAGTTCCGAATCAAATCAGGTCCATTTCAGGTCCTTCCATCAGGTGGATATGACCTAGTAGCTAACGAGAAGCTGCAGGCAGAGTAAGATTTGAGAAAAATCATCTCCTTCAGACACCATGTCTCATTTCCCCATGAGCATTTGATTTTGGCTATGACATGATGAAGTACAGGGCTGGAGCAATAAAGAGTCTTTGGCAATCAAAACCAGGTGATGTAGCATCTCTGGCCAGGAAATCCCATCCTAAACCTTTCCTCCTGGAGAGGAGTACACAGGAGTACTGCATTAGACTGCAACAATCACAGAAACGTTGAGATGATGAACAGACCCTTTCTAACCTTTAGAGGATTGGCTTTTCACACATTGCTGCCACATGGCGAAGTATTATGCTAGTTGTTTTGTGAGGTGAAGGTCAGCAGCTTTGATGGGACAGGTGAAGGAGAACTCAGGGCCTACATTGATAACTTACAAATGGAGTCGTGCTGCCTCCACTGTAAATGTGAGAGCAGGAGTTTGTATTTGTCACCCCATCCTCTTTGCAGCTTTGTGGAGCAGGAAAGAGCACACCGGCTGCCTGAGGGGATCCCAGGACTTCTGGGCCATTTGGCTTTGTGGTGATCTGCAGTCAGTGGGCATGCTTCCCTCTAGACGACATGGGAACCTAGGGAAAGAGAGCTTGTAGGACTAGAATAATAATTTCAGTTCCTTGCACTCTATTTGGTCCTGGTGGAAAAGAAAGTCTTGCTGAGTTATCAAGAAAAAGGTAATGACAAAAATTTATACAAAAACACAATTGCTAGAGCTCTTGTCATTCTCTTAATTGTGGATTGCACCATTTTTGGAGAAGAGTGTTGGCTAGAGTTTCTTTAAAAACAGGGTTGAAGACCTTCAGGGTCAAAAGCATTTGCAATTGCACATTTCTTATCTTTTTGTCTTCCATTCTTGTTGTTTTAGGAGAATATAAAAAGATTTTTGTTTAAACGCAGTTAACAAAGCAATCCAAGTCACCTCAGGTTGGAGTTTGAAAGCCTGGATTCAACTCAGATGAACTTTTAAACAGCCATTCATAATGCCTTAAAGCATTTGTGTATGATGTAAGCATTCTTTTTCTTTAGACTGGTCGCCTGTTTTCTCCTTGATATATCTTTTCATGTAGAATTCAAAATCTAACCATTTTTTCTCATGTTAACAAAGAGAATAAAAGGATCTATAATGTTTTGTTTAACATTTTTAAATCTCAAGCAAACCTGAAAACTGCAAGAAGCCACTTTAAAGGAGTTATACTAAATAAATGCTGCAGTAGGATTAGGTTCTTCTCCCTAAAGAAAAGCAAGATAAAATGAAAAAAAAGACTCTTCAAATAACCATCAAATCTCCCCAGGTGGAGATGAAACACTGACTGTTATCTCCAAGGCTATTTATATTAGTCAAAGTGTGGAGCCCTAAGAAACTGAACATCTTAGTGTTTGGTGATTGAACGTTTGGCCTTATTTTTACCAATGGCATTACAAGTTACCCAGTAAGCTAATAGCTGCCTATTCAAGCAAGATGCATGGCAATTGAAAAAACCTCTCATTCCACTGACTCCAGTCCCTCCTGTTCCCAGGTAGCCATGTACTGTGTATACATCTGCTCCTCACATGCAATCAAGATGTTTCCCCACACAGTCTAACAAACTTACATTCCTTGCTACACAACTCAAAAAAACGTGAATGACTACCTTGCGATGTTCCTCCTTCGTACCTGCAAGCATCCCCTTCCAATAGTCCCTTGGTTTTGGCTTTGGCATTGCAACAGTTGCTAACAGAAATGCTAGATTGAAGGTTTGAAACAGCTCGTGTTATACCATCTTGTATTTTTTTCCACACAGATACAACTTTCCCAAACTTTCCATTATGAAAAGAAATTTTCCCAGGCTTTGTTATATTCAAAAGAAAAATTATTTGGAAAGTTTGAGTAAAGTCTCAGAAGTGGCTTTTAAATGAGGCGAGAATGAAGAGCATAGGAAACTTGATAAGGTCACAGGATATGATCCGGCTCCCACAGACGTCAACGACTATGTTCCCAAAGTCCTCCCAGAGGATCTAGAACCAGGGACAGGGACTGTTACTTTGCATTCCTTGTATGGACAGAGTTGCCAATGAATCTTGGTGTAACACTAGTGTAAAGTACAAAGCCCAAACCCAACAAGGGAACGTGAGCCTGTACAGACCACTAGGTTCTGGGTGAACCACTTAACTAAACACATGATCCATTAGTCCAGTGTTTTTCAGTTCGTTCTCACTCAGCAGAGCAGTACCCAGAAAAGTTGTCTGATTACCATGAGTGCGAGAAAGCAGAACATGCACTAGGCTCTTATTTTGCATCTCTCCACAACTTTGCTTTTTCCTGGTACACCAAAAACCCAACAACCAAAAAAAAATGATCCCTTGTTCCCTGTGCAGAGATCAGTGCTCTCTCAGTTTTAGTGCTGTAACTACACTCTGCTAGTGATCAGGGAGATAAGCTTGGTTTTGTCTATATCTGTGTTGTGACAAAAGTGTGTTGCAAAATTACCTTCATGATTTATGCAAGAACCCTCAGGTGTCAGTACTTTGTAAATGGTCAATGGCAGAAAGATTTTGCAAGTTTAACAAGTCACTTTCACTGATGCAGTTGTAACCTTCTCTATTTTTCTGCACCATTCCTTTCCTCCAGAAAAGATAGTTGCCTCTGCCACACTGTGTGTTGTGCTTCACAAGAGGCTCATCCAACAGAACCTCGAAAGATCATCGTTGGACCATGACTGCAAAGGTATGAATGTGTACATGTGCAAGATATATGACTAAGTATCCAAGATACAGTTCAAGCAGCCAAGTACACCTGATAAGGATTTTTAATGCCTAACCCTTTTCAGATCTGTGAAAATCCTTATTTACAAAAATGAGAAGTGTGTTGCACCCAAAACTGACCATAAGTATCAGGACAACCAAGTTATGCCAGAATCCAGAAGCATGTCAGGAGGGTAGAATAAGGACAGTGTCATTATCCTGTTTTAAGAGGAATTGCTTTAAGTTCCTTAAAGGTAGCTAATTCAGGAGCTACTGGTTAAGATTAACAGGGACAACGCAGGTAGAGAGTGAAAGGACTGCATGAAATCTCTGCCTTTTGATCCACTTTGCTTGAAAGGATGCTACAATCTGCAATGCAACTAGCAATCTACTACCCCTGAAGGATGGTAACTGCTACATCAACCTCCAGCTTCCTCATTGCTTGGATCAGAATGTTGCAAAAGCGAACCCTTCAATCTTGTCACAGCAACTTCAGTGTATGAGGCAGAGTGAATCCAGGATGTCTTAGTCTCTAAGATACATCATGTTTATATCTGCTGAATCTACTCCTTCTTTTAGTCTAATCATTCAAATATCATAAGGAAACTCTTCTTGCTTAAAAAACATGTCTATAGTTTCTACTGTAAGCACAGACTATGTGTGTCATACTCCAGTATATTTTTCTCTATGTTAACATTTTGAGTAACTGTGCTATATAGAGATGCTGGCAGGCCTCTTCTCCAAGAAGAATTCAGGATGGAAGTTAAACAGCCTGACTTGTTATGGTTCAGCAAACAATGTCTCTTTTATCTGGTAGATCCTACAGTTTCTTACTAATTTCTGGATGTAGAACAGTAATGTCTCACAGCTGGGTGCCTTTGGCTTGCTGTAAGAGCCATCAATGCAGGGGATTGAGTCCATGGGCTCCAGCTTGGAAAACATGTGCTCTGCCAGAGGGAGCTGAAACAGATACATGTCTAGCTGCTACCAGAAGTTATATAACATAGGATGATATTTGAATGACATGATTTTCCTACATCTTCCTGAGTTCTTGCTCCCAATAAAAAACAAGATCAAGAAGAGAAATGATGATGTCTGTCTCGAGTCTTGTAAGGTGAGAAATTAAGTGATGACACTTGGGAATTATAAGAAAAAAGTTAGAGGAGACTTTCGGTGCCATCATGGTTTGGGACATTGGTCTGGTAGAGGAATCTGTGTAGGCTTAGCAGAAGCCGGTGGAGAATAGCTTCCACGAAACATATCTGTACTCCTACCATTCCCTGGACCGTGTTTCACTGGTTCACGTCAATTAATGCTTGTAAACACATGTCAATCATTTAATACCATATGATTCCCCTCGACAGTCAGGATTTTTCCTCCGATAAATCAGCTTAATTCCTAAGGCTGCAATTGTACATGGCAGTATAACCTGTACTTCTTCAGTTTTCACCATGGCTAATAGATTTTCCTGCTTTGAGTTCTGAAGCCTTGTTTGTAGTAGATGAGTGCAATTAAACTTCTGCATTTGATTGGCAGGTGAAAGGATCCTGGTTCACAGATTGTATTTCAACGTGCAAAGAGATTATCAGTTCTTCAAAATAAAAGGTGCTAATGTAGCAAAACTGACCAGTATTCCTTCAGAATAATGCAGCACTTTCAGTCTTGCTGTTTCCCTTGCAGCTTCTTCCTTTAAGTGACATAAAAAGCAACTTCTGAGGGTGTTTTTATCCCTGCAAGTTGCTCAGAGGAAGCACATTTCCAAAGAAGGAGTTAATGAGGTTCTCAATCTGTCTACCAGTCTCCTCTCCCACCCCAACTTCTTGAGAATAACATAGCTCAGATTAGTGTCATCTTTCATTATCCTCCCTGGGAGCTGGGACAGGTTAGCCCTCCTCTAAGCAGAATGAGTGATGAAATATTTAAATTATCTAAACTGGAGTCCAGCATGCAGATGATGACATAGAAAGCAGAGTATGTTTGCATTCATTTGCATGTCTGTATATGTGTGCAGATTGCAAAAGGATGGGCAAATCCTTGGGTCACAGGGCTGCATTTAGCCTTTCCTTGTAACCCTCTCTGAGGGTTAGAGTGGCCTTTCCTTGTACCAGTCACTGAAAGCTGATGATGGGAGCTGTGCTGCGATTTCCAACATTCTGTGTTGGCTGTGTTGGCCACAAGGATGACAACTCCTTTCTACCATTCTGTGATTGCCCTTAACCTGCTGGAAGTTATGCAGCAGACTCATTGTGGTGCTGCAAAGGGCAGCTGATGCTCCAGCAACCTGTAAAGCACAACCACCAAATAATGGACTGAGCCCTCTCTGCTGAATATGTTCAAAGCAAATGCATTCTTCATGAATTTTTGCTGTCACCAGCAGTCGTTGAGACTGCATCTGAATGACCTGGATACTGTTCTCATTTTACAAAACCTTATGTGTCTTCCTGGAGATAAATTTAGTTGATTTAAATTTTGACCATGGGACATAAGCATGGTAGGAAAGATGAACTTTCTTATGCTGGCTGCTCTCCACCATCATGTTAAAAATGTCTGAACAAACCAGCCTTTTCCTTAACTATCTCCCTGACATTGAGAGGCTAAAAAATGACAACTTTAGTTTGTCAGTAAACACAGTCTCTATAGGAGTTGGGCAATATTCTCCCTGAAAGGAGTTTAAATGAAAAAAGAATCAAATCCTTGCCATCTCCAAGGGTGTGATATTAATGTGGTAGATGCCCTCTGTAGACAAGTTTTTGGAGTTGCACTGGTTTGGGAACTGTCCTACTGAGTTGGTCCTTGCTGGTGTGCAATTAAATATCTGGGGGAGGGAGATTCACACCACTGTTTTCCTCTGCTACTTTCTACAGCTGATAGTATCTTCCACCTTTGTCTTATTTAGCTAACAAGGTAGCACATTACCCAGAAGCTGAACACCCTCCTTTCAATGGCATCGTGCACATGAGAATTTATGTGCTTTCTGTTTTCTACTCTGTCCTTGGTTCCACATCATGTATCCTGAGACCCAGAAAAGGATCTCTTAACACTTGTGATTTGACTGAAGCAATTTATTCTGTCAGTATTGGTTTAGATTTCTGTTTTGGCTTGCATTCAGGGAGACCAAACACATCATGTTTTTGGGAATCAGACTTTGAGATTGAGAGCTGTTTCTGCTAAAGAAAGCACTATGGCAGTGTTTGCAAACTTGTGTTTTCTCGGGCTTCGGGACATACAGATGTGTCAGAACTCACCATTTAAAACAAGCTCCAATTCACCTTCTAGAATAAGGTCTGACCTGTGGTTTCTATGGGGGGAATGGGGGAACTCTTCTTTGTCAATATACTACCAAATGAGCAATCATTTGGAGGGGCAATTGCCTCAGGGCCAATGTCTTTTCCTCTACTATCATTTTACACCACAGTGGCACCTTTTATTGCCCTAGCAAACTGAAATGGCTTTCAGTTTGCACATGGAAAGGTGTAAGAATCCATATCAGTCGTGTTAATGTGACCCTACAGATCAGGAAATCCCAGAGATTTAATTGCAGCTAAGTACCTAAATAATCATGGGTCAGCAAAGAAAGATTTCAGCTATTATTTACTTCAGCCTCCACATTCTCACTGTCTTTTGTTAATTCAAGTGAGCAGAAATGTTCAATGCCCTATTTCAAACCCAGTGAACCAGGGTCATGTCAGCCTCTTGTAATGATTTACCACTGAATGATGACAGTGTTACTATTCTGTAAGCCAAGGCTCTTTGTGTTGTTTTTGTTTGTTTGTTTGTTTGTTTTTCTTTTTGTTTTGGTTTGTTGGGTTTTTTTCCCCCCAGCCCTCAGAAATGCAGTCCTGAAATCTGCAAGAACTGCATGTGGCTGAGAGTCCAACTGGATTTAAAACCCAAATTTTGCTTGGGAGCTAGATACCTCAAAAAATTAAATCAAACTAAAGGTGACCTTCTTGCCTCATGCAAGGAGGTTCAGGTCTGCTCCAAAACCTACTGGTTTCACTGGCTGTGAGGTACAGAAAACCACATTGTTGGTATCCCAGCTCACTGACAGACAGATCACATGCCAGCAGCTGATGGCATGTGCTTTCTGATGCTAGCCTTGCTGCAGCCAGGAGACCCTGCTGCTCTCCCTCCCTTCAAAAAGGGACTCCTGCTGGGCTGGTGATGTTTGTCAGCTCACCAAAATCACAGAGCTGATCCTCGGCTGCACGAGGCCTGCTGCTGAGAGGCTGCCTTCTGCTAGTGGAGTGCCACACGGTACGTTGCGAGCTTTCCATATTAATGGCATAGCATGAGACTAAGCAGCAGGAGCTGCTGCCTGAGAACCTTTCAAGACACCAGTACTTTTACTTATTTATTCTTCACCTGCTTTTGCGATAAGATCACCAAGAATCTTTTCACTGGTCCTGAGAGCCTCAGCTTTGCCTTCTTTTATGAGGAGATGTTGATATCTCCTGCTGTCTCCTCTGCCCCATACTGTGGTCACATCACAGGAAGACAATCCATCCCCTTCAGGCATGTTTTTCACTATCTGCGCAAGTAAAAGGTGAAATCTGTTTGCTCTTTTTTGTGTGCATGTGCGTGTTTGTGGCCAATGTAAATGTCTCCACTGAGTATTGGAGAATTATACCTCTGCAAGGGAGTTGGACTTTCTAAACCATCTCCTCACTGGGACTTTTAGCTGGTTAAGCATTACCTATAGCAGTGGGTAGTAATAGCTGTCTTCTGAGGAAACATGCATTTCTATCAACAATGCTGTGTTCGTAGAGTTTGCTCTTAATTAACTTCGACTCTGGGGTCAGACTGAACTGTTCTGTTCACTCAAGCAAGAGAAGCTGTTCGTATTTCAATCAGAATATAATCTCCGTTGGCTGTTGCCTTGCATGAGGCCAAGAAGGAAATAGATGCAAAACAAGGAGAATGATGAAATTTGAAGCCTTCCTGAGATGCTATGCCCCGCTGCACCATTGCTGTATTTAACATAAGGGTGACATGTAAGCACCTGGAATTGAGGGTTGAAAGGCTAGGAGGTTTGACAGGCTGATGCATTTCTAGACACTGTAGGTTTCAGCACTTCAGCACCGTAGGACTGAACTGCCCTCTAAACTTCTGTCTTCATATTTTAACCTCGGGTAAGACCCTGGTATCTGTCTAATTTTTTCAGTCACAGAATTCAAACCCAAGGTCCATAAACTGCTCAAGAACTTGCCATTCAAGAGGAGGAAATATTCACATTGATGTGATTTGGGGTCAACAGCAATTTGGAGTGGAGACTATAGTTGGGGAGAGAATGAAGATACGGGGGATTTCATAAAAGGAAAAGACCATGTTCATTTACAAGCAGTGGGTTGGACTCAGTGAGGAAGACCTTGCTCACACAGAGCGATTGTTAAGCAGAATTTTACATTTGATTCTGCTGTCTTCGTGTAATGATAAAACGGAAAAGAGCTGCAGTAATCAGAAGGTATGGTTCCTGGGAAGCATGCTCGTTCTGTTCTTACAGGATAACTTCCACAGCAAGTACAAGACTTCTGAAACAGCCCAGAGAAAAAGCCTCTCAGATCCAAGCAATTTAAATTCAGTGAATGTGATTTTGCTTGCAGTTAGTTCCCTAGAAAGTAATGAAAGAGGTAATCAAAGACTGGACAACTACCTTAGGTAAAACATTATTCATTAGAGTCTTCAGGTGATGAAAGCCAGCTCCATGTCTTTCTGTGCCCATATCCAGAGAGGTGAATGAGATATCTTTCTGAAGGTCCACAGCCCGCTTGTCCCAGATGCCTGAGAAGGAGGAGATTTACATTAGAACATGTGGAAAAAATCCAGGGAGTGGTAGGATTTTCCTGCACTCGCTCCTCTTCAACAACATTACTCCCTGATTGCAAGCTGCAGTCTTCCCAGCCTTGTTCACCGAGCCTCCTATGTCATCCCTAAGACCTGTCCTGAACTTTCATCTGGTAGAACAGTGGCAAAAAAAGCATCCTTCAGAGAAGAGAGCTCTTCCCTGAAGAAGGTAGGTTCATCTGAGTGAAAGAGTTGTGGGGTGTTGGGAGGATGCAGTGAGGGTGGAAAGGGGTCATCCAGGGAGAGTCTCTGACAATGGAGTTTGATTATCACCTTGCTTTTGAGAAAGAAAAGCTATTACTGATGTCAAGAAGAGTAAGTTCCAGCCATGTAATGGACAGCGCTGCAAAGGTAACAGCAGAGCAGGCAGCAAATTGCTTCTACGAATTGAAGTGGGACAATATTTGCTATTCAGTCAAGGAACTGGGCAAATTTTGATAAACTATGAGAAAATCCCTCCTAAAAGCAATTTTAAGAAAAAAACCCAACAATTAAAAATATCAAAACACACTTCAAGTAAATTTATTGATGTGAACGTAAATAGTAGCATAACAGCATCTGTGCACACATCAGCACTCCCAACTACCCACCACTGCAGTAGTATTAAAGACTGGGGGGAGTGTCCAGCTACATCTCTATAGCGAGTTTCAGCACATCCTTGCTTACCTGACTTTTGTCCCTGAACAATGCATTTCTAGTCCAAGTTGAGGTGAGTGGCACTAGCTCCATTCATAACATTCAGCTTTGACCCTTATGGCTAATTTTACACTGGAATGAAACCAGTGTTACCATCTGTCTGTTTTCCCATCTGCCTGTTTTATCATCCTATAACATGTGCTAACTAGAACAGTGACTTGGCACTGCACCGTGTTTCGTTCTACAACCGAGAATTATTTCTGTCTTACCATGTGCCTTCTTGTTACTTGCATATGAAGCCTAAGGGACCTGTGAAGTCTCACAAGTGTGAGGACAGGAGCAAGTGTCACCCGAGACTTTTGTCAACAAATCTATATAACTACCAACTACATCAGTGCAACCAGCCTCCATGTCAACTTTTTTCTTCAATATTCCATTCTTACTTGCTGACAGTAAATCGTACACTTTTAACTTGCAAATACTGATCCTTAGTTAAGAAAAAATAATCTGACTGTGGAAACATCACACCTTGGATGCCTCAGTGAATCATTCGAAAGAAAATACTCGCTGCTTTATCCTGTGGAACAAGAGAAGGGTTAAGCATTGCTTTCTTGCTGACAAGATACCTTAAAATGCTATTTTATTGTGGCATTGATTCTGTACCCCAGTCAATGTGAATGGGACTGCCAACGTGTTACAGGAATATAGGGACAACACAAATTTTGCAGGGAGGAATTGGTATTACTCTCTTTTGTAGCATTTGTAGGATGTTATTGTTGCAAGTTCTTATGTCTCAGACCTTTGTGGGTGAGCATGGTCGTTTCTCATTCCCTTGACTTGAGTCTGATTGCAAGAATGATCGTGTCTTGGGAAGGAGTGGCCTGTAAACCACCACACTGTGCTTTTGGTATCGCTGAGATGCATCAGGAGTAATCAGGAAATAGATCAAGTTTTCAGCATTGTAACTGTGAGACTGTTTCACCTCTGCAAATCAGTGCAACAGTGTAATGAAAACACAATATCCTCTAGCAATTCCCCAGGTGCATCATTTCCATCAAGATTGTAGACAGTAAAACCATTAACATTTCAAAACAATTAAGCCATAATGAAAATTTGTGAACTTTCCCAATCTTTTCACCATTACTAATGACTGACTCCATCACTGGAGTTTTATTAAGAACATTTTTAAGTAGGAGAAACATCAGCAAGGAATAATTCAGGTAGAGTTGATTTTGTCTTAAGGTAGAAAGGAGGACCAGATAATATCTTGAGAACCCTTCCAGACCAGTTTTTCTTCTAAAACATTCTGAGAATCTGTTTTCTCACATCAGCAGTGATTTGCATTCATTTTGTATGGGTGGAAATGAATACACCAGCTTCTTGCAATAGGGAAGTCAGTCTCTATTGCATTCAGAGCAGGTCCATTTTTAGCTTTTAGGGATGAAGATATTCAAACATCTGAAAAATATCTGACTGATGTAATACATGCTGCTTTGCAGATTTTTAATGAGAAACACTATATTTGATATATTATGGCTATGAAAAACTAATTGATGAGTAAGCTTAAAACATACACTACAATATTCTTCCTATAGCTCAATATTATTTTCATTCTGCCCATTTAAATTCTTTTTTCTTCCACCTTTCTTAGCATTTCAATTGCAGTTCATCTTGGATGACTAAGAAGGAAATACTTTTGCAGAAAAGTAAATCATCATTTCCTTAGTGTAAAACAATTTTTCTTTCCTTCAGCAAACACAAGCCTACCAAAAAGCCAGAGATGATCTTTGTTATTTTTTCCCATAGTCTCTCTGACAAGACAAATTTTTGGATTTACTTTCCTTAAGATTTTAGAGGAACAGAAAAGAAAAATATCAAATTGTATACATATTCTTAATGATCTGTTAATCACTTAGAAACTGACCTTAAGTGCTCTTTAAAACATCTCTACTTGTGAATAGTAGGAAAAATTACTACGTGCAAACAGTAGTAATGTCTCTGAACAAGCCAACTATCTTTAGGTTTTTTTGTTTCTTTGTTGTTTTTTTTCTGTGTCACACTTTTCTTCTGCCTTTGCAGGGTCTTGGTATTGCTATCTTGGACCTTCATTTACAAAAAAGTCATAATCCAGACAAATCTGAGTAAGTGGTATGACCCCAGAGTTGCTCAAAACACTCATGTAGAGTAAGAAGTGGTTTTCAAATTCATTAGAAAGTGTTTTTGTAAATGGAATCAGTGACATGAAGACAAACTGTTAGATTTTCAGAGGGGAATTGCATAACAGGAATGGCTTTCCCAAGAATAGTTCCATTGAGGGATTTGGGTGTCTGTGTGTGCTCATGGAACTCCTCTGTTGAGTATGGTGGCTGGTGCAGCTGTATAGGGGCATAGGGACTTAGAAGATGCAGGGAGATGTTAGCAAGCACAGGTGGCTGAAACCACTGTTTGGGGTTACACTTCAAGGATAAGTTTGGTGTATGTGTTCTGGACATGTATAATTCCCTTTTACCTGGAGGTACCAGAGTTTTGGAGAACTGTCATTTGCAGAGTGTAGAGTTGCCCATCAGCAGTCAATATCTACATGTATAAGGAGTTGTACGCATGGTCAGACAGCATTTCAGGAGAAGTGGAGGCATGGTAGATTAAGGAACCACAAAGGAAGAGTTTAGATCCCTCAGGGGACTTCTGATTTGCTGCTATAAATGTGAGCTGACGTTCTCTCTCTTCTACATGGACAACTTTACCTTGCATGAAGCATAGAGGTATAGATAGATAAAATACTTTTCACTCATTTTTTAAAGCCTAAAATAATGAAGTATCATAACCCATAAAGCATCAGGATCCATTTGACATATTCTTAAGTGACATGAATTGCAGTGGTGCCTTTCACAACAGACTAGTTTACAGGTTCACAGAAGACAGAACGGTCTGCCTCCTTCTATGGAGCATATAGGATTTTGTCATGAACACCTGGTACCAACAGATACATCTTTGGTCTCCATATTGATTTTAGGAGGAATTCAAGGGCTGAATGACTGAGATAATTAACTACTGTTTTGTTTTCTTCATGGCCACTGTACTGAACAATTACCCTGAACAAAACCTGCCAAAGATAAGGAGAGACATACCTTTACTTTTCAGGCTTCCTCTGACCTTGCCCTTCCCTTACAAGGCTATTGTGTCGGTTGATGGTATGTCTAACTAAAACAAAAGAGGAATGCTTTGCTTTTGTAGCTAGAGATCCACTTCAGACAATCAAAGAAATTTTTTATTTATCGTGATGTTAAACTGGATTGCTGTGGAAAAAAACCACTTGCTTTGAACATCTTGATTTATGAACAGATCCTTACACCCCAGCTTAGGAAATTCATCAAGCGAGCCAAAGTTTACTGGAGGGACACTGTGTATGAGGGAGGTCTTGCATAGGGAATGACAGAGTTGCCTGGAATTTTATGAAAATGCAGATGCTGAGCTATCAGCATGCCTGATTAACTAACACTTGTTTATATTCTGTTTCTTTCAGCCTTATTTCAACACCCCAGAACTGATTCTAATAAAATCCCTTTGCGAGTTATTTTTCCTTCCACACACTTAACTCATGATTGCAAAAATCATTACCACTTTTGATTATAATCTTTAATTAGCAAGAAAATATGTGTTGAATTATTTAGTTAGTGTTAATTTTCATCATCATGTTTTGACAGCTTTTGCATTAATAAATCTTTCGTAGACCCAAAGACCCTGGATAGCCTTGGATGGAGTTGTTTAAGGACTTCTGTTAAACACTTTGCCTTCCAAGGACCTTAAAGCACAATGTGCTACCCTGCGGTTTTCACTCCCAGGTGAGTTTCCTGATCAGTAGCCTGTCTCTTCTGCTAGCTTTATAGCTTAATGAATCTTTAAGAGCTTTTCTTCTCAGTGGAACAAGTTCAAAAGGAGAGGAGGAGATAACATCTCTGCACAGCCTGTCATTCGAGAGTGGTTGGGTGGCTTGAGGTCAAATTCATGACTTTGCTGCATAGCCTTCTAGTTTGGTTCTGGAGCTGCTCAAGTGGTTTTCCATAGAGAAAAAACTTTGAATATAGCTTATTCTTTGTGGTGTTCTCAAAGGAGCCTTTACCTGCCTCATAGAAGTGCCTCAGGGATTCTCTGCTTGATCTAGTATCCCTTGTGTCTTAAATCTCCATTTTTGGTGAGTGAGTAAAATGGCTCAAAGTATTCTCAGAAAGACCCCAACATCACTGCCAAGGCCATTGGGGCTATAGGCAGCAGAAGTTAAGGGTGTCCTATGGGTTGATCCATCTTATATAAAGCAAAGACTATATCCTGCAATGAGCTTCAGATGGGAGGATATCTGGTTTCCTGTGCAAAAATACGTTAGACCCAGTGGGGGGCTCCTGCCTGTGGAATTCAGTGCCAAGTTGTAATACAGAAAAAAAGCCTTTTTCGCTGGACCCGTTCTAGTTTCTTAAGACACAATGCAGTCCCTGTTTCTTCATCTCCAAGGTCACTATCAGAGTTGACATGTAAGGCTGACAGCTGCCAGTCAACAGAGATCTATGAAGTTCTCTGGCACTGTTTTGAGTCTTTCAAGATTTTAAGCTGTAGATAGGATGCTGAGGTTTAGGTTTTGTCTGATTGTTTTGCTGTGATTTTCTATCCAATTTTTTGAAATTACAGTGTTTATAATTATAAGCATTGTGGGTAGATATTTCTGAGTACATGTAATTGATCAACTTTTATGAGTAAATAAGCACCTAACCACTGTGGCAAGAGATGCTCCCCAAATCTTGAAATAATAATAAATAATACAGCGACAATGAAGCTCTCAGACTGGAGCAATTGCCCTATGTGCCATTATACCCATACAATAAACTATTTAAAACTGTTTTAAATGCTTCCTGTCATCACTGGTGGTGGCAAGATAATTTTGCTTTGTTCATTTGCTGCAGTACTTAATTTTCTTTAGTGCTTCTGAATGAAGTGATTGTTATCAGAAAAATGACTATAACAAGACTGTGTTATTACATGTTTAGTTTCCATCAGGAATTTCTCAATCCAAATCAAACTGGAATCAATGCAGCAGAGGAGTGTTTGCAATGGAATAGCACAATTTATTCAAAGCAGAGTGGTGCTGACTAGTCATCTGGAAACTGGTGAACTTCAGCAGCTGTATGAGTTATGCAAAAGTAGATTATTACTAATGAACTCTGATTGTGAACTTGTTCTGAACAAATCCCAGAACTTAGAAAGACAACCTGGAACTTTTTAATAGACTTTGTTAAGAAATTTTAGCAATGAGAAATGGGGATTTCCATTGGCAAGTTTCATTTTGACATTTTCTGACTAACCCTAGAACAAATATCCCCCAAACAAAAAACTTATTACATGAGGTAAGCTACAATGCAATTCAGACAATCTGCTTCTAAGTAAAAGTACTCACTCAGGGTTTTATTACAACTCAACAACTTCACTTAAAGTATTTATTCATGTTGGTGCTCCTGATTGTTGCTACGTTGCAATGTCCTCATCTGAATGCAAAAGTATAAGAATTGATAGAAAAAAATAACATGTAGATAGAGATTCTTGGAGTGTTATGGTCTTGCTTTAAACAATATAGCTCTTTCCCGTGCAATTTGAATAATACTTAATATTCCTAGAGCCATATCACTTTTTGAGGCATCCTTGAATACCAGATGCTGCATCTCAAGGACTTATCTCCAGACTTGCATCCTGTCAAATTAATCTTTTCAATTGCTTTTTCTTGCTTGTCAACTTTGTATGCTGGTCTTTTCACTAAATGAGCTGTTTATACATATCACCCTTCATTCAGCTTTAAGTAGATGCTTAAACGGTGATACTATTTTTTTCAACAGACTTGCAAGTCTGGCATCTCTGTAGGGGTAGAAAGGATCAAAATGGTATTCCTGACAGCAGAAATGATTAATGGACTGCTCTTGAGAGTGCACTTGTGTGTTCATAGTGTGGCTATCGTTATGATTACTGAGATGACTGTTAACAAAATATCAGAAATGCAGAAACTGTGAGCATCCTTACTGCCTTTATCAATTTTCTAGTGTCTGTTTCCCTCTGTGAGCCCACAAATGCCAGCCAGGAGTCTGTGAAGCGAAGGAAACATCTGATCAGAGCACAGATTTCATGGACAAGTGCAGTGCTTTGTTTTGAAAAAGCAAAAATAAGTGAGCATAACAAAGAACTGTTACCAAACCTGAACGTGCCTCCTGAGCAGGAGTCAAGTTCTTTGGCTGATGAGCAGATGAGCAGTAGGAAAAGATTTAGTGTGGCATCAACGCTGAGCAGCATGGGAACAAGAGGACCTTCAGCTGAAGGAGCTGAAAGAGAGCAAAGAGCTAAGAAGTCCTTTTGCTGTGGCTGCTTGGGCTGTGTCACTCTGGGCCTTGTGTGCTCCACGTGTAAGAGGTCTGAGAGGGAGAATTAGCATTTCTAAGTACACTTCTGAATAGAGTTTCCACTGCTGCCCTGAAGTTGATCCTGACTAGCTGTACACTGATCCAGACTGGTGTGTCATCACTGCCCAGCATCTCCCCAGCTTGCTGGGAAAATGGGATCCTTACAGCTCCTCCCTGTTTCTCTCCCTTCCTTGCACATCACAGCCCCCCAAAAGCCCCAGTGCTGCTGCTGGGGGTTGTTGGCAGGAACCCTTTGTCTGTGGTCCTGTCCTTTGACACTCCAAGAGAGCTTTTTGCGACTCCAGCATGGAAGGTGATCACCCTCTAGTGCTTGGGACAGCTGGAGATGAGAGAGGGTTGGAGGAGAGGGGATGGAGATTCTATTCCCTGAGACAACCCCAGCCTCTGGAAGTTGCCTTGTCCTTGCTCTGTGCTCCTGGAGAGCACGGAAAGCCCCTCACCCTCCTGCTTGGGCTGGTGCATTAGGTCTTTGCCTCTGTCCCTCCTGGCATGTTCCTGGGGTTGCAGGAGGACTCTCCCGCTGCTTGTGGTGTGATACCCTTGACCACTGTGCATGGAAGAGGGGCTGGTGAGGAAAAATAAGATTGGAGGAGTGAGTTAAGGGATCTCCTGGGTCATGGAGACTGAGATAGGCATGCAAAGTACAAATTGATTAATTAGAGAAGTAGTAATTAAAAAGAAGTTAATGAAAGATTAATTGATTGATAATTAATCACAGTATCTGTAACTGCTATAATTAGATTCATTGATTAATTAGAAATAACATCTGTTTATTAAAATGCAACAAAATTTTAAGTCTGGTTGGTGAGTTTGCTGTCACTGATTTTTATTTTTGCCTGATAACTGCAAACCTTCGTAAATTTCAGCTTAAATTAACTTATGGCCACATTTAGCCAATTTGTTCTTGTTCCCCTTCAGAGATGAGCAAATGTTTAGCTTGACTGGGTACGATGACTCTGTCAGCTGTGCTTTGTGCACTCCAGATGCAGAGGTGGAAGAGGTTACCATGCCCATCTGCCTGTCCCTTCTCTCTTGGGGTGTTTGTGTCAGCAGTCAGAATGAAACCAGCAGCTCAGCACCAAGGAGGCTGGGCTGCCAACATGGAGTTCAGTACTGCTTTATATCCCCTCAACCTGTTCTGTCAGTAACAAATTAACCCTGGACTCTTCAGTTTGTGCATTCTTCTTGTATGATAAAATGGAAAGAGGTTTTGTACCCTGTGGGAGAGACCAGGTGCCAGCACTACAACTTGACTTTCCTAGTTCCTTGTGTGACATGCACAGGTTGCAGCTTCTGATCCTTTAGAGAGGTGGCAATCCATAGAAGAATCAGGAGGTGGCTGCTGTGATTGTGCCCAATATCTTGGCAGGCATTTCCTGTCCGTGAATGACTGCCCTGAAACACTTTGCAGTGTTTGACCTGCCACCCTGCGAGTTGCAAGATCTCATTTATTCAGCTGGCATGTGGGGCTCTGAGCCTATCCACTGGCATTTGCAAGATATTTCATCGTGGCAGTAATTATTATAATCATTCCCTTCAGTAGCAGGCTTGAAGCCTACTCTTTCCATTGACATAGCTGATCTAACTGCAGAATAAGTCACTTGTTAACAGCTGGACTAAAAAACCACCCACAGATGTTGCTTAATAGGAGCCTGAGTAAGTCCACCCACTGCTGGTACATTTAGTCCTCCTAGAGGAGGCAGGTGTATAATCTAGGAAATTTTCCAGTTCAGCCCTTAGAGACATGAATCATTAATGTTTAGTGCAAAGAAACAATGTCCTTTTTACCCATGGGGGGAAAAAGACCACAAACACAGCAAAAGGGCTAGGACATCTGGGAGAGAGCTCACAAGCAGGAAGCAGCCAGTTTTTTTCTTTACGCCAAAGCTAGCTACTGGTTTTCACTATAAGAAATAACACAGCAGTCTCTCCTAGTACTCTGAGATACTTTTTAATGTGTTAGCTGGAGCACTGTCTGCAAGTCAGGGTCAGAGGCATCAGGCTGTCAATCAGCTGAAATAGTTAGGCACTTCTGCTGCTGGTGGCTCAGGGAAGTGTGCTGCTCTAGTTTTACTTGAGGGAAACAGGCTTGTGAACTCGCTTGGGGGTCTGTATGGCTCTGAGGAGTGGAGGCACTTACGGCCAGTCTCTGGTTGCCCCCTTTGTCTCCTGCCTGTCTGCCTTCCTATCACACCCAGGCAGAGGGACAGCCCCAGCTTTGCCTGACCTGAGGGTCACAGGAACACTGCTCAGTGTAGATTATGATAGCTGGAAGTGGGGTTTATCCTTACTAAGCAATGCAAAACAAAAAAGAGGTCCATCGACCCATTTCCAGAAAAGAGTAGGCTTCTAGGAAAAAGCCCCAAAAAGTCATTCACACAGAGCCCTGTGTATTCCCATAATCTTAACATAGTGCTGAAAATGGCTAAGTAAATAATAGCCTAAGAATAAAAGAAAACTACTGTGTTTTTTTTTTTTCCCTTTTCTGCATTTTTCCTCATTGTCTTTCTGGACGTTTTCCAAAATTGGAGTATTTTGTAAAGGTAAAGTGGCTAAAACCTCAATCAAGCTGCCAACCTTCCTGCTGCAGGCAGTGGGGACACAGGGAGAGTCTCAGAACGGCCATCTCAAACCTCATCTTTGAATGAGGACTTTCAGCCAAAAACCATTAGCTTTTTGGTGGTACTGGAATATCACCCAAATTGTGTGACCTTGGTGAACCCGATTCTTTTGCCTATGCAAACTGGCTTTTTCTTCTCTAGATGCAGCAGCTCTGTGCTGCTGTAAACTGGCTGGATGTGTGGCTCAAGACCATGACTTCTTTACTTCAGTTCTCTTGCTTGGTATTTTGTTCTTACTTCAAAAAACTTCATTTAAGGAAAGAAACAGAAAGAAAATGGCATTTCAGTTTTGATCACTGTGATTTACTAGAGAGATGACAGACTGTGGAGCTGCTGTCTGGTCCCTGCAAGGTGTGCATAATGCAGTTAGTCACAGGGCAACATAAATAGACACTTCTGAACTGTAAATGCTTCTACGACCAGCAAACATGCTGCAGCCTCATCTGGGGAAATATCACTTTTCCTAGTGTTTACAATGCAGCTGGCAACCAGTCTAGAAAGTTTTCTGCTTTTGCCCAGATCTCTTAGTTAGGGAGCCACGAGTTTCACTTGGCATCGGTCAAGAGCTGAGTTAGCCATACATTTTCATGTGATTGTTGACTTCTTAAGGATGTTTACTGTGTTTTAGTTTCTTATCTATTTTTATTGGACTGAATATCCCAGTCCTGGAAAAAATTAAAAACAGAAACCTCTTGTTACATTTTTAAAGCCAAAATGAAAACCCTCTCGGGAAAAACACTTGACTCTGGGGATGAGGAATGGGTTGTTTTCAGTTCCCTCACTGGCCAACTGTTTTGGAAGATTTATGCAATGACTAGTGACCGCTCTTTGTCAAACAAGTGGGAGAATATTAACTCCAGCCCTGAGCAATTTTGGGCCTGGCATGGGGTTGTTGGGACATATCCAAGGAGAAACAACGCCAGCTGATTGAATGCAGAGTCATGTTGTATTATGTTCGAGAAAAATCACCACAAAATTTTTTTCTTTATTACATCTACAAGCAAACTTTCTTCACCAAAGACATCACTGGGTTGGGGAAAGAAGAAGAGTTCTCATTGACTGAGTGTTCATGCAGCAAGAATTAGACTTTGTACTGTGATAGAAAAGATGAACCTTTGCATGAGACTCACAACAGTGAGGAAGTATATACATCAGCCAGGGCAGACCTAGGTGGGTTCAACTACTATCGACATGCTTGTTACATCCCTCCATGGGTGTTGCAAATGAGGCAGCTTTTATTCAGTGCCTTGAGGTCCTTAGACGGAAGGTGCACGGTTCTAAAGAAGAGCAGATGAATGGTGAAACACACAAAAGCCTTTTTTAGAAAAACACCTGTACTGGCAGATGGTGGTGTACCAGAAGAAATGACCGTTTTGCTATTCTGCTGTTGAAGGTCCACTCCAACAATCTGAACTTATAGGGCCTCAAGTTTCCTTTTCACATATGCAAATTGCCCTTAATCATGAGATTATATAGTAATAAACTGTTCCCCTTTAACTGGCTTTGGCACAGATAAAATCAAACCTATTTTATCAGAGGTATCGCTCAGGATGACGGATTATAGAATAATTAGCATGAAATTCTTATGCTTTTTTGGTTGGGAAATGTTTTAATCTGTAGTTTCCTGACACTGTCTTCTAAACAGTTTGTTCCCAGCACAACACATGAATTCTATGTGCCATGTTTCGTTGGCAAATTAACAAGGACACAAAAAAAATGCATTAATGTATCATAAAAAATGCAAAAGCATTGAACACTTAATTATAGCTCGAGCTGTTCCAAAAAGCCCAATAGCTGAAATGGTTGAAGAGCCACAGTATCTAAGACTGACTGTCTAAATCACACCTAATTTCCTGGGATCTGTTGCTGTCAGTAGTGGGGAAATCAGAGGCAGACGAAATGAGCAATCCACTGTTGACACTGATGTACAGGGGAGTGTCTGATTCAGAGCAGACACTGATGTTTTTTCTGGCAGATACAGTTTATGTAGTCACGTGCCTTGAGGTGTAGCATGAGTGAGTGTGTGGTTGGTCTACTCTTGACATTAGAAACAGACTTGCTCAAGCTAGCGAAGTCATTTGCAAAGCTGCTGAACAGGCTGTCCATGTTTGCAAGGTGAGTTCTGACGATGAATTCTCTAGCTTTGCCGTTTACCAAGACAAAGCACAGTGTAAGTCTAGAGACACCTTCTCCTCACAATTTCCTTTGGGGTGCCTGTTCCACAGCAGTTTCCTTTCAGGGACAGGACTGCATGGAAACCATATGTTGTACCTCAGATGTGCCTCACAGCATGTGCTGGATGGGAGGGATCACATCCACGGATGAGGAGGAAGGTGCAGATGATGGGTTTTCCAGTGGGTGTTGTTTAACGTCTTCATATGGACTGAGAAGATCAAATCCCACCACACTTCAGATTCAAACGCATGACTGAGTCTGTGGTTTAGTGAGTTACTGCCTTTAGCAGATCTGTGGTAGGAAATTTTCACAGCAAATATGAAGTAAAATATATTGGTTTAAGACTCTTTCCTTGATACTGTGGTTTACACCTTACTTGTTATGCCCTTAGAAGGTAACATGATTAATTATTGTGACTCGGGTGTTAGGCAGTAATTTATTAAACTGAGGAACCTTGATGTTGGATCCCATTCAGGCACCTGCAGGAATTTTCCAGCGAGTCACAATGGCTGCAAACATCTCCTGGGTCCTCCTCGAACGAACTTGTTGAGGAAAATCAGAGGAAGGCAGGAGTCTTTGCTTTCACCATAAATAACCTCAGAGCAAAGGAGGAGGTGTCACTCCTGAAGATATGGAAGGGAGGTGGGACCTTCACTAGAATTTCCTTAAGAGCTTTTTTAGGAAGAGGATGGAGGATGAAGAAAACTGTCTCATTCTTGCATTGTCACAATGCAAGTGGGAGTGATGTGCTCATATTCTGGAGAAAATGTCACTTTTGGGAAAGAGGATGTCTGTCAGGGGCTTGTTGCTGACTTGACTTGGGGTTAGAATGGGAGGGAGGAGATTGCAGTCAAGTCTTTCTGCTTGGATGGAGGAAGCTAAATAGCAGTGCTTGAGTGTGTGCATTTCCATGCTGACAAAATCTAGGAGAAGTCGGAGGGCTTGACAAGCTGTTCACTGTGCCCTCTTTGAGTAGGACACTTCTGTTTTGGCTGAGGTGGTTTTTGGATGTATGGAGACACAGCTACAGGGAGCGGTCCCACCTCTCCCAGGCCCAGCAGCAGCAAGAACCATAAACTGGGTTTTCTGGGATACCCCACCTCTCCCCAGCTCTGTGGCAGGAACTGATCCAAATCTGTCTCTTGGCTCCACACAAGTGACAGACCTCCAGGAGAGTGAGGAGGGTGAGTAGGGGCTGCTGAAGGAGTCCTATTCTCTAGTCCTTTGTCTTTTTGCTCGGTGAGCATTTTCTGTAGCATTTTCTCTATTACCTCAGAAGCTTTCAAGTCTGGAAAACAATTTCATCATTTTTTCTAACTTTAAGAAGCTGGGTCTTGATTGCCTTATTTTATGGCTTTCTTGTGGTTCCTAAATATTCTCCGTGCGAAAAACAGTGAAGTTAGTTCTTGAGCCTGTAAAGAGGTGTTACAGAGTATTTTTATATAAGCCAGATTAATGGTTTTAAAAGACAATGCATTTGTCATAAGGCAGCATTTTGGCAGCAAACTGAGCTTCAGTGAGCAGTTGTTTTCAATCTTGTCATGTGTCTTCAAAGAGCTAACCTGAATTTTCTCCTGAATTTGGAGTTTTACAAAATCATGACTCAATCCTATAATAAGAAAATAAGAAAAAGCAAAAGCACCCCCCCCACCCCCCCTCATTTTAGAAGAATGTATTCTGGCAGAAAGAAAAAAGGATTTTTAAAATTCCTTCTCTGTACTACTTTTGTCTGTGTCCTCCTAAATTGCAGTTTTGCTTGGTGGAGCTAAACTAATCACATAGAGAGATTTATGCATTACAAATGAACACCCTGAAATTTAAAGTCAAACAGAGACCGTGAAAACTAGAAGAGAAATCTTTGTGTAGTAATTCTGGGGGTCACATACTGGAATTTCTTTTTTCTTTAAATAAATCAAATTCCAATGTCGGCACCCAATAGTAATTACAACATGATTCAGAAAAAACATTTCATCCTGTGTAAGCTGCAAGCAGAGAATCTGTTCCAATGACAAAAAATAACCCAACAAATAACTGTAAATTCTTTATCACTGTCATTTTATTTCATAGTAGTAGTCTAATAAACCACCCGAAGTGTTGCCTGAAGCCTGTCCCTTGGGAGCTTGCAAGAACGGCAATCTGCCGCCTCACACTTGAGCGCGGGCAGAGCAGGAATTCTTTCCTTTAATGACACTAGTTCTGTGAATTGCAGCATGTGAACTCAGCTGGACCTTGAATAACAGACTTTCCTAAAAACGACTTTCAGGTAATGTGGCCAATTCAGACAATTCAAGGTTGTTCCCTTTGGCATATTCCCCATTATTTTGTTTATCTCTAGAATGAAGCCTAACAGTACTCCATCATGCTTCTTTTTGCAGTGGTCAGCGGATCTCATTTGCAGCTTAAGAGAGGGGAAAAAACCTCAGTGCAGAAAGACCAAGTTTGGAGCAGGAAAGGATGTTCTTATGGGGGACAATTAAAACCTAATGCATGGGGCTGTTGTTTTTTAGAAGAAAAAAAAAGAGCATAAAACAGACCAGGAGACCTGTCAGAGAAAATTTCTCTTTCAACAGCCAGCTCTGTGACTGTGCTAGCGATCACGTACACCAGAAAGGTGATGTGTTTCATGCTGAGCTTCCAGGTATTTGCTTTTATAATGCAACATCCTGAAAGATGAGCAGGCTAGAACAGAGTAAGAGGGAGAGAAGACAGAATGACAGCGTTCACATTCTGTTTTCCCCCCATTGTTCAGCATGTTTTGCCTGCCTGGATCAAGTTTCTCTAATGTGTTGGTGCCCTTTGCTGTGGTGCTCCCTGACACTCAGCACGGGCAGGCACAGAGGTCCATGGCACTGCTGGGGTGGAAGCTGCCGGGGTGTTCCAAGCTGGAATCAGGGCTCTTCCTGCAGAAGGGATTCCCGTGACTGCTTGGAGCCTCTGGGTTCAGAAACATGAATATTATCACTTTAGGACAGAACATGGTTAGCTGTGAGGGAGAAGACATTGTAGTGGTGACCTTGGACTGTGAAAGCCCCTTCTGAGTGCCACAACAGAGCCCAGGGCTGAGGCAGGGAGGATGTGGCAGCATCCCTGGAGTCACTTTGGGGAGCTGAGAGGGAAAAGCTGAAGTTTTCTTTTTCAGCTGCCACAACAGACTTTGAAAGATAGGGAGGGAAAAAAGGCTGCCCCACTTTCACTTGTGGAAAGTCCCCAGTGAGCTGGAGTATGTCAGGAGGTTGTTCCTGGAGGATACAAGGGACAGAGTCCTTCTCATCCTCCTTTCTACAACATGCCCAGCAGCAAGAGCTGGAGGGTTTCTGTGCTCCCTATGTTTCTGTCAGCACTTGCCTGCTTCTCTTCCTTTCTACCATGAAGTTGAGACCTGTCACACAGTCACACCATGTGTGATTTTGTGGAGCGCAGAAGAACAGGAGGAGCCAGAGCAGCAGAACCAGTCTTTCCCCCCACAGCATCCAAAAGTGGACTGTAAACACTCAAACTGCAAGAAGGTATTATATTACAGTGTACCTTGCCTGGGGGAAATTTTGCTCTTTGTTCCCTTTCAGCCAATTTATCCTAAAATACACAGATTTCTGTCTCTTCTAAAATCCCTTTAAAAGAAATTGGGCATTTGCAGGCATGTTTTGTGTGTAAAAGTAACTGACTGCATTTTGCTTAGTGGATGTGTGTTTCTTTGTCTGTAGGCTGTGGATTTGCTACAGGGACTCTGAAAGCTGTGGGGTCACATAGCGACTGTATATTAACTAAGGCTTTTGAGAGTTGCTGAAATTAAAGACTCAACAATATTCAGTGTGCTGGTCAACAGGCTGATCTCCATGTGTCCAGCTTTGTTTTGTGCTACCTGTCAAATGAGAAACCAGGATTTTACAATAATTATGACTGTTATTCAGAGAATTGGTTAGAAGTTAAAGGTCATCTAGAAAAGTGAAACCAAAAAAATGCAGCCTCAGAAAGAGAAGACAGTGATGAAAACACCTAGTGTGAGGAAGCTGAAAAAACAAAGCTAAACCTTAATATTCTCCACAGAAACTTGACACAGAGGTTACAATGTATTTGGTGACTTTACTGGATCTCACTGCCTGTTCCCAGCACTGGAAACAAATGCAAATCACTCTGGGAGCAAGTAACTGTCAAAGGCTCCATTCCTTTCATTCCCTTTCTTGTCGTTTCTCTTTCAAACCCTGATACTTGCTTTGCAGAGTTTATTATTAGCAGCTGTGCCTGAGACTGGGGAGAGTGTTGCAGGAGAAGAACTATAGATATCTTTTTCTCTAGTTAAAACAATGTCTTTTTCTTGGCATTGAGTATCTTGGAGAAACTTCTTTGTGGTGCGGCAGGGTGTGGGAGTGAAATGGAACCGGCAATCTTTGAAAAATCACCTTGGACAACCCATTTAACTTCCAGGCTGTTCTGTATTCATCTCTGGGCCTGTCCAACATCCCTCAAAGCTCTGTTGCCAGTTTATGGAAAACAGTCAATACAGGTGTTTACCGTATCTACAGTGGAAGGCTGGCATTCAATTAAGGGAAAGACAAAACAACCCGTTTCCATTTGACACCAAATATAGAGAAGACACAGCACAGCAGGAACCACCTCTCTTTCCTATATTATTTTACCAGGGATTTACCAGGCTTGGTAACTCCCAGTCATAATAAGCCTAATAATGAAATTTCATGCTGAGCCAGTCCCAAAGTTTTCCAATGAAGAAAGATACCAAAGAAGTGTAGAGCAGCTGCCACACTGCTCCAGGGTGCATTTGTCGGGGGCCAGCAGGCAGAATAAGGGCAGATGCTTTTCACTCTGTGTTGAGCAGTGTTGTGGGGCAAAAAATTCCTCAATGACAAACCAGATCTGATATGTACAGTTGTATGGCTTCAGAGCCGTGCTGCTCTGTCTGGCCTGTGTAGCCAAATGTCTTTTTGCAGAGCCCAGAGGGAGAAGAGAGGCAGTGCAGGTCTCCTTGTACTGTGGTATCAGGGTGCAAGAGTTTGAATTTTCTAAATACAGGTTCAGGAATTTTCCTGTGACACTATTTTTAGGAGTTGCTTTAGCCTCTTCTTTTAGAGAGCAGTAAAGCTGGGATAATATTGAGATGGTTAGAATGCTTCATCTTATTTCATTTAATATGCCAGGTGGAACAGCCTCTGCTAAGTCCCTGTAAATTATTAACTCTTTTTTCCTAGCTAGAAAAGAAATGTAGTTTTTTCTTTGCAACTTTCTGACAGATATTAAAACATGATAAAATGAAAATGGCTTTACACTATAATTCACTGGGACTTCTGAGAACAGAACGGAGCAATGCAGGATTAATGTTGATTTTATCATTGCTACCTTCTCTAAGGAAAAACTCCTTGAAGATTTAAAAGAAGGTTTTTTGTGTGGCAATCTTTGGGGAGTTGTGCTGCCTGTATTTAAGGTCTCTAGAGGTCCAAGTCCCTCAAGACTCCTTGAAGGACCATCCTATATGAGAATCAGAGTGACTCAGTATCATAACAAATTAGGCTGTAAGAAGAGGAACCAGTGTAACCACAATGATCATTTAAAGGCTTGCCCCAGAGCCCATTAGACACAATGAGCTTTGGACCAGTCTCCATCCAGACTTCCTTTCTCAGGATTACAATCATAGGTGAAAATATTGTGCAAGTGTTTGTGGTTCTCTCTTCTTCTCAGTACTTCCCTCTGCTCAAAAATTAAGCTTACAGACTAGAGTTTAGTGGGATTTTGGCCACCGTGATCCATCCTGAACACAGGATGTTTGCACAAGGAATTTTCAAATACAACTTCCAGCCACAAGAAATGTTTTCCAGATAGCTCCAGCCCTGGTTTTGTGTGTGTGGTTCATCTGCATGAGCTGCGGGGAATACGGAGACAGGAATGAACAGAGCGCAGACCAGCTTATGTAGGTTATATAGAGCTAGTGTCTGACAGCACAACTGGTAGAGAAAGGAGGTCAAATGTGGCATTCATTACCTCATTCACAGCCTAATAAATCAGTCTCTGCCTTTACCCTCAACTGTTTGGCTTTTGCCACCCACAGCCCCCATGACTCCATCATCATAATGAATAATTCAGTAAGTATTTTTAAACTCCAGCTATTATTGCCTATTTAAAGCTTCCTACTTTATGGTTTGTGGGGTTTTCAGGAGTTGCTGAGTGTCAGTTATGCATGGTTTTTAGAGGTTTTATAAAGGGCACACGGAAGAAACCACATGGTACTTGTTGGTATAGCAAACAAACAATTCATTGAAACAGGTGTAATTGACAGACTGGAAAAATACAATTACAACAGTACATAAAAAAGGAGAAAGAGTCCAGTGAGTCCTTGAGGGTTAGAAGCAGCAGAAAGACAGTAAAAGAAGAGGAACTATTTGCACCATTCAAGGATGGGGAGATTGATGAGCACTGAGGTAGACCTGAAGGAATATGCAAGGATGGAGCATCTATTGTTTGTATAGATTTGAGCAAAAATAAAGAAATTCCAGGAAGGCTGGGAGGTGAACAGGGACAGGGACAAGATTTGCATTTTAGCTTTAGGGAATAAACAGTCAAACCAAGATACTCAGGTTGTGGCTGAGGGAAGAATGGCAACAGAGAGAGGTGAAAGAGAGAGAGACGAGAAAGAAAGCAGTTCTGAAGCAAAGCAGTGTTAAAGTTCACCTTGCCCTCACCTAAACCAGTTTTGCTCTTCTCCACTTTGCAAGACAAATGATGAAGATAAAGTGGTTGCCTCAGACCCACACCGTGCCTAAAGGACAGTGACATTGCATATCCTCAGTACTTGCAAGGCACAGGACAACAGATGCTGCAGTGTGAAAGGACCTTTCACATAGCATTGTGCAATGCCTCAGTGTTAGTGTGGCTTCGGACTTCTGCTCTAGTCCTGTGAGATGCTCTTGCTCTGCTTGCCTGCTTGCTCAGAGCATGGAGTTAAGCAAAAGGAATCAAGTTTCTGTTAGCTTTCCTGTTAGTTTCCAAACAGTTTCTGATGTCTGGAATATTTGACATTTGATAGACACCACAACACACTGTTCCAAATTCTACGACCCTGTACGTTTTCCCAGTTTCTACTAGCCCTCCCCATTCTCTAAACCTGGGAGAATTTCTTATATGGGGACAGAAAATACACTAGGAGTGGAGCCCTAAGGGGAAAAAACCCAGAGATCTGATGTTTCCTTCTCTTTCTTATTTCCTTTCTCTTCTCTATTTGACTTCTCTGTTTGATGGGACCAGGTTGCCCAGAGAGGTGGTAGATGCCCCATCCCTGGAAACATTTACGTTGGACAGGACTCTGAGCAACCTGTTGTAGCTAAAGATGTTGCTGCTCATTGCGGGGGGTGTGTGTGGACTAGATGACCTTTAAAGGTCCCTTCCAGCCCAAACTGTTCGACGATTCTGTGATGATTCTATGACTTTCATCTGAGTAAATATTGATGAAACTGAATGGCAGAGAGTTGAGTTTCTCACTGTGACTTGTACTAAGAGATATCAATAAATTTCATTTTCAAAATCCTGCCCTATATACATTCATCAGGTGTAGTGTATGCACCACTTCTTTCTCAATATCCAATGAGATATTTTGATATTAAAAATGTTTTCAAACTTATAATATTTAATTTTTTATTTTATTTTCTTAGAAAATTTGGAAAAAACAAGATAAATTAAAAAGGAAGCATTTTAAGTTGCTGAAATAAAAATAATCCAGAACTGTGTTTTTGTCCTAGAAAGCTATAAACAGGTATTTGCAGTTTGTAGCAGGAAAATTGGATGAAGTTATAAAGAACAGAATTATACAGACATGGGTAGATTAGATATGTGAGAAAGAGTTAAACAATTTTTTGTGAGGGAAATCAAGTCTCACAGAGGAGCCAATAAGTACACAGATAACAGTGGCCCGAGTATATAGTGTAATTCAGTTACCAAAACTTTTTGATGAGGTATGTCTCCAAAGACTTTTGCAATAACTAACTAAGCTGTCTTGAAATGAATGTGGATGTCCTCTCTTGAATTAACTGTCAAAAGATAAGAAACCAAATGAAGGGATAAATAGACTGCTTTCTCATGGAGAGGTCACCTGGGGAGCCTTGATGCATCTGTGCTAGTCAACATATTTCAAATAGTCCAGAAAAGAATCTGAAATTCAATGCTAATGAATATGTTAATATTTATGGAAAAGCAAGCCCTTAGCTCTATGATAGAGAGACTGACTCAAAGAAGAAACTGAACAGGCTCAGTGAAAGAACAGTCTAACTACAGCTATCAAACACAACCAATCAAATGCATCTTCCAAAATGACATCTCCAAGTCTTCACCGGAAGCTGAAACGATGTACAAGGGGAAAGATGACGCTACAGTTGTCCTTGCTGTTTCCTCCTTGGGTTTCTGCTACCAACCACACCTACTACCTCCAGTAGAATACTAACTGGAGTGACTCTTGGTCTCATGAGGTACAGGTGGCATTACAGTCCTCATCTTCTTGTTCCTTCTCACACAACTCCCCCCCTCTGGAAGTTAGAACAAAATCAATGAAGTTAAAGCAGATTACATCAGTGAAAAAGAAGGGAAAACACTCAGTGCTTTTTTGTCTGGGACGTGCAGATGCTATGACAGGCAGCCTTAGTTAGGAAGCATCAAAAGTGTAATCGTATTAATAGTATCAGTTTCTTAGGCACGGGAAAATGGAGATGATATATCATTTACAAGTGAATGAAAACTCAACAGTGGTAACTGCTGGACAAACGTTTATATGCTAATGAGTCCAGGAAATTATTGCACAGCTGTAACACAAGTGTTGAGGAGATTAGTAGAGACTTTCAATAGATTTTTAGGTTCTCCCTTTTTAAAAATACCTTTCATCTTCAATGCAGCCTGATTGCATACAGTAATTGACATGAAGGCAAGAAGCAATTACAGCAAAGTCTTGTAGAGAAAACGCTAGCATATTTGGATGTGCTGACAATGTAGCTCCAGGATGTAAAGAACTTGTAGTATCCAAATCATAGGAAGAAGAACAGGATCACAATTCTGCAACCTTAACCAGAAGAGGAAGAGTTTTGAAGAAAATGGTTCTCCCTGCCCTAAGTATACATTACAGTCTTGTTCACATTCAGTCTAAGAATCTCTAATCAATGATTAGAGGTTGATTATAAGGAGACAGAAAAGTCTGTGGAGTCGTTTGTCCAGCTGCTGTGTTTCTCTTGCCCTCAGGTGGAGAGCCTGGCAGAGGGCAGTGAATGTCTTGGGACACTATTTCCAGATGACTGTGACAAGGACATTGGGAATGGATATGGTGGTTAGAACTGCCCTTATCTAGAAAAAAAAATTCCCTGCTTACCCAAGGCAATAAAGTTAAGTCTCGAAACTGATATTCCCCCCGCCCCTGGCAACTTGCTGCCCCCTGCCGTTAACTCAATTCTGGTCAAGGCTGAAGCAGTGGGTTCTCCCAGCCCTGGAACTGATTCTTAGATGTGTCTCCGAGAGCCAGAGACATGACAACAGGACACTCACAGGCTCCCATTTGATATTCATAGGGAGAAGAAAAGAGAGTGTCATTCTAAAGATGTCCCAGTTTCAATATGTATTATGACCAGCTCTTCTAAGCTATCAACATGTATGAATAAAATCCATATAAATTCCACAATACAACTTTGGTTGTACAACAGTCTAGAATAATTTGGTCGTGTCCTCAGTTGGTATTAACTAAAACTGAATGCTGGTGGAAGATTCAGCCCCATGGTTTTTGCTTGGCTTTGGGATTATGACATGTTAGATTTATTGGCTCATTTGCTACAATAAATGAGATTCTCTGGACTGAGCCACAGTCAACAGCAGAGTGGTGAATGGACTGGCTGAGGAGCAGGACAGGAATAAAGAGAGAACATTTGTTCTGAAAGACAGAACCCAGTCCTCATTCCTGTCCTAGTCCATCATGATTGCTTTCCACATCCAGTGAAGATGATCTGCTTTGGGATTTGAAATGAGCAAACACATTTTTTTCTTAAATGAAAAGTGTTGTAATGAAAAGGATTTGACAGGCCATAGAATATATTATAGAGCTCTGTGAAAGTGAAATAGCTTCACTTTCACTAGAAAGAAAAGGGATTTTCTGGTGCTAATTTCTATGCTAAGATTTGAAGTGTAATTAATGCAATGCATTGTATATATGCTTGTATAGGGCATGATGCCATTTGGTTTTGCAGCTACTTGCTGCCTTGTATTGAGATGGCCAGACATGACCTGGGAATCATGAGAGTTTGAGGAACTTGTGCCAGAGAGTGTAGGCTTCTGAAATTATGGATTAAAAAAAAAAAATCATACTTATGATCATAGTGATAAATGAGTAAACACATAGAGCTTAGACATGATGACTTTATATGTGACAATAATATGAAGCTGGTGAATGTGATGATCATGTGTAAAAAATGAGAAAAATATTTTTCCCTGATTTACTTTCTGACTCAGAATTCAAATTTTTCTTGGAAGACCACTAAAAACTGCACACTTCAGTAAGGAGGAAATCTGCCTAACTTACCAAAATTCAGAGAATAAGTTTCACAGGAGATTTTAGAGCATCTGCAGATAGACAGTTGAGAATGAATGCAGGCTAAGTGCCAGAGGAATGATTTTTCCAAAATGTGTTCCCTATTTTATTACCTTATCATTAATATAATATTGCCTTAATCTTGTGGTAACTGGTAACGATCATTATTACCAATAATAGAAGAAATTTGTAGCAGACTGTTTTTATTTTTCTATATGAGGAGTTGAGTGCCCAGAAAAGTCTCATGGGCTGGGTACGACCCCTCTGACAGAACTGCAGGGTGACAGTGTCCAGAGCAGATCAGATGCAAGAAAGCAGCATATGGAGAAGTATCTTCCATTTGCTGTCTGCCCAGCCTTCCACTCATGTCCTGCTTTGACTTCTGGACCACAAAACATCTGTTCATACGACAGCTTTCCCTGAGGCATCACCTTTCATTGCAAAGACTTGTGCCCTCGGTGTGTTATAATGAATTAACATTACTCCGCTGCATGTGTAGCATTGCCATTGACCTGACCTGTTCTCGTGTCGCCTGGGGAGAAGTGTTTTCTGCAGTGTTAGACGCAAGCAAAGACAGTATCTGACACAAGCACCCTTTTAAGTATAAAGCAACTGGTACCATAAAATGATTTATACAGTGTCCTGGCATTTACGGTTGCTGAGATGAAATGCTTTTGGGTATATGATAAAGCCCTTTATCAAAACTGGCTTTACGTGTCTTTTTACAGCCATAAAGAGAAATGTGTGAGAACATATCCTCCGCAGTTCTCCCCAGAAGGCACAAAAGGACAGCTTGTTCAGTACAATACTTGATGTTAGCAGTGGGATTTGTTTCTGGATTATCAGCTTGTAATTAAGGGAGTTATTAGCACTGAGAAGGAATTTTGAGCTCAATCCATAATCCATTATCGACTTTAATGGACGAAAGTGCACTCAATGGGAGAGAACGTACAAGCTATTACTGTGCCAATTACTCCATGGGTATAAAAAGGTGCGACTTGAGTCTGTGGAACAGCACCAGTTTGCAGGAGCTGGAGACCTGTTGTGGCACTGGCTGTGGGACAGTTAAACTCTTTGGGACAGCAATGTATTTTTTGGGCTTTCTTCCACTGTGAATCCTCTCTGCTCTTTCTAGAGGTGGCTAATGGAAAACATCCATGTTTAGCATACAAGGTTCATAGCATTCCACATGTTCCCTGGAATAGCAGAGTGCTTGTTTGTTGCTTTGAGTCCCCATGGCTCATCTGTTATGTGGGAATCTGCCCACTTCAGTGCTTTTGGGGAGGCTAAATTTTGCATCTTTAGAAACTTAAATACCTTTCAAATATGATTTTGTTGTGAGCTTCAAACAATATTCAGAGAATCAGTCACCTGTTGACTTCAGATCAGGGCCAGTGTTTGTTTTTTTTTGGTTTTCTTTGTGAATGTGGATGTTTTGTGCATTCTTCTGAAATACCCAGCTATGGCTTGGCTTCCTGTGACTGGGGACATCGGCCTAACTGATCCAGGCAGCTCTCTGGGGCCTGGGAGGCAAGACAATCTCACTAATCACCACTACCACTTTTGTTAGCTCCTTGTTTACTGACTTTGGACAACAACGTACTACCAGCTAATTGCCTCCGAGCGTGCGACAGGGCCCAAGAAGGCTCAGAGGCAGACTGGACGGGAGGGACCATAACTCAATGACTGCTGATAATTAGGCAACTATCAGCAAAGCATGGGGAAAAAACTGGTGGAAGTCAGGTAGCCATCACTTTCCCAACAGTAAGGAAGCCTAATCAACTGACAAGAAGGATGGCTTGTTTGCTAATTTCAATTACTTGAATAAATGCCAAGCAGGTGACTTTCCTGACAATTGGGGGACTACACCACAGAGCCCATCCATCTCAGGGGCAGTTAATTAACTTTACTGCCTGCTCCCTCACATTCAAGCAGGAAATGAGATAGCATTTTATCCTGTGTTTATAACCTTTTACCTTTATTTATTTATTTTGTCATCACTTTGGCAGTGATTCAGTTGACGCTATCTACCTGGCTTGTTGCATAGCCACCTTTTGGGAATGGATATTAAATACGCCTTGGTAATGTGGGATTCAAACTCCTTGTTTACTTCTGTTGTAGTCCCAGGAACTAAATGACTTTTCTTACCTTTTCCCACAGATGATGCATGGAGAGAAAACACCACTGGCTAATTCTGGTGTTCAGTGAAAAGGTAAGCACGAGTTTTACGGATGCTATGGGGAAGCAGGTGCTGTGGACATAATTTTTCAATGGCAGAATTTCTTAGCTTGTTCAAAATAGTACAAAGAATATTGTTTTACATGACCAGGAAATTGAACAAATTGCTTTTTCTGTGATTTTTCTATTCCCTCCTTCTCCCCCTTCATGTTTTCTAGTCCTCTGTTGCTCTGTACACTTGCAAAGTCTTTGCACTTTTTCAAACATCAGAACCACTAAGTTGCACCATAAGTCTGGTTTTTCAAATCTAGTTAAAATTTTTGAAATTACAAATGGTGCAAAGAAAGAGTAATTCTCGTTCAGGCATGCATTCCGCTCTTTTTTACTAGTTGTGGAAAGCGATAAGGAAAGGAAAAAGCCAAAATACTAAAATGTCCAGTTGCAACTAGACCTGGATTATAAGTAATAACTTTTTAGAGAAAATACTGTTAACTAATTTCTAAAAAGCCAACTCTAACTTTAATCTTTCTGTAATCTTCACTGAACCCAACAGTTCTCATTGTTTTTTCCTTGGGGGAGCAAAACAGCCGATATAATCTTAAAGAAAACTAAAAATATACTACTATGATTAAGTGTCAAGGAACCAGCCTGGTGGTACAAGCCCAAGAGAAGAAGAAAAACCCAGGAGGCAGCAGCCCAAGCCTCTTCATTTCAGGCATTCCTGTTACTACTGTCTCTTGTTAACAGGGTTCCTGTTTAATATTGGTGCAAGTCTCCTGGAGAAGTTGTAGAGTCCCTGTATTTGGAGGTATTCAAGGTCTGACTGGACAATATCTTAAGCAACGTACTGTGGCTGACCCTGCTCTAAGCAGTTACCCGCCAGCCTTGACTGTTTGATGATCCCATCGTAGAGCGGAGGATTTGTCCAGGAGTATCACAGATGTAAGGGCAGTCAAGCCTTACTACCATGGTCTCAGCATGCCCCATGCTCTCTCAGCTGCTGTCCTCCATGAATGTAATGACCCGAAGTACGGAGAGCCGCATGACTTACCCAAGCAAGGAGCAAGGGGCGTTGTGTGGAATAGCAGGGAGCTGGATCTGCATTTCTGGCAGACCAGACCATCAGGGCTCCCTCCTCCTGGCTGCCCCTGGCTGCTTTGTGTGGACACCCATCGTCCTCTCAGGACTGGAGCATAGTAATTTACAGATTGTTCTTGCTGCCAAGCCTCTGCTGCCCTGAAAGGCTGTTTGTCCCCAGCAGTGCTGAAAAGAAATCACTCCACCACAAGTACATTAAGCACAGGAACAGCTCTGACAAGAAGCAGAGTAATAATTTGTTTGGTAAGCTCACTTATGCTTTATTGAATACATTTATTGGCTGTCCAAAAGCTCCATCAGGTGTTTTTGCAGCAGCCAGACACAGAGACATGACCTCAAGTCTGGAGTCAAGTCAAAAGGTCCTCCCTGCTTCTTTACTATAGTGGTAAAATGAAAATCTCCTCAAGCAAGAAGCGGTGTCATGCCACACTGACTTACACCATGTGCAGTGCAGACTAAGCATTAGCATTATTTCAGCATCAACAGCTAAATGTGGCCACGCCAAGCTTTGGCAGGTTAATGTGCTCTGGACACATCTGAAGTGCTTAACAGTTTGATGTGGTAATGGTAGGAAATACAACGTTAATCAAATTAGAGCATTGTTCTCTCTCCAGGTGTAAAAGCTTCATGAATGCAACAATGAATGCAAGTGTAATCCCTCACATTCATTTTTTCATGGAGGTTGAATGCAAATTATAGTGTGTCTTTAGTACACTGATATGACAACAAACTGAGACAGATTGCGAATTTACCAGTGAAATACTGAAGAAGAAGACATTTCGTCTTAATGACTCTGCAAAGTGAGAGAAACAGGTCATCAGAAGTTTACTTTCCTACAGGGGAGCCTGAGACAAGAGCTTCACTGTTGGCCACATGTGTACAAAGCAATTACAGTAAATAAGCTGTAATAGAGAGAAGTGTTAATCTATTTTTTCAGAGATAAGGCAAATGTTGGCTGGCTTCTACTGGCTCAGCATTGCATTGCATCCTACACATTAAAAATGTATTGTACAGAATAAATGGAATGGGAATAGCTGATGAATATCACAAAATGGAGAAGCTGAGAGATTTGCTGCATATTGTATAATGTTTGGGTATTTGCTAGTGACAGATGGTAGACCTTTTCATCCATGTCTGTGTGCCCTGGATGGAGGATTGCTTGATGACATGCACACAGCTACTGTCACTGTCATCTCTGTCATTTTGTAGCATTCTTACAGCTTTGAGGGCCTCCATGTGTTTAAACATTTGTGCAGAGATATTACAAGGCAGGTGCTTATGAGTGTGGTAGGAGGGAAGATAAAACAAATAAATTAAAGTCAATTCCAGTTACTCTTAACCCCAGCAAAGGCACAGTCTGATTACTTAGCTATTTCTAAATGGTCTGGGTCTTGTATTCCACATTAGCCTCGGGACTGAAGACACACATGGTGTTAACTGGTAACATGCAGAGGCCAAATAAATGAATACACCAACATGAACCTGTGTATGGCCTAATTCCCTTCACAGTGGATGCCAGTGGGAAGGCAGAAAATTAATTTTGAGCTGAAATACCCTTCAGATGAGCTTGCATTTTTTTGTTGCCCAAATCAAATGTTCACAAGGCTGGAGGATACTGAAGGTTTCTCTTTGCAGTGGCAGAGCACCAGAGATGTGCATCCCACTGAGAGCGCTCTGGCTGCAGGGAACCCGAAGATCTGCACCCACAGCAGTCTCAGCCCCTTATTCCTGGCTGAGGACTCTAGCCTGCTACTGAAAAGTCCTCTGAACACTTCTTCAGCTACAGTTTAAGGGAGAGAGAGCAAACAAAATGGAAGGTAAAAAAACCAAAACAAAAACAAGGCCTTCTCTCAGGAGAAATTCAGGGCTTTCACAACAGACCAGACTAAAGTGCATGGAAGTATGTTAATAATGAGCTTTGCTGTCAACACTTTGTTTTGCCTGTGTACAGACAGGTAATACCAGGCCCCTCAGCATCCTAGCTCCCCGAGATCCCTTTCTGTAGCATGACTATACCCATACATACCTGGGCTCTAGGTCGTGCTCTTACTCTGAGCCATGGAAACAAGACCCAAGACCTTACTGTTGCATGGCACTATCATTCCTATACATGGCAAGTGCACCCTGTGCAGGTGGTGTATTGCAACCCTTTTCTTCTGAAGGCAAATCAATACACCAGAAGAACTGCTCCATTGAGCGTCCTTTGGATGCTTCTTGTGTCAAGAGGCACATTACTGACATCTCTGCAGAAACCTGAGATAAAACAAGTCCAGCTTTTATCAGCTGAGGCTAAAGCCTTGGTTTACCACTATCAAACACCGCTTCTTTTAGACCTATGATTTTTGTCTCTCCATTTCTCATTGTGTCTTCCTCTGCCCCCAGAGGAATTTGTTCTTGTTTGTTGAAATATCTTCTAGCTGGACTGTCTCCAAATATCAGCTGTAAGCCTGATTAATTATCAAGGAGATCATCACAATTCATAATAAGTCGTGTGCTAATTACATGTACCCTATGAGTATTTTCCTCTCGTTTATCTTGTGAGTGCTCATTTTGCAGATTAATAATGAACATGGCAACTGCAAGTGGAGCCAGTACTGTGGACTGTCAAATAAAGGCATGGGGGGATTTAGCTCTTAATTAAAACTGCTATTTTCTTGGCATTACAAATGCTACTACCCATCTTACTTCCAGGAAAGGCTATTTATTAAAAACGTATTATTCCCAAAAGACAGATAAAAGACACTAAGACACTCTGCTAACACCGAAAGAATCACTTAGTGTTGAAAGCTATTTCATACCCACACTGAATTAAAGCGTCTATGAAAAACATCAGCCTGTTACACCTGAAGAGCAATACTCTCTCTCTTATGCAGGCAAGTATAAATAAGCTTTTCTCCTGTCTGAGCCATAATCCAAAGAACTCAAGCCTGTGGTTTCCTTTCCCCAACTGGGCTTGGCCTAGATTCTCTCACTGAAGCTGTCTGTATGCCTCACAAATAATTTTTGTAGTCAAGAAGTAAAACAAATTTGGCTGTGAGTCATCACCAGTCAGAAGTAACTGTTTTGGTCACTGCCAGCTTCATGGGCTACAAGAGGATCTGCAGCTTGGAAGTCAAAAATGGTTACTTATATTTTTAAAGAGCACCTCATTCCTCCTCACAATCTAAAAAACAGTACTTGTGGTTTTCAGACAAGAAAAGATGTTGGTAGAAATACATCTGTTTGGATTTTAAGCTACAAGCCAGCATCACAGCAGCCAATGCTTCAGCGAAAACAAGCCATTTTGGGGGGGCATCAACATTCTGCTGGCAGTTTATATGTTTGCTCTGGGATGGATTTCTTTGGTTGGATGTAGGTGTAATCAGGGAAATCAGCTTTGGGAGTGATAACTTCATGTCAGAAAAACAGTCCTGCTCCTTTCAATTCTATCCAAAGTGCTGTTACTTTTATTTTCCTTCCTATACTGCTTTTCAGATCATCACTTGCTTCATTCCTTGTAGTAGCTTAGCTGAGTTTCTGATGATGTGTCAGTTTCAGTAAGATTTCTTTTGTTCCTCTAAAAAACCCCAAATTAAATTACTATACAGTTGTGTCTGTGTGTTGTGCGTCCCCTCCTTCCCCCTCTCCAATAACCCCACTAATCTTAGGGCTGAAATTCTAAAAGTAATTTCCAAAGAGAAATAAATTCTCTTAATCACAAACTTGGCATTTCAGAAATAATAAAAATGAAGATGATCTCTTGTGGAATCTCTCTAAAAAGCTTTTTTTTTAGCCTATTTTGTACCCAAAAAGGAGATAATTACAACCCGTGTAATTGCTTGTTCATTAGTTCATGACTCCGTGACTCAGGTGCCATGTTCCGCCACTCAGCATGACCTCATGTTATTTACATCACAATAGCTTAAAATTGTATTTACGAATAGTTTAAAAGTCAAAGAGATTGTCTCTTGAAACACAAGTTTTGCCCATCAATGTGACTTTCTTTTGGTTAGTCAAAACATATTGCAGTAGTAATAAACTGGCAGGTCATAAGGTATATTACCTTACTACACGAATATCAAAACACATGTACCTTCTATTATAAAATATACAACATATCTATGTCTTACCACACTAGACAGAATCAAAGATTCTGGTTCGCAAGGCCACTGCCTTTCTAAACATAGAGTCTCCTATAACTAGTTCAACTACGATGGCTAAAATGCAAACCTTTCCATAGAACACATCATTTTGATTCATGTTACCGGCTGTGCATTCAATAAAGGTGCAAAGGACCAAACTAGTCTTTCTCTACTAGATCTTCCAGTAGTGAACAACTCTCCTACAAGTGGTGGACTGGCTTCTGGGCCTGCCCTTGCCACAGTGCCTTTCTTTACTTCTGCTTTCCCACTCTCATTCTGCCAAGCAGAACTGCAACCAGCTAACATTGCTGTCAAATGCCTTTTTTTTTTTTTTTTTTTCCCTGTTGGTACTAATCTGAATACAGAGTAGGCAGCAAGTTTGCTGACACTCATACTTAAATCAGAATGATTTTTCTTACCCAGGATGTTTTTTTTATGACCTTGATGACATATTTATAGAATTCAGTTTTTCTGAGGGAGAGGCTGGTTTGTGTTTGCTCATGCAACAGCTGTGCTTTGTCCTTTAAAAAAGACAGCGTAGTCCCTATGCCCAGCTATTTTTAAACTATGTAAGTCTCACTGGTTGTCTAAAAATAAGTTTCTAATGTTCACATGTAGTATACGTAGAACCATCATTTGACCAAATATGGTAGTATAAAGGGGTCCTTATCAGGTCTTTGGCTTCTTTTATAGCTGCAATAATGATTTTAAAATTCACAACAAAACCATAAACAGACCCTGTACTTCCTGTTTGCAAAATGCCATGAGCAGAAATTAATGCTTTTGTGAAAACAGAGTCTGGACTGAGGATACACTCGGACTTCTCCCAGCAGTGATCAAACAATAATGGTTTTTACTTCCCTGAAAGGGTCTAGTAAATCATAACCTCTTGTACAGCAAGGAAGAAGAATATTTTGAAGGTAAAAATAATGTTGGAATGTAAAACAAAAATTCTGATACTCAGAAATATCAGTGAAAGATCTTTCTTTTAAATAAGCATAATCAAAACATCTTGTTATCAAGCTTTCAAATCAGAATTCTTCTCTAAAGACAGGCCCAAAACATCTAGGCCATCTGATTCCCAAGGCTTTTAGGTTTCTTCTTCCTCATAGATCCTAGCTCAGTGGAGAGATCTCAGAGGACCTGGACTGCTCAGACCCAAAGCAATCCTCATAACAAAGCAGACCTGGACTTTGGCTATCCAGGCTTTCTCAAGAGAAGCATACCAACATGGCTGAGAGAAAAAAAACCCACTATGGGTAACATTCAGGAAGCTGGACTATATAAGCTTTGGCAAAATGTTTTAGTTTTGATAAACTGGGCGCTTCTTTGACAAAAGAAAAACAAAACAGAAAAGGCTTTCAAGGGACAAGTCCTTATGACACCTGTATCTGTCATAGTTTAAAAGAACACCATGGGCAGTAGTATTTTTATCTGTTAGGCTTCTTACTGATTTGTGTCTCACAAATGGCCAACTTGGTGGACTTCAAAATTTTTAGTAAGGGGTGAGCTGGTGGTTGAAGCCTCTCTTTCTCACCTTCTGTTCTTTTCACAAATCCAGTAGGAACTTCATATCTTTGAGACAAATGTATTTCTCCAAAACCCAGAGACACTGACTGCATCATTCCAGAGTTACTGGGAAAGGTCGTCAGATTAGCATACACAAAGCACATCACCATATCAAAAAGCTTTTGCTTACAAAGCCTGCAATACAAACATTTACCAATACAGGAAGCTCTGATGTTTTGCTTACGCAGCTATTGAAGTTCTCCATCCCCGTGCTGTTATTCTATAGTTAAGTAGAAGCATCAGGTTAAGTGTTTTGCACATAACAGAATTAAACTGAAATTAGCAGGAATTTTTGTCACCTAAGGTTTTAAGGATTAATCCTAAAGACCTCAATGCAGCTGTTCAGTTTTGAAAGTAGTCAGGGCCTACTTATATGATGAACTGAACTGGAACATGTAAGTCCTTGTTTTGAAAACCTCTTGAGAAATAATTCTGTATGACAGGCTGTGGATGGTAATGGGATATTGTTAATGTAATGTTTGAGTGCATCGCAAGTCTGCTTGCATTCCTCCAGAAGAGAACGAGTCATTACCCACAGACTAGATATGCAACATACTTAACTCGCTTTTCTGCTCGTGTGATACTATAAAGCAAAACAGAGTTTCCTGAGACGTATTCTTTACTGAAGTTCATTCTTCACTGAGACTATAATTTTTAATTTAGTATTTCTGTCATCCTGTACCTAGTGGACATGGTTCTGACCCATCACAGACATTAATATGATATTAACACTGTCATTACAGACATTACAGACATTAATACAGTCTGCCTGTATATTAAACATGCAGCACATATTTCAGGGAGAGTTCTGCACCCCACAAAACTTTGAAATACTGATTGTGTTTCACATGTCTTACTCACATTTTAAAGCTTTTTCTTCAGCTTCCCTTTCACCGTTTTCCTGTCTCCTCTATTTAGGTTAGCACCTCCAGTGTTGCCTGTTTAGGTCACTAAAAGCTCTCTTTATTCAAGCTTTCTCTGTCAGTATTTGCTCAGCATCTACAATGACAGAGTCCCAACACCACAGTTGTGCCCTACTGTAATACAAATATTAAACACATCTTTGTTGTTCCTTTCTGCAAACTGTGGGTATGGCTGATTTTTCCTTAAATATTCAGTGTTGCAAGCAAACAAACTAAAATAGCTCTAAGGCTATTGCCATGTGGTTGTGATGGAAAGAGTTCTGCCTGTATGACAATATGAAAGGCCATTGTAAGGCGTGGCTTCCCACAAAACAGAGGAAACAAGGTTCTGTGGTTTCAGCTCAGCATGTGAATTTTTCAACAACATTTCAGGGCTTTCTGCAAAAGCAGATTTCATAAGTGAAGATGTTTTCATAAATGAAGATGGACTCACACAATTATAAGAATGTGTTTTGAACTTCATGTTAGGATGGATGACCTAGTATTACAAGGCAGCTCCTAAGAGGAAACTTCTATAGTGGGAACTTTGTGATGTTTATTAATGTTTAAGTACATATTTTTCTTAATTCATGGCAGCTCTCATGCACAACATGCTCTGCTGAAAAAACAAAGTCCAGTTATATTTTCACACAGTTCAAAACTGAGTGGTTTAGACTTCATGCAGTTCAAAACAATGGTCCCAATTGGTCTTGCTTATATTATCATATAATAATCACCCTGTTGTGATTCTATAGCCTATTTTTTGTGTTCAGTAAAGGAAAGGTATTGTAATAAAATGTATGCAGAATGCATTATTCAGCTGGGGTAAAAGGGAAAAAAAAACATTCAGAAAATCACCTGTTGGGGAAGCTAGGGAGAGATTCCCAAAGTATTAGTTTATCCAAACAAAAAACTCGTTTAGTAACCCTGGACCATAAAGCCCATGGAGTTCACAGAAAGCATGCAAGAAAGGTCAGTTTAGGAGCTACTGACAGTGATCTGTTCTGCTGAATAATGATTCTTGCAGACACACAAATTTTAAAGGCCAGAAGATATACTTCTATCACCCTGCCTGTTTTCTGTAGGAATGTCCTCCAGTGTCTCCTGTCACTTGTGTTTGAAGAATTTTCCACAGAGATATTCTATATGTAAGGACTTAAAGAGGTGCATCATTTTATATTTGGCCTTTATGGGTAAGTTAGGAGCTTGTAATTTAGATGTTTGCAAGTGTCCCAAAAGTGGAGCTTATACAGAATAACCTATTTTATGTAGTTTATGGCATTCATTCCTTTTTACTCTGAGTGTTGAGATCTTCACAGAGAAAGGATGAGAGAGGAAAGGAGTTTTGTGATGATGAGGCCTGGTACTTGTTTCTTTCCATTACTGACTGTGAATGCTTCCAAAACATGGAAAGAAAGCAAGTGAGTTTTTTAAGATGGTGCAAGGAAAGCTAGGATATGGGAAGGCCTTCACTGCTTTGGCTGCAATGTCATCTTCCTGAGGCAAAAGAGACAATAAAAACCTAGGGCAAATAAACTGACCTTCATCTTGCTCCAGTGATGTGCTCACCACAGCTATTAATGTTCTAGTTCCCGCTTCTGATTGAAGGTTTTAGCTGGGACAGTGTCGCAGTTCTTTGACAGTTCAAAATATAGAACATCTCAGAGACAAGAAGAAAAGCTTCTGCATTTCATTAAAGAGCTTTTGGAGGCATGATGGAAAACTGAGGGGTGTGAAGAGATTCTGAATGCTGATAGAGATTTTTACAGTAAGTTTCTAGGCTCCTCTTTAAATTCAACTGCTGGCGTCGTCTTTGACCAGCATGAATCTGAGAGAAGGAAAGGAATGTGAATGAGCCCGTTAGCCCAGCTCTTATAGATCTTATGATTTTGGGACTTCAGAAATTGACAGCGTATGTTGCTAAAAAGCCAGAGAGATCAGCCAGGACAATAAGTTACTGTTAGGAAACAACTTGCTTCTCTGGCTTTAATTTGCCACAACTGGGTTGCCTGTATGAGTGTGTGCGGCTACGCGTGCACATAAAAATCTTTTCACTGCCCCGTACAATTCCAACACCATCCTTCACCCCTGGATGGCATGCAGCAATCCTGAGTAGTGGAAGAGCTATTTCCCCTTTTGGAGGCACAGCAGCAGGAAATGTATTCTAAACTCTTCTCATTTAGTTTGTGGAATTGCTCAGGTCTCTTGCCAGCTGGAAGCTGGTTGGCAGGCATGCATCAGCTTCTAGCCTTTCTCAAACACAACCTTATGCAGCTCATCAGAGCAGGCTATTAAATAGGAAAACTCAACCCGTAAATGAGAACGGTTTGGCTGTGGATGCTTGTTCAGTCAGTGTCTTCAGCACTCACTACGTGCCATCCACACAAGGGTCACAGCTCGTTGCCAGAAAATGAAGCAATGGCCTCAGAGGTCACAGCACAGGATACAATGGAATATATGCGTTGCATGACATTGCTTATTGACCACCTTTTAGAGGTAAAAGCAAGCAAATTCCTGCCTTATAATATGCCTATGCCACACACAGATGACCCAATGTCCTGTAGCTGTGAGATCCATAAAAAATCTTTGTCTGGCCAAGAAAGTCAAGAACCAGAGAGTCTTGAAGTAGCAGCTCCACTACTGCCCCATTACTCCAAGAGGTTGCAGCAGTTGGATGTGCAACTTGGTCCTGGGAAACCTGGGGATGTCAGCTTCAGTAGTATTTGTTGCTTTATTTCACCCTGCCAACAGGGATTTAAATTAGCCAGCATTTCCCATGCCAGCACAGACCTGTAGCCAGCTTGAGACCCATGCAATTCAAGCATTTGGCTTTTGCATTTGGCTTGACAGCCATGTCTTGGCCACCTCTGTCTCATGTTTGTCCTAGTTCCCCTAAACAGCAGCCAGGGGATTTCTGTTCTATTTCCTGAGGGAAATTCCAGTATAACAGAAATATAACTCACAATGATTTTCTGCAAATTTCTTATGGCACTTAGTGTGTCATCAATCAACATAAGCCACAGCCTTTTAAAATGAACACCTTAAATGACAAAATACATGTTTGAAAATGTTTCAAAAGGGTGAATATTTTGGTAAGATTTTTTTATTATAGAATTCAAGAAGTTAACAGTCCGCTTATGACCACGAAACGCATGCACGTTTCTTGAACACTTCCAGGGACAGTGACTCCACCACTTCCCTGGGCAGCCCATTCCAATGTTTGACTGTCTATGTTAAAGCTATGTATTTAAAGAGTAAAGAGACTGTGATCTTTACTCTGCAGCTACTCCACTGAAGATCGAAATATAACAGGTTCTCTGGTGCAGGGGGGAGATGAAGACCACTCAACTGGCCACAGACATACTACAAGGGCAGCACTGTGGAGGAAGAGGAGTACTGTCACTGTTTAGACAAAAGCAAAACTCCTAGAACTAGAGTTCAACTTACAACGTAAAATCCAATCCCATATTGTAACTATTGCAAAAGCTGGAACTCTGGTTCACATTTTGTGGCCACCTCTTGCAACATAGCTCTGACTGGACATAAGTGAAGTTTAATTCATTTACTAATGGAAGGAGTCAGGGAATACTACGACAACTACAATATTAAAGTAGCTGGAGGTGTTTTGTGAGGCAGGAACAGGAAAATAATCAATATATACAGCTATAAGAATAGCCACAAAAGTTTGCTCCCGTTAGAGACTCTGCTCCAGTTATGTCAGGAAAAAAAAAAAATTGGTGTTTTAAAATTGATTTAAGCTTTGTTTTGTACTTGGTGAACTACACCCCTATGTATGTTTTGCTTAAAGAAGTAGAAATAAATAATATTGGGGAGTTGGGTCTTTTTCCTTTTTTTTTATTTATTTATTTGTAGTAGTATTTCTACATTTAAACAAATGCTGCTGCCATGGGCAGAGCTTTTAGTTGTTGAAACATGGCTGTCTTACCTAAGAGAGAACCATGGAAAGCTTAGAAATGCTTTTGGTTCTTGGAATAAAAATAAGGAAGAACATTCCTAATTCACTATTCAATTGAACTCTTATCTTCAAGAAGGAAGATCCACTGAACTACAGGCTCACCTTGATATCTGGGAAGGTGATGGAAGAAAATAATCAGGGGAAACAATTTTCAAATGTATTGGTTACAAATAGGCTATGGGGAGAGGTCATGAAGGATTTGCAAAGGGATGCCTTCCCATCTCACCCATTCTGTGTTCCTGTGAGTCTAACTGAAAAAGAAAACTGATCCAACTCCTTTTATCTGACAAATCTCATACTGCCCTTTGTACTCCTCTACATGGTAATTTAATAAGTAATAGATGGACTACTGATTGCATTTAGTCATTGCCACTTTTAATTAATTAAATATCTCAATAAGAAGAACTCTTGGTGAGCAGAACTACTCAAATATCCAGGTTCAGGCAGCAAAATATGAAATCCTTACTTCATAAGATAGCACAGTCCTAAATGCAAGATCTTGGGCTAACAGTCCAGGCTTGGTGACTGTCCTTGTCATAGCGGCCTCTACTCTAATCAGTCTGTATTAATCCACAATCTAATGAGACAAGGAGTAAAGCTACATACAGGCTAGTGAGACGTTCCAGAAATTAGTTTGTTTGTATGTCAGAACACATCAAGTTATTTGGAACTTCAATTTGTATAGTATTGCCACAAAAAATCCAAGTTATATAAAACAAATTATATGTTGTAATATGGTGTCTGAACATATCTGGTGAATGCTTTCTTCAGCTCTGATGATACTGTAATAGCAATTTCATTTCAGCCATGCTGTCCACCTTTGTCATGCCTGGGGCATCTGGTTTCAGGAACATGGTCTGACTACTTGGATGATGTGGGTAAAACACTGTTTTCAAAGGAAACAGAGCAAGGTCCCAGCAGTAAAAAGGCAAACAGAACCAATGAATACAGTGTTATGTTATATCACTGCTTGTCGTACAATTTACATTGAAAATGTGAGATATTAAACACAAAAAAAAGCAGTTGCCAGGCAGAGAATCGATTGTGTGCTGGTTCTTAGTACCCTGTGAATCAGAGTGCATACATTAATGTTTAGGAATTGAAACTCTCTTAATACCCTAGTGGAATTTCTTGGATTGGTGGCAGGGGAATGCGTAGCTGTGTATGCGCATGTTTAAAACATTTCCTACTCAGTTCCTTCTCTCAAACACATCAGGGAGTATTTTCTTCTCACTCTATGTCTGTCAATTGGAAAATACATACCATTATCTCCCGTTTTATTACAAACACATTGTTTTTACCAAGTTACAGGTCTGGAATATCGATTGCCTCTCTAAATAAGAAAGTAATGATAATTTAAGGTATTTCAAAGCATTTAGTTGTAAACCTGTTAACTAAACATTTAAATTCTGTTGTGTTTTTTTCTTTCTCCATGTCCTCTCCATATTTTCAGTTTAGTGGGAAAACAGAAAATGAACAAATGAACAATATGCAGTTAGACTGGTATTGGAAGAAATGGTTGGCAAACAAAGAAATTAAAAATATAGGAACACTCAGGAGTAGATAAAGGGGTTTGTGGAGAGAGACTGGAGTGGGTGAGCTCTGCTTTTCAATACATATTCCAGGAAAAGTGCAGGATGCCTAAGATATAAAAGCTTGTATGCATATGTGGATACTGAGTACCAGATCCGAGTCCAAGCATGAAGGAGGAAGAAAGATGATGTGGATGTAGAAGCACAGGATGCTCATAACTCCTGAGTGAATTACAGATAGAGTGATTTATGAGTGGAAACAGCAGCAGAGTGATGGAATAAAAGTCATGGGATCTAAGGATGGATATGGTGACAATCCTGTGTTTTGTAACGTGACAGGGTTAAGGAGATCCTTCAAGGTCCACACAATGTTTGAAAAAGTGTTTTACAGACAACTGAAAAGCACAGGCTATTGGTATCCAGAAACAGAGACCAAGGCAAAAAAAAAACCCCAAGAGTATGAGAGATGAACAAATAGAGCTGAGGCGGCAGACAAATAGAAAGCACAAGAATATACTGAAAAGGCATAACAGAGAAGTATAACCTAGAGACAGAAAGGAATACTTAATTAATTTTGACACCAGAAGAGATTCAGCCTGTGGGATCATGAACTCCTTGTCAAGGAGGACTCAGAAAGTATGTCCCCAGTGTCAGAGATCTGATGAACTGTCCCACGGGAACAAACATAAGACACATAAGACAAAGATAATTGTTCCTTGTGCTAAGACAAATGACTGCCAGACTTGCTGGAGTGGATCAAGGTTGTCTATGATAAACTGTGGTCCTAAGCAGATGGCCCTGGGTGTTTTGATGGTCCCTAGAGAAGGCACAAAAAGACAATGAAGATTAGGATGGGGCTCTAGACTTTGTATTCTGAAGTTTTAATGGGAGACATTCAAGGAGAAAGGATTACTTGTAGATGGACTCCACTGGAGCCCAAGGGAAATCTGGCAGATTGTTTCCACCCATTTCCACTGGAGGAGAAGATTTTCAGGTTTTCCTTTAAAACTTACAGGAAAGAAAGTGAAGAATGTAGTGACAGAAGAGTATCAGCATGAAGAAAAAGAGATGTGAAAGAAACAAAGTGCTAACATGGAGGAAAGCAGTTATCTGGACGATACGTTTTAATGAAAGACTTAATCTGTTGGAGAAATTGAATGAGTTAAGATAAATTAATTTAAGATTCTTATTGCAAAGGAACTGGATGGCAAAATAGAAGGAACTAGACTGATTAATGTAGGAAATGAAAATAGCTATATGGGGTAAACAGAATGAGTGTGTAAAAACAATTGACTTGAACAGAGTCACTAAAGGACACTCACTGTTCAAAGGGGACAGAAACAAACATGAAGTGATCTGAGAGGCTGAAGAAAAGTAGGAATTACAGAGTCACAGGAAAAAATGTAGGTTGGAAGAGACCTCTGGAGGTCACTAGTCCAACCTTCTGCTCAAAGTAGAGCTAGCTTCAAAGTTAAATCAGGTGGTTCAGGCTTTTTTCTGTTGAATTCCAAAAATTTTCAAGGATGAAGATTTCATCTCTCTCTTAAGACACTCTGCTGGAGGTACATGTGTGGACTTCAGAGACACTCAAGGTCAGATCTGTTTACAACTTGAAAGCTCTTTGATATTTTTTGACAGATAAATGTTACAGGGAAATAACTCATTCTAAATGACATAAACTTCCTCATTGGAAACTCAGAACAAATATTACCAATAATATTAAAGGCTACATCAATTTCTTCACCAAATAGAAATCAATCAGAAGTGACAGTGGTTTAGATTCGGTTTAAATGTATTATTATACATAATAGTATAAGGAGAGGATGATTAAAATAGTCTTGGTGTGATCAAAGGTTGAAGATTGAACAAGAAAGAAAGAAAGAAAATGTGTCAGTAGATGCATTGTAGTGGAAAGGCCTGAGGCCAGTTTGCAAGTTGATGCTGCTGGACTCTGGGTATATCAAGAGCCCAGAGATTCAATGCAACAAGGACCAGCATGAGACCTTGCATTCTAAGATGTGCAGAAGTAGAAAGCCAAGCTTATTATTCCTGCAAGGTTTTTGATGCTTGCAAATAGCTGCTTTTTTTTTTTTTTCTTTTGGTACAGCATGCTTATTAGATATGTTTTGTTAGCTGGCATTGCTGACAGGCTATGAAGCACTTTATTAATCTGCGAGGAGAATATTTCGTAAATTATATTTGATGGATGTTGGCATCTCTCTACAGTTTTTACAAAGTAACTCTTCAGATGACATTTTTATCTTGTGAATGGATGATGGGACTTATTGTTCACATGAAACGATCAGTCAAAGACAAGATCCCATTTGCCACAGTGAAGAAGCTGGTCCCTTTTAATCTATGTGTCAGATGGACTGAGAGATTTGGGGTAAAACTGAAAGATGATGACAAGGCATGCAGCATGAACAGCATGAACAGCAGATTTTTCGCAGTTGAGAAATAATATGTATAGGTCTTAATTCACTGTTTATTATCTGGAATTATTAACCTATGGTTCACTAAATGAAGTCTGCTGCACTCAATATGAAAAAGAATGAGATGCATGTACACCTGAGGAACATCAGCCTTTTTCTAAAAGAAAAAATACGCAAAATGAAAGAAACTGAGCACCCTTGCAGTGGATTAACAGGATTGCTTGACAGGTGATTTTCAGAAGTGGATGAAACTCTCTGAAACAGAGGACATAGCAGCCACATCGTTTTTTTCCTTTGGGATACAGGAATGGAACAGAGATCATATAGTAAACTCGGTGGTAAAACAAGGGAAGTTCCCAACTGAAACGCTAGGGGTGTCTCCAGCTAACAGTGAGCCTTTCCCATGCCTGAGCCTTGAGCTGGAGGGCTTTTCCACTAGTGTTAATGGGTGGCTGTGCGCAAGTACAGGCGTCAGGAGCAGCTGAAACCCCACAGAAAGGCCAGAAAAAGTGTGACAGGTGGCTAAGGCTGCTGTGAGAAGAAACTTTGGGATTTTAGCCTGTAAAAACCATTCCATAAAAGTTTGGAACTAAAGTGTTAGCTGAAAAGTGGTTTGGTTCAGAGAACAAAGTCAGCTTCTTTTTGTTTGATCTGCTGTGGTCACAAAAGCAGGAATTTGTGCTTTCTTTGACAAGACAGATGACTGCAGTGATATGTGATTCAAGACTAATTTCTTCTCCTGACCCAAATTTGACTACAGCTTTGGCTGTGAAGGGATAACAATATTTTTTCTGTGTATATTCCTCCTATAAAGCCTATAAAACATCTGTGTATCTGGGAAGAAAAATATGACATATCTTTTATTGCTAAGATTTTCTGTTATGACTTAGCACTATAGAACAATCTGCCTTAAATATTTTATTAAAAGTATTCTTTTTTTTCTGATTAGAGAATACAGAATTCTTTAAAGCAGAATAAAGAATTGTGCAGTAGAACCACAAGGACATTTAAAGTAGGCAAGCTGAGATCTAAAAAAGAGATTAAAAGAAAATTTCCCTCAATTTAAAATGGTTTACTCTCACTCAGGCTAGCCAGTGTTCAACAGGGAGGATTGAAAGAAGAGCTATTTGTACAAAGGCAATGAATTAGAGAAAGGACCTTCAGTTCTGGCATTGTGAAGATTTCTTTCTACTCTTGATAAAAAAATAACATAGGATGCAACACAGGAAACAAGTATGGCACAAAATGTAAGCAGCAGAGGACATCTGATGACGCTCTGTTTAAGTTTGAAGCATTTTTAGATCTTGCCTCAACTTCATGAACATTTAAGAGGCTGTCAAAACCAGAGCAAATCCTGTTCATTAAATAGAATTGTTTGAAACCTTAAGTTTCAAGCACATGCAGCCTAAGAAAGTCATTAAGATACAGCCTGAAGGGCTTTCCTCCCTATGTGGCACTGAAGACATGCCCATTGTCGTTAATGGTCATTAAAAACACTTGATATTAATGACTTACTTTTCACACTTAATTTCCTTTGCAGAATCATAAATTATCTATGATTTTGAGTTCTACACTTGCTTCATTTGGTTTCAAATACTCTGTCCTCTGCAAGCACTTTAAATAAAGAATGGAGACAGTAATACAAAACAAAAGTCACTTAAGGCTTTCCTAACCTCGTAATAGACTCCATCTTGCAAGGTCTCCTTGCAAAAGAGAGTCCAAGTGCTTCCAGGACCTTAGTAGTAACAATTTTACACTTTTATACTTATGATTGACATCAAACACAAACACCTACGAGAGTCAGTAGATTCCAAACAGCTTCTTGACACTAAACAAAGTACACTGAGAAAAAACTCAGTAACAAATACGACACGAAAAAGGAGACTTCTTGTCCCGATTCAATTACTGGCTTCTTATATTACCTCAGTTAAGTCCCTCCACTGAAGTGTTTTCACTTGGAACTTTACAAACTTGTCTCTCTACCAAATTCAATTTAAGAAATGGTGAAGCTTAAAAATTTTTTTTGCTTGCCTTTTTCTTACTGGAGATGCATTTACTATTGCCTTTTTAGCCCACGGGTAGTTTTCTTATGGATCTTGGTGAGGAAGGAGACTCCTGCTAAAGAACTTCTTCACTGTAAAGCCAAGTTTACACTGCACTCAGGATAGTGGGGCTCTGGTCTCCTGTTGGGTCCTCTGGACACTGTCATAATAATAGACAATATATCCACAAACTCTCACTCCACAACATTAGATCAGAGTCCACATCAGACACCCAGGAATCCTGGGGAGCAGGAAGCTGGCAAACACACCACTGAGGAGTGGCAACTTGAATGTTGACATGTTTTCATGCACACATCTTCTCAAGGCCAAGAAAAGGCAACAAAAAAATGCTAATGTTTTGTGAGGCTTTTAACAGTTTTCAGAGAATAGAAAAAAAAAATAGAAAAAATGTGTAATATGCTTTTTCTTACCAAAACCACCTTTTCCCACATCATATTGATTTTGTAGCTGGCTTTGTAGTCTGCTGCTCCACCTATTAGCACTCTATTTGGGAATTTTGTGTAAAACTGGCACAGCACTACTTCTAGTTGTGTTGCTTGGATGACAACACAGAACCAGCTGCTTGCATTTCTAATGCTAGGATTGCCACTGAGACTGGAGAGACTGGAGAGTACAAGCTAAAGCCCTCACTGAAGAGACAAGATTTTCGTGTAGACACCCATTAGGACAATCTTACTAGCCACTTGGTCAGAAGAGAGCCCAGGTTCTGCCCCTGGCTAGGCTCTCTGGAGAGCAAAATCTGACCAAATGGCATTGCAAGATCTTTTAGAGAGCACAAAATGAACATACAGGTTTTTGGAGACTGCTTTTGCCTGATTGCAAGTGCCCATAGTAGTATAATCATTTCTTGTTGCGTGTGTGAAGCCTGACTGTAACAATCTGTTCATACATAGCTATCTTTTTCCTTTCTCAAGTGGGTGTACAGCATTTACTCATGTAACCTGAGGTCAGCACTGTCATTACCTGGATTTTTGCCTGTGTTCTGTATTGAAACCAAGAATGTTTATAACCCCAGTTCAGTTTGACCATTATGCAAATAATAATCGCACATGTTACTACTTAGCCTAAATGCAGAACTGAAATTATATTCTTCCGGTTCCCTTGTTAGCTGATAAAGCAAATTTAAAAGACAGGGAGAGGTTTTGAAGAGGTTAAATTCCCACATATTTTTTGAGAACAGTGGCCCAGATACAGAAGAAAAAGCCTGGTTAAAACTCTCTCTCACAGGAAGATTGCAGATCAATAACACTAGTTATCAGTGTGTCCAGGGAGAGGGAGTGGCTATAACTGCCACATCAATGGAGCTCATGTCTTACTAGACAAAGGAAGATTTATATAAAAAAAAACCAACCCCAAAACAAAACCCACACAAAAGGCCTTGAGAAGAACCAAGGTTTAGACATTCTGCAACTCACATAATTGCTCGTTTCATTAAATCTGAGCTATCCCAACCTTTTTCAGCCATAAACACATCTGGCAACACTTTGAGCATCTTTTACATTTTCTCTTTCTCTGCAGTGCCAGTGCACTCTGCATTCTCATAGCAGAATAAACATCGCTGTAGCTGTATTCTTTTCATTTTATGTAATAAATTTGCTGCATCCACAGGAGGAGTGGGGAATTCTTTAGACATGTCTTTAAAAGAATGTCTCAGCATGCCCTTCTGATAGGATACAGTGTTCTTGTCTCTTTAAATGAGTCAGCTATTTAGCAGCTAAATTGGGAAAGCAGCCAAAGAGTTCCCAAGAGACCTGCTGGCAGAAACGCATCATAGTCCAGTAATACAAAAATATGAACTCTATGGCATTAGAGCTCCTTTATTGTAACACTTTCCAAGATGATTTGGGGTAACAAAATGTAACAGCAAGCACAGAATCATGAGGGATTCAAGGGCGCAGAGGAAAAAACACTGAAGCCCTCCTCCTTTCTTCGTGCTTGCCTGGAGGTGCTCTCAACTCTGTCGGCCAAGAATGAAACAGGTCACTGTCAATCAGCATTTTCATTTGGGTTGAACACCTTTCTATACCTATATCGGTCATGATAGGCTTCTCAGCAGTGCAAGCCTGTGGGAACACGTGGGACAGGCACTTGGAATCCCTAAACGTGAAGATGGCCCTAAACGGGCCTCCTTTTGCTGCTGTTCAGACACACAGAAAGACACCAGGTACAATCTAAGGTGATAGACAAGGTTGGAAAAAGCAGTGTTGAACACTCCTCTATTTAAATAAACTCATGATATCTCTATGGCACAAGTAAAGTACTTTGCTGCATAAGGTAGGGGAGGGTTTTTCAGGCCAAAACTCAATGCAGGTGAGGACAAAAGATCTCCCTAAGTATGAGACAGGACTTCCATAAAACTGAGCCCTGGGAAATAACCTTTGTGATTTTTGTCCTGAGGAAATGTCTCAAATCTGTGGTAAAGCAGAAAAACCTGAACCCAGATGGATTGGGTCACAGCCTGGAGACCAGCTTTCCTCGTTTTTATGTCTGTTTGATGAAAACAGGCTCACACACAACTTCTGGAAGTTCATTCTTAAAAGAGCAGGTTGGGAAGGAGTCACTAACTGCAAAAATTAATGGCTGCTACAGCTAGGGATAAAATAATTGCTTTGAGGTTTCACAAAAGTAGTGTTTTCTGTTGAGATTCAGCAGGAGAGTAACAACCAGCACACCAACTCTCATACGTAAATGTAAAAAATCTGACAGTCAGAAAAATAACAAGTGTTTTATACATTTCTGCGATAGCCAGATGCTACGAATCTCGTGCAGCCTCAGGCAATATCAAGTTACTTGATAACATGTGATTTGATATTCCAAAGAGAAGAATAACCTGACAAAATGATTTGCTAAAGAAACATTACCAGAAGCATCCAACTGTTCCCATTTCTCTCTCATGCAATGTCTCCATGGTACCCAAGGGGATGGGCTGGAAGTACAAGCCTGCCACCAGATAGAAAGATCCAAAGCAATTTTTATAATAGGCAGCCCATTGCACATATAATATTTAATTCCAGTGTCACTAAAGGAATCAACATCTGTTTATTGCCCAAATAATAAACCAAATGCTGTGCTGGAGATTAGTTGCACATGCAAGCGTTTAAGTCTGTAGAAATTTCCCACCAAAAACCATAATTTGAGAAAAAAAAGACTTTTAATTTATTCAAACAAAAATTATTCTTGGACAATGCAAAGATAGCGAGCAGGTTTGGTAAAGCTATTAACCTTGTTGCCTGTAGATAAATCCACTTTTCCTCTTTATTTTTAGAAATATTCTGGGCTGTGCACGGAGAAAATTGTTTCAGTATACTCTTCAGGAGGCAGAATTACAAGGGCGGTGACTGCATGCTGAAGGAGTTTATCTGCTCAGCGCTGGGGCAGCCATCAGAGATGCACTCCCGTAGAGTCATGGCCAACTAAAACAAACCTGCCTGAGAGAGAAGGAAGATTCTCCTTGTATGCTATGAGCCATATGGTAACTGGGTTCACACAAGTAAACAAATAAAAACAGTTTGTCTCCCACCCTGGCTCACTGCACACCAAAAAATTTCCTGAAACAGCAGGGACTAGGCTTCCTAAAAATACAGAAGCTGGTTTTGTTTTATTTTTGTAGCTTATGAGGAAAGCCACTCTAATTTAGCTTGTAAAGCACAATCAGAGTTGAAACAAAACATTCCTGGTTTTTTGCTAAAATCATTGTTCTCCAGTTCTTTGTCCCAATGACTAGTTAGAAGTCTTAGAAAGGCTATTAGTCCCAAATACTGCTTGTCACCAACCCCCAGTCCAGTCTCTAGGATGGAGCATCTAAAGATGAAGTTGCAGACAAGTTCTAACAACAGATGGAAAGAGCCACAATTTTCTTTCCTGCTACAGATTGGGAACAAGACATTTCTGACCCGAGACGTGATGACATGCTTGCAATAAGGACATGCAAGACAGCTGGTTTTGCAAGTGATGAGTAATTATGAGATTTAACTCTAATTTCAGTGCAAATGTTGAGCTCCCCTGAATCCTTCAGAGAGAATGTTTTCAGTCAGGCAGCTGGACATTTAAGTATCCAGTCTGTTAATCTATAGATACTACGTACTGACTACAGCTTTACTAAGAATGCTGAGCCAGCTCCCATGAATTTATGACACAGACAGAGAGCTGACATATAGACTAATTACCTTATTTAAGAACAGAGGCAGAGTTCTACCCCCAAATAAGGGGTGTTTGTGGTGTCTATTTAAAATTCATCTGGGAACAACATATAAACAGATAGGATATTTCATACAACTTCAAAGCCTTATTGAGTCATGGACTGTCTATGTCTGACCTACCTTGGTTTTTGACTAAATTTACCAGTATGGTTCAGTGGTACAGAATACATATTCCAAGAATCAGGGCAGCCACCTTTTTAGTACTGCCTTGTAACACAAAATCTGGATTTTTGTTTCCCTCTCAGGAGTAACGTAAGACAAAGACAATGTTTTGTGGGTCTGTGGTTGCAATTTAGCTCGAGGTTAAGGACGGTTTTAATCTGAAAAGTGTTCACAGTAAGTTATATGTAGATAAAACGAAAAAATATAACAAAAATACAATAGCTTTTGGTCAGAAGCAAGTTGTATTACTGAGCTCAGTCCCATAAATATTAGTCACCATCTTTTTGTGAAACATAGAGGTTCTGATAGTTTTGGCATGTACAGAAGGTATAGCTGTTCACTGACTGCCAGTGGAACAATTACCACATATTTCTGGCTTTTTGATGTTAGAGATATTTCAATATCTAAATTATATTAAATACAATTTTGTTTCATAAGCTTTTTCTTCGTCATCGTGCTCTCTTTAAAATCTTGACACAGAATGCCACCCAGAACTGAGCTCTTCCTTGCAAGTTAATGGTAAGGAGTAAAGCTATGTATGTGAAGACACAGTGTCCTGTCCACCCTGTTCTAATGTCCTTAATTACTTTCTGTAGGTTCTCAGACTTAGATCTTACTCTGGCAACTTCAACCAAGATTTCTTCTAAAACTGGATACATTTTCTTTTTTTTTTTTTTTTTGAGGATTAAATTGGCCTGCACAGTGTTCTAGTTCTGGACTCAGCTCCAGGTCACATGACAGCTTTGCCAAATGCTTGAGAGAGGGCAAGTCCACAGCCATTGGGTTCCTTTCTTCAGTGTTAGGGACATCAGAACATGAGTTCCCTGTGACACAGAGACATCTGTAGTAAATTTTCTTTTATGCTTCTTCTCATAGCACATGTCATAAGCTCCGTGTGCTGTCCTCACATAGTTGCACTCTAATTTTACCCATTGACCTCTGAAATTGGTCTTGTTTCTGAATCACAAACTAATCTCCTCTACTGGAAATCACAGGTTGCTTTCAGTCTCTCAAAAGCCATAGCTTCTCCTTTAGTTTTGTTTTTCATTCTTTCAAAGGGAAACACACTTTGTGGCTGGATATGCTCCCTTAGCTTTTCTTTCCCCTCTACACATTACCACATATTAATACATGTTTATGATTATTTTGAAATCATTTGCAAAGAAGAACAGAAATCTTGTCACCTGACATGATCCCTGTTTCTTTGGTATTGGAAATGGGCTACAGAAGAAGAAAACAAATTCTAAAAATGAAACACTTAAATGTAGCCAAACAACTCTTTTCCCCCTTGCTTTCCTTGACCTTGGACTGCAGCATTAGCGTCTCATGTAGAACAAAGCTTTGCAGCAAACATTCTGGGAAAAGAAATTAGCTAAGATCTTGATAATATATGCCTAAAGAGTTTCCACATGTTCATGAAAAGGGAACTTTAAGTACTGAAAACAGAATGCTCACGTCATGCTTTTGCAAGCTTTCCACTTTTATTTGTTAAAAATATCTCTACAGACTTTCCTGTAACTAAATGTTCATATCTCTGTCACCTCCAGCTACAATCTCATCAGATGTCCCAGGCAGAGCAAGGTCAGACCTAGATGGTTCATGTATGTAGAGCTTCAGAGAAAGGTGATGCTGTGAGAGGGATGAGATACCAGTAATATTGTATATCAAAATGTTGGATGACAATAACCCTACTTTAACCTTGGGCTTTGCTCCCTGCAGAAGAGGAAAGAGTGTTTCGCAATGAAACTCAGCAGCAGCAGTGAGTGAATTAGTAGCTACTCACATCCATAATTTTCTGCAAATCATACTTGCAAATCAAACATGCAAAGATAGTCTGGGTCGGGAATAAGAGCACTTTGCTTTACGCACACGGTGGTGGGAGAAGTGGCTTGGATTAGCAAAGAGCATCTGCAAAAGGACTGTGTAATTTAACATGTGTTTTGACACAAGCTTTCAATGAGTCTGTAGAGCTCCACTGGGGAGTCAAGATAAGATGCACAGTGATTACTGCTGAGTGTTTCTGTGAGCCCAGGAATAATATCACACAATCATTCACATAGTATACTTTCATTGTTATGGAAACTGCAGAATTTCTGGAGGAGTGGAGTTTTTTGGGTCAATTCTGGGTGCTACTTCTGGTGTTGTATCTTGTGGACATTTTCATGAGGATTGACTTTGTTTACTTGGCTTGTCTCCTGAGGTGTTACTTGAAATGATGAATAATAAAGGAAAGCATAGGGGTCTTTTTGAAGCAGGAAAAGTGAGCTACCCGAGTAACAAAATGGCTACAAAATTACCTTGAATTCATATTGTTGCCAGAGAAGGTGGTTTCAGGTAAAAGTGCCCTCTGCTTATTTGGCTTTAGGAAGGATTTTGTGACTTTGAGCTATTTTGAAGAGCCTCTAGTGACCTGGAACTTAATTTGCACTGTCTTTGTTGAACAGTAAGAGAGCTGAGGTGCTGTTCATTGAGTATAAAACTAAGCTGGTTCCCCCTTCTTAACAATGATAAGCAGCCTTTCAGTAGCATGTTCATGCTCTCACAATCCTACTTTATTAGTGTGGGTGTTTCCTCACTAGCCTGGCAAGAGGTCTTCTGCTTAGTCAACTCAATCTGTTTTCATACATGATGTCTCATCTGCATTTCTTTCATGATCTGTCACTATGCCCAACTCTACATTTTTTTTTTTATCCCCATGAACAGCAGCTTGATGTTCCATTCTTTTTCCCGCTCCAGTTTCCAGTGATCAGAACAAATGCGCTACTCAAGTTCACAGGAGTTTTCTTTAGACCTGACGGCAAGCATCTAGCTAGATGCAAGCAAATCACATCTACAGACATACCTCATGCCCACCTCCCAGTGTTACAGAACATCAAAGGGACAAGGGAACTGTGATTTTGAGAACAATGTAATTCATGTAAGTATCCCAACATGCTCAGAGGCTGTATTTTTTAGTGACTGAAGCTAAGATTTGGAGTCCACAACACACTGATATTTTGATGTGGCCTGAGAATCCACATCTGGTGCATAACCTGTGGCTCCCACTGATCCCAAAGGTGCTCTTACACCACTTCAAACAACATGTTTGTTAGAGTGTTTTTTTATCTAAACGTAAGTATTGAAGGCTAGATAGAGTATACAGGAGGCTGTGACACATACAGTTGCATGCATCACATCTCCCTAGGATCTAAAATGATGTTGAAGAAGTCAAAGACTTCAGTAAGCCTGGTATATCAGAGGGGTCCGATTTTCTCATCTCCATTTGGGAGCACGATGACAAGCAGCAAGAAAACCTCGGGCAACTTAATTATTTACTTGCCTCCACTGAATTCAGGAACTATGCCTTAGGCGTTCAACCTTGAAAACCATTAGCTAAAAATCTTTGAACACTAAGAACTTGAAAACACAGTATCCATGCCAAGCACAGCAGACAAGGACAAGTATTAAAGTTTTGTAGAAATAAATACAAGGGAAATGTAAGGGAAATATTTACTTTGTTATGGTAGTGTGTGAACTGCAGAAGTTTCAGGGCTGGCTTCTTGAGGGATTGGTTGCTACTCAGACAGAGAGGGAAGGATGGTAACCTTGTTAGCAACATTAGTTTTATCTGCTGCAACATGTGAGATGACTTCAAGAGAAATAGGTGAAATAAACATGATGAGACTAAAATAAAAACCCAGAATATTGGCTTGGCATCTGTATTTCTTCCTCAAAAGACTAGAAGTTTTGAGAAACCTAGCAGTGTTCTTTGTCAGTTGTATTGCGGACATAAGAATAAGGACAGATGATTTAGAGACAGCAAGAGAATGTTTTGCACGATATTAGGAGTTTAAATACAAATAAATTAAGTAGCTTAGAGAGCCACCAGTCAAAGAGTTAAATGTGGCCTACAGCTAGCCCTAGCAATACATGAGAACAGCGGCATCTAGATAACACCCTGTAAGTTTCAGCTGTCGGGGTACTAGAAATTGTGCCAGGTGAGCAGTGAGGAATACATAAATAAATAAATCCCACTCATATGTTTCAATTTGGAGGATCTTGTAGCAAACAGACTCCATCCAAACATGTTAATTTTTCAGTAGCCTTAAATTGTCTCCCAGGTGTTTCTGAGGACGTCAGAGACATTGCATGCTAACTCCAAGAACAAACTGCTCTCAATTGTGCCTTATTAAATTATACATATGCAACCACTTAAACTAACCACTGTCCTGTTTACACTATGTCTTCCAAAAGCCATGCGAAACAAATCAACCTCCTTATCTTTACAATAAATCCCTCTTGTACGCTTTGTGATATGCTATTTATGCAACCAAGCCTGGAGAAAAGTTGATACCGCATACAGGATTGTACTTCAATTATCATGGAGCCTAGGGTCTGCTCCTGTAACCACAGGTTCTGGCCTAAAACCACACAGAGATTTCTTGCTCACCATATTTCACTTCTGAGGAAAACACTGAATAACATGCAGGTATTTTATTAATTTGAACACATGACTGATCAGATGTTATTATAAAGTTATGAAGTTTTTGTTTTGTTTAGTTTTTTTTTTTTTAACCCTGAGAGACAGCAAAGTGTAAACAAGGAAGCTTAACACGTGTTTGGTCTGCAGGACACAGTGCTCTGTTTCATGTGCAAGAGCATTGCCAGTATTGTGGCAACAGTGGCAACCACAGACACTCTAGGTCCTGTGTGGGAAAGAACAAAAGCAGTGAAAGAGAAAATTACTTGTTTGAGAAACAGTTGGATCTGACTATGTAAGAGGCTTGAAAATCTGGGCTTTGGAGGCTAACAAGTCCAGCCTGGAACAACCTTCTTCCAGTCCTGCGCAGGCAGAAGGCGAAGTTTGGGGCCCCTTTAGCATGGGGGTGCTACCTGTCTGCACTCAAAACTTTACCAGGGTTTTAGAAGGTTTCCTGCTTTTTTAGAGCCATAGTAGTAGTGAATCCCCCTGTGGCCTACTTATAACTCCCATCAGAGTGACACAATGAGAGTCACACATAGATCACACCTAGCACAACTGAAATAAGATGGCTACTGCAGAAGTTACAACAGTGGATGACATAGCGATGTCCCGACAACTCCAACCAGCTAAAGTTCTCAATGTTTGATATAACCTTGTGTGCTTGAGCAGCCATCACTGCCCCTCTATGACAGGCAGTTCAAGAGACCCAAATTGAAGCAAGATTTCAGCCAAATCCTCAAGAAGGTATCCGTATGTGAAAATATAATGCACTGCTCCCCTGCACTTAATCTACACAGACAGTTTTGCAATACAGAGGCCAAACACCTCTAAATACAGTTACAATCATGAGACTTGAAGCCAGGGGAACCAGTGAGGTTTGTGGCCACTCTCAGCAGAAGTATCCAACAACTCCTTTGAACTTCATTGCCAAAGGCAAGCAGGAGGTTCAAGAGAGATGTGGTACAGAGTTACCAATGAAGAATCAAATGGAAGTACATGCCAGCTACCTCTTTTAAATACAAGAAAGAATCTTGATTCATTTAGCTTCTAATTAAAAATAAAATAGCCAGGAGTCAGACTTGGTCAACATTACCCTTGCCAGGCATCCAGAATTTGCTTTGCTCTTGAATAGCAGTGACAGATCCTGAGACAGTATCAGCTGTATCACTTCTGCTTCTGAAATCTCTTTTCCTTTCCTGCCCTTGAGCTTCTTATTTCCAGGAAGAGAAAGGCTCCATGCAGAAGGAAATACACTTTCTAGGAGACACCTATTATTTCAGAAATAGGTCTTGCCTCAGAATCCATCCTCATGACATATCTAAATCACTGGAAAAAGACAGAGATAGAAATATCCTGCTACATTCCTATTCTCAGCTACCTCTCTAGTACAGCCTCTTCCTTACCCTTTATAAAAATCAGCTGTTCTTTTATCAGATTCAGCTGTAAAGATTCACAGGTGTCCTCCCTCCTCTTCCCTTCGCATCTGCCAACAGCCTCCATCTTCATTAAAGCTCTTTGGTTGCAAGTTTAGTGTATTTCCTATTACCGTTTGCAAACACTGCTTAAGGAAACATTATTAGAAGGTTCTTATAAAACCCCACACTACTTCTTTAGGGAAAGAAATCAGTTAGTAGCAAAATGTCCAAAAGAGGTCCCTGCACTGCCTGTTCAGTGAAGGTCAGGGACTTTTGAAAATCTGGCTGAAAATGGTGTAGCTGAAGCTTAGCTGTGAATTTCAGCCTGCAGGCAATTGTCTCCTCTATGAGAATGTATCTAGTAATAAGAGTCTTAGATAAGTGTATAATTGAATTTCTGTTATAATTAAAAAATAGATCATTTCCTATAGTTTAAGAATTGAACTGTGACTTTCTTTTTTCTCTGATTTTATTACTGACAAAGGCAATACTGTCGTTTGCATAACAAAATGACTAGGATGACTTTGCATCTATTGAATATTGCTTTTAAATCCTAAAATGTGGTCTAGGCTTATGGAAACATGTGTTTAGGGAAATAAATTGCTCTTTCAGAAGTAGACATTTGATGTTGCTGTTGGCTCTGGAGCACGTGCAGAAGCCTAAGCTATGTATGAGCTGAGCTTTGTTCTCTGTTAATGTGACATTTTCCAAATGGCACTGCTCACAAGAGGTAATTTATGAGTTCCATAAGAGTTTGAGGGTTGTTTTTTTTACCATATGTTTGTGAAAAGGTAGCCAAAAGGACCTTGCAACCATGGGTTCTGACTCCGAAATGATTACCTCAAATACCTTTGTGAAAACGTAACAGAAAGTGTTAATCGACAGCTGAGAAAGGAGAAGGTGGGATCAGGTGCTGACTCCACGTCACAACTTTTAATCAGGCGAACAGTTCCAAGAACTGAGCAATGCCACCTCAAGTCCAGACTGTTAAGCTGAGAAAATGGTGGGACCTTGAATGGGGAACCACGTAGCTGATGATTTATGCTGAATGATGGAGACTTGCCATTTATCTATAAACAGCATCTCTGTTAATAATCTAAAAGACGAGGACCCAGGAAATGAGTCAGTGGAGGTTGACTCTCCTTCATGTAGATGCTGCCTTCTTATTATAGAATTCTCCTTCCCACTCCTCTGTCAAAGGGATCCACACACATCTGCTGTTATGGGTTAGATTAGGCAGCTGGGACTGATTTTGCGGTTTTATCTTTCTTTTTTTCAGTAGTGCTGAAGAATTTGCTTAGAGGAAAAGAAGAGGAGTAATTGCATTAGCATTGAAAACAAATCTCTATTAGAAAGTAATATTCTTTAGGTCTAAGCAATTTGATAAAATGTACTTAAATCACAAGGGCAGAGTACAGAATTACGAATTTTAATCTCGTATTTTTTTCTATCTTTCTCTGTGTGTTTTTACATACACATACATATATGTGTTTGTTCATATATATATATGTTTACAGAACCACATTCACTAATAACTGTGTGTGTATGGAGCGACACATTTAATTTTGATGCTTTGGCAAAATGTCTAAAAAAAATTCATCCTTGTCTGAAATATTGCAAAGCAGCAGCATTGGCCACTATGTTTTCCAAAGAAATACCAATTTATTGGAGTGTGAATAGATTTTTAATTGCAATGGTATCAACTGACACTGCTAAGGCAGTTTTGGCCAAATGAGGACCCAGTAAGCATGAGCTTGGCAAATCACCCTGCTCTTTCCCAGACACTCCAACATGTACCAGATCAGGAAATCATGTTTTCCCCTCGCACCATCTTCCCTGTGAAAATAAAGTGGTTTGATGAGGAGAACTCCTAGTACAGGCCCAGGAAACGGTTTGGGAATGCTGCAGGCTATGGATGGGTTGTCCTGGATCCTTTGCCTGGAGAATTTCAGAAGGAGACCATTGTTTTCTTAGGCTTCTCTGTGCACAGCTGAGGGCCTGCTAAAGCTATAATATTCCTAATGAGAGAATGGATGACGTCCGTGTCTCACTCTGCAGAACATCAAAGAAAGGAGATGTTTATTAACCAGCAGAGGAGTCTGAGTCTCATGCTCTTATCAGTACTATAATGTATAAAAAGGATCAGAAGAGCCAAATCAGAGAAGAGGCTTTTTCTGGGTACTCAGGAATATTTGTTCCCATTCTTTAAAGTGGTTTGTACAGTCAAACTTTAGAAACGAAAAAACTGAGGGGGGCAGGGAGAATGCTGGATGTGAGGTCTAAAATGTATAGGCTTAAGATCACTGGAAGACTTCTGGTGAATTTCATGCAAACCAAAAAGGATTTCTGTTACCTACCTGTACTATGGGATAAGAAAATATGTAGTGAAAGGAAGATATGTCTCTTGAAAATATTTTTTTCTGCTGAGGACTGCGTAAAATTCCAGTTGACATAGTCCAGATAGACAGAGTGCAAACCCTTCCAGCTTTGAAGGATACCAATTCCAATATCTGGGTTTTTCTAAGAGAAGGAATCACATGGATCTTCCTCTCCATGCTTGGCTTCTGCAGTCTGGGCCCTTTCTGAGCTTTAAAATTTTCTTTTCTTGTAAGAGTTATATTATAAATTGTTGTTTCACTTTTTGTCGAATTATCTCTTGGAAATAATTTTTTTTCCATTGAAAAATTTATTTACTGAGAGCTTTCAAAGTAGATTTCCACTGCAAAATTGTTCTAGTGGGTATATTTTGACCAGCCTGAAAAAGAACACTGACACTTGCTGTGATAAGGAATGGTAAGGAAGACTATAAGTACCATCTAATATCAGCTTCTAAATGAAGATTTTAGTAGTAGCAGTAATAAGCTTCCACTGAATTAATGGAGCAAGATGGGATCTTGCAGAGAACTATTTATAAGAACTGGATGCCTCTCAGCTAGCTAAAGAAGGAACTTAAGGTTTCAGGAACCCTAACTTCCATGAAAACCCCATTCTTGATGCTACAGAAGTGGGGATAGGTGAGCATTATTACCTCTTTGATAGGAGAGGGAAGGCATTGGTGTTTTTCCCTCAGGGGAAATGGTAACTTCCTCCCAAAAGATGACATCCCTTGGGGACTTACACGTATGCTATATGTAAGTATGCTGTGGGTTCTTAATTCTGAATTTCTTAAGTGTTTTTCATTCACATTCAGATTTCACTGGGACAGCTGACACCAGACACGCCTAAGCAGAGCCTGCATACATGACAGTGATGAGCCATGCTACTGACTGATGTCTACACAGCTGTTTGCAGCACAGCATATGATCCCCAACTTCAGACCCTAACACCCTCTCTGAGTTTCAAGGAAGATGAATTAATTTGCTGTCATCTCTGTGGTACCACACATGCTATGATTGTCTGGTCGTAGCAACATAGATGTCTGTATGAACTAATTTAGCTGGAGAAAGACATGATTTCTAAACTGATTACATCCCTCAAGGATCTTAGTTTGGCAGCTATTAGGGGTGAAAACAACTCATCACTTTAGAGCAATCTAACAGATTGAGAACATAGGGCCTAAAAAGTCTTGTTGCTGCTGCATAGTTGAGTAATAGGAATAAGAAACGCACTCCTGATAAAATATAAATTAAGTTCTCCACCTTCAAACCCAGCTGAAATCTCTCCTGAGTGTCAAAAGGATAAATTGTCTCACTGCTCAGCCTTGGTGCAGCATATACGCTGGATCTGAGCCAGGCCAGAATGTATACTGAAAATCTCCTCAGCAAGGCCCATCTAGGTTAGTTCCCTTCTGGCATTAAGAATCTCAAAATGGTTGCACTGCCTGGTTTCCAGCACACAGAGTGCCTGTAAATCCCTTTGAAGTTGTTGATAGATGCTGGTACTTACCCCATAAGATGGAGACAAAATTAAAGTTGCCATGGATTTATTAGAAATACTATTTTATGTGGCATACAATGACCTACCTTGCCTTTATTCCAAAATAAAAGCTTGCTAGTATCCTAGAGCATCCCCTCTGATTTTTTTTTTTTTTTTCAGTGGGCACAAGGACTGTGCTTCAGTGGACAGTTACTGCTCTTCTCAAGTGGCTTGAGCAGACCCATACATTAGCAACACACACCAAGTGCTTAACATTTACTGGTTTTGTACTCCTATTTATGACTTTTTACCCACGTATTTCCATGGCCAGCTAATCAGGCAGCAAAAGTACACCTTATTTTCCAGAAGTCAGTATCTGTGCTTCTGCCCTTCAGGAGAGGGAAAGGTGTCACAGGTCATTGTAGTTATGGTGCTGGGCTCCTTTTGTGTGTTAATGCTCATGTGCTAATTTTTTAGGTAATTTTTAGGCAGACTTTCCTCCAACCAAAGGCTGATGTATCCCACCTTGTTAGAAAGAACATTGTGCAAAGCACAGGGAAATGTAATGATTGCATGGGAGTGAAGAGCAGCAGCTGTGTCAGCATGGTGCTCACTATAATTACACAGCCAGGTTACTTTATAGCACACTGCTGGGGTGTGTGGGGTGAGTTACTGTTTCAGTGATAGTGCATGAATCTCCGCTGTCATACTCGTTTCACCCTCACTGAGAGGATCTACGAGTAGTGCTGAGATAGTGTTAATTTGTGATAATGCAGAAGATCGTTGGTTTTGATGTTTCCAATACCTTGTGCAAGGGCTAAAAGTCACTTCTTATCACCATGAGAGCAGCGACTACCAAAATAGAGAGGGCCCAGAGAGTCTGCTGTCAGCCTGAGAGAGTATTATTGGACTGTTTTGCCTTGTTTTGTAATGAAATTTTTGTGCTCTGTAGAATTAATTTTAGCTGGCTGAAATACAGCCCAGGAGAATGGCTAGTGGTCTGGAAGACAGGAGTGCTGGGGTTTTCGTTTCAGTCTGCCACTAGTTTGCACTTCAGCTTTGAGCGGACTGGCCTAGCGATGCAACAGGTCAGGACAATTATATCCTGACTTGTGTAGCTATATATAGATACAGATAGCAGCATACGATTTGTTATCCTATCAGTAAGCCTAATGTTAACTCTTAGAACTTACTTCACAGCATATGAGTTTATTCATTAAAAACATTCAGGTGATAGATGTGCTGGGAGGAATTTTCCCTGAGTGCTGTGCCAGCGGTGGCGTGGGGTGCAGTGCAAGGTCTTCCCCGCGGCCCTGCATGGAGGCTGTCCAGCAGTGCATCATGCAGCCTTGCTCCCTGCACCCATCTGTGGGGTTTGGCTAAGGGCTGCATCACATAGCCATGGGGGAGCATGTGTGTCTGGTGCTGGGAGTCGCCACAGCACTGTCATGAGAGGCACAGGCAAAAGTGTGAAATGGGAGTGAGAAGCATGAGTCAGTCAAAGCAGAACACTTAGTAGAGCTCAGGAAAACAGCAAAAACCTTTGCAAAATAGCATATGTAAATATAGATTCACATGCATATTTTAAAAAAGCAAGTTTCTCATATTCTTATGACTCGACAGCAAAATTGTTTGGACAACTGTTACTCTCTGAACGTTCTTTCCCCTGTGGGGGAAAAAATGGGGCACAGGGAGATTAAGTGATTTCCTTGGGATCACAAAGCAAGTAAAAGGCATAACTCAGGAGCTGATACTGGACTGGATTGCCTCAGTCACTGTGTCATTGTGAGGTACGTGGTAACTTGAAAAACATCATATTTCATCATTAAACCCCTCTTCTAATGGCCAACACCTCCTATAAAGATAAATGCCATTCCAAAATGTCAATATTTTAAGAAATAAAAATCTCTGAATACGTTGCTATGAAGAACATGTTTATGAGGCTTACCTCCCTAATTAGAAGTTACCAGGGTGTTACCAGAGCGGTCTTAAAGTGTTTATGGGGGCACATTGAATAACACATAGCCTTATGCTAATAGTGAATGTCTCCCATTATTAGTCATAGCTAGTGGCAAAGTCTGTCCATTGTGTTTTGGCATCCATGGGTTTGCTTCTGACTATGGACGTGTCCTTGTGAGCACAAAAAATGAACAGATTTTTTTTCTTTTAGCTGAAGAAAGTTGCATGGCACAAAGCTATCATTACAGCAAAGAAGAGGGACTGTCTGGAAGAGGTAAATGCAGTTGTCTTCCATAACAGGGAAAGAGTTTAGCACTTATGAGCCCAGGACAGATTTATTAATGGTAGCTGAAATGCAAATGAGAAATATTGCCAAAAAACCTCCTCAAAACAGAAAAATAATTAAAGAAAAAAGGAAAAAAACCCACAAAAACCCCAAACAAGACAAAAAAGCCACACAATGGTTTTTAGTCCACATCAAGTTCTGTGTAGAAACTTTGCCAGAATGATTTCCCAACAAATCTGCTTCTATGCGCTGTTAGTTTGTCTTCCAACAGCACTAGACAAAAAAATGCAATGATTCTCACATCTGTTAGACCATTATTATTTCATGTGTGGGGGTGACATTGCCACTTGATGATGCACGGTAATGATGCATAATGGCCTGGTGACGCGAGTGGGCTGGCTTGTTGCTCTCTGTCACTGGGAGTCTCTGCAGCTGTAACTCTGTTGGGTGGGTAGAGGAAGAGATGCAGCTTTTGTTTGAAATTTTAATGTGACATAGCAGAGCGATAACTTTAAGCGCAAGCAGAAGCATAGAGATGTCATCATCTACTTGTGGGGCACTGAATAAGCTTTGAGGGCATGAGAAGGGCCATGTAGGAGAGGTGTGTAGAAACTAGCTGGTGATAACTGAAGCCACTAAACAGATCCAAATAAACTGTGTAGGGGTCTGTATCTCACTTGGCACTTCAAAACAGAGACTGATGCCAGCTCTCAAAAATGTTCTGTTTCTAGTCTTATATGTGAAAGACAAAGGCCCAAGCTTGATCTTGGTACAAGAGAGGAAAGATATGGGGTTTGTTTGTTTTTTTCTTTAAAGGATCTCTTTAAAGTATTTGAGTGCTGCTTACCAATTCAAAGGAGGGAAACAGTACATACAGTAATAAGCATATTTGTCTTATCTTTATTGCGAAGATTACAGAGGCTAAAAATCTTCTGATTTTTATTCTTCTGATGGTTTGTCAAGTTTTCCTCCAGTTTTGCACCATATTATTTTGCCAGGTTAAGTAACCTGAGCTGCTGTAGTTTTCTCCAATGCAATTCCTACACCTGCTATGATTTAACTTCATCTTTCTTTAACCTGTGCAAATGAAACTGCATGCTGTCCCACATGTGACCCCACATGAGCCTGTATACTCATACCCTTATTGGAAAGTCAGATATTACTGGTATCTTAAAGCAGTATATATTGGTCAATGCATATAATGATCACATAAGCTATATTATAATCACAGTTGCTTTTCTCATGGGGCCAATTCTCCTCGTTCACTGCCACACCCAGCTCCTCTGGTGGCTGCTGAGTAGGGGTTGTTGTCCCCTTCCACAGGAAATTATACCTTTTCGGCCCTGGGGGGTGATCACTCCTTTCCGAGTGATTGGATCCCTTTTGCCTCCCTGTCTCCGGTTTCGGATGGAGAAAAATCTGGCACAGTTCTGCCCACCGTGCCATTATAGGCACTGGGCAAACCGTTCTCATTTAGGGTACTCTTTTATAGTGCTGCGTGTGAGTGCTCAGTTATTATCCTGGATCGTTTTGATGCCAGTGATTTAATGGGAATATCACTGTGGCTGTGTGCAATACTCTGGGTCAGTTCTGCCACAAATACAGACAGAGATATCTTATGCCTCCCATGTGAGCTACTTCTATCCCTTAAGTCCCTCAGACAAAAGTGGCAATTTTCATTTCAATACTCTCTTTTGCATTGCTTTTCAGCACTTCTGTTCAAAGGTTACAGCATCTGTTTTCTCTGTGGCTCCTGCATGAATTACCTTTATGAACATAATCTCAACCCAAATTAGATTTATTAAAAAGAGAAAGAAAGGGAAATTGAAAACCCCTCATTTATTTAACATTCAACACAAATTTATTTGTAGTCCTTGTGAGTTAAACTGTTCAGCTGTGTGATAAAAGTAAAAAGAAATACCAATATTTCACCTTTCATAAAATTATTTTTCTCTCTATTCAAACCCCCTGTTATCATGAACTTTCTGTCTAGAGAGAGATGTGAGTATCCTACTTGTTTCTCAGCAGAGTTTTCTCCAGGTAAACATAGAGTAGAAGCTGAATCCATCACTTTCCCTGACAGCTGGCTCGCTAAGATTTTTATCTTAAGTGTGATTAACAGCTGCTTTTCAAATGCTCAATTACTTATTTCTGAGATTTTCTAGCACAAGTTGTAACATCTCCTCAGAGCAAATGTTATCCAGGCATCAGCTTTATCAAATTTTCCTTTACAACATTTTCCCCTTTGAGTCAATTTTTCATGCACTAAAAATATGAACAATGGGCAGATCCCTGGACTCAGCTTAACATTTGTCCAATCTGAGTCTTGTAGTAAGTTTTGATTGTGTTTACAGGAGACAGGTCAGAGTTGGAAACCCTGAGCTGACTGTCCAACTTTCTGGTATTTGAAATCTGGACTCAACCTGAGGTCTGAAGTACCACGAAATAGCACCTAAAATGCAATTACTCTTTGTCTTTGTAGCAGAACTTCACCTATTCTCAGAACTCCTAAAATACGAGAAATAAAGGGGATGTGTGTGGCATGGCGATATGTGTGGTGATCTGGGCTGCATGGGAAGTCTGCGACTGAATGTACTCTTCACCCACTGCCTTCTAAATTGGGTGTGAAGGCAGTGGACTGCTAAAATGAAGAAACTTTAGTTAATGATGTTGCCTTGTCCTAGCCTGCCACAAAGTAATAATGCAATTAGGAGAGGCTGTCTGACTAATAAGCAGACTGTCATTGTGGGTGTAGGAAGGTTTTTCTTGCCACCTCTCAGAAAAAGGAAGCAGTTTTTCTGTGGGGCTGAGCTGTACAAAACTGTGTCCTCGTCAAGGCCAGGCAGCAGGCAAAGGCTATGCGCTGAGATCTGCCCTGAGAGATGCTGTCAGCCTGATGGTGATGTTCACCTTGGCAGTCTGTTCTGGAGGACTCAGCCTTATTGACACCAACCGTGTGATCAGAGTGGCCTTGCACGTGGGTTGACAGGTTGCTGCATGCCAGATATTCTTTGATGTGCATGTGAGGTTGTTACAAGCCTGCTGTCAGCTTGCTGACCCCCAAGCTTGGGCACCCATGCAAGCAGAGACAGTAGCATTTTACTCCCTGTGCCTCTTACTGACTATTCAGCTTCCTCTTGAGCATTTTCTTCCTGGCCAGATGCCTTCAGGTATTATGACATCAAAAGGCAATTCCTCCCAGACAGCTCTAACCATCTCAGACTTGAGTGTCTCCAAGGTATTTGTTTCCTCTCCCTCCAACGAAGCACATCTGGTGGGACATTATCCTCTAACCTCATGTGAGAATATAATTAATCTCTTTCTGCGGACACCTCTCTCCCTGTTTGCCTTAGTCAACTAACCTGGACTGGTGTGGTGGGTTGACGCTGGCTGGATGCCAGGTGCTCCTCCAAGCTGCACTATCACTTCTGTCCTCAGCAGGACAGGGGAGTGGAGAAAATAAAACGGAAAAAACCCATGGATTGAGATAAAGGCAGTTTAATAAAAGCAAAAACAAAGGCCACGTGCAGAAGCAAAGGAAAGGAAAAGATTTATTCTCTACTTTCTATCAGCAGGTTATGTCCAGCCACTTCCCAGGAAGCAGGGTTTTGGTACACGTAGTGGTTGCTCCAGAAGACAAATGTCGTAATAACGGATCCCCCCCCGCCCCCACCCCCCTGCTTTCTCTTAGCTTTTATTGCTGAGCAGACATCATATGGTATGGAATATCCCTTTGGTCGGTTTGGGTCATCTGTCCTGCTTATGTCCCCTCCCAAGACCTTGCCCACCCCCAGCTTACTGGTGAGGGGGGAATGCTGGGGAGACAGCCTTGATGCTGTGCGAGCACTGCTCAACAGTAACCAAAACACTGGTGTGTTACCGACACCTTTCTAGCTACCAATACAAAGCACAGCCCTATCAGGGCTGCCATATGGAAAAGTAACTCCATCTCAGCCAGACCCAAAACAATGGACAAGCCCTTTCTTGGTGGCTGAGGTCAGATGAGAGAAGAGCCACCATGGGTATTCCAAGGCCTAAAGCCCTCTGTGGGAGAGCCTTGGATTAGCACTCCCATTTGGAAAAGATGAAACATGACTTCAAATGTCTTCAAGGTTTTGAGTTGGGATAACTGCTGCTAAAAGTGCATGCTAAAGCCTCCCCTCACAGATGGTAAATTCAATTAAATTGGGCTGAAGACCTGGGTCTTAGCTGTCTTTCTTTAATGAAAACAGAGCTCCTTGTTGCTGAGCATCAAGTGAGAGGAAATGGTGTTTGGGCATGTCTGCTCCTCGCTCCGTATCATCCTCCCCGAGGCATAACTGCTGTGATTATTGCACCCTCTCCAAACGAGCCTGGAACAAGCAGAAACATGGTTGAAATGGAAGCCCTTATCTGTGCAGGGCTGGACTCATCTGTCAGGACAGTCCTGCTGATCCAGAGCAAACCAATTGCTCTTCTAAATGTCTTTGAACTAGGGAGGATTTAACAGTGAAATCGAAGCACTCCAGCCATGCTCCTCCTTATTTTCCTAAAGGATGAGGAGTCCAGGACTTTGTATGGATCTTTTCACACAGTTCCATTACTTTTACAAAAGCAAGAGCTGGCAGCTATTTTTATGGGGAAAGCTGTACAGCTTGCACAGTAGTTTAGTTTTTCAAAGCAGTCTAGGGGATTTCAGACACATATCTTCCATTTGCTTTAATACACATTCACTTTAATGAAAGATATGTGTGTGAACCCCCCAGGCTGCTTTGGAAGTCTCAGCTATAGAGTCTGATTTAAAACTCACTGAGATCAGGTCTCTCCACTGACGTCAATGGGTTTTGGACAGTCCCAACATGAAGGAGGGTTCTTTATTGGATGTCCTTGTAAAGACAGAATGCAAGCCTGTTCATATTGACCCATTCTTCATTTTAGGCAGACTTTACTTGTTCTCACTAATGGCCACAGTCATAGAGCAGTGGCATTTTCCAGGCTGCCTGGTGTTAAACCATTAAACAGCCACAAACACAGTGAAGTCTTTGGTGAAATGACTACTAGAAATGAATCAGGGCAGGGGGTAAGGTTGCCTGAGAGACATCCATTCTGATTACAAGGGTCAAAGACGATGTCCAGAAACAGGGAGAAGATTTCAAGATGGTAGCTTAAAATGAATGTAAAAGTCAGAAACATCTTTTACACACTTTTTATACACAGCTTAGTTTCTGGACTACTCTTCACCTGCTTCTGAAACACTCAAGATTAGCTCCAGCTAGAAAGAGAGGAATAAGGGACATTGATGTTCTCAGTGGTACAGAAGAGCCTTTCAGGGACCTGTTTGCTTTCTCTTTCAAGCACTGAAGGTTAAGCTGCCTGTCAGGAAAGATCCCCCCACAGATCAGACCAGCAGGGACTGTTTTCATTTGGAAATGGGAGGAAGGAAAAAGAAAGAAGGCCGTGGGAAACATGGAGAGTTTGTTTTTCTTTGTATGTTGGATGCAGTCCTCTCTCTCAGGTCACTCAATATTTTCCCTGCCGTGTCTAGGGTCCTAGGACAGTGTCAGTGCTGCCTGTTTCTTCTGCAGACAGGAAGATGTAGCTTCCATGGGCATCCAACTTGAAGGTCTTACATTGCCTGTAAGCTGCTGGGGAGCATTTGGCGTGTTTGGTCCACGAAGAATATAAGATTTGAATCTTGTAGGTCTGGGGAGTGCTGCAGGGAGATAGCAAAGGTACTTCTCATGTTCCAGGGAATGGGGCAGGGTGTCAATCTGTCCATGGCTCTGGCTGTTTTCACAGCTGAGAGAGTGTTGTGTGTCTGTTCAGCTCCAATAGATAGGTTGGAAATTTTAATTAATAATTTAATAGATTGAGTCATCTCAGCACTGTGCCTCTCCCTAGCTCCAGAAGGTTGCTGAACCTCAGAGGGGATAGTTTAGGTTATGCTGAATTTCTTGCCAGCCCTTTGAGAAAATCAAGAGTAGGAGAGTTAACAACTGGGTATTGTAAGAAGCCAACAAAACTTCCAAAGTTATCTTTTGGATTTTAATTTGCCTTTTTTCCCCATTAGTTTTCCCATTCTGACCAATCAGCCACACTCATCTATTGGAAATAACTGCAACTGAGAATGTGGTATCATTATAAGTAGGTATCTACAGGCTGAGGTCATGGTTTTGTGAATTTAAACTATGCAAATATATGTTTTCAGACCTCTTCTCTAGAAATGTGTTCTACCATGAGGAAATTCCGGGAATCACTTGACAGGTCTGGGTATGTGTTGCAGAACAAAGAACCCATATTTCTGTGAAAAGATGACAACTTTCTGAACAGTTCTTGAGTTTCCAGGCTTTCCAGAGGGACTCACATGAAGAAACTGTACTCACTTGGGCATTTGATATGATATTTAGCCTCTTTTACTAAAAGGAATATGAGTCATTTGAACATCACAAAGTAAATTAATGAATCTGACTGAAACTGGAGACAGTTCTCTTCCGAAACGAATACAAAGTCTGTTCAAACAAGGAGTTAATTTCTCAGCAGTGTGGTGCTACTCCACTGATAGTGCACAGAATTATGTGGTCACAGAATATAAAGCAGTCTTCCATGAAGCTGGAAAAAAAAGGATGCCCAGCTTAGGAGAAATATCCAACTTGGCACCTTTTGCTTCTGTTTAATTGTAATGTTAACAATTCACAGGCAGGTGTTTTGGATTTATGTACGTGTCTGTCTACGTACTCGTATGTACGCACTTACATATATACTTACATGCACCTCCCCCACACTCTTATTTAGGAATATGACTCCAACTTGTGATTGCAGAAAAACCCTCACATTTTATGTAAAGCAGTGGTAAACTGTCAGAGAATGGTGTCATAGATTATTATGACAGGTTAGTCAGAAAACTGACATGTAAGAGGGAAGCAACATATCCATCTGAACGTGCTCAAAAACTGACAAGATCGTAGTTACCGCTACAATTCAGAAGGAAATATACAGGCATATGAAATCCCACTACGAGACTACTGGCTATGTTACAATATTTCTCCATATACCTATACGATTGTTATATACAAGTCTCATGTTCACTCTAGCTGTCACAAGAGAAAAACTAGTTCTGCTCTGTTGACTTTACCAGAACTATCGAAATTCTTGCCAGCTGATTATGTGTTGTACTAGGTGTATAAGATTAACATCAATGTGTATGTTATTTCTGAGGTATTTACGTTGTTATTTTGTAATTCAAGGTATCTTTAAAATCTAAGGGAAAATGTTAGAACCTCTAATTTTTCTGAACTGCCTGTAGTGCAAGGATAATATTTATCTGTGTGACTGGATAACATAAATTGGATTGATTTGATGCTATAGCATCAACAATCTTGATTCTTTCTGAAGATGCTGATTTAGATGGCTCAGAAAATTGCTCTTAATCCATACATATTTTGTCCCTAGATTGAAAACCTACTGTTAACAATCAAAGGTGACTGTTATACTTATTCTGTAGGTAGGTCTGATGTTTGGGACTTTCTCCAGACCCCTATACATGCATCACTAAAACCAGCTTTTTTTTCTTAGCTTCCCCAGAACAGAGCTGCAACTTTGTTCATCAGAAGATAGTACTGCTGCTTTCTCAACATGTTTGTCCCACAGAAAAAAAACACCCCAACTTACTTTCTATTTTCATTTCATTTTTTGTGGCTGTTTGGTCTCAACTGACACACAGAGAAAAGCAATAACATGGATATCAACTGTAGGGAAAAGAAAACACCCACTCATCAATGCTCCCTCATATTACTCTTGCCAGATTTAATTTCAGACTATCCGATTTTTATCCCATCTCAAATATCTCATTTCATCTGAAGTTTGCATGGTATTAGAAGAAAGAAGAGCCAGAATCTAACATTTATAGACCAAGTCTCATAGCTTTTCTTTCTCATCCTTGTTTTTGTTTTTGTTAATTCCCTTCCTGTTTTCAGAGAAGCAGAGCCATTTCTCAAACAGTATTGCAGCAAACAACTACTTGAGGACTGAGTCATGTGCCAGCATCTGTGCCAAGTCCCTAGTAGGACAGGGAGATTTTGAACCATCCCATTGCTAACCAAACAATCTGGCGACATCCTGCCAACGCTGTCCTTGTCATCTGCTGCTCACTGTGCGCGCACATTCAGTTAGCTCGGCATCAGATTCTCCTTGCTGTGCACAAAGTTTCTTTTTCTTTGCTACCAGACAAAGGAAGCAGGGACGGATTGATTTAAAACTCTTGGCTCATCTTATCTGGCTCATGACAAATATATTCTCAAATTAGTCTTGCAAGTCATTTTTTCCTAACTAGAAATTACTTTCTACAATAGCTTGTGACATATTTTTATTCAGCTTTATGTCTTTCTAGCCTACTGGTCTGTTTTCCTATCCCAGACTCATTTTCCCAGCCTCTTTTTTAGGGTTTGATTCTGAAAAGGGGAACAGTTTGCCTTTAGGAAAGTGGTTAAGTAGACAAGCATGTCCCACTACTTCTGGACCACAGTTGCCTGTGTTTTTAAAGTTAAGCTTGTGTCAAGTACTGGGTTGCAGTAGGGAAAGATGTGTCTCAAAATGCAAGTACTACTAATGGAAGTATGTAACGGAATTAGTTTTCTTTTCCTGAATGTAGAGTAGTGGAATCTCCTCCTTCGTGTACAATGGCTCCCAGAGGTTTAGCTACCTCTCCACCTCCTTACTCTACAGTCGTCGTTCCCTCCTTACTTCTTCTCACCGCAAAATCAGAGCAGAAAGATTACGAAAGCAGAAATCCCCTTAGACAACTTGGATCAAGGATGAAGAACTGCTGCTCATAAAGCATGGCTGGAATCATTCCCACGTGCAGGGAAAGGTCAGCGAGTGTGAACGCCTGTGGAGAGCTTGTCCATAGGGGTTGACAATTTTCAGTGACGTAAGACTTCCCAAGAGTATGCAGCAAAAGGAAAAGTGCTTTGAAAACAAGCGGCTCATTCTTGTTTGAGCTAAGGCCATGCTGTCAAGTTTTGAGAGCACAAACAGGGCTAAAAAAAAAGATGATCTTTTGATTCCATTACTATTAGAAGCAGGCCACATGGGTGCTTAGCCTCCTGGGGGTGGACATCAGGCATCTAAATATTCATATGGTTGTGGATAACATGCATCAAATTAAGTTTCTACAGCAGTGACTTTACAATCTAAAAAGGAAGAGTTTTCAAAACATAAGAAAGGGCTGAATCTTAGAGTTTAAGCCTTCACAATAAATATGTGGATTAAGTATTCTTAGGGATCATGGAGTCAGGCTACTTTACCCATCCCTGATACTACTAATAACAGTGGGTATCACTTCTTTGCACTGGATTGAACCAAACCGATGTGTGTGTGCCACTAGTCCTGTGAAATTCAATGTACATTTACTATGGATAGAAGTGCCTTCCTGATCATCCTTGTGCTGTTGTCACCACCACAATGAAGTGTTATGGTGGCATACAAGGATAAAGTCCTTGAGAGGCAAACACTGATTTGTAACTGATTATCCTATTTATAGAGTTCTTTCCTTCTATGAAACCCCTTTGGACGCTTGCTTCTTGTTGGTTAACTACAACCTGGGCATCTACTCTGACTTAGAAAGGTAGTCTAGATACTATATATATGTATATGTCATAATCAAAAGGGAAAGGGAAAAACCTCCAGAGGACAATTAATCACTTTTCAGAGGTTTCTCTTTCTGTGGGCAATAGAGGTAGTCAAGAGCAAAGCTAGGCTATATATCCAACCTGTACACAGCTGGAGTAGGGAGTCATCTAACTTCTAGTTGTTTAACTGAAACATACGCCCTATTCCAACAGCAAATTCCTCAGGGTGTCACAGTAGATTCCATACTTTGCAGTGCACTGTTTGGTCAGTTTTTTGGTCAGCTGCCTGTTTTCTCTCTGAGTACTGCATCACAGGGTCAACTGGTTAGTTCCGTTTGATTCAAGGCTATGGCAGGAGAAGGACTGCAATGTATGGAAAGTCAAGTTAAAATCTTCCTTCCGGGGACTTTAAAATAGTGGGGTAAGAGTATTTATGAGGAGATGCAATGAATAGAAGGCAATGTGTCCATAATAAAGCAGTTACTGGAAAGAACAAGAAAGACCACAGATTTTCTGTTGAAGCTGGAACCCTTCAAGTACAGATCTCTTTTGTCTTGGATTGATGCCATATCTTGCAAGGGGATGTTGGTTCGTTTTTGCCTGATACCACACCCTTCACAGAAGGGAATTAAAAAAAAAAAAAACCAACTAAACTGTATGGAAGGAAAAATGCCCCAAATACTTGAAAATATTGAGCTGTCACAGAGAAATCTTGAGCCATTTTTCGAACTGCTGTAAAAGGAAAGTTGTGAAGGCCACTAAAGACAGATTAAAAGCTTAAGCCTACCATGGGATCTAGTTAGCCCTACCGTGGTAAGCATAGATCTGGCACTGACATTAAATCCATGTTAGGATTCCTTTGGCAGCAGGTCATTCAATGATTTCCCACCTTAATTCCCTTTTTACCGTTGCTCTGTAACTGCTCTTTTAATTGGATAATTTCACAGATCTGTCACTAAAGAGTTATGTTGTGGATGCAGCAGTTGCATGGGGGAGTCAGTAACTTCCAGTCCAGGAGAGAGACTACGTCCTTTTGAGGCAGGACAGGGTTTCAGGCAAGTAGCAGTCCCTGGGGAATCACTGGTGTTCACTGGCCACAAAAGGAGAAAGGACATCTCACTTTTACTACAGCTGAAATTGCAGACACCTAAAACTGCTGCAAGGCTGTTTAACAGTGTAGTCCTCCACACCTGGGAAATGCCAGAGGTCAGTTATGAGCCATTTTACAGCCTTCAGGGCTACTATACTCAAAGTACTTGGAGTTCAGCTTGATCAACTGCTTCACACCTGGATTCTTTCACAGACAAAGCAGGAGAGAATTGTCATGGCTTAGCTCCAATGTGGATCCACACTGGATATCTGCTGAGACATAGATATTTTTGAATATATTAACTGGAAGCTTTCCCATGAACTAAACAAGCAGTCTTGAATTTGCATGCAAATAATAAGGGGTTTGGCTTTCTGTAGCACATTGCACTTACTATCTCTGCAGGTACTCTTGTACAAGCTCTTGATAATATAGCTGATTTCTAACCATTACAGTAAGCTCTTTTTAGGTCATGTAATATGGCAATTCCTCCCTGAATCCTGGTGAATCTGATCTATAACCATATTCTCCTATATTGGGAACTAGCTTTTTATTAGTCCTAAAGCAGAAATTGCAAATGCTTTTTCCTTTACAGTGGTATACAGAAGCTCTTATGATGAAAGAAGCCAATAAAGGATTGGGCTTGGAATCTGTGTTTGAATTGGAGGTCACTGGTGATTTGCTCTTTGGCTGAAATCTCGTAGTCATTTAGAGGCCAAGACAGGGTTTAATGTCAGCTCTATAAAAGAAAACCATCAAAAGACAAGTACATGTATTTGTAGAACAGGCAAGCAGCTTTTAAAAACATCCCACTAGAATAAAAAACCTTGAGACTTGTAGTTTCAGTGATTCAGCTAATAACGACAGTGATTGATGGAGCATCAGAAGCAAGTTGCTGCCATTTGACAGTTTTGTTGTGTGTCAGCCAAGCTAGGATAATTCTCTCTCTAAGCAAACTGGGCTATTTTATGTGAGTGCTGCCCTTCCTCATCAGGCTCAGCTGAGGGCACTGATGAGGGATCTGCCACAGGGTAGGAGCAGGCACAGAGCCAGGTGCTGAGGATCTGCTGATGCCAGGTTTTTCTTGTGGCTGAGCGCCAAGCTGTGTTCAAATCACAACACCCTTTTCATAGCACCCTGTTTCCAGGATGGACCTCACCCATTTTAACATGACTGTAACTGCATGACATGAGGGATCCCTGTGTCACCGATTTGCTTGAGCAGTATCATGGTTTCATATTCACTGAAAGTGAAAAACCAAGAAAAAGCTATAACTGAAAAATTTATTAATTTCTAAAGAAAAATGTGGAGGTATTTGAAGAGGAACTCCTGATACAAAGCCCACTGAAATCAGCAGGACTCTTCACAGACTTCTGAGACTGATGTCTCTTATGGTCTCAACTGTCGCTATTCCTCTGAGTTAGCAGGTACATTCAGACCAGCTCTCCATTCACTGGGAGGACTATCTTCCCTTAAAGTTAGTCTGTTAACCCCTATCTCATGGAAAATATGACCCTGTCCAAGGTCACCTGTGCATTCTCATAAGAGGACTCCACCTTGAATTATACTTTGGCTCTTCTATACCGCATTTCCTTGCAAATAGTAAAGAGCAATGCCCCTGTAAAAACCATGGTGTCTTGCTTTCTCTGCCTACAGTGCAGTACGTTCCTGGCAAGTGATAATGCATTGAATACATTAAACAGGTTTATAAGCTTGTTTTTTGGTAGCTAAAATTTGTTACAATTTAGATCATTAAGCAATTCTCCACATAGCATTGTCTTAAAAGAAAACACATTAAAAGAGAACCAAAGTTGCTGATGCCACATTTGTTATCTGAAAAAAATGGCTGTCACTGGAGACAGAGCTATTGGATTTTGGCAAATTAACCTCACAACTAACAATGGAAGCCACATGTCTACTGAGGACCTAGTTTAACAACTTGATTTACAGAAATAAATTTCTCTATCAATTTCAAGATTGTGATGCTGGCTAAATGTAGAACATAAAACCCCACAGGGTAAGGCCAACTGTCCCCCACCCGTGATCCTGTTTCTAAGGAAAAGGATAATAGCAAGGCAAATGCATCATGATATTTCCACAACTTTGGGAAGGCTGCTTTCTCAACTTTCAGTTGTTTTAAGTTTGTGTATTTGTGGAGTGGGAGGGGATGACCACAGCTCCCAAGAGATGTTTCTTCTATGCCTTTCTCCAGTTCCTTTTTGAAGCCATAAACTTTTAGCACCCACTAAAGCATATCCTACAGCAAGGAGATCCGTAACTCTGCGTTGTGTGAAGTATATCCTTTGCTTTGTTTTAAACCTGCTTCCTGTTAAGAAACTATAAACACCTCCTAGTCTGTGTTTTGCCAGAAGCAAACCTTTCTTACGCCATGCAAGATTTAATAGACCTCTGTCATGCTGCACCTCTTTCCCCTCATTCTTCTCTATTTCAGACTAGGCATCACACTGATATACTCCTTTTTCATGTGTAAACTACTCTACACCACCACAAAAGGTGAATACTGCGAAATTACCTTGGTGATGGTGAGTTAAACCACAAAAAATACTGAATGTGGTACATATCCAGAGAACCTTATAAATCCCATAAACGTAAACCAATAATTGTTTTTGCTCCCATGCAAACAATTAGTCATCTTATGAGTAGAGATGAATATGAATATGAATACAAATATGCTTTAGAGGAACTACTGGATAGTTCGCTCTGTCTCTCTTCTGGCTATGTTACTGTCTCGTAGCTACTGTGGCTGCCTAGATGGGGGGACTAAGCCATGGGCAGCAGTGCGATCCTGTGTGAACTGAAGGGTAAGGTGATTTTAGCCATAGTGAGGACTATGCTTACAGCTTCACAGCATGTGCAAGACACACAATAGTGCGGCTGTCACTGGACATTGGTGACTTGTCTGATTCTCCAGAGTCCATAGGTTATGGGACTCGCTCTTGGGTTGAGGTCTTCTCAGCTCCTCATTGCACAAAGCCTGAATGAGCCTTCCTGGTCTAATCAGGAGCTACACAGACTACTCCTGTCTCCTAACATTTCACCTTTTGCTGGCTGTCATTTTACAGACTAGTCTGCCTTTGAGATTCTCACTCTCCTGAAGTACCTATTGTCACGAGACTTCCCTTATAGCAGATTCAGCACAAGGAAGCACATATTCTTCTGCCTCTGAGCCAGCACCATGGAAACATAAGTGGATTCAACTCTGATTCTTTTCAGCATAAAATAAAAATATGAAGCTAAAGTGTGGAAGGATTGGATTTGAAATTTTAGTGAGAGGTTATTCCTTGTTGTTGTATTTACACTTAAATACCAGTCACTGACATGCAGCCACTTCTGAGACAGGGAGTGAGGTCCACTCAGTGCCTTGCTGAACCAGAGCTGAACCAGAGCAGGTGGGAAAGAAAGTTAGACTAGCAACAATAAGACAAACCCTCATCACGGGGAACTGTGAGGTACTGTAGAGCTTTCTATAGCAGCACAGAGAACTTTAAACCTTGTCAAGCCTGTGTGTCTTTCAGTCAGCAAACATTTAAGCTGCATGATATTTGACATTGCTTTCTGTAAACATGTAAAGGATCAGCCAAATGTTTTTGAGGCTGGAGCCTAAAATTCTGGGGGGTTTAGACCAGATCCTTAGCCCTGTGAGCCATTGCCTACTGCTACAGGGACTGCAGAGGTTTACTTTTTTACACTTTCAGCAACAGTACAAACATGAACAAGAAACTTTTTACTCTTTCCACTTGCCTTGAAGAAGAAAGTAAGGGTCAGGAAAATGCCCATGCCTGAGTATTAAAGAATGAACTTTAAAATGTACTTTTACTATTTTGAACATCTTAGGGCAGCTCTCTTCTGCAAATCCCATCTCTGTGTATGGATAAATATCTCTCTGGTGTTCATTTCTACTTTACATATTTTTATAGGAGGTGGTATCTGGATATACAGATCTCAACTATGACTCAAAGCAAATACTGTATAAAACCCTGCAAAGTAAAGAGCATTGGTTGAATTTGAAAACATCTCAGGTCTTTCTGAGCAGCTGAAGAACTGAAAATCTGGCCAGAAGGGTGCAGATAGAGCTGACTGTCTCAAGACTGCACCCTAGATTACAGCTATTGTGTGGACCAGAGAGAAAGACTGCCAGTTCAACTGGGAAGATGTTTGATTCAATATCTTATGGGGAAGAAGAAAAAGGTTGCATCTAATACCCAGCAGAGAAGAATTTTCCCCCCAAAAGATTTCAACAGAAAAGGTGCCCGTTCAAACTTTTCCTGTAGAAAGTAGGGTTTTCCTTGGGGAAAAAAAAAGAGTAAGTGAAACTTTTCTCAATTTCTTTAATCATAGAACAATTCCCCAACAGTTAAAAAGCTGAAAAATAGTCAGAAATTTATGGACAAGATGCTTTCTTTTTGAAAGTGACATCATCACTTTTAAGCAGCACCAAAGGAAGGAGTGTTACTTTAAAAGCGAAAAGTAGCACTTAACAGTGAAGGTGCTACTCTCAGCTATTCTGTGTTACAGCTTTTACAGTTATTTTTAAATGGAAAAAATAGGAAAAAAAGACCTTTTGAAAATGGGAGTATTAAAATAGTAATGTTTTGAGCAAGAAAAAAGAACAACCCACCTTTTTTATGAAAACTCATTTCAGCAGGTGATTACTACACCTATGGCAAGAGCATGATGCTCTTAAAACAGTATTATGGACTTGTCAGAAGGGGATCTAGTTCACTTTGAAGTATTAATGTCATCACTGCTGATTGTTTTCCTTCTGAAAAAAAATGCACAAAAAGTAGAATGAAACTCTCTGTCCTTTCATAGCTCAGCATTCTAGAGGCATAAAGGCAAAATTGGCCAAGGATCCAATCCAAAGCCCATTAAAAATCAATGAAAAGCTTCACAATGGGCTTCTAGTGTGGGTTACCTCCCCACTGACTATAAATGAAATTAATCTGTCAGGCAGCAAAAATACAGTGATATAATTAACTTGCTTAGAATACAATCACTTTAACTTTCATTAAAAGCGATGAGTTTCTTTCAATTACCTTGCCAAGATGCATTTTGCTGTTGTTGGCTTGTTTGCTACTGAAAAAATAAATAAATCCTTTTTTGGTTAATTTCCCTCTGGACTTGTGATTGTTGCTGTAATGGAGTCTGACTTCCAGGGTCATGGTTGCAAATATAATGACAAATAGGGACATCTGTAGAATGGTGAAATAACAGCCATTTTCTTAGTGGAGCCAGGAGCATGCACATTTCACCCAAAAGTTAATGAGAACTTGATGCAATATTGATTCTGCCTCAACAGCTATACAGATGTAAGCAAGTGTTACAGTAAGAGATTGTACAAGTTTTCCAGAGAATGGCAGGTGAGGGGAAAATGCGGGCCCAGTGTTTGGAGAGACCATGACTTTGGGCCACTTTGTTCTGAAAAACTCCCCGACAGACAGGCTGTTGTCTTCTGCCTCAGGATTTCACTGGGCTTTGGAAACTCAATAGTTCTCATTGGCTTCTCAGTGCCATGGTCGACCTGTGCCTTCTCTTGGGGCAAGAACTAGCAATGAGCAGCGACTGCCTCCTCTGCTGCAGACCTTCTTTTCTCACCAGACTCTCGGGCCACTTCTGCCTACTTGTGACATCCTTCCGGTCTGAATCCCACATCTGACTGGGATGTAAGAAAGAGGTGGAGAAGTTTGCTCTTCTGAGCGTGCAATGCTTCTTGCCTGTGCATCTTAATAGAAGTTACAGAGAAGAGCTGCACTAAGCCACAGCAGGGGAAAAAAGAGCATTAAATAAACATGAGACTGTACCAAGTGGAGCTATGAGGAACTTGGCAGATTCACACGAGCATCTTCAGCTGTGATCCACTGAACAGCCGCCAAAGACAGTAGTTGCAGGGGCCGTTTCAGCCTGGGCTACAGAGAAGAGGCCAACCAGAGTGTGAATTTTTCTTGCTTTCACTCCCTGCCACATTTGTATGCACATTAAGGTTTGCATTGCTTTACCCTTTCTTTTACTTTTCAATCTCTGTCTTGAAAATATGAAAAGAAAGTCCACAGTTTTCAATTGGAGACGACAGTCAAGGGTAGAATATAGCTAGCTTTCAGAAAGCCCTGAGATGGACTGGTTTAGACCTAGTAAACGAACCACAGGTATTTTCTTGTTCTTTGAAAAATCCAAGGCAGGAAATGTTTGAAAGTATGAAGGTCAGAGTGCACAGCCACAGAAAAATTCACAGTACAGTGTCAGCCTGTATTGCGATACTAACAGTTGGAAAAAAGTCCAGATGTATCTTCAAGCATAAACATAGGGCTAAGTAAGTAATAGTCTTGTAATGGACAGACTGAAGAGTCAGAGGAGCAATTTTGTTTGTGATGACCTGGAAGGATTTAGAGAAATGGAGCAAGGGAGAAAAAAAATAATAAATTTTTAATCTGGGTGAACCTATTCTGTTTTCACATTATTTAACATTTATTTTAATATTAAAATCAAGCTTAATTTTTAATGGGGTAAAAATGCCATTTAGAAGGTAAAGAAACAAACCAAAAAAGTTCCAGTTTGAGAAAGCTAACATAAGATGTGATCATGTCCCAGACAGTTGATCCTTCCTGCCCCTTCTTCACCTCCAAAATACACCACATGACATGTTCATACACCACATGACATGTTCACCCAAACACCTTTGTTGCTCTAGAAATCGATTTTTAGGTGAAATTTCTATTCATCTGAGAGGGCTTGCTGAGGTCCTCCAAACCTGGTATTGGGGGTATGGCTTCTGCTTTGTGCGTCTACACAGTAAGCTCTCCGTACCACAGACAAGGCCTCCAGTGAGCATCCAGTGCCTTACAATCCCTTTAGAGGGACAAGATGGTTTCATTTGCTTGGCCAGATGGTGCTTTGGCTGGTACCTGCAGACTGCTGAGCTGCCTAGCACAGCACTTCCAAAAGAAAAGGACCAGATATTGAGCATCGGTCCATTTTTGTAGGTTTGAAGGAGCAGAAAGAGTACCAGAGTCAGGAGAAAAGAGTAGGTAGTATCTTTCTCTAAAAAAGTAAGGAAGTTTTTGCAGATTTCCCTTTTTGGCCTCAGTCTCGTGTTTGCAGGGACCATCACTTGCAGGTCTAATTTAAATACCTCCTTGCTCTGTTTCTTGTCCTTGTTTTGAGTCAAACTCTGGAGGCGGCACCTATTTGGGTGTCCTGTTTTCCAGTGGCATTTATTAAAACTGGAATAATAAGACCAGCTGGCAGAAGTAAGCACAAGTCAGGGTGAGGGGACAATAACATTTTGCTGAGGGGACAATAACATTTTGCTGTCATGGTAGATATTTGTAATTAGGATAAAAGATACAGTTCACACTTTAAACTCTGATTTAGGTCTCTTCTGCTTAGGATTCCCTTAGGATGTCTCTTCATTCTGTGCAATCTTTAATGTATGCGATGGTTGACAAGGAAATGCCTTGTTAAATCTGGCTTAGTATTCAGCAAATATCCGAAGGGCTGAATGTTACTCTAATTAAAACCAACTTGCCTCAAACTTCCTCTATATGCATCAGCTTTCCTCTACGACTGCACCGTATCCCTTGGCATTATCTCAGTGTTATCCCACCCCGTTCCTCCTGCTGCTGGTGGATTCATCACCAGCTCAGTAGGTCAGCGTGCATTTTGCAGGGAGTCGCAGGACTTTGGACTCTGAGCTGGCTTGACACAGGGGCTCAGTAAACACAGCGCTTTTCACTGCTGAGCTCAGAGTCGCAAGTGCAAACACCACCGGGCTTGCAGCTTGGGGCAATGTAATCGGAGGATGAGGGGTGAAATATGCTGTCGTTATTCTGCTCCAGGGCAAAAGCAGTCCCCATGGCAGAGCTGTGAGCAGGAGTGCTCAGGGCTATGAAGCCACTTGCAGTGGGCCACTTCATGTGAAACATGCCTGTGAGATGGGGCAGTTTTTGTCCTTGGATGAGGGTTTGGTGACTAGAGGTACAAGATTGGCATACCTGGGCCCCCTAGACATGGGAAGTTCTACACAGGATTTAGAGGGTTCTGAGCATGGCTTCAATACATGCAGAGTCACTGTCCTTTCTCAAATCCATTTGCATTTGCTGTGATTTAATTTGCATTTTTATTTTAATGCCTTTAAAAAAGCCCAAACAACCCTTTTTCCCCAATATTTAACATGGTCAAGAGAAAGGGAAAGCTGAGGCCATGGCCTGCCACAAGGACGGAGGTAATGTCCTCCTTGCTCTCTGGTGTGTTCTTTCATCCTGTTTTTTTCCTCATGCTTTCATGTGGAAGTGGAAGGGGCAGAGATCACCTTTCCACCAAGTGCCTGGCATGGGGCACTATGGATGAATTTGATTTCTCAGCTCTGCAGCCACCTGTGCTGTGGCAATATATAATTAAGAACACTAACAACGGCAGGAGCAGTCTCTCACTCCCAGCCCAGGATTAATGTCAGAGAGGATTGTATTGTCACTGCTTTGAAGTCATCAGTCCCTGTCAACTCTCATGGGCATTTGAAGACTGCATTGCCCTCCTCATGCTTTGAGGCCTTTAGGATTTAAAAAAGAAGCTCAGAAATCATGTCCTTTATTTGAAGACTTACTTTTCCACCAATTCATTAAACATTCTATTAAAAAAATAGGCTGTCAGAAAAATAATCCGACTCACATGAAGTCTTTAGGCCAAGTGCTAAAATTAAGTCATGACGTAAACATGATGTAAAATGGAGGGTATATTACTTTCCTTGTATAACAGATTTATATAGATGTGTTAATTCACCATTCATGCACTCCTGTGTAGTATGTCCTGGGAGACCACTTCCTCCCAGCTAAGTTACAGACTGAAATTTAACTAAAATGCGTGAGAAGAAACTGCTGGGGAGGCAATTTCCTACCAACGTCTCCAACTTGAGGTGAACACATCACCTTTCTATTATTGTTGCTTGCACACACAAATTACTCCATTTTCTAAGACTGGCAGATCAGCAGAAAAAGCGTGTACCATTTGCTGAAAAACAGTAAATAAGGTTTGAGGCTAATTTCCTTCTGGGAAAAAAGTCCACACAAAGCATTATTTAATATTTTGCAGATTAATCTACATTTGCATATGGGCCATGGGGCAGGTTTAGCTCCAGGTGCTCCGAGGCTCTTCTGTGGCCACGCTTGGCAGCCAGCCCGATCTCTCAGGAGCCCTCCCTTCACCAGAGCGGCTGTGGGATGGCAGTTTCATTTTTTCCAGCCAGCTTTATTTTCTACACAATTACTTTCTGCTTTAGCCTCAGAGAGTTCTTCGCTTAAATTACAATTGAAGATATGTTTAAATCTCTTCCACGCTTCCCTTTTTTAGTCCTGTCCTGCTGTGATTTACTGGACTCTGTTAAACACAAATCTCTGGCTGAGAAACCCAAGGCTGAGTGCTTGGGCAGAGGACAATGGTGGCTGAGATTTCATCAGAAGGGAGCCTGTCGTGTTTCAACACAGCTCATACTTTGAGAGTGCTTGCCACCTTCTGGTTTGAGAAAGGATTACAACTGTTTAACTCGGGCATATTGAGCAAATCGACTGTAAAAATTCTAGTCCTGGTCCTAATCCCCTTAAAATGGAGGAGAGATTTTCAACATGTCGTAACGCTGATTGGAGAGTTCTGAAGTGAAAGGATGGATTTTTTCTCTCAGTCAGAAGGACACAGTGACATCTGGCAGACAACAACCAAAAGTAATCTTTTAAATGAAATATTTGATTTGATACTATTGATATCATTAGAGAATGCCCTTTAACAATTACCTAAAGCATTCAGGAAAAATATCGAGAGAAAGAATAATGAGAAATTAATCTTATACGTGAAATAGCTACAAATCCTTCAAAAGGAAAAGAACTTTGACATTGGGAACTTTTTTTTTCTCACAAAGCTGTTTGCAGATTTTGACCAGTCTCAGACAATTCCATTCAATCTTGTCAGCTGTCAGCAGTCTGCCTGATTTCAGCAATGCCATTTGTGTGAGAGAAGGATGTACATTATCTGTAAAAAAAGCTACTTCACAATTATGGGAACTTAAATAATGTGAATAACATCACTACCAAAAATCAAAGTATACCTCAGCCAGTCATCTGCAATTTAGCCAGATGAAAGAGTTCCACAAAACACGTATATTTCATGAAGGTCAGTACACATTTATTCTAATAGATGTCACATTTGCCTGGCTTCATGTAATTCATACTTAATTTCAGATGTCACAGCACTGTCCAAAAAATCATTTATATTTAATTCTACAGAATTCCTAATTGAAGGCACCAGAGTATCTGAAAGCGTTCCAGCAGTACGTGAAGCAATGTGACTAACATATGCCATTTGTTTGTTCAATTTGTTCCTTGCCAGCAAAGGATGAACAGGCAGCAAAGCAGTTCTTTTTGTGTGTGCATTTCTATGACACACACAAAGAATTATATTTATACCAGAAAAGGCAGGTCAAAACCAGTGTTCCCCACACAGAGAGAACGGCAGTGAAGTTTCAGTGCTCCACAGTTCTTGGCAGTTCATATAAGGATTTTGGCCAAAAAATGGTTGGGGTTTTTTTCTTAGATCTAACATGGCCTTGCACATATACATACTGCAACATAGCCCTTGTTTGCCTTTGTTAATTAGAGCAGACTTTGCTATAGCCCACCAGCCAGCACTGCTTGAATGATGACTGTGGCCATGACGAGGTGAGCAGCAGCTATTTGTGGGGTACGATCCACTAAGAAGATGAGGGAAGAGGAGCTGGAAATTGGAGGAAAGCTGGTAGATGTGGAACAATTCAGTGAAGTGCTACAGAACTCCTTGCTGAGGATACCACGTCCCTGTGGATGTTAAAATCTACAGACAATACATGAAAGGACTGGAAACATAAAGAAAATGAAGTCATGGTTTTTGGGCTACCTCAGCACTGCTCTTACGCAGAAGAGAAGAGCTGGTGGTAAAAGCTCTGCCAATTCTTTCCATCCATTACAAGAAGGCGAAACAGGGTCAGAGCCAGTGGGAACAAAGGAAGAAAAAAGGAAGCAGAGGTCTCTGAGGCACAAAGAACTATTTCTGCACCTTTTGCATTTTGCAGCCTAAGTTCACTTACTCCCAGGCATTCACTTGGGGCCATGCTCAGAAGTACAATAACGTATTGAAGAGCAGCCCAGGTGCCAAAGCACAATTAGCTGAAGAAGCAGCTGGCTGCTGACCCAGGCAACTGAGTGATGGCCTTTCTCAGTTTTACCCAAATCCATCACAAATCACTGCCAGGTCCATTTTGGAGCTGTGAGGTTTTGGAGGGGCTTCCTTCCCTGACCAGGAGATGCATCAGGTTTATGAAAAGTGAGAGCATCCCATCCAGGCTAATTTCTCCCTCTCTCCCTACCTGGATGAAAAATAACAGCTGTTCATTCCCAGACTCTCTTGATAGAGCCCTGAAATACATGGGGCCCAGAGGGAGTGTAGGTTTGAAGCTAGAAAATTCCTCCTGCACAGCCTGCTGCTGCGTATCTCAGTGTTCATAGCCAGGAGAGCTCTGCAGCAGTATGTGTGAAACGGGTCTCTCCCTCTCACGTTCAATGCAAAAATCAGCTTCTTGTGTCTTTGCACTGGTTGAGCCAATTGTCCTGCCTTCTGTTCAGTCATATGAGAATTACTGGTGGGAAACTGTGGCAAACACATTAACTTAAGAAGCTTGTTTGTCGTGTCTCAAGCTCCGTTCATTTGCCAAACCAAAACAGGGTACATTTTTCACTGAATATTTGAGTTGACTGTCAATAACAAACCTGGCTGGCCATGTTATAGGCAGAACAGTTACATTTGAGCTTTCACTGGCTGTGCGGTATTTTAATTTGGGAATTAATTTTGCTACCCAAAGGAAATTAGATATTGTGACTGCAACAATGAAAGGTCTCTGCAGATCTGCAAGGTCCCAGGTATCTTCTGTTGCACCAGAGTCTATTCACTGAAGAGTAAGAAAAAAATTAATTTGTGTGAATATTTGTACCACCCAGAACAACAACAAGAAATCTTTGGAGGCTGAGTAGGCTCCAACAATGACTGAGGTATCCGTACATTTTACAGTATTTTTTTTTTTCATTCTTAGGATCAGTTTGCTGATTTCTCGGACTTATTCATGTGAATCACATCTGCTCGATAGATCACTTTATCACCATTTTTAGAGTGTAATGGAAACAAAATTTCATTGCTCTGACTGATCAAAAGAGATTCAGTGTGTATCTGTTCATTATCTGGTTGAATATAATCCAGATTTCGAGGACAATATATTTAAAATTCCCTCTTGGCAAATTTTTTTTAATACTTTCTCAAATAAACTAGTTTCCATGGATGTTCCTGCCAATACATTTATTCATAAAGAACTTTGGGCTTTATCCAAACTGACCACTTATTCTTCAGTCAAAATGGACAGATGCAGGAGGTTAGCATTTTCTGGGATCAGGCCATAAAAAAGAAATTTTAGGTTCCAGCTCTTTCCACACTGTTGAGAGTGCTTTTCCTTTTGAGCATGGTGGATTCTACAGCTTTGAAATGATATTTTCAGAAGATAAATCCTAAAACTGCTGTAGAATCTGTTGCATTTCTTGGCACATGTGAGGCAACATGAGAGGACGTAAGACAGCATGGTGAAATACCATTCCCATTAAAGGAAGGAATGTAGCTGGATTTATCTTGCTGTGCCATTTACAGCTGAAATGAAAAAGCCCCACAGGTATGTATGCCATCGGATAGTGCCAAATACATGCAACCTTTGCTTGAGATACCTGCTATCTGAAGATTTCTGCCTGCTGGAACATATCACAGAGGTAAAAGGATGATTAAGTGTAAGTGAGTGTAGCCATAAGCCAAAAGCTTCCAGATGAAATAGTGCTCTCTCTCATAACAGAAGCAATTACAAGGTAGCTGTCTGTATTGCATTTACCATTGCTACTAAAAGGCTGCGCTGCTCTCAAGTACATGAGCGATAACAGCTGAATTTTTATAGGTAAAGAGTAGTTTCTGCTGAACATATCTTAAAGCCTCTGGAACTTCACAGGAAGCCAGAGAACATCCGCGCAGGCCCCCAGAATAGGTGTTCTGGATGTGAATACATAGCTTGCATAGAAACTATGTATGCATGCCTTCCTTTATACATACATACACACATATGGAGAGAAAAATCTTAGTTTTATTTGGCTTTATCTCTGGCATAAATCATGATTTTCTTGGGATGGTTGAAAAATTCTGTTCATAGTTCCTCTATTTTGGACATAGGATGCATTTTCATGAGAAAGATCATACTGTTTTTCCATAAAACAAGCCCATAACTGATAAACAGGTTGGTTTGGTGTTTTGTGTGGTGAGGGTTTTTTTGGGGGGTGTTTTTTTGGCTTTTTTTGTTGGCTGTATTTTGTTGGTGTTTTTTTTTTTGTTTTGTTTTTGTTTTGTTTTTTTTTTTTTTAGTTTTCAAGAGGGAGTAAAAGATGTTAACTTTCCCCCCAGTTGAATCCAAAGTATTTCTTGGCTTTTCAAAATTTTGAAATTTTTTCATGACAGCTATCTCTACTAGTTGACTCAATGTGTTCATGTGCTTTGCATAACTCTGAGCATTTACAGGAAGATCAAATTCTTCACGAGGTGACATCTAGAAATGAATGTCATGCCTCCTGCACTGTCTCCACCATGCAGTGATGTGCTCCAAGCTTCACTGTGCCCTGCTCCTACTGACCTGAGCATGTCAGATTGTGAAACATGAGTGAGTACGTGCTGGGAACTGATGCTCAGAAAAATTCTCCGAGATCCACATTTTTATGGACATAAGGGTGTACTAGCTGAGTCTTCCCACTCAGAGGTATGCCAGAGGTCTTAGCATTGCCCAATAAATTAGTAACAGGTTCATAATTTGATTTGGAGTCCTCAAGAAGTAGAGAGGTCACCACATCTCTAGGCAGTTAATTAGGTAATTAATTACCTCCACCACTTAAGCAAACGTTATCATTTATTTCTCACTGGACTATGCCTGGCTTAATAAATTTTCCAGATTAAGGAGACTTCCACTGCACGCTGTGTTCTACACTCTAACTGTAGAAAATACTGCTCTGAGATAGTCCCTCTAGGCAGGACTTCCAAGTTGCTTCTGAGACGATGTTACATCTCTGTAAAATGTTTCGCTATGTGATCTAAATCTACGGGTCAAGATAGGTTTAATTCGCGGGTCTTTTGCACAGCATAGATCTGCTTTCTGTTTCAAATGTGCTGCAGGATTAAACTCAGCATACTGTAAAAACTGAGCTTACAAATTGTAAAGTCTATCCCTGTTTTCTGCTCTTTATTCTTCTGTTTATATTAGCCAAGAATCATAGCAAAGGAGAACTGGATTTCAAGAAGTGATTTGCTCTTCTTTCCACATCACCTTCAGCTGTAACCTACATAATTCAAAAGGCATTTGTGAAACCCATTCTTAAAGAGATTTCCCATGATCACTTTGTTGAGCACTTACACTCATTTTTTCCTTGAATATGATTCCTAAATCCTTTTTCGGGATCCCTGTTGCCCATGATGTCACAACATACCATTTTGCAGCAGTTATTGAAGTTATTTGAATAGGTCCGATGATGCTAGATCCCTCTGTATCATTGTCTTGCCCTTATTTTTTTACTTAAGAGGCTATCAGGGTTTGTCCATACTTAAAAATGACTTTGTACTTTCCTGATACTCCTTGATGAAACGTGTAGATCAGCATAACCCTGAGGCAGAGGCACTCCCAGACAATCTGCCCAAGAACTACCCCTTTTTGCTAATGATTTCCTATTGACAGATCTCTCTTAGGATCTGTCAGTCACTTATTTGCCCATATATTGTAATCTTCACTGGTTCTGACGTTTAATCAAACTTTGAGGCAATCCTGTTTCAAACACTTACATCATAGATTAATAAGGGAAATAAATGGATGATCAATTCTTTCTCACACCCCCAGGCAGGACCAATATCTCGTTCTAAGAATATTACAGTTTCAGGGATACCTTTGTCACTCAGTCTTGCATTCTTGTCAAAGAACAAACCAGGTTTTGTGTGACAAGACCTCTTTTCCGCAGAGCAATGTTGATTTGCATTATAGACCTTTTTCTTACTTACCCATTACATTTAAAAAAATGTTTTTTAATTTCAAGTGTTCACATTTGAACATCCCTTCAAATGTAGAAATAAAGAATCTTCATGCTACACTGCAAGAAATTTCATCTATTTCCAACTAGTATTATCAGGCTTATCATCTTTATTCAAAATTACAGCTTGATTCAAAGATCATTACAACCAGCAGCAGAATTTGCAATTATTTTATAAGTCAGGTCTTTGCTACTCTTTAAAAGGTTAAAATATTTGTCAGCTTCTTAGCCTAAAGAGAAATTCCGAATGGGTAGATTTCATTCTAGTGAGACAAAATAAGACCTGGGAAAGCAGGGAACAGTTGTCTGTTTCATATTCACATGCCAACACGTTGTTGGAGAATTAGACTCCCTCTTATAGTAACAGCCTACAAAACACCCTTGGCTGCTGGAGACTGAGACATGAGCAGAAAGCAAAGTTTGTTGGGAAGAAGACCAAAGCCTCAGACAGCTAAAGAGCATGTATGAGACAACTGTATATGCCTGAGATCTTGTTTTTATTATGCAAGTTTCGTTCTTAGAGATATGTATCCTAAGACACTGGATTGTCTGTGAATATTTCGTCAATTAGCTCAGAATAAACTTTCTGAAAACACATTTGTGTGAGAGTCTACATACTGCTCCCCAATATCCTTCTTTTTAGTCCTCACTATTCATTACACGTATTGTAAACTAGAGGATCTTTACCAATATTTTTGTACATTTGTTTGCTCTCAAAATTCAGCTTCTTGATCAGATCTGGTTTTCCTGAGCAGTTTAAAAGCAAATTAGTCTCCAAGCCCCTAAAGTGACAACCATGTAAAGTATTATTGCCCATTTTCATCTTTCATATGGGGATTTGATGATTAATGTGTTACAAGACATAGAAGAATAGCAAGTAAAATAAGCTTCTTCCAAGGGGAAAGCACGGATTTTTGGGAAAGCAGTTTCTTGGTAACACCTTTTGTATTCTTTTTGATCTTTGTTTTATGTTTTTCTTTGTTATTTGAAAATGAAACTGTCTAACCTTGGTTTGATATGATTAGTTAATAGATGTCAACATATTTGAAGGCTGGGAATGGGCATTTGTGACAAATGCTATGAGTTTATTATTCAAAACTTAACTCCTTAAAACTTTAAGCTACGAGATAATTGATGTAATCTTTCTAACTGAGCTTTTTCAGCTGGCTGGGAGGCATATGAGTTTGGTAATTGCATGTAGTCTTTTCTACCTGGGATATTGGTATTTGCTTAGCTGGGGTTCTATGGAAGAGCATCTTCCACTTTGACACTCACTCTGTGTCACAGGGTGAGGATCTTGAAACTTTCCCAAGAGGGGTGGTTATGCAGATTCTGCTATGTGTATATTCACAAGAATTAATGAGTAAGTGACTTCCAGTTTCACATGCAGATATTCATGATAATTGTGCTTGTTTAGCTGCTAAGTGGAAGAGAAAAAAAAAATCACCTGGTAGCCTTGGCAAGTTATGCTGAAATAGATAACACTGAAAATGTTTGTTAATAATACAATACATTCATGGGACCTGCAGAGCAATTCCAGCAGTGAGCATGCTTCAACACCCCCAGCTCAAGGCTTCTTGGTCTCCAGAGCTGAAACTTGCTACCCTGAATGATCCAAATCCTGGCCAGGACAAGGCTGCCATGTAGAGGAAGGGTTAGACATGGGGGGAAGCTGGGTCTGGCCATAGGGAGTAGGGTTGGATTTGATGTTCTTACTGTCAGCCAGAGAATAAGAAGCAGTTGCTGTCAACCTGAATTTTCTGTCTCAATGAAACTCCAAAAACTCAAAAAAGATAAAGTTTTCTGATTTTCTTCTATTTTAATTTTGAGTTGAACTAAAGAAACTGATGTTTTTCTAAAGCATGTGACTACATAAACTACTCTGTGGTTTTCTTAAAAAGCTTGCAATGCCTCTCTCATTCAAAACATGCTCATTTACTGCTATAAATGTTATAATTAATACAATTCTCTATTGCGTGTCGTTCAAATAAGAGAAAAAGTATGTGAATTACAGAAAGTTAAGTGGATGAAAATCCTGTAGCAGATGCGTGTGGCATAATTTTTTTGAAGAAGTATCACAGAATTATAAGAAAATATCAGAGCGAAAAAGACTTTCATCCCCAAGTTCCTAAAATAACAAAACTGACTTGGAATCAAAGAAGAAGAAAGCTGCTCTGGGTGAATTACAGGGTTCCCCCTGGCTGTATTGATCTTTGTTGAAGAATGTTCTCTCTTTCATCTCTTTAGCTGTAAGATCAGGGTTATCTAAGGATCTTCATCTTCAGTGGCATGAGTAGCTTTCTGAAGGGAGTGTTGTAAGTAACACATAAAAAGACTGGACAAAGACTGCTTCTCTTATCCCTGAGAAGGCCTGTCTGACTCTTTGAATAACTGTGAAGTCAATATATAGCATAGTTAAATTTCTTTGTTAAATCTTCTGTGAATATCCTTTCAGTAATTCAAATACTTCTTACTAACGAAGAAAAAGAGTATAGATAGGCAGATCTCAATGGATGAATGCTATCACTGAAGAGTAAGAAAAACAAGTCTTATAATAACCAAATATTTCATCCACCCTAAACGAATTGCTTTGAAATAAAGTGTCACTTGGAAACAGATGTTAGAGAGAATCTGAAGTGCTGATAAATGTCAGCAGAGAAGCATAAATCCCTTATTTTTCTTGGACTCACTTTTTCATGACTTACCCTCTACATTTCCCAATTTTCATTACATATTTGCTATTGCTGTACTTGTGCTGCCTCATGAACATACAACTTTCTTTCTGATCTTGTGGCTGACTTTAAAAAATAACTTTATGTAGGATTTGTTTAAATTTCCACCCGTACTCAGCTATCAAACAAGCTAAATAATATCATTTCAGAAAGATTACAGTGCTTCTTCCCAGAATGATGTTTCACTACTCCCACCTCATTCCAGCCCTCACTGACCCTAAGTGAAAGCCAGGACGTATGCCTTGCTTTCCTTTGGGAGTCTCTGACCATCTATCTGTCTTACAGCCCTCATCTTAGAAAGACCTTGCTTGGCCAAATGTAGTTGAGCTTGTGCAATGCAATTTGTGATAGCCCTAACAGTAACTGGTGAGACCACAGCAGAACTGGACAGGCCATTTGAAAACCAGCCAGATGGCAACCTGATTGGTATTCCTCCTGCTGGAAACAACACAGAGTACCCATGGATGACTGATGTAATCAAATTCGGACAATATTTTCTTCCTCTTCTTGTTTGTTGGCAATAGAAAGTACAGTCCCTGAAGGGTTCTAACTTATTATTACGGTCAATTGAATGTACTGTGTCGTTATGTCTCAAAATACTCACGTGAGAATATATTCTAAGTCTTCTTAGGAGTCAGTGAGTAAACCCTGGCACTGTTGACAAGCCCACGGAGGGCTATTAAATGCAGAAGTACACCTCTGGCACAGGAAGTCTCTCAACCACAATTTCCTGAAGGCTGTGAGAGTATTTTGGGAAAAGTATCATCATACAGTTATCTTGTTTTATTTTCTCCAAGAGGCATCTGCTATTGGCCACTGCTGGAACAGAGGGACTGGAGTAGGTGGATGCATCATGGAAATCAGAACTGCTGTTCTTACTTAGTGAAGCTGATGGGAGTTTTACTGAGCACCTTGGTGAGGAAAGGCTTCTCTCACAGCTTTTGCAAAGGCAAAATTTAATTACCTAAGTAAAAGTTCTCCTAAATAAACATGTCAAGTATCAGCATTACTGCTTAGATTTATCCTGTTGGGGCTGGGCTCCTTCCAGTAGCCAGCTCATTCATACACAAATAGTTTATGTATCTTCATACTAAACTGAGGTCTTCTATGTAAACCAGTCCTGTTACTCGAAGATTTCCCTGAATTGCTCAGTTACAGGAAGCATAATCCCAAATTTGCTGATCTTGTTGGATCTGCATGAAGCACTGCTACTGCCAAAGCTGTCCCTGTGGTTTAGAGCTAGAGTAGGTGCAGTTTTCCTCTGTAGTCATTGCCGTGGTCAATGCTCGCCTGTGTTAAGGACTAGGCTAGGAAAGAAAGCAGAACCTGCCACTTTGGGAGGGGAAAGGAGAGTTACATGGCTTTTTGTCTCTGATTCAACACTCCCAGACACAGTCATAAAGAAAGAGTTTTCCAAGAGATGTGGGACAACAGGGAAGATCTGTGGGGCAGGAAGACATCTGTCAGGAGGGTCTCTGGAATGATTTGTCTGTGGCCAAGGGATTTAAGATCTGATTTTGAATGGATAATCACAGACGATTTCAGAGCCCAGATTTTGAAATTACTTGTATTTATTTTATCCATATGGAGTGAGTATGCCAGAAGAAAGGTGGATGTTGAACCACAGGACCATAAGAAAAGAATACATATATGTATATATATATTAATGACTGCACTTGGAAAGAGACCCCTCCTCCATTTTACATGGAGGTCACAGTGCCTGATCAAATTTTAAACCTACGAAGTCCAATATCAGCTAAAATGTCTGGGATGAAATGGAGTTATTCCTGCTGCAACACCCATGACAGTATCAGTGGCTAAATATTCAGACAGTTAAGAATGCTCAAGCAGTCAAGTAAACTTCTTGGAAGAAGACCCAGATATCAAAGAGTAGGCAACAGAGTCTGCCCGTAAAAGGGCTGCACTGTTTGTATTTTGCATTTCTTCTGTTCACCCATTGTTCTGTCTTCTCAGATGCCACAAAAATCCCTCTAGTGAATTTTCTACCATCTGTAAAATAAACTCGAGGTTTTGGTGGTTTGGTCATTTGAAGAGGCACTTGACATGCATCGCTGTTTTCCATTCCCAAATGTAAATAAAGTGTGGTTACTCCTGGTGTATGGTTTCCATTAAGATTCCCCTTCTGGCTGTAAGACCAAAACTGGGAAAAAAACCTTACTGTTTCCAAAGCAGCAGACTGCCTCTTGCTTCAGTGCATGAGGCACTCAAGCACATGAAAACAAAGGTCAATTGCTTCAGATTCCACATGACCGTGTCCTCCTATATTGATGGTTTTTTTTCCCAACAGGGTCTAATGGAGCTGAATATACTGTTTATGTCATTCCAAAGCAGATGTGCATCTGTTACGTGAGCACAGTTCTGATTTCTATTTGAAATTTATGGAAATTTACTGCTGTCTTCAGATAGGAGATGGCTGGGCCCAAAGTTAGTGTGACAGACATAATAAACCCCTTGCACTCCTATTTAAGCAATTCCTTGAAATACATATAACAGCAATGAAGTTCAGGAATATAGTCAGTGATATTTTTCTGAGGCAGATTGTAGGCTGATGTAAATGTTGGTAGGATGACCACAAAGCTAGTCTTGAAATCTGGTGATGTGGGTAGGCATCAGTACTCTTAGCAGCTTGGACATCACCTTTGTAACAAAATCATACTCTTAACTGTGAGGGTTCAGTGAGAAGAGACCCAAATGTTCATATAAAAGCTGACCTGTGGTACTGAAATTTTTGGCTATCTATTTTTAAAGAGTTTATACAGATCTGCATTGGCTCTGGTAAATTCAGGACACCATTTCTACTCGCACCTTCTCCCCAAAACCCATGTCTCTGTCTCTGTGGTGACTCACACACTACCTGGATTTCTGTTTTAGTGTCCCTGAGGTGGTGTCATTGCCATACCCCTTCCTTCATCTCAACTCTCTGGACATGACCCAGTTACCATTGACTTGAGTAAGATTTGGATCCTGCCTTTTGCTTTCTCTCCTGTTCACCATCTATTCCTTTTCCCCAGTGATTCCCAATTGTTGTCCACGCTTGACTGTATGTTAGTGCTAAATAATTTTAATGCCATTAGCCTACTGGCAACCCAAATTGTGTTTCTTTACTGCCCCACTTGCCAAATCGAGTTGTTTTTAGATTGTAATGTCAACCAAGGCAGGCTACTGTGTTATTTTAACAGTACACAGTAATGAAGGAGTAGTCATAAGACCCTCAGCAGCATACTGACCAGTCTGTATTGTATGTTGTATATTTGGGCGGTGGTAACTTCCAAAGAAAAAATCAATCAAAAAGTTATTCGAGTCACCTGGTCTCAGCTTTGCATGTTCTTCCTGACTCACTCATTTAATGTGGTAAAGGGACACAGGCAGAAAAAAGAAAATCTGAGTTACAGGTCCGGTACCTCAATAGCTTCTGTCCCTTATGATCCCCCACCATTCCTCAGGAAGGGGAGACTGGGGATAAGCGATGCCTGCTGGGAATCATAGTTCATTAAAAGGAAGTGATAGAGGATATAGGTTTCTGAGAGCTGTGACAAAGTGGCATGCTGGAGATTTTTCTTCTGTCAGAGGGACAAAATCACCCTGGGATTGTCCCTGCCTACCAAAAGTTCTTGCTCACATTAAATTATGGCTCCAGTTTATCCACCTGTGAAATATGGTTAATGGCATTATCTTCCCTCATTAAACTATTTGAGATTTCTGGGAATGAAATACATGAATGAAAGCTAGTAGCTTTCCTTCATGTGTGTCTTGCCCATGCTTCCCTTCTCTCTATACAACTGTTTGCCCTTTGGGTGCTCCCTGGAGCAAATTCTGCTCTTACGATCACAAGTCTGAATTAGGTCAGAGACCTTCAAACTCTTGGTCTAGATTTGAGCTATGCTACCTTACGTTGAAATGGAGCTGAGCATGGTTCGGGACAAAGTATTTACTTCTCTTCTTGAAAAACATGCATTTTTATAAGTAGTTTTTGTGAGCACAATTGACATGAATTTTACACAGTTAATCTTGCAGCAATGCTGCAAAAAAATCACAGTGACTGGCTTGACATTTCAGGAAGCTTTCATATTTAATAACACACTGTACACAGAGTAAAAAACCAGGCCCCGTTCCAGTCTACTTTACATCCTGCTAAGGTTACAAGGTTGGCTTATGTCACAACTTGCTTTGGGCTGAATCATCCACAGAGCCTGAACTCACAACCTCTGCAACTGCAGTTATAATTTTCTATGACTGGAGCTAAAACCTCTAGGTTCATTGCCTCAGAGGCAGTAAGAGCCTTATCAACCTCCTCTGCACTTCAGCTAGTGGGAAGGAAGAAAAAAACATCAGGGAGAGCATCATGCCAAGTGTAACCCATGGCAGAAGAAGTCCTCAGTCTGGTACCTGTCCATTTCACTTTACAGTCACTGTCAAAAATCAGGGATCCTCTTCAACAAGTGCTATTTAATGTAGCACCTGATTTCTTGACAATTTATTCAGCCAAGTCCGCAGCTCATGCAAACCTGTGTGATTTCTCTCTTTTAAAAAAGACAAAACAGTGCTTTTCATTTCAGAGACAGTGAGAGACAAAACAGGGACTAAAGGATCCTGCGACAAGGGCGTTGTGTTGGTTGAATATTAAAACAGTCATATAAAACCTGAGTGATATGCTAACAGCTAAGCAGAGGTAGGATAAGCTCAGCAGGAATGGGAAAAAACCCACAGTTATTTACAAATATATTACTTGCAAAGGTCACAAAACGTTCCAGATGAAAATGTTCACCACTAAAAGTAGTCTCAATAGGGATGAGTGAGTCAATACTGTAAGGGGAGATTTGTATCCAAAATTTAGCTGAAATTTTTTTCAGACAATATCTGTCTTCCAGGCTTTCTTTTATGGAGCAGGAACCACTAGGATCTGAGAGGGCTCAGCTTCTCATGGCCATGTTCAGTACACTTTCCCGATGGTGTCCTGGCTGGTTGGACTTTGCTGAGTTGCACCTTTCAGCAACAATTCCTTTTTTAGGCACCAAGGTTGGTGATTAGGAACTACTATTCTCTCTAACTTGATTCAGTCTGAACATAATCATTCTGGCATGCAATGAGAGAGAGTTGCTTAGTGTTTGCCTGAAAAGGATCTCTTGAGCACTCTTTTACAGGGACTCAAATATTCCCCTGCACTGAAATCTCAGATGACTCTATCACAGGGATCTGGGAGGCTGAAGTCCCTCTCCACTAACTATTCCCCAGTGGTAAGGAGTGATTTTGAAAGGAAACTCTCATGGAAGGAACCAAAGTCCCTTGTAGTCATTGCCTTTGTATAGCAATGCAAACAAGTGGTAAAACAACATTACACTAAGCTTGATGACTTTGCCTTCCTCATCTCTATAGTGGCTAATGAAACATTAGAAATGCAAAGCAAATAGTGTGTTCAGGCTAGTTCAGGATCCACATGGCATCTGAATGTGCTGCATGAATTATTCACACTGTTTTTCTTCACCAGTGTCATCCTTCCCCCATCACAAAATAAAGCCCCTTTTCTGGCCTTAGCAGACTCCTCTAAAGCTGTTCCTGTTGCACTGAGGAAAGTTTTGTTTCTAGTGTGTCAAAAACATATGAGCCAGTTCACCTAGTAAATGAGAAGTGATAAAATATTAATATGTTCAAGAAAGAAGGGAGACAGGAGAAAAGCTGGCAAGCTTCCTCCTCAGTGTGGGTGAAGGCCTTCTTTCTCATTTTTTATTTTTTAGCAAAGCATCCCAAGAGTGTTGTGCTTTTCTGTATCACTGTCCTACCCACAGTTCCTTCTTCCTTTTTAATTTATAAATGAACATCCTTTCGTCTTCTCATGAACTCCACATGGACCCTGGTACTCTGTATGGACATTTCTGCAGAGGGCAGAGCATAGCAGCGTGAAAATGCATCTTGACGGTCCAATAGAGAGGCACTATAGGTAGAAGATCAGAGCCCAACTAACTGAATAGACTGCACTGAGCTGCTCTTAAGGCACACACTGCCTGGCTGGCAGAACCCAAATTTCCTCAAAATCAAGGTGTGCTTAGTTCTCGTGTTAGCATTCAGACCGAACCCTGCTTTGAATCAGTATGGAGTACTTCCCCCATTCTTTTCCTCCAATCTCAGTTGCTGAAGATAATTACTGTTTGACCTTTGTGACCCCTTTGTTAATGTTGCAGTCAGAAAATAAGGGAGATTCAATTTTGACTTCAAAACCAACACAATCCGTTTTTCAGCATTGACCTACTGTTTGTCTGTGACTAGGAGGCAAATATTTGCAGTGATTTGGTAGGCACATAGAAAACAGATTGATAAAGAGTAAATCAGCATGCCAAATACTTTGCTATTTGCTCTCATGAAAGGCTGGTGAACCCGCTTTTTTGTTTGCTTTTGGGTTTTTTTCAGTTTGCTTATTTCTGCTTGCCTTGACTTGCCTACAGGAAAGCTGATAAATTTGTCATCATCTCATTTTAATCTATGTAATTCCAATGAAGATAGTGTCTCTAATAGTTTATTTTTAAAATTTCCAGGGTTTTCAGAGTCACACAGAGGGTCTTGGTATCCTCAGGTGTGAAATGCTGCCCATGACTTCTATCCAGGGAAGTCTTAAAGCAGGTTCTCCTTCCACAGAGTACAACCACCCTGCTGCATGGTCAGAGACAAGCTGTGCTGATTGTAAACTGGAATCTGTTCCAACAAAAGACTCAGCAATTGTGGACACACTGTCCAAATGCATATTCATTATGAAGAATTTATTTTTTTTTGCTGCTGCCTTCAGAGAAGAATTCAAAGCTAGGACCAAAGCATGGAGGGTAAGGCAAGACACAATTCTGATTGTAGCTTTCTGCTGTGTATCTCATTCTGGGGATGTTTCAGTGCAGTTAAAAAGATGAAGATGGAGCAGATGGACTTGGAAGAAGTGAAAATAACCTGCTCTGCTGATCCTCCTTTCCCCTAGACTTTACAGTTGCTGCATTATTTCTTATTGTTGTATCAAGCTTCAAAATAGAGCCAGAGAGCCCAGTAAGCAGCATGCAATTATCTACTCCAGGTGTTCCCATTCCTGCCCTTTCGCAGCTATTATTCTTTTTCTGTCTAGGCAGCAGCAAGAGAGTGACATATTTATTAGCACACATTCAGCTGTGCTTGATTGATAGCCACAGAATAGTGAAACAGCTCTTTGCAACTGTTTCATTTTTGATGAAGGATGCTGTTTTAATTATCATAGTTAGTCTTTTGTCAAACATTGTATGTTGCTGCAAAACCTAAGGTTACACATTAGCTGTTACTGCACGATAAATGAACTGCATGTTCTTTTTACACAAAACTGACACTAAGTTAAGTGACTACATGCAAAAAGATCTTGGCTAATAATTGGCTAAGGACTGAAGGTAAGGGAGTCAAAACTGCAAGCATCCAGGGTCTTTCTTAGAAAGTATTCTATTTTTAGACAGGAAATCTTTTACTCCTTTGAGAGTTATGATCATAATAGTTGCTGTTCTCAACCATTTTAATGAAGACATATAGTAGTGGTGGTGCTTTTATATTTTTACAATGAGTGCTTAAGATATTGAACAGGGTTTCATGTGGAAGTAGATTCATTTCCCAGATATATCACAGACATTTTATGCAATAGAGCCTAATTCAATCATCTCTGGAGTCAAGAGGACATTTGCTATCAAAATGCATAGATTAGATCTAAAATCTTCAGAGTCAACTCCTAATTCTTATTCTTCACCACCTCACCTGGTGGCGAGGGAGGCAGAGAGAGAAAAATAAAGGAGGCAATGAAGCTTATTTGAGTGTGTGTGCTCAAGATAAATGAATAAAAGCTGGGTAGTATTCCAATACTCATGATGTAAGTATTTGCATAGAAAGGAGATAAAATCTTTTCACAATTAGTCAGAATAAATTTTCTCTTTGTTTTTGGCCAATATATGCCTTGTATTATGGAGAATGGTCCATGGCAGAACAAAAACCACAAAACTGAGTGAAGTTCTTAGTTTTACAACTTGACTTTTCGTAAAATGGCAGTAACTGGAAGGATACCTGAGGAATACTTGGAAAAGGTTAGTTTCTAATGTAGTTGAGTGTATCAGGTTTTATATACTATTTTTATTTATATATAGCATATTTATTAAGTATAGTGCTTAAGCATAATATCTCTTTTGTGATGAATGTTTTAGGAGAATGATAGTGAGATTCATATGCAGAAATTCAGAAAGAATAGGGAATATAATTTCCTGAGGTGATTTCTCATTGAACAGTTAAATCTAAAATCGAGCAATTTTACAAGCAGTGCTACAGAGAAGAGTAAGGCCAGATCCTCAGCCACTACCCAGAATTAAGAACTAAAGTCAATAAAAGTCAATGAATAAAATGCGCGTTGTAACCCAAGGCAAAGTGCTTCAACTCTGAAAAGTCAGGACTCTTATCAGTGAGAGAAAGCCAGACGTAAGATGGCAGATTATATTTTTCTATATTGACAACTGAATATGATGTTCATCTTCTGTTCTAATGTGCTGGTTTTCGCTGGAGTAGAGTTAATTTTCTTCATAGTAGCGGTTATGGGGCTGCATTTTGGGTTTGTGCTGGAAACAGCGTTGGTAATTCAGGGATGTTTTAGTTACTGCTGAGCTGCGCTCACACAGAGTCAAGGCCTTTTCTGCTCCTCTCACCACCCTGCCAGCGGGTAGGCTGGGGTGCACAAGGAGTTGGGAGGGGACACGGCTGAGACAACTGACACCAACTGACCAAAGGGATATTCCACCATATAATGTCATGCTCAGCATATAAAGTTGGGGGAAGAAGGAAGGGAGGGACATTCGGAGTGATGGTGTTTGTCTTCCCAAGTAACTGTTAGACTGATGGAGCCCTGCTTTCCTGGAGGTGGCTGATCGCCTGCCTGCCGATGGGAAGCGGGGAGTGAATTCCTTGTTTCGCTTTGCTTGTGTGTGTGGCTTTTGCTTTACTTATTAAACTGGTTTTATCTCAACCCTTGAGTTTTCTCACTTTTACTCTTCTGATTTTGTCCCACACCCCACTAGCGGGGAGCGAGCGAGTGACTGTGTGGGGCTCAGTTGGCAGCTAGGGTTAAACCATGACACCTAAAAATATTTAAGGCCTCAAGAGGCCCCTCTTACATCCTGCATTGCTGTTTTTGCCTAGTATCTCTTCATATATATCCTTATAGGGAATAGGAAGCAGGGTGCCCATGCCCATAAATCAGTAACGGTAGACTTTTGTGAGGTCTAGTCCAAACGCGTGGTTTAAAATCTTCCAGTAAATACCAAATGGCTGGTGCCAGCATGGATCTCTGTTGGTGGCAATGGTTTGCCATCACTGTGAGTTCTTTGTAGTTGGCAGCACACCGGGTATTCTTGGGGGCTTTGAGACAGGATCTGCTGTGGCTTGAAGAGGTGATCTTGCAGCTTGTTAAAGCCAGTGTTCAAGGTCACAACTAAATCTGGGCTTTCTGATCTCTCCAGGAGAGAACCAAGAGGGATGAAGAGAAAGGGGACAGCCTGAAGGAGTCTGGGGGAATTTTCCAGCTGTTATGGTTTGAACCTGGGTGGCAACCAAACACCATTCAGCCACTCATTCACCCTCCCCCTGCCTCAGGGCATGGGGAGTAGAATTGGAGGGGTAGAGGTAAGGAGACTTGTAGGTTGAGATAAAAACAATTTAATAATTGAAATAAAATAAAATAATAATATTAATAGAATATATAAATGAATGATGCTCAATGCAACTGCTCACCACTCACTGACCAACGCCCAGCCTGTTCCCAGCTAGCAATCCCAGAGGAGAAAAAAATCCCAAAACTGCAATCCCAGAAGAGAGAGCGAGCTTCTCTGCCAGCCTTCATCTATATACTGAGCATGATGTTGTGTGATATGGAATATTCCATCAGCCAGCTTGGGTTTGTTGCTCTGGCCATGCTCCCCTCCAGCTTCTTGTGCACTGGTACACTGGTGAGACACAGGAAGCTGAAAAGTCCTTGATTTCTTAGCAACAACTAAAAACATCAGCATATTATCAACATTCCTCTCATACTAATTCCCATACTGAGTCCAAAACATAGCACTATTCTAGCTACTGAGAAGAAAAATTAGTTCTATCCCAGCTGAAGCCAGGACATCAACTTGGAGAGGTTGGAAAGACATTGAAGCCACAAACCCAGCTGTGATTTTTCCCCAAATGTAGGATTAGTTTTTATTAGATTCTATATTTCACAGACTGCATCCATCTGTCTCCCATTCTCTGCTTCTAATCCTTCAGAGTGAAATGGCAAGTTAGAATATCCCTGAACTCTTAAAGATTTGAATTTGGAAGCTGAAGGTTTATCACAGTTGGTCCCCCGCTATAGCAGAAAGGACTTGTATAAACATGTGGTGGTGGTCCACAAACTCTAGCGTCAGATTCTAAGATAGATTGCTAGTTACCATTTTTACTGTCCACTTGTATACTCCTGATCCAAATACTAGTTTAGATGCTTGTCAAAGGAAATGAAATAATTTTATTATTCATAAACAAAAAAGAAAAACTTAGGGCTATTCTCTTAAGTATTACTTTATCCCATTTGGTCACCTGTTAAATATTTATTAATAGTTTTTTAGCATCACTGTCATTGAGTCATTGAGTAAAGTTTAATTATTTCACACCCACTTAAATATGGGAAAAATAATTGTTAATGCAAGGAATCTTATCTAGAAAACAATAACTTGTTCCATTAAGTCTTCCTCTCCAGTGATGTATTAGGGTCCTAATGCATCAGTCCTGTTATTTTCTAATCACTGGTTCTCATCCAAGAAAAACATTTAAGCCTCTGCTTAACTTTAAGTCTGTGAACGCTTCTGGCAGATGTCCTAAAATGTGGCTGAGCTGAAAGCAGAATGTGCAGCAGCTAAAAGGTACCGTCCTACTTAATAACTGTTACTGAAGTAAGAGAGAGACATCAAATTCATTGTGAAGTGTTACCAAAATAGAAGTAGAAATAATTAATTCCTATAATGCAATCAATAACAGTATTAATCCCAGGGGGGAAACACTTGGCAGGGGCAAAGATGCATTATGTAAGTCTGCTGCAACTTATGAATAAATGTTCACTTTGTTCCTATATACTTATCTATCAGGGGAGTCCTCAAAGCAAGCTTTAGGCATCTCGGACACTTGAGAAAAACTGGGAGGAGCCATCAGGGTTTTGGTGGAGGTCAGGTGTGGGAGAGGAAGGGAGGCCAGAAGGAGTCTATTTGGCCTGGGAGAGATCTTTGCCTCTGTCTGGAGCAGCTGGATCTGCCAGCACAGGCAAAACCGGTGCCTGGTTTGTTTTCTGCCTTGAGTTACTTTTGGTAGCTCATGATTTTTATAAAATGATCTACGGGATGCTTTGCTCACACATGTGATTTGTACAGATTATAACTAAGCCAATACGTTGCAGTGGACTGGCAGGAGATAACAAATGACACAAAGTCATTCAATCAGCTTGATTTTGTACTTCACTGCACTAACAGGTTCGTAAGTTTGATATGAGACCTGCTTCTGCTGATAGTGAAAATCAGTGGCAAAACTCGTGTGCTGGGATGGAAGAAACAGCAGATTTACGGTGAGGACAAAAGCAGAGGCTGAAATCAAGAGAGGTTTCCTTTAACTAGCTCTATTCTGCATAAATTAATAATTTGATTTTTAATGTTGTAGTTGTTGTCTCCAAATCACAAATGAGATAACAAAGACAGCACTTATCTGAAAATCTAGAAATCTACATTTTCTGGCATAAGCTGGTAAATATAGACTTGACACAAATAGGCAGAACTCTTTAAAAAGGGCTCATTAAAATGAGATTGTTTCAAGTCACCTGTCTGGGTTTTGCTGACATTTGGCAAGTCCAATGTTCAAAACCGGTTATTTTACTCAGAGAATATTTTGTTGGATAATGGCATGATTTATTTGCTTAACCTTACATGTCTCTGCTGCAGTGGCACAGATTATTAGCTTTCATCTTGGAAGTAAAAGAACATTCCTATTACGCTTATTTCTCCCTACATCCAAACAAACAAAAGAGTCTCCATAGAGGAGAAGACAAATGCATTAATTTCGTTTAAAAGAATCTCAATTTCCTCTGTTTGACCAGCTGAAATACTAGTGAGAGTCAATGGAAACAAAACAAATGCAGCTCAGTATATTTTCTTAAACTCTGTTCACATTGCTCAACCTCAATCTTTCTGTGAAAGCTAGCAATGTTTGAAAATCCTCACATTGATTGTTCAGAAGAAAAATATTTTAAAAATTGATAAATTTGGTTATTTATTTATCCAATATTTCATAAATAGAAAGTAAAAAGAGGAGAGGCAACAGCATTCTCTTGCTCCGCTTGTTAGTCATTCACCATGAGCAAGATATGTCTCAGTGTTTCATGGGGAGAGGTCACCCTCACTAGTGAGAAGAGTGGTTCAAAACCTACATGCTGCCAACACTGGTTTTCAGCTGTTCTGAGTCAAGCAAACTCCTGGAAATACAGAGAGTTCTCAAAAATAACACAACAACCGTCTTAAACACAGACATTCAAAAATAATCCTCACTTTGATATGTGTGAAAATCTCTTTCTATTCCTCTCTTTCCCCATTTGTTTCTTTATCATGGGGTAAAAAAATCTACTCACATGCGGAGATTAATGCAAGATTGGGCTTTGATTGTGAATATCTCTGATTACACATGGTGAAATGAGAGTCACATGAGATTCACACAGCTTCCCTCACCCATGAGCAGCTGACATCAGATAACACTTCCATAGGTAATTAGCACACATCAGGGGTAAGATCAAAGTAGGATGTCAGACTAGGTAAAATGCCTAGATATGGAGGATAGTAAGTGCCAGTATTTGTAGAGAAAATTGTGAAAGGAAGGGAGACTGATGAGTGGGGGTGCAGCTAAGGGAGCAGCCAATCTTCCACCACCAGGTCTCTGCTTGAGAATGAAACCAGATCAGCAATGTCATGAAACCACATACATCTGGTGTCTGTGATCCACATCAATCAAGGGGTCAAAGAGCCCAGCTCTCAAAGAACAGTTGGCAAACCCCACAAAAAACACTGTCTCCACAGCTGGTTTTCTCTACATCCATGTCATATGGATAAAGGTGTGAAGGACTCAATGAGTATGGGAATGTAACACCACCTCTTAAATATAATTGTTAAGTACAGGCAGCAGGACTTAAAGAGATGCGTTCGGTGTGCAGGTATGGTGAAATTTCACGCTACTAATGGAAAAGCTGGGCCTTTCTACACACGCTGTCCCCCTTAAATCTTAAGATGCGTAACAAATATCTACTTATCTGTGTGAAAAATGAAAACAAAAAAAAATAGATTGACACCTGCTATTGCTATTGTACTAACAAATTGTGACATGGATTTAAAACATTGGATATATTCATAATTAATAAGGTAGAGTTAATCAGCAGATTCTTACATTAAAAAGCTGGAAGGTATGGTGTGATCGTCTGGTCCATCTCCCATACAGCATGGTTTAAAAGATCTGAATTAATTTCTGTTTGGACTAGAACACGTTCACCAGTACATTTCAAGCTCATTTGAAGTCTACTTACAACACACATCTCCCCATTTTTCATCTATGGAACTGTTCTAATATCATAGCAATTACTAAACTGATTACAGAATAATAAACCTCTAAAAAGACTGGATATCATTCTCATTCCTTTAAATCAACTGAATAAAAAAATATACTACAGGACCTTCAATTTCTTTGCCAATTGTCAAGCTCCTATCGCATGATTCAGGGAGCAAATTGGAAAGCTAAGCCAGAACTTACTCAGTTACTCCTGAAACTATTAATTTACCTTCACCACAGAAAACCTGATCCTCCAAAGGGATTTGATGATAAAGAATTCAAGCGTTAGAGACAGACAGCATAGGACATTTATCAAAAATGAAAGGTATGATAAAATAATCTTTCTTGGACTCATTCCCCCCCCTGCCTTTTCAAAGAGCATAGTTGTGCATATTATTGCTTACCTATTTCTGGAACAGCCTGACTGCCCTGACAGAATACCATTTGACCTCTTTCCTGGCTTTCTTTCCATGAGTAAATATCCCGTAATATTTGACACTGTTTCCAAAAACATTACTGCAGTACATTAGATTAAATTATTCCTAGATGCAGGCTTTTACAGCTCCTTTTATAGAAACCCAAAGTTTATTTCATGTAAGTAAGTATGCACCAATGTCTTAGAGTAACTAGGGAGAAAAAAATATTAATTGTATAGAAATTGACTCCTGAAAATTGGCTGAAGAACTGTTGCTTTTTAGCTATCTATTCAATTCTCAGTAATGCCTGAAGCAGACACAGTAATTAATTGAAAAACCCAGTTGATAAATAACATGTTTTCTACTTTGACTACTGTAGTATGAAGATCCAGCTGTCTCTGAGGGCTCTTCCTGGTTCTATGGAAAGAGAAAAACTGTATTTCAGCAGTATCATTTTCTGTGAGCTATTGCTTTATTGGTATAATCTATTTCCTAAAAAGACTGCAATGATTCACATCAAAGACCCATCTACCACAGAGCTCTTCATAAATCATCCTTATAATCACAAGTCAAGTGACCCTATGTTTTCACTATTTGAAAAGAAGTTTGAACAGATTTGCTTTGTAAAGTGGTGAACAGGAAGGATAACTCTCTCTGTCCTTCCAACTGTTCATCTTCATTTCCCTGTATGATCTCAGGTTTCCCTGAACCTTGTCCTTTCGTGTAATCAGGAAGTTCAGGATGGCTTGCTCTTCAATTATTGCTTAAATTTTACATTATTCTTAAAATAGCACCAATCAAATAATCCAAATAGGGTTTGCACTCTGCAAATGAAGGGTGCTGTCAGAATACACTTCCCTGTATTAGGTATCCTCATGGCATTCCGTTGTGTTGTATGTCTGACTTATAAGGCAAGAAATGTGCTAGGCTGTTAATTTCAAGGAGAAATTATTTGGACAGAGGCAGGCAGAAAAGGACAAAAAAAAAACAGACAAAGAGGGAAAAAAATGAGAACAAGGAAGCTTTTGTAATTGACTGCTACAACGAAAGGAATAAGCACAGGTTTTGTTTAAAAAGCAAGCTCAGGTGTTGTAGCTTCTAACTCTCTGTGCAATGATGAATGGATACAGCAGATGCTGTCGGTGTGAATGTAGTGTATACATGACTTTCTTTTTTCCTGCCTTTTCTGTACAGGTACAGCACATCTGTGTGTTTTGAATTGGTCATTGCTCCCTTGAACCTTATATATTAAATTATGAAAACTCACAGGTGACAGGCAGCAAACCCCTGGCAACAACTCTTTCTCCCAAAGATGACTTGATTGAAAGTGACAGAAAACTTTGAAAATTTTGAAACTGCCCTTTCATTGAAACTTTAAATATCATAGACATTTTAATGAAAAATAAATAAAATCTCTGCTTGATGGAAAGTGTTTTCTGCTTTTTTTTTTTTTTTTTAAATTTCAGATATTACCTGGTTTGGTTTTGTTTTAATTAAAACCTAAGGAAAAAAAAAGACGAAGAATGTTGCAAAATTACGACAGAAACTATGTTTATAGAATATTTTCAAGAAAAAAAAATTGTTCAATCAGTTTCAAGATCACTAGATCATCTAAAATCAAAACACCATTTGGCTACAATCAAACTCCACCACATCTAGGAGTCTAGCCAAAAAGCTGCAGATAACACTGCTTTCCTTTGTACTTGTCTAATGTGAATCCAGTATCTCTGCAACAAACAAATATATCTACATCCAACTATATAAGCATTCATTTTCTATAGTGCCTTTATAGGAAGATCAAAACATGATAGTTTTGAATCACGAATTATGAAACAGCTGCAGTATAATGTTTGGTTCATTAAAAGAGCTTGATCTCCAGATTGATGATAACTTCTGGCTTTTCTCATCTACCTGGAAGAGTTAGGAATCCAGTTTTCTGCTAACTCCAAGAAACCATTGCATAGCATCTCAGTTCAAAATTCATCAATGGTGTGCAGTTTTTTGACATAGTTGGAAGGTTTCTCCAGAAAAACACATCTCTAATCAATGGAAAATGGTTTTCTAACTTTCAACATACATTCATGGACAGCTTATTCCCACTCATCACTTCCCACACACTCATCTTATGTTAAGAGTTTTTCTTAGCTTTGCTATCTCTTTTCCTTGGTATTCACTTCGATCTCTAATGCACTTACTGGCAGCAACCACCTAACTCCTCAGCCTCCACTTTGCTCAGCTAAACAAGCCAAACTTTTATAGTTCCTTAACAGAGATCCTCCATCTTCCTGATCTTTCCAGAAACAGCTCTCTGTGACTGTTTTACTTTGAATGCATCTTTCTGAACCCAGGTGACTGAGTTGCATGCTGCCTTGCATTTGAAGTTTTAATGCCAGCTGAACAAAGCAGAGGTAACAGAGAAGTTTACTCTTATCACACCAGTGGTTTGCAAGCTATCTGATCATGCTAGTCACCATTCAGCCTCTGTGGTGAAGTTTCTGCCACAGAAAACACAACTGACACAATCGCTGGCTTTCTTAGCAAACAAGACCAGGTCATTTAAATAAAAAAAAAAAAGACCAAACAAATCTCAGTAAACACCACAAACTTGCCTTTTAACTCCTATCAAGTTTTTGTCTTTTTGGCATAGCCAGCTCATCTCAGTAGTGCAGGAAAGTGGAGAGAGTGTTGCTAATGCCATGTTATGTATGTATGCATGTACATACGATCAGATGACTCCATTTCTTAAGGACGTTGATTTATTATTCTCAATGATCATTAAGGCATGTTTCTGAAGCACATGTAAAGATTTAGGTGTATACCTGACACGAACTGGCTTCTAATGGCTGCTGCCGCACATGCTTAATCAACAAACAACCACAACAGCACAACAACAAACAAAAAACACTGGCTTGACTACACTTGAAACGTGTTTTTTTTATTTATCCTACTTTGAAGGCTGGTAAAGAATCTAAGTATTGTAGCAGGTTGCATATCAATCATTCACAATTGTATTGTTCTGTACCTCTGGGGATGGATGTGAACATTTTTATTGAAGTTCTAGGCAGTCATGAAGAATTGTACTCTGACATCTAGTACAGGCATTTAGCTGGTTTCCTGCCTATCGGAAAACAGAAATTGCTTTTTGCTGCCCACCGGTAGGTATAAGCAAGATATGGGCTGGTGAGGAGCATACAGTGGGGCAGTGGTTATACAACTCTCAATCTTTCAAAACTCTGTTTTTTCCACTGGCTTTTCTTAAAAAAAGAAACTGCCTAGAGGGTAACTATGATGAAGACCAGCCTTTCAGTGTGAGCTGAAGACAAAAGTTGTGATGTTTTTTGTGTGTCTACAGAGACCTGGACAATAACTCTTGAGTGAACTGTCCCATTTGTTTCAATAGGGTGTTAATTCAGATACCCGGAGATAATAATGTGATGTGACCATTGTAAACTATTTCATTCTTCATGAAAACACAGATTTGAACTATTTATTGTGACAATCTCATTTTTCTCTCAGATTATAGTCTGTTTCACACAGATTTTCTCATCTCTCCCTTCAGCTCTCTAGTATCTGAGTGCCTTTCCATCCAGCAACCAATGCCTCCTGGCACCATCTAGTCTCTCTCTGTTCCCCTCTCATGGGGTGGGAAGCTTTTCCATACTCTCCTGGCAGCTGCTAAGGCACTCCAGGTATTGCTGACTGAGTTAGGTCATATTCTTACATGACCCCCACCATCTCATCAAATTTGCATTCCCGTTTGAGAATTTATTACATACTAAGCCTGTGTATGCTTTTAAGTCAAATACAACATTGCAGCAGAGAAACAATGGCTTCTTAACCCACCTCCTGCCTGTAATCAACCATATGAATCCTCCTAAACCCTCTACCACAAAGTCAAAAGAGTGACTTGAAACCCTTTTCAGCAATACGTTGTTGAACTCTGAACACTGTCATGGGTACACAGTCATTCTTGGGGTCTCAGATAGAAGTCTGTCCTGAACATCTTCTAGGTACTATGGTACAACTTCCTAACCAGTTTTTCAGCTGTGGCTGACTGCACAAGTGCTTCCACTGCAAAGTAAAAGAGCGTAATTTAGCTTAACATTAAAGATGCTTTAGTCTGGGCTGAATACATTAACACAAAGCAGAAGACATCTGAGACTGAACTAATCCATCTTTGGTCTGGAATGACAACTAACAGATGAGTAGGTAGTTTTGTTTTCTTTTTTTGTTTGTTTGGGTTTTTTAGGCACCTGCAGGTCTTACTGACTAGCTGAACATTTCTAGCGTGCTTTGGAGAACAGTCAAACAAGTTAAAATAAACTGATTTCACTAGGGTTTAAACCAACTTTGTTTTGTCCTGAAATGCCCACACACTCTGCTCTCTCCAACCAGCTGAGATGCAAATGGATATTTGCTGAGCGCTGAACATTATGGAAAGATGGTATGAAGCTCTACCCATGCTACATCTAGGGATTTATAACAGGCATGAGACCAGTTCAGATGTGGCCACAAGTCGGGTGATGACACTTGTATAAGCTCAGGACGGTACCAGCATCATTCTGTAGATGTATTTTGTCTCCTTTACAGACACATTGTACCCATGCAGTGTACTTGGGGAAGGATCTGTCCGTCATCAACAAACCCACACCACGGAATACCTTTGAGATATAAATAAAGTCCTAGACATGACAACCAAGCCTAAGGAGATCAGTATGAATGTGATGCTACTCACTGGAGGGGAATCAAGAAGTCAAGAAGCCAGGACAATTCTCCTTTGTAACTCTGCATGATATACCCTGAGGAGTTTGGGGAAGTAATGGCTGGGAACAGTTGGATCTTACGGGGTGGGTCAAGGTCAGATGAGTCCCTCTAATGTCTCTCCCACAGACTGTTGCCTAGTAACCTATGCAGAGCTCTACCTCTTTCTCTTCCTTATAACAATGTTGTATTTATTTTCAGTGGTAAAAATAGGAATATGTATTTTTGATATACTTTTTTTCTCCATGGCAGCTACAGATTGAGAAAGATAGGTCCATGCAGAAAAGAGAACAAGGTCTTACCCCTATGAGACCTTTGAAGAAAACGGCTTTTAGAAAGGCCACACTCCACTCACTAATTGTCTAATATTTTCTCAAGGTCTTCAAAGGCCTTGAATCAATAATAAGTTTTATACAACAAGCTAGACAGGTTAAGTAGGCTTAGAACTCTTGTCAAAATACATTACATTAATTAACATTATGAAAGCAAGTAATAATATTACCCCATAAAAAACACATTAGAAAGGAGGTAGAGTAACACAGGTCATGTCAACTTACTGCATAAGGGAAAGGAGGGGTTAGCATTTTTTTTCTGGTGAGAATTAGGAAACTATGTAGCTCAGAGGCTATAAAGAGACCTCAAGTTTCTCAGGTCAGAGACCTCAGTGAGTCCCACACAGGACTCAGGTGAAGTTCCACCAAGAATCAGTGGGATGTTACATGGCTGTTGCGTTCAGTTGGGCTAAATCCAGTTACAATGGTTGGGTTATGATGCTTATGTTGCTTTGGGAAAAAAAGGAAGGGAGGCAGAGAAGGAAGGGAGAGAAGTGAGGGAGAGAAAAAAACCCAAAATAAATAAGGTAAAGAAGAAAGAAAGAAAAGAAACAAGTGAAGTGGAAGAGGCACATTCATCCTAGGCAGGCCTATGCCTGCCTTCCTTTCTTCCTGTGTCAGTAGCAGATGATCATGAGCCAGCTGAAAGAAAGGAAACAAGGAGGAAAGAAGAAAGAGGGAGAGACCGTACCTCCAGGGGTTGGTATGGGGTTGGTGCTGTTATGTGTACTACCCTCAGTACCACTGATACGCCAAGTGCTTTATTCCATGCTAAGAAAAAGCAGCAGTATTAAAAGCTGCCCATGCCACACCAGAATTAAATCCTCCCTGTGTTGGAGTGACCTGTTTTGTGATCTATTGCTGTGACCTTGCTGCTGATTTATGGCTTCTTGACTGAGACAGTGCAAGGAGTCATAAAAAGTTTTTTCTTTTAATTCCGTACTGCTGCCATCAATAGCTCCTCCTTGGATGTGTTGCACAAGCCTGTAAAATAAAAGAACTCCCAGGCCTCTTGACCCTTATATTATTTTCTCTTCTGCTATCTTTTTGTGCCATGTAGGAACCATAAAAGAATAAAACCTCAGCAAACTCTCCTACCAGTTCATGATGCACTCTAAGTACAGTTTTACAGCAGGTTTAATGTTAATGAGTACGAATTACTCTTGGAAATCATCATAAAAGGCATAAAAAGGCTGATGCTGTACATTTAATATCCTCTGGAGGCCATCTCAAAGATGGAAGTGCAGTTTTAAGAGAGGCATACACAAATTCCTTCTGTGAGAGGATGATTGTTTCTGGGTACAAGCTGCTTTTGTGGTTTGGGCATGCATCACATTTACAGGAGTGCCAAGCTATTGCTCATCTTTGAGAGGATGGAATTTGCACCCTTCTGTAGCAAAATAAAATCACTTGATTGAGAAGGTGTCCTCAAGACTGTTACTGTAAAATCATTCTTGAGTACTGAATACTGTCATTAAGAACAAGGAGCTAATCAGCCTTTCTTCTTCCAGTGCTCAAGTTGTGCAGAGAAAGACTTCTTTCAGAAAACAGAGTGGCATAAAGTGAATGAGTAAGGCTTCAGAAATGGTCGATAATTCTGTGAAATAATAATTAAAATATAATAATAACAAAACTAATAATGTCTCAGCGAGCATAATTTCTAGGTGGTAATTCATACCACAGTGAAGTTGATGAGACTTTTCAGGGTTGTAAGAACCTGCTGAGCTCTTAATGTTTATGGGATAATCCTGTAAACATATTATGAATTCCATAAATACAGTATCTCCCTGCCAAGACATTATAGAAATTTTTAAGGAATATTTTGTTAATTAATTATGAAACACAGATATCATAGGAGGCAGAAAAGTATTTAAACAATAGATAACACTGTTATTTCTGTCGCTACGCTCCTTGGTCTCCATGGTAGATAGCAGTCACATTGAAGTCTGTATCTGACAACTTTGTGCCTACTGGTTTCCTTCAGGGAAAAAAGTCAAAATTTGCTATTCATCCATACATTAGCCCAGTAGTTAAGGATGTTAATGTGTTTAATATTTATTTATCATTACAATTCTCCGGCAAATGACAATTTTAACCCTATCTTACAGATAGCAGGTGAAGGCAAAAAGCAGCTGAATATTAATAACTAGGCAGGTATCATGCAGTGTAGTACATGTACTGACAAACTATTTTACTTCCCCTTGGTGTGCAAGTGTTTGTGGCACCACAATTTGCTCACCTTAAATCTATCAGGTGTTATCTTGATTGACTCAAATATCATCAGCACTTACAAGCTTCAAATTGGTTTGTTGGGAATCAGCAGAGAATCCAGCCTTCCATCAGTCAGACTCATCTCCTTTTTTGTGTGTATTTCTCCAGATAAGCTTAGCCTCAGGTAAAGCACATAAGGCAGGAGACCCAGGGAGCTCCTACCAACTTGTTTATACTTATTCCACAATAACAGGATGCACACAGTGGATTGGAGGGGGCCTGGACAAGTTCACAGAAGAAAAATCTTTTGAGAATCATTTAAAACATCAAACCCACACCTGACTCAGGAAGGCTCAGAGCTGGAAATACGTTAGAGACTGAAAGAATATTAGAGGGCAACTCTATATCTTTTCTCGTCTATATTCTTCCCCCAGCCTTACTATTTCCTAGGCAGCTAGGTTTGGGCACTGCTGAAGATGGGCTGCATAGGTAATTGTTCTCATGAAACACAGCAGAGTAGTCTAATAGGTTTATGTGTTTCTGAGAAACAACTTATGGTTCACCAGGCTCCTCAGTCAGCTTTGTGTCTCACAAGAAAACCAAGGTAAGGGAATTTCTTGTTCGTGGCTATAAAAAGTTTCTGTGATCAGAAGAGTGTAACTTTTTCTATACAGTCATGGCTAGGCAACTGGTAAATCTTGCTAGCTTGCAGCTGTCCTAGACCATAAGAAGATGTCATATGACATGAAGAGCCTGAAGGGGCTGTGGTCATTCTGGGAAGATGAGGAGAGATTTTGCTTATCTCATGTAGCCCTGAAGGTTGCCTGGTGTCAGAAGAGATTTCAGAAGCAATAATTCTTTTAAAACAAGGATGAATAAGGATTAGTTACTGAAACTTTTTTCTGTTCTGCTTTAGAAAGATACAAATGAGGAAATGAAATGATGGCCCCTCATTAAGATTTTAAAATATCTTCCCTTGTTAATATGTCCAGCATAGGGTGTGAAAATTAGCACCCTTTCTTATGTCAGCAAGTGCTGTGTGGGATACTAAAAGACATCCAGCCCTCTGTCTCCCCACCTCTCTCCTAATTAGTGGTGGAAAACCCTGTCCTATCCTACCCTCACACACTGCACTGTTCTTCACACTCAGAGCAGGGCTGCCATTTCAGACAACGTGCTAATATCTTTGTCAAGTTTCTCTCTATTTCTCTGTCTTTGATCATTTTATTGATACAAAAGTGAGGTTTTTCAGAGAAGCTGATGAGCCACTTTGAGAAACATGTTATTTACAGAGAGTTCTGCTGGGATTTTCTCTGATATTGCCTGTTTCTCTTTTCTTCACAATTAATTTTATTTGTTAATTATCAAGCCCTGGACATGCAAAGAGAATGCATGCTGCAGTTAGAAAAGAATAAAACTTCATATATTTTCCCCAAATTGTTTTCCTCCTGTGTAGACCTGGAAGTATTCCTTGGGGACTTTTTTGAACAAATGCGATATGAAAATGCTGAAAATTGTAGCCCAGGTCCTTCTTGAAACACCTGTCACTGTGATCTGGCTTTATTTTAATTTCTGAAATTTCAGGTCAGCCTGAACTATACTTGAATCATTCCTATATCAGCACTCTTAAAAAAGCTAATTTCTCTTGCTCTGAAGTTTTCTCATCACAGTTGTAATTCCATGGGACTCTGTGAACCTGTTTCCTCACTGACTCAAAGAATTAAATTTGTAGGCTCTGTATGTTGACATGTGATGTCTTTCTCTCATTTGTTTCAAAGGAAGAACTCAGACTGAGAGGGAACATGAGTTGGGTTTCTATTTGGGTTCCTTGTATTGCCCTGAATCTCAGAAAAAAAGGTGAACGGAAAGGGCTGAGTCTACGCTGGCGTGGCTGCAGCTTGGGAAAGTGTATCTGAGCTATTTTCAAACTGCTAATACTACCTGAGCCACAGCAACAAGATTCAGCATGAGCTGTCACACTTAACAGGGAATTGATACTGCAACCATTAGCTTGGGATGAACTTTAAGATACCAAAATCTCCTTTCCTTGGTATATCTGGCTAGCCTAATGCAATTATCTGCACAACACTCCTGTGAGGTGGGCAGGTGCTGTCAGCCTTGGCAATGTATCATCTACTGGGACAACCTTCCTGTGGAAAAACTGTACTTAATTCTGTGTGCTAGGGGCCTGAGCAGACAGCACAACATGGGTGGTAAGGGAGAACCAGCTGGAGTAATTGCAGGATGAGTGGTGTCCTTTGCCTCCAAAACACATTGTAATTTCCCATGAGTCACATGGAAGATATTAACAGTCACTTAAGCCACTCCAAAAATAACATTTGTTTCTTCTGTTTAAACTAGTAACATCTAATTATAAAGGAGAAATGTAAATAACTTTGAAATATCTCCAGCTCTGATAAGCTCCTTTAATGTCAAGAATTAGCTGTCAGCTTTGTCAAATAATTTATCAAAGAGCCACTTCTTTCCAAATAGGAAAGTGGTAACCAATAAATCTTTGAATTAAGCATTACCAGGCACAGGCACATTGTATTTGGAAAGGATGCCCTTAAACAGAACACCCAACTGCATGGTCAGCAAAACCCAGTTCTACACTCTCCAAGAGGTTTGCTTGGTGCATTTCTGTACCAAAGCAAATTTTCCTGTAAATTTCCTGGTCCAGCCTCATACCACATTGTCCATACAATTCTTCCCTCTGCCCTGAGGAACTCTCTCATGTTGTATACTGCTGGATGTCTCTGACTTGCAGAGATACATTTGCACTGACAGGCAATACATAGGCACCAGAACTTCTCAAAACTGTGTGATTTCAAAACCAGAAGACCTCTATCTACGTCTCCTATGCCCTACTGCACAGCATATGAGGCGGTAATGCAGCAGGGAAATGTGTTATGCCACGTGGCTGTGATGGCCTGGGTTTCCTTGGGCAGATGTGCACCACACCACCGCCTGGTGTAGATACACACTGTGTTTTATAGGTGTTCACACTGCGTTTTACAGGTACCGACTGCTGTGATATTGAGGTTACAAGACACACTCATCCCCAGATTTGAGGTTTGTCGTGAATAAAAAGCCGTTCTTAGCTGGTTGCTTTTTAAGGCTATTCTTGTTTTCATAGGAACAATTCAGACAACAGCGTTGCTTTGAGGAAGACTGATCCCAGACACAGGAAATAACATGCAGGGATCGCTGGCTCTCTAGATCCGGTGTCTCATTTGGGAAAAGGGGGAAGAAGAGTTTTTCTGAAGAGTTCATTTTTTTCTAAAAATTGCCAGAGCTTTATACAGGACTAGCAGCCCAGGTCATATCCTGCCTCAGTACATTCCTTGCTAAGAGCTGTCCCCATTCCCAGGAGCTCTATCTCGCCCTCTCCCAATACTAACGTCCGTCTTCTTTTGTTCATTCAGAAAGCGATGTTACATGGTTCACTAGGCTGTTACGTCTTCTTACACTTGCAGACACTGAAACATTCTCAAGAGAGATTTAAACACGGATCGTGACTATAGAATTCAGTAATTTATGAAAGGGAGAATTGAACCGTCAATGGAGTCAGTGGGAGATTGGCATTAACTACTGGGGAATCCAGCCCAAGACTTTTTTATATTTACTTTTATTTATAATGCTCTTTACAAATATTTTAATATAATTGATTTTTATACATATAGTCCATGGGAAAATAAAACTTTTCAAATGATACAATTAGCTGCTTTTTTAAAGGAAAGACTTAGTAGTAGTGCACAAGCTTACAGTGATTTATGTTTTAGTTTCTTCTTAATTTTTACTTCCATATGAGATTTTATTCTACAAAATGGATTAGATTGTAATCTATCTGGATTTCTGTCAAATCTAACCCCTATTTAGATATTTCATGTTCGTTGCTAGCTGTAATGCCACAACCATGGCAATGATTACATTAACAAGACGATGAGGTTCTGTCTGTCCTGTAATGAATGAATGGCAGGAAGGTAGCATAATACCCAGTAAGTAAGAATTAATCTTTTAAATCCAAACATATTGCTGGTAGCAGGGCTTTCTGTTGAATGCTTGGAGGCCCTGTGGAAGGCTGGATTCTTCAGGTTTAGTGTTAGCCCTCTTACAGTCTCTTCTGTATGGCTTTGGGAATATAACATTCTTCAGGGTCAGATTCACGGTATTTTAATTGTTTAAATAAAATTATAGATGTTTTCTTAGGCCATAGAGTTTTCCATCTGTGATTAGGGTTTGTAAAAAAACTGTGATCTCCTGAAAGAAACAAAATGCAGCTGGCTTTAGATAAGAAATTTGCACTGAAGCAATAAGCTTTGCTGTTCACACCCATTAAGGAAAAACCCACACATTTATCAGATTTCTCCCCCCTTTACAACTCTTCTGTAAAAAATCTTGAATTCTTTCTCTTATATACAACTGTTATAGATATTCTACCAGTTACTGACACAATCTACAAGAAACAACAGCGTTCCAGAAACGCTGTGCCTTTTTTTCACTGGTTTAGTCCTTTGCTACTAACGGCATACGGAAATAGGGCCTAGAAGCCATTTGGGGGTGGGGAAGTGGATGCTGGAATCAATATTCTTTATGAAAATGGATTCAGTGCACAGTGTCTATACACAGAATCTATGAAAAAGCACAGCTTTGTGTCCTGCAGTTGAAATTGGACAAAGAAAATGAAACTGAAATTGATAGATTTCTGAGAAGAGTTGTCATGGGCAAGTTTTCAGTCTGCTCTGCATTAACACAACCACACTGGAAAGGCTACTTTGGCTGCACTGTGGCTTTAAAACACATCTGCTCTTCTTGGTTTCACTTTTAGTGGTCAAATACTCACACCAGTGAAATCACCACCAGGACCAGCAAAAATTGTCTGTGTCAGTAAGATATTGATAGTGGGACTTGCAGATCTCACGACAGAGTTCAGTTTGGCACAGTCAGTGGCCAGATTCTCAGAAGCTTTTGGGGCATCAGGTGCCTAGTTGTTGAGTGTCTGAAAGGGAGCAAAGAGTTTGCAAAAATCTGACTCCATTTGGGCAGAAAGACTGAGCTGGAGAATAGCCCGTTCAGGCATATCAAAACTTTCCCCATTGCAGTCAGGACTGGGCATGTTCAGCAGGTGATCGGTGTGTTCTGGCACTAAGGCTGTCGAATCAACACCTCTCATGAGCTCTAAAGTGACACGCACATAGGTAAAATACCATAGGTAGATATACACACACCTACAGAAACATTTCTTGTCCCTGACATGTTTTTTCAACACTCTTTCAAGCTTAAGAAAATCTGCCATTCACTTCTTGCAGTCCAAACAATGACACCTCACAGCCTTCTGCTAAGCTCTACAACTCACAGCACTAAGTAATATTTTTATCAGCAATATTTGACAGTTGTAAGCTCATGGAGCTTAGCTCTTCTAAATCGCCTCTTAACTCCAGCTGCCCTCTGCACTTTGCCAGGGCTCTTGTAAGTGTGCTGACGCGTGGACAGAAACAATCTGGTCTGTCTTTTCAGAAAGAACCTGCCTAACTCTAGGGAAATACAGAATTTTGCCAAACAACATATATATAAGATATACACACACACATATATATATACACACATATATAAAAGAAAATTATGCCTGGTTTGAAAGCAATTGATGGTTTTCCTATGTCCTGATCTCTGTCATAGCTCCTCATATTTATTTTTTTATTTTTGTTGTTACTTACTATCCTGTCTAATTGGGGCTAGGGCAGGATTGCTGAAATGACAGACAACATAAGCTTGCCTTTCTAAAACACTGGTTTAGGTTGAGCTCTACTTAATCATCACTTTAAAATGTTCACAATTTGCTTTTTTAGAAGCCTACTAAGAATAACAGCATTAGACTGAAGGAACACAGAGTAAGAGTACATTGCCTATGGGACAGACAGAAGTCTGGTTTTGAGAAAGTGAGATAAATGAGGTAACACAAAAGGAAATGCTATGGATTAGCTGTGCTGAACAGTCAGAAAACTAGTGGCTGACAGAGCCCACCAGTTCTTGGCAGGCTGACCATCCAGAGCTAGGGATTCAGACTCAGCCCAGGATATAAAGGACAGGGGTACCTGCCTCCTATTTCCCCTCATGAAAGACCAACCAATAGAAGTTATCAAATTTCTATCACAATCCTGGAAGTAGAGGATTGATGAAGAAAATTGTTTGAGTATCTGATCTAAAGCTAGCACTAGTTACAATAAGCAGAGTCAAAACTAGTACGTCAGGCCTTCAAGGTTTTTTCTACTGATTGATGTTGTTTCAGATATCACCAAATAGTTTAAATACTGATAAATTCCCAGCAAAAAGACAGATTGAATGGGCAGTGTTCCAGACCCTTGTGTGCCCTGATCAGACTCCCCTCAGAACACATACTTGGCTAAATGTATTGTTTGACTTCTCTTTGAGACTGCACAAGCATTTGCACTTTCATTTCATAGGTCATGTTTGAGATGCCCTCCTGAGGAAGTGTGATATTAGCTTTACAGCTTTTACATGAAAAATGTCTCAAATAGAAAAAATACAGCCAGGACAGTAGCAATAACACTCTTTACGTGGGCCCATGAATATGAACTTCATAATCTAGCATGTGCCAATTAGGAGTGGTTTATGGTGTAGTCCAACATACGCTGTAACAGACGCTGGAATGAGGCCAGTGCCATATATTAAAACACAATGTCCAAACAGGTATCATGCAGCAAAGCCTCCCAGTTGCTGCTGATCTGAAATTAATATAAAGACACAATTAAGAGATATATAGGCTCTATGATTATATGGTTCTCCTGATGTTTCCAATGAGGACCATTTAGATCTGCCTTGTTTTGTTTTTCTGTTTGTTATTTTTATTCCTGAAGTACAGGACAAACATCTAGTCTCCCAGAAGCCAAAGGCAAAACTGACTGATTTTTTCTGATAACAAACAATCAACAAATGAAAAAAATAGTACATTCAGATGAGTAGATACTCGAAATTAATCTTTCTCTATAGGCATAAGGGAATTTTTAAAGAAAAATCCTAGTATCATTTTTAAAAGAAAAATCCTGTGACCATTTTTGTAGAGTGATTGACAGGAAGATAAGCCATTCATTTAATATTAATCATATCATTGAGATTGGCTAATTTTTTGATTCAGGACATAAGCAGGCATAAAAAACATATCTGGAAGAGAAAAAATCTTGGGATCTCTTCCAGTGAGATTAAACGGAAAACAATTGCAAGATTGTCTGCCAGACAAATGAAGTTCAGATGTTTTTAGACATATATAGATGAAATCTGAAAAGTTACGTGGGCTCAATAGCTAAAATAATAGTGTTTTGAATGTGGAAGTTCAAATACAGAAGGAGTTGTCAGAAATACTTGGATTTGAAATAGAAATTTAATAAGAAATTTGAAACATACATTTTTAAAATCAGAATAATACACTGATAAAGAAAACCTACTAAGGCTGGATTGTTTGTCTCTGAAGTCCTCCTCTAAGGACTGCATATCTTTTAAGACAAGCTTTTGCCAAATTGAGTCTGCTGGTCTCAATAAAGGAGAAAAAGGACAAAATTTGATGGTCGTAGTTTTTTAGACTCACAGACTATATGTTCTCCTGGTTCTTTTTGACTTGTGATCTATGCTATTACCTGTGGTTCAGGACTGAATAAGAGAAGCTTTGAGTTTGCTTTTTTTTTTTTCTCACTTGTAGAAGGAAGTGATTACAAGCTGCAAGGATATTATTAGGGATTTCACTAGTGTCCATAAACTGGTGCTTTATTCACAGATTCTTTATAGGCAGAGCTGCTTAAAAGCAATCTTTTCACTCAGTCCCTTAGCTTCTCTTGTTGTTTGTCTAAATCTATCCTTCTGCAGCAGATATCTGCCACTCTCACTTTATTGGAAGCTAAGCAAACAAGGTGGTACAAGATTCAACAGCACTAGCTATTTCTGGGTAAGTTGTAAAACTGAAAAGCAAGAGAAGCCTCACAAGGAAGTACAACTGTTTTTCTACACAGGCCAGCAGTCCACTGGACTCTATGTCTATGCATTGCTATTCTACACTGCATCACTTCTGGACAAACCATACCATCCACTTTTGCCTTTGGTTGTCCACTTTACAACTGGGAAATATGTCAAGTTCTTTTGGCAAGTACTTTGAATTCTACCAAGTAAAAAACCAAAAAATCTACCAAACAAAGCAAACCAAAAAACATGAAGCAACAAAATAGGCTTCTCCTTAAGAGTTTTCTATGATTCATTATCTGTCCTCCAAGACGTGAAACACCAGACAGGAAATAAATGTTACAGAGTACATTCGGTGTTCAAAGGAAAAATCTTAGAAAACTTGATTTACTGCCTGAAAACAAAAATGAAAGATTTTAATCATTGATCTTAAGAAATACATAATTTCAAATGGAAAAGGCTCTGCATCTATTAGCAATCCCTGCTAGCACTCAAGAGGGAGTATTTAGTTTTGTCTTGCTTAGGCAGCTCTAGACTTATCATGCAACTGCCACATGATAATCTGACACTATGGACTTTGGACATGCAGGGTCATGGTGAAGAACAGAACAAAGCAGCACTGCAGGATGTGAAAGATGAAAACCAGCAAGACACAAAGGCCAACAAGAGAACTATCTCTGACCACTGCTATTTTTCTGCTATTTGTGAATAATGCAGCTTGGGTTGGAGTTATTCCACAGAGCAAATTCCAGACAGTAAACTGACAGAGAAGTGAATGAGGCTGTCTACGTGACAGTCTCTTCTCCCTGTGTAATTGCTAGACAAGTCTATCCAGAAATGGCCCCTGGATTCCATTTAAAAGCCTATCAGCTCAGTAGGAAGGTTCTTGTAAAGCCTTCTGACTTATGGAGAAAAATAGCTGCTAGCTGGCCTGAGGGCAATTTCTTCCTCTGTTTACCCCTCCTTGAGAGGCAGCAGCCCAAATAAATTACTGTCTAGAAAGCCCTGTTCATAAAATGGGGAAGAAAAAAAAAAAAGAAAGAAAGAAAGAAAGAAAGTAAAGAAAAAGAAAAGTTCTTCAGAGCTGAGGCAGAGAGATGGTCAGGCTATTGCATCCTTGGGTGCAAGCAGCCTGTGTGTCAAGGAGTGCATGAATTAGGACCCAATCTGACCCAACTACAATCTCTCTTCTGATTTTTGTGGGGCCAGATCTATACAATTTTCCCCGACAATACTATTCACTTTATTAAATCCTTTTGTCAGAGAGGAGGCATCGCAAGGACTACCTGGAAAGCTGGTGGTGGGATCAGAGAGCCAGTGTGCCTGCTTTGCCTCTGACTTTTACTAAATCCTTGAAGCGAACATAACCTATTAAAATGAAAATCAGTCCCTGTCTGGCCCAAACATACACGATGGACTCAACTAGCATGCACGCTTGCTAGCAAGGCATTCTGCTTTCTTCACAAACAGAGGACTGACTTTTCCTCCTCTCTGCAAAATGAACCTCCACAACAGCTTCAGTCATCACCTACAACACCTCCTCCACAGAAAAGAGTGATTATTTGTGATTCTTCATTGACGCAGGTTATATAGATTCCATCATGAGGTATCAACACCTCTCAATGAAAAAGACTCCCTTTCTATTGATAGCAAAAGATGCTGAAATGTTATTTAGGACAGATCAGGCCCCTGGACAGTTTTCTTCCTTGGGCAACTTAGCAAAATAAGAAAAACTTCTGTTTTGTTCTTCTTTTGAGCTCCTAGCTCTTACAAAGCTTCAGCAGAAGACTTGCTGTAGCCCGGGAAGGTTGCACTGCCTATTATCACAATTGCCATCTCCCTCAGCAGCCTCTCGTGGTGGGACAGGGAGTTACTATCAGGCAGGCTCATGTTGCTGCTACTAATTGACATTGCCACCGAGCTGCTTAAGGACTTTTCTATTTGGAAGAGTTATCAGCTGTCAGATATGGACACAGCAATGCTGAGGGAACAAGCTCCACACCTCCCTGGAGACCCCAGAACCAAAGCGTTGTCTTCATCCCTTGGGGTAATGGCCTATGCCCCTCTTCTCCCACCACACCCCTTCACAAGCTCACACAAAGCTTTTTATTCCTCACCGCTTCATCCCCTCCTTCTGGCCTCTTTGTGGGGGGAACTCCAGCTGGGAGCCCCTCTTCCCCACCTCAAGCATCAAGCCTTCCTCCAATGAGGTTTTCACACCTCCGCTAGCACCCCTCTAGAGAAACAATCAGCCCAAAACCCTAATGAAGCTCCTTCCTCCCTAAATACCACACTCCATGGCATGCGGGGCTGCTGTCATGTTTCTAGGAAGCTGCAGGTTTCCTTAGGAGTGCCTGTAGCCCAGTTAATGCCCTCTTTCTTCCTTTTATTACTACCTGAAATGGCGCACCTGAAGACAAATGATTTTATAGATTTGCACTCTGGTTGATCACTGACAGAAAAACAAGCAGTGAGATGCTCTCTGGGTTGCCACAGTTGGCTGGAAAATAAATGGGTTCGAGTTTCTAGGTCTTTCTAGAAAGACAGGCCTGAGCCTGACATCACTCACACTCAGCATTCAAGCACACACACAAAGCTTGATGGGGAAATGAGGCTTGAAAGACAAAGTCAGTCAGCGAAGATGCAGAGCAAGTCAGTGGCAACTGGGATCAAATCAGGTAATTTGTAGTAATTTCAGGTGGCTCATGCAGAGTCATGAGAAGAAAAGGCCTCCCTTGAGTCAACGTGCACTTAAGGTGGATTTCCTCTAAGAAGATATTTGGCTTTCGTCTTGGCTTTTGTTTGTTTGGTTTGCTTTCTTCTTTTAATCAGAGCCAAAAAGGGATTTTAAAAAAAGCTTTTAATCACTAAGAATCCCATTTAATCAGGCTACTGTCTGGATTCATTTCTTTAGCAGTGATGAATTAACCTAATCACTGCTTGATTTATCTGGGAGCTTTGATACTATAACATTAAGATTTGCAGTTAGTTGCTTATGTCTCTTGTCTGTTACAAACCTTGCTCACAGAAAAGGGTTGAAAAGAGAGGCCTTAAATGCAAAACCTCTGATCAAGTTTATATGAATGCCCATGTTCAGATTTTGCTATTCTCATTTTCTGAAGGTGCATATTCAAATAATTGCTATGAATTATTCTATGAAGCACATAAAGTGATTCTGATTATGCAAACTTAAGCCAAGTAAAACAAGTCCATTGTTTCCTAACTGCACCAGGTGACTAAAGAGGAAAGGAAGATGAGAATATGAGAATCTGAAGGAATTGTTTTTTTTTCTAGAGTGACACAATTTATGTCATGATCATATTCCCCACATTTCTTTTGCCAGGGAATTCATTCAGATATTGGATTAATATTTTTTTGGCTACCTACTTCGAAATGTACAAGCTAATTAAAATAAACCCACTGTTGAATTTGGAAAGAAAAAAAATGTCATAGGTAAGACACAAACTGGTTAATGTGAATTCAGATGTAAGAATAATATTAGAGCAAGCTTAAACTCATAGCCTAATGGAGTCATGGCCAGAGGATTCTTCTGAAACCATATGGTATCTGCCGTGAGAATGTGAAGAAATATTGTTCCTAGCCACATAGCTGTCTGAAGCATGGCAGATGGAGGGAACAGTGCATGTGCCAGCATGTCTAATTAGCTCAGGGACTCTTAATTCCTTTTTTTGCTTTTAAAATTCCGCCCTTTCAAAGTCTGATACAGTGTCCATGGAAGCAAAGGGGAGTTTTTCTATGGACTCTGGTAGATGCTGGCCTCGAACTCATAACAGAATAATAAAAAAAAAAATTGGCTGCTCACTAGTTGCAGAGTTGTTTACAAGACAGAGGCAAGAGCAAAGGACTGGATCAAAAGCAAGGTGTAGACTGGGCTACTTCAGACCATTAGCTGCTCAGAGCTTTACGGTGGGTCTGTAATGAAGTGAACATTTCCAATTCAGTCCAGGCTGGGGATGCTTTTGGGTGTTCTTCTATTAATATAAACATACACACTGATGGCTGGTTTCCTTTTCTTTGTCTCATCCTCTCAGAAAATATTTATTTTTGTTTCCCAGCTAGAGCTCTGCTCCTTGTCCTGTTCCCATGTTGTTGCCTCTTCTCCGTCCCATGCTCCTGCACACTGACATGTTGCAAGGCATCAGGCTGTGCCAGGGATCCCACTCCCCCAAGAATGGCTAGTTCTCACATGAGCTGCCTGTCTGGGTCCGGTCACTGTGCTTCATCCAGCTCTCCTCGTCCTAGGGAAAACGCAGGCAGAGAGCTGAGGGACAGTCACCCACTTGCCCTGGGTGCTCCAATATCTTCTCAGGAGCAGAATTTCTTTTGCACAAGGGGAGAATTTGCTATGGTGATTCTCAGCACAGCCAAGGGATGCAGGCTCAGCTGAGCTGTGAAAAAAAGAGTTAATTTCCCTTTGTTTTGTGAAGGAGGCAGCAGACTGTGTAGGAAACCTCTGCCCCAGGTCAGACTGCCCTTGTTAATGGTGTCTGATCATGCTGGACTGGGAAAAGATCTGCTGCCTTTATTTATCTGCCAGAAGGAGCCAAGCATGATGGCTGCCAAGATAGCCCTCACACAGCCCAGTGTAACCAGTCACACGTGTTCAGCACTGCCAGTCTGTACCCAGAGCTGGCCTGAGCTAATCCATGGAGAGAGTTAGTGACCAATCAATGACTTGTGCTTTGACAACACATTTCCTCAAACAAACCAGGGGTTACTAAGGAGATGAAGCATTACCATTTCTACCTCTTACATGTGGAGGTAGTACATGACTCAAGGTGAAATGAAGAGTTTGGGGCAAGACTCGTATTTCAGTCCTAAACATTGTCATTCAGCATCGTGGGGCATCTTACTCAACTTGGAGAGGCATTTAAAATCAGACCCTGTGGCTGTGAGTCAGCCAGGTCTGGAGATGAGTGGTTTAGATAACTGCTCCTTTTCACTTGCTCTGAACTTGGGCATATCTAGGTGTCAGAAAAAAAAAAGAAGTAACATTTCCAGAAAAGCAGCCTAAGATCTGAGGTCTGTTCAGGTGCTCAAACCTTGATTAGCTACACAAAGTAAGGCCAGAGCGGATATGGTCTGAATATGCCTTTAAATCAGGGAGAAAGAAAGATGGAATTCAAGCTCTGAAAATGTAGCTTTTATAAACAAAGAAATATAACCCCCATGTAGCACAGTTAAAACCATATAAAGAGGAGAGGACTCACTCACACAGATGTACGTTGCTGCTCATTCCTGTGATGGGCACACAACTAAGTTTGTAAAGATTTAACACAATTCCTACACAAGACTATGGTCAGGAACTTTATTGTCTGAGTAGCTACATCGTTGCTTTCCTGTTTTTCAAGAAAAAATAATTTTGCTTTTAGGGACTTTATTTCCATACTGTCCTAAGAGCACACAGACATATTCACACATTATCTCAGCTGGCAGCTGTGTTGAGGGCTATCTGGTTCTTCCCTTGACCCATTGGCTCCAGCTCAATAGTTTCCCTTTCAGAATTGTTACCTAATGGGAAGTTAGACCCTTAAACCCTTTCAGCATTCAACAAGATTTCAATTCAAGTCTAGGATTTTGGCTTAAGTTTAGGTTTTACTTGAGGACTCTGCCTTGGAAAAATGGGTAGCAATCTTCCTACGCTCTGAACATATTTGGATCTAGAGGCCAGCGTAGGACAGCATGTAAAGGTTTGAGCACATGTTCAAGGTGAGGGTGTAATTCCTCTTGTGTTCTTGGAAGATTCAGCTTTTTAAATTCTTTATAGCAACTCTTACAGGTGCTTTCTAAATCAGCTCCAAAACCTCCCCCCCCCCCCCCCCCCCAAAAAAAACACAGGCCTACTACTACATGGGCTGATACAGGCTAATTTTATGTTTAGATTTGGCCCATGAATAACCATAGTCAAAACTAAAAGATACTTACCTTCCCTCTTTATATAACTAAATATATCCAATTAAAACAAACAACCTCCCCAGCTCAAACAACCTTAAAACTCGAAGAGATAGAATTTAGCTCTTTTTGCCTGACTTCATGTTCAGAATTGTCTAGTTCGATTTTTTAAAGATTTTTTAATGAAAAAATATTTCCCAATAGTGATTTATTTTTTAAGTCCTTTTTAAATTGACTTGCTGATTGTGCTTGACATTTTCTACTCTGCAGTTTTAACCACATTCATAATCCACTCAGCATATGGTAAAATCCAAGAAAATTCACAGTCAGAGAACCATTAGAGTAAGCGAAATGAGACACATTTCCTATTTAGCCTTATATATTGCCTGCAGGAATTAGTTTTGCTTCTAGGGAAAGAAACTCTACTTAGCATGTAGATCTTCAATTATTAAATGTAATGACTCAGAAGAAAAAGTTGTTCTTTCTGTCCCCTGGAGATAAGTAGCTTATAAACAATGGTAAATACCCCAAAGCCTGAATTCTATATAGCAGCATTATATCTACAGCTTTGCAAGTCAACACAGAATTCCTGCTTGTTTAGCAAACCCCACATTTTGTGTATTGAAACGTGAAGTGACTGACAAACACACTCAGGAAAAAAGGAATAAGTATATTGAAAGACAGACTCATGTCACTGAAGGACTGAAGACATACATTCTTCCTCTGGTTGCCATTTTGAAGGTAGGTCAGTCATCACCAACAGACATAATCAAAAGGTTATTTTTTAAGTGTTTGTCTCAGGTGCGATATAGGATTCAGAGGGATTTTGTCAGTCGTGGATTGGAGTCCCCTGCATTCATTGTAGCTATATATTAGATTAGAAGGAGGTGCATGCAGGTCCACAGAAAGTCCACTCTAGAGAGCACTCCATGCTACTAGTCACCAAGCCACAACACTGTGGTCCTTCTAATAGCCCTTCTGAAAAACAGAGACATTACTGAACTGTAGAGCAGATGGGCCAGATCAGTTTCCTATTCAAACTGAAAAGTACCTGTACTTTTGAGGACGGATTCATCAGCATCAAAATTTACGGTTCATTTTCCCTGAAATAAGTAGACAGCAGAAAACATTCTGAAAAAAAACTCCATAGCATAATACACTGCCCTGCCCAGAAAAAAAATGATTTCTACAAAAAAAAAAAAAAAAGAGCTTTTTCATTGTATTATTGACTGCACACTGTGCATTATCAAAAATTGAATTGTGCATACTTAATAAATTCCTTTAGCTAATTTGCTTCATCTTGAACTTTGAGAGGGTATTTAGAATTTATTACACATAGATCACCCTTGCATTTCAGATAATACACTACAAGGTCTCTGAGTAACATGATGAAGCTGATAACACAATTAAGTTGATGAAGAGACCTATTTTATATCAAAAGGAAGAAACACAATATTTTACTGCCAGAGAGTTTCTTGAGAACCAGCAAAACAAAGGAAATAAATTATCCATTGGTTGGGAAGCGTTCAGGTCTTAACAATACTCCTTAAGCATCAGCTCCAGGGATATTATTCACTCAATTCCTTTGGCAGCAAAACAGTGCTATCCCATTCATAGAAAAAATGAACTATGGAAGTGATCAGTGCAATGCAGCCCTGAAGTGATCAATGCAATGCAGCCATATCAAGCTTAAGGCCAGAGACTTAGGTGATATTAGCCCAAGCATGCCAGTATAGTAACCTGGATTCAGCTATCCAAACACATTTCTCCAGATAGCTGTACGTGGAGATAAGTCACCATCTGCCATAAAAATGTAGTGGTAGCATATTGACTAGACAGCTCCCACTGTCAGCTTAGAGAAAGACCATGTCCAGACACAGGTGACAGCCAGGGGCTGGGAGATCTGCACAGACACAGGAATTACAGGTCTCCAACACAGAGAGGACACTCTGTTTCACACTAAGCATAAAAGACTCACTGCGAGGTAAATGAATATCTTTTGGCACATACACAGAGATGGACATATTCACCACATGGTGCTGCTAGTGGAGAAGCGTATTTCATGATCTACACTTAAAGAAAAATTGCAGACTGAACAGTTACTTCAGATATGATTTGAATAAAAATTACTATGCAGGACTGTTGAGTCTGGATCTGACCAAGCTAGGGAAAAAAGCATATGGTGACAGATGTTTAACATGACCCAACACTCAATCATACTCTGACGGAATATTGTTAGGTGTCTACGTCTGTTGTCCTAAAAAAAATTAAAACCCACCAAAAAAGGCCTGGTTACCACCATGGAGATCTGAACTGAAAAACTCTGCTCAGAATACAAGTGATGTATCAGATAATAATAGTAAGGGGGGAAATTGGGATATTATATAGCTTTGAAATATATTAAGGATACAACAAAAGAAAACCTCAGTCTTGAAATCTTCAAATTCTTCACATTCTGGAGGGAAAGACGTTTTCTTAATGGTGTGCAGTGTGGTGCCACAGAAATTGTCTTGCAGTGCAGGAAATACTCTTCAAGGAAAATGGATTTGAAAGATCAAGGAACAAAGAGGAAGAAAACCAACCACAAAAACAAGAACAAACCCCGAATAGAGCCTTAATTATACATTTTGAATAAGACAGCTCTCTGGCTGTTTTCTTTTAATGTAATTTTAAAGCAGAGTCCTTCAAGCACTGTGGAGAGAATGCAGACGATAAATCAGACTGCTCCTTAACTGCTGTAATTCTAAGATATTTTGCATTTTCTGCACAGATCACGTTTTAGGTCCTTTTTATGTGTGCATTGGTGATTAACATCTGCAGGGGAAAGGGAAGTGGTTAAATGAATAATCCCAATTAAATATGACAAAAGCATTTACTGGTCCAAGAGTACATCTTTTCTCTCCCTTTCCCCGGGCAGTACATAGTCGATCTCTGCAGGAGGGAACTGTCCAGAAAATCATCTGGGTAGCAGCATTTCTCTGATCCACTTTTAGATTATCAGAAAGACTGGTGCAGCTGTACACCAGGGCTTGCCTGCAGTCTTTACACTCGGGCTGCAAGGTGTGTATTGGAGTTCTGACAGCTCTCCTGCAGCCCATGGCTTCCTAAATTTAAAATAGTTCATACATCAGTCTCCTGCAATAAGTATATGTATGTATATACACACACAGCACCATAACGGCTATCCTTCTGTGAAACATCTCATTGCCTAGGACAAAGCATATGAGATTTTGAAGGAAAGTGTTCTTATGACACTGTATCTGAACAGAGTGTCTGGCCATTGTTTGGAAATGTAGCATACCTTTCCTCTTCAAAAAGCATTGCCTTGACCCCGGTATTCTTTTTTTTCCTAAAAGACACCCATGAGAAAGAAAAGAAGAAACAAATTAATCAAAATGAAAAGTCCTATCCATGCAACGATCAGCACCAAAAGAAGACTCAGAGTTTCCACAAAATCCCTAGTTTCACTATTGGTCTCACAGTGAAGATTTTCTGTGAGAAATATGGACTAAATCTCAGGACAGAGGAGAACAGTGAGTTATAGCGAAGATTAAAGACTTCTGGTACGTAAAATAACTGACAATTAAGCAAAGTGCCTAAGTCCTTTAAATCCACTTAAACACCAGCATTCAAGAAATCCTACAGCAGCTGGTGGAACCACTTGTGTGTCTTCAGCTGAGTACACATATAACCTAAAGAGTTATCAAACAAAAATGCATTTCAACGTCGTATTTCCCAGTTCAGATCAAAAGCTGAAGTTGATTATACCTTCTTAAACCTTTTCTAGATATGTTCAGTCCAATGTGGTTTATATCCTAATCATGCTAGAAATCTTAAAATTCCTGTTAGGATTTCTAGGATCCAGTGGTTCCACTAGCAAAACACATTATTCAGTTCTGTGGTGTTTCTGGATAGAACTTATGACCCATGGAAGCATAAAAAAGTTTAAAGTAGAAACATTTTGGAGGCTAGTATCCTTTTCATCCATTAGAACAAGAGGAAATGGCCATGAGTTGCTCTAGGGGAGGTTTAGATTGGATACTAAGAAAAATTTGTTAACCAAAAGGCTTGTCAAGCACTGGGACAGGCTGCCCTGGAAAGTTGTTGAGTTACCATCCCTGGAGGTATTTAAAAGATATGTAGATATGGCGCTTAGGGACATGGTTTAGCGGTGGACTTGACAGTGTTAGGTTAAATCTTGGTCTCAATCTTAAAGATCTTTTCCAACCTAAGTGATTCTAGGATTCTTTTTTTCCCCCACTTGCAAAAATAAAGTTCAACCACATTTTATTGAACTTGATAACAGTAACTAATGTAAGAGAATAACTTTTCCACTGAAAGAGTAATTGGCAGAAGTTCTGAAAAACATGTTACCTGGGGAGGGTTATGCTAAATGGTCACCACAGTCCTTGTGGCCTTACAGTATATGTACTTAATTAAATAAAATGGAACAAAGATAAATACTCCAGGATTAAGTAAATATAGGTCTAATAAAAACTCGTCTATTTAGTGGGAGAGAGTCAAGACAGGTTCTGAAACGTGGTTTGCAACTGTTAACAACAAAAAAGCAAAAGCTTCTACAAGATCATTTTAAGATCCTCAACCAGGTCTACAGAGGAGCACTTCGAAGTGGTACCTAAACTACCCATATTCCAGGGATCTACCGAAGCAAAGTAGTTAGATGAAAGGGAAGATCAGAAGGAAGCTTAACGAACATAATTCTGGTCCCCAAGTGCTCAATAGACTGTAACAAAGAGGAAAGGAGTTGTTTCTTCTCAAATCCACAGTGAAACTGCCAGTCTAGGAGTCTCAGAATAAACTGATGAGCATAAGCAGCAGTACCACAGACACAGCTGATCCCGTCTGACAAGAGGACTTGCACTAGATAAGCTCTTCAGAACTATTCTAGTCCTACTTTTCTGATTTTGTCTGCTAGAGAAGATCAGGATCTAAGTTAGCTCATCAGAATGAAATTCAAAGAATGCTTTGGTGTTCAGCACAACCCTCCTGGGAATGAAAAGCAAATGGACTCTTGACATTTGCAGCTTGCTACGTAGATCTCCTTCTGCCTAATTACAATAAAAAGATATTCATATGAATTGAATTTCTTTCTAGTTTAAAACTGTGTTGGGTTCATATTTGGGGAATTTTGGATTAGATCTTAATATTTGAGATGGAAAATAAATTCTTGTGATTGCATTTGGTTTTTACCATCTGTTCTTCAATGACATTGTTGCCATGTTCCTCTGATGTACTTCACCTCCGCAAGCTCATTCAAGGGCACTAGGGCAGGCTTCTATCTAAGCATAGAAGTGACGTTTATGGCTACACACAGATTAAAGCTAAATGTCAAAGTACAGAAGGAGGCATGCTAAAGGGTAAGTATTAAAAAGTAATAACACAGGAAAAATTGCTTGGAGCAGGTGAACAGTTTCATTGAAATTCCCTTTGTGCTGAAATGTAGACTTTTGCCCTTTGGTCCAGGAAAAAGAATCACAAAAATACTTGAGAGGAAAAAAAATGCAGATTTCTCAGTTTTATCATAACCAACACATTCTTGTCTCTCAAAAAAAGTTAGTTGAATGTTCTTCCTGCTCAGAGCTACTAGTGAATATAACAAGCAAGAAATTATTTCCATGTGTTTCCCAGAAACTATAAATATGAAAAAAAGGGTTTTTTTTCCCCAGACTATAAAGTTTAAGTAATATTTTGTGGGACAGTCTGAATTTGGGTACAAAGGAAATATGTACCTAATGAGGATTCATTTACTTTGCAGTATAGAAGAGAGAAGCTAAGAAACACAGAAAGAGTGATGTTTCCATGTCACCTTCATTCTACTACGAGAACATCCTCCATAGAGCTTTAAGTACAAAAGCAGTGCTTCAAATCAAGAGATTTTGTGTATCTCTGCAATAGAAATGCGTTCTCGCTGCTGCATCTGTAGACCTTTGGAGCCAAAGAAGGACACTTCCCTTCTGACTTTTGGTGTTCAATGGAAAATGTTCAAATAGAATGAAGTCTCCTGAGATCTTGGAAAGACCCTGAGTTATCAGCACATGATAGGATGTACTTACTGTGGTCACGCTATGAAAAACATGAACAATGGGATTAACTTTATTTACCCCAAGGCAAAGGAAAGAAGGTCATTCCAAAGTTACCTTCAGCAGTTACAACTATACAGATAAACAGCTTCTGTAAAATTTAAAGAAACTAGTTCTGAAAAGGATTCGTTGATTCAAGAAACCTCATCTTTAATTACTGGAGGGGTAATGGATTTAGCATGTCATTAGATCCATCCTGCACTACAAATCTCTCAGATGAGCTGGTCAAGACAAAAATTAAGTTCAAGACATCGGAGTCAAGGGTAAATAGTCTGATTAATAGTGTTCAGCAGAAATGTAACTGCATGATTTATAGTTTTCCTTGCCACAAACTCTAGCAGCAGTAGAAGTTGCAGCTATTTCCTGGTAAAGAGACCTTGTTTCAACCTGGTGGTCCTCAGAATACTTAAAGTGACTTATAAAGGCACAGCATTAAACATCACAGCCAGATTTAGTAACAATAGAAGTTATTTTGTGGAAAGCTCTGTATTGCTGCAGTCAGATAGAAATGGAGATTTCTAGGAAGCATTATATTTTATCTCAAGTTAATAGGTATTTAAATGATCATTTGGTGGTACTCACCTATTTCCATCCTCACTTCAGACCCAGACAAGCAGGGTGGGCAAGACAAATTGTTACAACCTACTTTCTAAATTCAAGATTTGAGCTGAATTGTGTCCCAAGCTTTGCTCTCTCCCTGACCTAATTAATATTCCTTACTCATCTTTCAGGTGACTTCTTATCATTGGATGTTTTCACTGAGATGCTTGGAGTCATAATAATGTTTCCTATAATAAATGACAAACTATAAAAGCAATACATTTTTTGTAAAACTCCATCCATGTTTCCTTTTTGTACTTGGTATATTTTCTTTTGAAATGCTGTGTAGTACTAGGGGTTATGACAGTGAAATGCTTCCAGGTAATAAGCTGTGGACAGTTTTTTCTATGAATGCTTGTTCTCCTCCCCCACCCCTACAAGTCTACATTAGGATGAAATTGAGACAATTAGAAATGGTTTTTGACAAAGCAGAGTAGGCCAGCAGAAGAATAATGTGTAGGCTGGATATTGGAACTATCACCTGAGGGAAAGCTTTCTTGAGTTCATTATTTGCTATAATTCACAAACAGAACATTTAAATGAGAAAAGACAGACAAAACTTAATGTTGATAACTTAGCTGTAAGGATAATACTTTTCCAGGATGTAGAAAACAAAAGTTCACATTTTTGGTCTGAATCATGGATTTTCAATTCCTTTTCTTAATCAAACTTATCTTGAGGTTATTTGTGTTCTGTGATATGTCTTGTGTTTCAGTGAGAAATTCCATCCAGGGTCAAGTTGGGAAAAAAAAAATTTTCCTATAAGAACTCCAGCACATCAAGACATTCCTAACCAATTCCAGCTCTAGCGGCATCTCTTGACCTTTTGTGTCAATTGACTAGCTCCATTGTGACTCTTTAGCTGTGTGAAAGTTCTTTAGGATTCAACTAGGTCAACCAGCTCGGAATGCCCCATGTGGAGGGAAAACTTAGAACAGTACAAAGACATTCCTGCAAAATTAATCGCTGATCTCTTTGGACACATTCCCACCAAAACCACCAGTTTTAATAATGACTTTTGATGGGAAGGACATTTGTCCATTGATCTCTAGACTTAGCTCATTTCACAAATAGTAATGAATAATACTAATCGATGCTCACCTCAGCACTAGAGCAAGGAATTTGGTCTTTTCACCAAGTAGACAGGTATTCACAGTCAGTGTGGTCACTTTTCACAGTTTGGATAACCTGACTAACAATCCTTGCAGGATATAGCAGACTAAATTTACAGCATAGCTGCTACTTTCACAGGCAAGTTATCTCTTTTTGTGAAGGGGAATTGCATGCACGCAGACCAAGAGTTCTGTAAATTCACATATTAATGTATCTTTTTTTAATGCAGTGTCATAATGATAATAAAAAAAAGTAAGCTTGCCTATTCAAGGGGAACATCAAGTCAGTTGCAAAGCTATTCCCTATTTCCCGAGGTGGGAAGTGGAGTGTTGGGTGAAGAAAAGAAACCCCTCCACTTTGGAACTGTTTAAAAGTTCTGTGGAAACGATTCTTGGGTGTTTTTATTAGCAGTTTGTCAAGCGTTGCTCACAATTTCCCCCTTCCAGCCTGGATTGTTCAACACTAAATCTTTCTTCAAAGTGATTTTGAGAACCAAACTAGCCCTCTGCTGCTCTTATTTTGAGAAACAGAAAACACCACCTCACCCAGCTTCGGTTCCCAAAGTGCTTTGTTACGGACAGTTGTAACTGCCAAAACAACATTGCAAACTTCATGCTCCTGAGAGTGGCAGTTTGAGGAGAGGAATCACCATCATAGAAAGCCCTTCACAGAGCTGACTGAACATATAGGTTCAGCCTGGATGCTTTGCTAAGGATGGAAGAATCCAGGGTCTTTAAAAGCCAAACCACAGCAACTTTTATCACTTCACAGCTGAGACATGAAAACATAAGAATAGCCACAAAATGAGAGACCATGGCTTCTCACAAGATGATATCCTGACCTTCTCATGAATTTCTTCATGTGAGGACTTCAACAACAGATTAAAAATATGAAGAGAAATTCAATTTCTTTCACAAAAGGGATCACTTTTTATGTCTTTATCTGGCCCTCCTACAAAGGCTGGAATGTCTGTTTGAAATAAGAACATTTGATTTGTTTACGTGTTCCCCTGGTGCCACCCCTGGGACTCACTCTCACTTTGCTTTGTGCAGCAACCACAAAGTGCAGGACTAGTTGAACATGTTGTACGCTATCTTGTTCTAGGAACTGGTGATCCTTTCACATTTTACACGTTCCCAATGTTACTACAGGGTTTATCTTCCTTAAAATTTCCAAGCAGATAAGGGACCTTCATGTTGTCTTTTCAAATCAGACCAAGCAAGAAAAGTTAAGCCTAACCAGTAAAGTGACATAATTTCTAAAGAATAACTCATCTTCAACTTCTCAGGTTGTCCATCAGCAAGTCATAGTGTGACCAAAGCACGCAAAGAAGAGCCTAAGTTTTCATGAAGAGGTTTTTGATAGGTGAGCCTGTGCTGCAGAGCTAAGAGGAGATAATTATCCTTGAAGATCTACCAGGGCTGAGAGAGTGATTTAAGCTAGAAACAGTATGCTTGATTCTCTCCCCATGCACCCAAACAGCAGAGGGGCCCATACAGCCTGCAATGGGATTTGTACAATCTTGGACATGGCAGGGATAGCATGTGGATATTCTAAGAGTGAAAGGGAGAACCGGGCTTTTTCAGATAACTGTATCCACTGGTCAAACCCTACATGAAGTCATGAAACAGGAGGAAGAAAGGGAACAGGAAACAAAGTCAGGAGATTGAAACCTATACTCAGCTTGTCAGCTGTCCTGTTCCCTGGCCATGGTCAAATTGCTTCATGTTTACATAGTTAACTTCCCTTTATCTCTTTCTGGTTTTGACCTGTTCTGTTGAAGAGTAAGAGCTGGAAGAGAGATCAATTTGTGTTTAATATGTTTATAGGGTAATTAGCGTGCTATCATCCTTTGATCAGGCATATAACAACAGTAATAAAGGGACCAGTTTTATTCTGTTCTCATCTAAAAAGTGATTTCACTTCATACACCCATTGCTTTGACTTGTTTTGTAATAGTGTCCTAGATGGACAGAAGCATTAAAGGAATCCTTGCCTGTTTATTTCAACTAAACCTTTGTTCCAAAGGCTGATGTCAGAAGCTGAGGTTGAAGCCTAGCACCACTGTTATTCCTAAGCTTATCCGTTCTTCATAAATGGTTTGAAACAAAATTATATATTTATATTCCTGTATTAATTTAAAGGCTGATGTATCAAAATATTTGAATTTCTTTTTTTTATAGATATAGTAATAAAAACCGGTCTAAAAATAACATGTCCTTTGAGATCTGTATTATTAAGACATTTTCATCACTAAGATGTTCTGCTTCTTGCATTGCTAAAGTGATGGGAAAATAAAATGATAAAAAAAAATCTTCAGCAACTTGCCAAGGTTTTAATTACAAGATTATAGGGCTGGAATTCTTCACTTTATTTTCTGCTAGATTTAGCATGTAAGTGGCTATTTATACTTCCTTTCCCAAGCTCAGTTCTGCTGTGTAACATACATAAAACCCACTGTCCTGTGGTTTCTTCTTCTTTCTGAATTTATGCCAATAGTCAGGAACGTATGGAAACCAAGAGAGTGGAACAATTTGTGCCGACTTCAGAAAGAAAGTATGTAAATGGATAACTCTGGACACAAATCCCAACATTAAAGAACAGCAAGATTTCCAAATCTAAGCTTTTGTTAGGAAATACTGAAATGAAGACTGCCTTCAAGACATCGACTGACTCTTGTTTGCACTAAACAGTACACATTATCCAGTACAGTCTCGGAATGCATAATTTTGATTTCAGTCAGTCACAAGCCAATTACTCTCTGCACCTGTTTAAGACTGCACACTACCCACAAAGAAATGCAAATAGTCTTCTTTAGGTTGTAGTGTTAGTATCATTGTCATTCAAAAGACACAGGATTAGATCTTTTCAAGAATATCCAGTGCGCCATTGAAAGTTTTGAGAAAAAAAAATCGTTAAACAACTAAATTCGTAGTCTATGATAGAGCCTCTTCATATCATCTGTCTTTGCTTCCTGAACCCGAGATGATTGTTGCTCAGACTGCTCATGCATAAGAAATTAGTTCCCAGGTATTCTCCACTGATCACTGCACAGCACCTAAACACGATGGCTCAACCACAGCAAGATTAAGTCTACCAGAAGATTTTTGCACTGGTTTGAATTCTCCGCAGCTGGTTGCAGGGAGAAGGGAACTGATTTGGGATTAAGTTCACCCTACAGTATTTGGGCTGAAATTCATCTGTAGCAGAAACACAGTCTGTGTAAAATATAACAGTTCCTAAACGGACTGGAACTCAAAATTTTTTTGGACCAAAAGAAATAGGAAGATAAGTTTGAAAGAAGGCAAATGGTGGTTACATTCACAACCAGTTCAAAAAGGAAAAATAAACGGTTAGTACAGTCTGCTCAGCTGGGTTGTACAGTGGTAGGAAAAATCTGCAGGAAGAGATAGAGATTTTACAGTAAAACCTCTGAGCCAAACCCTGACTTCGGTTTCAGCTGTATAAAAGACCTGCTATTCTGTAATGCCAAAACTGTAGAACAGGACCTTGTTATTCTCACTTCATCCCATATGAACTCATATAACACAAAAGGTCCAGACAGGCTCACTAGAGAACTCTCTAATATTGTTAAGTCAAAAGAAAATGCTGTTTTGGCTTCATTTTCAAAGCAGCCTGTCAATGTGCATTCATATTTCAAAACTGTTGGTGAACACTGTCCTTGTAAGTCCAAGGCATCTGACTTCTTACAGTTATGTGGATTTTCCTGGAAACCATAGGAGACCACCATCAATTCAGGATGGCCTTGGGAAGCCCACAAGTGTTCTGCAAACATTTGGTGGGTGAGTGGCAGTATTCAAGGAGGCTATACTTGGTTACTCAAATTTTTTTTTTTCGAGAAACAGATTATCCAAACAGAAACAAAGGCTACTGAATAAGAAGGAAAACTGCAAAAGGGCACCACGCTGACCCCTCCGTTGGATACCGGGTTAGTGCCCATAACTGATGTGAAGAGAAACTGCTTCATCACAAACTGATATTGGGCTGTAGCATAACCTTAGACCATTTTCTTTAGGGCATTTAAGTCATGTTTGCTGGATGCTTCATAATATTCTAGGTACGAGTCAGGGGAAAAAGCTAATGCAGAAACAGATGTGGGAAACAGCTCTGTTTTTATGTTCTGTTAGCTCAGAAGCCGTGGAATTTTTCACAGCTGCATTAAAAGTCTTTGTCCATCCTTAGGTTTTGTTGAGTCAAGCTTATCTCCTTATTACTGAAATTCAAGAACTTAAAAAAATATTGAAAAACCAAGCATATGTTTTCAGTTATCCTCCTTCTTGAAAAGGAAGTTGATCAGATGACCTCGTGAGGTGAAATAAATAGAAAGTACATTTTGAACATACAGCTCTTCCTGTGAATTCTTTATGGGAAATAGTTTTTTTTCCATACAGAAGTTGCTAACAGAGTAAAGGTCTTCTTTATACGTTATAAAGTATTCATGCAAACATAATAATCTCAGTGTTACCTTTTCAAAATTTTGATCTATTTACAACATGGGAAAAAAGAGTGTGTGAAAGGTTTTGATTAGTCTTAGAATCCTCTTAATTCTCGGAGCATGAAAAACATTAGACCTGTTGTTTTTTGTTGTTCACTCTACATTAAATCCCAGCACTAGTATATTTCTATTATTTTTTATAAGACAAAATCCAATATTAATTTCTAACCATTGTTCTATTATTATGGATACATTACACATTAACACTTCCATGATTCTAATTCAATACTCTGTGATCTGTAAATGTCCTCTGAGCCTGAAACAAATCCCATTGATGACAGTGCAAGACAAGTCTACTTATTTCAGTGGGCTTTGGAACAGCATTCCCTAAAGAAATTTAAGCTTACATGCCACGCTGCGTTAGACCTGCTCTTTTTCTGCATCTTCTCAAATGCAGCAATCGAGCCTGAAAGATCCTGTAAATCATGTAATTGAGAAACCAATGCACATAAAAAGAATTATGGCAAAATCAATTTTTTTTGGTAATATCCTGAGCCAATGCCCAAGATGGACAACATTCAGAGCTCCCTAGGTGATCATTATGGTTCAATAAAGGTTTGGGAAAAATTATTCTACTACAGTCAGTGAACAGGTATTGAGCAGAGCCATTGAAGTCATTTATGTTTCAACTGCAATAGAAAGTCACTAAGGAGAATGAAATTGCTACCTAAACTCATGATCAGAATTCAGAATTACAGGCTGTTTCACTTCAATACCACCAGTATATGTCTGGAGACAATCCACTGACTTCAAGAGAGTCACCCAAAATGACAGTGGCTTCTTGAAAGATTATTTGAAGCAGTAAGTGCTATTTAACTGTTCAGGTTTTGGACCAGTTTGTTTTATCAGTGGAATTGCTATGCACTCAGCCCAGTAAATCTAACCCTTCAGTTGAAGCTACACACTTTTTGATGACTGCTTTTCACGTTATTACTATGGATCGAGCCTTTCCTTAGTTCATAGTCAAGGATTTTTTTTTGACTTGAAGCCTGGTGTTTGATTTCACTACTAGTTGACAAGCGTGAGATAAAAAGAAAAGGTTTCTGTATGTCTGCTTTGTTATGGATGTGCATGTCCCAGTGAATGGATTACAAGTGAGTAAAATTTTCCACTGTCTCTTTATGTAATTGTAAAATTCTCCTGCTGTTTTTCTGTCCTTACAGCACAAAAAATAATTGCACTACTAATTGTCACCATTCGGAAACCTAACCCAATGGTGGCATCGTTCTCTGCACTACTGTCGCTGAAATATTGCGAGATTTATCAAAGTCTGACAAAAACTGCAGCTCCCTGTGTCCTGGGGGACCAGCATTACCAACCTAGTAGTGATGGGAAGCACTTGTCTGAAACAGTGGTGAGCTGATCCAGAGCCCCAGACAATGCTCTCCTCTTCCAGCAGATTCTGTTCATTCATCAAAAAATAAAATTAAAGGCCAAAAAGTGCCTTCAATAACATTTTAGTTGGCCTGTGGCAAATGTTGCACAATCTCATCTTCAGAGTGACAAGACTTATTACGATAGTACCATTGATAGGACGAGGAGCAATAGTTTTAAACTAGAAATGGGTAGATTTAAATTGGATATTAGGAAGAAGTTCTTTACCATAAGGGTGGTAAAGCACCGGAATAGTTTGCTCAGAGAGGCCCCATCCCTGGAGATATTCAAGATCAGGCTTGATGGGGCTCTGGGCAACCTAATCTGGCTAAAGATGTCGCTGCTTACTGTAGGGGGGGTTAGACAAGATGACCTTTGGGAGTCCCTTCCAGCCCATTGCATTCTATGATTCTATGTCCCTGTGTGCCTGGGACATAGCACTGCAGGCTATGAAGTCAGCAGGAGCTGAGCACAAAGAGGTAAAACTATTTAATTAACGACTTTCATGACAAGAAGACAAATCTCAGCCCTTTCCAGCCCCATTCTCCAAAATTGAACCAGTTGAAACAGTAGGTATACTTGAAAGGGTACTCCTTCAAACAGCAAGTGCATCACCGCTTAGATTTCATAGATTACAGACGAGGAGTTACTCTGCTCAGAAGTAATAGAGGATTACTGGAATTCAAAACAAGAAAACTTTGGGTGGGCTGCTGTGGTATTTAAGTGCCATATTGTCCAAAATACACGTGAAAAAAACACCACTGAGAAAGTCAAAGCAACCAAAAGTTACACATGTCACTTCAGGCTCCTCTACTGCTGTAGAAAGAAATTGGCTTGCCTTGCTTCCAGCCACTCTGGAAACAGTGTGAGTATTCTCTGTCATAACCCTCTGTGTCTCTGGAAACATCCCTTATTTACTGAATTCTCTGTATCTGATGTTTTAACTGCTTTGTGTGTCTTGCACCAAATGGGTCATGCAATCATAAAAGCACAGTGGCAACTTCTGTTTGCCGTTTCTGTTGTCCATGACTGAAATTTCTCCTAGTAACAGGCTGATCAGAATTAAGGAAGCCACTGTTTTCTATAGAGAAAGAGGAAAGAAAACACTACCACCAGCATAAAAAAAAAAAAAAAAAAAAGAAGGACTTTCAACTTCCACCATGATGCTGGGAATATACCGCCTGTGCACTTCATTGGAAATCCTGATATTCCATCAATACAATAAGATCAGATGCAACAGTGGAGCCCACTATACAGACATATCCTGTGTATAAATAAATAATACAAGTAATACTGTACAGACACAGATCTGGACTAAGTGTTTCCCAAAATCTGGGATTGTTCAAACCTGGCTCAAACATTGGCTGTGACAGCCACAAAGCTCAGATCCAGAACTCACGGCTCTAACCTGTTTAGAGTCCAGGTTTCACCCTGTCACTATTGTAGAAGTGTATTCTGCTGCTCTAGTTTCCCTTTTGTGCTCTCCTGGTTTTTATGGTGTTTATGAAATGTCTCCTGGTCATAAAAAAAGTGTGACTGGTTTTGTTTATCCTGCTTATTGTATGAGAACCACTTGCAGGCTGTCATTTCATTATTAAATTTGGAAACAAAGCAAACGCCAGATCACTACAAGACTGGATGAAATGAAAATAAGCACATTTCTGCCTTACGTGTTTAAGCAAAACTTAGTGTGACTGATGGTAGGTAAAGCTTGTATCATCAAATACCAAAACTAGTAAATGCTTAATCCTTCTTATCAACAAGATCTGCTTTCAAAGTTAAGTCTACCTTGTCTACCTTTCAAAAATTGCTAGGAAATTTATGATTCAACAATGAACTCTTAATTGCTTCCTCTTTACGTTAATCTGTTTTCCTGGAAATACAATTAATTCTCTATGCTGAGCCTTTAAGAATGAAACAAATTGTAGCCCTTGCTCACTTTGGCAATGCAATCACTTTTAATCAGTGTATAATTAGGATTTAAACAGTATCAACCTGTCCCCATTGCAAGAAGGTAACTGTGCTTAAACTTCAATTACTCCTAGATTTAAAAATCAATTGCAAATAAAACATCCTGCTGCTGATTCTAAAAAGATTAGAAAGACCAGAATACATTCACGAAAGAAGCTAGTCATGTCAACACAATTGCAACAAGCAGTTGCCATAATGTAGGTAATTCTGCTGTAATACAATATTAAGGCTTTTATCTAATCAAAGGCTGTGGGCTAAGGCTGTCAGAAAATACAAGATGCTTTAAAAGGCAATTACTAATGTTTTCTATATGGCTTTATCCTGCACAGGATAAATGAGCTATCTTGCTTTAAGAAATGAGTTTTAGTGTGAATAATTGAAAATCTGTTTTTTTCCCCTCACAATCTATCTACAGCAAGATGACAGAAAAGTTGAAAACCAGATATTGTTTGTGATTACTGTAAGGTTTGAAATAACAAGCTCATTTTGCATATGTTTATCACGATGTTTTCTGGAAGCATCAGGGACAGTGGGTCTCCAGAATGCTAAGCACTGCATAAATACACAGAAGGCAGTGGTCTTGTAAGGAGGCATGACAGACAGCTGTGAGACCCTATGGGGAAACCTAGGATCGAACTCAGATCTCTGGGCCTTGATTTTATATGCTTACCTCTGCTAAGTGTACAGGGGAAAGAGCTCACAACTGCACAGTATGTCAGGGGTCCGTGGTACCAAACCTAGGAGTCTGCAGAACGTGGTCATTCACACAGCAAGAACAGAATGCACCTGCATCTGTATCCACCACAGGGTGAGTGGAAGTGAGTGTGGAAACAACCAGAAAAACAACATCTTGAAGCCGGGTTGCAAGAAGACAGCCTGGCTCAACGCCTGTTGTTACTGAGTCATAAGATTAGGGCGCAACAAGAAAAACGGCATGTTTTGTATTAGCTGAGATGAAGCTGCAGGTAGGGGAGGAGCAATAGAGTTATTTGATCACCCACCAGCCTTGTAACAGCAGAGCATAATCATTTTTAGATTACATGCCTGATCAGTCACCACACAGCTTGCTCTGCCTGGGAGCAATGCCAGAATGGATGCTGTATTCGTGAGGATTCCCATGCTCACATATACGCCTTCCTCTCTGCAGTTGAACAACCGGTCATTACTCCATTTGCTATAAGATACTTTTCTGGCATATACAGTCAAATTACTTTTTATATTTACTATGCAATTTGACGTGCACACTCACTAAAAATAATAATAATGTAATCACTGAATTTCTACATGCTATCTAATCAGACAGATCCTAGCTTTTATTGCTACTGTTCTTCCAGAAGACGGAAAGTCCTTCTTTGTGTTTTTACATTATTCAGCATGCTGGCCTTTGATCAAGCTCAAGCTTAGTACTGCTGACAGGGCGACACTGGTGCTATTAGGAAATGAGAAACACTTTCTCCCAGAATCTCTGAAATCAGTTGTGCTACAATAACTGTCCTGGCATCTCAGGCTGCCACCAGCCTCTCCGGTGTCTGAGTCCCTTCCATGTTAAACCAACACCCAGCTATACCAATTACAATAGAATAGCATAGCATAGAATAAAATAGAATAGAATAATTTTCAATTGGAAGGAACTCAGAATGATCATCTAGTCCCACTGCAACTAAGACTAAGAATGGCAACATCTCAGAGTAAACAGTATGGAAAACAATGTATTTTCTGCACTTCTCCAGACTGGAATCAGAATGTAGTTTTTTTTAATGTTGGCAATATTCGGAGAGTCCTGTCATGGCCCAGATTTTTGGCAGATGTGAAGACTATTAGAGAGCTCTTAATAATGCATTTATAGAAAGCATGCAGCTTTGCTTTTTCAGAATAAAAAATTCTGAACAAACATAGGTTATCTGAAGTACCAAAAATCACTAGTCATAAACACAGAGCAATTTAACCCTAATTTTCTTTGACAGTAAGAAAATGGCTTTGCCATAAGAATACAGGTCTTTTTTTTTTGATCTTGTAGTACTTTGAGTTTAACCAAAAGCTGAGTTCTGACCAACAATAGTCAAAGTTTTTATCAAAGTTCAAGCACTCTGCAAAAGCTATAAGCAAAGTAAACATTTTCCAACTATTTTGATTATGTAATATATAATAATTTTTCAACAAGCTTTTCCCATATGGCTTCTGCTGACTTTGCAGGCCAAAGAAATTTCAATACGGAGGGAACAGGCACCCACTGAGCAATGAGAAATGCTGCCTCACTCTCTTCCCTCAACCAAAGCTTGCCATTATCTTAACTTTCATCTTTGTACATAAACATGTTTGATACCACATATTCTTCTCAAAATGATCGTCTGTGGCACTGCTTATCTCTTAAGTACCAATTCTGCTGCACATTTAGGAGTCAGTAAAAAACCTTGAGGATGTACTTTATTTGGGCATTATGAGAGAATTTTGCTCACAAGGGAAGATGGGAATGAAAGTGCTGTGATGCAATTTCCGTTGAAGCCATTAGATAAACTTTAATTCACTTCACTAGGCTTTGGGTGAGTTTTTGCCCAATTCACTTTTTTCCTTCCTGTGTCTCTGATGCCCACAATCTAAGCCCATCACACTAAGAATGAGATGATTATTTATTTCACAATGATATTTCTTGATAGTTTGTCTGCTTTTACTGGCTTCCATGTTCAGAACCGTTTGAATTTCCTGGTACCTCTGGAAAAGTGATATTTCTCTTCTCAGTTTCTCAGGGCAACTCTGGCTGTTTTCTCATTAGGCTCACAGCAAGAAATAAATGAAGCAGGTGACTGGCACTGAGATTTCAATTCTGATGAGATCTCTGTTACACAGTGAGATATAGCTGTAACATTAAGTATGTGCATTTAGGTGAGAAATAAAGTAAGTTGAGCATCAAAACTCAACCGACTTCATTGGGGAAAGGCATGATTTAGTTCTGGCCCTGTATAAAGCAAGAAGGTAGTGGATTCCTTATTTCTTTATAACATCCTTTAACAAGTCTGACTCATACAGTCCTATGATGTCCTATCCCCAGCACACCATCATAATTCGTAATAGTAAGAGCCTACATACTCAAAAGGCCAAATCTGATCCTATTGTAGTCAATACACATTTTGCTGTTATCTCTAGTGGAGAGTAGATTGGTGAGTGGAATTGAATGGATGTCACGTTCATGCAGAGATAAGAAGCTTCCTTACCACTAAATTTTTTGATCAGATTTGGAGCCACCTTGTTTTGTGCACTGTGGAGAGCCGCCTATTTCACTGGTGTTGCAAACATATGCTAAGTGTAAATACATTATTTCATAAAGATTATGCTTTTAATTAAATTGCAATTGTTGGCAGTGGTTTTGGCACCTAATCTGGTTCTGATACTACTTTGAGAAAATGATAAGGAAGCAAAGAATCTCAGATAACAGTGAGAATGAGAACACTGGAACCCTTGATAAAGCTCTCAATGACTGAGGCCTTTGTTTTAGTCTACAGGGAGAGCTATGACATTAGAGATCATTATTATGTGCCATAAAAAAAAATTTAAAAATCCTTCTTATACATATTAAGGATAAATTCTTTCTAATACACGAAGAGAGCCTAAATTGAGCATTATCTAATATGAACTATAAAAAGACGGGAATGCCTACAAGTTCAGTAAGCTATCAAAGTTCAGTAAGGTAGCTGTCCTTAAAACACTGAATGACATCTTCACATTGCTGAAAACTGAGACAATTAAGTGTCATTTGGGCTACCTAGATCTCAGCTGTCTTAACATACATAACTTGAGGTACTTACTTTTCCACATTATTTATATTTCTATGCATGTTCAAATATTTTCTTTTTTCATCTTAGTTCAAAAGATAACACTTGTGATGACTTTATTATTTATGACCGTGATACATATTCATTTTATACTCTCTTCTGTTCAGGCACATTATTAATTAATATAGTTCATTTCTTCATTATGAGATCTTGTAGTCTTTGAAGGTGTCTTATGGTTTGCATGAGTTGCACAATTTTATTTTTCTCCACATCTGAAAATAGTAGTTCCTCATCCCACACTGATTCCCTGTTTCAGTTCTGCCAGTAATGCACCTGAATCCATTGAATTGAGGTGGAATATTGGGAGACAGCAAGATCTTATTCTTTCTTTGTTTTTACTATTTTTATGTCAATGAAATTTCCTTGTCTTGAAAAGAGCTGCTCCTTCTTTACTCTAGTTTAAATGAGAATAGAATCGGGCATAATGGAGGGCCAATTATGAATTTGTCGTAACGCATTTCTGTTAAAAGAACCTGAAACTCAACAGCACATGTTCAGAATCATAGAGCTGAAGCTCACTCTTCTAGGAAGCTTAGCCATCTAAAGAGCATTTCTTCACTAGTTTTCCCATTCTTCAATACCAGGGACATTAGATTTCACAGACAAAAAGCCTAGAAGAAAGTTTGAACTATAGCATTACTCTCATGTTTGGAGAGAAATATATAATTCAAGGTTCAGAACAGAAATCCTAGCTCTTACCTCCAAGATTCCTGTATTTGTAGGTTGTTTATTCAAGCTTGCTTTTAAGATCAGCAGGAATTTGGACTCATCACCTTGTGGTTTTGCTTGTATTTGTCGTCGACAAAACTTAGTTGTTCTGAAATGAAGGTCACAATTTAGAAACATTTGTAAACGAAATCCTTTCTTTTCCCTTCCGCAGGGAAGGCTGAATGGACTTGATACACTGCAAGCTCTCTGTACTTACTGTTCTTTCTATTCTTTTCTCTCTTTTCAAAGAATCACCTGACTTCAGAAATTAATGGAGAAATAGTCTCAGACTAGTACATCACATAAACCTCCACTGAGATAACATGCTGAACACTGTGGTCAAGAATGTCCACGCCCAATATGCTGAGCACTAGTAAATAGCCAATTAAGGTTCCCAGCGAAGGCCTGCAAAAAAATATAATGCAACTATACCTTTTATTACATTGATCAAATGCAATCAAGTTACTACAGTTACAGGAAAAAAAAATCTATCCAGTTTGTTGAAATAAGATCTTTGCATGGCGTAATAGATATTAATTACACTGTGTTCATTAAATTAATCTCTTTTAATTAAGCTGACATACAAGGAGTGTTTTTATGTTCAGCTATTGTTGAGCCTAGGAAATATACTAAGCAAACTGAAGGAATCAGTTCCTTAATGAACACAAACTGATACAGCCTTAATAAAATTCAATGGGACTTTGCAAATGGGAGAGACACTTGCTGTTCCAGTGTAAGGTTCTGTATTTGCAATCTCAAGCACAACGAATCCTTCACAAAGTTGCCTACGAGAGTGGAATTTACATAAGACTTTCTTGCTGCTAACACAGGAATATTGGGTGCTCGAATTACGTATATTGTTAGTACGGGAATCTCAGACTGAGTTGCATGGAGACAGCATTCTTTGGGAATATGACTGGTTCTCCCCAAGGGTTCTGACTGTCAGTCGCTTTTCTCCTGGATTTCTATCAGAGGAAGTCAATATTTATCACCTGCTCTTCAGAACTGAAGGGTAAAAAGGAGGCTCCATAAGTTCGTTACTACTAAGGACTTCAGTAAGGCCCATGAGTACTCAGAGAACTGCCCCAGAAGATACAGACTTTTGGTCCCCCTGTGGGTCATATGACAGTGCTGTGGAAAGCCAACACAGATTGTTATTAACCAACCTCCTGAGTATGTGCTAACAGTACATTAAATGGATTGGTGGGTGCAAGACCCATAGTGCCTGTCTAGACTGACAACTAGGTTCCCTGTATGGGCAGAGAGGCAGTGAGGTCTTGTTTGGAGTCCCTGCAAATAATACCCTGTGCAGAAATATAGAGTCTCCCAAGTCACTTTGCTGTAAACCCACCTTTCTTTATTCAGGTAATTCTGATTTTCGCTGTTGCCATAAATATTATTCTCCTTCAATAAAGGCTTTTCTGCCAGCAGCACCCCCAAATCTAGACCTTACAACACTTAAGATAAACAAAAGCCAGGAAATCAACGTTTTCCTCATGCTTGCTACGACCTTGCTGGACAAGACACATTTCCAGTTGTCTTCACTGCTTGCCCCATTCTTGTCTGATTATGTAGACTGAGAAAGGGTTTCTGTATGTCCTGAGTTAGCTACAGGGGTAGCCCATCCCATAATCTCATGGTCATTATAAAGGGGGAAGGTTTGCTGAAGAAAAACAGCTTTTTCCCTGGCTGTAGAGCAACTGTTAATTTTTTCCCCGGATATGGGCTAAATGTAGACACTGTAACAGGATCGTCTCTGTCTTGACAGTGACTGGAATTTCAGGATGTTCCTTTAATATGAATAAATACTGGTATCAGAGTCTATACACCTTTGGGCTGCATTGTAGGTTCTTGAACAGAGTCCTGCACAGTATGAAATGGTATAAAAAGAGGTGCTGTAATAACAAAAATAATTCTTAAAAGACATTTTATTCAACTTAAAATGTCAATATTTTTCAGTTCTTTTATTTCCAATGAATCAACTGATCAGTTCTGGTAAATAAAATAATCACACAGTATCTGGGCTGATATAGTTTAGGCATCTTCAAAGAAATGGAGTGCGTACTACTGGAAAGGAGATAATAGGTTACTAACTGCACTGTGATAAAGTCACGCATTAGTCACGAAACTGAAAAGGCACTGACTAGGCCAGGGTTCAGCTGTAGACACTGTTTGTAGTAGCAAATGCAAGATAATTTGAAATGCAAGAGGATTGTAAGAGAAATACTCTCAAAGTCTTGTCCAAAGCAGCAGCAAACAGCAACACTAGAGTACTGACCAGAGCCTGACAAAGGTGAAACACCCAGGTAGATGTTACAATATTCTAAGGCTGCTATAAGCTTGAGGTTTGCTAGCAATGAACTAAATACTATACAAGTTTAAGAAGCGTTTTTCTGAGCCTGCTGCAAGGAATACAGCAGGGAAAATCGTACTTTCAAATGACGAGTTGGCCTGTGTACCTGCATAAGGTGAAATACGTGGAGATTAATCATCCTCTGTGCAGATCACATTCCAGGCAAGTCTCTGGCTAACTGCAAAAATATCAGAAGTAAAAGGCTACCACAGGAAGCATGGTCCTTCTCTGCCTGTAATTTCCCCCATTTCGTTATATGCCAAGGTGTGAAAAATCAAGGAAAGCATTGCGAGTTCATCCTTTCACACGAACGTACCAACTGGGAGGCTGATAACAGCGGAAAAGCCAACAAATTAGCTGAATGGCCAAAAATGTAACATCAGCCACCAGATCTATACAACTATTTGGAGCTTCTGTCCCATCAGTTTGAACTCTAGACATTCTTGTTTATGTTTGCACAAGTCCCTAAAATGATAATGAAAAAGTCTTTGTTCGGCTATACATCAAATGCAGTGTAGAATCTATTATCCGATGGGATGTCTGCTGAAATAGTGAGCTTTGCCATGGGTGAAGCTACATGTACTTTCTGCACATGCATCATTATCAAGAGCCTAGCATATCCCCTTCCCAAATTGATAGACCCTTCAAACAACTTATAGTCTCTCTGCCTCACTTCATGTTTTAACACAGTGCTTGTCAAGCACATAAGCAAAATGTACTGATTTATACTACATGTGTTGGCAATCAATTTTCATCTTTGCATAATTTTTCTGTCCTGTTTTTCTCTTACTAATGAACCTGACATATACCTTTTCTTTTTTTTTCTTTTTTTTTCTTTTTTTTTTTTTCCAGAAATAATATACAAGAAATCCTGTTATCACAGTTGTTCATCCGTCTACACATGCTGCTAGTGATAAAAGCTTCAACTGTCAGGGAAAGACAATCTGAACCTCCTCAACCCATCAAATCTCACATTTTAAATAAGGAATTTTCACCTTGGAAAACCTTGAGAAAGGAACTGTTGCAGTCGTCAGTTTCACTCTTCTGAGGATGATAAGAGACAGTATCTATTTCCACATAAACTGAGAAAAATGAATCTCATTATTTTTGATGATGTAGCAAAGAAGTAATGACCCTATGGGATCTTATTACATGGCTGAAAAGTGAATTAACTTTGACATAACCATAGCAAGTGAATTACTCTAATGATCTGTTTCCTAACTCTTATGGGTGATCTCATAACAATGCTCTCATAATCTGGGAGTATGAATGAGAGCATAAACTGATTTTACTTTTCAAAATCCAGCGTCATTCTCAAAGCAAATCACTAAGACACTTTGTCATATATATTGCTGAAGGAAGCAATCATTGCTATAGGCAACAATGACACCTTCCATGACAGCAATAAAACTGACCCTAAGCAAAGGCACTCATGTGTCACCATATATAGGCAAAATTGAAGGTGGCCCTCATATGAAAGAGCGGGAGGAGCTAATGGCTTTCTGCGACTGGTCACTTCTATTCACAGGACAGGCTGAGGGAACTGCAAAGCTACTCTGCCTAGAAACTTGTAGTAAACATGAAAGGAAAATGAGCTGGAAGTTAAAAGATGGAAACTTTTCACTTTTCCAAGAAAGGCTGGATTTTTCAGCAGAGAGGTCCTCAAGACCTTCTGTAAACCACACCTGAGAGACTTGAAATTGTAGACACTCCAATTCATTAGTCTTTTACGGGTTAGAAGATCACATCTTTCATTTTTGTTGGCTGACAAAGGAATTTCTATCGGATTTTGAAATATTATTGAGGATTTCTTATTTAGCAATGATCAGAGCAGGGTGTAACATGGAATTAACTCCTTATTGCTCTGCTCCCAGGTAAATAATTATCCACAATGTATTTAAAGATGCCTGCGATGTGATTGAGTTGCCCAGGGTCAATGAGTTTCTGCGTAGTGCTAAAAATCCTTGGAGGCTGGTCCTGTGCTTTGTTCTGTTCAATGCATCCATGTCCTGGAGTCTCAATGTTACCTGCTAAATTTGTGTAACATTAATTAAGGATGTGATCAGACAAAGTAATCAGCAGCAGTTCTGCAGTGCACTATGATTATTTCTAGTTAAGATGTGGGTAAATATGCAATTTCAACATAGGGATTTTAATTCTGCAGCAACGGGATTAATGAGTTTGCTTTAAATTGGTCACTGATGTGCAAAGTGATGGAAAGCAGAGGCTGGCTGTGTAGCAGAGGTGAGCACAGAATACGCGTCCATGGCTATGCTCGCCCTGTTACTGGAGCTTTTCCCCTTTCAAGTCTTGTTGCTTTAAACAGTTGTTTATTACAAAATCCCTGATGGAGTTGAGGATCCTTCTGGAGGCTAATTTTCTGGCACTGGTGAAAAGACCAGATGTTGGGTGACAGCCTGTCAGATTTTTCTAAACAATCTAACACTAAAGGGCAAAAATACCATGTCTGACAGCAGTAGCAGCAGCATTTCTGCCAGGCAGCTAGTGCAGCAGATGGGTTCTGAGGTACTACAGCACCATATGCTGTCTGCCATAAAAACTCTGCCAGAGGAGATGAAATGCAAAACCGAACATAACAAAAATGTGGGCGAAGTAGTGTCACTGTGTGTCCTTAGCTGCTCGTACTGCGTGCAGTCCTGGAAAGGGCAAAAGAAGTGTCGTTCAGCCATAGTCAGCACACACTTCACTTGTTAAGGAACAAAGCAATTTTTATCCTTCTCTCATCAAGGAAGAACTGGAGCAGAGAGCAAGAAAATGGCAAAACTAAGAGGAGCCCATGGCTGAGCTGGTTACACAACCTCCTTCTGCATCCCTGGGAGTCCCTCGACCCTCACACTCACCAAGATAATGTAAGTTACCAAGCACGCTCTTTGTGTTGTAACTTTAACAGAACGAGGCAGAGGGAGAAATAGTGCCTCTGTGTGCTTGGCTTTGCATGGTGCTGAACTCTTAGCTGGGCAGTTTAGATCATGGTCCTTGTGCATTGGGACCTCCTAGCTGGGAGTAATAACTGGCACACCGGTGTGCGCCTCCTGAGAGCCAGGCAGTGCTGCCGTGACTTCCAACACTTCTCCTGACATGTTAGCTCTCCTGAGGTTATGGCAGGCAGCAACTGACTGACTCCAGCACCTCTGACCAGATGGCACAGTAACTCAACCCAAGTGGCATGGTAGCACAGGCTGCCTAGTGCTGTTCCATGACTACATAAGAATAAAACACACTCAATGATACTTGAAGAGACTAAGAGTTCACCCAGCTCAGGGTCTTCCCTGCCACAAAGGTCACAAGAAGATATCAAAGGAAATATATTACCACCAGGAAAAGCTACCTCTTCACCAAAGTTTGGTGATTCCTATTCTCAAGGTGCCCCTTGTCACACACCTTGCTGTGAGGTTGTCTAGAGAAACCCATGGGTCAGGCAAAGTAATGCCAATGCACAGTCCAGCAATGCAATACTAACCCAAAGAGTTTGATCCCAAAGTGGTAACCTCATGTTTGTGCAATTGACTCACAGTACAGATGAATTTACTGAAACTGAGAGCTGCCAGGAATTGCCATAATAACAACCGCAGCAGCATTGAACACAAGAAGGTGGCAAAGCCAGCGTGGCCGTGGTTGCTGAATTGCTCACTAGAGGTGCACACATGCCCCCTGCTTTTTATGGGTGGGAAGAATTGCTGTTAGCCAGCTGGTTGTGAAGATAGACAGTAAGAAGACTCTGAAGCAGTAATGTGCATTATCTGAGCAGTCCAAGTTTGAAATGCTAGTATTTTTCACAGTGCTGTGCTTACCTGCCTGGGAACAATAAAACTGGTAGCAGTCATTTGAAATAGCAAGGAGCAGCTGTTTGCACTGTTGGCCTGCATAAATCTCAAGTCATTTATAATAGCAACAAATTCAACCTGAGCTATGCTGATCTCTAGTAATAAAATCTGTTTTCCTTTTTGGTCAGTCTCCCAGCTCCTGCAATACTTCCGACAAGGTTTTCTTCTTGAGGAAAGTAGTGAGACACACTGTCATAAATTCACTGAAGCAGATTCTCCTAAAGACTAAGAAACAGCATTTGACACCTCAAGAACCACAAAGGATGGAAAAGCACACAGCAGAGACTTCTGCCTGAACTGTGTGTTGGTCTTCCATAGTAAGGACACTTTTGCAAGTGCCATAAACTATGGTAGCATGTTCGTGGCTGTCACACTGCCCCACTGGGGAGGGCATCTAAATTTCTTTCTGAGAAATCAGTCATCAAGACTGATGTTTCAGAAGTCATCCACTCCCGACTCATTAAGTTGGCTCAGAGTATGAAAAATGGACAATTAATCTTATTCTTTTCTCATCATCTACCACTGAAAAGCTCTATCGCTTTAATCCCTTCCTGAAGCCTCCCTTTAGTCTTTCCAGCTCTTGATGTGATAATTTTCCTCCTACTTTTCTTCCTTTACCCACTCTTCTGTGTCACACGTGTCACTTTCTCTTATCCCACCACCTGGGGTTGTAGAACAGGAGTAAACTAGAAGCAGAGACCTTGCTGTCTACTTTACTGATGTTTAAAATTGAGCAAACCCAGCTACAACCTTTGAGCGTTACCACACTATATGTTATACAAATGAAACCACTATTTGACATTCAAGAGACACATGGGAGAACAGATTAAACCACTGAGATAGAAACACATGTTTTTTAAGGGCAGAAAGACTCTTCTGATTTTGTTTAAAACCCTGCTGGAGTAAAGAGTAAAGAGAGGAGGAACATATTGCTATGATTTTAGATTTTGAGTGCGTAACAAATTAATTCATTACTATGCTTCAGAGACTGTTTGATTAAATGCCTCCAAGGCTGCTCTGGCCATTCATTTTTTGGTGACACCCAAGTGGCCACTGTGAAGACGACGCTAATTTATACAACACAATATTCAGCATTGCAAACGGAAAAAATACCAGAGATGATGTACCTTCTGCCTTTCTAAACCCTAGCTGCAGTCCCACTCAATTTATCTCCTTCCTCTCCTCACTTCCTCTTCGCCACAGGTTTCTTTAGCATACTTTCACTCCAATTTTGTGTTTTCTCTTGCTCTGAGGGTAATGTGCCCTCCTTCTAAGGATACCTGGTGATACAATGGGTGGAAAGCCTGACAGGCTTTGCTCGTACATAAGGCGAAGATCTACATTGCCAGCATGCATTACAAGTGAGAGAAAGCCCTACTGACAATAAAGAACCTAAAATACTCCCCACCCCAACTTTGTGGAGGTGGCTTGTGCGGCTGTATCCACAGCATGCTGACATGGGTATACTCAAGATGTGGGTTCCTGTGGGTCCCAGAGGCTGACCTTTGACTATGTCAAGTTTATCTGTAAAATTTAGTGAGTTTAGTGGAGAACCTTGATTTGGGCCAGACTGCGAGCAGGGCCAAGATTTCTGTCTTTTGCTTACCTTTGTTTAGATAATATGTGTTTTCTAACAATGTTCCTTTTCTGTACAGAACCTCACACGTTAGGGTAGTGATCTTGGTTGACACCCTCCCTGTCTCTGTAAAACAAACAACAAAATTATATCAACAGGAGGAACATTAAAGAAGGAAGAAAAAAGGTTAAAAAAGATAACAGTGTTCACTGGACAGATCCAGCTCATGCAGCACTGTGAGATACACCGTGTATTTCTACTCCTTTTAACAGCTTAGGTATGGTTGTAGAAGTGTCATGTAAAAAAGCTGTTGTTAATCATGGATACTATAATATCTTCTCTCGTTTACTCGTACTGAGGATCTTTCTCTAAAAATACCGCCCCTAAGTGTTTTCTTCCTTGCTATCTTGGCCCAATTCTGCACTCATGTTTTTCTCATGCTTCTAATTCTCCAGTTTGCAGTCAGCTCCCCATGACAGTCCAGAAGAAACCTTCTCTCATATACAGTTTAAAGGAACCTCAATGAAGTTTGGGCAGCCTGAGTGCCCTTCAACCACTCCTTGATAAAAATCTGTTCACAAAGGCAATATATTCTGTCAAAGAGTAACAACCAGGTAGAGATTAGGCTTCGCAAGCTTTGTTGGCCATCAAGTCTACTATGTAGGAATTGAGCTCTGAGAAAACAGCGCTTTGCAAAGGTGTCAAAACGCTTCAGGAGTTTGGTGAGACTTGGTCTCCTGAAGCATTTAGACCTTTTTTATACACAAAGAGAGGAATCCAAGGCTCTCACAGTGCTTTACACAGAGGGACAAATTCAGTTTGTGTACTTTGGCAGAGCTCCAAAGAAACAGAAGCACGGAAATCTAGATGAGGCGCACCATGCAGGAGAAAACTTTACCCCCCCTCAGCTCCTCCATTGCCTTCATAAGGCCTTAAAAGAACTTGTAATGCTGTGTAGAAAACTTTTCTGCCAACTCGGGAGAATAATGTGAACAGCCTTTTCCTCTCCCAAGAAATTGTCAAGTCAGATGAGAATTTGTCCTAATTATCAGAATGTTATTTTGGTTGTAGTTATGCAGCTTATTTAGCCTTTTAGTCTCTATCAATTATTCTTCTTTGTCTAGGTTCATTATAAAATACCCAGATGCTGCTGCTATTCTCAGCAGCCTGAAGAAGCTAATTTAACGTCAAATGCTGTACCGTCAGGAATGTTTAAAGAGTTAGCCTGTATTTGTTTTTCTTTATTTTTATTCATTTGTTTCAAGCCATCTTCTGGTACAATTCACAAAAACCTTTCAACACCTTTCTTTGAGCTTATGATCTCCAAAGGTCTAGATCTCCTTAAATATTTTCTCTTATCTTTCATTGTAAGTGAATCACATCAGAATTTCAGCTGGCTCACATTTAACTCCCTACAATTTATTCGTCTCGTGTAGACTGCTGCTTATCTGACCTGAACAGAATTTGCCTAAACTTAGTAATACTTCAATAGCGATACTATTTTTTTGCTCTGTGACATGTTCTTTTTACAGGTCTTTTTTAGTCCTTTCAGACTGACCTGTGAAACAACCTTTTGCTGATCCACTTCTTCAACAGTAGTCAGTCCTGCCTATGTTAATCACCCAGCATGCAGTGTGTGCCTGAGGATCTGTTCCAAGCGATTAAGATTTCCCAAGGATATCCCAAATGTTCCTCATTTGATTTGCATCTCTCAGTTTTTACTATTGTCTTCAAAATCACAAAGGTACAACATAGGTTTTGTTGGATTTGGTTTTTTTTTTTTGAAGAAAATTATGCTGAGAACTTCTCATTGTTTTAATGCTTCTGATGCTCAATGATCTTGGTAATTTGTGTGTATGTAATTACAAAATTCTGTCTCATGGAGTTTTGTCCTGTTATTTGTCCTATATAAATCATTAACAGTAGCAGAGCCACTGATGCACTTTATGGTATTTCTGATACTTTACTGAATTGAAGACCAAATCTAATAGCAACTCTATTTCTTTGTCACAAAGCAAATTTTTCTTCTAGAGAGATGACGAATAAGCTTTCTATTGTGCTATCCAATAACTCAGCTGGTCACAAGGCTTCTGTATAGCCATAAACCTGGAGCAGAAAAACCACCTGAGTTACTCTGAAGAACCAGTAGAATAATGAGACATGAAAATGTCATGGCAGAGATAAAAGGATTGGATAGGTGCAGTTATAACAGCTAGGATAAAATTAAAAGTATTATCAAATTTCATGCTTCAGGACATGAGGTGAGCACCAGCTGAGCTCAGGAATAAGTCCTTCCTCTGAAAAACTTCTACCCTAGAGCACAGTGACGGACCTTTTAAGTTTATTTTAACTGAAATAATTGGTGACGTGGTGCAATTTTTTCATCTTCCTTTGCTGCAAATGGCATTGACCATTCTCAGAGACTAAATGAACCAGTATATTTTGTGGTTTAGAAATTCACCTGTTTTGATAGGCTCAGCATTCCTGTGTGAAGACAGAACTGATTTCAACCTGAGCCTGCCTAGGCAAAGGCCTGGTGACAATTCTTAGCAGCAAGGACACTTCCATACCAGTTTGCCAAATAGACCAGTATCCAAATTTCAGAATTCATCAGTGCAGGGTCAAATACCTGACAAAATTCTGGGGGATTTAGATATGTAGGCATTTTAGAAGTAGCTTGAACTCTCCTTTTTATCTCCTTTCAAGTACACTTTTAGAAACATGAAAGATTTAGGAATCTTTAAGTTCCTCTGAAGTAAGCAGTTTTACAAAGCAAGGTCACATATTTGGCAAATGCAAACCAACAGAGATTCACCGAGCCTAATGTGACAAAAGCAGGTGACTTTGTCAGAGCCACTCTAGTTTATGCCACTTGAAGTTGTGAACCTGCACAGAATGGATAGATAAAGAAGGTCCTTTACTTGCTTGTACCTCAGGCCCCATTTTTCTGCCAACTAGTGCAGAATACATCATAGAGGCACAAAAAGCATCCGTAGTAACTTGCCGAAGTCCAGTACTCTTTGCCCATTTTTTCTAAATAAGTGGTACAATTTGAAGGCCTGGATTGCTAAAGAGATACTCTCCAAAAGTGTCTGGAGAAAGGTATCAAAATCTGAGAACCAACTTTAAAAGAAGTAGCTATGAAAATTAGACGGAACAACAGAGGATGAGTAAGAAACACACACACACATTTGCTTTGGTGTTTCCTTAGCAAACAAAGCAGTACGAGGCTGAAAGTTCAGACCATATGACTGAGTGGTTGATACTTGCTCTCTCCACACCATTATGACTGTATTGCCTGTACAGTCAGTCAGTTCCCTGTACTGAACTTAGATCCATTACAACTTAAACCTCCTAACTAGTCTGAAATCGAGGGTGGACAATCTCCCCAGTTCACAAACTCTAAATGTCCTGTCGAAAGATGTGAAATACCTCCCTGTGAAAACTGAATACCAGCCAGCAGAAGAGGAGAATAGCTCCTGCAAGATCTCATCATTTCACTGCTAGGCATGCATCTGGGCACCTTGCTGGCTTCCTCAGCCCTTGCTGATTCACTTCATTCCATGGTTAGAGATCATGTGTCTCAGATACCACCATGCTAAAGGAGTCTCTGTGCAATTTACGTAGTATAACTCTAAAAAGCAGGCACAACTGACCAGGGTGATCTGAGCCCACAAGCCTTTGTTTGGGCAACTAGGGTCTAAATAGAAAAGACATATAAAAAACTGTGTAGAAAAATTATTATTATCCCATTATCCAAATAGGAAACTGGATAGGGAAAAGTTCTTGGGAATGCCAAGCTTACGTCCTCTTGGGCATATTTTGAAGCATATTGTCTAAGGCAGAGACAAGACCGAGCTGACACAGCTATGGAGCTCTCTGGACCTGTAGTAGTATTTCAGCCCAGCACTTTATAGTGTAGGTGAAGCCTCTGTCACAAATTCAGACAAACTCCTCTAAGAGTAATGAATTCTGGTTTCACCACAGAAATGGTAGGATGTCACCCATAAATTGAGTGTCCCTAACAAAAATATTTAGGGCTCAGTCACTTCTTCTGAGCTACTGTTTTCAGACGACATCTGCTCTGCAAAGCAGCACTGATATGTTCAAATATTAAAAAAAAAAAAATCTTGCTACATGTGTGAACTTCCATGTTCCTATTGTCTATGTGTGGGAGCCACTCAGTTTGCTTCATGTTCAGGTTTTTTGTCAGAAACTTTTTCTTGTGACTAGTGAAGAGAACTAAGCCTGAAAGACCCAAAGGAAACATTATAAAACAAATTTACTTCAGAGTAAAGGAAATAAAATGTAATACAGCCCCCAAATAAAATCTTTTCAATTGCCTCTATTTGTTTCTTATCTACCTCAGGTGATAATGAATAAATAATAATGAAAAAAAATCAGTCAGGAAGCATACTCTTTCTCAAAAAAGTGAATCAAAGTCATCCACTGTGCTGACGTAACTAAGAAACATAAAACTGATGTAAAGGAACAGCAGCCACTATTTATTTTCTTCTAGAGAGGTATTTTCTTCCAATGGAAGCTAGTTAGTGCTGTTCTCTCAAAAAACATGAAAACATCAGAGAGAATAATTTTTGTCTGAAAAGAAACAGACAGGGTGGAAAAATTTTGATCTAGAAAGGCAACTTAATGTGCCTTCCAAAAATGGAGAGTTTGAGAGAGAGTGAAAGAGAGGGAAAGAGAGAGACTGCTGTGGTTTTCAAGACAAACATAATGCAACTTTACTTTTGAAAATGTTGGAGTTCTGATTTTTTCCATTAATATAGTCTGCTGAAAATGTTCTATTTCAGACACTGTCTCACTTTGCCATAATTTTCTAACTTAATTATTTCCTTTAAAGAGTAAAGAGGTTTCTAAAGCGTATTTCAAAAGTATTGTTCCTCCTGTTGAGATCGTGAGTTCGTGAAGGAAAAAGCATTTATTTTCCTCAAAAGTTTTTCTACTTCTTGCAGGAAGATTGTTGCTTCTCTTCATTTTGAAATTACTTTTTCCCTCTTCTGGGATGCACCTTTCTCTCTCCTCAAAAGACTACTATTTGTATTAGAGCAGCCTTGAAGACAACTGTGACACTGCTCTGGGAGAAACTTTAGATCTAGTCTTGGGAAATGGAAAAGGCGCTGTGACTACTGAGCTATGTACCTGTCCCTGAGCAAACATCTATTATGGTGTGATACGCTCGGGCACTGCTGCTATGATAACAGCCCTCAAGTGGTGAAAGAGTATTAGAATAATGAGGTAAAGAGCATATCTGTGCGAATAAGCATTTGAACTGATGTTTGAACATGTCTGAAACCAGATTTTGCGAACTAAGTCAGAAGGACCATTGGAGATTCATGTCTCCTCTGTGGAGCTCTGCATCACTGCAGACACCAGCTGACAGAGAAGATGGAAAATGGAGATCAGTGACACAAAAGAAGGCACCACATTTTCAGTTTCCACAAATATCCAGGAGTCATTCTTAGTGTCCAGGAACAAATTCCAATTTGGACATCTTGCCAAAAGCTGTCAAAAAGGAAGAAATACCAAGGAAACAATGTAAGCGAAGCTTGCCCTGCCAGCTGACCAGGCAGTGTTTTGAGAGAGAGGCCTAATTGTCATGAAATGTCACAACTGAGAGGCAGTCAGAAAAGCATAGAGAAGGCACTAATCCTCCAGGTACTTGTCTGTAGAAGAGGATGGACAGAAAACTCCAGAAGGCTTCAAGTGGCTAAGTTGGCATTCTTAGGGAATTAGCACCCAGCATCTAGAAATTATAAACAGACTACTGAAACGCAGGAATAGGCTGTATGTATTCTTTCCACTATCTTGCTAAGACAGAATAAAAAGGTTAATTAATCTTGTAATTCCTGGTTGATTTTGATTTTTTTTTTTAAAATGATTATTTGCTTTGCTTATCTAGATATTTGAACAGTATTAACCCCCTTGTTTGTTGGCAACAGGGAAGTTGTCCTGATTTATTTGGACAGATACCCGGTCCATTGCTGAAGTCTTTTGTTTTGGAAAGACAGTCTTAAAAAGCAAATTCTGTCAGTAAGAGAAATCTTGTCTTTCTGTTCTTTAACCACGTGTCCAATCTAGCACTAGAGTACTGACACACTTTTTGAGTTTCCCTCTCTTAAAAGTCTTTGGTTTTTGAAAAATAATATAAATGCATGCTAAGATACTTGCAGCTGAAAGAAGTCAGACCCATTGCAGTACTGCCAGATCAAAGCACCTGAATAAAATCAGCATAAAAGTGGCTAAAGCAAAGCAAGGCTAACAGCTTCTTTGCTGCTGCACAGAAGTCTTGACATCTGTGAAACTGATAATTTTATTCCACAGTTGTATCTGTGACAAAATATGTTCTGGGTATCTCTCTAAAGGGGAGATCTAAAGTCCTCTGCAGGCAAAGATGCCTTTACAAGCAATTTCTTGGCTTTTGATCAAACTTAAATATACTTATCAGTACAGTAATATTTTAGTTTAATTTTTTTGATGACACCGAAGGAAATGTAATTAATTTAAAGAGAACATATAGTGAATCCCCTATATGAAATGTCTTCACATCTAATTTGGTTTTGATAATACTATATTTGTATTTCAGGGTTTTCTGTTTGCTTGGTCAACACGGACTGTACTTCTGCAACCTCTCATCTGTATTTCTGGTCCCTTTTCTGGCTTGATTTGGTAACAATATTTTAGAAATGCTGAGGTCTTTCCAGTGCCTTAATTCCAAAACAAAGGTCACGGGAAGAACTCTTATGCTTGAGTGTAATCACAGCAAAATGTAGACCAGGCCAGAGATATCTTTGAATGGTAAAGGAAGAAGATTAAACACATGGGACTGTCCAGAGACATTTACACATAGGGCAGGCCATTAATGGGCAATGAATTAATGATGCATCTTCAGAAAATGTTTCCTCTGTGCCCAGAACCACTAAGAAGATATGTAAGAGATACATATTTAGCCAAATTTTAGGCACTCATCTTGGGTGACTATTGTCCCAAGATGTCCAATTTAGTTGATGCATCAGGACAGGCTTCTTTAGACAACAAGTCAGAGAAGGTGTTACAGAGAGGGCAGTGACTATTTCTCATCATGTTAAGGGAGAACTGGATCATAGCAGTTTAATATGTTACACTTGACTATAAAATCTCTGCATCTGCTTGGTGTAATCAGGGAGTGAAAGCATATCTGTGCCATGAGATGCTGAACTTATTAAGGCACCCAAGCAGTCACCTTTGGGACTAAACAAAATGACAACACAATAAAAGCAAAAGAAAGGAGAGACAGAAACAGTAAGGCAAGGGAAAACAAGCCAAGAGGCTACAAATGTAAACACTTCTCAGTCCTTCTGCGATGTTCTTTCGTGTGTATTCTGTGCTGGTTCAGCTGCATTGTTCTCTTCACTAAAACCACATGGAGTTTACAAAGAACTTAAACAAGTCCAGCAGAAACATCCTATGATTATTCTAAGCTGTGGTATAGAGCACATTGCAGAGATGCAGAGAGTTAAGGATGGCTTGTGCAGTGCATGTTAATAGCAATAAAAGCCAATACAACTTAAGGTATGGTGTTCTGAATAATGGAGAATGTACCAGAAATGGACATTGAAGATCTATGCCTAATTTTCCTTCAAGTCATTGCACTTCTGTAAAGGAATCTCCAAGGATACAGTTCTAACCTGTGTGTAAATGGTTTTAACCTCTGGGTGGTTTCATCCTGATGCAGCTCGCCTCCTCATTTTGTATTCCTTATGTATTTCTGGGTTTCAGCAAGAATCAGCACCAAAAAAGAAACATGACAACTCTGAAGGTATTTTTGTCTGGGAACATAGACATGGGAAATCTCATGAGAAAGTACGTTGTGAAACTGCTGGACAAGCTTTGGGAACCTGAAAGATGAGGGTAGCCTGGACAAAGCTTCGCATTGGTGGTTAGTTGTGCAAATTGGATGTAAACTTTCTAACTGCTCTGAATAATATCTGTGTCTATACTGACTGCAGTGGGAATGGGTCTGTAGAGCAGAACACCTGGAACTGAGAACCTGACATCTTCAGAGTTTATTTTGGGGGAGATTTACTTCAGATGGGCTCCCAAACAGTTTGCCTATTGTGAAATTGCTCTGCAATATGAACTAAAATATGGTAAGTGGAATGTACTTCAAAAGCACACCTCTGACCCAAGAAGAGACGGTAACGTACACATGCCTGAAGATACTTGGCAGTGGAATTCTCACATCTGAATAATGCTTTATATTTTGAGTGGGTTTCGTAGGTATTCATTATAGACAATTAGAAAATGGACTTTTACCAGGAAAAAATTAAACCAAGATCTAAATTCCAAAACATTCATCTGAGCTTTCAATGAAAAAATACTCATGAAAATTTAAAACACTTTTCTTTTTTCAAGAAAAACATACCAAGCTATTTTGATTCCACATTTCTTGGCTCTTTGCATCATGCTCAACTGATTCACTCTACCAGGTTCCCAAATCTTAGCTCTGTGCAGACTGTGCTTTAGAAGAACAAGATCCATTTGGTAGATGCAAACAACACCACCACAAAAAGGATTAACTCACACAATATTTTTCTCATTTTCATTCTGAACCTTGGGAAGAACGTAGAACTTCAATCATGATAAGAAAAAAGGTTTTTGGTTTCATTGAAGAAGTGCCCATTTGACAGGCAACACAAAAATTCTCCAGAGCTTGTAGGCACTCTTTACAGTTAGCCTAGGGAGGGAGACTCAATAGCTAGGTGATGTACCAGACTCATCTAATCTTCTACTAATCAGACCACTTCAACTAATCAGAAACCAAAAAAGGACAAAGAACCATTAGACTGTCCAAGAAGTGAGCCAACAAACGAAGGGCTCTATCACTATTAGTTCAAATACAGACTGGGCTTATGTTTAACAGCGGATGAAAAACAACAGTCAGGCATATGGATTTGGTAGCTGTAAAACCTCTAACTCCCCATTAGAGTTACGCTTTATAGAGAAATGCTCCATGTCCTTTCCACATACAAAGAATAGCCTAACAAAAATATAGTTCTTACCTGCTGATCTGAAGGAGAGTGCTACCATGAGAGGTATTGTTAAGCTGACACACACATAAAAGATGTGCATTTCATACATAGAAATAGGTGGGGGACATGCGGCCAGTACAACAGTATAATAAACTGTGATGAAAATAACTGGCAGCTTTCAGATGAGTACCCAAAGATAAATGCATCTGAGTTTAGTGGTCATTCAGCATCTGCAACACCCCTGGGGACAGACAGGTGGTTTGATTTCTCCAAGTCTGTATGCCTGTGTGATAAAAACAAGTTGGGAGAGTGTTACTTTGCCAAAGAGTTTGCTATTCAAACATGATGCATGTAATAAAGACCATTTGTGTCAAACTTCCACATCCTCAAGGCTCAGGGTAGAAACATACACATCTGTCATAACCTGACACATTCAATGAAAGAAGAAATACAAGGTTGAAATCTTTGCATAGTGATTATTTTTAACTAGAGAATAAGACAAAATACGAAGGAAGGAGACAAGAAACTAAAGCATGCGGGGACTGTCAAGAGCATGTCAAAGCTCTGATGTCAATGATAAAAAAATCAGCACAAAGCTTTTTAATTTCATATCCTACATCTTCAAGTCTCAACAGCTGTAATAATAATTCTTAGATATGAAATTTCTATGTTAACTAATGATTTAAACTTTATTTATAAAAACTCAAGAAAAAGCTCACTGATGACATGGATGGCAACAGTACCTGGAACAGATTTTTAGTGATGGGAACTATTGGGAAGACTTAAAAAATCTAGGCCTGTTGCTATTAGCTTCAAATATCAGGGATCAAATGATGCCCTGTTGCAAATAGTCTTTTAGAGTCTGCTGGTGTTTCATTAGACTGGAGGTAAAGAGGTCTTTGGCTAATGGTATCATATAGCTCCACTGTATGACTGCTTTGCTTTTTTAATTTCCTTGACTTGAGGGTAATTTTAGTTAGACAGCAGTTACCCAGGCTGTTGAAGAAATCCAGATGGCTGCTTTAGAGCTGTTTGAGATACCATATTGGTACTACTTAAAAATAGTGCCAGTAGTTACAAGAGCAAATTTCACCTTCTGAAAATACCATTCTGCTTTATGGTTAGGGAAGGTTCCAAACTGCAGGCATCCAGCTGAGACTGCAAAACCAGTTTAAACAGGGTTAAACCCCAAATTCCCATTGTAATGGAGTGGAATCAATTATTGCGTTAATTTTAGTAGAACAAAAAATCTGCAGAGGATCAAAAGAGTTGGATCAAATACCTCATCCCACAACAAATACTGAATACCTTGGTTAGCTTAGTTCCATGGCAAGTGTTTCCTTTAATAGAGTTCTATTTAAAGCAACAGAAAAAGCATCCCTGGCAAACTAGCAAAACTCAAGATAGCTAAAACATTTAAAACTTAAAGCAGTAAGGAAAGTTTTCATTGTAATACTAGCTATTATCCTTCCCTTTCTCTTTGGGCATAGGGAAATTTTTGACTGTCTCTTCTGTTGGTAATGAAGGTGACATTAATTGTCCTCTTTCAAGACAACATTAGCCAAAATGAGCTGCTGAAGCTGCTGCTGTTGATCTCTCTTATGAACATGAATATGAATGTCCATGTAAGTGAGAAAGGGATTCAGTACACATCCTTATGAGCTGTCTAGAGCCGGGTAAACATACATCACTGACAGGCTATTTAAGACATAGCTGCCTTCTTGGTCACAGGCTGAGAGCAGCACAGATAAAGACAAACTCTTTTTTGCTCAAACTAGATTCTTTTTTTCAATAAAAGGCAAAGAAGAAAGAAAGGAAACAGACTCAAGAACAGAAAGAGCACACACTCAGAGGTGTGCAGCAGTGGGAAGATAAGTAATCCTCCAGGCGAGAAATATTAAATTTTTTTGCGGCACACTTTGGTCAGGGTTTCTCTGAATGTCAGAGAACAAGGGCTGAGTAATACTCTGCTGGATGCTGTGGTGTCAAAAGCTTACAAGGAGGGCAGAAAGGGTGGAGAAGGTTATTTATTTCTACCTATTTGTACTGTTGGTTTCAGCATCAAATTAAAAAAAAACCTCAAGGACGTGTTTTCTCCATCCTCCACTTAGCTTACATGTCTTTCTGATGTTTCCATTTAGTTCAGGGTTTGCCATTGATTTATCAGCAGGTCATAAGCCGAGTGGTAAGGTGGTACCAGCAGATTTAATGCTTGATTATGTCCATCTTTCCGTCTTTAATTTTAAGCTAACTTTATAAATAATTTGCAATTTACTTTTATTTTATCTTGGTCAACCCAAAGTGTTAGATCTGTGCTCTACATCCAGCCTTGCAAACAGACACATTTCCTTTTGAAATTTTTACAGGAAGCTTTTGCTTTTCAATTTTCTTCTCTTTCTTTACACTCTCATTGTGCCACAAAATCAAGCCTAAGTGATGCAATGCATTTAATCTGCCCGACTACAGTTATTGATTTAGCATCAAAAAGAATCCATGGTGGGATTTATATCCTTTCCTCCATTAATTTAACTAGTCTTCTGCCACTATAGTCTCTAGAGACAAGCCTACACGACAAAATATATTCTCTATTAATTCCATATAGAAAAATCGATGTAGTGTCCAAGAACTTAGCGTTAAAGTTCATCTTACTCAAATTTACACAAAATTCCATTCCTTTATATGCCACAAGCTGTTTCATGTTCTAGTCTCCAGGGACATGAAGAGAACAGAAGCTGAATGGTAGCTTAACCAGGCAGAGATTAAATGCTCTCTCAGCAACAGCAGTTCTGTTCTTACAATCCTCTGCCATCCTTTCTGATTTACCAGAGAAAGTCTGTGGGACACTGGGCTATGGCTGGAGTACCTCATCCCATGCACTGGGAGCATTATAGCACAACATTCAGAAATGCACATTCCATCCAGCGTAACAATAACTGGCCATGTCAGTGGAGACATAAACACAAATGACCTTCAATAATATTGGAAGGCTCTCCAAGACTCACGAGCATCATTAACTGTCATGGCATTTTTGATGGCTTTGCTATATCAAAAAGCATGACAGTCTCTCGACTACATTTCCTATTATGAGTTTAGCAGACTAATTTATGGAAAACCTGTTTGAAAATAATGCAACTGAGATTTTTTTTTTAGTAGTGCCGATGTTACATTAGTGACAAAGACACTGCATGGACTTATTCCAAACTCTAACCAAGAAAAATGATTTTTCTTTATTTCAATTAAGCAACCAGTTCTCTACAATCATATTTCAGACATCTGAGCTGTCCAGAGATTTTCCATGTCTCATGTCATCTTTCTGAAGCAGTAAGAGAAGCTTCCCTGCAGTCCAACAGCCAGGTTTTGCTGCCATGACTTCCAGTAGGTTCAGAAGTGTGAACAGGGTGGGATTGCAGCTACCCACACTTAGATTATCTTAAAGCTATCACAAAACTGCAGCCTGAGGAGCCTAGTGATGGCAGTACTCAAGTACTTTACTAACTATGTGGTCTCATTAGACTTGTTTTGTTCAGGCCTATCTCTTCCTGCCCTTTCTGGTTCTTTCCCAGAAGCCCTGAAGTAGGATGTCAAAACAGTACTCAAGAGGGAGACAAACATTAGATTGCGTGATATTAAAGTGAGTTTCAGATGAGGCTAAACTATCCCACAATGACCCAGAATGCATCCTCAGTTCACCTAGGGAAAAATCTTACATGAAAATGAAATAGTAACCTAAATCTACAGAGACCTGCTAAAGCACTTCCATATTGCAGCTGATATTACTGTCTTTAGAAAAGCTCCACAAAGGCCTTCAGACAAGTATGAGGAAAATAAACTGAGACATAAACACTAGGTTATTTGTGCAGAAGGCCATGGTCATGCTAAAGTGTTTTCCTATTTTTCTGTTTTTCATGTTCTGTGAAAAATCAATATTCCTCTCAGACATGTTGAGTTGCATAGCAGTAACTTTGCACTGCATGTACCTGACACTCTTTGAAGTTGCTGGAGGCTTGGATAGAATTCAAAATAATGACAGATTCTGCTAAAAAGAGAATTAGAAACTTCAGACCAGATCTACTTTCTTCAGTTGAAAGCAGGGGACTTACTCCCTTAATATTTCTTTTCAGGACTAAGGTTAGCCCTTTAGGAAGACAACTAATCAGACCAGTTGAGGCATCATGTTCTGACCAGGCAATAGCAAGGGAGCTGATTGCTGCACTAGAGTTGGAGAGCATTTGAGAGATTGGACTGACATTGTGAAGACCAAGTGACTCACATAACTGGAAAAGAGAGTGGTTCTTACTGAGACCAAGAGTAGTCTTGTTGTATGCATGAAAGCAAAACAAGGCAGAAAATAAAATAATGGTTTAAACACGCAAATTAAATAATGGTTTGCACTTGCAAATTGCCATCAGTCAGTACTGCCCTTGAACATACAGGATCCGTGACCGTGACATTTCTGTTGTGAGTTTAGCAGTTGCAATATAATCACCAAGACTGACTGAAACTTGAAGAAAAGGGATGTAGTTTTCACATTATATGTCAAAATAATCTGGGAAATGTCACCTTTCCTTCCTAATCATTTATTCTTCCTCCCTTGGTCACCGTGCAATACACAATCAGAACAAAAACTTAAGAGGGAAATCATTTTCTCACATAGAGAAAACCTACCAGATTTTGAAATTTCTCTTCCTTCTATATAAGGTCACAAAAGAAAGACATGACAATTTTCAAATTGCAAATCTCCGAAAACTATATAAAATTTTTTCCTAATGTCTAACTTTGTTTCTCTTTCACCAGAAATGAAGCTATTTCTGGAAATGAAATGAAATTTTAAAACAAAAAGCAAAACAAAAAGCTCTTCCAAAGTGTAAGAAAATCTTAATATGTGTGTCAGAATCAAGTTTTTGAACATTTCCACATCAGCTTATTGAAAGAACTGGCACGTGAAATTGAAGGCAAGGTGCCTCAAGATAGGCTCTAATTTTGTCACAAAATAGGACTTTTCACCTGAAAGCCACAGTGAAGCAAATATATCTTGACAGACAGGTCGGTCAGAGAATGACTATGAGTGCTGATGTGAGAAAGGCTGATGCAAACCTACCAGATTGTTCTTCAGCCCAACATGTACAACGACATGCAGAGATGCTCTTTAGTCTCCTGTATACCAGACATCTACCAATTGGTTGCCTGTGCTGGAAAAGGACCCCGTGACACAACTAGATCCAATTCCAGAGTTACAACGCAAAATTCATCAAATTAATTTTCAAATGGAATATGTGTTGACCTTGGCTCTTTCCTGGAGCAGGTTACATCAATAAAATCAGTATTTTCCAATATACAAATATCCTCAAATCCCTGCTCAACTCTTACATAAACCTCTCGGATACTACTGCTCTTTGAAGCTATATTCATTTAGTCTAGCTAGGCATTGTGCCATGTCTTCATCAACTCGGTCTCAGTTGATTCATCTTTCTTATTACATGGAAAAGTGAGCCTGAAGAACAAGAAAGAGACCTAAAAGAGGAGAGTACCTTATTAATTAAAAAGGGACATCAACAGAGCAAAAAGCAAAAGAATTTTATTGCAGTCCCTGCAGCAGTGAAATACAAACGACTAAAGCATGTGTTACCACGAAATTTTAGCTCTGATTTTCTCTTCTATCATTCAGCCTATGATTTAACCTTCTAGTCAGAGCTTTTGGCAGTTGTATACTACCCTGACTTGTGTAATACCCTGGCTGAGGACGTGGGAGATAAGTGTCCTCTAATGGCTTGGTACACAATTGCACCTATTGCAAGCACAGCTAAGAGCATCAAGACTGAATTTCCTGCAGAAACCCATTCTCCATTAGCAATTACTCAGAATTTTGGCCACCGTTTGGAGGTGAAGTTTTACACATTATGTCTCTCTGCCTGCCCATCCAAGACTGACAGACAGTAGGCAATTTCAACCAAAATGATTCTTTTATCATTGCTAAAATCACAGTGAAGGGAAAATACATTACTCTAGTTTGACGGTGAAGAGTCCTGGTCTTCGTTTCTCTGAACACTGACTTTTCTCCCACCCTCTGGAGATGCAATTTATGTTTGGGAACAGAAAACATTCTTGTCAATGTCTTTTGCCATTCTTGTGAAAAATCTGTCCAAATTTGGTAGTTATAATTTCTGTATATTATAATTTCCATAGCTTGCTACTCTAACCTCCAGGGTTTTCATCCAGACCATAATGCTCTGGCCCAGTCTCAGAGCCCTGCTCTCCACATTGGGGCATGGTGAAATCTAATGTATCAACAGCTCCTCGGAGTTTGTTTTTAAGAACAAGTTGTGAAAGACAGTCACATCTATTTTAGTAACACAGGATTTGTATGAACTATAAATTGGCAGGAAGTAATTTAGCAAGGGAAGTTGTTTACAAACTGTAAGTATTCTTGAATATACTGTGGTTTTTGCAGTTTTGAAAATTAGCAAAAAACCAAAAGACTGTCAAGAAAAATCAGGTGAGGGTGGGCTGAAACTATCCGTTGCAATAACAAATGAAACTGGACATATATTACAGTTAATGAGGAATGATAAGAGATCCCATGACCCATGGGCATTGTACTGGTACCCCTATGTAGCAAAATTAAGACACTTTATGGGAAAATGTTAAGATGAACACTAAAAAATAGGGGAACCAACAGCATTAGTAACCTGAGCTGATACATTAAAGATCCCACCTTCATTTGTCCTCTACTTTGGCACTGACAAAATGACATAATTGCAGTTTCTGCATACATCTGTTCACTGGGCTTATCTGATGTGTTCAAGCAAGGCTATGAAACTTGTAGATGTAATATTTGTGCTGTATCTTTTGCTTTGAAAATAGATCTTAAATAAATCACCCTGATCAAATTAAATTCAAGTGAATTGCTTCAACAGCTACGAGAGTTAGCCAGATGTGTTCACACATTGTTGCAGGCAAAGAGCAAAGATATGTGGAGAACAAAAAAGTTTGGGGACCAATTTGAAGGGAACAAAATTAAGTGCATGCATACAATGAAGAAGATATCTCCCCAAACCCCTAAAAGGGGTCCAAGATTTCCACATCTCTATTCATTGTCTGAAATAAAGCAGCTGTGAAATAGCCATGGGAGGGAAAGGTTTGCTGGCTTGACTTCTACAGAAAACTTCCTAGGAGCTCAAGAACAAACCATTTCCTTCTGCAAGAAAACGGAACTTCTGCAGAAGGCCTGCTTGCCCAAGTAAGGGGCTTCCTAACAAACTATTGAAATGGAATGCAAAAAGAGAACACTCAAGAAGTAGGAAAATAAAGGTAGACAACAGGAATATGAAAGTACTGCTTTGTCAGGGCAGAAAAGAAGGCCAAAGCCCAACTGGAAGAAAAACCAGCAAAGGATGTCCAGAGTTATTAGAAGGGATTTGACAGTAATGATAGTTTTAAAGGAATGTCTGGGAAAAGTTGGGTCTGCTGGTGAATGGGGAGACGGCATACTGATGGATGACACAGGAAATGTTGAAGTGCTCTCTGCCTTTCTTGTCTTGATATTCACAGGCAAAGTCTGCTCCTGTACTTAAATGTGTATCAGCACAGCCTAGAAAGATGGGGACAGCCATCAGTGGGTGAGGAACAGGTGCTGTCATGTTGAGCTGCTCTGGCTACTTACCATGTAGATTGCCAAGTCTGGTTGCCCCAAATCAGTGGCATTTTTTTTGTCATTAGTCATTAATTCTCTAGGCAATTTTCCCTACAAGAACAGGAAAAATGGAAAGAGAAAAGGATAAAGCAACCCACAAGCATTAGGTATACTGAGCTGTTCAAATCTTATTCCTGTATGTGGCACAGTATGCATAGGGATAGCGCATTTATATGCCCATGGGGCATTTGTGTGCCCAGCCTGAGGGGCTGGGATAGCATAGCTGTAGTGCTGTGTGCATGAAGAAATGCTTGTCTCTTCCTTTCTCCCTTGTCTCACCTGCTTACAACTCACTCCTTCCTAAAATTAACATTTGAATTGAAAGGTCAAAAGGTATCAAGGCTAACAGGGGTTATTCATGCAAATCAAAGGCCAAAGAAACACACAGCAATCCGCTCAGACTCATAATGTCTGCATTAATAAAAAAAGATAGTCAAAATCCAACGATTAAGTCATTAGTTATGAAAGCTATTCATGTTCTGTCAAATTCTTTTCTGTGCTTGGAGAACAACATGCTACTCTGAATCATAATGATGTAAAAAAATCCATTATGAAACTCACAGTTTCGTTTTAATGTGACATCTGCAATGACTAAGCTAGCAGCTTATTCCTAAAGATACAACACAGCATTCTGCTCTTTCACCTTAAAAAAACTCACTACTGAAACATCCTGTGTACCCATTCACACTCCAGATGTTAATGGACCCTTGGATTATTTTGGTAGGAAGTTGGTAGGACAAGTGTAATCCTTACTGATGACTTTTTTTCTCACATCTTGTCACCCAGCAGCAAAGGCATTATGTTCAAGATCGTGGGAATTTTACAAATAACGTGCCTACAGCAATTTTTCAGCCACTGTCATGTATAACAGATGATTACTTTGTTAAAAGGTCCTATTTCCAAACCTAACTAATTCATTTAAAATTAACAGAAATGAATAAAGAAAATATTCTGCAGACCTGCTTTCAAGAAAAACATTTCAAAGTCTGCCACAAAGAGTTCAGATAATCTTTAAACAATGAGCCAATAAAAACACAAGTTGATATTCATGTTATCCCCAAGCGTACAGAAATTACATTAATGTTAAGAATGTTTTATTGTTGTAATTTTTTGTAAACTGGAAGGTATCTGCATGTCTACACTGTAAGCAAAGATAAGTGTACAAGCAGTCATCTGCCAGGAGAGCCTCGAACACTTCTTGCTAACAAGTTATATTTGCAATAACAGAAACTACTTGCATTGAATCCTTTTCCCCGATATCCAACTACCCACTTTAACACACAAACAGAGCTATGACAAAAGAATTATATTCTGATTATCTTGGCCAAGTGTGCTCACACACTTAAGTGAAATTCTTGTGTGAATTTGTTCTTTGCAGCAAAGAAAGACTCGTTGAAATGAATTTTGGACAGCACCTCATTATTTCCTCTCCTCAGCAGCAACCTCATCTTGCTGGAGGGTAGCAAAAGTAACAGACTTTAAAATGACGGTGAAAGGTGTGTAGCTGGGTCTGTGGTGGAGAAAGATGCCCCTAATTTTGGCTAGGCACACAGTAATAATCCCATCCAGACTGCACTCAAGTAGAGAGTTCAGACAATCTCAATTTGGAAAATGTCTGTCCGTAAGACAGAAGACAACTCCAAATTTCAGTGAAAAAGGGCACCAGAAGCTGAGCCTAGAGGATCGTTTTCAGGGGACAGGCAACATAGCCACAGGCAGAGCATCTGAGGGAGGTTACAAACATTTCTGTCAGAGACATACAGTATCACTGCTAAACTGTTAGGCAGCCAATACCTTTCCCAAACCCAGCTTTACTGAATTTGTGTCAAGTGAGTCGGAAAATGGTCAAAATTCATTGCAAGAATTCACAAGAGCAAAAATCTCAAATCCAGAACTAGTTTACGAAGTGTCTAAGTTAAGTTATGACTTTTTTCCTCAGAGCTGAGCTACCCTAAACAGAAGCTAACTCAAATTTCAAAGCTATTCATCATCCAGTGACAGACTATGAGCTAGGTTTAAAAATTAAAAAAAAACCCACAAAAGAGTTGTTATACATAATTAGCCAAACAAGTTGTAAATATTTCTGAAACGAGATCTTGAACATATAGTTTCTGAGGCTGTCTGTAACGTCCAGTGATAAGATCTTTATGGAACTTTTATTTGAAGCCAGTCAGAATATATAATTTTTTTTTACTTAAAGCTACAGTGCTTGGAACCAAATGACTACAAAATAATTTCACCCTCTGGTGAAGGAGAAATTCCACTTTCCAGGGTGTGAAGAATAAATACTGTTTAAGAAATCAAAAAGATATAGGATATAAAAGATAAATATAAAATAATATGTATATATTTTTTAAAAAAACAACAACAAAAAACAAATAACGTTGTGTTATTTAAGCTGAACTCGTGATTATTGAGTACTTATGTTCAGTAACACTACTTTAAAAACTTCATTACCAATGAAATGAACCAGTCATCTTTTTTATAGCCCTGTTTTGAGACTAAATTTTTTTGAAAGCAAAAGAAATCTGGGGATTCAAACAGAGAAAACACTTGCATGTACCTAAGCACTGTGCCCTAGTAAAATCTAATAAAAAACACAGTCTGCTTTCTCTTTGCAGCAGCTGAAATTTATTGAATTTAACTTTGAAATACTTTGCTCAATGAAGCATATTCACGTATTTTTAAAACTATTGTTCTTAATAGTTTGATCTATGAATTTAATATTGAATATATTTCAGCTTTTCCATATGAGGTCAACTAGCCAGCTATTTGCATTTAAATGGATTACCAGCATATAGTTCTTTTTCTTATTACTCTATGTTCTTTTCATGTAGTTGTTTAATATGAACACTTCTACTGATCCAGACAGGATTTTAGTAATCAGGGCAGGAGACAGGTTAATATACTTAAAATTAGACTTAATGCTGTTCTTATATATATTATCACACTGATATCAAATCCTTATATGGAGCATCTTTTCCCAGCCCATTTGTCTCCTATTGCACAGAAAGGAGGCTGGAAGGACAGGCTGACATAGCACCTTAGTCTAACAGAGAGGCACCTAATGAAGACAGGAATACTGTGTTCCCCTGCAGTTAACTCTAAGCCGGCAGCACTCATGCTTTTGAAACTGGACAAATCACCATCTTGTGCCTCCTTGCAGCCAGTGCTGCCAGAATGACACACAACTGCTTGGCAGAGATGCCATGGATTCCCAGTTGAGCATTACAAGCCTTAACTAGGTTGTTACAGGAGTTTGGCAGCAAAGGTTGAGATGGGCCTTGTAGAAGCCAATTATGAACTGCCTAATTTTCATCCAGCCTGCTGGAAGCATCACACACTGTCCTTGGCACAAATACACACAAAAGTCTGTCAATCCAATGGTTTTAATTCAATTGCAGAAAAGAGATTTATGTTAGACCTTAGCAGGCAAAAAAACCCCTACCTTGTTTTTACTTATAGGTAAATTCCGTAATAAATCACCTAGAAAGGATGGGGACTCTCCACAGTTAGAGATCCATAGAAGCAGGGCAGTGAAATAGCTGTCTGAAACAGGGTAGATGGTGAGGGAGGTTCTCAAGGAGGTTGTGCTGAGCAGAACGAACTCAAGCCTAGGGGACTTCTCAGGGGTCTGTCCAGCCTTCTTTTCTAATCTTTAATGAAATCTGTTTGAAAACTCCTCAACATTTTTCTGGTTGCTCATTACAAATACACAGGGGGCACTCACACAGCTCTTTAAATAAGAACATGCACCACTGGAGCAAATTACAACATCTTGAAGAGCTTGGTGAGGCTACAGCTACTTTCTCTCCCTGAGCTATAACAACCACCTTGGCTCCCCAATTGGCAGAGAACTGGTCTTTGATTGCCCTCTGCTCTTGTTGAGGCTCCTGACAGCAAACAAACAGCCAGCAATTCAGCAAGTCCTGCCCAGGGTCTGATTGTACTTGATTCACTGGTACAACCACAGGGAAGAGGAAGGATAGACACATAAACACAACAACAACAGAAAAAATTGGAATGTGAGTTATCTCAGAGACATATTCACATCTCCAGCTGAGTGAAACTCAGTGGGAAATCTCTTGGCTGACACTCTGAAATCTGCAAGTTTACTTTGAAACAGCAAAGTTGTCCAAGTCTTTATGTTATCCACATTTTAAAAATCACCACCTGAAGGATTTATGGCAGGGTGCATGGGCAATTACATTGCTCTATTTGTTACTGTGGAAACACATTTTGCGACTGGCGAAAACTATGAGAAATATATTGAATGAACTTCTGAGAAACAATATTTTAAAATTAGAGCCGAACACTGGATTCAGCCACACCAGGAAGCTTTAACCTCAAGGCTGTCATGAAACACCAGGGAGTCAGTAGGAAAGTGTCACCAAGTCTTGCTGGGATTGATTTTGTAGGACTAGCTGTGTGTCATAGGATGGGAAAGTAAAAGTAGAGTCCACTAATCAAACTAACGTTCTCTCAGCTGGAGAGCTTTGCCCAGAAATGGGTGCAACAAAGACTCAGAACACAATGGTAATAACTCCTGCTGTCTTTGACTGTGAGTATTTTCCAAGCAATCCAGCCTTATGACATCAAACTGTCAAGACTTTGATCCTTTAAGTATCTTTTAAAATTTTAAGCTCTCCACTGGCCCTTAGTCACACAGGACTATTGAACTTTCCAGGTGTTTCCTGGAAGTTATAGGGACAGATCTGTATATGCAGGGTGGGGTCTCTATATATACCTGGAATCAAGGAAAAAGGCATGCACTTTGACACATACCTGCAGAGGACAGCTTCCAACCTTCCACAGATAAAACCGAAGGAAAGGGAGAAATCTCATTAATGCCTCCTCTAAATGATGGGTTTTTCTTTCTTATGTTGAAGGTCATTTGGAAATGGAAATCCCACTAGTTAGCCAAGAAATACAAATGCATTGAAATAATTTAAGGTGGCAAGACAGGAAAATCAAATACCCTCTGTTAGTCAGGAAAAGCCATCCTTCATTTCTGGAGTGGTTTCACAGCAAATTAATGAAAAGGAAAAAGAAGTAATAAAAGAAAATTCATTTGTTGAATAAGAAGGGGAGTATCTCTATGTGGGGTTCTTTCAGACTCTGGTAGAACACTGGTTTCTTTCCTACTGGCCAGGCAGTGGGCTTTATTGACTTAGATTATGTAAATAAAAATATGATACGTTTTTGGAAAATTATCCAGTCCTTTCAACCATTTTATAGCAATGTATTATAACCCTCAGTAAAGTTATTCATGATTTGCTATGATATCTGTGGGAGGAGGATTTGGGCTTGCAAACAGGCAAGGTACTAGATTCACTATGCAAAAGCAGCAGTGACAGAAGCTGAGATATGCTCATAACAGGTACTGTGAGTTTATTGCTTAGCAAATCAGATATTCACTGTCAAAAGTTCAAAAACTGACAATAAACTTAACTGTTGCATCTTTAAACTTATTCATAACTTACAAAGGGAGTCTAGTGTCTTGGTCGTGTCTCTCCCATAAAGTTTACAGCCAGCAGGAGACAATAAAATCTACACTGAGCTCATATTGCCGAGAGAAAAATCAAGACCTGTATGTGTCAGGTGAGATATTTTATACCTCATTAGTGTCAGAGCAGTTATTGCTTTTTCTTTCTTTATGAATAGATCATGTGATAGCATGCCTACCTCTCTCTCTCACTCCTAACAAATTTGTCATAGCAAACCTGGCTGTATCAGAAATAAGTTATTTCTTGCCATAGCCCTTTTTCTTTCAGTACTCGCTTCTGATGATCCATGCTAGGTGTCTATCATTCTGTTTTGCACATAGCTTTCTCCTTGGTATCCGGGTGTTGGAAGCCGCTCTGGTATTCCCTTCCCCTTGGACATTCTTGCTGGTGCAGAGACATTTCATTCACAGCTGCCAGCGCAGCCCTCCCTCACCAGCACGGCATGGAAGGGCTGTAGCTGACCTTTCCTAGCAGGCTCCTGAAGTTCCTGGGAAGCACTGAAGCTCTGTGTATTAGCCCTGGGGAAAGTTATGCTTCTCAGAGCAGACAAAGCATTGCTGAGCAGTATTTGCACTTAACACACAAGAATATTCAGGACAGCAGGTCAATGTCTCCCCAGCAGAGAATACTCTCCTGGTGGAAGTTAGCCACATGTGTTCTTCCCTCAGATCTGAGCTGAAATGCTTTTTATTTAGATTTTGGCCAGATGAAGGTTGCATCCATTTTTTTTTTTGTGTGTGCTGAGATTGTTCACACCATCTCCAGTCTGCAGGGAAGATGCCCTAGTTTTCTTATATAGTTCAGGGGTGGGGAGGTACAAGGAAAAGTAACATAGATTAATTTGTCCAACAGACAAGGCAAAACAGAACAGGATTCTACAGCCCAATATATGTAAAGAAAACCACATATCTACACCTAGTCCCCATTCCCAGAACTGTTGATATGCTTATAAATACTCATTATTTTTGGGAAGTCAACTATTCCTTTTGCTCTCTGTTACTACTTGCAGGAAAACCTAACTAGTTAAGGAAGCACAGCGAAATATTTTTTTTCCTTTCTTTAGAAAGCACACAGTTATTATTACACTGAGTTTTGAGTGGATGGCATGAAGTTGTGTAAGCTTTAATTAATCCACTGAACCATCATCTTATTCTCTACTGCAAATACTGCCATCTGCTACCAGTCCATGCATTGATAATTAATGTCTGCTACAAGTTTGCTTCCCCAACATTATCTGATTAGGTAATTAGCCTATAGAACTAATACAAGACATAACACATTATTGTTCTATCAAGTGTGATCAGTTTGAAAGCTGTAAAGAATACATTAATCCCGTTTCATTCCTGTGACTTATACCTCAACCAACACCCATCCAGACAATGACAAAACAATTTAGAAAGGAATGGAGGAGCAGGGAAACAACCACCCCAAACCCACACGAAATTCACGTCAATAAACTTAGGCTTGAGTACTGTTTACTTCAGAATAGCTTGTGAACAACTATAAATATGAGCAAGGAAATCCACAAAAGCTGCTCTCTAGAGAAGGTATGGATCAACATCAACAATAATCTATGCGTGATAAATGTCCCTTCAGAGAAGTATGATGAAAAATAGTTTGTTATCAAAACTCAGGGGTTTAATAAATCAATAGAAGGTGGAATCTGGAAGAGGGAGAAGGCAGCAGCATGTCATCTTTATTCACTAGTGTAAAATGTGGCTGTTTCAAAGATTACGTCTGAATTAAGCTTGGGAGGCAAATGATTGATAAAGATGCAGCAGAGGGGAACTGAAGTGAAGCCAACATTTCAGCATTGTCAGATCCCGTGGATATAGTTCAGTCTCTCAATGTTTGGCTGAGTGAATTGTTTTTTTACTTTACCAACTCTTGTCCTCTGATTTTATTTTGCATGAGATTCCTAGCCTAGCCTGGGGCAGAGGAAAGGTTAGCAATGTCAGCCCTAAGTGCATGGAAACCACAACAAGCGTATAAAAAGTGGAAGCTTAGGAACCTGAAGACCTCACACATCATCACTGCTATTTTGAAACATTGAGGTCAGGATTCTTTTGACCGAATTTACATGCCGACACAGTAAGTACCTTCATTTGAGCTGATTCTCTCCACTCCTTTTATAGTCAAGAGAATCCTGCCCTTTACGTTGGCAACACAAATGTTTTCCGCCTCATTTGCAAAATCACTTTCCATTCGACAGCACAGGCTGAAGACTACGTAACCACAAGTTTCAGTTCTGAATCAGGCTTTCTTGATTTCGGATGTTCCTACCTTCCGACAGGCTCTGTTTCACAATCACTGCTAAAGAAAGTTTTAAGTCAGAAGCCCTGCCTGTTGGTAGGCTCCTCAGTCCACAGTGGCCTTCAGCAGGAGCTGGGCACTAAGCACCCTTAAGGAACTTACGCAGGAGCCCCAGAGAACTGCTCTGGCCCCTGTGCCACCACAGTGCCATGGCTCATGCTGCCGTATCTGCACTCCATGTCAGGCAACACTCTCAGTTTTTGCTGCACATTGCAAAGGCTTTATTCTGACTCTTACTGCTAGTGCCTCTTGCTGCCCTGTTTACAAAGTGATCCTTCAGTGAGGATACTGCAGAAGAATTAACCATTAGACATTTATAGGTGAGGTCAGTGAAGCACATGGAGGTGAGTGGCCTTCCCCAGGGTCATTTAGTAAGCTGGTGAGAGAGCCAGGGATAGGGATGAAAACCTCAAAGCAGAGTTGCTGATCTTCCTGGTGAGGAACACTCTATGCAGTCTTATACCAGATCATGCAAAAAAAATGCCTCTTTCTGCATTTGTTTTCTTTGGCAATTGAAGGGAAGAGGCAGGTAAAATATCCTTTTCTTTTCACCTGTTAAATATTTGTTCAGCAGTTCTCAGTCCTGTGTATAACTTCCTAAGTGATACTGCATTTGGTATTCAGCAACATTCCCTTCTATCCGTCTTCAAACCCAAATTCCCTTTAGGCATCACTCTGCTTTTATTTGTTCCACCACAAATAACAGATGAGTTATTCAACATTTGTTAGGCTTGTTTGTTATTTTCCTTAACCATAGAGACATACAACATTTACCAGTGTCCAGGAGATGTCTGTGGGAGTTAGCAGTAGCTGAAAACATTCTGGTGTTGTCCAAAATAATTGCAACTTCTGTTGTTTTTAATGGTCGTGATCTAACAATGAAATTAAGTCTATAAAGTAACTGACAAAGCCAGTGCTAGCAAGAGTACACTGTCCTCTTCTCTGAGTCTCCTTTCACTACTTTTGTTCTCTCTCACTTCTCTTCCTTTTTCTTACTCTGATAACAAATCTAGAGTTCATCTATCTTTCCTTCTCTTCTCTCTTCTGCCAATTGCTGATGGTGCATCTCCTTACTACATTCACAAGAGCAGACCTTTCCAAACAGGCACACGCAATATCTTTGTCTAATTACAATATGCTCAGACCTCCTTCACTGTCTAAATCTCTCTAAAATAAGTCATGATGTGCACTAAATCATAAATATCATAAACGACTAAATAAGTCATGTGGAGCACTAAATTCATTGGATTGAAAACCAACCCTTGACCTATTGGGCTGAATTTCCTCCTCCCTCTGCCTTAAGAGTGTAGGAACAACCCTACAGAATCAGGCTAAACCCCCACAGTCCTAATTGCAAAACTGGGCAACAGCAAATGCCTATGGAAGAATAAACAAATGGTGCAAGCATGAAACTGTGCTTCCATTGCATATACTCCCAGTACTTCGAATCCAGGCTTTTTTCCACCAAAGAAATTTCCTAGAATTTATGCTATGTCGAGTTTAAAACTTAGAATACGTTTCCTTTTTTTTTTTTTTTTTTTTTCTGGAAAGTCTCAACTGCTTGATTTATTCCATTATTCCCAGTCAGGAGGAAATTCTACAGGATTTCTCCAAAAGAGAATTCTAAGATGCAAGAAGAAACACAGCTTCAGAAAACAGATATGGGTCTCCTAAGGTCTTACCTCTGAATTTCAGACTTTCATTCCAACTTCTGGTTTACTGTGAAGCCTTTTCATTCCTATTCTGCTTCTGTTTTTACATTAATAAATGTGTCAGCGCTAACACTCTTCCTGATATCACACAAAAGTACAGTATACATATTGAAACCTTATTTTTACAATCATTAATGATAGCTGCTATTTAGTATCAACCACAACATCTTCTAACAAATCAAGGCATCTTCCCTTGTTGTGATGAAATTGCTGACAGACCGAAATATCTCCTTCGTAGTTGAACTCTGGGGAGTACTCACACCATTTCATTTCAGCAATCTAATTTAAGTAAGGATTAAGGGTGAAGCCTCCAGTTAATCTATGAAGGGCTATAGACACCTCACTTAGAGGTTTTAACAACCTCTCTTGGTCCTTTCAAGCAAAGAGTGAAATTTCATACTTGGGGATTTAAGGTAGAGACCCTAGAAAGAAAATACATGTGTCTGAAGTGTCAAACTAGCATTATAAAATAAAAGATGCTTGATGCAGGATGGCAGATTTCAGTCATCAGCAACTACACTTGTTAATTTGAAATAGGAAATAATATTTTGGCTACTTTCTATCCTTGCAATATGATTTCAGTAATAGAACACAGTTTTTCAAAGGTCTCTATTTTTTTTTTAATTCCAGAAGAATTTTTTCTAAAGTAAAAAATTCATGACAATACACCTTTTTGTGAACATGTCTACCAATAGCTATGAAAAACCAGAAGTTTTTATTTGAAGCATCTTTGTCTAATGAAAAAAGATGTTTTTTGATAAAAAGTTTGTGATCAGCTCTGCTAAAATTAGAGCTCTTATATGCAAGTTACACTCCTTCCTTTCTCTCTCTGTCTTTCATTTTTATACTTGAGACAGCACAGAAATGTGATGATTTTTAAATAGAAAAAACATTGCTTTTTGCTGATCCTTTGTAGAATTTGTAATTACTCACTAAATTTGACGTTGCTGCAAGTATCAAAATTTCTCTAGAGTTGGGGGGGAGTGAATGAATCCACCTTTCGCCCCATCGTTATAATTGTAAAATTTTATTTAAACTTTGAATATTTTATATTTGCCTTGCAACAGCAATGACTAAACTAAAAAAAAAAAATCCACAATTACAAATCCATGTCTGTTTTTACGTCTAGTGCTTCCCTCTCACCATGTCACTTGGACCCTTCAAATCACTTTTACAGGTGATGGGCTTTCTCCTTTGATTAGACATAGGAACTCACACAGAATTTAGGCCGCCTGAATATAGTCCATACAGAGATAGTAGGCATATTATTATTATTACTACCATTATTTTCTTTGTTACCATAGTGCCTAAGACTCTACCTGGGACCAGGGTCCTACTTATGCAAGGCATTGGATAAAGAGCAAGAAGTAATCCCCCAAAGCTTGCAATTTATAGAAGAACAGTGTTCCTGTGTAAATAAGGTCTGGGATTAATTTGGTGTTATCACTACTGGTATTTTAGTCTGAGACTACCAGCATTTTTCAGTGAGAAAGGTCACAAAGAAAGGCAAGATGACTACAAACAGAGCAGGTTTCTCTGTCCCTACTCCCTTGTAACTAAGATGTTGATTTGGGGGCAGGGAAAAACATAACACTTGGGAGTATTTTATTAATTATTTTTCAGCTCGAGTGCACAAGGTTAAATGTAGCCTCAGGCAGCTTTCGCTGATATGACTCACATCTCTGCAATGTCAGAGCTTTTAGTGACACTAACGGGCTCATATTTTGCAAAGAATAAACCATCCTCTGGTGTATTAATTAAGCCCAAGCACATCCTGCAGAGAAGCAATGCGAAACCATAAGAAGTTTTCCATAGTGAGCTTAATGCCCATAAAACATGTGGCTTCAGAACTGCTGAGCGTGAAATCTCTCATTAATCCACAGAATGTGGACAGCATGGATAAGAGCCCTGTGTTTCCCCACCATAACCGTGCCTTCAGTGGGCATGGTCCTGATGGTTAGACAGCACTGTCCTCTTCCCCATTAAGACAGCCAACAGATGATGTGCTTATTTTGAATCACAGCATTATTTTCTATTCATTTTCATATGAATCCAAATGGGAGTTTGGGACATTGGTAAACATTCCAATGGAGCTGTTTACAGAAATAAGGAATTACTGCTACACATTTTTTGAATTGTTGCTATTATTTTACCATGTTTGCTAACTATGTAAAGAAGTGTTATTTTCTTTGCACATCTCTCCCTCCAAACAAACAAAAACCCCACAAACAAACAAAGAAACCCCAAACCCCATAAAACTCAAAACAATCCAGATACCCAAGTTGCTGCATGACCTCAGTCCGTGTTCATGGGCTCTCACGGGTCCTTCCTTGTGCCCTCCTAGAGCACAAAATATAGGGTTTCACGGAGGATTCAGTCCACCCAGGTAAAGTGTATAAAGGACAACAAAGTCTTTCCAGTTGAAAAAAAAAAAAACAAAAACAAAAAACCAAACACCAAAAAAATTCCTGTCAGGTTTCCCATTGACAGTCTCCCACAAGCTGATCAAAGTACCACAGCAAATAGACAGATCTAGAAATCACGTGTTCAAAAAGACTTAATATTTCAAAATTAAATTTGCTAAAAAATTAAATTCCTCACAGGAGAAATCTAATTTTGGCCATTTTTAATCCCAGAAAGAACAGATAACAGAAGTTGTGTTCTCTCTGTAATCTTCCTTCCTTTTAGAGTTCTGAAAAGCACACCATTTCTTATATTTTATAAAAAAATGAACTTAGACTTTTTCTATTTTCCATATTTTTAACACTAAATTATAAAGTTTCTTTACTCTTCTCCCTAGTGCAAAATCTGGCACTGTTGGAGAAGTTTGGAAATCAGGTTGTCAATTACATGGCTCCATATTAATTTTTTTTATTGGCTTACATTTCAGAAGTTTGAAAAGTTACCGAGAGAAAAAGAAAAGCAAGCTAGGAAAGCTAAACCCAAATCTAAAATTTTATGGCTTGTATGAATATTTATTAAACAGCGTTTCTCCTGTGTGGTGGGTTTGTGTCTGGCAGGATTTTGGTAGCAGGGCAGGGGGCTACTGAGGTGGCTTCTATAAGAGGTTTCTAGAAGTTCCCACGGCTCAAATTTGGACATGCCTCCTGCCAAGGCCAGGCCAATCAACACCTCTGTTAATAACACTGTTTAAGAGGGGAAAAACCTTTCGGGCAGGTTCTTTGTTTTTGAGCCTTTGTTGGTGAGCAGAGGAGAGGAGGGCAGTGTGAGAGAAACATCCTTGAGGACACCAGGTCAGTGAGGAAGGAGAGGGGGAGCTGTGCCAGAGCAATGGTTCCCCCTGCAGCCCGTGGAGACCAGCGGCGGCCCAGGCATGAGCCCAGGGAGAGGGGAGGGGTGTGGGGAAGGTGTTCTTAAGACCTGGTTGTATTTCTCATTATCCTTGGTGGTGGTGGTTGTTTACATTAAATTGATGTTTTTTCCCCAAGTCGAGTCTGTCTTTTGCCCGTGACCATGACTGGTGAATGAGCCTTCCCTGCCCTTTGTCTTGATCCTCGGGCCTTTTGGTTGTGTTTTCTCCTCCCCACCCTTCAGGGGACAGGCTAGGGGTGAGTGAGCTGCTGCGGGGACTTTGTTGCCGGCTGGATGGGCTCAAAGCATGACATCCTGACAGCTTGAAATTCTTTAACACTGGTATTGTGAAGGAAAACGATAACATAGCCTGATATTCCAGAGAGACCTCTCTGATATCTCAAGTAGTTAGTCTCTCAGCTGGCGGCTTAAAGAGTTCAATTTAATACGGCAAAACCAAACAAGTTATAGGACCAGCAACACAGGTCACTACTGGTATGGACAGCTAAATGCAATTTCATCAAGCTTCTGAGAGCACTTCCAGTGTTCATTCAAGGTGCCCCAAGCTGATGTGCTTCCACCTTCAGCCACCTATTGAAACTAAACAAAATTAGAACATTTTTGCATTTAAATCTCCAAAGACAAATTGCCTAAAATAGCAAGTATCTCTTCTTCACACATTCATTTTACACCTGATTCACTCATCAACTGAGTGCTTGGCATGAACTTGTGTGAGAAGGGTGTAACATGGTCTCAGCCTGACATTTTGTACAGGTTTCTGGTTTAGCTGCATTTTTGGCCTTAACCCACCAAACCGCTGACATTATGTCCCTGTGCTTAGTGCCTAATAGCACATACAGGTTTGCTTCAGGACTGGAGCCCTCCACACTACCCTGTAACTATTTTCAAGGTTTGATGATTCAAAAAATCTATAGTATTTGCCATTACATCCAACACCACTACCGGACTACAGAGCCATCCTGTTTCATGAGCAGATCACACTGAACTAGATTTGGGCTATGCTGGACTGTTTCATGTTTAAATTATATGGTGAGATAGCTTTTTTCAAGTTGGATAGCACAGCTAGAGAATCAACAATCTTTCCTTCCTATATAATATTCCAAATCTTTCATTTTTGTGGCCAGCAAAGTAGGCTATCCCTTTGATCTGATTTGCTTAGATATTTGAAGCAGATATTTAACTTTAGATAAAACACAAACCAAGTATCAGTAAGAAGCATGCAGGTTTTGTAGAATACATGATGTGATTCAAATCCATACACAGATAAAAAGTGTAATTCTGGAAAAAATCTGGATATAAGTAGAACAGCTTAAATACTATAAACATCTGTAAAAACTCACAGGATCCTGTAGGGAATCTCTTTACATCTCCTACATCTCTACAGAGAAAGTCAAATTAATTCCAGCTCTTTCACATACTTCATAGCAGCTCCCTCAAGTGGCCATAGATCAGAGTATTTTATTGCAATCCATAGCAAAGCCACCCTCAAGTACCATGCAGGTCTCATTACCCTTAGATCTGCTTCTCATCACCTTCAGGTGGTTAGGACCTAAACTACTGCAAACACATTTTGAGGTGTTTCAGGTGCAAAGCGAGGGTGGGGTAGGCAATTGCAGAAGTACAGAAAAAGAAGGAATGGGAGGAACAGACAGAAGGTTATGTATCAGAAAAAACCCTAAAGGCTTGCCTTTCACTAATTAGGGTGTTTGCTAAAGTGTGTAGACAAAGGTTTTTTTCCCGAAGTACCTGCTTTTTGGAGTGAATTCGTTTGGGATGTTTGCTAGCCTTCACAGTAAAGCTTGCTTTTCCATAATTATTTTTAAAGGAATGTTTCCTTAACAAAATGCCAGGATCAATGCAGGCCAGGTTCCAAATAAACAGGGTAGGTGTTGTGTCTCCGAGATATGCATGGAGCCACAGCTCAGAGGGGTTCTTCTTAGGGTGAAATTTCTAACATACCCCCATGAGGTACGTCAGATATCTGGTATTTCATATCTCTTGTGGTCTGTGGAAATCCAAACTTTCTTATTTCCTCGTGTGTCTCGTTGTGTTCCGACTCACTTGGAGCACAAGGATTTTCTTCTAACCTCACCACTTAGGTAGACCTTCTCTGTGATGTTGGGGAAAGTTACTTCACTCCTCCATAAACTCCTACTTTTTCTTCCCTATTTTCAAATTTGGTGTGTACTTGCTCTGCCAGCCTTGGCTCCTGAAAGGATCCAATAAATAACAACTAATCTGCAGTCCAAACAAAAGAATTTTACAGATTGATTTAGAGAGGGAAAAGATTGAAAATTCAGCACCCTGGGAAGTATGAGCATTGTTCTGAAAATAAAAGAAGGAAAACGCTCCACACATGGTAATTATCATAGCTTCATTAAAGTCAAAGCAACTATGACAATTTTTACACATTGAAGATGTGGTTTCTCTACTACTAAGAAGCACAAATTCCTCTTTAGTTTTATCTTTGGTTTTCTAGTGTCTTGAGTAGAATTGTCACTCCTCCTGGGCTATTTTCAAATAATCTGGTTCCTGCAATGATTATTTTTTTCCTGACAAGAAAAACTTTGTCACAGGTAGATTGCCTCTCATTCCCAAGCTAACTTTTTGTGGACTCTGAACCGGCAGTTTTCAGTCTTTCCTGACTTGTAAATTCCTAAAATTTTCCAGCAGAGGTACACTCCCAAGCCCCTGAGAGCAAAGTAACTCTACTAACAAAAGGCTTTTCTCAGCTGTGTTACATAGATTCCTTTGCCCACAGGTTGAAACCCACTGGTGTGCGCTGTCTGGCAGTCTGCAGCGTGAATAGATCTCTGTTCGGAGAAAAACAGCTCCCAGTTTTGGGTCTTTGAAAAATACATCTAGATCTACCTCCTGAAACATGAATTCATTGTATTTTCAAGCCTTGGATCCTGATCATAGCAGCATAAACCCATTACATCAATAGAACCGACAGATCTGCACAGGTGTGAAACCGGATACAAATTACTCCCTTTGTTCCCACAGCACTCACTGTCAAATCTATTTTTCAAGGCAATCAGAAGTCGTGCTACATTAGCAACGTCAGACCACGACATTGTTCCACACACACAGGTCAAATACTGAATCTATTTGGAAAATTTTTTGGTGTAACATGAAAGACAAACACAGAGCTGCATTTTCTTGACAATTACACCTTCAGACCTCATTTGACTGTTAGTTTTCTTTTTAAATATTGTATATTACTTTCTCCGCATCTGTTCTTACAACGGTGTACGCATATTTTTATATTTTTGTGTAAGTAGATACCATTTTCTCACACACTATAGGACTAAGTTATTCATTTTTGAAAAGCATTGCCTCTGTTAAGTACAATTCCCACCAAAGGGAGAAACAGAACACCGTTTTTTTGTTCTCTCACTTGTGGCCCACATTCAACAAAGCACTTAGCCATATGTTCACTTTTCCCCCTGGAAAGCTGGGAGTTTGGCTATTGCCAAATCTATACACAAGGAAAGGCATGTTACCCATCACTACCGTGAGTCAAAGAGAGATGCCTAAATAGCTGATTTAGACAACTGGAGTACCACAATTATTTGATTATCGTATAGAAATCCAGAGACTAATGGGCTCAGGGACTCTGTTCATAATGGGTCACGTAACAGGCAGCAGGATAGCCTCAAGCACATGACATAACAGAAAATTGCTTCACATATGGCACTCCTTATGTGCTCTGATTATCACATTTTAGAAATTGAAGCATTTGATGAAAACCACTGGAATATAAATTGGTGCCTTCAACATCTAGCTTCTTACATTCACAATATGACCTGCTTATTATACCCCATTAAAAGGGTAAACATGACAAGATAATGGATTCATTTTGGCAGCAGCTTTACACTTTGATTTTTTATTATTTCTACTTTGCTAGCTCACATTGGAAAAACTAAGACCTCTCTTTATTTGCTAATCTATGACTGGATAGATCCTCGTGTTCTGGGATTAATATTAAAAAATGACAGAGAAATTCTCACTAAACAAGCAAGCATTGGTCATAGAGTTTGGGGGTTTTTTTTTGCAAAGTTTAGCTTTGCCCTCTAAATATGCTTTTCTACTTTGCTTTTCAGATTACCTCAATCTGAACTGCCAACTTTGAACACCCCTGAAGCTGGTGGTCTGAATTTGTTTTGAAACCTAGATCTGATCCTTGTCAGTAGCCCAGATCCATTTTCTAGATGAACTAAAAGCACTGCTCTTTCTTCTTGGCAATTTGAATGTACCACAGAGTGATCATATTTCTAGTCCACTTGCACAGATCTGTGTTTACTGCCATATGTTTATGTGTCTAATGTATGAAATATAGAAGCAGAAAAATGTTGAGGATCTACCCGGTAGTTTTCTGGTCCCTGAAATTAAAGGCTATTTTTCAGGTATAACCTCTCCTCAGCACTCTGTCAAAGGAAATAAAAGAAAGAAGCAGGGAAAGGAGAAAACACCTTTTAAGGCTCCTGAAGATTTTAATTGAATCAGCGATTCAGGAAATCTCGTTCTCCCTTCTGCTTGCTCTGAAATGAAGGAAAGACAATGAGCAGATTTCTGTCAGTTAAACAGATGCTCTGTGCGTGCAGATGTTTTTGTGTTTAATGATAGCTTTGACGTTACGAATAGCTTTGTGTGATCTGCTGCTAGGAGTATCAGTTTAGGATTCATTAAGTGCCTTTCCTGTAAAAATTTGAAGACATTCTTTCAAGTAAAAGAGACCTGCATGAAATTAGGCTTGTAATGATACTTCACTTATCACAGGATTGCACTGTAAGTAAGGTTTTAATTGCACAAATAACAGTATCTCTAAGATGTCAAAATTATTTGCATTAATTTCCATTGGAGAAAGAGCAATAAAGCTTCTGTACTAGCACATTGTGTACCCAGTTGTGATTAATGGTACGGTTAAACTTCATGTGTCTTCCTGTAATATGATTAAGAGGAATAGGCTATTAGATAAAGTTCAGAACTAAGACAAATGCACCTTTTCAGTGAAACTTCAAGTCTTAGACTAAGTATTTACTTAAATGGTATGAAAAAAAAAAAATCATCAGACCAGTTCTTCAGATGATAAATATTTCTTTAACTCCATATTTAGGCTGATTTACATCCTATCAGAATATAGCTTAATCATTCTTACTTACAGTGGAGGACAGCACAAACCCCAGCTCCATTAATGCAAAGAGATTAACACTTCTGTGCTTCACCATAGCCTCTATGTCTTTCCACAGGGAAGCTGAACAATAATTCTGCTAAAAAAATCTTGCCTGTAATTTTCCTGCATCCACTCTTCATGTAGTAGCATAAGGTTACCACCGAGTTTATGTAGCACGTGCTAATTAAGCAAAGTACAAAAGGCAAGATGAGAATACCTTGGCAAATGAATATGGCAATTTTGCTCTTCTGGCCACTGATACAATGAAGTTATTATTTGGAGGAGGAGACAGGGAGGTTGGTTTGTATATTGGCTTTTTTTTTTTTTTTTTTGCCAGCACTGTGTAAGTGGATAGTTGAGCTTGCTGGAACACAACTTCACCTGGTAGAATGAAAAAAGCATTTTTGGTCTCAAGCACTGCACCTGTTGTACATTCCTGGCCAGAGGTAACTATAGTTCAGTGGAGGGGAATTTCATTTACAGCTCCTTTTTGGCAAACCAGGTTCTCCTTTTCAGGCCTTGGACTGCTGGCTGCAGCATCCCTAGGCTGATCCAGCTGGGAAAGCTTGGAATAAGCTTTTAGACTAAAATCCCTCTGGTTGTTTAACCTGACTACACCAAGTGTGAATGTGCCTTAGAAGGACAGTAGGACATTGAGAAAGCTAAAAAAGAAAAAAAAGTAGCACTGTTTACATAAGGCGCAGCTAGCTGTGAAATGGCAGTGGATATGCTTAGGCTGGAAAGGAGGAGCGGATAGGATTACTGACGGTGTTTTAACAGCAACCAGCACAACTATTCTGGTATTGATACCTTTCCACCTGTGACTCGCTGACCCCAAAACAGGACAACAGCATGAATGTGAAGGCATTACCCCCACATTTTACATATGTGCTTGTAGTAGGTTGCAGGAGGGCTGCTGCTCATCTGGACTTTTTCAGATGCCCTTGACGTGTTCCGTATTTCTGCCTAGAAGTTTTATGTTTGGATTTTAAACATTTGCCTCAGTGGTTATGTGAGTGGAAATGTCCGGTTTCTCTCTCAAAACCTCAGCTTCTCTTTGCCTATTCTTAGCCCTCCTTTATCTTATCTTTTTAAGGAAAAAGACTGTCAGCTACTATGAACATGTTCAGTGTAACATCCAGTAGGTATTTTTTCCTTCACAGATGGAAACTATACAAACGACTATGATTAAAATAAAACAAAGGTCATATAATGCTACTTGTTATCATTAGAGAGGCACCATGACGTGTTTCGTCCCATGCATTTAACATACTGTAGGATAGTGAAATTAGTAAATCCAAGATCACAGAGTTGAGGTGGTTTTTCCTCTGCCTTTGTTTGGAAAATATTTTTGTTAATATAGCCACAAATTAGATTTTGAAAACTGCAGGAAGATACTAATAGCAATAGTAAGCTCATAGTCTTTAAATAGGTTTTTCAAATTGTTACACTGCAGTACACATCATGTATCATGACCTGAAAAAATGAATTCTTTATGTTGCTTTTTCATAAGTACCAAACCTTTTTCTCATTTGAGACTTAATGGAGAAGTATCTTCTGCTCTGCCAGTGACGAATACCAGGTAGCTGAGAAAGTTTTGGCATTTTCAGTCCACTTGCTTATTTTGCTAAAGTTTTAAATGCACATACCTGAAAACTCTCTTGCATTATATTTAAAAGGTTTTAAAAGGCAGTATCTTTGAAAAAATTTAATTTAAAAAAAAAGAGTATAGGGCCCATATAAAGAGTGACAGAATGAGCAGAGAATTTTTCATTGGCTCATAGGAATCACCAGAGTAAAAGGTGTTTCTGAATAAGCTGTGAGAACCTCGCCTGCATGGCATTACCTTTCCATCACATCAGGGAAATGAATGAGCTGGAGTGGGCAAAAGATTAGCTCAAGTCCTGAAATAAAAGGTTTAATGTGCTCTGCCAAAGCTGGTATCATCTAGTAACTCCAGACGTATTTGTAATCCTCATTGCAAATTCCAGCAAGTTCCACTGCCTAGTAGCATAGTAATTTTATTAAGTGCCTCATATGGGAGTTATAAGACAAAAGCGAAAACCGCACCATTTACAGCCTTTCTGCACACTCTATACACATAATTATGAAGAGATTTTTTGTGGTGCATCCTTCTTACTCCTCCTGTCTAATCTCCTTCTAGTGTCCCGGGGATGGGTTATCTCCACAGCGTAATACAATGGTGAATCCACACTATAATTTAGGAAAACTGGCATGATACAGTCTACATTTTCTCCAGCTCTGCACCCCCTGTGCAATAGCAGGTGCATGGCTGTCACTGTGAAAGGATTCTGTAGGTGTCGAATGTTTACCTGAGCTTAAGGAGGTATCATATTAACTAATGCAAAAGAAATGCATTGAGGGTTACTACATTCACAGAAATCATATCCGGGTCCCAAAGTCCCCCATCTGAAAATTGCTAAGATTGTTAAGGGGAACTATTACATGTGCTTGTCTTATATTTACCCCAGCCTAGGTACCCACCTACAGCCCCTGTAAAAGTCTGGATCTGGAGTAGGTAGACCATTGGTTCCACTCAGCATAGCCTTCCTTACATTCCAAACTTGTTTCGTCGTGACATCACATGAACCAAGATTAAAGTTGAGAAATGGGTCTGAGTCTCAGATGATCAGATCTTTGGCTGTTATTGAACCAACACTACTTCAGTTCCTAGACTGGATCCTGGTCCTTTATGTGAACTGGAGATACGACTTGAACAAAGTGGAGAGCAGTAAAGGAGATTAGTAGCTTTGTATCATGGATGACTGCTCTACAGTTGTTAAACTGAAGTAGTGATGCAAAAGTTACTAATGTTGTGCCTGTTCATTTTTTTTGTTTGTTTGGTTTGGTCTTTAATTTTAATAAATATTACTAACTGGTTGCTGAGATGTGTTTACAAAGTAATTTGGCTAAAAGCCAAGTGTGTTGCAACCAAGATAATGAGCAGCGTCTGACCCATAGCTGCAGAAAGGGCCTTTCATTTTTATGAAAATGTGTCATTCAGTGCTTGAAAGACTTGTTATTCTCAATAAAATTTCAAACTGAATGAAGAGCTGTTAAGTTTCTGGAAACTACAAAACGGGGATACAGACCATGATCCAAAGCAAAGTGTCATCATGTTCAATAATGCTAATGTGATGATAATGATCAGAAGTTGATTAAAACTACACATGTCTCTGTAATGCTTTCAACATTTTAATCCACATATTCCTGTTAGGGGACTAAATGTTAACGTAGAACTCCACATAGTACATTCAAATACCAATTAGTAACTCAATATTTCTAAGTGACCAGAACTGACCTCACATAAGTACAGAAAATAAAGGACATAAAAGGAAATTAAAGCTGATATGAAACTTTAGCCCATGGACAGCAAAAACTGTTAGAACAGGCAGGTAGTATAGTAAAGGCAAAAAGGTTAAGGAGCCTCATGAATATGAAAAACTTTTAATTACTGCTCATATTGACCACTGTGAGACAAGGGACTGGACCCTACAAAGCACACCAGGACAGGGCCACCTGGTGGGACACTTACTGATTTCAGCGGCCCTGTGCACAACTCTCAGCCAGAAACTCAGCTGCTACTGAGAGTATGGGGATTGACAGAGGAATCAACCCCCAAAACAACAAGTCACTCCATCACAAGTTTTTTGAGTTTGCAAAATCTGTTATATCATGTGATAAACCATGATTATGCTGATCACTGGACGTGCTCAGCCTTTGTTCGCCTTTAGTTGGTACTCAGTTTAGCCTTTGAAGCTAAACAGGCCTGTGGACAAAGCCAACCAAAGACCAAGAAAATCCGTTCAGTCCAACATCTGTCTTCCTGGACAGCTACCTGTGCTACCTCACCTGCACCTGACCAGCTTCATAGCACAGGCCGTAAAGCTAATTCAGTTGAATCAAGACTTGGATTGGGGCAAAGGCACAACTTCTGGAAAGGTGCTTAGATTGGTGAAAACATCAAGAGACTGAAAATCTACTTTCTCCCTACATTATTTCAGTAGTTAATCTCTTACTGTTACAAACATGAACATTATTTCTAACCTGCATTTATTATCTTTTACTTTATCTCTTCCTTCTATGCATCTTTATTACAATCTACTTCACTAGATTAAAAGTTTAGTTCTCTCAATCGACTGCATTACAAGCATCATTTCTTTCCCGCCTCTCACAGTAAGCACAGAGGAAAGCCTGGCATATCTCAGTGTGAGGGAACTGGCAGAGCTTAGTAATATATTAAAAACAATAACCCTCGGGGTTATTGCAGAAAGAGATAATTTTTTCCCCTCGAGAAAGGCACTGCATCCAACTCTTCTTCTCTTTCAGTTGGTCCATAGAGCCAACACTCCTGACTGTATCCACAAAGCCTACAAGAATCAATCACGGCACTTTAGAAAACAGAAAAAAACCTGTTCACTGAAATCAACGGATCTTTTTAAAGACTATTTTTTTAATCTGTCTGCATAACCTAGAAGGTTTAGTAACCATTTCATATTTTCTTCTTACGATGATGGATGCTAAAAGTTATTTCATAATAAGCACTAGCTTTTTCCTTTAACATCTTTCACTATGAAACACAGCCAATAAAAGAAGAAATTTAAGTGAAAATACTAGCAGAAACAGAAAAATAAGCACTTTCTTTTTTTGAAAAAATAAAAAACCCAACCCAAAACACAAAACCATTACTAGCAATAAAATTAAAACGTCATCTCAAGTTAGCACACAAGATTAAGGTATCAATCACAGGAAAAAATTCTGCTTGCATCTGCATTGTGGAAAATACATTTCATCAATTTAGGATCACAAACAATCCCACAATACCCCCAGACATTTTTCTCCATGCTTTTTACTGGATTTAGTACTATGAAACCAAGGATATTTTGGGCAAAACATGTTTTCTAAGTTTATTCTAGGACATCTAAGATGTATGAAATAATTCTTCTACTCCATTTACTGTAAAGAGCTGCAGCCCAAGAAGACTGTTCAGTTTAAGGGATAGTATCTTAAAGACACGGATCTACTAAAAAAATGCCAGGAAAACAACAGAATTATTGCAGGTCTAGAAAGCACAACCTCTGGAGAAAGACCTGAAGAACAACGATGTTTAGCATGAAGGACATGGTAAATCTTGAGGTACATAAAAGGCACTTACAAAGAAGAGAACTCTGTTCTCTTTATAAGATGTAATGGGCCTAAGTGCAGCCAGAAAGATTGAGGTGAAATAGTAGGAAAATCTGATCAAGAGCATTGAAGCACTAATGGTTTTTAAGAACAGGTAAGGCAGACAGATGAAGATGATCTGGAACAAAGGAATGGAGAAACTGACCTCTTAAAATGCCATCCACTCTTATTTGCCTTTGATCCAGTGTCTTTCCTATTGGTCAATAACACTTGCTCAGCATCATACTGTGATAGCCCTGTTAAAAGGCCTAAATTCTTTGACTGCTCATTTCTAAACATTAATTCATTTGAATACCTTTTTGTTGTCTGTGTAGATTATTCTACAAAGACACTGTCATTACTGTATTATGTGAACACTTGATAGGTGTAATATTTTGAAAATAAAGGCTTTTAGCTAGTAATAAAGATGTAACATTTATAATGCGTAAGCATGAGAGACTATTACACAAATATTAGAATCAAAGAAGGAATGATTTTCAGTTTATGAGAGAAGTCTAGAAGAGCAACCAAAAATGAGAAAAACTCATTTTATGACATGTGAAGAATATTAAAAGGAAGTGTGGCTGGAGCTTGCAAATGAGAGAGAGCACTATCTGATTCATATAAGTTCTACAGCATATTTCCAGTTAATCCCTTATTAGCTAAGTACTTAAGAACATGTGTGAAGTTAAGCAAGAGCTCAAGTGTTTGTTGATTAGTGGAAAAAGACAAACCACAGTCAGTAGGTGAAGGGAGACTTCGGTGGTAATGGTACTTGAGATGTCTACTGAAAGGGCTGGACCACTCCAAATCATTTAATGGGAAATACTTAATGATGTCACAGCTATGAAGGGAAAATGCAACCACATAACAGATCAACCATAAACATGTATTTTAGCTCATTAAAGCAGAGACCAGTGACTTTGTATCTCACTTGTATGCATGTTGTTATGCATAGTACTAATAGGAAACAAAACAGGTGTGGCAGCAATAACAGGTGAAAACCACATTTGCAACCAATCAAAACCATCTTAGCACTGAGATAAAACTGCAAGGCCATGTTCTCAAAAATGATCGAATAACTTGTTTGCTCAGTCTTTGGGATGTTCAGTTCAGAGACATTAAATGGAATTAACTGTAAGGGTGATTGCTCAGCCTTTCTGTTTCCTTAGTTAATAGTTGTGCTGCAGCCCAGAACATCTGAATTATTCTCAATGAGTCTACTTGCAGAAATGTAGAAAAATCACAGCTCAAACTATAAAAGGCAGACTAGATGTATTTATTAAAAGCAAAGCATTCCAGTGCCGTCTAGAAAATAGTGGAAAAGAGATCTTCCAGTTTTAATTCTCCAATTTCATTACCTCTTTTATGAATCCATCTAGTCCTTCTTGTAACCAACTTTGCAAAGAAACAAGTGCAAATGCTTGAAGGCTTATCTGCTACGTAATGTATCTTAGAAACAATCCTTTTATTCTCCTAAGAAAACAAAATTGTGTCTAAATACATATACAATACTTGGAAGCATTGTATAGTTGCAGCATATTAGGCACTAATACTACTGAAACACTGACCCACAAAAAATATCCATGTTATTGACATTGTTTTCCATGCTATGCTATCGAAGTAATAAGCATTTTCTCATTCGCAATGTCAGATGTGATTCACTAGTCTAGAAAATTAGATTTCTGAAAGAACACAGATTACATTTGCCAAGTACCAAAAATCTATCAGAATCACTCCATTCTTTTTAATAAACTTTCTCTGTGCAAAAGCTATATAGAAGAAATCAATATGATTTTTTTCAAAAATCACTATTATCATTCATTTATTCAAATAGGGACCTTAACCTTAATTAAATGGAGCTGCAGAGACCCAAGAGAGGTGCGTAGGTGTAATTCCTACAACTACTTATTTATTATTAGTTAATTATTTATTATTCAGAGTATTTTTTTTTAAGCTTGCAGGAGTTTTTAATTAAAGTTACAGTAGGGCTCTGAGAATGAAAAGTGCACATACAGAAGACTTTCGTTTATCAAACTGAAGTCAAAATCATTTCAGTGCATGTTAATGTATAAGCAATTCTGTTTCTGTAGAAGTGTAAATAAAGTTACACACACACACACTCAAAGAGGGTGAAAAACCGTGGAGAAAATGAGAGTCTACATAGCCAAGGTAGTGGAGATAGGAAACAAACAGCTCCCTAGCATGACGGTATGCCTTCTACAGAAGAGTAGCAAGAGTTATTTGTTACTAGACTGAAAAAGTAGCTGCACACCTGGCTGTAATGTTGGCTTGGTTAAGTAATCAGGTACTTTAATTGCATAGAGGTCTGCAGTGCTTACAGCAGCCTGATCCTCCTCAGCCACGTAACACAGGAATGATGGTATGCAGACGGAGAACACAGCTGTGGTTCTCTCACGCTTGCCATGCACTGTCAGTGAGACGGGATTCAGGCTGTTGAGACTCCAAATACCAAAAGCAAATGTTAAATGGCAGCTATGAACATGTGATGAGGATGCAGCTACCTCCACCCACCTCCTGGGTCAACTGGACACAGACCTCACCAAGTCCATTTGGAACAAAAGATCTTTCTTGGCACCTTCTATCATCCGGAACACTTCGGAGCACATTACATGTTCGATGATTGAGTTGCTGCAACAGTTTGAGTATCATTTGGGGGCTGGTGCAAATCTGGCCCCAGATCATGCTAAAACCCACTCCATCACAGTCTACACTGAGTCTGATTTAGGCTGTTTTTAAATTAACTTCCCACCAATGTGTTCTCACTATGGCATGCTCAAACCATGCTAGCAGCACAGCTCAGGAAAGTCTATTATGCTAACAGTTTAGTCCAGAAATACCAATAAATGTACGTTAATCCTAATTAAAAGGTGAAGCCAGCTGTTGTCCTTGGATATGCACAGATGTGTGATAATTGACTGCACTGCAAACTGCGTACTGATGTATAGGCACATTGGCCAGCTAAAATCTTTTAAAAGCGACTTCCTTTGGGATTAGATTATTACCAGACCAAGTAAGCAGCTGTATTTTGCTGAGATGTTAGTGAAGGTTAAGGGCAATTATACATTTCAGAGAATTGTGTGCAGCTGTTTCTTTTCTGGTTTAACATTCAGTACAATCACTGAGGAAGTTGCTCAAAGCCTTCATATTTTTATATTTACTGCTTAAAATATACATTATCAATGCCACAGCCTTCTACAGGACTTTCTAGTTCAATCTTGCTTCAAATTCACACAGCTGAAGGTAAAAATGTTTACTCATGATCTGCACAGAAAAATGTCTCCCTGAAAAGTTTGTCACACTATCTAGAGCAAAGGTAACTCAAAGGTGAATCTCACAGCTTTGCTACAAGGATGTCACCATATACCAATTAGAGGAAGCTTTTTTTCCCCCTCCTTTTATTTATCGTGATTGAATACCAAAGGAAAAAAAAAGTATAGTGACCTATTTATGTTGCATCTTCTTTAGGCCTAGAAGTCTTTGTAATAATTAATGTTATGAAACTGTGTCTGCATATTTGAATATGCAAAGATATGAAAGTTTTTCCCCGTGTTAAGGCAAATGGCGTAACGGTAAATCATAGCCCGAGCCTGCTTAAGGCAAATTGCCACCAATATTGTAACATTTCTTTGTGCTAGGTGTCAAGACATACCAAGAATACAGGACAAAATGGATGAGCCTGGTGATGGCCAGCAAAGGACATGCTCTGTACCAGGGCCTGGTTAGTACAGAACACTTTTAGCTTACTGATAGTGCTGAAATATTTGAAGAAAACAAGAGAAGAAATCCACCCAGTTTGGTTTGCAAGATTTTGATGAACATATGGAACATCCTGCTGGTGAGCAAGTGAGGTTTACAGCCATATGCTCAACCAGTCTCTGGTATGAATATTGCAAGTCAAGAATAGTCTTCTCGATTAAACTGATTTGGGCTCTGCCATTTTCTTTCCTTGTTATACTCCAGGTCTCAAGAATGAATTGACTAATATCTCCTCTCTAGTGGCAAACTATATTACATCAATATTTTCACAGAATCATGGAATGGTAAGGGTTGGAAGGGACCTCTGGAGACCATCTAGTCCAACCCCCCTGCTAAAGCAGGTTCACCTAGAGCTGGTTGCACAGGACTGCATCCAGGTGGGTTTTGAATATCTCCAGAGGAGGAGACTCCACAACTTCCCTGGGCAGCCTGTTCCAGTGCTCTGCCACCCTCAGGGTACAGAAGTTTTTCCTCATGTTCAGGTGGAACTTCCTGTGCTCCAGTTTGTGCCCGTTGCCCCTTGTTCTGTCACTGGGAACCACTGAGAAGAGCCTGGCCCCATCCTCTTGACTCCCACCCTTTAGATATTTAGAAGTGTTGATAAGGTCCCCTCTCCGTCTCCTCTTCTCCAGGCTAAAGATCCCCAGGTCTCTCAGCCTTTTCCCATAAGAGACATGCTCCTGTCCCGTCATCATCTTAGTAGCCTTCCACTGAACTGTCTCCAGCAGTTCCCCGTCCCTCTTGAACTGTGGAGCCCAGAACTGGATGCAGTACTCCAGATATGGCCTCACCAGGGCAAAGTGGAAGGAAAGGAGAACCTTCCTTGACCTGCTGGCCACACTCTTCTTAATGCACCTTGGATTCTCTAATTGTTTTGCTGACATTTACTACAACAGCAAAGGTAAAGCGGACAGCCAACAAAATCAGAGTATGGAAAAAACTTACCAGATAGCACGGTGGCTGGTACCAACATGTACTGGCATCTAAAAGTCTGATGAATAAGATTGTGCTGAGACAAGGATAACTTGGATTTATACTATATCAAGCTACTTTCAGGTAGCTGTTGACAATTAAAAGGTGCTGAAGTTATTAAAACATAGTATTTATGATTCTTATCTGCCTCTTTATCTATTTATAGACAGATCCGTGTTTTAACCTGTCAACTGTAATTTATTTGGGTTTTGGATAATTCAGACTATTGATAGAATGCCAGTAAGCAAAAGCAAGTTAACGTAAGAAGGTTAAAATTCACAAATTGTATGTTTTCAAAATAATAAATTTTTTAAAGAATTTTCTGAATCGTCAAGGATACGGCTAGAATGATACCTATGAAAATGAAAGAATTTGCTGTGTCAAACCCACATCATCTTCAAAAAAACCTGCTTGTGCAGTATCATTCCAGCAAGATACAGCTGCAAGAAGGCCAAAGAAACCTTGAGCTTAAACAGAAGGGATTGTGTTTGTAATACATTATTAGATGGAGCCCTTTCAAGGAGACTGAGACATTTCAATGGAACTCGAGGACAAATTAGTCATGGCCAGCAAGGCTCTTGACCAGCAAAGCAAGGTATCTGATAAGTAGCTTAAGATTTAATAACTACCTCAGAGAATTTCTGAGTATTACATAGAGCACTCATCTTCTGACCCATTACATCTTAAATAAAAGCAGAAGTAAACCACACAGATGAATATTTATATGTTTGCAATAAAAAAAGGAATATCTTGATATTCCCAAATGTCAAACCAGCCTTAAAAGAAATTTCTTTTATATATGTTATTTATCTATTGTCCTAACCTCTGATTTTTTGTAGAACAGTAGAGTGTCTTGGCTCTGCTGACAACGAGAACTGACTAGATTAGAGATGAGGCAGAAAAAATCTGCCATATTCTGTGTACAATTTTGTTTTCAAAAGCAACACACAGAAACCTCCAGTTACCGTCTCTGAAAAGAGATAATTTCCTCTCTCTCTTGTTCTTGACTGGGAGGCCTTTTATGACAACGAAAGTTTCGTTAGGTAAACTGCTATGGAGAAATTGTAACTGAGTTTGTGTGCATTGACAGGACATTTGAGCACAGTAATACTTGGGAGGTTTACTTACTCTCCTTCCCCTTTAATATCAACAGAGCAACCAAGCACTCCGTGATCTTTTGTAAGCGGGGAATTCAAAGGAAACCAGATTTTAGCCAATAGAGGTAAAAGCTCAGAAGCCCTTTATCTGACTTAATAGAATTTTCTCAGTTCCTGTAGCAAAGAAACTATCTTTACTGTGTCAGTAAGTACCTTACACTAGAAATAAATGCTGTTTATTTTAACTTTTATAAAAGCCTAGACCCAAAACATGGTGCCTTGGGTCCTGCACTTTGTTCTTCTGACTAAACGACAGGCTGTACTGATACACAAAGGTGACAAAGAAGTGAAAGAATTTCAGAAGAGAATAATGTTACGACATTAGGCTCAGTTTCTGAGATGAAAAGACTTCTTAAAAGAAACAACAAGCAAAAAGAACAAGGCGACCATAAAATATAGATAAGGGAGAAGAAAGGTGAATGCTTGTCTTAAGGATACTTAGCTTGCAAAACTTGTACTGACATGTGGAACATATTGGTTGGTTGCAGAGGAGCACTAGCACCTGATATGAGAAGTTAGGTCAGGCTCTTCTACCCAATTGAATCTTTCCTCTCCTCTCCTTTTCTGTTTTATATTTAAGGTTTGTCTTGGGGATTCTAACATAGATTTTTAAAAAATCACATAAGGAATGCTTGTCTTATTCTGCATTTCAGGGACTTTGTAATCTAGACAGATTGCATGAGCTATTTAGACTGAGACAACTTCTTGGTGTAGCAAACTTCTCTTAAACTACGTTTGACAGCAGATGAATGTCTATTTGCATTACACCCATTAGATTCACAGCCTGAAGGCTTGTAAGAGGGTCCTCAAAAAAGAAACTTTCAGCAGTTGTCTGAAGCATCTGCATGTGGCTGCATTCCTAAAAGAAGGCAGAGAACCTGTAGGTCCATCATAGGACTATAGGAACATTACAGAAATTATAGAAAGGGAATGAGTATATTTCTCCAAAATATGTCTGCAGTTTCAGAAATTCCTGCCACTTTTCATAAAGGTTTAAGATAGACAACGTTTGTTTTATGTCCCATGGGATATCATTTAACAGAACAATAAAACACATGGAAACAAACTGAAAACCCAACAGAACTCTAATTCACTACAGATTTTTCAGTATAATTACATTTTATTTCATTAACTCTGCATTCTTTGGGAAACAATTTTCTTGCAGGAATTTATTGCTTTGCTTTTTTGTTAAAAACCAAAAAAGTAACTTTTCTCGGAAATTGAGTAATTGGAACTTGGAAAAAAACCTGATTTACCCTTATAGCTGTTTCCTAGCAGATGAAAAGGAACAGAAAGAGCGAAAGTGGTGAACACAGGCATGGAGAGGAAGAAACTGGAACATTATGTAAAGCCTGCCTCCTTGGAATGGCTGACCATGGGAATCATTAAAAATGACATTACGTTCTTATGGGAGGTATCTAGGGCACGATGTTTGGAAAAAGCTGGCTTGCGACAGCTGATAGGGATCGACTACCTGAGGTTCTTCAAAAGTCTGCAGCATTTGAAACTGTGTAAGACATTGAAAGCAGAATCTGTCCAATGCAATTCTCTCAGCTCTGTTCTACACACTATGACTTTACCTTTACTGTGACAAATGCTCCCAAAGAGCTTCAAAGTCTGTTAAGAGAAAGATCAAAGATAAATTTCTTCCTCCTGCTTGTTACAGCATTTATGTCTGCTTCCAGTGACTTCTGTCTTGCAAACGGGCAGCCCCTTGTGAAGTACTGTCCTTGCAGGCTGACTCCTGCGCAGATGTGAACTTGGGGTTTACCTCTTCAATAAGACCTCCGAGGGACTGACTGTGAAATGGTAATTCCTAACCAAGGGACCACGTGATTTTTTTCATCATGTTTTCTGTAAGTTCTTGCATTTAAAAAGCGGTATTTCATGAGGCAGGAAACTATTTCAAAAACAAATATTTGTATGCTTCGGTTCGAGGAAAACATCTTCCAGTGGAAAAATAATTGAAGATTTTTTCATTGTCTTTAAACCAGATAAGAGCTATATCGTGAGAAGGTAAAAAAGGCCACCATCTCCCTTGCCTGATCTAGAAATCTTATGCAATGGTAATGCTCGAGACTGTCTTACTCAAGGCTGATATAGCTCCATCATCCTGCTATGGCTCAACAAAGCAAAAAGAGCATACAGCAAAGGAAGCAGCAAAAGTTTCAGTCACATACTAGAGTCCTACTACAGGACTAGAGAGCACAGTCTTCTGGATCCCAGGATATCTCATGCTTCTGAAACTCTGTTCTGCTTCCACAGAGGGTATCCATCCCAAGGCAAAGCCCCAGGCTTCCCTTCTCACCACCTCACCACTTCTGTTGCAGACGACCTCTGAGCACTTCTGAGTTTTTTTCTCTCTCAAGGACCCACCTCTTTTTTCCAAGTCATTCTGTCCCCAAACTGCTCACACCTCAGCCTACCACCCTCCCGTGTCTCAAACGTGTCTGCTCTCTTGTCAAATCTCATGTCCTCCATCGTATTCCCTCACACAGAAGAGCTGGTGCCCAATGTAAGAGAACACTTTTTGGATGCCAGCTTTGATCTATTAAAACACGTGGCCCAGAAAATTAATTAGGCCAGTCTGACATACCTTGTTCTTCACAAATCCAGGTAGCAGTTATTCATCTGCATATTGTCTTTTAAGTCTGTCCTTATGTTTACATTCTTATGTATTTCTTCCATTACTATTTATTCCATAATTTATACAGTAATTAAAATTACATAGAAAGGTTTACAATTCCCTAGCCACCCTTTCTCTAAGGCATGGACTGCGCTCACCCTTCCCATATCACCCCTAAACTTCCAGAGTTAATAGTTCTGTGGTTGCTCTACAGATTAGCAGACCCGTGATTTTTCAGTCACACCATCCCACAAGCTTAAATGAATAACTAGGGTCTCTGATAAACTGGACAGTATAGGTGGCTTCTGGCATGAACAGCTGCATTTAGCTGGCATTGAATTCTTCGTTAATTAAAACTGGCTTCCAAGTCAGTGCATAGAAGTTCAGGGATCAGAAAAGAATCAGTTAGCCTCTTATTAAAAGCTAATAAGCCAAAATAAAACCCAGATAAGACCTGGAAGTAGAAGGACATGTTCCTTCCCTATTTGTGTGGTTTTTTGGGTTTTTTTGTGTGTTTTTGTTGTTTTGTGTGTTGTGTTTTTTTTTTTTTTTTTTTCCCAGGTCAATGTAAGAAGAAATCATTGGATTTAGAAAAGCTTCTTCTCCTATCCCTATTTGTATTGTACCAGGAATATGGTACAGTTCCAGAGCCACATATTTAGCTTTTCACTCCAGACAATGTAGGTACTATGGAGAAGCAAGTCACAGACAAGTGACATTACTACTCCAAAAGACAAAGCACTTGGGTTCGGTAATTCAGAATGGAGTGGATTGTTTACACACACCTGGGAATCTTCACCTGAAACGGACTGACTCACACTTCCAAAGGAAGCTTTGTCTCACAACCCTGCCCAGGAGAACACGGTGGCATTTTTAGATTTCTGACACATGTTTAGCTATAACAAACTGCCAACCAGTAACTGGGTAAGATCTCACAGAGAGTTGGGAAGAAGAACAAAGCCAAACTTTCAGGCTAGACACATAACAGTGGTATTAACAGGCAGAAGTAAATTACTGTACCAGAATAATTCTGGGCGCAAGCGAACACACACTTAGTATCTTAACGTTATGTTAGTATCCTCTGGTATTTACTTTGTCTGTAGCAAACCTAAAGTCATAGACTGCATTGTAAGTAGACAGTTTCAGACTTTTTTCTTATCAGAGCCAGATTCTTAATAATAACAACTAATTTTATAGCTGCTATCTAGTTGTGTATCTGCATAATTTTGTTCTATTTTTGGGGATGTTTTTCTATTCTTAGGCTAATGCTGGCTAAGGTAAGACACTTGCCTAATAATGTTGCGAGACAAACTTAAGGAGGACAAAGAGTAGAGTATGAAAGGAATTTTTCTGATGCGCATTTTAAAACAGTAATTGGTAGTTAAGCAAGATGTCATTAGAACTGTGATTAGTCAGCAATATTCACACTCTCATTCATTTTTGCATGCAGTACCAAAGACAAGATTTTAATGTACGTGCACACCCCCTCAAAAAGCAAATGTTTCCACTGTAGCCTGCAGTGCCCTGCTCCTCACTGGAAAAGCATGCAGGTAAATTACAACCAACCCAAATACCTCAGAGAAACATCAAAAAAAGCTTTCCTTTGCCATATAGCATTCAGCTGAATGCTCCAGGATGGCAGTCCTGTACCAAGGCACAGCTGTATCTGCATTGTTGTCTTCACAAGCTATCAAATGAAATTACATTTAAATCCATTCCCCTTATTCACTCGTGTGAAGTCATCATAATAGCTTGTGACATGAATACGTTCTCCTTAGAAACAGACTGTGTGATACCATTTTCCTTATGTTATGAGGATGGGGGAGGCAGTGAGAGGCTGAAGGTTTAGTGAGTAATCTTGCTCAGATATAGAATGAAAAGTGTGCCAGGAAAAAATAAATCTTCTAAGGCAAATTAGTTTAAGTAGTAGAAAGAAAAAGAGAAAGATGGTTAAGGCAAAGATTTTGGAAAAAAAAAAAAAAAAAAATTCCTTCCTCAAAGTTAACTAAAGAGGGACCAGTCTGCCAGAAAATGAAAACATTTGTCATCTTTATTCACAATATATTCTAATCTGATTGTTAACGACCTGATGTCATCTGCCTGACTATTTATATATATTTTGTTGAGAATGATTCTGTTAAATTTCCTGTCTACAGACTTTTTTCTAGCACAGGTGGATGGAGTATTTGAGAACAGAAGCCACTTGATGCAGAAATAGTAACACGATAACAACAATGGCAATGTTACAACATGGGCAGTAACTCAGGGTACATCATGTTCATGTTCTTTATGCTACTCTGAACAATGGATGCATCAAGAAAATGTGATCTCATCACTTGAAAGCATACACCAGGTTAAAGGGTGAATTTAACCAATCTCAGGTTCATGATTTAGGTTTGAGATTATGGGAAGTAAGGATCTAAACCTAAACTTTTGAAAACAAAGTCCACAGCATAGTAACAAAGAACTAATCTGGAACATTTTAACTATTTGCTTGGGGAAAACACAGCTTAATCAAAAAGAAACACTTTGGGTAAAAGAACTGATTTAGCCAAAGAGGGTTTTTTGGATGGAGAGAAAGGGGAACGCACCTAAACAACCACAAATGAATCACAGACTTTTTACTTTATTTCCCTTTCTCTGTGTTTATAAACAATATATTAAGAAGCATAAAAGAAAGTATTCCATCCCAAGAGATCTAAAATCAAAATCCTTCACAGAATGGAATTTTTCACTTACAACAGAGTTTTCTGGCAAAGTCCATTACTGAAAGCTGGTAGTAAAACCATGGAGTCCTTAAAATTGTAGCCTACTCACATCATTAGGGAAGGGCATAATTACTGAAATAGCAAATTGGTGAGGGGACTCAGTAAGAAGATACGCTTTTCACTTGGAAAGAATTAGGAAGAAACCAACAGGTTGCTAGAAACATTATTGAACATTCTTTGGTTTCATTACAGATTCCAGAACTATAGCACTTGGCAAAGATTCAGGTAAATACTTAGGTTTTTCAGACATGTCCTCAGTTCAAGTCTTTTTGAGGGCTCTTCGTTGTGATGGCAAACCTGAGATGCATTTTTTCTTGCTGAACTAACAAAGCTAATCAACAGACGTTAGGGAAAAATGAGCAACCCTTTAGGTTAAATGTGTAATAGAGTACAACTAGTGCTTGTGGGGTTTTGGGTAGGTTTTTTTTTTTTTTTACCTACAGATTATCTCTTGCTGCAGAGCAGGTGGAATGAGAAATGCATGGAGCTTGCAGAGTCATTACAGAATTTGTCCTCTGCCGGAAGAAGAGAAATGGAGTGCAGAAATTATGTGACAACCTCACCTTCCCTAATACTCGTTACTCGATTCCACAGAAAAAGGGGTACATTTTAATAAGCAGAGGCCTGACACGACTGATGTATTTAGAAGCTCTTCCATATCTTCCATGTAGTAATGCAGAAGCCCAGACACAACTTCTTTAGGATCTTGCTTTAAACGTGACCTTTGTTGTGTACAGTAAAACAACACTGTTGCATGTATTATAGAACTACGAAGAGAAATGTATGTTTACCTTTCCCTGTAAGCCTTATATAAGCAATTTGTAAGGTAAGGTAAATGCCTTCAAAGTCACTGTCTGTTCGGTATAAAAAAAGTGAAAAACAACCTTCTGATGCTCTAAAAGTCTCTATTTAAATGAAATTAGAGGGATTTGCTGATTGAGATTCAAGTACTGAAAGGCTGAGTTGAATTAAGAGGAAACATGGAAAGAATCAAACGTGCAAGGCCAAAATCCATTACAGCCAATGACTGTCTATTTACTTCAGTGAAGAATTTTCCTCATGAACTATTTATTTTTGCCTTCTTCACCAAAAGCGGTTGCCTTAAGTACAATTAAAAAGTTATGATAAAATGACAGACAGATCATTGTCAATTATATTAATTTGCATAGCATTAGCTCCAGCTGAGAAGGGAAGACCTTTATATTAACAGCTGTAAGAATTCAATGTAATATCTTGAGTAAGGCAAAACTTTGTAAAAAAAAAAAAAAAAGGAAAAGGGATCAAATCATAATTTCCATGTTACAGGTAAAACCTAGAAACAGCACCCTACAGGATGGCAACTACCATAGCCATGTACGGTAATAAACTTACAAGCACTGGAGTATTTAACTTTTGTGACTGTGATTCATGACCTGTTCTGAATTAAGCCACAGGTGGATTTAGCTGTTTAAATGATATAGCTATACAGAACCACACTAGCTCCCTTCAGCCTTACAGCTGAAGATATTAACCTCTCCAGATGCCATAGCAAAATCCAACAAGTATCATGAATCATAAATTCTCAACTGATGTATTAAACTCAATCTGGTTACTATTTATATTACCTGCTGTGAACCAATGCGCCCTAAAAAATGTACAGATGCTCTATTCAGTTGCTGTAAAAGTTTTCACCAGTTACCAACTGGCTGTTGTCCGCTGCTTGTAAATAAACAGAAAGTTACGTTGCCAAATTCAGTGAATTTTCTTTTTAGCAAAAAGAAATTGAAAATAACAACAGAACTAATTTCAGCCTAGCTCAGAACATGGCATCACCATTTTAATAAATTTGTAGCCGAGACCTAATAAGATCACTAGTTTTGTTCTGGTTTTTAAAGGTACTGTTTAAAGAATAGTACCTAATTACAGAGGAAATGACTGTATTCATCCACTACCTGGATCTTCTAACTGTTCTTTCAAGTGTTACTACATCTAAGTGCAATCAAACTCAAAAGTCTGCAAATATACTGCTGAAGACCCTAACAAGTAATTTAAAAATCTACTCTGAAGTATTTCTGGTTTAGATTTGTCATACGATACTGTGATAATCTTTGTATTTCTACATGCTAAATGTACTGTGATATAAATGGAGAGCAGTTTGAGAATGGCTTTCAGGTCCTTTAGGTTCCTAGTTCTCTGCACTTGCATCACTTGAAGCTTGCTATAAATTCCTGCCTTGCCTCAATCACATGGCTCTACTTCCTGGAAGCGGCTGCATTCAGCTAATACTCATTATTATGGGATAAACAGCATCACTTATTATTACCAAGAAGACACAGACTCTGTTCTAAAGTAGAAAACAAACACTGTGACAGATTTTATTCTTATTGAAAAACTATTAATACTTGTTTACTTGGCAAAGTATCTTGCAGAGTTTTAGAAAAGGTTGCTGTTCAGTTTGGTATTTTCAACATACGATATGTTTCTACGTAAGGTTTTCAGTCCTAGGAGAACACTGGTGCCTTTGAAGACTTATTATGGGAAGACTTAAATGATTTTTATTGGAGTGGAACCGAAGCACGCTTGGTAGGTGTGTATTCCTTCTAGAAACACAGAAAAAAAAAGTTTCCTGACCTGAAGAATTTACTGTTGCAGTAACTTCAGACTCAGCAGTTCATAGAAAAATATCCCAATTCCGACATGTGTTTTAAGAATCATCATTGTATACTTAAGCAGATTGAACTCCAATGGATTTTTATGATACAATGTAGTGGTGTCATCACTGTGTGTTATGCCATGATAGGAAGTTACTCCTTTTGATGTAGTAAGGAGTAATAACAAGGACCCATCACAAAACCATTTCATGGTTTGCCTTACTACACATGGAGACAAATACAGCAGCTCCAAACCGCTTTCCAGCAGTAAGACTAGTATGCAAAGCCTTGGCCAGGTATTCCTATTTTCAAGAAAAAAATAACAGAACAGGGAATAAGTTGTAGTGACAGAAAGGACACTACCACAAATTGACTTGATCATACTTCTAAGGGAAGCCCATTATTTCTGATTGATTTCACTTTTCAAAAGGACCTCTTGTCCTTATTTGAGGCCCTGAAGCTTTGAAAAACTTACCACACTTATGAATATGTTGTCCTAGCAACCATTTGCACTTTATTTCTAGATTCAGTGCATCTTTGAATTCCAGACACTAAACTATTTTACATCTTCACCCCTTTCTCTCATACATCTTATCTCCATATACTTTTTTTAGAGATTCTTAAACTCATCTCTTAATTTCCTTTAAATAACCCAAAGACCTTGAGCTTTTTAATCTCTCTTTTATAAGATGCCTTTTCTGTAACTAAAATCATTGCTATTGCTGAAGATGTCCAAACTTAATGGGTATTTTAAAGAACTTGCTTCTGCATTGCTACTGCTCTTCTCATAAATGCCATATGCAGTAAAAGAAGCATCTATTATGCCATATACAGAGAAAAAAGGCATCTATTTGCTTCAAATTAAAATCCCTTTTCTCAATAACCCTCAGTAATGTTCTGATGAGCTCCAGAAGGTTACAGGGATGACTAGAAGAAAAAAAAAAAAAAAAAGAGAGAAGTGTCAGAAACAATCAAGGATTACACAAAACTGAGAAGCTGTTGTGAAAACATCTGCAAGGTAGCACATGGGGGCCACTTGGTAGTGGGGAAGTAGTTCTCGCTGTGGGAGCACAAAGGACAACTGGGCAGTGGAGCAGTCCCATACTAGTAGTTCTCCCAGGAAAGAATGCTTAGATGGGGAAAAGGAAACTGAAGATGTTGGTACAAGGGCAGAAAACAGTTGTGGCCTTGGTGGAAAGTTATGTCCAGGTATCTAAAACACTACAACTATAAAGCCCAAGAACCTGAGCCTGTAAAATTGTTTTCTTCCAGAAAAATATACCCATCCATTACTGTAGAGCTGATAGGGGAAAAGGTTGGGCTTCCAAGGAATTGCATTTATGGCAGCTAAAGAAATACAAAGGAGTGCAGGGATAAAGTATAAGAAATAAACCAACGTGAGAACGGTAAATACTTCTAATGGCCAAGTGTACAGAGCAGGAAAGGAAGACAGGAGAAGATGAATACACATATACTCACATATCAGTGGACTTCTCATAGGGCATATGTACTTGTGCTCATTTGAAGCGAGCATAAAAACTTGAAGGGTGCAGGATTAGAGAGTCCCTCAAGAATTTACATTAAGTGGCAAACATTCACTCAGCTTCTAAAGATCTAGTACTAACCGTAGAAAGAACATTGAAGCATGCCTTAGGCGTGGTCTAAAATGATACATTTGAGAGGATTTTATGAAGAAATAGCATTACCAGGGACTTGAGGATGGCAAAGCTCTAAATCCCTCTTTGGCAACAAAACCAGGTCCTGAAGTATTTTCATTTTGTTCATCACTGGAACCCTTTCTGTTACCAAGGTGTCCTTCACTAGACATCCAAGCAAGCAAGTCTTTTACAGCCTTTTTGTCCTCACTGTGGTACTTTAGGACTGAGATGCAGCAGGCAATTCAAAAGAAAAGGTCATATTGTTAATAAATAACCAGGGATTCCCTTTAAGCAAATTTCCTGTCTGATTCTGCAATTTGCTCAACATCTGTCAAGAGAACACAGCCTTTTTCCACTCATTTAATCTGCTACAGCTGTGCTGAATAGGCAAAGCTTGGATGTGGCAGACTCCATTCTTCCATGGACAAGCCTTCATTTACTCCACGTACATATGGAAAATGAACCACTCTGTTCCATGTTTTGGAACGGTGTAGACAGAAGGCAGCAGGGAGTTGACTAAGATATGAATTATTTCATAGAAAAACAACAGAATCCCAAAGGAAACCAAGAGGGATCAAGACAAAATAAAGAGGAACTTTCTTTCTGATTCTTAGTCTGATACTTTTTTATTTTAGCTGAACAACTTAATTCACATTTTGATTTAACAGAAGCACATTTTAAAGATTTACATCAAATGAAACTGAGCTGTGCTTCTTTTTTTCCCATGTTGTTTTAGTGTGGCCCTGTATCCATCATCCTTCCATCCCTAGAAAAAGAATAGAAGACTGAAGCTCGAAAACTTTCTTGTAATACACAACCATGTTTTATCAGAGATTCCCTCAAACTCTTTCTGACTTAATTTGACATCTTTGGCCCATCTGAGCGTTTCTCTTTGCCTGCTGTTGATGGCAGAGGGATTTTCACTTGCTGTTGACCAATCAGTCCCTCTCAGTTTGGAGTTCACAAGGAGGTCCTGGTTATTTTTCTCCAGTTCATAGAATCATAGAACCCTTTTGGTTGGAAAAGACCTTTAAGATCATCAGGTCCAACCGTTATCCTAACACTACCAAGCCCACCACTAAACCATGTCCCTAAGCATCACATCTATACATCTTTTGAACAGCTCCAGGGATGGTTACTCCACACTTCCCTGGACAGCCTGTTCCAATGACTAACCACTCTTTCAGTAAAGAAATTTTTCCTAATATTCAATCTAAATCTCCTCTGGAGCAGCCTCATCTACAGTAACTTCCAGTCTGCAAGTACTATAAGACCTCAGGGCTAACACGATAGAAAAAAAATTACTACTTACCAGGTGAGATGTCTTGCATCCAGAAGTAACAACATGTTAAAACAAAGGAGTGAAAGAAGTGAATCTTATGCTATGAAAATGTCTGTAGGCTTAGAATGTGTAGGGTGGCAGTTAAATTTTTCTCTTGATTACAAAACCACGAGAATATTAGTTACAGACTAAAAAAGAGGTGACAAATATTATTTTGAGACGGTGCGAAGGACTTGCCAAAAAGGAGACTTAGGAGATTTCTGAATAGGGGAACTCTCTGCTCTTGTCTATGTCTTAATATGCCCAGGAAACAAGAACTTATTTACTGGCTTTGACTAAAATAAAACCAAAATATACAAAACCAACAAGACTGAATCAACAATATTCCTGACCTGCATTTCTGCAGACTTCTCATCTGAGCAGCAGAACAACAGACTCACAAAAAACAACGAACCAAAACCTTGGTAGTTGTCAGGGGTGAACTACAACTGGATGAGGGCAGTCCCATGAAGAAGGGACATGGGTCCCTCTCCACTGCTCACCAACCTGCTTGCAGTGAACTGGCCACAGACTGGTTCATACCTATGTCGGTCAGGGAAAGCCTGCGCTGACAATGCCCACGTGTATCAAGTAGTACTAGTTATATCCAGCAATGAGTAGAACTGCTAGCAGGAGCTTCCTATAGTGACAAAATTTTATAGAGGATGCATATATCAATCTGTCATGAGCATAAATAAATAAACATTTTTAAAAAAAAAAAACTTTCCAATGTTTTTTGAATATATTTCAGATTTTTTAATGGTGCTTGCTTGAAGCTGAGGAAAGTACTATATGCCCAAACTGAAAAGTCATAAAGGCAACAACAAAATATTTTCCAGCAGGTAGCTTTGATAGATAAATTTATGTGAACACAAAAGTCCTCATCAGTTTATTGTTTACCCTGCCAAATCAGTTTTGCCGATAAAACATTTTATTTCCTGAAGCTACAGATGCATTCTCTTTCACTGCAGCATGTATCTTGTTTTTTATATGCCAGTTTATCAAAAATAATTTGTAGGTTTGTCCTGCTGCAAAGGAAACAAGTTATGGATATGAAAAGCAAAGCAGCTGCATGTGAAGAAAAGGAGGAGAGGTAGAGAAGTTGACAAGGTTCAAATGCTTGGAAGACAAAAGAGCACAGAAACAAGGGAATGTTTCCAAGGCACAGAAAGGATTGTCCTGTTTCTTATGCCAGGTAAAGACATTGCTTCTTCCTGAGAAAGCAGGACTGGACAAGAGTCTGCTCACTTGCTAGGACCAGATATGTGGGTGCTGAACAGGAGCCATGTCACTGCCAGGCCCCCAGGAGCAGTATCATCAGCCATTGTCACCAGAAGTATACTGTTCTCTTGCTTATTTGGATTATTTTATTTTAAAACAGAGCAATATCTCTCACTCTTCTTAGTTCTGAGGATTTTAGAATCTCTTCTCTCATCTACCCAAACCCCTGCCTGCCTTTTACTGGGCAGAAGGAGAAAGGCAAACTGGTCATAGCTGCCTTCTCCTACCTGCCAGAGCTGACACTGCCCATCACCTGGAGGTTAAGAAACAAGGAGAAGAAGTGGGGCAGGTTTTAGTACTCTCCATTAAAGTGATTAACTCTTGCTGTACTGTGAATAAAGTCACCACAGCAGAGTATGAGGAAGAGAGATGTGTGAAACCTTTGAAAGTCAGTAAAGAAATGAGCAGTGCTGGACCCAGCTGGACGTCTGAGCACCAACCATTCTCCCAAGATTATGACTGCAGTCATCTGCGAAAATAGAGCCTACAGAATAAGGACACATAATTTTATGAAAATGCTTCAAAATTCTCATTTCAAACGTAAGCCCAGAACAAAATTCTGAGTTTCATCACCTCGGAGAGAATAATACAATACCTCAGCCAGTATGACTATATAAGAACACTATAGGAGCTCTACCTGAGCCCAGCACAAAAAAGGCTGGTGATCAACAGACCCAGTCCCTCATAGATACAAGCTGACAAGACAAACCTGATAACACCTATTTAGACAAATGTTCTGTGGCTATTACAAGGAACAGGTCAGTAGGTTTGAAGTCATATAGAAATGTCAGTCCTCTCTGTTTTCTAAGAACAAGGGATAATTTAAAGAGAAAATAAGTAGCAATTTATAAATCTTTTCTTTTTCCAGGGGGTGAAAATCAGTTCATGCTGTAGTTTGTCAGTGCATAAGTGCTCGATCAGAAATAATTCTTTTAAAAGATGAAGAATTTCACTGCGACCAAGCGAGAGCAATGTTAGAGTTGTTCTCAGAAATGAGAAATGCTGGCTGCAGGGAAAGGGTAGTTAGCATTAACCCATTGCCATATGAAATAAAGCCTGGCAAAATAACTCCTGAAAGTTCCCCTTTGCTAGCTGTGAAAAGGGGCAGGGGAAAGCATCCCACATGTCTCTGCTAAATAGTATGTGGCAAATGCTGACCTGTCTCAGGACAGTTTCCTGCCAGAGCTCTGAGCAGATCCTACCAAATTTAGAGAATAAAGTTACAAGAAAAATAAATATGAGAGAAGAATCAGCAGTGAACAGCAAGGTCAATGTAGTATACTTATCATAGAATCGTAGAATTACTTCTTGCTATATTAAGAATGTTAAAGGCTCAAGTAGAACTCATTGGTTTTCATTGACTTCAATGAGCTTTTCATCAGCCCCTCATTGCAAATGCAGTTTAAAATGACAAGGAAATCATAGATGCAGTGACATTACATAATTGTGTTTAGAGATAGGATACAGCCTGTAAATATCTTGTATGGCTTTTTGTAAATATCTAATTGAATTAAGAAGCTGAATAAGCTTGGACTGCATCTATAAATCACAAATATTCTGCCAGAGAGTTTCACAGTGATGATGTGACCCAGGCAACAAGAGAATCAAGGCCATGTTAGATGCTATTCACAGGCAGTCTCATACTGGGGATCAGAGGTATAAAGCAGTATAGGTTTATCGATATTTAGAAAACCAAGGCTGATTAACACCAGCTGAGGACTTGGCTCACAGTGACAAGTATTCATACTGGTCACTTGTGGTCTCATGCTTCTCTCAACACCATCAGCAGCAAACTTACACCTTTAAGGGGGTATTATTAAACCCAGAGTCCTAAAAATCTTCCTTAGGAATAGAGCAGGGAACTTGTATACCTGTTTTTTTTTTTTTTCTGAAATGTTTTATGCCTTTTTTGTTGCTCTTTTACACAAATGTAGAGTGGCAAAAATGACTCCTGACAGACAATTAATCGGGCCCTGAAAGCCAGGACCTTGGTTCATATAACTGCACTAGAGTTAACTAAATTACACTGGCAGACATGACAGGAGGATCTGCTGTAATGTTTAGTGTCAAAACTGCTTGCAGGAAAAAGGCAGGTTGACTTCTCTAAATAACATAATGAGGAAAAGAAAGAAAAATATATAATAATTAATATGGAGTATAAATACGACTGTCTTACAACCATGAAGGAGTTATAAGATCACTATTGATTCTGATGGCTTTAATTTTACTACATGAAGTACTTACGTACAAATACAAGATAGAAGACATGAAGTCTAATTCCTTACTACTGCGGGCATCAGCGCTATCATATCACTATATTCATATGTGTTATAGACTGTGTGTCTAATAATGTTTTTAGACCCACTGTTTCTGTAAGGAGGCTGACTCACATATCACTCCTAGGATAACTGCAATTCTCAACTGTCAATTTATTCCTGATCCATTTATGGCCAATAATTCCAGCCTCTCTGTCTTAAATTACTTCTTTCATGTTTACCCCCAGCAGAGAATACTCACATCCCTTCTCAGACTTCATTTTGCCAGAGCATACATCAAGTGCCTTCAGTCTTTTTGTGCATGAGCCTATTGGCTCTTCATTCGCCTGCTTATTCCTCTCAGCCTTCTTGGCATCTGTTCTTTCATATTGGTGGCTCCCATTCAAATGATGTTCAATGAATGCACTCAGATTTTCTCTCCAGCTGTCGTCTCCACTTGGTGCCACCTGAACAAGTAGTAAAAAATCTGCTCTTAAATCCCTCAATGCATGACCCTGTGCTTTGTTCTATTAAATTGTTTCCTCATTTCTACTACTTCAGTCCTCGAGGTTATCCAATTCTTCCGTATGGTATTTCAATCTTCCTCTGTATTGACAATATCTCAAACTTTGTGAGATCAACAAATTTATTTAAAGCGCTTCTATACTTTATGCCAAGTTTATTAATGGAAGCATTAAGCAAAGCCTATGTTTGAGGAATTCAATAGTAATGGCCCTTCAGTCCAACAGTTTATTTTCCAGATCATCCCACTGTTGTTTCTTTCAGCCATAGCCGATTTGTCTTTTCCAGTTTTAATAATTATCCTTGTGTCATTGTCTCAAATGCTTTACTGAAGTACAAGGTATTAGATCTAAGGAACTTCACATGTCTAAAGTTTATTGGAGAAAAAGTTTGCTTGATTTCTTATCATTTCTCCTGTAAATCTTTCCTGCCTTTGCTCGGTGCTTTTTATCTCTAAAAAAATATTCTCCTAAGTATTTCATGCCAGCACAGCGCTTTGTTTTATTTTGTTTTAAGAATGAAGGACCCACTTCTACACCTACAGTAGTGTAGTGGAGTCCCCATTTTGCAACTGTTTGGTAGACAGCACTTTCCTTACTTTTCCTTCCTTCCTTCCTTTCATTTATTTAGTGCCTTACCACTTTAGTGAGGTCCAGAATGCATTCATTTACAAGGCAAAATCCTAAAAGAGACCTTACAAACAAACTATCATGCAACACAGAGACATGGAAATGCACTTGCCTTGCTGGAACACAGACTCACTCCGTTCCTGCCAAACACAACACTGCATCATCTCTGGCTTGCTACATTGCCTCTTCAGGCTTTTTTGCTAGCTTGGAAGAAACAGGAGGAGATAGCAGTTGGAAAAGCAGAGGGAGAGACATTTTACCCTCCAAAGTGTGATCGACATAGATATATAAAGACTAGACAAAACCGAGCTTGGTACTGCATTTAAGTTCACACAGGCCAGGATTTCCCCAAACTTCCAGCTAACCAGCAATGTCAGAGATGCAGTATGGTAAAAACTGAGGTATTACCATTCACTTTGGGGAATAAAAGTGCAAATCAGCATTTATCTGAAAAAACCCTTGCTCTCCCTGACACTCAGCACAGCTGCACAACAGGAATACTACATAGGTCTGCCAAAGACATTTTAATGCAGTGTTGTTTAGATACTAGGATGTCTACAACATGAGTGGTCATCTTGACATGCCTGTATTATTGACAGGGCCTTTACTCCTTCTTCCAGTCATAGTGCTACAACAGGGAATACTGATGGGGAAAGACTTAGATGTTGCTCATAACAGTTGCTGAAAACAAATAGAAAGCTAAGTTGTGTATTCAGAGTTTGACAGGAAATATAAGATGGCAGAAATAGCTGTGGTACATTCCCCAGTCCACATATATTTTGCAGGCTTGAGTCCCAAGAGTAATTCACAGTCACGCAAACACTCACTTACTCTGAGAAGGATAACTCTATTGCACAATTGACTCATGAACTAAGAAATTCCTCATGCTCTCATGGTTCTGGATCATTCATTGTAGAAATAGTTCATTCATCTATACCACTTTTCAGGTTTAGGACCAAAGATGATTAATAATGTTGCATTTTAAACAGGGTGTATAATTTCTTCACAGACCTATTCTCAGTAATACAGCATTTCTGATTTTAATATTAATTTTAAATGAGTTTTAATTACTTTGTGGTCTTAATGGCTGTATAACTGCTGGACAGTCTGGGGCAATTAAGACTCTATCCTCCAAAAAAACCCACATAGGCAAACTGGTTTTGCAGGGCCCTACAGGGCCATGCTTTGGACTGAAAATTATTGGGTTGTTATGTGCAGGAATAGCCTCAGAGCCTGATTTGTCACTTGCACATATGGCTCTGAGGTGGCTTTGCTATTAAGACCCTCATTTTGAGGGTAAACCCATCTGTACTCTCAAACTCTATCCTTGAGCACACTCACAAGCAGCCTGACCTAACACTAGTACTTCATGACTGACCTAGGGACAGAAGGGCTGAATGGAAGTGGCCAGGACAATGTCACACAATCAACTTCAGGAAACATTCTTGTGAGTCCTTATATCTCCTGTCACAAGAACAGCTAAGGCAGGAGACAGGCCAGGTTTTGGCTGTTTTGCAGAAGTTTTTCAACAAGCCTTGATTTAAACCCAAGAAATACAGAATATAGCAAGGACAATAGCAATATGATAACTGCAACTGAAATGTAAACTAGCTAGTAGAGCAGAGTCTTTGTAAGAATTCTTGCCATCTCCATCTGTCCGCATTGCTGGTCTTGTACAAGGAGCATCAGCTCTGCCGGGGGAGGGGGGGGGTGGGGTGGAGGGGGTGGGGATGCGGGGATGGGGGTGCGCGCTAGGTGCTCTGTGTTTCTACAACATCAAGCAGAAAGCAAACCTGGCACACAACAGGTTTATGTAATTCTAGTGATAATTACACAGCGAGTCTAATTACTGCAAGCTTATTCTAATTAATCTGATGATTTTACAGTACTTCCGATTATGACAGGAATGATTGCAAGAGTTGCAACAGTGTGGCAGATCAATGTTGTGCTGCATAGTAAAGAGAGAAAACGTACAGATTTTGTGATTAGGCAAGAAGGGAAGAGGTACTGTCATCTGACACAATTGTCAAACTGCTATTAGCGTCAGGACTTGCTGGCCAAGGGTATTGGCAATATTCCCCCTCATCATCCTAATCACACTCTTGATCTGGTGAGACGGGAACCAGATTAGGTAACCAACCTGTCTGAAAAGTGTCCAGGGAAAAATAAATAATGTGGATGAGGCTGAGGAATCATCAACAAGCAGCAGGAAAAGGATGAACATGCTTCAGCTGCAACTGCCCTGATAGGTATGTTCTTATGACTGTATCCTCAAAGAGATCCGGTACAAGGAAGAGACAGGAACTCATCTGAATGTCTCAGCATGATTGGGCCAGAGCTGCCAAGGAAATTAAAAAACCTGTAATGAAATAATTTGCACATCTTTTCTTCTTCACAGTAAAGGAGCACATCAAAGTTTGTAAACTGAAAAGAAGGAAAAGACTGGTATGAAAATCACGAGGCACAAATTTATCACACACCGGTCTGGAAAGTCGGATGTAGTTTCTAAAATGTTAATGAACTTGCCCTTTCTTCATCGCCTCTCTTACTCTTTTTACCTCCTGTTCTCACATTTTAGATGCAGCTTTGAGGTTCCTTTCCACACAACAGAAATCAAAGAGAGATATTGTGCCCCAGACACCTGAAAAACATGTTCTACTCAAGGGCATTAAAATGGATATTGGTGGGTGTCACATTTCTTGTTTTTATAGTCATCATCATGTATTTGTATTGTGAGATCCTCTGAAGTGATTGTCTGAAATCAAGCCCCGTTGTATCACCATTTGAAAGCATGATATAAGCCATAATACCTAAGGTATAAAACTTCACAAATCTAAACACATAGAGAACATAGTGGAAAGGAAAGTATAAGGTCTCACTAAACTTCAGTGCCAGAACTGGAAACAAACCATATCATTTCTAATGCAAAACCAGGCAATGGTGTCTTTGATATAAAGCATCAGCTTTTTTTCCTTTGTCCATATTCTGCCCTTTGAATTTTACATTCAGGTTATCTTCCCAGCTCACCAAGTTCCAGTAGTGTCAGCCATGACTTATGTCTTCAGGGACCTGGCATTCTCCAGCCTCTCTACTGACAAACCCACAAACATATATAAAGTTCTCCATACATCTCTGTGTGCTTCTGTTCATCGAATGTGTATGTCTGGATGCTGGATTACGTACTAAATTGTTCTTATCAGAATTTCCATGTGTTATGTTTCCTCCTCAAAGTGCATTTCTTGCTAGTTACAAGTCTACTGCAGCAAGAAGAAAGCACCAAGGGTGGAGAAGCAAAAGGGTTACTGAAGATATCCATGTTGGATTTAAAGGTCAACACTGTAGGCATATGAAAACCACAAATATGACCCCAACTTATTTGTTCCCACTTCTCTTGACCTGTGTTTGATTTTGTGTGTGTTATCTTAGGGTACAACTTAAGTTGTAATCATTTGTCAAATATAGTTAGTTTTGAAAGGGAGCAGGTTAGCAAAAATACTGGCTATACATGTGAAAATTTGGTATGGATGTGTGTTTTAATCAGCTCTTGTTGTTAGGCTGAAGTTATCAATAAGTATTTGATTTTTATCCATATATTTGTCTTTAACTAAAGTTATAACTAACTTGTAGAAATATACAACTGCTGTCTTCAGCCCTATGCAAACTGAGTTATAATTAAGCACATTAAGAGCCAGGTAAGCTTGTGTTAATGATCTGAATAGATGTTTGGTGACACTGCTGAAGACAGGAAACAGGTGAATACTTGTGTTCTTTTAAGACGATAATTCAGCGAAGAGTGAGTTTGTTTGGAGAAGCAGCATGGAAGTACTTAGCCTGGGAGCTGAATAGATACCTTTTCTTGTAAGGCACAGAGAAGACATTCAGAAGAGCTAAAAAACCTTATTTCTATGGATTTAACTGAATCCTGAAGAAGAGATAAATGGTCACTAAAAGCAGTTTCTGAACCAGAGCTCTCGTCCAGTGCTAACTTCAGGAGATGGGAAGTGATCTCCACCGAGGACAAACACAGTCTGGCTACTTATTCATACTCTGTGATCTGGTCTTGAAGTATTTCTCACCGCCAGAAAACTTACGGAATCTATTTGTGAAGTTGAATTGACAGTGAAAACTGACTTAGTACTTGAATTCATATACCCACACTGCCTGGAACTCCTTATGTGAGTCCTACTGGGGTAAATTCAGCCCTCGGTCCTTGGGAGAGGCACACTTAAGCCTCGTGCAGCTTACACAAACTGTACCACTAAACAGAGCTTCACAAAATGCCCAGCAGCAGAAGAAAAAACACGTTGTCTGTCTTTAAAAGCACAGATAAATGAAAGAGTATTGTCAGCTTCTATTTTCGCTGCATTTCACTGTGTCTTTGTTATACAGAGAAATACTGAGTCCATCTATTACAAGAGACCAAGGAGAGAGCAGAGGTTACTGTGTGCATGACCTTTGATAACAGAATACACAAGTAGGCCCTTATCCAGGATAAAAAACCAGCCAAACAAGAATTATATTCCTTTGTCTGTGTTGGTTCAAACAGGTCCTAGTTATATTATTCTTAACCATCAGGTCCTCCTACTGTGGGGAAATACAAGATGAGCTGGGAGGGAGACTACAAGAGGTGTATGAAAGGACAAGGATGGTACTCTGGGATGGAAACACACTTGCTCGTACATTGTCTGGGATCTAGTCTCCACCTCAGAGGTGGTTACACTTCTGTAATGGTGAAAAGGTCTATACTGTGCTTTGTTCATGGAGAACATAGATATAGCAACTTCAATCCTAACTCTGAATAGTAATAGTTCATAAATGAGAGAACTGCAACAGGAATACTGGATTTATTCTTTTTTCTCTCTTTGCTCAATCATTATCTTTTTTTTTTCCCAGAAAGGAGCTAGACAAGGAGCTATTCTTTACCAAAGCAACTTCCTAACGAGCAGAGAAGTTCTAAAGAATCCCACCGCTTCAAAGAGGAACTTGTAAACCAGCATCTCTTTATCTGAGGAAAAAAAATTCCACAGCAAACGGTTCCTGTTTGATTAAAGATTGTAAAAGGCCCTCTATCAGCTGGGTATAATAAGGAACAGAGAAGACTTCAAATCTACTTTAAAAATATTTCTATTTAGTTTATCCCTCCCAGAAGAAGTAGAAGAGAAAGAGGAAAACATGCATAAACTAAAAAGAAAATTGCAAGTTACAAGTTTTTAGCTAAGTATCAAATAATTAATTGTTAGGCAGGAATTTATTACAACTGACTTGTATTAATGAAGTGCAATAAGGTAGCCTTATCAGAAGATCTCTAATTCACACACACCAGCAATAACTAGTCTGTAAGTGCTAACCTCCTTCTTCACATTCATTCTATTTCCTTAGCCCTATTCTCATGCTTTGCTCATCTCCTGCCATGTTTTGGCTTGACGTGTATCTCTTGCTTTATCAAGAAGTAGTAAGGACTTGCCTGAAGAAGACTGTCAAACACCCACATTCCAAACCAAAACCACTGATCTGTAGGACAGATCAGCATCAAAAATAAGGCAGATGGAATTAGGGGCAGGGGTGATCAAGAGGGCACTTCCTCTATGTAGATCAGAAGCAGAATCCCTCAGCTCACAGGTAGTTTTGCAGCTTGGAGTTTTCATTTACTGAGATATCTTTCACCGTTCAGAAGTTACTTCAGAGCCTGGCTCCTCTGCAGAGCGAAGACTTCAGACCACTTCATGTGTTTCAAGTGTTTTTCAATCTGCCACTGTCACCAACATATGTCAAAACTTGACTTCAAATGTTCTTATAAGAGTTATGAAAGAAAATGTAAACAGCAAACTCAAGCACACGGGCACAGTTTGTCTGCAAACACACTTTTAAAACTTTAAAGGAAACAAAAGTTCTTGCTGCTCCCTCATTACATTCAGAAATGTGGTTGGTGTCCAAAATATTGCCCTAGAACAGGGGAAGAAAAACACACTTGCCTAAAATTGAGTCTCTGACTCATCAACAAACTAGAAATGCAAACAGACATCTCAGTTTTCCTGTTAGACTCAAGACCACATTTTGTAAAATGACAGATTATTCAAGTACACATGCAGATACAAGGAAAACTGCAAAACTGATCTGTGTGCAGCCAGAGTAAGACAAGCCTCAGTGTTCCTTTTCCACACATTTTCATATTTTCTTCATGAAGCTGATTGAGAAAAAGTGGTTTGGGAGAAGGTTATCCAAATTCTGTTCCTAGAACACTGTTTCTAGAATAGGACCCTATTTCTGTCCAAATAGCTCTGAGACCTGAATATATGTTTAACGAAACATAGTTCAGAGGGGAGAATGCAAGAGCTGCTTAGAACTGTCTATCGTTCAAGCCTGATATTTTGAAACTTTTCTTGATAGGCACATTGGTGCCTTTGACAATGTCAGTCCAAGTAACTCCTTACATTTAAGGAAAGTAACATATTTGATATGAAGTCACGAACACCAAGGCTGATTTTATTTTATCTGCTTTCCAAAAAAGACAGACTTTTCAATCGGTCTCTTGCAAGAGCTTCAAAGTACTTCATGCAAATTCTGTGCCTGCCAGTCAAAGGGTAGCACTCAGACCCTCAAGAAGCCCAGCAGCAGCAGGGCTTCAGGAAAGTTTGCGAGCACTGAAGTTGGAAGCAAAGTGCAGAGATGGGAAAAACAAACATTTATGCAACCTACGGGCCTTGTTCCAGTTTGTAGTACTGGAAGTGGGAAGGTTGGGATGGCTGCTTATTCCAAACACTGAACTTTTATTGGATATTTAAACTGACAATGAAAAGCACTAAACAGTGATAGAACAGATCACTAGATGAATGGCGTATAATTTCTCTGTGACATAATCAGTCATCCATGTATATACATCCATGTACAGTGTGACTAAACCAGTAAACCTGTCTTGACATGAACTCAGAAAATAGAGTGACTACCAAAATAATGACTATACTACTTGCTTCACAGCAAATGATTCACACCAACGGGGGGGGGGGGGGGGGGGGGGGGGTAAAGGATTAAAAAAAAAAGTAATGCAACCTCATTTTTGAAGTGGAATAATATTTCTAAAAGTACCAAAAATCGGGGGGGGGGGGGGGATGGGAGAGGAGGGTGGAAATGAACTTTAGAAACTCAAAGTCAATACAGAAGAAAAAGATATTTTGAAACATGATTTTAACTCCTTCCTTGTGATTTATTGAGCTATGGATCATGGTTTTCAAAGATTTGCAATGATACAGAGCAACTTAGATTTCTCCAGTATTTTTTTCTGCTTCATTTAGACTGCCAGTGGTTCAAAACCCCTACAAGTATCTAGTTCTCTCCTAAAATCTGCCACACTCCTGACCTTTCTAACTTCTTTTGCCAAGCTTTCTTATGGCTGTATATACATCATACAAACACATGACTTATGCAATCAGATAAGCTCTAAAGGGGAATGCAGTAAAACAAGTGAAGTTCAGATTTTCTCTTTTGGGGAGGTTTCAACATTACATCACAGTAGGTAACATTTGGAGAGGAAAATTCTGAAGAACTGACAGTTGACTAAGGTAATCCCAAATGCTTTAAGTCACAGTGCTACAGAAACATTGTTTGGAAGAAATCTCTGGAGTTCAGCCTCCCACTTCAAATGGGACTGTCTTAAAAACCTCCACAAATGGATATAACACAACTTATCTTGATAAACTGTCCAGCTACTGCAGGAAGCCACCAGAATATGAAATGCAAATTTTTCAGTTTCTTATCATCTCACAGTAGTTTCTTTTCAGAGTTCGATGCCCCAATTTTGTCAGAGCTTTAGATGCTCTGAAGCTGACCCAAGGTAAAATGTAATTTTGACATCTTTAACCAAAAAACCCCTTTTGTTTCCCCAGATAAAAATGCCCACATTTCCATGAATAAAAACTTCCGTAACAACTCTGTGCGTAACAGTGTTCACAAACCATCTGCAGACTCATACTCAGATGACCCATCTAACTGATGATGACAACTGACATTTGTGTGTGAGAAGTGTCTTCTATTTGTGGATATTTTTTTGAGAAAGAGGATCAAAATTAAATGAACTACATAGCCTTTCAAGCTAGAAGTGCATTAGTAATTTGTACATGTACATGAAAGTTATTTACCCACTTGTAGTCTGTAACATCGCCACTATCTCCTATTTAAAATGAACAAAGGTCTCTTATCTTCATTAAACAAACTGTTTTGAATTAATATGAGTCTCTACAGCCATAAGCTATTGTATCTGCACCAGACTGGAACCTGCACTAACAGTATCGTATTATTTCCTGTTGACAGCTGTGACAATGAAAATCTCTGATAGCTGATACCTCACCCTGACGTGCTCATAGTTGTAGCTCTTAAAAAAAGCTGTCATAGCCTGGTCTAGAAGTAAGAACCAAGTTATAGTAGAGGTATCAGTTAAGATCAAGGACAAAAGTGGATGTTAGGGAGTACAAAAAGTATACTACATGCTTAAGAAAAGGGAAGGCCTCTAGGAAGTAAAGGATGTGAAATCGGAGTTGCACATGTAGCTAATCATTTGGAAGAAATTGTAATTATGAAAAAAAATAAAAATAGAGCAATAGAAAGATAGTAGAGCAAGACCTGAGGGGCTCTCAGTTTTATGTTTTCAAATAGGAAATGCATACTATTATGAAGCAGCAAATACACTGGCCAGATTTGTCACTGTGTTATTCCACCCCTTTGCTGATGTAATCAGTTAAGACCAGAACAGTAGCCAGGGGAGTTTCACACCCTCAGTTTTCTCCTTTCTGCCAGATGACTGCGTAACACACTGTTCCCAGCTACTAAATTATTTAAAACATCATCTGCAAACACCTGGAAACACATTTCTTGCTTCAGTTCAATCACTTGCATTTTATCCCCTCTCTTTAATTTACTAGCAGAGGAAATAAAAGCTGTCATTCCAAATGACTCCTTCAGATAATTTGAAATTACTTCAGTAATGTGTTACCTCAAAGCTATTTTTTAAAATAATCATTTCTCTCTATCCTGTACATTACAGGATGTAACAAAAACCTGTAAAACCAGAAGTGTGTTTAGAAGCTGCACTTCCTAAATAGTTAATGACATTTTGTTACAGTTAATGGGGGAAAACTCAGGGGAACCATAATGGCCAATATATCTGTGGTATGGCTTTGTGAACTGGAATATATACTGCAGGAGAAAATTATAGTAATGATTTTCTATTTAAAGGGGAAATTGTCTCTAGGGCACAGCAGTCCGTATCGGAGAAAGAAGAGACGCCTGAAGACCCTCAGTGAAATATTAACACTGGGCTGAGACCCTTGTGTCCAGATCCATGAGCCTTTCCTCTCCAAGCTTAAAAGACTAAACCAGATACAGCTCAATGAATATGCAAGAGACAGGTTGCCCATAGGATAGGCTAAAGTGACGAGTGTCCCAGCTCTCGGGCTGTGTGTTCTGGAGCACAAACCCATTTCAGATGGGCTACACAGCCCAGAAATGAGGAGTCCTGAGGCAACCGATAGTCATTTGCCTTGATGGGCATGGCACTGGGTTTTGTAGAGAGATCTCCCCGCCCCCCCCCCCCCCCCCCCCCCCCAGCCCATTATTGCTTCCTGCCTGGGGCTGCATCTCCACAGCTCTGCCAGCCAAAGTGGCTGCATGAAAATCCCTGAATTCACTTGGACACACTCAACTGAGTTTCTGAAGGGCGCAAAGCCTTGTGCTAGCCAAAATGATTTTCCTGAAGTGGGACAGGGAACATTTTGCCTGGCTCCCTCCACTGGCAGCATGGTGGGAATGGCGAGCCAGTTGCTGCCAGCTGATGTACAAGAGGTAGATACACGTGTTTCAGATGGTAGAGCCAAAATCAGTAAAGTGTATCCACCCACAGCATGCACTTTCTCTTAAACGTACATCAGCCACATTTGAAAACAGCTGCATGTTTTCAACAGTGTCTTTAATCACTTAGCCTCTGCACAATTGGTTGTTCTGGAGTATACCATATAAGTTTTGATCATAAGTCGGCTATTGCTTTAGGTGTTGGAAAGACATGGAAATCTCATTCTAATGATTAGAAAATGCAGAGGGTGAACATTTGCAAAGGATGGCAGCAAATTAAAAGTTTGTATAATTGCTAGCAACACAACACTTCTTGTCTGTAGACCCCTCTGTCACTGTCATCTGTCAAAACACAGCATCTCAGCCATGGTCAACTGTACATCTAGAGAGGGAGGGGACAAAGCCAAGAGCGCATCCACTCTAAGAGGGACAGAAATGCTTGCTACCAAGGTGTTTTGTCCCACTCTTCAGTCACATTGGCATGCACAAAGCTTTAGTACTGTAGTTTCTTATACGACAAGCTTTCAGCTCCTTTCTGAGACTGCTGAGGAGCATCTCTGTGACAAGCACCAAGTCTCAGCCCAGACCACATTGAAAGGAAGATAAAAAGACATTTCAAAATCCATATAATCTGACCCATAAACGGAAACAGCCTGAATTCAGAATTGTCCATAGCCTATAAACAAAGTTAGTGAGAGATAGGGAGGTGAACAGATGACAGCTGAATACTTGGAAGTTTAGATATCTACTTAGAAGCCTGAATTTAAAGCAAGTACTTTTGAAAATTTTGGCTGACACTGATACAGTAACAAACAGTGCTTGGACTTCCTTTGACTTTCAACAAATAGCTTATTGCCACAGCATTGATTTCAAAGCCTGCCTGTTTTTACCCAGTCGTAGTAACATGAGTCTCAGGGAGAAGAGGATGGCATTGCTCAACCAACATCATAATAGAAGTTTGTACTGTAGTAGAGAACTGCAACGAACACTCATCATTACACAGATTACAGCAGGTTTTGGACCAAATCAACCTCTCACCATCCAGCCCTCTCTTGCTTTTCCCTTATTCCCATGCCATGGCACTCCCAATGCTTTATCTTGAGCCAGCTCTGGCACAGGTCTGATCCCATAGCGCATCAATTCCATTTACTAAAAGAGCAGAAAATTACCTTAGCAAAAAGCAAAACTTTTAATTGGGTTAGAGAGGTGAATTGGCTCTCCATGCAAACAGGTAAGTGCCAGAACTGAGGAAGGAGGGAAAGGGATCTCGCCCGTCGGCATCAGCAAGCTGTGACCAGCTCAGATCTCTCCTGGATCCACATCCCGAGCCTCACTGCAGGCACTATAAGAGCAAATAGCCCATCTTGCCTCTGAAGAAATCAGTGCTGACGAGGAAGATGTAAGAGGGATTAAGAAAAACAATATTTGCAGGAAAGTAATTTGCCTGTTATCACACAACCATTCCATGACAGAGCTGTTTATCGAGAACCTTCACACAACAAAACTGTTACCCTCACCCTCAAATTTATTTCAATTTTTTTTGAGAATATTATTTTTGCTGTTCTCAGCCATCTTTTCCATTTAAAATAGCTATTTGATCAGTTGGAGTGTGGCCAAAATACTTAGGCTACATCATAAATCATGTGTCCCAACCCACCAAAGGCTAAATATGAGAAAACACACTCAATGAAAACTCCAGATGAAACACTGAAAAGTAAAAAGTCATGGAGCAACATAAAGGCAGCTCCTTTCATGTGGAAATCCTGCCACTTTATTTTTAAATTCACAGTAAAAATAGTTTGCAGCGATGAAAGTGAGGGAGATTGGGTCTGCGTGGAATAGAAGTAAACCTGTCCCACAGAAATGAATGTAATATTCTTCAAAATTGAGAAAATTTGGAAGGCATGCCAGAGACCCCCACATCAAGTTGATCTCAATTAATACTCGCCACTATTTCTCCTGTGAAAAAGCTCCAGAGAACTCAATGCAGATGTTTTCCAATAGCTAAACTTTTGAAACTATTCAATAATAATTTTCTAACTATGAAAGAATGAATTAAGCATATTCCTGGCCCACCTGAGAGAAAAATGTTATAAGGCTCAAACTTTATAAATCTGTAGCACCGGTGAAAAGAATTATTTTGCCCTCAGGCTACTAACGAATGGCTGGGTTTACCAGCATTCAAAAGAGTATTAGACATTTATACAGCTAATGAGAGTATTCATGGTTACGTAAGAAGGGATAAATAAAATTAAGGCTATAAGCCTTTATCCTTCAGGGCTGGGGGAGAAAAAAAAAACCTACTTGGTGGAAAACTATTCTATGAAGACCTGAGGTAAAATCTTGGCCTTGTTAAAGTTACTTAGAATTCTTCCAAAGTAGCTATGATTTTACCCCAACCTTGCTTAATTATGCAGCTTCCCCTGACTTCATTAGGCTATTCATCATCCACAGAGTTTCTTATTCTTACTCATAGCACCTGAAAATAACCAGTATAGCTACAGATAAGCAGCTAATTAGACTTTAGGTATAAGCTGAAATGACAATTGTTCTATTCCTTTTATGTCCATTTTAAAGAACTGAAATTAAATATTAGATCTGATTAGGAACTGACAGGCTGCTAGATTGTCTGGCTCTAAGACTACTAAAGTCTTTGGTAAGAGGTGAGAGCACAGTACAGCACATTCCCTATCATCCTGCAACATCCCGCTCCTGGGGAGCGGCAATTGGCAGGCATTGATTTATTTATGGAGAAACTCTGCTCCAGTTCCACCCCGAATTCCTTTGCATCATCATCAGAGCAGGATCCCTAGCGCTGCCTGATATGTGTCATTAGCCCTGACAGGCATCTTGCAAAAACAGTTCTCCCAACTTCACTCTTTTTGCCATCTGTCAGCTGTTCCCTGGGGAGCAGACAAGTACCAAAACCTGCTGCCTCCTCCTCTGTTTTCCTTTGGGTTTCTACCTTCTTGTCCCTCTCACAGACATACACACATCTCCCTGCTGTTCCTCCCCCAGCAGTTCTGCCTCCAGCCAGTTGCTTTACTTCCTTTACCGATGTGGCAGACACATAGTAAAACAACAGAGCTTACACAGGGTGGATATCTCATAAAAGCCTCTCTGTTTCAGCTGGCAGTTCTGAAGGGTAGACCCGTGCAAGTCTTTGGTAACTGTAATGCAGAGCCAGATGCTGAAGTTTCCCTGCTTGTCTTGGTGCTGTATCCAGTTGTTTATGATGTGACATCTCCAGCAGCCTACATAATTCATCATGATTACTCACTGCACTGATAGAGGATTTGGGATTACTCTTTTGATGTTTGTCAGTACAAGCCAGGATTACATTACTCCTCTCTCATGCCGTGAAGCATGGCTCCAAAGGGTATTTAAGCAGTGGGAAGCATTGCTCTCCCAGTGCTGCTGATGACAGCATCACCTCCATTTAGCCATGCACCCTTTGATGCCTAGTGGATGGGGTATTCTCCCTAATAAAACACTTAATAAGATAATTGAATACCAGAGAACTAAAGTGATGTATTAAATTAAAACTATTTCTTTCTTTCCTTGTGTGCTTAAACCTCAGTTCCTTCCATAGAGGTAGAGAGAAATCCAGTTGACAGATAAGATGTTTAACACAGAGCAAGGGTTGAGACAGGAAACTGTTTGTGCACCTGCTGCTTGAGTTCTACATAAAAGAAAGAAAAATTGGGAAACTTGTGAGCATAGTGAAATACTTACAAACCCTGCAGAACAGGAGTCCTGAGACTGGTCAGTCTTTTACTGACTGCCGTCTTCCCATCTTTCACAAATCGTTAAGATGTAATTTTCAAAAGCTGTTAAAGAAATAGGTGCTCGTTACCCTTTATTTTCAATGGATTTTCAGTGTGAAATCCCCTTCAGCTCTTTTGAAAAAGCTGACTTCAGTGTTAGTGAGCCTTATTTTCTGATCTCTAAAATGAAGCTTTTTATCCAGCTCCCTAAAGACCTTCAGTATCTGTGGATGCATGTTGTACAGTGCTGCTTTTAGTATCCAAGCATGACCATTAACAAAGAAAAACCCCTACAACAAACAAGTTACATCAACTAAATTTTTATAGAAAGCTGAATGAAAACATTCATTTCCTTACAGGATGTTCAGCTTGAGACTTGGATCTTTTAATGAACAAGCTACCCTTGGTATCTCCTCATGCCTTTGTCACATGTACATTGAAATTATACTATATGTATATTGTTAAATATTCCTCAGACATAAACAATAAGAGATTAATGGATATAATGATTGTTACTGCCTTTAGAGGTGATATTGGCAAGCTGATAGCTCCTTCCTTCGGGCTGGAATAACGTTAGGGTGAAGTGACCTGACATCCAGTCAGAGACATATCATCGCAGTTAGCCAAGACAGATACAACAACAATACCATGCCAGCTTTATGGACAAAATACAAATAATTCCTTGAATGGGGAATATAACTGCTCTGAACTAATGAATCAGTTCACACTCCTCTCATTTCCAGCAGTATGAAGCAGTATCTCTTCTTTCAGCTCTACTATACAGGAACTAGAAAAAGAAAGAAATCAGAACAATAAACTTTTTCCCAAAGTAAGGCAGCACTGGCACTGTAGAGAGCAACCCTTGTTTGTGAAATTCTTATAGGCAGGGAAGTTTAAAGACCTTATTATTCCCTATGCCTTAGGATGGATATGAGGTTATGTAGTTAAACCAGCAGTCAGTTTTGAATCTCTTATTTTTCATATTCAGAAATGTTAGACCCTTGCCCACTTATGCCAGGAAACAGGGCTCTCTGCCAAAGCTCTTCTGCACTGTCATGCAGGTTTTACACAAATGGATATCAAACATTATTAAATAATCTTGCTGTAACAGCTGGGTGGCAAGCTCTCAAGAGTGTGTGGTGACTCATAGCTCTGCTCCTTCTACTTGGGTGGGCCTAATTTCTTTCCAATTCTACCAGCTGTTTAAGAGGACCTCCCTTGGATGGAGTTAAACACAGCCCTCTTTTTCACTTCAGACAGGGAAACTTTTCAGTTCACCTTGTTTACACACAGTGCACGAATATCTAGACATAGCAGTAACCTAGCACTGGCCTGTGCCTTCACTTCAAGTTAGGTTTGACAAAAGGAAAGAAAAGGCTAACAGCCCCACATACATTTTTACTGTCTTGTTGTCAGAAAGTATAGTGTCTTCCTTGACCAGTCTGGAACTCCTGCACTTTACCTCAACTTACTTCATCCTCCTGTGTCATCTAGGGCAAGGAAAAAAAACAAAGAGACAATAATGAAAGAGGCTGATTTTCCTCCACCTTTTTTTTTTTTTTTAGTATCAGAAGCAGTAAGATTGTTTCCTACAGGTAGGTAGAAAGCTATGTATGACTTGGATTAATCCTTGCAAACTTCAGCTGCCCAAATGTTAACTACACTGAGAGTCAAATATGAAGCCAGTTCAGCTCTTCCTTTCCCTCTGGTCTCTTGTTTGGAGCTGAAAGGCACAGCAAAAACCTGTCAATCGCCAAGTAAGATCTTTATTTGGCTGATCAAAGCATTGATGAGGTTTAACTAAAAGCAGTCAGAATTCACCCTCTTTTCTAGCTGGTTCTGCTTCAGAGCACTTCTGTCCTTTCCTCTCCTTTCCCCCTTTCTTATCAACTATCCCATGAATCGAAGCCTGCCTGTATATATTCTCCTCAACAGTTGAATTTCTGCCACTTTTAAAATACTTAAAATATGGTCTGAAATTAAGATCTTCATTAGCATGTATGCCACGTACAGTTTCTCCTCAACAGTTGCTTACAAATTAGATGTAGCACGAACTGTCTCTGACCTTCAGTTAATTATTTTATACCACTGCTGAATTTCAAGAACTCCAGGGGGTATCTTTTAGAAAATACCTGCTGAATATTTGAGGAGCAGCAAATGACACAAGGTCATCCATTTAATAGGATAGTATTAGCATCCCGTTGTGAGCACCCAAAAGCAATCCTCCATCCAGCACCACCGGTCAGAGGGCAGCAGCGAATGACTCACAGGGAAGGGGAATAATTATTAATTTTTCAGAAAGTTCTGCGACACAAACTTTAATAGATCATTAACAATTTCATTCACAGGAATCCTGACTTAAATCCTGTTGATTTTCTCTCTGGATCAACAGACCCTAGACAGTTCAGTCAGGTGACAACTCTTCTGAGCACAGTAACTGAAGAAATAATTGTATTTATGGGCACACCTCACCTGGGCTCCTGCTTCTGCACATGATTTGCCTTGTTTGATCCATCCCACACACAGTTTGTCAAACAGAGTAGTACTCATTCCAGCAGCAATTTCCTCAAGTCCTAGTATATGAGCAACCACCTTAGAGTAGACACAGCTGTTACAGCCTTTTTATACCCTTGAGGAAGCTCAGTCAAATAATTAAAAATGTTATGTTAATATTAGCAATGATGACAATAATTAGAGTACATTAGTTTACTCCATTGACTTTTATTTGACTGCACGTATATTTGTAGTTTACCTTTTAAAAACTATTCTATATTTATTATTTGCTCTTATTCATTCCCTGTAATGCATGAACATGAAAAAAAAAAAAAAAGAAAAAAACCAGCACGGTTACACAGTGTCACAGCCCAGGGAACTCCCAAAGAATTAACTGTGTTCTAGTAAATGTGATGGGAGAGGGTGAACCCATGTGCTTGGCAGAGCAATATGAGTCTCTAAAGACATGAAGCATCCCCAGTTCAATGGAGTATATATGTATTCCCTCCAAGGTGGATATGTGAGGAAGTGGGACTGGCCAGGAAAATGGGTAAGAAACATTCAGGAGCAAACATGTCCCCATCATGTGCAAACACACTGCACAAAAGAAGAGCCATATAGCACTCTCATCCAATTCGCTATCAAAAAAAGGTGGAAATTACAGTATTAAGTAGAATCTGTAAGGACGAACTGCTCTTTGCAAGATGTGAGACTGAAGGTGATATCTCTCAGCGTATGCTAGCTCACACCAGCATTTTTGTCAGAGACATGTGTGAACAGATCGATCTTGCATCCTCTCCTGCTATTTGTTACGTGACCTACTGTTCTATTAACAGTTTGTCAATCCTGCAATGCATTAACACGTCATCCCCACCAACACTAGAGCACCTCCTATTTCATTGTGCTTTAGGTGAGAGTAGAACTGGACCTGAAGCTTTGCAACAAACAATGAGAATAACTCTTTTGACGATAATTAGAGAATTGTATGGGGGAAAAAGAACAGTAAAAAACCCGGAAGTTAATATTTTTTCAAAACTTTTCCCATTTTTTACTGAGCAAAGCTACCTCCACAACATGCAACAGCTTCTTGCAACAACTTCGAAACAGCTTCATTTTGGCTTAAATCTTGCTTTCCCTTTCCTGAACTTGTTAAACACCAGCATCAACAGACAGAAAAACGATACCAAAGTTTACAACGCTCAGAAGCCAGAAGTTGCATCCAGCTTTTAAAAATAGCACTGAAGACATTGCTTTTTCATTACTACAGTCTGGCTGAGTGAGCAGGAGACTTCTCCAGACTTCACAGGCTGTAAACCAGTCCTCTAGGACATAGACACTGCCTGCTGATCAGATCCACCAACCCTGAAATCTTGTCACTGCTCTGCTTTGCTCTGACAAATACAAACCAATCTTTTATGCATCCACCCTTACCTCCGAGACATCATAGATCAGAAGGTATAGTCAAACACACATGGTAAGCACAGAATGACAGAAGATTAACGAATAAAAAGGAAACAAATGAGGGGAAAGCATTTTGGAGGAAAATGCTACACTGAGACTGTCAAAACTGAATAATAGTTTTAGTTGCTTAACATCTACTAAAATAAATCCTTCTGGTAGTTTCAAAAACCTCAAATCACTTTCAAGCTCTGATTCAAAGTGCAGTGGAATCGATAGGAAGATGTCTAGTTCCTAAGAAAGTTAACAGATCAGAGCATCCAGAAGATACAAAAATTTGATTTTGCCCAAAGCTGGCCACTTTTTTACCACACTTTTTCCTCACAAGTGACAGTATGCACTGTGGTATGCAAGGAACTAAAGCACTTAGGCATAGCTTTACAGATTATTACTGAAATTTTCTATGGCGGTACCTGCAGTTTCAGATGTAGTTATTTATAAGAAGTCTTATTTCATTTAATTGATTTTTTCCCCTCAGCAGTTGTAGATACTTCTTATTGTTATTTTATTTTTCTGGATTGATCAAAATACTACAAGGAATATAAAAACAGAATTATACAGTAAAGAAACTATAACTATTTTAAGCAAATAGAGAGAATGAGCCTCTTACAACAGGGGGCTGGCTTCTGAAAACATTCAAACCTGGTTAAGTATCTATACAGATCATTTGCTACACTGAGACTTACCTATATACCTTTCTGTATAAAAGAATTAAGGTGACTAGAATTTTCACTACAAAAAAAAATTAGGTCAAGCCAGTTTCTTTACAAAAGGGGGATAGTAATTTAGAGAAAGACTGTGTTCCTCAAAGTGCAAACTTGAGAAATATGTTGTACATTGATAAAACGTCCCATGTTACAAAGAGGAGAAGCAAATCAATAGAGAAGAGGAACCAAACTGCAGACAAAATGTGAACAAATCTGAGAACGGCACTAGAAACAGGATGAGATATAGAGAGTGCATACTTACACGCTTACTGACTAAAACCAAGATTCCCTCTATTAGCTGACATTTCATTACTGGAAAAAACAAGGAAGAAAAGAGAATTAGTGGAAATCCATATGACTAAAGTCTGTTTTCATGATGCATGCTCAGAAGCAGTATAGGTATTTTCATTTGGCACTGAATCCTTGTTATATAGGCCTGTCCCTCTGCCAGCCTACTAGTCCAGGATCAACAGGACACAAACTCTGCCTCCCTGCGTTGGATGTGTATTTCTTCGCGTTGTCTACAAAGTTTCAGAGCATGGTGTTGTGTTGCAGCATTACATACACAATTGTTTGCTTAACTAAAATTTTCTCAGATAACCCATATTTTATTACCTACAGAATTAATCTCTTAAGCCTGGACTGATTAAAAAACAGAAAGAAGAAAAAAAGAGATAAAACCAAACAAATAATAGAAATGTGGCCTTTAAAAGTCAACTAAGCAAAAAAATAACTCAGAAATAGAAAGTATTTCCTGCTAAACCTAAACAAAACATTATTCACAGATTTAAGAATGTAAGAAATAAATATCAATTGACTCTTCTGTGCTTTCATTTTCTAAAACCCCAACACAACTGAATTCTCTATCTCAGCTTGAGTACACCATATTTAACTGTCCCTGAATCTGCACCAAAAAGCCACTTATTAATTAGTTAAAGGCTCATAGACATTGGAGACAGAAGTATGGCTGAAGCAGTCAATTTTCTGGAAATCTGCTAACAAAGCTGAATGGCCAAAAACCCCACTTTATTTAATATTAAGAACAATTCTGGAAATAAAGTCATGCTGAATTCATTAACTTTCCCACCTGATCCACTTTATTCCTGGAAATTCTCCTCTGACCAGCAACTATTAATGTAGCTAAGTAACTTTCTAGGTTCTCACTAGAGGTAACACTTTACACAGGAGCATTCATGATCGGGCAACAGACACAAGATGGTAATTCTCCAGGGAACACTGGGGCTGGATTCCTGCAAGTACTAACCCAGCTGGCCATAAGTAGGTCCCAGCAGCCTGGAGGAATGACCTGCTACTGCAGAGACAATGTTCCTAGATCTAGGCCTGACGATCTCTCCATGTCCTGACATAAAGGGTGCCAACATTTGGGGAGCGAAGTGCCAGAAAGGTTGTAGAGGAGCCTAATTAAAAGTAACCCACATACATCACCTCAGATCAGTGAGCTACAGCTTGCTTCCTCTCAATAAAAGGGATCTGGGAATGTATGTATTTGAAAAACTAAAGGTACACAGAAAGGAAGGAAGGAAAAAAAAAGTACTCTGGTCTTATCGATTCAAGCTGACAAACTTCTCTTAGAAACAGAGAGAGGTTTCTGTGCTTTCAGGTCCATTCTCCTTCCTACCATGATGGTCCCTTAGCTCCTGTTCTCTTTCAGGAACTCTGTGATTTTGTCTGGATTCCTGGGCATAAAGGGAAGCCATGTTCACATTGTAGGACTGGCGAGTTTGGCATTGCATCTGCTCCGTTCTCATTCCACATGCAAAATTATTTGGTTTGCTCTTAAAAGCTTTCTGTATAAAATAAGCCAATTTTTATAGGGAAATCTTTGCAAGGTGTTCTTCTCCCCTCTGCATTAAGTGTCAGGTTGAAAACAAATCTCTTAGTTTCTTGCTGCCTCTCTGCACCATTAGTCTTAACCTTTTAATTAGTCATACTCTGCTAGCTTCCTGAAAGGCATCCGCTCTCACGACATCACTACTTGAAACTCCATCCTACCTAGAAATCTCTTTACTATTGTGGGAGTTGTGCAAATACAAGTAAACAGACTTTTAAACCAGGAGGGCCAAAGAGAATCTCTCATACGCTACAAACAACAGAAAATCAGAAGCTCTTTAGAATGAAGGAAAAAAAATTGCAAATTCTGCAGCATGCCATGGGAAAGATCAATAGCACTGCCAATTAATTTATAAGACCAGGCGCCCTCTAGCCCCTCAGGTGCCAAGCACCTTATTTTGTGCTGGAACAAGGGTACCCTTTATGTCAGCAGAGCTTGCATTACGTTGAATCTTATAGAATATGTGATCCATCTTTGTTCAACAGAAGGGTTCCTGGTGCAAGCCTCAAAACCTCATTGCAGGTGAAGGAAAGTTGTTAGCAATTTAATGATGTGTTTTTTTATTCTACAGCAGTAGAGCTCTTGAGGATCTATTAAGAAGAGTTGTGTATAGAGCACAAAATAATACAGACACTTGGTGAGAAGTGCTCTCCTCTCTACTTGCACCTTCAGATTTTACCATAGTTTGGTAAACAAAGTGAGACACAGAACTTAAAGCAGTTCAGGCTGCATGGACTGAACTCTCTCTTTTGGCAGCCCTCGAGCAGGACACCAGGGAATTGAGAACAGCTCAGGATAATAACTTTTTTTTTTTTTTAATGATTAAGACTAGTATATTTGCAAACAATTTCTCCGCTGACTTCCTTTTCTTGCCTGCCCTAGGAAGAACACTCCTTTGGATAAGTGAAAGCCAGGCAGCTTTTCCACATACAATAGAACAGGATAGGAAAGGAAAAATGCAAAGACAGGCAAAATGCAATGACTGCCCTTGTAGAAGGCTTGGATAAATTCAGCTTTGGAAGATGGAATACTTATGGATGTGCTAAACATGGTGGGCAGACGTAGGGGGACATAAGAAACTGGAGAAAAGCTGGAAGGGATTCAGAAATATACTGGGCAGCCAAGTCTTACAGAAAATACCTCAGTAAGATAAGCATAGGTACCAAATATGTGGGTTTTTTAAAAAAATGGCTCATGCAGTAATTATATCCTAATCTAACGGGAGAACTCCAAATAGATTTTCAGGGTGTTAACAGGTATAAAGATAAATACAGGTGGGATTTTCAGACAGGTGCCTAAGAGAGTCCCAGTAAGTGCCAGGCTGAATCTTTAGATGTCTTAAACACTTACATGACCTGTAGGAAAGGTATCTGGGTGTTTGTTCATTAATCCTAATTCCTTTCTCCATCAGGGCTAGGCTCGCAGATAAATAAGAACTTCAGTTAATATTTAGCTAAAACTAAGATTACTCAATGTAGTCATTTGAGACTCAAAATACAATCTTAGCACAAACAGAGAGGGGTTCTAGATGATATCAGTTTGTTATGATTTCCTAACATTTCTCGCATTCTGTTGATGTCGGAAAAAAAAAAAAAAAGGACCAATGTTTTAAGTATTTGACTGAAATTCAGGAGCTCAGAATTCAAGCCTTAGTTAAAATACAAAATATCGCTAAAGAGATTTTCCTAACCTTCGGTTCCCCCGATTGTCAACATGAGTTCAAGTTAAATAGGTTCTTCCTTTTTTTCTTTCAAAAAAGCTATTTATTTTGCTTGTTTCAAACTTTTGTTGATGAAAGGTACGATTTCAAAGAAGCAAGGAAGAAAAAATAATTTTGAAACCCAACTCTGAAAATTCAATTTCAAAATGACAAAAACTAAAACATATCAGCATTACTGAAAGAATGCATTTTCAAACATCAAAAGAGACCTTTTAGTATATACAGAATAATCACTATTTATGCATTGTCTGAAGTTGCTCATGTAATGTAACTCAGCTTCCCAGATACTTTCAGTCCTTATGATGCTGCCTTCTTTCCCCCTTTCCTTTCTCCTTTGTGACAAAGTTATTGTTCTTTGGGGAAATATCATCCAGGTCCAGCTGTGAGAAGCTGAATCATTTAGCCATAAATATCATTTAAAAAAAAAAAAAGAAAAAACCCTCAAATGATAGCATGTCTTTGCAAATATAACTTAGTTTTTCCTGTATCTTCCATGTGCATTGCAAGCCCTGTTGCTGTTCACCAGCTCTGGAGCCTAAATGTCATGCCTGTTGGCTAAAGTGTACTTTATGCTTATTCTCCTTTTACATATTTGTATCGTGTTCTTGCTTTTTCTTGAGTGTGGAGTAACTCATGAAAACACAGATCTTTAGATATGACTTAGAGGGTGGTGTGAGGAAACAAGTTTGGGCAAGATGTATTCTGGATGAGAGAGACTGATTAATCCATCATACGAGTATTGAAAACAAAACACAAAACAGAAAACAGAGGTACCTTAAGACACAGTTAAAAATGCAAACTCACGTACTGGAAGGAAGACCAGTTCTGTATCTGTTTTTCCGTGCTAAGAGCTTCATTTGTCTGCAGCTAGCCATGCTCTCCTAAGCACCTGACTGCCCAGATGCCTGTTTCAACTGCCCCATCCACTCTGATTCCAAGGCAATCAGGGAAAAGAGGAGACAATTTCTTTCCTTCCAGTAAAAGGAGAAAAAACAGGGCAGGAGTGGAAAGATCGCCAGTACAAGAGGTTGATGGTGCAGCCAGTCACCAAGTGTTAGAACTTCTCTTCTCTCAGTGCGACACTGGCTCTTGTCAGCCTCCCACTCCACCAGAGTCAAAGACACAGCTCTGCTATGCCCACAGGGAAAGACTTTTTGTGGGATTCCCACAGCAGCTGCCAGAGCAAGGCTTAGTTGAGGAAGCAGCTCTGTTTAAGTCCCACCACTTTCTTCCTGACATAGTTGGTCCTTTCCACAAAATAAGATGAAAAATCATAATGGCAACCAGCAAGAGTCTAAAACCGGATAGGCACACCTATTGAGATGGATTACTGTACACTTAATCCTGCCAGAAATAGCAGCCAAGGAGGTTAATAAGCTCTCGGACACTTTTTTCTGACACAAGAAGAAATACTTATGTCACTACTCACTGGGTTAGGGACCTTTTTCTCTACGAGCACTCAAATCTCCAGTTCACACTCATTACTTCTTAACATCGGTCACTTGCAAGGGTGGGTTGTTGATGAGGGAAGAGCCATAACTAAAAGCAATAAATTTACACTAAGATCCACTAAGACAATTTAGACCTTTTGAGGCAGAAATTTAACCATAAGTCTCCTGGAAGTAGTGTGAAATAGTGGAAATCAGGGATCTGGAGCACTGTATGACTGCTTATTGGTGGGCTAATTCAACACTTCCCACATTCAGGAAATGCTGGAGTTTAGTTATCAAAGCTGACAAGTGACAATAGAAAACCTCAATTAACTAGAAACCACACATTTGTATTGCTACATAGGTTCATGCCATCTGTCATAGTTAACCACTGACTGTTCTGACCCTAGACAGACTGGAGATACTTGTCTCTCCCAGAAGACAAGGAGGGAACAGAGAGATTTTCAGAAACAGAAGTTGCCTGCTACTGTAAGGTACTTCTTGTTTCATGTCTATCCCTCAAAAATATTCTAGTTCAATTTCCCACATAGGAAAGTCCAAGAAAGATAAAGATAAAAGTTTGTCCAGAAGGAACTTCCAAGCAAGAACTGTACATCCAGAGGACAACACAATCCTCTCAAATGCAAAGAGTCTCTGCCTATGAACTAAATCAAATTTATCTGGCAATGCCTGCTGCCAGGTGCCAGAATCACAGACTGGAGCCAAATAGCTCTGATTTCTCACTGCTCAAACCCTAAAAGCACATTTTTGAGAACTGACCTGTCTTGTCCTGCAGCTCACAATTACACACACCTGCTGTGAAAACTGACTGAGCAGAGCTTTTAGGAAACAGAATGCAGGAGTGTAGCTCTTCACTGATAGAAAATTGAAATAAGGCATTACCCCTGTAAAATTAAATGTTATAGCAAGGAAACCTGGATGAAAGCTAAAACAAAAAATGACAGAGAGGTTATTTCAGAAATTATAAAAAGGACAGGAGTCAGTAATGGCATAAAAAGTCTAGAGGAATGAAGGGATTTTTCTCTGAACCTTGCTTGTTTTCTGTAATGATATTTTCCTTTAATGTACAGCAGAGCTTTCATATTGATGATTACTAATATCTCTTGATGAACCTCAGTGTCTAGTACTCCTCAGGCATTCTGTGCCCTTTTCTATTAGCATAACACATTTGAGAGAGATACAGTCTTCACTATACTATCTATTGAGCTACAGAAATCTCTCACTGATGTGGAACCAGAAGTCATGTTCCCTGGGTCAGGGAATAGATTAAAATAATAAACAAAGGTGATCTTTGAAAAAGGTTAATCATAAAGCAAGCCACTTTCTGGCTTCAAGCTACCTTGTGCGTAGGGAGGGTGCCTCACAGAAAAAAAAAGTCGTATTTCCCTCTTGGGGTAAGTTGAAAAATAAAATGCACAAGTTTTTTCACTTGAAAAGAAACAGAGAAATATCAGAAAACCTCTTTTAGTGAGATTTTAGCTCACTTTTGAAGAAATTTGGAAAAGAACATGAAAGCTATACTACGTACCTTTACCCAGCCACTATAGCCAAACCATACCTAGTTACCTCTTCTTCAGATGAACATTTCTTTGAAAATCTATTAGAAATGTTAGTTCATAAGTTTGAATGCACAAGGTTTCAAAATAGCGTATTTTGTTTTCCTCCCTTAATCCTTTCAGGGAATGAAGGATATCAAGTTCCAAAGAAAAAATCACCCCCCACATGCCTAGGAAGGGTTAAGCCAGCCCCTGCATGATTAAGAGCAGAGAACACTGGCTCTGACACGGCAGAGAAACACTTCTTTCTTTCTCTTCCTCCTGGTCTTTCACAGCTGAAGGATTGTGTGTGCACATAGACACATGTGTAGGACCCCATAACACCACGAGGAGTTGAAGGAAAAAGAAAAACACTACACTATTTTCATCCTATGCTAGATAGGAAATGGGCTGTGTGGTTCCACATCTGACTCTAGGTTCCTTATTACTGGTTTGTCTTTCTCCCCTAAGAAAAAAAAATTTCCATTGCTAGTCAAAGGGAATACAACACCTGTCTACATTCAAGCTGTTGGAAATGTTTTCCTCAACAAGAGAATATTTGCATAACACTGTTTTCCTTGTCAGGTTCACAACAGCTGTGAGACTTATTAGACTGTCTTTGGGTTGAATATTCAACAGTAACTCACTAGTCATCTGAAAGGCCTCATAGGAGTCAAAAACGTACGTGAGCTAAAACAGATGATTTAAAATATATCCCTGTCCAGACTTTGAAAACAAAATGCACTTTGTGCAGAAGAGTAGAGGCTGGTGAGTAGGTGAATTGCCAAAAAACCTGCACTAGCTTATTATTCCTATACATGGAGTTTTTCTGATTTAAAAGAGAGGCTGTTGAGGGCTTGCAAATGCTGAGGCACTTCTCAACACGTTATTATAAATCCTTCCCTCCTTGACTGAGCCACTGTGGACAGCTCCAAGACCCACTTGTAGTTGCTTAAACCTCTTCCAATATATACAGAAATAAGATACTTCACATTAAAAGTGCAGGCAAATATTTACAGGCAACTATGAGAGAAAAGGGCTCTGGGTACTTTTGGTGTGCATTGTCAGGCAGCTGGAACGAGCACCTTGGCTGCCTGTAGACACAGCAGGACAGAGTCAATACGATACAACACTCATTTTCTATAAAGCAAAAGATCATAACTATGATTTAGGGGAACATGCCTTTTATATTCCGGGAACAAAAGGAGCCTTTGACACGGCAAATGTTCTGGGCTCCAAGGAGAGAGTTTGCCAGAGGGTGGAAAAGGCCTATCAGACTTAGACATGCTCCAGTGAAATCAGATTAGATGTATCCCCCCCCATTGCAGGCAAAGCCTACAGCAAGGTCCTCAAGAAAGGAGGAACTTATTAAGGAAAAGGAACTGAGTGACAAGCAGGAGACTTCCCCAAAAAGGCTGGACAGAACCCAGAGGCCAAGGGTCGAGAGAAGACCTGAGGAGAGTTTCGGAGACAGCAATGCCCTGCTGACAACTGAGCTGCGTTAGGAGGAATGAGGAGCAAGGAAAGGATGAGAGATTCACATAGTTGTCTGGGAAAGAAAATAATTCCATCTGTCTGGTGATCCAACTAAATGGTTTAATAACTCCCAAGACCTTTCCAAAGCATAGCCTCTGCCTGCTCCCCTTGCTCCCCACAAAATGAGACCAACTCCTCTTTCTGCAACTGTTTGCACTCCCCTTGACCCAAGGGCTGTCTCTCCACAGGTCTGTCTGTAAGCCACTGCACTGGAATAGGGCCGAGCACACACATCTCTAACCAAATTATGCATTTGATCAGCCACAAAGTCTGTCCAGATGGCAAACAGTCATCTACTGCCAGTAATCCACTTCTCCTCCCACTTCACAAGAGCAAATTGATGACAAGTCATCTCAGCAGCCTTTTAAAAGTAAAAGAGAACTAGGTCATACAGATGCTCGTTTTAAAAAAAAACAGAAACAAAAACAAAAAACGAAAACAACCACACAACCACATCACACAAAAAAACCCAAATCAAAACAACAAAAAAACAAAACCAAAATATCCAGGGAAAAATCTTAAAAATTAAAACCTGTAGTGTTGCTACAGAACATAGAGCCATTTGTTTTAAAAATCACACTGTTTGCAAGTACTTTAATTTCTGACAAATGGCAAACACAGCAGCTGTGGTTGCTTGCCAGGCCAGCCCACTCTTGCTTACCTGCTGCGAGCTGAAGTGTTTGCAAACTTTGATCTTGTCTTCTCATTACTCCTTCCAGCCTGGTACTGGAGTAGTTAGGGAGTTTATGAACATCCCTCTCTTATCTCTCTCACTTAGCACAGGAATGCCCTGGAAAAAGGATTTTCTAGGTATTTCATGGACTGACTTTTAGTTTCTGTAACCCTCTCACCTCTTCTCCTTCAGGCAAAACGTTAAGCAAAAAGTGTCCTGGGAAATGCAGTTTTGGCAAGGTTAAGTCATTTTGGAGCTGGTGAAGCTGTTCCTTGAAGAAGTTCAGAATTCACATCAACAAGACATGAACAAGCAGCAATGCTGGACAACTTTCACACCTGTGCACCATTGTGGTGTACTCATTTTCTGATCTCGCACTCTGGCACAGCAGCTATGGTATTAGCTATGAACTTTTAGATGGTCAACACACTATTCTTGAAATTATGTTGAACTCCAGGAACAAGATCATTGGCTCAGGTAGATGAAATTAACCACAATTTCCCATTATTTTTTTTCTTCTGTATAAAGTATAAAATCCCGAGTATAAATTTTTTTTCCTCCTTGCTAGTTTAAAAGCTTTATGAGATTCACATACTATTTCGTGTAGGAGGACCCACATCATCACTGGATTTTCGGATGTGTAAATACCTGTGCTAAACCATTTCCCCTGGGATTTTCTCCATGAATCCCAAAGCCATCAATGGGAAAAAGAGTGTGGGTAGCAAAGGGGGATCTGCAGAGCCAGTAGCAGCACATTGGCACACACACCTCCACACAAACACCAAACAGGGCAGAGGACTAAGACCTCTGACCAATTCAAAGGCCTGAATATGATGGTTTCACTCATGAACATATTGATTTTTACTTATTGGTTGGGATTCTTGCATAAATAAATAGCAAATCATGCTAGATGTCTTTGCATCTAACAGCTGGACCTGAGATTGGGTTCTCCATAATAGCATTTTTGGTCCCAGAGTACTTTAGTAGAAGGAGAAAACATTCAGGCTTTCTGTAACAGCCACAAAACCCAATAAAAATATGATAACATGTCTCAATCAACTCAATGCTCAGAAGTAATAAGTGTGATTTAAATAAATACAGAAGCAGAATCAGAAAAAAAATTACAGCAGCAGATATACTTCATTTTTCCTTTCAGTATTGGCAGAAATAAGGATCATTGCATTTCTTATGGGATTTTATAAAATATAATACATCCTCTCTATTTTGTGCCTGAATTGATGAACCCAACACTCCCACACTGAAAACTTTTTCTCAGTACAATTACAATAACCGGGAAGTCTCACCAAAACCAAATATCAAGTTTGTTGACATCTGCCTGCCTAGTACAATGTTTTCATTTCAAACTGGAGAAAAGAAGAACTAGGAGATGGGAAACCTTTCAAGATTTTTTTATTTTTTTATTTTTATTTTGATTTTATATTTATTTTTATGTCGGTGGCAGCATTTCAGGTTTCAGGTGCAACAATTACTAAGAAAATAAGTGCCCAGAAGTTCACCTCTTGTGGTAAGTAATCTTTGAACTCCAGACAGTGATGGGAGCAGCGTTGGAAACATCGGAGCCAAGAACACTATCCCAAAAGGTCTCATTATACCTTCTACATGGCCCAGAAACTAGAAGGAAGGTCTACATTTAAGACAGAAGAAAGACTATAGTCAATTCACACCTTCCAGAGTGCAGCAGCACACACACGCCTGAGCAGCTTTAAATACTCATCCAGATGAAGTCTGCACTCGTGAAACAGGAGGTCCCTATTTCCCCCCCCACTTGCCCCAAATGGTTTGGTAGCAAGTACTTCTGCTCTCTTTTTTTGGCACCTCGGCACAAGGGGACATGTCTAGGAAGCTGCTCCTTGACCAGGCCAGATTCTACATGAGGTTTCCCTGCACTCTTCCACTCCAGTGTCTTTGCCCTCTGGAAGTTTTTTAGGTGTTTTCTGACTTGCATGTTTCATTCATGAGTATATTTTAATAATTGTTCTTTTCTAGATAGGAGCCTTGAAACAGCAAGTCCAATAGTTTTTAATTCAGTATAACCTCTCTTGATACATTTATGAATATATTAATATTAGAGGAGGCTTCAATTAACATAAATTACTGGAGAACATTCGGATTTTCAGTCTTCTCCAGCAGCACAAACTTTAAGGTTTGACACATGGGATAAAGTTTACTTACAGAGGTGTATTTGAAAACCATAGATTTCATACACATTTCTGAGGAAGTAGCAAGATCTGGAGAGACTTAACGAATAATTGGAGAAAGAAGAAATAAATCCCACAGCAGCTGCTTAGGTCAGAGAGGTACAGAAGTTCTTAATCTCTGCTTCCACACATCTCTTATCCAGATGCTAAATAACATTCGTTTGTGTAACCACCAAGGAGTTTGGCTTGCAGGCTCCAGTAACACTCCCAATACACAGAAGTATGCAAAGCACCAGGAGAAAAGGTTGTTCACAATGAGTTTCCACCAGTGCCTCCTTAATTCGCTGAAAAAATTGCATTTGCTAGAAAATCCAGACAATGTACGGATAACACACCAATGCAACCCAATAGCAACTGATGTATACAGATTGGTTCAAATGTGTGTCACCAACTTCATCACCTGGTTCCTGGCAGGCATGAGCCACAGCTGACAGTACAAATCAGCATCATACTATCCCACATCACCTACTTTTAAACCACAAGAGCCATTAAAAGCATCCAGACCTGCTTTTAAGCGTCCATTTATGATGAGGCTGTAACCGCCCTATTCCTATAAGGAATAAATCTCCCTGGCATCTCCCTGTGAGATTCTCAAAAAAACCTAAGTGTTCACTAATAGCATTTACAATGTGGAATGTGTATATTAAGTTCCCAGATTTTACCTGAGTTCACAATGCTTCACCTGTCCTGGTAACTTCCATGAAACACATTCTACTTTGGCCTGTGACTTTTGAAGATTATGCTCAACTTGTATTTTCTACAGAAAACATTTTCAGTACTCAGGCTCAGGTTTCTGCTGAATTATTTCTAAAGGTAATACCTGGGGGAGAAACGGAAGAAGCATATTTATTTCCAGATTAAATTTTCCAGCAACCAGAACTCTTCAAGTCTTAATTTCATGGCTCTGACAGCAGTTCAGTCTTAAAAATAACCTAAATAATCAAAATAAACACTCTAAGATCATGAAAATCCAGGCTTTTGCATCTTTCAAAATAAATCATATTACTCTGCACATAGAGACAGACAAATAACATTCCCATAAACAATAGATACAAAAAACCCCTATAAAATTTAATGAAGCATTTCAAATCCTTGGTTAGAAGGCATGGTTAGAAAACTAATTTTTAGACTAGCAGGCCACAAGTGGTAAACAAATTCCCAATACAAAAATGTTTCAGATGGAAATTACATAAAATGAATGATGCTTATTCATGGCCACAGCAGGCTGAGAAAAAAAAAAAATTAAAAAATTTTTTTTCAGCCCAGCCCAAGAACATCCAATTTCTAAATCAATAGCTGTCTCTAGCCAAAGTGAAGTGCTTGTACAACTTCAGACAGGTAATTACTTACAGGGATTGGATGAGGAACAAGCACATCAAGGGATATTGCTATGTCAATCTCTCTTCTTTTATATTTTATTATAGGCTTCTGGTTGTTTTAGAGATCAACACTGAGAACTGATTTTGTCCCCTAGTAGGTGCAATATAAAGAAGAACTAATACACTAGGTACACATCCTTGATGGCTGCTTTTTCAAACAATTTAGTGTCACAGCTGAGGGGCAGGGAAGAGAGAGTTTTAAAGAAATTTAGATTTTTGATTATATTTTTTTAAAGACAAATCAGTGCAAATTGAGCTAAGGTCCCTGGAAAGAGAATAACAAAGATGCCACAAGATTTGAAAACTACTTAATTCTAAAGAGAAATACTTTTCTAAGACCCTTCACATATGTAGTCAAGGTAATGTTGTTGCATTTCATTAAAATATATCAACATGACACAGTAATCAAACACCATTTACCTCTCCATTGAGAAAGACCTGTAATTTACACGCAGCCTAACCCAACAGGTAATATGACCACTTGACATTCTTTCACTAAAATGTTATTATTAGAGCTACTAGAAAGTAGCGTACGGGAAAGGGACCTGGGGGTCCTGGTGGACAGCAGGATGACCATGAGACAGCAACGTGCCCTCATGGCCAAGAAGGCCAATGGCATCCAGGGGTGTATTAGAAGAGCTGTCAGTAGGTCAAGAGAGGTTCTCCTCCCCCTCTACTCTGTCCTGGTGAGACCGCATCTGGAATAGTGTGTCCAGTTCTGGGCCCCTCAGTTCCAGAAGGTCAGGGAACTGCTTGGAAGAGTCCAGCACAGAGCCACAAAGATGATGAAGGGAGTGGAACATCTCCCTCATGATGAAAGGCTGAGGGATCTGGGTCTCTTGAGCTTGGAGAAGACTGAGGGGTGATCTAATCAACGTTTATAAATACTTAAAGGGCGAGTGTCAGGAGGATGAAGCTGGGCTCTTCTCGGTGATGGCCAATGACAGGACAAGGGACAACAGGTGCAAGCTGGAGCACAGGAGGTTCCATATTAAGATAAGGAAAAACCTTTTCACTGTGAGGGTGACAGAGCCCTGGAACAGGCTGCCCAGAGAGGTTGTAGAGTCTCCTTCTCTGGAGACATTCAAAACCCGCCTGGACACGTTCCTGTGTGATCTACTCCAGGTGGTCCTGCTCTGGCAGGGGCGTTGGACTAGGTGATCTTTTGAGGTCCCTTCCAACCCCTAACATTCTGTGATAAGGGATTGACTTTTAAGTTGCCCTCTTATGTTTCATGGCTTTTATTTAAAAGATTATTTTTACCTGAACATCTGAAATTTTCAGTTTTTGAAAACATTAAAATCCAGAAGATTTACTTTGCTTATTTTATCAAAAGTACAATTTTCTCTAATATATATGTGTGTGTGCATGCATGTGTGTATTTCTAAATTTGTCAGAATTTTCTGTGGGGAAAACTTGTTCTATGCAGATCTGTTTTTCAGTACCAGAGTTTTACCTTTAAGATTGAGAAAGCTTTAGTCTCTGAAGTCCATTTTTGATAGCAACAATAAGTAAAAATCACATTATTTTGCCAGTTAAAATAACTCCAGAAGTCACCACCTAGGATATACTGACTGCAATAAAAGAATGAAATAATACATGAAACACTGTATAAATCCTAAAAGGTCTAAGCTTATATAAGATCTGTAAGTCTTCCTCTACCTTCCTTTTCATAGCTAGAAACTCTTGGCAAGTCTTTCTTCACAGAGAAGAAAGCTCAAATATACAACCCTCCTGAGATAATAGTACTTTTTATTAGAAGAGGATGTATTTTAATGATCTAGGTACACTTAGTTTCCTCTAGGGTTTTCTCTGGTGTTCACTACTTTCCCAGGTGATGAGACAAAATTTGCATTTCAACAGAAGCTCAGTACTCTATTGAAAAGGCATCATGCTCAAAAGCTCATGAGTAGATTTTTGTCTATAATTTAGTTTAGTTAAATGTATTACCACCTTTACAGTCTCTTGTTTAAGGGATACACAATGCTCTTGTTAATTGACCTAAATTAACACCTGTATTTTTGCACTCAGTCATAAGATTACTATTCTAGAAGATAAGTGTGATGTCCAGATTTGCAGGGCAATTACTCCACCTGCTTTGCACTGATCCAATAACACAAAACAAGTAGAAGCCTCCTGATCACCTGGAAACTGTGCTTTTCCACTGTGGCTTTAACTCTGCAAGACTTCCCTTTACAGAGGATTTCAGCAACGTATAGCTGCTGTGAGTCAGTAATTAGGTGTGCCACCCTGACAACCAAGGCAATGCTCCTGACCCATTCATCAGTGAAGGGAATGGGAGAGCACAGAGGACAGTCTCTCTGTATAACTGCACATGCGGGTGGTCCCTCATGTTCATTTTCTAGATAGCTTAAACATTTCTCACATTTGACATTAGGTATTTTTAGTTTGGTTTTACCCAACCCAGATCATTCTAAGATAACTGGGATGGAGGATGCAGCTGTGCTTGCAGGTGCAAGAGGACTTCTCTGGTGCCAGGCACAACTCTCTTTGCCCAGCTCAGCTGTAGCTAAGAGAAGGCACCTGCTCAGAGCCAAAATTATTCTGGTGGTTGAAAGGGCAGCCAGCCAAACCCAGAGACATGAAGAACACCTGCTGTGTCTTCCTGTTGAACAGATCCTGGCCACTGACTAAACACTTCATGTTAGGTTTTTTTAGTAATTAACATAAAATCCAAGGAAGGTCTTCGGGACACAGCTCAGCAAGCCCTCATGCAATATATGCCTTTGCTGTATTCTCAAGCCAGTTGCACTTTTATTGCTTATTTTCTCTATGAAATATATAGCATAACTTCACCTTAAAATGAAAGCAATAGAAATTTGAGGGTCCTGACTGAGCATGAGAAAACCGCTGGGAGGGTAAAACTGGTGCTGGCACATGGTTGAAGAAAGCAGAAAGGTCTTAGCCCCATGGTCCTGACCCAGTACTACTGAGAAGAGGAAGCATCCAGGAAGCACAGGAGTGCAGAGTAGCCAAAGCACCTGCTCATCTTTGTAGTCCCTTGTGCTATTCATGATCTTTTACTGCTTACATAGACCCCCTTTCTCCACCCCAGTCGTCTTCAAACCCTCCATAACTAAGTTTTTCTATATGCAGTTTCTTCCATCTTAAATTGTTCTCCTTTAGATCTCTGTGCAGCAAACACATCCACAAGCATAGACTTCCTTTTCCACACAAACCCCCTTTTGACTTGGATAATAAATAATTTTGCACTACTACTTTATTCCTTGTGACCTGGACAACAGCACTGGAGCCCCATGGCCTGCTGCAACCCAAGGTAAAGGGACACTTGTCAGGGTAAAGAGTTTTACAGAGAGATTTTTCTTCAAGAAAATTAATTTCTGACAGGAGAAAAAAAAATGTTGTCTTCCCACTCGGATCAGTGAGGGTTTTCAGTTTCCATAACAAGTGGTTTCAGACTGTATCACCAGATGCAAACCAGGGAGAGTAAGATACCTTCTGCAGTTTCACTGGGCCATCACACATTCTTCTTCACCTCTGAACAGCCACACGATTTTGTGCACTGTTGGAGGAGCCACCTTCTATGACAGAAGCGCTTATACTTCAGTATATACAAACATTTAAACAGTAAAGCCACAGTTTGGTAAGTAATTTGCTTAACCCTTTGTGTTCATAAAATTACACGTTTCAAAATGGTCAAATAAGAATCCAAAAGCAGTCTGGTACTGAAAAGCTTTGGTAGTTCAAGTGTATGGGGAGAAAAATAAGGTTTTCTATTTTCAATAATTTAGAGAGCTATCCAAAAAAGTACTTAGTCATGGTATATGCTAGCAGCTTAAAGTGAATCACGAGGTCCCAGCATCCCCACTATAGGCATTTGAGGGCTAAGTTCTGAGTCTGGACTAGTTACTATCTAGTTATGCAGACTAAGACACCCATTACCAGTTCAATTACACAAGATTTTCTTCCAGAGTCTATCTATACTTTAACTTCATCAAAAAGGAAGACTGGTCGCAGCCTTCAAGCAGCTCTGGGATGTGAATGATATGTGGGGATAGTCCCACAATCCACTTCAGAAACATTTTCCTGATCCAAAGCAAAAGGCTAGTGCTCAAGTACCTCTAGATATCTTCCTTTATACAATAGTGAGAGAAGAACAATAGCTGATACAGAAGATTAAGAACAAAATAATCACAACAACTCTCAGGGTTCCCACAGCTGACAACCCTTTCAAGATACATATTAAGCCACCAGGAAAAAGCAGAAGTATACTAGAAATGTACTGAACAATGGGGTTACTTCTGTGGGCTCCAATATATGATATGCATTACAGATTTGCCAGGTTGATGCTCTAAAAACTAACAAGGCTTTGATGAAGAGCTGACACAAACTTACTAGAAGTTGGCTGCTTTCTGCAGGGTTTTGATACCACAGCAGCAAGAGGAATCCTGGGCTCATCAGAATAACAAGCATCAGATACCAGTGTCAAAACCTTCAAGCAGGACCTTTCCAGGGACAGAATGATGGTGTGAGAGAGGAGGAGATGGAGAAAGACACAAAAATGTTCTCCAAGAGGGCTAGCCTGTGAGTGTCCTGACTGAACCACAGGGGAAGTTACATCCCCACTGCAAGGGCATCCAGACAATGGGGATTGAGCAACTTCTTACATCTCCTGATGGAGTCACCAAGGAGGAGAAATCGCCTGGTCTGGTTAACAGAGCAGTCACAGCAATGTCCATATTAGACTTTGGATGCTCTTACTGCTTTCTGTAAAGCAGGGAAGTGTTCTCTGTTTCTTCACCAGTGCAGACAGCTGGTGAAGCAGCCAGCTGCTCTTTTAAGATAGAGTAAAAAAACTTTCCCAGAGAGAGCTATTATCTGCCCAGCAATCATTTCATGTTTAACCTGAACAGCTATTTAAATCTACTCTCCCTGACTTGGTACAGATCAGGAAACAAACCTTCCACTTGCCCTGCCAGGCCCCATGGCTGTGTGAGACAAAGGCAGGGAAACAAGACTGTTCTCCTGTCTCATCCTGACTGCCCATGAAAATGAAGCCTGCAAGGAGGAGTACCAGTTTCCTGCCAAGTGCCCTGGAGACAAGCTCAGCCTTCAATTGTTTCAGGCATGGATAGTTTTTATAAGACTGCCATCACTCTCCAGTGTCTGCAGCACAAAGGCAACAGCGCAGGCATCACTCTGTGTCCCCGCTCTGTTTGCCACTGCACAAACATGCATGGCTTTCACCGATCAGGAAGGACGGGCTGCCATCCCAGCGCCTGCCAGAGGGACCATGGCTACCCCGTCAGCACAGTGGCCCAGGGCTCATGCCCGCTCCCCTGAGATCCAGCCCTGCCTGCCTGCTTCCAGCACTCCCTCTTCTGATCTCTGCAGCACCGGCACACTTGCCCTTCCACCTGCTTTCATCTTTTTCTTTTAGAAGAATGCACTTGTTTTCCTTACAAATCTGTTTTTCATGCAAGGAAAATGAACATCATTTGTAACTGGGACAGAGTACTCAGGCTAAAACTCAGAGCGGGGCAAGCACACAGCGAGAGGCAACTCTCACACAGTTGTGGTTTGCATGTGCAGGTCCGGAGCCATGGGCTCACCTTAAAAATGAACCTAACCCATGTTTACTGGCTGATCTAATAAAAGAAAAAAAAACAACTCACTTGTCTACAGCAAAGCTTCACTTACAGAATTACCCTGCTGTGACTATACAAGCACTTTGGCTGTTGTAATGGTTCATTTCTTATTAATTATACAAAAGGGGACCGATTCTGAAGGCTCTCAAATCTTTCATTCTTCTGCTGAAATCTTTCTCATACATTATTTAGATCTAAGAAATCTCCCTTGAACCAAGACACACATTTCATTTCTCTTTTTCTTTAATTCAAAACTCCTTTAACTACAGCTGCAAGACAAAATATAAATACGACATTTAAAAGCACAATTTATGAGTGAAATATTGAGTAACTGACAGTGGAATAACTGACAATTTTTTATTTATGAAAGATGCTTTCTTCTTCTTATGCTGCTTTTTGAACTAGGGAATGTTTCACTTCCAAAGCCACTTAAGATATAAAGTTTAGTGAACTCAGACATTATAATAGTGTTTGTTGATTGCTTCAGCAATTGTCTCCTACAACCTTCTAAACCGGTCATTAACCTCCCACTGACTGTGTCGAGGATGGAAAAAGATAACATGAACATCCAACAATTATTATTTTTTCAGTCCAGCCATGCTGACACCCCACATTCACACGTATTTTAGGTCTGAATACACCATAGACTGCTATTGCTATGCAAGGCAAAAAGATGCTAAAGCTTCTATGAGCCAGAGATCCCCAAAACTGTGCATCCATGGGAGGAAAACAGAAACTGTACCTGCCCCTCCAGGAGCCGCAGGTTTAATCACTATCCTTACTTCCCAGCTCCTCCTCAAACCCTGCAGAACAGCTCAGCATTGGCAGCTGTGTTACAGAAGGGGTACCATGTCCTCAGGGGTGTACCTCCTCTGGGAAAACGGATCAAAATTTACCTCCTCTCCCTCTCTTAGGAAGATCAGCTTGATAAGGATACCTTGCAACTGCATCTACCAAATACAAGGGCTAAGTTAGCCATAGACAGTTTACCTTCAGAGCTGTAGTGCTAGCAGGTTTGAGTATTGGGGTCTTTCAATGGTTTATGGGTTTTTTTGTGTTGTGTTGGGTTTTTTTGGTTTTGTTTTTGTGTTTTTTTTTTTTTTTTTTTTAATTAAGGTGAGAGTTTGTATACAGCCCTGCAAAGAAATTCCAGGATTTGCTGCAATACAGCAACAAAATGCATTAACATTACTGAACTGTTATTCCACTGGGTGAATAGGTTAATAGACCAATAACTGGACAACAGGATTAGACAGAAGCCTGGTTTGGCAAGGAATATCCTTTGAGATTTCTTACTGTCTTATGCAAATTTTTCAAGTTTCATTAGTTAAAACTGGCAAATACTGGTAATTCTCAGAGCTTTGTTCTCTACTCTTCTACATGACCCCTATTACCTAGTCTAATAGGACCATGTTCTAGTTAGTTCTATGTTGTGATAAAAAGCAACTTCTTAGGTCTCTCTAGGTTGTAGCATATATTAGCTCAATGGTTAAGTCTTAATTAGATCTCATTCTTATTCTTGTTGATTTACTACCTTGTTAGCATTTGACCTTCTTTTCCCACCTGCCTCTGAGAGGCTGAGGGCAGCTTTTACATATTAGAACTACAGCCTAGCCAAAGTTATTCCTTATCATATTTAATTATACCCCACATCCTCACCTGACAATACATTCAAAAAGGGAGCTGGACAAACACAGGCAACATTGGCCACCTTTCCCACAAGAAGGTTGACTGTCCAGGGGTTCACACCCCTCTCCCTGTTCAAAACGCAGCATCCTTGGGTTCCTCTAAAGCAGTGTGACACAGAAAGCACAGATCTGAAGGTATATGGAAAAGTGTGCTAGTGGTAAGGACTGCTAATAACAAGCAGTACTGAACATTGAAATAAATTATTGGTAGAGAGGGAATCAAATATCCATCATAGATGACTTTTAAGAATGAATAATGCAAACAGTGGTTAGGAAGGTGCATGCAATTGTTCCTGTGGTGACAGACTGACAACCACTTGATATTCCTCCCCAGACATGGTTTTTTCCCCTCATTCTAGACAGAAAAACAAAACTCTTCTTCTGCAGTTCCTCCCTCTTGCTCTCTGGGAGGAGAAACCTGACAGTCATTTCTACAGCCACACAGCATAGCAGGGAACAGGGCAAGAGAGCCCTTCTCAGCAGAAAAGACCACCGTGGAGGGCAGATCCAAGGGTGCAGGGTGCTTCCATGGCTCCACTAGCAGGACTCCAAACAGAGCAGGTTTCCCTTGTTATTTCTTCCCCACCACCCCATGCAGAGAGCTTGGCCTATTCCGCCTCCAGCTGTTTGACTCACACACGCTCTTGGTCAGAGTTTAGCAGGCACTAGGGGCTGTCATAATAATTTACTGGAAGGGCAGAAGGAAATAATAAATCACTCTCAAAACACACACAAAAAAGTGCATCTTCATTGCTCACCAGTGAAATGGCTTCTCTGTCACGGCAAGAGGCGATTGCTCTTCTACATGCCAGGGTCAGCATCAGCAGCCTTTCGTACATTTGTTTATCATCAACAAGGCTTGGCAATTAGCACATTGCACTGCTGTTTAGTTACAGAGAAATAAGCAAATGTGGTTTCACTCCTAGCACTAGGCACTGGCAGAGGGGAAAATTCAGCCTGCAGTGTAGTCAGGGATGTTCCTGGTGTTGAGACCACTGGGGTTTGTTGTTTTGTTTTGTTTTCCCCATGAGGTTTAGCTTTGCCATGTAATTGCCAGGTACCATGCAGATTGCTTGGTAGTCTATCAAATAACCTAGGCAACAGAGCAGGAGGCCCCCCCCTGCTTGCATAAAAAAGTAAGAAAATATAATTACTACAGTGTAACTGTCCCCATTTATTCAGTGGGGTGTGGAGGAGGAAGAGAGAATGTCCAACTACTTAGAATAGCTTTTATGTCTATACCATGGTTTCATTAGCTTTGTTTACCCAGGAAAATGACCATGTAAGTTAGCGGTAGCATAATTGGATTGTTAATAAAAATATATTCTTTAGTTCAAAGGCCCAATGAAAAGAAGAGAGGAAAACACTGGTTCACACTGAGAGGTTATTTTCCCAGCAAAATAGGAAACCTGTCAAGAGGTTGTTTTCATTTTTCTGACTATTTACTACTTACTTGTAAGCTTTCACTTTTCTTAAGCACAAGCCAACTTTTACCCAAACTGTGTCTGTCCAAAACAAGTCGTTTACTTTTTATAACCATCAAAAAAAAGTTGTTTTTATAAAAACATAGCTTAATTTCAAAAATAAGCGAATCAAATATATTGTTTTCTCTGTTTTTCTGACACCATATTAAAGCAAGTAATTTCCAGTTAAACTGTCAGCTTGCTGGAAACCAGATGACAGTGGACCCCTAGGGAAGGGCAACAGGCAATGCTCAGAAGTCAGGAGGCTGAGCAGAGATGGCGCTGCCTCTATTGATGTTGCTGGAAGAGGAGCTTCTGCAGCTGTCTGTGACCCCTCTCTGTGTGGCACGCTTCATTGCCAACTCTGAGCCATTACCCCAAAGAGCTATTCCATGGGATTCCCCTTCCCACACACCAACACCCATCCCGCATGCTGGCACCACAGGCCACCCTGCAGTCATACCCAGCGGCTTTTTCAGCCTACTTGCCCCACACACTTAGGTTAATCCCACCAGCAAGTTAGCTGCAAACCTAAAATAAGAGTCCTGGAGTTTGCTCAGCTTTACTTATCTTTCATTCTCCACAATTCGAAAGCAAAATTTTGGTTCCTCCAGAAACAGATCACCATCTATGCCTAATGTCTGCACAGACCATTCAAGTAGCGCATTATAACTCCTACCAGCATGCATTGGTTCTCTTGCAGCCCCCGAGCCACTTCCAAGACAAGAAAAAACAATTGTATAAATAACAATTTACATTCAGCTGTGAACTAGAAGGTAAATATATACCCTTTTCACCAAGATCTCACCTACAGCCCTCTCTCTCACTTTTAATACACAGCTAGTGATAATAAGCATACTGCTAATAGCTAAAAAACCTGATCTTGGGTCTACAGTCAGAGCAGATGCTGAGTGTTCAGGTCGAGTAAGAGCAAAAATTCAAAGCAACAGAATTTGAAGGGACTTATTACAACATTAACTGTCCCAGAAAAGACATCCAGTCACCATAGTTCAGGTTTTTCTATTGAAATATCATCCTAATGCATTTCCAGATTCCTAAGTTATATGAAATTAGAAAATTTAATTATACACTATTCAAATGTAGAAATCAGAAATTATTGCTGGAGCAGAGTAAATATCAACTCTGGAATACATAGGAAGACTTAAGCCTTTCTACCCTCACTAATTACAAACAAAAGTATAAACATGTAAGAGTCTGCCTGAAAACAGCATTAACAAGAAAACTATTTAAAACTCAAGAACATAGTGCTGCCTATTAGCAGAAGTAGTACTACAGCTTATATTTATTGAACATTTCACTTGAAGAAATCTAATACAAAAGTACCTCGAAAAATACTTAAGATTACATTTTAAATTCGCAGATTTGTTCAGCAGCTTTCACAATTTTTTTACTGTACTTAAAATTTTAATTTAGGAAAGAGGTCCGCTCCTGAGCGGGACAGAATTTCAGCTATCATTAAAATTATCAGGGCTCCAGGTACATGTTCAGGTAGGTGAGATGTGACCTTACTGGGAAGCTTAAGACCACTGTGTTACAGGATTTCTCAGCAAGGAAATTACTTAATTTTAGGGTTTCTTGTTGACAGCACTACTGGCTGCACAAGAAATCAGGATGATTTTCTAAGATAGGGCAGTTCAGAAAAACTCCTCTCTATCTGGCTTCGGTCTCTCCAACAAGTCTTACAAAGGTCTGGTGGTGGTGCTCAGTACAACCTAAACCTCAGCAAGGTCTGTCCTCAGGATTTTTAAGCAAAAACACAACTTCCAACCTTATTTTAGACCAAGTCAGCAACCTGCCAGCATAATGGGTCACTGACTTTTCAAAAACCTTTCTCCCTGAAATAAGGGAGAACATAAGAGATGACAGAAGGGTTTGCAGGGTCAAGCAACTTTTAACAAACACACCAGATAAGACTAGACAGTCCTGCAACTTATGGCAATTAAAGTGCAAGTTATTATTTAGAACTTTATTCATCAGAAGGAGATGATTAGAAAGGGAAGTTATAATTTCTGCCTTAGTCAAACAGATTGAGATAAAGAGTTAGCAGAATCTTCCCAGTAGAAAAGTTTAGTTTTGGCAAAGATTCCCTTTCTTCTCTCTCTGCCTCAAAAAAACCAAGTTAAACCATTGTACAGAAGAAACTTCTGAAATTCCTCCAAAAATGAGTTGAAATATTCTGTTAGAGATGAGCAATAAAGTTTTTCTGGTAGAGATTTATACTTCACCTTCATTCTATGATGTGGGATCAGTGTCTTCTATAATGCACCTGTGCCATTATTAAGTGTAGCACCTTGTAGTATTAAAATGCTTTAGTTTTGAAGTATTTTTCAAAGAAACTTTATTCCATGAAAAAATTTCCACCTTTTCTCTTATTCTAAAAATTCTAAGCAGCTCTTATGCTGACTGGATCCCTGATTTCCCGCATGCCCACTACATACAAATGATTAAGCACATTTTATATTTACGGTAGCTTGCTAAGTAACTCTTACTTGGTCTGGAGGCAAAAAGCCAGCAATAATCCTCTGTGTGCTTTGCAGTAGGGAGGCAGTATGATCCACTAAACCTAACCACGATTTGAAGCAATGATCTGCTTAGACCCTAGACCAGACTCTGAAAAACACCTTTCACTGTGTGTTTACACAGTCTGCAAGGGCTGTATTTCCTTTTTTTTTTTTTTTTTTTGTTATTTGGACAGCAGCCAAAGACAATGCTTGGACTCCCCATTCCAGATAAATCCTAGGCCCTGTGCAGGCATGGAGGTAAGGACAGTGTTCACTACTCAACTTTCATTTAAAAAAAATAAAAGGCCATAATCCTTGGCCAGCAGCAAACAATGGCAGTGAATTGGTTACACAGAATCTTATTTTTCGTGGTGCTTTGCAAAGGAACTGGCAGTAAGGGCATTTGCATTATTGTTCTGACATTAGAGGAATGCATAAGGAACAGGGAGCCGAAGGAATTAATCTAAATGAGAAGTTTCTTGCACAATCAGGAAGAGCCAGGACATTCTCTTAATGTTCTGTCCATATTCTCAGATGGTTTCACTACCAGCACAATTTATTCAGACTAAAAATAAAGTACAATTTTATTTGCACCAACAAAAAAGGTAAAACCTGGGTGAAGTTTCAACATCTATAGTCATTTCTATATTCAAGAATACATTAAGAATCAGAGCAGACATTTTTCCCAAATAGGATGCTCCAATTCAGGCAGGAATGATTACATGGAAAACCCTCATGGCATACTGCTCAGAAGGTTCAGACAACCTTGAACTCTGGGCCACAATCCCTGGGGGGGTAGGGGGGTGGGGGGCAGGGGAATGCAGAAGACAGTGGAATATTGTTCCACATTTTAAGCAAGCTAAATCTTTGAGAAACACTCACAGGGAAAAAAATTTCTATCATATCATCCCATTGATCGCTTTTTAACTGACCACGCTATAAAAGATGTTTGCTATTGACATTTGACAGAACAGAAGAGATAATTTTATGAGTAAAGGAAAAAAAAAATCAGTAAATGCCTTCCCTATTCCTTTGCAGTCAATATCTTTCTGTCACTCAGCAAGCTATTTTCCATTATCACTACCACAGTAATGTAGAATCTTTTTCAGTCCTTCCAAAGAATATTCATCATTTATAGATAACCTCTCAGTTGTTTCTCTTCATCTCTTACTAATAAGATTCCCTCCAAATATCCATTTATATTGGGATTCATGAAACTTTCATGGCATTCTTTCTTGTCCAGGAAGACATCTGACATACATTAACTTTCTGCGTCAAAGTAACAGAGACTGAGGAAAGTTCCTCCTGAAATGAGTTTCCTCAGTTCTTCAGCTCTGTTCTTTTAAACTGTGAGGTACTTTACCCATGATTTATTTCGTAGTAACAACCACTTCAGTTCAAATGTTTGTTTCCTAGGAAAAGGAATATTGAGCTAGAGGACCATTTTCTTCCTACTATGGGAATGCCCTCAAAAAGACCTCCTATTCAGACCATTCTTCTGTTAACAGCCTGTTGACAATCTTTTAATTACACTCTCCTTTTCCTGCCTTCCCCAAGGGCTCTCTTCCCCCAAGTTTCCCTCACTTTTGGGTCAACACTTAAAAACTAAAACACCTTCATATCACAAACACACTATTCTTTTCCAGCATTGTGTCTTATTCTGAGCAGAGGATTGGGAGTCTGGACTTATTTCCATCCCTGCTACTGATACCATATGGAACTTAAGTAGTGACAAACTGGAAAAATCTGAATCACTCTAGTTTGATATAGAAAGTTAATACACTCCTGCTGTCCTCTGTGCAGAAGTACAGTACAAGCTGTTGGTCTGTGCCAGGTGCCATTGAGAACTAAAAGCAGCCCCTCCCTAACTCTGCCTTATGGCACTGAAAAAGTGCTTACATGGCGGTCATAGCAAAGCTCATTAGACAAGTCATTATGTGAAGCATTAAGGGAAAGTTACATTGAAGATTTGTCCTTCCTGCAACCACTGATCTTGCCAATGAATTTCTACATTTCAGCTTGCAAAACCCCATATAGACTGTTTCACATCTCCAGAGACCCCCTGTGGGAAAAAGTTGAAGTCAGTTGCCTTTTTGCAAACAAAAGAGGGTCTTAACCTTTTAGCAGTCACTTGTAACAGACTAGAGCATTTTGTTTAGTGCCAGACTCCCAGCACATGCTTAAAGCATTATACCTCCTGGTATACAATCTACACTCCCAGCAAGCCTTGTTTAGGAAGGTTTGAGAGCAGGAGTTTGCATTGCCATCCTCCATTTAAGAACTCTTGATGGATCTTACTTCCCTGACCAGCTGCCTTTTGAAACTGTCTATATTTCTGGCCTTCGAAACACATTCTATGCAGCACATAATTACATTGCTGACACTGCCATCAAAGTTATTTGCATTCAGACCTTTTGCATTATTTTATTTGGCCTTCAAGTTCTTCTCTTGACCAAGAACATAATTCACAGATCTCTTTCCTGAATGACAATATTTAATTCCAAGCCCATCACTGTGCATATACAAATAGGGGAATATTCTTCCCTGGGTTCATTAGTTTACCTTTACTAACACAGAATTATTTTGCCACTTTCTTGTTCAGAAAGTCAGGATGGCTAAAATTAAAACTGTTTCCGAGGGTTTTATCTCCTTGTATATCAAGTCAATTCTCTTTTCACTCATGCCTTTTCCGTGTTATGAACATACGGCTTCCCCCATTGCACAAACTGATTATTTTTTTTTAAACAATCTTTCATATATCACTTCATGAACATCAGTGATAACACAGTTACTACAAAAACCTCTGACTGAAACTAGCGAAAAGCTTTTTAAAGAAACTAGCTATACCCCAGTATCCAGATAATTTTGCTTCACATATTCATTGGCTCACATAAAATTTAAGAGTTGTAACTTCTCCCTTGAAAGAGCACGTTACAATCAATAGACATACATTTTGATTACAAGTAGCAGCTCTTTTCCCCTGGCTTGTGTTTTTAAGACAAAAATCAGTAGTTCAATAATTTTGCATTTTCTTTCTTCTAGAAATCTTGATCAAGCATCCCCAGCATAGACACTTGCCACTCCCTCTCTTTTTAGAACTTTATTAGTCCCCTTTTGGGAAGGGAGGAGTAAGCCTTCTTTTACCTCCCTTTTCCACTAAAAACAGCTTGTTTTTTTTCCAGTTGCTATAATAACAGTCTGTTCCTTATCAAATTACAAACAAGTGTGTGGGAGAGGAAAAAACCAGCAAAAACAAGAAGAGGAAACAGTAAATTAAAAGTTGTTAAGGATGCATGCCATCGAAAAGCATCATAGGTTTAAATGACCTCCTTATATTCTGATGTAGACTTTTGACAAGCTTTATGTAGAAAACTACTGTTTTGTTCTGGGATTCTGATATATTTTCTTGGGCTAGCTCTGGCTCTGATGCTTGACAAGGAGAGCATCATTTGCACTCTTCCAGAAGTGGTTGTTGAGCTTCACGTTGTTTCCAGAAAAAAAAAAAAAAAAAAAAAAAAAAAAGATAAATATATCATCATGTCCTTTTAGCACTCATAACAAAGACAAGGAGTTTTAAACAGAGTCAGCCTCTAATCCCTGGCAGGGTAAGCATCCAGATCAGCTCCAGCTGCTAGGCTGCACCAGGAAGATTGAGCACTGCTATTGTCACAGTGAAAGACCCTAACACCCTTAGACCCATTATCAGCACAAATCTACGTTAAAACGTTACCACTGGCTACATTTAGTTTCTTCTTCTCTCATTTCATATGCCTTTTCCCCAATGCTTGGCTAAACCTGTAAAATAATGACCAACGTATCTGAAAAACAACAAAAATTGTTAGCCAAGTTTGATAGGGTGCTGTTGGCATCAGAAGCCGATTCACCCATCAATGAGATCTGGGATCCACTCAAACAGAAACAGGATGTTGTATGTTGGTAGAGAAGGTGACACGTCTTACTAACATGAAAACAATCCCACCACAGTTCCCAAGGACAATATTGTGGCATATAGGAAAAGAAATACACAAAACTAGGAAGTTGTTCATTAGGTACAATTCTTACAAGCTATCCATCACATGCAAACAGGTTTTTTTAACTAAGCATGTTAATCCTTGAAACAAAGTTAAAATTATAGGATCTGTATTAGCTATAGGGCTAAGACTGAAGTCATTGCTCAGTTGTAATTGACTGGTTAACAATTGCAAATGGGACAAATCCAGAACCTGAGGTCTGAGCCTGGTCACTGCCGTATTCTTGCTTATCTTCCGCACCACTTCTTTAAAAGTACGAGTCCTGTTATCTTCAGTTAACCTGAATGCACACACAGCACAACTTCTTTGAGGTAATTTTCCTTTTACAGGCTGGTAATCAGAGTGCTATTAAGTAGCAGGAGAAAGAAGAAGAAGAAGAAGAAGAAAAAAAAGATGAGTTTGTTTGCGATTTATTTTTTGCAGAGTGGAGGGAGGTGGTGTTTTTCCCAACAGGGGCAGCTTATAGGTTTTTAGGTGGGAAAGACATAGCTGTGACTCCAGCAGTAGACACAAGTCTGGATTAAAATTTTTAGAACCACTGAACTACAGACATCTGTAGACATCACGGCATTTAGATTAGTGCAAATATATCTAAATGTCCTTTCTCTTCAGAAGATGGATCAGCTAGCTCTATGAGTGTAGCTATGTGAAAGAGAAAGGCAAAGAAGTGAAAGGAAATCTTTGGAGTTCGTTGTGCGTTCACTCCTGGAGCACTCTGTAGCTCACAGAACAGTAACTGCAGTGAGAAATACAGGCTTCTGGCTCTATAATCACCAGAGAAAAAGATGAACACTTAAGAGAAACAAATTATATAAGCAATAAGGGTGCATGTAAAGTGATTTGGGAAAGGGCAGCTTTCTCTCTAGTCATTGCTGATGAAAGCTGGCAGTTGGCAGCTGGAAGCTTTAGGCACTGCCTGGCAGATTTCAGAGATCAGTGCCTTTTGAAGAAACTGTAAACCTATACTGAGTGACAACAATCATCAGTCAGAAGAGAGCATGTATTACACCTTATCAAATCAGAGTGTGCTAATGGTTCCAGAGAGAACCTCTAAAATAACAAAATATCCAAGGCATTAAGATAAATAGCTCAAAAAGGATTCACGATAGACATTAGAATGACTTTGTATCACACAGAGTCATTTACTATAGACACAGGCTGCAATGAGACATTTAAGACAAAACTTAAAATTCAGGAAAAAATATAAATATATCAAGCATCTGAGGATCTTTGACAGCGTGTTTCTGGTCTTGGAGGCAGCAACAGAAGTGTTAGTGACAGGGAACATCCACCAGATTGTAAGGACCTCTGCTTTTTTGTCAGGGACCCACATATACACACATGTCAACTTTTCCATCAGAAGACAGCATTGAGCTGAGAGCAGCTGAGTTCAGCACCTCTTCATGTTTTGGAGTACATTCAAGGCAACAAGGTAGGGCCAGCCAAGCAGTATAAATCAAGGGTTTTTATTCCTGACATCAAGTCCAAAGGGTTAATTTCAAAAATGGTTATTTAGTTCTTAACAAAAAAGTAGTACATGGCCGTTGCTCTGGGAAGCCAGGAGATAAATGCATCTATCTCACAAGTGAGGAAGAACACTGCTACAGCAACCATACACCTACTGTTTCAATGATGGCTTCCTTTTTCAGTTCCTAGATTCTACTTCAGACAAAGTAGAATCGTAGATTAGTTTGGGTTGGAAGGGAGCTTAAAGGTCATCTAGTCCACCGCCCCCTGCAAAGAGCAGGGACATCTTCAACTAAATGAGGTTGCTCAGAGCCCCATCCAACCCAACCTTAGAAGTTTCCAGGATGGGGCATCCACAACATCTCTGGGCAACCTGTTCCAGTGTTCCACCACCCTCATTGTAGAAAGTTCCTTCCTTATATTTAGTCTAAATCTGCCCGGTTTTAGTTTAAAACCATTACCCCTTATCCTGTTGCAACAGGCCCTGCTAAAAAGATTGCCCCCATTCTTTCTTATAAGCCCCCTTTAAGTACTGAAAGGTCACAATGAGGTCTCCTCGGAGCCTTCTCTTCTCCAGGCCGAACAACCCAAACCTAACACTTTCCTCATAGGAGAGGTGTTCCAGGCCTTGATCATTTTTGTGACCCTCCTCTGAACCCTCTCAACAGGTCTATGCTCTTCCTGTACTGAGGACTCCAGAGCTGGACACAGTACTCCAGGTGGGGACTCACCAGAGCAGAGTACAAGGGTAGAATCGCCTCCCTCAACCTACTGACCACGCTTCTTTTAATGTGGCCTAGGATATGGTTGGCCTTCTGGGCTGAGAGCACGTGTTGCTGGCTCATGTCCAGCTTTGTACCCAACAGTAGCCCCAAGTCCTCCTCTGCAGGACTGCTCTCAATCCCTTCATCCCCCAGCCTGTATTGATACTGGGGGTTGCCCTGACCCAGGTGCAGGACCTTGCACTTACCCTGTTGAACCTCATGAGGTTCACATGGGCCCACTTCTCAGGCTTGCCCAAATTTGTTGAGGGTGCACTTGGTCCCACTATGTCATTAATGAAGATACTAAAGAGTACTGGTCACAATATGGAACACCACTCTTCACTGAATTATAATGATGAGGAACAATTAAGGGAACTGGAGTTGTTTAGTCTGGAGAAGATGAGGCTGAGGGGAGACCTTATCGCTCTGTACAACTACCTGAAAAGAGGTTGTAATGAGGTGGGGGTTGGTCTCTTCTCCCAAGTCAGAAGTGATAGAACAAGAGGAAATGGCCTCAAGTTGCACCAGGGGAGGTTTAGATTAGACATTAGGAAGAATTTCTTTACTGAAAGAGTGGTCAGACATTGGAACTGGGTGCCCAGGGAAGTGGTGGAGTTGCCATCCCTGGAGGTGTTAAAAAACCATAGATGTGGCACTTCAGAATATAGTTTAGTGGGCATGGTGGTTGGACTTGATGATCGCAGAGGTCTATTCCAACCTAATGATTCTATGACGTGATTTCCCCAAGCTCAGAGAACATGTGGGATTGTGCAGAATGGAGCAGCCCAGAGAGCTGCTGCATAGAAAAAGGTGGATTCTGTCCAAGAAAAAAAGGGAACTAATAAGCTCTAGGCAAGGTCTCAATCACTCTGCAACAAGGCTATATCCTTTCCCATTTATCTCTATTTGGTTTTGGTGGGGTATTGGTCTTCCTGTAAATAATTCCTAAAGGTCAATCATGTTTCTAAAGCTTTTCTAGCCATCTTATGTACTATGTATTATTGCAGTACCTCAGAAAAAAAATGAACAAAAGTCAAATGTGGAGTACAGCATAGAGGAAGAGGAAAGAGTGAATGCAGTTTGGAGGAAAGGTGAATGTGGGACACACATGAATAATTGATACCAAAAACCATAAACTGGAGACCTGAGGTTTGCACAACTCTTCTGGAAAGTTCAGCAATTTCCTTTCTCCCTTTTTACAGCAGTTGTAATAAATGCTTCCTGATCAAATATACATTAAAATAATTTATTTTTCTTATCTTGAAACCATCTCTTCAAGCAGTTGCTTAGCAAAATCACAATCTCAGAAAATCTGCCTTTGAGAGCCAAGAAGCAATAGCAATACTCATCAGCACATTTCCTATTCAGTGGAGATGCAACAGGATCATAATGCATATCCTCATCGTTGTTTCTTATTCTCTTATACTATAATCTCAGCAGATTTATTTTATGTAACTGTAACTGCCAGAAACAATCTTTCAATGTAAGTGCTACTATACAAAAGTATTTGAAGATAAAAGTGAGGATGGAAGGTAGAGGTGTTTAGTCAAAGGAACATTAATTAGAAAATAACCACATTCTTTTCCATAATGATAGGGTGACTTACATGTGAAGAAGGCAGTTCTGTGTAGGCTTCACCCCAAATTTCTGTGCGTTTGTCAGCTAAGTTAAAACAGCTTTATTCCAAATGAAAGAAATACATTTATTCATACTCTAAGACCAAGCCAACTGTACTATCTCACAGTAAGACACATTATATGCCCTGTGGTTAAGCAACAAAATATTCCTCTGTTCATGATTTCCACTGCTTAAATTCATAAGCACATGAGGAGAAACAAACATCACCAAGGGCCAGACTAATCGCCTTAAAGAGAAAAATCCACTGAAATCAGCAGCTAAGCTACGCAATTCCCTCCTATACTCTCTGCTGCAGAAAGCTTTTTGAACCTGCTGTTAATGGAGAGCAGTTCAGACTGAGGTGTCAGGAATTTACCCTTTTCATGATGCATGCTGGGTGCACAGATATGAGCACAGTGATGCAGACGAGCTGCTGCCACAAATGCTTCCAGTAGAGCCTGACCACACTGGATAGTTCCTCACCACCATCCGCTGGTGCTGCCTCATCCATGGGATTGCTGGTCTGGTCCACGCTAGCCCAAACCAAATCTTGCTTGGTTCACTCCACTGTTTCTGTTTCATGGGCATTGGCCCAGGGAGCAAGGACAGCAAATGCAAGTGGGTGGACATGTTCCCTGATCCAAGAGCTTCTCTAACTTAAGGGGACACAGTTGGTCAAGTCATCTTGTTCATTGGCACAAACTCAGCAGCCTCTCAAGGCTTAACTTGCTTCCAGAGTCCTCTTGCACACCAGGACCACCACACCAGGGCAAGAGCTTTAGGATTACATCTGCACAGCTGGAGAATTGAGTCTTCCCTTCCCCATGAGTTTTGTGCTACAAATACCAACTTTTTTTGGAATAAAAGAAAGGTCAGACTGCAGCTGACAGCACAGTGCTATCAGTTTTGATTTCTCAGGCTGAATTCAAACGAGAGATAAGAGGAGGGGTTTTCAGCCAAGCTTCTTGTTGCTGTTTTGTAATCCTTAACACTAATGTCTAGCTGTACTGGAGATAGTGAGGACTCAGTTTTTATCTGGTCTGATATTGCAAAAGCTGTGTATTTCTTAGAGTTCTAAGATCAAGAGATACAGGATTAAGAGAGTCAGTTACGTGGGAGAACAGAACATAAGCATTTAGAGGTGTTTCAGGAAAAGCAGCTTTTCAACACGGCATAAACCAACAGTGACATTAGTTACAATTTGTTTGTGCACTTTCCATTCTTCTGTAACATGAGAGCTTTCTCATCTGTACTGTTTACTTTTCTATTTCCATACCAATGCTCTGAACATTTCTTCACATTCAAGTGCAGAAAGAGTGGCCTCTTTGCCCCAGAGGTCCTCAAAAGTCTCTGCAGCTTCACAGTCCTTTTCATATGGGTACAAACTCTGTTTTGCTGGTGAATCAGGATGATATCTCTGTGCCTGATGAACATCTGTGGCACACAGCTCACTTCAACTGCACATAATAAATAGCTCAAACACACAAGTGATCTCACAAAGATTGACCCTTGTTTTTAATTCCCTTTCAACTCACATGTCCCTGTCACACTTTAAAAAGAAAAAAAAAAAAAAAAAAAAAGGATAGAGACATGGCACTTCATAGAGCTTCTATAAAGCTCCTATGGATATTCCTGTGCTCTATTCCAGTCTGTATTTTATTGTCAATTTGCAGCCATTTTTCCACTTTCTCCCTCCTCTTGCTTCCAAACTTTTCTGTAGGGAATGACTTCTCTCTTCCTTGCTTCATCTAATCATCCAACCTCACCTCGTTCCAATATCCTTTCTGTTTCTCCAGCAAGAAAATGCTGCACTCATCCAGCCTTACCACAGATTCCTGCAGTTTTAGTGAACAACACGGGTGCAGAGCAATGACACCTTTCCCTTTTGAGCCAGAATTTCAGTCCCTGTTCCCTTTTAACACTCAACACAAAGGTGTTATTAAAGCTACTTGCAAGCAGTACCAGAAAAAGCAGTATTTTTTCCAGTACTCTGTACTGACAGCACACCAATTTCTTCCTGTAGAAATGTGTGGGAGGACGTTTATGAAATAAGGGACATGTGAACAATCCAGCCTTTCCAGAGAATCTGAGCTAGGATGTACCGGAACTGCGGAAAGCATAAACAACTTCTGGTGCAGGGGGCACCAACATCTTACAGGTGCAGGAGAAGAGCCAGCCGCCATTAATGACACAGTTTTAATTCTTGAAGAAGATGGGTGTGAACATTTGTGAACGTGACTTGAACATGACTCGCAATGTGGCCGATCAGGTTGGACTATGGGCCGTTATTTGCGATGAAGCCAATCAGTATTTATTGGGTGTGGTCGAGGGTTATAAATTGCACTGGAAACACAGAAATAAAGGTTCACTTGTTAGATCACATTGATCGTGTCAGTGTCCTCACACAGCTCCCGCAAGTGGCGCCCGAACAGGGACCCTCAGATTCCTCAGAACAAAGTTGCAAGTCTTGGAGAGGAAGAGGGTGGAAGGCCGACCAAAAGAGATCCGCTGCCCCGGCGAAGTAATTAAAAAAAAAAAAAAAAAAAGGAGTATCAGCGATCCGCCCAGTCGCTAAGCGGTGACTCACATAGTTACCAGGAAGGAGGAGAGAAAAGGAAGGTGCGCACCTCATCGTGAAACGATTACCGAATCTCACCCTGATCAGGTGAGCGGTCGGGGAGACAGATGGGGTTGGACAAGCAACAGGAGGCTGTCCTAAATCTGCTCCAACATATACTCTCAGTGAGAGGACTTAAGTATGAATCCTTGGTTCTTAAAGGGCTGTTATTATGGGCATGGAATAGAAGTTTAATCCCTTCTGTGGGAGTTGCTTTTGAACTCGCTACGTGGGAGGCCATAGATAAAGAGTTATGGGAAGATATAAGCTCGGGGGGAGCGAGAGCAAAAGAAGCAGGCAAGTACGCCACATTATGGAAATTGCTTATGGAGATGTTGCATAGTATGAATGCTGAAAGAGCTGCTGCAGCTTCTGCCTTTGCTGCCTTTACCTCCTCCTCTGGCGATTCTTTGCCAACAACTACTACTTCTATTTTTCCTACACGAATTTCTGTTCCTGTTCCACCTCCCTTGACCCCTGCTAATCAGACACAGACCGCGAGTTCGGGGCTGGTGGGGCCTCCGCAGGGACTGCACCCTCGGAGGAGGAGGTGCACCATAATGGCGCCGACCCGATCGCAGTAACAAGGGACTCGGAAGAGAACGCGGAAAAACTACAAGGGGGCGTGGGCAAAGAAAAGGGGGAAGTACATGAACCAGCAGACCCACCCAAATCCCACCCCTATCCTGATGACACAGCGACCCACCCAGAATCCCCTTATGGCGATGTCACAATGACCCACCCAGAATCCCGCCCTTAACACACCGTCACAACGGCCTGCCTACAGGAAGACTCTCTTTCTCCGGGGATCATGTCGAAACAAAAGCAGAAAAAGGAGCCGCTTGATGAAGTCCTACAGCAACTCATAAACAAGCTACCGGAACTCAATACCACAGCGGACAGCAACAAGAAGAATCCAGAAAATGCTGCAACTCATAATTCTTTTGCTGTACCATCATCACTACCAGTGCCTTTGTCGCAAATGCCTGCACCAACTACTTCATTGTCAAATACACTATTAAATGAACAAGAAGCAGGACGAAGATGGAAAGGAATTATTCGTGATGCCCTAATTGAAGGAAGTTTTCTTCCTTCTGCCTTTTCTATCGTTACAGATCAGGCAGGAGGTAGAAAATGGGAACCGTTTGATTGGAAAATCCTCAAAAAAGCACGTTCAGCAGTATCACAATATGGGCTTCAATCTAGTTATACTCAACAATTATTACAATTTATTTTTACAGCAGATGTTCTGTTACCATATGATTCACAACAGGTTGCTAACATTCTTTTGTCCCCTTCTCAACAGCTTATGTTTACCAAGGCATGGCAGCAACTCTGCGACCGCGAAGCTGCACAACCTCGGCAGCAGGGAGATCCATTGTATGGTATACAAGCCCAAATGTTAATGGGCCAAGGTCCTTTTACAAATATGGGCTTACAACACGGTTTTATAGGAGAGGTATTACAATTGTCACAGCAGTTAGCTTACCAAGCAATAATTTCAGTCAGGGAACCAGGAAAGGTATATTCCTTTGCCAATATTAAGCAGGGTCCACAAGAAAGTTTTCCTTCTTTTATTGATCGTTTATATCAGGTTATTTAAAAGTCATCCAGATTTGTATGAGGGAATGAAGGAAAAGGTTTTTAAAATGTTTGCCTTTAAGAATGCTAATGATACAACAAAAAGAGCTTGAAGTACCCTACCCAGAGATGCACAAGTAGCTGATATGCTTGAAGTTATAGAATGCACCAATGGTACCGCATCCTTACTTGCTGCTGCTGTATACAGTGCTGTTCGACCCCTCATAGATAGAAAGGAGAGAGGCAAGCAAAAGAGATGCTTCAATTGCGGGACAATAGGTCACCTTATGAGCCAATGTAGACTCATTTCAGTCCCTCTGTAAATCAAACTTTCTCAGTTACACGGCGTACAAAATTCTAATTGCACTGTAGGTTTGTGCTTGACAGGCAGGTTTAAGAAGTGCTTAATTTTTCAGTTATTGCAATAGGGTCAAAGCAGGTCCTTGGTTTAAAACTATTTTTAAAACTGTCTGTATGTGTCTGGTCAAAAAGAAAGCTTCATAATGCTATTTTTATTCTGGATGTTAGCTGACTAAAATATGAGACATTTTATCTAAAGCAGGCAAAGAAATTCAGGATTCGTTTACAGGTTGCCTATAAAGTTGTGTAATTTGAAAAGCAGTATTCATTATGAAAGAGCTCTCAAGTTCCTTGTAAAGATAATCTAAAAAAAAAAGGGGGGATCTGCATAAAAGATATAAAAGCCTTTGACAGATTTCTTGAAGTGCAATGGAGAATGGAGAATACCTGCTTGATAACACGTAGTTGTTATTGAGTTCTCAGATTCAGTTGACAATCCAGATGTGACAATCTCTGTCCAGCTGCAGGAGCCAATGAGGACTGGGACTCCCTATGTGTGCCCTGGGACCCTTTCTCAGAGGGGCTCCCTGACTCATCTGGCTTGCTGCAGGGGCAGACGCGGTCCATCTACGGAAAAAGGTATTCTTCCTGGTCTGTTTCTGGAATTTGCTAAATGTTCACACTGTGCACTGATCGGCATTGATGTCAACGTGTATTTTCACCACTCGCACTGATATTTAACTACGTGAATGGGGTTAGTCTGCTTAATGCTAGTGTAGTAATCACATTTGCAAGTGTCTTCTTATGTCTTTTGTGTGAATGGTGTAAAGGAGCTCCTTGTGTGATAGTGTAAAAACTGGTTATCAATATTTGAATGCGTGAGTGAGACGGAGTGTTATTGTTATCATTATATAGAAGATATTTTGTTAACCACACTTTGCCGCTTCTCACAAAAAATAAAAATAAAAAAAAAGACAGGTGGGACAGCTACCGCACAGACTGGCGAAACTACACGACATGTTGAGCGACAGCTTTATGCATGCTTTGCTGTTTTAGGCATTCCACTCGAAATTAAGACAAACAACGCACCTGCTTATGCTTCGCTTTGCACGTTTTTGCAATCTTTGGGGTATTAACCATCGTACAGGTATACCTCACTCTCCTACTGGTCAGGCAATTGTTGAGCACTCTCACCAGACACTAAAAGCAACGTGGTTAAAACAAAAAGGGGGAACCCAGGGTTGGTTGCCTAATGATCAACTGATGAAAGCATTGTATGTTTTGAATTTTTTTAAGTCTGGCAGGTAACAGTGAGGAGCCACCAATGTTAATACACAGCAAAAGGAATGGGTTCATTCTGGGAAGGGCTTCTAGAATTGCTTTATCATTATTTGATGTATGGTATCCTTATTGTTATCATGACATTAATTGTACTGCTGATGCTACCTTGTATCCTACGGTACATAAGCTCAATGATCGAGCGGGCTGTAAAACAAGTCTGGATTGTTCAAAAAAAAAAGGGGGATGTGTGGGAGGACGTTTATGAAATAAGGGACATGTGAACAATCCAGCCTTTCCGGAGAATCTGAGCTAGGATGTACCGGAACTGCTGAAAGCATAAACAACTTCCAGTGCGGGGGGCATCAACATCTTACAGGTGCAGGAGAAGAGCCAGCCGCCATTAATGACACAGTTTTAATTCTTGAAGAAGATGAGTGTGAACATTTGTGAACGTGACTTGAACATGACTCGCAATGTGGCTGATCAGGTTGGACTATGGGCCGTTATTTGCGATGAAGCCAATCAGTATTTATTGGGTGTGGTCGAGGGTTATAAATTGCACTGGAAACAGAAATAAAGGTTCACTTGTTAGATCACATTGATCGTATCAGTGTCCTCATGCAGCTCCCACAGAAATGGACTCTGTGCTCTCTGCACCTCAACACTTAACTACTTTCTAGCATCTACAGATCAGTTAGTCTGATACCTACAGTCTGAATTTCCACACAAACACATGCTTCATCAACAAGCACATTTAAAGAGAACACTGCATAGGTTGAGTTCTGTTTAAAACCATGCCATTTAACTCTCAATTTAACAAGCATTAGTCTCAAACTGCTTTCCAATTGTTAGCTTTTCTTATAGAGCTTTCAAGGCTTTCATATTATCTGAAGTTCAGCTGAACAGGTCTGCAACTGAACTGCCTCCCGCACAAAATCCAGCCTAGTCTCATCTCACATTTGACCTCTATGTGTATGTTAATCTTATTAGAGGTTTTTAAGCTCAGAAAAGCTGATTTAGAAGTTTAACTGCCTGTTGTGCCGAGTGCTGACTGGTGAATAAAACATTATTCATACCGAACAATACTCTGAAGATGCATTTATAAATAAACATTAACATAATCAAAGCTATACCTAGATATTTAATTCCAACATTTGTTCCTAAAAGTTATTATCTTGTTGTTGACTTTTTGCTACTGTCTATGAAATGCACAATGCACCAAGCATTAAGACTGCATGGTCCTCGATCTTAATGTTTAATGCATCAATATACATTATGTGGCTATTTATGAGATGGATGTGGTCATTGCAGATGAAAGCTGTTAGAAACTGATTTTTAACGTATTTCAGATGATTTGGTATTGAATTTAATGACAGAAATTTGTTGGGGGTGGCACAGGGGCAGACAAGTGCCAAGCACAGTCCATTACACTGTTTACCCCTGGAACCCCAGCCAGCATTCCTGCCAGATAGCCTGAAAGGAGAGTTTCTGATCCCAGAACAGCTTCACTGCATGGACTGCTTAAGAGTCAATGTCTCTAAATAAATTACCCTCCAGACTGCCCTTAAAGCAGGATTTCTAGGCTGCAGGGCTTGAGGGCAACTTCTTCAGATGCAAGCCAGGGGATGCACCAAGTTACCACCTGGTAGTTCTCTCATTTTTCAGGCACAAGAAGGAAAGTCTCTGCAGTAGCAATGTCCAGCCCTGACCTTACAACCTTGGATTTCTGTCCAGCTGTCTACGGTCCCCATCTGCTCCTCAGTCCAGACTCAGTGTTGTTGCAAGGACTTCTTCACTTCCTGGCTTTTGTAGAAGGTCTTCTTTTGCCTTGTTGTATCCCCTGGAGCTTCCCCTCTCCCTTCCCTTCTTCCAGCTTTCAGTCATGCGCGTTTAAACGAGTGTCCTTGAATATTGCCCCTTCAGATTGACTTCAGACACTGGTTTTCCCTGACAGTAGAATCTAAGGCCAGCCTGGGAAGCTACTGTCACTGTACACTGATCCTGGTGAGAGTTTTTGAAAAATGCTGAAATTGGATTAACTTATCTTCAATCACATTTCTCATCTTCCTGGAAGTGTTGGAGCTTAGAGTTGTAAAGTACTGAAATAAAGCAAGGCAATAGAAAATGTGGTGATGCAAGCAGAAGGAGGATGAATTCACATTAGAAGAAATTAGCAACTAATAATTAATTACCACTTGCAAAGCCATTTAGGAATATGCACTATAATAAGTAACCTCTGTTCTGTCTAGAGAGCACGGAGACAGAGGAGTAGCTAATGAAATCTTCAGTCACTGTAGAGTAATGCCCTAGTATTACCATGTTAAATATCCTGATCAATATCACAATAGGCTTGCAATACTAACCATTGCAAAGTCATTCATTACAACCTGCATCAAACATGTTTTGACTTACATTGGCATTCCCTTTAGAGATCTAAGCCCTTCCAGTGCATTAAACCTGAAACTCCTTCTTAGCTAATGTCAAAGTTAAAGCCCTGCTATTGACTGTCAACTCAACAGTTATGCTGATCACACAGAACACTTCGCCTGCTCAAAAAGTTAGGTTTAGGCCACAAACCATTTCAGTTTAGACTATGCAACAAAGATATATCACCTGGAATACATGACTGTGAATCTTCAAGACTAGCCTTTACACCCTTTAGGAAGCTTACACAAAAAGGCATTTATTTCATGTTTACATGGAACAATGCTGTAAACAGGCAGAAAAGAGCTGCCATAAACTCCATGTAGTTTCTTTACTGTTAGTGGCAGAACAACTTAGCCCATACAATGCAACTATACTGCTTGCAGTATCCAACATACCTTGCTTAGAACTAGATTAAGTCCCACCGCATAGCTGTCCATACTTTCAACTCTAGAAACCCTGCTGAAAGTAAGGACATGCTGTATAACTGAGACTTGGAGTCTTGAGCAAAGGCATCTGCCTTAACATCAAATCCTAGCAGAAACAAAGCACTGCATTTTTTTGTTTGTTTGGTTTTTTTGTGGGTTTTTTTTTTTTTTTTTTTACACTGATATAGTCAGCTGAGATCAATCTTATTTGAGCTAGATAGAGGTCATGACTAGGAATGACTAACTTTAGTTCACTCAAGACATTATTACATGGGGCTTATTACTGAAATGAGAGGGACCCAAAAAACACAGTATATTTGCTACTCTTCATCTGATCTATTGTGCATGGAAAAGACAGGGTAGAATTAATTTCACATCTGAAAGTTATGCAGTTTATCTAACCTTGCCATCTAGATTCCTTTAACCACCTATAAGATCACCTGCAAAATCAAGTCACGCTATATACCTTTACAGTGCTAGAGTTTTGTGCAGGCTTTGTCTCATCTAAGCATTAGACTGCTTACAATGCTTCCACAAGTAGCACTGGATTAAAGTAAAACCGTTGTGTGAGTACAAGTAAGCTTGGTATTTAAGAGCAGGCTTCCCCCTCCCATTGCATATCTGTTATTTCTTTTAGCTTGTTTTAGTTTAGAAAATAAAAACAGCCTGTTCAAGTTCCACTTTTCATCCTGTTTCATACTTTGGCCTTTATAAGCTCAGATACAAAGGCTAGAAACAGTGTAATAACTTTCAGGGACATTTAAAATGGTGTTTCTGTGATTATTAGGCAGTTTAAAAACTGGAAGCGTAGGTTGTTTAAAACAGATATTGTGACTTTTCCCAAGAAAACCTTCCCAAATTACAATAAGTGCAAAACAAATAGGCGCTACAGAAGTGTAACAGATCCTAAAGGAACAGTTATAACAACCTGCAGAATTTGTAGATAGTATAATCTTATTTCTATGATTTTCCTTAAACCAGCAAGTAGAATTGAGGGAATAATTATACACTAGAGATTTTCAATGTTGGCAGCAGACTGTTAAATTTTACATGACAGCATGAAACTTGTTATAAATTTACTTATTTCACCAACTCCTACTGGGCTTTTCCATGGGAACAGGTAAGCTTAGAAGTAATTGATTTTTCAGCTTTTCTAAAGAGAACAAAAATGTGTTTATCATGACTGAGTACAATATTGGTTCTAATTACCTGTGTTTGACTTTCTGGTACTAAATGTCATCCCATTATACAATCCATACAATTACAGTTGGATATAGTTTTATGTTCTGAAGCATGCTTTGTGATTGCTACTGTAGAAGCATCTACTCATGCAGACCAGCAAGTAACCTGTGTTACGTAGTAAGACATTGCACGTTGAATCAATTAAGGCATTGAAGCATGAGGCTACTACCAAAGGGAGAAATTAATATGCAGGGCAAGGGAGACAAAGATGTATCATATCATCAGATCTGAAGAAATGAAAACCCAATTAAGCAGAGGCACAGAAGAACGCTGGTATGTTTTTAGTACTATGGTACTAAATATTGTACTGAATATAAGAGTAATTTGGCACTTTTCTTTTTTCTGGGTGGCACAGCCTGAAAAGATAGATGCTCCAGCCCTTCACAGATGCAAGGTGTTGCTCATGCAGTGAGTTGCTCTGATTAGTGAAAGCAAAGCTCAGCTTCAAGCCCTGATCACAAGAGAGGCACCATGGGGTTTAACAGGCAAAACTCTTGGCATTGGCAGAGCCTCAGTGATGCCAATGGGATCCTAGGAGAAAACTGATTTTTCAGACAGGCACAGCTACGTGCTTCCAGCAGGGAAGGCATCTTCTGACACAGCCCAGTCTAAATATTTGACTCAATCTGCTATTAAATCTACAAACAAATGATGCACAAAGTTTTCAGTTTGGCTTTAATTAGGAGACCAATGTGATGCAATCCCAGAATAATTTCTTACATCATTTGAGAACAACTGCTGAAGGATCCTGCCGCTCACAAGTAGAAAGCCAAGCCAACTGCAGTCAAGCAGATTCTCACTCTGTTCCGTATGAGTTATTACCATTGTTAGAGAAACACTTCCCACCAGAGAACTACATGATGCAATCAGTATCTATTATGTATAAAGGAGGGGGAGATGCTATTTCATCTTCTTGGGAGACAACCCTCAACCTTAATTCCGCACTGATGGAGCAAGGACAGGTATAAACACATCCTCCAGTGCTTTCAAATGTGTCCCTGTTAGGAACGCTCTACTCTTAAAGGCATCTTTCATAACATACACTGGATATCTAGTAACACCAAAAACCCTTCAACCAGGAAGAAAGAAGCAATGCTAGGAACAGCATAGGGCAACCCTCCCTTGAAGGAGCAGGGACTACCATAGGCTTTAGGTCAGTGAGTTTGAGGTGCATTCGATATAAAATATGAATCATGTTATCTTTAATGTCCCTTTTCCATTTTAATCTATACCCAGCTGCCTAATATTTTGGGCAGACAACCTTAACTCTGAGGTTTTGGCACATCCTCTCCTTTAAGGACACTGCTTACATTGATTTCAGGCATTCCACTTTCAGTGGAAAGGTCAGAGCCTCTAATGATATGATTACTTCAGGTATGCAGAGACACACATGCTTCACTGACAAAATTTCAGTGAAGTGGACATAACAGCAATTGTATGCTTAGTAAGTCTACAACTAGACTTCCCAAACTATGTAGCTCTGGTCCAGCCATTGACAGTAGCAGCAAAAGCAAATACTGATTGCTCAGATAGTACCTGCATGCCTTTAACTTTCACAGGCTGATCACTCTTAGTATATGTACCAGGCTGAGGAATCCATACCCAAAAAGCTAACAGTTTAAACTATCATTATTCAAAAACTGTTTGGAGAAAAGTGTTTGACCTGAATGACCAAGTATTTGGTATATTATCCACCATAATATCTCAAGCATTTGTAAATTAGACAGCTGTTGGGGTGCTTCAACAGCTACTGAGGCTCTACCACTCATTTAGACCGTCCCAAGACTTGAAGGTCCCACCATAAATCAGCTCCTCTACAGTACCCTGGCAAAAAGCCTAGGAGGACCACATAGCAGTACCTGTTCAGTTGGCTCTTGCTACATCAGTTTCTACATAATATAGGGAAAGACATTTTAAGCAATGAGTATTGCATCGCTCAAAGCTTTGGGTGGGAACTGCTCGCTTGCATTCTTTGCTCAGGGGAACATCCTCCCCAACGCATATATAGCAAGTCCTGTCAGATGAAAAACATGTAGGAGTTGATCTGTTACAATACGTCCACAATCAAGTTCCAGGTACAAGGCTTTTAGACTTTAGAAGCAGGAGAGAAAAAAAAAAGATGCCTTTAACTGAAACAGAAGTAGCAAATCTAAAGTACAATAGAATGTTTCAAGAGACCTACAAAGGTCATCCAGTCCAACTGCCTGACCACTTCAGAGCTGACCAAAAGTTAAATCATGTTACAAAGTGTTGCCCATATGCCTCAAAGAGTGACAGGCATGGGGCATAAGGAGCAAGCCTTCTAAAGAGGTGGTCAGTGTACCATAGGTCTGCTTTTGTTCTTCAACTGTAATAATTTTTACACCAGCATTTCTCACAGTGGGGTCACATTTCCTACAGAAGCACAAATAACTAACACTTATTCGACCTGATTCAGCTTTTCCTAGTGAAATTTCTCCAGCTTGAGAGTAAAGCAGATCTGTACTGACACTGGGCTTGTCCTTTTTGACCTTCCTCCAAAGGGTGTTCCAGTGGGTCAAACACACCAACTTTCAGAGTGATATAGAGGCCTTGCAAAGCACAGGTTTCTGATCGCCTGAAGCCCCTCATTTCACGTCCCTCATTTCACTTCCCTCATTTCTGCAAGCCCTGCCTTGCTGCCCTATATTTGTCAATTCACACAAATAACCGAAATGTTACTGACTCGATGAACACACCTGAGCCACATTAACTGAGGCAGCAGGAAAGTAGTAGATGAGCAGCAGTTTACAGAGAAGCAGCAGATTGCTGTCTGAGGAGTTGCTTTGCTTTACCCATGAAGGATACAACAGCTTCATTAGGAAGCGCCACACTCCAGCCTTGTTTCACAGCCCACAGATGTTCTGCTTGAACCCTAATGAACTCCCATTAATCTGAAGTTCAAACAGCTCTCAAATGGGCTTTTTGGTCAAGTTACCAGGCTTCTGCTGGCTACTGAGGGGTCCCTCTCCCTTGTTAAATCCTTAATGGTTCCCAGGATTTTTTTTTGCCTTTTTAAGATCTTAGTAGAACAGCAATTCATAAGACATGGCGTTCATTGCACAGCAAATGCATATGGCAGAAGCTCAAAGAGTTCCCCAAAACAGAACTGCCACTTTCTAGTAAGATCTGAGTCTGTGTTTTACACCTTCTGTTAATCATCTTAGGTTAGTCCCTGTGACAAGTTTGTAGGCATCTAACACAACATTTATTTGTCATCTATTGCAATCTAAGAGAACCGCGCTGACTTCTGCCTGCAGTGTGAAGTTTGGACCCTCCTCTTGATGTGATGAGAGGAGGATCCAAGCATGCAGATAAGTATTGCACAGTGGCCTGAACACAAAGGTACAGCTAGGAAGTGACACAAGTTGTCCACTTGAGATCACTATAAGCAGCACAAGGCTGTCATGCCATTTACCCTTCCTGGTTGCTATAAAAAAAAAATCCAATCCAGAAGAAGGATTTTATGCTTAAGCCATCTCAGAGTCTCCCACAAGCAGGTGACCCTGCCTGCTGTAACCACCTCTGTTACTGGTGCTTCTCAGGAAGACACACAAGCAAAGTACTTCACAACAGTGCTCCCGTTAAACATGAGTGCGACGGATCCTGGGCAGTCTCTCATCTGTCCACACATTCTTTCTATGGCACACATCAAGGCTTTATTGCTAGTGGCCTCCAGGCTTCAGAGGATCATGAACAATACTGCTGTGTTGCCTGCAGCGTGCTACACACTTCCGTGTAAGCTTCCTGCGTCTGGAAGCAATAATAGAAGGCCTGCAAGACCTTTACTTGACAACCAGTAAAAGCAATAACATGGAGAGAATGTGATCCAACTAGTCATGGATGCTTTCTTTGGTTTGTTAGGTCAGGAGGCTTTGTTCCCTTTAATGTTTCCTTTCTTGGCAATTCTGATATCATTGGAAGCCATTTAGAGAGCTGTAGAAAATGCATGAAATTTCAGCTCATCCCTGGAGAATTTATAACACATTTTTCTGTAGCAATACTAACACACCAAAAGCAAGCCAACAACTGTCAGTTTTAGTTTAAGTGAAACTGTGCAGGTTTTAGAAAAATCAGGGTTGCAGGCCCTGATCTGCAACCAGAGCTTGTATAAGTTAGGCATATTTACTCACTTGAAGATAATATTTAATTAATCCCACAAATAAGAGATAATTTTGATAAGTACCTATTTCCAGCCAACGCATCTTATATCATTGAGAATATAATTTTCTTTGCTATCTTTGCCATTTTCTCTGGCAGAGGCAATAAAGCAGGCTGCTCAAAGGAGAGTGTTTTACAATACTCAGTATTGTAAAAACACAAAAGATAGAGCGCACTACACTTGACAAAAGGCAAATACAAAAGAACAAGGTAACTATTCAAAGAGCAGGACTCAAACATCTGAGGCAAGCTCATTTATCAGACAAGTAATTATTAGACCAATAAGAGTATTTCATGAATTGCTCTGCCCTGTGAGTATGCAATTTGCTTTTAAATTATAAGGTCTGTATAGTGAGGACACATTTCCCTAGCCCTTTCCCACTTATTGAACAGTGCTATATACAGTTTTGATGCTTTATAAAGGAATAAATAATAGTGATAAAGCCATGTCATTTCCTATTCTCATTAGGACAGAAAAAGCAGGAGAAGTAGAACTTTTTATTCTACCTCCCCACACCCAAACTCCTGACACATCTACTTGGTTGTGACTCCAGAGAAGGCTGTAGATATGTCCACTAGAAGGAAAAAATCCATAGGAGACACCATAAACAACTCTTTCAGAGTCATTAATCTACTTGGAGTCTGGTCATACAATTGCTTCTCACTGACTAGATATGTTTAGAAAAGAGCTAAATTAGATGGAACTAATTTTGTTTATTAAAGAATATGAGCATTCAGGTTCAGATCAGGAATGGAATGCTAGTTTCCATCCATTATTACTCAAAGCACTCAGAAAAGCACATATATGCACTAGTACCCATAGATTATGTTTGCGCGTGATTACTATAATGGTGGTGGGGAAATAGGCACTAACCTACATTCTTATAATGGAATTAATAATGATGTGCAACATTATCATAATAAAATTGCAGCAAATACCTGGAACTTCACAATTCCTATGTGAATTTACATGCTATATTAGCACCTATGGGTTATAACACAGAAAAAAGCTAATAATTTACTTCGGGTAGAGTGCACAGGAACAAGTCTTTTTTCCTAAGAAAATAGTTTGCATAGCCTCTACACTTTCATCTAGTTGCTTTTTCAAGCATCTTGAAATGCATAAAATTGAAGTGAATTAGGGCATCATGTTTTGTTAAGACCAAAATGTTATTTGGATAAAACATTAAGTTTAAAAAAAAAACCACCCCACAAAACCCAAAAGGTCACTATGTAGAAAGAGAGTTTGAATTTTCCTAAATAGAAGTTCACCAAACACATACTTCTCCGTGCAACTTTTTCCTCAGAATAGCATTCACTATTTCCAAGAGCTTCCAGCTAGTTCATGCTTCAAGGATCTTTTTCCAATGCTACCGGGTGAAAGATTTTCTAGTAAGGTCCAGCTGCCAGTACAGCTAAAGGCTGGGCAGGTACTCCACAGTTCTAGTAGCTTTGCAACCAGCCAGGAGTCATTTGTAGGAACAAAGTTAAACTTCAGAAATCGTTGGGGTCTTCCTTTTTTTCCCCCCAGGATCCACAAGACAAGAATTTTAGCAGCACAGGAGATTTTTCAGAAGTCAGACTGAATGCCTTCCAGCAGCTTCTCTGCAGACCCAGAAGCCCAAGATCAATGAAAAACACCCAAACACTTTGTCAAGCAACAGCTTTGGAAAACAAACTGAAATAAAGTCTCTAGACTATAGAAATATGTCAAAAATCATAGGAAGAATTTTGCTTGTAAACATTATAATCATGCCATAGAAATCTATTCAAGAGTACCTTTATCAGAGTAAGTTCAACTAATATACAAGCTTTGTTCTGTGCATTACTATCCTCACAAGCCTGACACAGCCCATTAACCATCTAATACATTAGAGCCACATTTTTCTTGTGCCCAGCTAGAGTGGCAATATGTTTTTGCTAGCAATAAGTTTGTTATGTGCTCACTTTTAAAACACACCAGAAGATTGAGGGAGCTCTGAGCAAAGTGGTCATTTTAGTACAGCTACTCAGTAACAGAACTACTAAATTAAATACCCTTACCAGAAATTTTTGGTACACTTACAGGAAAACACCAAGTAATTTCTATATTACCATTAGTTTCATATCACCTCATCTTGCTGGTCACAATTTCTATTTAGCAGCAAGGCCACAGTGTCAGCACAAGCAGCATGCACCCTAGGAAGCACAGCAAGCCCTGAGTAAATACTTCACTGCAAGGCATAAGTTTTGTACCAATATGTTTTTCACAGAACTAACCCGTCTTGATTTTCAAGAATTTGTTTTTCTTGTACAAGTTGTTTGCAGTCAGAGTTGTCACTTAGTAAGATAAGGAGCATTTTAATACTGTGACCAGGTCTCTAGTCTCTGTACAAGCCTCAGGAGCAACCACTCGTTAACATCTTCATCCTAACCTTCAACAGGTCATATGTACAAAGTTTTAACCCTTTTAGTAGGACACTTACTTAAGTAAACACTTTCGCACGTCTCAAGCTTTGGAATGTCTTTGCATCTTGCAAGGTAACAGCACCAAGTAGGAAGATTCATGTTCCTAAACAATGAGTCACTGGCTTGATGAAAAGCTCATAGAAATTAACGTGTAGTAGTTATTCTAACCCACATTATCAGCTCTTCCAATTCCATTTACTTTGACTTATAAAGAACCTTACCAAAATTTCTGCATCTAGAAGACCATATCCTCTGGTTAGACAACATACTAAAAGCAAAAAAAAAAATCCACCTTGGAATTAATGAACCTTCTCCTTTTGAAGTCCTTATCACCATAATTTGAATTCCAAAGGCATTTTGTTGCCAAGTGTACCGATATGTATCCATATGGATTTTCATAGGAAAAATTGCAGTCTTCAGCTGTATAGTGACAAAGTCTCACCTTTTAGACTTCTGAGTTTTCCTAGGAAGTTGTTTGAATCATTACTGTCAAAAAGTTATGCCTCATTCTCAGTCTGATAAACAAGATAAACAACCTATGTGTGAGTTACAGAGATCCAGTGCTGGTAAACAGAAAGACAGGCTGTTTATTTTCACTGTCTTTTTGTTTTTACACACTAAACAATGCCATTTCAAGGAGGAAACACTGAACAGAAATATTATTAAGATCAGACTTTGGGACATAAGAGGTCACTCCAAATAGAGACTAGTGCAACGGCTGTCTTCAGTTTTCATCTGAAGGAGCACTGGAGCAATTCCTGGCTGTTTTCACTAGATGCAGAGAAAAGCAGCATTAAGCTATGAGCATGCAAACTGCTGATAAAATGGATTAACTTGTAAAATGCTAATTTCTGCAAAATCCTGTTGCTTGTCGTTTAACTCTTGGTGTGTCCGCCAAGTCTAGTCTCACCTTCAGACCTAACACTTCAGCTTTTTACTCCCCACAGAAACAAGGAAGAGGACACAACAGTTTTGACCTTATGTTATTCACTTACAACTATTACTAAGCCAACTACAAATTTATTCCTTGTCTTGTTACTGTAGCCTCAAATCACATCACAGCTACTGAAAATACACCATTTTTCAAAAACAATCACAGAATTGATGAAGGCACTAGAATCTGAACCCAGAAGTCCTAGATCGGTACCCAGTATCTTGCTTCTAAGAATGCCTCTGTTTTCCTTTAAATCTCTTGTTGTCATCGTGATTAAAACAACAGTCTTGACATCTTCTCTTTAAAGCTACCGTATACAAGAGAAGAACGGGCTCAATGATCAGGCACCTGTTTTAACAACCCAGGGAGGACTACAGCTAGTCTTTACAGCAATATTAGGACCAGGCTGCTGTAAGGTTAGAGTCCAGAAGAGTGACAGAGTTCAGGCAACACAAACATTTTGGTATAACAAGGACTCAACAGCTCAACATCTTCTAGCAACTACTGCACAGAAGCTTTAATTGCATCAACCAAGAAACGTAGCATGGGCTGACAGCTCTGAGTAATAGGATAAAGCAGCACATATTTCACCTTCTTCCCTAAGAAGCTGCAGCAAGAGCATAAGTTGAAACTCTTCAGCTTCAAAAACATCCAGAAAGTCCCACACATCACATGCCTTCTGGGAGCTACTGGTGGAATTAAGAACTTGAGCTCATTGACAAAGGTGAAAAGGCTTTCAGACCTAGAGAGTATGAAGAAAGCTCACAGGGCTTTCACTAAGCCTGAGTATATTCTACTTCAGAGTTCCAATGCCAGCACAGAAACTAAAGTCAATGATCCTGATGCAACCTACTCTCATCAGTTCTGAGATACCTTTGGTGTTCTGCAAGTTACCCAGTTTTGTTTGATAAAACTTACTTTTTCTGCCACTGCAAGCTCATGATGCAGAAGAGGAATGTTCCCTTGAACCACCTCACGACAGTTGCTCATTGGAATCAAGTACATCTACTCATGCTTTGTGAGTTGTTACAGATCAGACCATAAAAGTGTTTTTTCTTGTTCACATGTACACAGCATTTGAGTAGATGCAAAAAACAGTAGCTTGCAGAAATGGTACTGCAGTCAGAGCTTCATGGACACTCTCCACTCAGTGGTACAGGCGCCAGGCTCTCTAGGTACAGAGTTGTCTCACCCTTGTAGCACACACCCAGGCATGACTTCCAGAGAAGCAATTCTATTTAACTTTGCTAATTCTCAAACTGAAGAAAGTAGTTATGCATCTTTGTGTGTCGTAGGATGCAGATTCACTGGGTTTCTTCCCATTGCTGTTTACACCAGCTTCTGCATAATAGGTTCTAAAGATTTACTGTTAACCTTTAACAGAGCAGAGCAAGAACACATGTGGCCAAAGGGGGAGAAAAATCCCAATGGTGACATAGCCTTTAGCTTATTATTATTAGAGTATGACGAAAATTAGCAGTGAAAGCCCAACATGGAGAAGGAGGGCCTTCCAAGTAAAAAGCACATTGATGCAGGGAACCCTAGGCTAACTCCAGCTGACCTGGATCCAGAATGGGAAGCAGCAGGCTAGCGTTGGTGCCAGGCTGGAGAGGAAACATAGGCATCATCTCACCAGTGCCAGAGAAGCAATTTGGCAGGCTACCGTTACCATGCATTCATTACCATCCGCCACCTGCAGATCATCCTTCCCTTCTATTTACACCACACTGATGCTCATTAAAAGTTTTCCTAGTTCTTTCCATTACAACTAGCTGATTAATACTGCTGCTGACCGTGGTTTGAACTAAGTTAGCTGGCTTTGCTCTACTCAGTCCTCAGTGTGAGTCTTACCGGCTGTGGAGATTGTAGTTGCTCCAAGACCATTGGTAGGGATATTATATTTTGTCTTGTTTTCTTTTAAACCAATCAGTTTTCAATCATTAAGGAACTATACTTTCTGACGTGCTATAGAACAAGGAAGTTGCAGAGTTTTGAACACTTAGCTGTCATTTATTCTACTTTTAATCTCTCAACCTGTTCTCTCTTGTTCAAAGACATCAATTTGGCCTCCACTGAAACACAATGATCTTGAGGGTCCCTCTTTTCTCCTCCCGGCTTGAATAGAATTACTCCTTTTAACAAAAGCATCAATTTTTCTGCCAAAACTTTTTGGAAAAGTTTGTGATCACTAAATTCCAGCTACCTCAAATTGTTAATACATTACAGGCCAAATAATATCAAAAATATTTCCTCCACCATTCCTCTCTCTAAGCTTACCACTATCTATGAAATAAGAACAATGAGGTATACACAGTTCAAGACTGCATAGTAAGAAGTCAGAAACAGGAAAGAAATATCAAAACTAAGTTCATAACCCATAAAAACCTCTTAGGAATGGAACGAACAAGTCACCTAAACTGGAGCTGGGTTCTCTGGGCTTTAAACCAGGAACTATGGAGAAGGAAAACAGTTACTAGAAGCCCTGCGAGGGAGTAATGGACAGGGTTGGCAAACAAAGGGCTTAGGGTGACAGGAATGAAAGAGAACACTAAACAAAACAGGGCTTTAAGCATTGTTGCTGCAGGCATTTGCATATAAGCAAGGAAGTGCTTCTACAATTACATAAGTAGCAAAATAAATACTTGGGTAAATTTGGTCCCACTGAATGGGCCAGAGGACTCGTGGATACAGGATGTGGAAGAGGCTGAGTTACCAAGTGCTTTCTTTACTTCACTAATGAGTGAGTATCATGACAGTAGCCCAGAGTACCTACGTTAATGGAATGATTAAAAAATAATCTAATTTGATAAAACCCCTCTACATTCCTTTGTAAGGCCCAGGAAATTGAAATTGTGAGATCAGATTTGTTTAGTAAGAACACTACCATTGATCTGAGGGATGATTCCACTCTCTAGGTAACCTGGAAGAAGCAGCTGGTGAACATCAGGAAAAGTTTCCTCAAAGCACTTGTGGGCTCTCTGTATCTATTGGTTCTGAGAGATAATCTTCCTGATTTGTTCTTATTTCACAGGCTTTTGTACAATTGAGACTTAGTGGGCACATTTCAAATATCAACAAGATAACAGAAGTAGAATACCCCTGTGTCCATAATAGAGACTTTCAATTACCTATAAACATTCATAGTGCAGTTCTGGTAATTAGTTTGAAAGAGCTGTGATATAGCTGTGGATGTTCCAGGAACAGAAGTAGAGAGCCAGGACCGCCAGATGGATTATTTTCTGCAAGTTATTTGTTCAGAATATCATTGCAGAAAATTCAGATAGAATGTAACACAATAGGACTGTATAACAATTGTTCTAAACCTCTCTATAGTTTAGAAGAAATGACTTCCCTTTTTGTAGCTCTACTGAACCATCCGCGTGCTTTTATAACCGAGTTATGGGAAAATTTGCTTTTTACTTCTCTAGCAAATTCTATCAGACAGTCCCCTTCAGAAAAAAAGCAGTAGGAAGTTTCAGAACGTTAAAGCTTATTCAATTCTCTTAGAATTGTCTTTAAGGGGTTAGAAAGAAAAATACATTATGTTCTCATTCTAAGCACAGCTTTTTAAAAAAACTGGCCTTTACCTACTAAGATGACGAGACAAGAAAGAGGTTTTACATGCTGGCATAGCCACATGGTACATCCAAATCCAGCAATGAAAGTTGCATCAAATCCATCAGTTCCTAAAAGGAATAGACAATTTAATCCAGTGCATTGCCTTGTACCTCCAGACATCACTCCTGGAGTCAAATTGCCACTTCGAATAGAACAAAGTGGTCTTAGAGTCACTATTACATACCTTCCAGAATCTTTAACACATCACAGTCCTAAGACAAAAAAAACTCTTTACAGAATCACAAAATGGTAGGAGTGGGAAGGGACCTCTGAAGATCATCTAGTCCAAGCCCCCCCACCAAAGCAGGTTCACCTAGAGCAGGTCACACAGGAAAGCATCTAGATGGGTTTTGAATATCTCCAGAGAAGGAGACTCCACAGCCTCCCTGGGCAGCCTGTTCCAGTGCTCTGCCACCCTCACAGTGAAAAAGTTTTTCCCCATGTTCCAGCAGAACTTCCTGTGCTCCAGTTTGTGCCCGTTGCCCCTTGTCCTGTCACTGGACACCACCAAGAAGAGCCTAGCCCCATCCTCTTGACACCCACCCTTTAGATATTTACAAGTGTTGACAAGGTCCCCTCTGTCTTCTCTCCAGGCTAAAGAGCCCCAGGTCTCTCAGCCTTTATTCATATGAGAGATACTCCAGCCCCCTCATCATCTTCATAGCCCTCCATTGGACTCTCTCCAGTAGCTCCCTGTCATTCTTGACCTGGGGGGCCCAGAACTGGACATGGTACTCCAGTTGTGTCCTCACCCAGACAGAGTAGAGGGGGAGGAAAACCTCCCTCGATCTGCTGGTCACACTCTTCTTAATACAACCCAGGATGCCATTTGCCTTCTTGGCCACAAGGGCACGTTGCTGGCTCATGGTCATCCCCTTATCCACCAAAACTCCCAGGTCCTTCTCTTCAGAGCTACTCTCAAGCAGGTCGACCCCCAACCTGTACTGATGCATGGGCTTATTCCTCCCCAGGTGCAGGACCTTACACTCGCCCCTGTTAAACTTCATTTGGTTCCTCTCTGCCCAGCTCTCCACTCTGTCTGGATCTCACTGGATGGCAAGTAACTTGCTTTCAGGACTGTGGGGGAGGAAAGCTTTAAACATACCCCAAGTGTCATTAAAAACAGAAGAAAGAAAAAATATTAGAAGTCTAGCTATTAAGTATTAGTTATTCCTAAACATTTTAGGCCAACAGTATTGTAGTTGTGCCACTCACATTATTAACTTTGGTCCTGTTTACAATTTCTTTTGCAGATTTTATAGGATAGATCCAATCTGCAATATCTAAAGTTACCTCGATATAGAAATTCAGACCAATCACCAATCTCCAGGAGCATTACATTTCAGAATAATAACATTCAAGACCTCAAAATGGTATAAACAAGTCACAACTGATTCTAAATAAGTAGCAGTTACAATTATTTTTTCCTCAGTGTACTATAATACATTTTTAAGGTCTTAGAACAAATTGATGTTTTTGAAAAAGCTGAGTACAAACTTAAAAAACAACACATGTCAAATTACGTGGTATACCTTGGGGTAACAGTAGAAGTTTATATTGGTGACCCCTTTCAGTGTGATTTACATCTAGTATTCTATAAGATACCAACGGCCCATTGATCTCCTGCCTTGATTTGAGTGATGTACAGCATACCTTAGAATGAGGTAGAAGGTAGAATAACCTTATTTCTGCTGAACAAATCCATAATTACTCATTTCAAATGGAATTCCCTCATAGTAGAACTGAATCCCAGACAGCTCTATTGCTGCAAGCCTGTGTAACCCAAGTTGGTGCATGTTGGCTTTCAGAGCAGCAAGAAGTTCTATTCAGTCCTTTAGGATTCAACTCATCTTCCTGGATTATTTGATAGGTATCTGTCATGAGCTGAGGCTGGGCTGACTGCTAACAAGTGACTGATGCTCTCTATTAATCCCTCTCCCCTCCCAGAAGCAAAAGAGAGAGACTTACCTGTTGAAAGAGAAAATCAGAACATCTTTAATATAGTGAAAGAAGAGATAATAATAAAAATAAATTGTATACAAATATATACAAAACCAATACCAAACCCAACCCCCCTGATGATGACACATCACCACTGATGCTGCAGGGCTGGCACTGGGGAAGTCCCAAGCTGGACTCTGCAGCAGATGGGAATGAGATAGAGGGGCTGGATTTGGAAGGCAAATTCAGGAATACATGGGTTGGGATCAAAGACAGAAGAACAGATGAAGTCCTCCTCAGATGTCAGCCATCAAAGAAGAGGGCTTAACACTTATGATCCCTCATCTTTATATTGAATATGATATATATGGGAAGGAATACTTGGTCAGGTTTGGGTCACCTGTCCAGTTCACCTCTCCCCGCAAGTGCAACCTTTTTATGTATTGTGACCCTTTCACTTACGGCACTTCAACATCAGGTGCAAAATTTAGCAGTGACTTTGGTTGCTAGAGGAGCAAGTACAAGTAAGAGCCTTTCTGCAAGTCATTCCTTGGTATTAGCTATAAACATCAAGCACTTTCACTACTAGAAGCAATCACTGTCTGGAAAAACATACTGTTAATTTCAGAAAGTGCAGTTGCTTAGAAGAGACTTAACTGAAAAGTAAAAAAAAATCACTGAACAGAATTAATTCTGTTTTAGCTCAAACCAGAACAATATCTAATCTAAACAACTCATCCAGAATATTTCCATAACCTATGGAAATAGAAAAAACAACTCTAGAGAACAATTTGTTCCATTTTTTAAGTCTTTCTGTATGTGTCACCTAGACTCCATTGATTACAGAGGGAGCCTAGAAGGTTATTTTATTTGGACACAGAGCCAAAGCTGGATTTCAACAGTTGAAGCTTCTTGGTATTTGCAGTAGTGGCGTAATTTCTTTTAAACAATTTTAGCTACGAGTATGAAAGTTGCTTGGTATAACAAACAATGTGTGTAAGAATTCTTTCTTTCATATTGCTATATCAGTGAGTGCATCACCAATCAATCTCCAAATGGGGATCCTCTGAAAAATGAGATGTTATCATATGCTAAAAATCATGTCTCCAAAGGTTAACACTAGATTGCTTCCCTACAGTTTCCTATTAGCATTCCGCTAATGAAATATTGTAAGTCCTGTCTTTTGTTGGGCATCTAATGAACCCAATGTGTTTCAGTCTGCAGCCTACAGCTCTACACAATTCTGTCCCACAACACTGAATGTCAAGTGCCACTCCCATCCCTCCCTATGTTCCTAAAAACCTAGCCAACTCATCCTCTGGGGGAAAGGAAAATGCTAACAACCAAAATTACAAATACTTCATTGTCTTACTACAATATGCTTATTTACATAAATGCCCTCTATTCATCTTATTGGATCAGCCTGACCAAAACAAAATTTGCATTTAAATAGTATCACTGTAATTGACATCAAGTACCTGGACTTATTTTCATACTCTTATTTCCACACATAAGAGGCAGGTAAAAGCTTTCTCTACTCAGGGAACAAAAGATCAGTATAAGATAATAAGCAGAGCAATTTCTCAGATTTTATTTTTTAAGTTCTCCAGGGATCCTGCACTTTTCCCCACTTAAAAAAGTGTGGTAGTTCAAGAAAGAAACAGTAGACAAAAATCAGGCTTGATCTAATCAAGGGAAGATGGGATCAGCTCTCATGATCTTGTAACAAAAATGAGATTTGCTTACAGATAACATCCCCGAGTAGAAGCATCACATCCGAAAGCTACAACAACTGGAGAGCACGGGCCATTGATTTATTTTTTTTTTAAATCAGGACAACTGTCATACCAACAATCACACCAGAAAGCAGAAACACGGGTCCAAGTTAAAAAGGTTTTGTAATCAGACTAGAATGTCACTGGAAGGAAAGGTTGTCACTTCAGAACTGAAAAAGACTGCTTCAGGAAGAGTTACTGGAGCTTCTTTAAGCACCACTCTGCTGCAGAAAGGTGACTGGATTGCACTTCAGAGATAAGACACAAAACACGGTAGTCCTGTTCTCCACTGAGGGAGAGCAGCCATGAAGAGACAAGGGGAACAAGGACTAGACTCCAACAGCTACAAGAACTGGAATAGGTTCACAGCACAGTTTTCTGCTTTCAGGCAATTCAGGGAGACCCCCCCTCTGAATACCAGCTTACAATAGATTAGTAGCCCTACTACTTGAAAGCATCCCATAGACCTACATTTTGCTACAGAAAGGATACAAATTAGAAATTTCTTTGTCATCTCAAAAGAAAGTCCAAAACTAATGAAAGCTTCATTTCCTGCAGCTCTGCAATGCAACAGAAATCATTGCTTGGATGAAGATTAGGAGTACAGTAATAATTGTGGGATAATGATTATATTTTTATTTGGGGTTATTTGTGTCTTTTTCACTATGGTTCTCTTCTCCACTGCATTTCTCATCCATAAAGCCACAGAAGTGTGTCATTGCTGCATCACAAAGCTTCCAAATGAAGCATTTAAATTTGATCATTTGTTAATTCCAGAAGAAGGCAAAAAAATTAGCTGTATTCAAAGGACAAAACCTTGAAGCAAAGAGTTGTATGAACACAGCTGAACTGCTCCAGGTAAAGCTGCATGTCTCAAAACATACGCCATAAAGCACCAAAAGGCTCACAAAGGACATCCCTCTCCAAATAAGATGGCAGCTCACTCCCCAAAGGACGAGACTAAGCACAGCAGTTCCAGTTATGCACTGCAAGTTTCCCAGGGAAGGGTTAGTGACCTAATTGCTAACACTCCAAGTCACAACAGATTTGAAGCATTTCCAGATTGCTTGGGGTGGGGAGGGAAACCTCTGAGGGCAAAGTATATCAAGCCTTACACAGATGGGCTGATGTATACAACCTTTACAAAACCCTCCTTTGTGTCAGCCTCTGTTGCATGAGCACAGATTTGTTGAACTGAGTGTGATCTGTTGGCTCAAATACTTTGTGGCTCAATGTCATCTAAATATATTCAGCTCACCCCTTAAAACATATGCTGCTGATGTTGTGTTTCATTTATCATTTTTCTATCCTAATAATTAAAACAACAACTTCTTCAGAAAAAAGTGAAGACAATACACAACTAAACCCCAGGCAGAAAAAAAATTGTTGCCAAATATCATCTAAAACTAACATTTATATTTTTGCAAGGTGGTTTATTTTTTAAGTAATCAAGATTTGATGAAGATCAGGTTCAGACAAAGAAAGCACTTGCAAGGCTTAGCCCTCAGATTAACATCTTCCAGCAACTTCGTGAATCCTGACAGTCCATTTTCCCCAGTGCAACAGGAGCTGCTGCACAGCAGGTCTAAGATGTGGCAATCTGTAATGGCCATTTAAGAGTTGCTACATCAGCCAAGTGCATTGGAGTGCACTACCTTTCCACCCTAACATACCCGCTGTGACAGAGACCTTGTAAAAGGCATCATTTTCTCATCATTTCACTCTTGATAGGAAAATCAGCTGTACAGGTAGTACAGTCTCAGGGTGTCAGTTTAAGGAACCAACTGTACTTCACTGGGAAGCAGAGCAACTGAAAGCTAATCAGACAATCCTGCTCCCACATAACTCTGCTCCAGTAGGAGTTAAAACATCCTGGTTTATTCCTGCTACTTTTATTACAAACCAACAATAAACAGCTCCAGGATGGTAGTTCTGGGCATCCAAAAATCAACATTCTTGAAATATTACTAGGAATATGACTCCAGTTCACTGGAGGTAAAGGACCTGTCAAGCCCCAGCATAAAGTTATTAAGAATAATGTTATGCTTCGTTTATTGTTATTCATTTACACAGCAGGGTCCTTTCTTCCCAAACCAGAGACTTCCTGTGCTGAACAGCAAAGCAAGAGTATTTCTGCATAAAACTGTTGTCCAACTCCTTTTACATACAGTCACAATCATTGTGGCATTAATAATTTCCCAAAGGAATAATTGTCACAACAACTCAGGCAACATCTTATCCACACAAACATACTTTCAAAAAGTTTTGTCTCTTTAGTGGGGATTTTTTGCCTTTTTTTTAAAAAAAAAACCACAAACACAAACTGGCTTCTGATGGGTTTTGCACCCATGAAGAGAACAGTCATCCAGGCACTTAGAAAATTTTGAAAACAAAAATCTATAGGAATGTAAATATTTAGTATTGACTGAAGTGTTCCATGGAATACAATTTCCTATGCAGAGGTGTCTTTGTGCTCTAAAGCATAATCAGTACAGATGTTTTCAGCTTTTTTCCAACCCTTCTGTAGATACTTAATTGTATATTCATTTAACAACAAGCCTTTTTGCCCAAATCAAGCCCAATATCAAGACTTCCTCTGGTTTCAGACTGTTGCCACCAGAAAAAACCCAAAGTGTTCAAGCAGGTTGTTTGATTTCCAGCAGAAGACACCAGTATTACAGGACACCACAGTAGCACAGACACAGGTCTCAGTTGTAGACTTTTGCTTGAATCTTTGTCTGCTTTAGATGTGCTTTGATCTGGAAGCTTGGTGCAGTCTTCTCTGGAGCCCCAAACATGTATTATTTCATGCTGTTTACCTCAAATACCTTCACTCAAGTCTTAATCCTACAAGACATTGCTCACACCTGTGAAGGTCAAGTGGGATGAATACAGGTTTTCAGGCCCCAGTCTCTAAAGCACACTACACAAGAATTCGTAAGACTACATCTACCACTACATGATTCCCATCCCAGACAGCCTCAAAACACGAGTAAAACATTATGCATATTGCCACCAGACATTTTAGTATTTGCACAAGCCTGTTTTCTGAAAGTGTACTATTTGACCTCAGAATTGCTCGGGTGCTTGACTCACATACCTGCCTTGTTAAGTTCACATCTACTTTTGATTTTCATATTGTTCCTCAAAACTTCAGGCAAAATAGAGACTTCATCTAAAAAAAAAAAAGCCTGTATTATAGAAGATTATCAATTCCATGTGTAGGCTTTGGAAAGTGTGCACATATGGCAGGGAGAGGGAAATGCCTCTAAGGTTCAGAGTACTCTGCAAGTTAAATGAATAGCTTCCATGAACCTCAGATATGCACAAAATTCTCCTGATCATGATCAAAGACCTACAAGTACTGATTTGTTAACCCAATTTTCAGTTTCTTGCCTCTTTAGAATCTAGCATACAGATATTAACTCAAGAATTTACAGATGTGTGGTTTGCAGCACACCATACAAAATACTTTAAGAGGCCCTTTTCGATGCAACTGGGCTAATTAACCTCATTCCTCATGAAGAAATAGTGCCCGAGACTCCAGTAACAGTAACTCAGTCTTATTTAAGGGCTATATGAAAAATGTTTGTGGTAAAACACTTAACTGAAATGTAAAGTCCACTAGAGTGAAAGTGCCAACATTTCCCTTTGGTTCTGCATCAGCGTCTACTGCAGTTTTTCATGGCTAAATTTACCAAGATCTTGAGCCAAAGGTGTTAATTCTGTGTAATCTTAGTTCAAAAACAGCTTCAGTAAATGTTTCAGGTCTTTTATTGATACTCTGATTTGTCAGGCGCTGTATATCTTAAAGGTATCCAGTCACTTAATGCAATTTCTACCAAAATCACAATGGCCACTCGCCACTCTCCATTGCCTACAAACCTCAGTCAATCCAATGACCTACTAAAAGTTACGACAAAAAAGAACCTTCTCCTTTTCTTTATACAACTCATGGTTTTATACATCTTCTAGAAAGCCTTTGTGTCTTCCAGCTGTGCTATTAATGGGTCCAGAAAGATAATCTGCCTTGTTTCCCTGAGTTATTGCAGGCCAATGTACTTCTCAGTTCTGACAAATACAGCAGTGATTTTTTTTTTTCTGTCAAAACACAGAATCCATTTACAAGTTGAACTGTTACCTTTCAAAGTCAATTCCCCATCCTCATACTAGTCAAATGAAATGATCCACTAATACACTCAACTATTCCAGGTTATAAATAGTAGTACTCAGTTCCTGGTGCTGTAAATGGGCCTATCAAGAGCCTGCCTCACAGGGACAAAGAGTCAGTACATATATCTTTTCAAAAGTTGATGATTTTTACTTCTTCCAGTAAAGGAGTCAAGTTCTCTACAGACTGATGACTGTTCACTTGAAGACCTCTAGAGGACGCCGTTACCCATTAGCTGCTTTTTAAAATTAATTTTAAACAACCCTTAGTCAGTCTGTTCTCCTTCAGCCACTTATCAAGCAATCAACTTCAGGTTTATCTTATGACCCAGTTAAAACGAGTGACAAGCTTTTGGCTTTGAACACTCAGCTTTGTTATATCATGAGTTAAAACTGTGCAACCATGAAGCTTCACATGAACTGGAGTGCGAGCACTGCATCTGATACCTGATCTCCCAGTTCTTATGTCTCCTCCTTATTTGACATTTATCCAGTCAGGTCATCCTAATCTAGACATAAACCTGGAGGCCAAGTCAAGGTTTTTGACCCACTTTTTCCCCCTGCACATCCTGGTCTTCAAGCAAGGTGGCTCCTCACTCCTTTTCATGCTGGAAGAGTGTCAAGAGCTTTCAATCAAATGTGATCAATTATGTCTAGCCTGATGATAGCAAGACAATACTGCTAGCACCAGGTGTTTTGCTCGTCTCTTCTATAAGGCACATCAGTGTCAATCTGATAAACAAACTCTACCTCTAATTCATTAATCCCACAGAAGTAGATAGCTTCTGACCTGCTCAAGCAAGTCAGTTGAGGCACATCTAAATTTCGTAGAGAAACACTTCATGCTAGTCTGTATGACCCTATGGACATGAACTTCAAATATTCAAAACTGAGGATTAAACCATTAGCAGTATTTTACAGCACTTCTAATTCACTCCTTTTCTCACTCTCCCTCCTTCTGCCTTTTTTTTTGTCCTTAATGTCTAAAGGACTTGTTCAGTTCCCAGGGAACAGCAGATTCTTAATGTTACTCTCTTCCGCTTGCAAGTCTTGTCCTTTCCCTTCACCTTGCATATCAACAACAATTAGCTTAATTACTTTGTTTTTTGTGTTCTACCAAATAATTTCTCTGTTCTTTTTTACCCTTCCAGTCCTGTTTTTTACTCTTCCACTAAACACACTAAGTCCAGCTGGTTACAAGAGGAGAGCACATCAGAACATGCATCTACCACACTGTAGCTGCCAGGCTTAGCTACAGAGCAGCAATATACTTCAGTTCTCATTTACACAGGGGCTGTACATATGAACCTTGTAGTAAGAATTCTGTTTTGGTGCAAAGGAGTACTGAGTTTGAGAATAACCCCCTAAAACTTCAGTTGAGCTACGTGCTCTTGCTTGTCATGGCTAGCAGAACATCACCACAGGTTATAATATTTGAGAGTGTAGCACTCTCAAAAGGGAAAAGCTCTAGAAAGCACAACTCCTGCATTTAACTCTAAGGTCAGTGGAAACTGGACAGGTAGAAAGTTAGAATGGGCTTCTGCTAAAAATTATGATTGCTTTTTCTGTCATTGCTAGAGTGAAACCATCTGGAAGAAAGTTTCCCAAGGACTTAAGTTAACCAGGTTATGCTCTTACAGTCCTATTGGTAATGATTTGACAGAAAATGCCCTGAAGCGCAGTTACTACTGCTAGAATAGTAGTAAGATTTTAATAGAAAAATTCAATATTGTGATTGCTAGTTAGTCCTCCTGCTCTGCTGAAAGTTGTCAAGCTTTGCAAGACTGTCTTCTATAAAATTTTTTAGGGTCAGAGGATAGCCCCTAGTATTCCAAATTCATGCTATCTTATTTTCTATACAGACTTTTATGGCTCCTTATATTCTTTGTAATACATTTCCAAAAATAGCGAAAGAAAAAAAAAATCAGGCAAAGCATATTGATCTTTTTCACCTCAGTTTTCAAGTTTGGAGCACAGTTTCTAGCTTGCAATACTAGCACCAGCTTGTCTCAGAGCTGGACTACCTCCAGTTTGAAGTTTCTGAAAAGCCCAGCTAAATTCCTAATTTTTCTAAATTATTTGACTCAAACAATCTCTTCTCTACACTAAAACACTGTTAGAAAGGTTGAGTAGAGCACAACTATTGCAGCTGTGCAACTGAAGAAAGCTTTGAACTCAAACCTGATGAGCTCTTAGATATAGACTGCCAAGTAATCAAAAGGATGAGTGACTACCTACAGAAATTGTGTCAAATCTCATATTACATACAGTTGTAATATATCCACCTCTTAGAGAAACAGTAGAAATTCTTTTTAGTTAGCAGTTTTCAAAGCAAACATTTGGCAAACACTTTTTTCCCCTAAAAAAACTCCAAAACAACCATAAGTTATTTTGGAGGTATTACACATTGCTGAAGTACTTAGAGGCACTTTGGTTCTCATCATGTGCAATTGTCTCTACGTACACATAAACACACGTGTGCACATACCTGAAGAGAAACAATCCCTGCTGTAAAGATCCATTCCAGATAAAGAGAGAGATTCCAGAAAGGAAAGCCTCATCATGCCCTATTTGCAAATAAGAAAGCTGTCATACTGTCAGTCACTGAATTTCATCATACTTTCACTACAGGTGAAGCACAATTGCTCACCAGCAAGGCAGCTCTGAACTGACACCATGCATGGCAGTTGTGGAAGCACAGCATTCAACACAGGATGACTTGCCATACTGCTGCAGCTGCATTGTCTATTAAATACCTGAGAGGCAATTTAAGACCAGTTCAAGCCTATTCCGGCTACAATACTTTTGGGCTCTGGCATCAGAGACAGCCTTAACCAAGAACACATGAGAAGTCACTATCAGAGCACAGTATTCAACCCAGCTCTCTTACAAAATGGGAATTCTTAACCCAACAGCCATTTCTTCATGCTTTTGTTTCAGCATAACCTTTAACACCAGGAATAGAGACAGCTCAGTCATTTATTTGAGAATATTATTTTGACACCACCCCCCGCCCACCGTTATCACTACAAGACTCCATGAGGCACTCACTAGGTAGGCATCCAGAAGTGCTGCATAATTATTTGCCTTCCGCAGAGCAAGCTGCTTACCCTGGTCAGAGTCAAAAGCTCCAGAAGCCACAGTAAAAAGTTTCTTTCTGAACATTTTCATTGAAATTTGAAGAACTGACATCATACAGGACAGCTATAGAAGTGAGCTGTGCTGGCAAACTCAGTGGCAACTTCACAGGCTTGGGGGAGTTTGCAGGATGAGGATGCAGAACCTTTTTAAAAAAAGAAAAATCCAGTTTTTCCCTAATTTCTACTACAGGTCTATCTCCTATGACAATCTTTGCTGACATACATCCATGTAGAAAGATCAGAGCTTGAAGCTACTACAAGATACTCTCAAATAGCTACCTTCAATAGACTGCTCAGCTATATTCCCCCTTCACCCTTTTTATTCAGTCAGGCAGTGATATCTGCATGCAGTCCTTAACTCAGGCCTACAGGCACAACCTCAGGCAAAGCTAAGCCAAGAGGAGAAGTTTGGGTAGACTTGATACAAATGCTGGTCTGCAACAAGTTTGCCGCCTTCAAATGACTAGAGGAGGCAGCAATATGAGGCAACATGGCAAAACCCTCCAAAGAATATTTAGAATTGCATGCTACATCTGTGCTCTCATGCCATGAGGAGCCAAGTTTGTCCATGCATCTTTTTTACCCAGGTCTAAGTGGCAAAACTACATCCTTCAAGCAAGCCAGCAATGCATGGGGAGCAAGAGAGGCAGCAGTACAGGTCAGACCACCTACTTAGTCACTCTGGCTTATTGTACCATTTGTTCCCTGCTTCTGCTCAGAGACCCGATTCAGGCAGCTATTTGTCAGCCTACTTACATGGGCCTTTATTCAGTAAGGTACTAAAGCACATGATTATCGCTATTTTAAAGCCAAGTACAATGAAAGTGATGAACTGCATCTGTACATAATATTAGACTTCCTTTTAGTGAAATCAAAGCTAGATAAGCCATCCATGGAACATACGTAACCCTGATGAAACATCTGCATGCTTTCCCAGGTTTCTCTGCTCATTTTCTAACACTAAATTCACCAAGATCAACCATTTTTTGCCCAGAAGCCATGCTGCTCCTGATTCTTCCAGCCTGAAACACATGGTGAAGGTGTTAGTCTCTGCCTGCTCTGTTCCCTTCTGCCACTGACATAAGGGAAGAAGCTAGCTTTAGCAGACAAAGCAACCAGGACAACTCTTACTTCTGTCAGGGAAAGCCTGACATTATGTTTTCCCATCTCTGCTATTAGGGAACCCTAAAGTCTTAGAAGAGTCATTATTGATGGACCCGAATAAGTTTGTAAGTCTCTTACACCACATATCACCTAGACAATTTGTTTTCTCAGGATCTAACTTCCATAGTAAGTCAAGGAAACTGGGCCGGGGCAGGGGTGGGGGGAGGGTCTGGAAGGAGAAAAAGCCCTTTCTGCCTGCTACTTAAATCATGAATAATGGCAGAGAACAAGAAACATCCGATTTATGTGTAGAATTCAATTCCCAGGGCCTGACTACCCCCTTAGCTCCCCCTTCCTTACCCCATCATAAACTTCATACTGGTAGAGTGCAGTTTCATCAAAAAGCAAAATGGTTCACAACACAGAAAATTTTTTAAATCTGTATATTGAAATGAAGCAGCATTAAAATGCCTTGTTTTGATGATGTCTGACTAACACAATGGTTTTAAAATGCTCACTTCAAGATTAATGATAGATTTGCCTACAAAAACATTTACAGTTTCAAATCTGATGCTTTAATTGTTCTATTTTGCAAAATAAAGATTGTTTTTTAGAATACTTGCTTATCCCAGTTCATGATGGATGTGGCAATTCAAGAGAGGTGCACTTTCCACACAGAAACAAAATCTGATTTTTACCCTTGTGTGTGTGGCTGTGATTAGAGAATGCATGCCAGGGTTTGCATGGGAGATAACACTACTGTTTTCTTTCCCAGTTTTCTGGGAAAGAATAACAGCTACTGAGCCTCACAAACATCTCTTGTACAGAGCAGGGGGTATTCCACAATGGGAATGGCAGCTCCCCACCCAGCTCAGGAAGAGGGAAAAACTTATGCACTGCAGTTTTGTCTAGTTCCCTGAGACAAGGTATTAGCTATTATTTCACATTTGTACTGAGGTTAAAGGAGGCTCCATCCCTTAGATGCCACCTTAACTTTTCTGTTTTTTCCTTTATTTCAGCAGTGGATAATAATACCTAAGATGGGTTCAACACTTCAGCTTTTACTGAGTCACTTTTTCTTGTTTCCCCGCTAAGGGATTTTCTCTTCACTCAAGGCAAATGCAAGCCTCTCCTCACATGTATTCCGATTTTCAAGGGGGTGAGAAAAAGGAGATGCTTGCAGAAGTCACCTCTAAGGAAATCAATATGAGCAATACTTCATCTCCTCTCCAGTCCCATCATGCTGTATCCCAAGTGTCCCACTTAAACCATAACTAACAAGTAACAACAAAAAAAACCCAACCATAAGGCAAGGCCTGCAGCAGTACTTCTGCTGTGGTATCAGGTGGCAAAGCTCATAGGCCCCCATGGCTATCCCTGAGACTCCAGAAGAAGCTGCAGTCTCCTTTTCTAATCTATCCCTTGTCAGTCAAAGCCTAAGGCCTGTATTCAAATTTTGACCTCCAGATTTACAGAGACATAAAATCCTAACTCCAGACTCAGCTGCTTCATTAGAAGCTGAGTGAAAACAACCATGTCAACAGTTGATAACTGATTAGTCCCTTCCCAGTTTGAATTGAAGAAGGTTTCTGACTTAACCAAGTTACTATATAGAGGCAGATCAACTACACAGAAAAAGTGATTTTGATAGGAAAAATGTAACTCCCAATTCTGCACTAAAAGAGATGGGGCATTTTCCTAATGGCAAAACATTAGCTAAGGCATCACAAGAGCTTGGTTTAAATCCAGGGTGCATTTTCTTAACATAAATGGCCTCTCAAAGTTGGTATCATGAAATTTTGTGAAAGTGTATGCACATTTTCTTAGCTTGGCTCATAATTTGGGTCTTGAGGGAACTGGAAGATGTACTCCAAGACATAACAGGAGATATTGCCAAGATAATGAAAAATTAAAGAAAGAAACATGCATGCTAGAAAGGTTTTTGTTTGCCAAACAAGTCACAAGATGTAATTCAGTCAACAATAACAAACAATATCTGCATCCTTAGACCATACAGGTGAAAGATCCCCTTCAGAGTTCTCACATGATGTGTTTTTCCCCAGTTTACAGGTCATACATCCTTCACTGCTTAGAAGAAAAGACATCTGTTAATAGAGCATACAAGCTCATATATAACATTAGCTACTTCCCTGTGGAAGGAAGAAGAGCTCCTGAGAACCGTAAAAAGCGTTAGTAAAACAGAGCACAGTTTCAAGTCCTCACATCTTGGAATCTGCATCTGACTTTCCAACACATTTAATTAAAAAGAGTTACACCAGAAGCTAGCTGTTAGCACCTGGATGATTTATTCAGTTCAGCGTAAACTTCTGGCCAGAGAGCTTTGCTCTAGTCCAGTCCGTAGTAGATCCAGATTCAGTTCTTACGCCATCATGAGAACACCGTGCAGACCTAAGTGATTTCTTTCCTCCGGCCTTTTGTTTATGGACAAGGGTAATACTCCTTTCCCCACAGGGAATAACATCACATGCTATTGTCCTACACCAACCTGAATTTCCTCTGGAAGAGATGGGGTAGAAATAGGCATAGAGTCGATCCACCTCATAGCAAGTTTGTCAGGAGCCCAGGTAGCCCTCTGATGCCCTGAGCAGCCGGCTTAGCTGTGGTTTTAATATGTTGATGGTCACCACGAGATGCCAAGACCCTCCCTGTGCCACCATCTCTTGCTTTCTCTTGGCCCACAGAAAAGGAATAATGGCAGGGAGCTGTTCCAGAGAAGGAAGAGATGTTATTTCTGAGGCACAGTGCTTCACAAGGCAACCCAAGCTGCAGGAGGAAGATGGTCCTCAGATTTGGCTGCAACTGTCAAAGAGGGCTTCAGTCATGTTGAACTTGCCCCACAAATTCTCCACTAAGTGCTCACCTCATTTCCATGCTATGTAAGTGTGTGGGAGAATTTAATTTTAAAACTAAACCAGTTTCTGCATTAATGCACTACAAGAAGCATGGACGCAGGAGACTGTTCTTACTCACTAGTCTTTTCAAGATGCAAGGCAACAGAGGCAAGTTAGATCCCCTGCAATAGCAACTAACGAGCTGATCAGTTGCATAATTATTTATTGTTATTAAAAAAGGATTATCATTATGGCAACAGGAGTATTTACTAGATTTTATTTCTCTAAGACACAGAATGCTCTTGGGAGTGCACAGAGTGGACTGAAAAGCTATCAGAGCTTTTCATAGGGTGTCCTAGGAAATATTTTCACTTGTTTTCCATTGCAGAAAGTTCTGCTGTAGGCCAGTCATTTTCTTGACTGACTTCATAAACACCCCTCCATGACTCCTCAAAAACAGGAAGGCACAGGAGGAAGTCCTAGAGTAATAAGGCCATAACAAGACTTATGGCACCTGTGGGACCAAATCCTAGATGAGAGCAGTTTGTGAGCCACTTTTCAGGGCTCAGCTCTACTGTTCTAATTTCAACTCTGCTTCCTTCCGGCTCGCACAACCCCTTAGGGGTCAGGGCTCCAGCCCCAGACACCACACCCTTCTAGAGGCTGAAACTCTTGCTTTTAGCAAAGATGAAGTGCCCATTCCAGTTCATTACACAGCACCAGGGAAAGCTCTTCCAATACAATCAAGGAGCCAAAACAGGTAGCAGAACAAGAAGCAGCATCAAAAGAAGTACTGATGTATTTTTAATGCAGAAATACACTTTTACGTGACAAAGGATACAGACTGATGGGTGAGTGCCTTCAAGAAAGCAATTCTGTTGCTATCTGCATGTTTCCCTCTCCTCTTTGTGCTGAACACAGGTATCCTGTGGATGCAAAGCTGATTAGATTGGTTTATTGACTAGACAAATCTAGTCCCCAAAGAACAAGTTAGTTCTTAGATCAGCTAGCTGTTTGAACCTCCCTGGGACCATGTGTTTATTTCTGATGCAAGGGACTGGATCATTGTATGGAAGTAGCCCAAAGTTTTGTTGAGTAAAGTCTAACAAAGTCATGCCCTAATGTCTACCTGCAGGCACCTGAAGTTAAGATATATTTTGGGTCACCATGATATTGTTCCAAACTCACAGTGAGCAGTACTGATAACCCTGAGACGCTTCACCATTTTACAGTTGTGGCAGTTTTTGTGCTGGGCCTAGAAACCAGTAGTATTCCACAGAAAATAAAGTAGCTTGAAAAATTATGTCTCTAAGATCGAAGATAAAACGAAAAATTTACCCACTTATTTTCCCTACTTTGATTTAAAAGATCTCAAACAATCAGGCTGCTCTTTGAATTGGCCTGTTATTTATCATTTCTATCAGGTTGCATATATCCATAACCTAGTATTTCTGATGACAATTCTGCTCTACCATTCAGAGAGGCCACAAAGTGCACACACACCTCTGCCCCCCCCCCAAAAAAAAAAAAAAAAGAGGAATTGACATTGTATAAGTCTCAAAAGTGTTCTGGTTCAAGAAGAAAACAGATATTCAGAATTCATCCCTTCCAACTCTGCCCCAATAACAATTTTACTGAGGATGGAGAACAGAAGAAATTTTTTCTCCTATTAAGTGAGAAAAAACAAGTAACAGAAGTGACTTCTTAAAAGCATACCTTTAAATTTCTTTAAAATTTTAGTTTCTCAGAACCCGGACAGTAGTTCAAGGATGGCAGGGGAAGAACTATCTGTGCCCGCAGTAAGCTCTTAACACACACGCTTGAGCTAGACTGCTGACTTAGACCAAAACAGACTTTAAGAGCTCTGGAACACTAACCCAAGCATGGTTCTGCTTATCCCTTCTGAAGAAGTACCTGGTTGCCTACCTCATGGGGTGATATTAAAACACCTTGCAGACTCCTCTTGCAACCTGCTGCTGTTTTCACAGGAGGAAAAGGAGGAAGGGACAACTCAGTGTTTCCCTTTTCACTTCAGGGCAGTCCCCTGGCCCATTCAGGGCTTGGGCATTCAGTAGCCTCCTTCAACCTGGGGGAGGCAAACAGGAGCCTAGGTGGCCAAGAGGATCAAAGCAATGAAGCAGCTGAAGGTCTTGGAAGGCAGGAAAGGAAACACACTAAGTATGTCCAGAGGACCACAAGCCCTTTGTAGAGTGCAAAGTAGAAACCCCTGGGCTGCCGAACACAGGAACAAGAACGCATGTAGCAGCAGAGCCAAATGCACGTCCTTCAATATGCCAAAAAAAAATCAGCGCTGGTCATCACAGAAACAGGCAAATCCTAAAGAGCAAGATACAGATGTCTCAGAGTACAAGGAAATAAATATGTTTCAAAGTCATAATGGTGGGGGCCAGACACTAGTGGCCAAGACTCGCATAATTTGGGCTGACATACTTCACAGTAGGGATATAAATCCAAGGTACAATTTCAAAGTTAGCAAAATTGCTTTGGAGGCATTTCTCATATCATGAAAGATGAGACTATTTCATCCTCCAGGATGTTGTAATACTGTACAGCACTGATATGACAGAAGAACCTTCTGTCAGATAATCCACCAAGAGAGACTTCTCTCTTGTTCTTATTTTAAAGGTCTCTGCTGCACTGTTCCCAACTCAATTCTTCCCCACACTTTTTCAAATCTGAGATGTCTTAAGTGAAAAGCACCTCGTATCAGCATAATTTTCTTTCGTGCAATACTTTCTGTGCAAGTGTATGTCAGTTCCCATTTGTCTCCTGCCAGGAAATGGGGATGTGCCAAATTTCTCCAAGGCATAGCCACAGCCTTACTGATCTTCCTGCTTCTAACAGCATCAGTTAAAAAGTAGTTTCATGTTAAGAAATTGGAAGACACCTGGAAAGAAAAGCAGCCTCTATGAACTCCGCTCTGTAAACACCCAGGGTCTCCTGGGCTGCGCAGAAGCACTCCTGCTCCCACAGTTTGCTCAACAGCTACATTAGCAGGCAGCTACTTTTGCAAGTCAATTCTTGGGTGCAGGATAAATTGCCTCAAAACTTGTATGCTCTGCCTGACTTCCAACTCTAGTTTTGTTGTGACAGGTTGGGGAGAACAGTTTGGTGTTTATTTTTTGTTGTGTGGTTTGGTTTTTTTTTGATCAATTAATTTGGCCAAACAAGCTAAGGGACGTTCAGGTTTAGGAGGCAATGTATTCTGTCTTGGGCAAAACCAAGTTGAATTTACTAAGTTTCCTCTAGAAATTATGTAAAGAGAAATTAATTGAGTAATATAAATAGACAGAAACCATTCCCAGATCAGGAAGTCCTCTGGGCTAAAAAAAAAATAGACGTCTGGAGACCGTTCAAGGCAAATCACTACCCTTCCCTAAACATTCACTTAGAGTACAAGAAAACCCTTAATATGGACATTATTAATCAGGGCCTGGCATGACAGATCTGATGTAGCTCAGTGAAGTTAGCTTGAACTCATCTACCTAAAAAGTCCTAAAACACAGACAAAACAGATGTCACTTTACCAGTTGCGACTAGTGATGACCTTCCAAAAGTTGATGCTCTCACAGAAATCTTCTTTCCAATGGCATTTTGTCTTAAGAGCTTAGTGACCCCATGTTTGGGGTATTTAAGTGATGCAAGGGAGGAGCAAAGCCAAAACCCCATTATCCTTCCTTCTTGCCAGTCACCTAGAGCAGCTCCACTACTTAGTTGAAATTAAGATATCTTCCTGGAGCAGCATTTTACACATAGACACCATCAACCCAGCCCACCTTTCCCTACCACTAACAATCGCTTTAGACCCAAGGCTGTCAGGCTACATGATTAAAGGCCCAGAGTGAACACAGACTGACTGGGGATCAGAAGAAGTCTGGTAACCTCATCAGCAAGAGCTGGCACACACCAAGCAGCACACAGTTTCTCTGAACACAGAGGAAAACAATTAGAACAGTGTCCTTTTGTGAAACCCACAAGGATGAGCCAAGGAAAGAAGCTCTCCCTCTAAAGTCCTGCAAACTGAAGGGGGTTATTACCTCAAGGGGGTAGGACTTCATGTAGGAGGCTGGGTGAAGTGCTTTTTTGGGGCTGTGCAAAATTTAGTACGGAGTGTTCAGTTGAAGGACTCTGGACTCTACCCAGGAGATAGAGGAAACAAGCAAACTAGCTATGAGAAAAATTCCCACCTGAAGCTTGTATCTTATTAGACATCATAGAAAACCTCAGGTTGCTCTGGGATCAGCAGAGATTATTTTTATTCCTTTCAGTAGGAAAATTCCATCAGAAAACACAGCCAAAATTTTTGACTAGAAAGTAGTCGAAGCGGAAAGAGTAAATAAAATAATCAAGTGTCACAGCCTGACTTAAATCACTGGGGGTATGAAAATACTTGTTTTGTAGAAGCACCATTATACACTTTGGTCTAGTTTTCCAGAGCTATTTACCCCAAGTCCCTTCTTTACATGCAATCAACTAATAATTACATCTCAGTACTTGCATTGTGCATAGAGTACCTTACAATTTTCTGTGTGCGTAATTAAAATTACTTATAGACATAAATGGCAGCCGTGGATATGAATGCAATGTTTCAGAATTAAGTTTAATATCAGCTGGCAGGAGAGTAATTAGTTAATGACCATGCAGAGTTTGTCTTAAAGGGCAAAAACATTAATTTCTATTTTAAATTGCTCTAATAGACAGATTCCTCCCAGAGTACATCTAAAGATTTATTTCAGTTCAGGTATTGTTTTATACAATTGAAATTCAGGCTTAAAATTAGCCATCAGCCAGGGAATTGGTAATGACTATTATGCCTAGTGGTTTTTTCCTTGAAGTAAATCCCATAGTCTTGAAGAGTAACTCACAGATGGCATTAGTGATTCTTCACTGCAGTTATCAGCAAATGCACTGATTTGCCCAATTCAGTAGTTGTTTCCAAAGCAGGTCTGTCTTAAAGCGTCCCTGACCGTGCCATGAACATTCATTCACACCGTCTTTAATACACAGTACAGGATGTTTTTTGTCTCAGCAATTCACAGGATTAAGTAACCTTCCTCTGAACTTGGTCAAAAAAAAGAAAAATAATAGCTTCACGCAGAGACAGAGCACAGAGATCAGCAGAAAAGCTTCAGGTAGGTCATGGAGTGACAATAAGGCAGTGGCTCTCCTCTCAATTTCAGCACCATGGAGTCTATCCACTATTTCACCCAGGCAATACATGCTTGAGAGAAGCCATTTTTTTGTATAGGAAACTTTCATAAAAAACACACACGTAGCAGAAATTATGTGGTGACAATCCATGGCCAGCAGGAAGAAACCGTGGTCTTTCCAGATAGGCACAAGCAGGAAACCCTTCCATGAGGAGTAATGACTTGAGATCACTTTAGGCAGACAGAACTGTTGACATGATTTTGGAGTTACTCTAAATTTCATTATGTTTAGCTTGTTTCCTGGCATCTCCAGCCAACAGCAGCTCCATACGCTAGACCTCAGTGACATAAGTCAGTAGCAGGACTGTACTTGTCACCCAACACCATCTTGTAGCTTGCACACAGCCAAAGCCCCTGAGCTTTGAAGCTTCCACACCACAGACCAAGCCTGCCAAACAGGAGCTCTGATGCTGCAAAGGCCACACACAGCATAAGCTGTGCCCATAAACTATTTGATATCCCAAAGTCAGAGGTCTACCCCTCACCCCTCCGTTCCCTGCCCTCTGCAAATTCGTTCTCAAAGAGGAGGCTCTGATATACATCACCCCCTGACAAGCAACAAGAACAGCCCAGGTGACCCCTGCTAGGAAATTCAAGCTCCCCCTCTGCCCCCAGCTGACTGTTTTTACAAAAGGTGGTGTTGATTGCCAGAGCCACAGCTGCATTTAGAATACAAAATACCTTTCCCCTTTGAATGCTGCAGCTATGCCACTGGAAGTGTAATAGTAACACTAGCTATCCAGCTGCCAGAGAAAACTATTCCCAACAGCAGAGCAAGAAAGGAGTTGTTCAAGACAAGGTTGGATATCTACTATCCACATTTTGCAACCTTGTACATATATACAAACCAAAGGCTTTATTTTCTCCTTCAGAGGCTATTAAGTATTCCCTGCACCATTTCCCATGCAAGATTCTATTAAGGTGTATAAACGTAGATACTGATTCATACTTGCTAGACTTCACCATTGTCACCTAATTATTGTTTGTACTAATTTAAATACTGTATGCAGATAGAGTCAACACTAAGCAACACTAGATGGAAAGCATCTAAGCAATTCATCATATTGCTAAAATATGCAGGCATGTTTCTCAGCACCAGAACATCTCCTCTCCAATTTAGAGGTGAATTAGGCATCGCTGCAAGTTTGTGACTCAAAGATAATTGCAAGACGCTTTTCCTGACTTCTTGTGTTTTCAATTTGTGACTTCTGCAAGAAGTTTAATGGTAGCTGTAATTATCTGTGCCACCCCAGAAGTCCCCAAGGGGCAGGCCACAATGCCAGTTTCTCAGAAATAAACCATTACACTTGCTTGCTATAAAGATCAGGATGTAGAATAAATGTAAAATAGAACGTAATTAAGAACTCTTTTGCCAAGATCTATTTCCTTCAGGACATTATTTGGAAAATTTGAGTGTTTTGATGAAAACCAGCAAAGACTAATCCCCTGGCCAAGTAGCAAGAACTAACCTCTCATGATGGTTACTTTCTTATAAATTAAGACTCCCCATCATCAACTCACTATAGATTAGGCTGAAACTTAGTAAACAAAATTTACTAAGTTGCTTAATGTTGAGTCACATCGTTTAATTCACAACAGACAAGTACCTAAATTCCCATGAGGTCTGTTAGAATAAGGAAACACAGACAGGCTTTTCAGAACATAGCCTGTTGGTCCGTTTCTCATACTGAACACAAGTAAATAATCCAAGAGTTTGTCGGGTTTTTGGTTTTGTTGTCTTTTTATAAGAGTTACACCTGTAGTGCTCAATAGACTTGAGTAGCTGTTTCCAGCCACTTGAGGGGAAGGGGAGAAAGTCCTCTATTTTGTGATATGATTGAGACCAATTAGAGAACAGCAGAAGCAAGACTGCAAGTAAGATCTTGGTAGTGAATTGTACAACTGCAACAAACCCATGTAACTGGCATCAAAGCATAGCCAACACCTCTTAACCCTATTTCAGTTAAAGACATCAAAACCCAGCTAGTCAATGTGAGAAACTTCTAACCCAGCAGAACTCCATCAGCCCAGACCACAATTCAGAATTTCCTGTTGTAACCTTGTACTGAACACCCAGACCACAAATATCAATTTCTATTAAATGGGGGGAGCACACCCACACAATCCCTTCAAATTTCAAGCGAACCAGCACAGAAAGTATGGAAGTGCCTGGGAAGGGATCAGTCCCCACTGCCCACACATTCTACTGGGTCAGCAAAACTTGGTGCTGCATCCAGAAACAACCAACTGTCACAGTTGCTGGCTGATCATCTCTCCTCAGAGTTGCATTGTCAGGAATAATGAAAATATTTTAAATGGCATTCCTGACCATCACAGGAAAAGCTTCATGTACTCAGTGGTGCCAAGGTATTAGGAGAGAGAATTCCAGATCACCTTCCTACAGGTACTTCAGTGGCTCTTTTTCATTTTATCTCTGCCTACACAGCCACCACATTAGCTATTCCTCCAGCCTGAAGTTCTCTAATGTCTTTAAAGTACATAACTGCCTTGAACACACAGTAAGGTTCTGTTGTACCTTAGAAAGCACATGTCCCAGGGTCCTGCCATCAGAGTATCTGAATAATTATAGATCACTTGTGACTCAGATGAAAGAGATTAAAGATGAACAAGCAAAAAGCTGCTCTTGAAGTTAAGACAAACACACTTACAGGGCAGAAAACGAGGGGGAAATGGAACCCACAGCAGAGTAATACAACAGAATTATACATCAAAAACCCCATCAGTGCTGGCAGAGCATGAACATCACTGCCAGCACCACCACACACCCCCTCCCAGCTGTAATGAAGTCCCCTGAAGCATACTCAAGTACAAATAGATCCCACACCTCCTCAAAACACAATCAGCTGCAACAAAGCTTAAGGGTCCCAGACACACACAAATATGAAACCCAAATTTGATGCTTGAGGTTATAAGAGAGTAATGTCAGATGAGAAAAATAGAATACTGGATAGGCCAAAACTAGGGAAAGAATAATAATGGGGGCATGTTACTTTAAAAGCAAATAAAAATGTTGCAGAACACAACATGTTCCAAAGCCTATTATCACTTTTCTTCACCTCAAATTTCACATCAGCTCAGAAGATAAGAGTAGAGCTCTCACAAGTCACTCCACAGTCTTTGCCTGACAGGGTATGCAACCATAATACAGCATCTTTCTATAAGGGGGAAGAAATGCATAATAGTTCATCTGCTCAAGGGCTTTAACATCTTGCAGGCAACAGTCACCTTTGCTTTCAGCACCCTGGTCAGGAAGTCTCCCACAATGAAGACAACTGCTTGAGATGATAGAAATAATCCTATTCAGCAGTTCTGCACCTGGGAATTCACAAAGAACAAAGAGAGCCGACACTTCCTAACACCAAAGCAGCAAAGAAAACGTGGGTGTTTGTACTGCAGGCTTCACTTCTCCTTAAAATGGCCTGAACGCCTACAGAAATATACACCACTAACAACATTCTTTGTGAATGCACACACCAAGGACAGTTTTGATCAGCAAGTTTTGAAATGCAGGAACTTAACACTAAAGATTTGGACATGCTTGGACAGAACTTGTGCCCAGACTGCCACAGACACTTCAGGGACGCTCAGTTGAAACTATTAGTCAGAAGAAATTCATACAGGGTGGCTATCACTGGGGCACCATTTTGTCAGGGCTTGATAGGACTGATGCACTGGAAGAGAGACCCACAGTTAAACCAAGAGTCAGCACTGCATTTGGAGTTCCGATACTCTCACACAGAGCCTTCCCATTGTTCAGCTGGGACTCATGGATCACCACCAATAAGTTTTTCATATGCAAGTTCATGCTTTACACTCATTTAAGGAGGAGAATTAAAATCATTCAGAGTGTTTTTGCCTACACTTTAAGAGTCAAAGATAGAGTATTCCACCAGAAAGAATAAAAACTTCCCTCCTCCCTCTGTGAAAGAACCTGAAGAACATCAGATGAAAGAAGATACACAGATGGCATGTATTATTAGAGAATAAAGGAGATGCAATTAACTTAACAGGCAGATCCTTAGTTTATTAGAGATCTACACAAGGCAAGTAATTCAATACAAGCCTCATGCAGCTCTGGAAGAATTTGAGTGACTGTGATGAACATACACATACCCAGTACTTCTAAAGGAAGGGCATTTAGCCTGGTATAGTTTAGGCAATGAATGAGAACTGAACAAAGTACTCATTGCTGCAGTCACTTTTCAGGTTTATTGAACAATTCTGGGTAGAATCACAGAAGAGTGAGACCACATTAAGCAAATCGTTGCCAGAGGGAGAGAGAAAAGCTAAAACATTTCTTAAAGGAATAGTCAATTAAGCACATGTTCAGAAATCACATCTGAGATGCATGGAAAATGGACAGAATTTTTTTCCCCATGCAGCAGGATTTTTTGTTTATAAACAGGGTGAAAAATAATTACCTTCAGAAAGTTAAAGTCAACCTTCCCAGGAAAAGGGAAAACACATAATGTTTAAACACAATACTATGAGATTAGAAGTACTTCTCAAGATAAAGAGGACACCCATGCTTGCCAAGTATTTCCTTTTGAGAGGAAGCAACCCATTGTCACCTCCTACAGTAATTTTAACCAGCTATATTTTCCAAATAGATCCCTGTACAATATCCACAAAATTCCCAGCATCTGCAAAGTACTACAGACACTTCAAGCCCTCCCAAACACAGACAACTGAACAAGTAAGTATAGCAAGATGCATTCCACATTTCACTTGTATTATTTGGGCCTAAGCTTAACTACCCATAGACCTTTTCTTCAACACTCAGTCCACTGATGTGGACTCAACAGGCTATCCTTACTATACAGCCCTTTCTGAAACAGAGCTGGCTTTGTCCAACCTCACCCTCCTTCCATCCACTCACATATGTAACAGCTCTGGTGTACACTATCTTAGATAAACCGGAAGAAGAATGTACAGATCCACACTGTGTGACAAAGGGGGGATTGCTCCAAGTATACTCCTCCAGAGATCCAGGACAACTTCTCCTCCAGCAGCTCCACAAGCCCCTTCTTGTTCACACTTAAATATCTGCCAAGCTTCCTGTTCAAGTCCAACAGCCATACCTACGCACATCCACTCCTTCATGCAACACACTTGTTTATAAGCGTTGTTGAGTATTTACCCATTCACTCAACTTTTGAAAGTTTGCTTGCCAAGTAAGGACTTCACTTGGTCAAAGACCATTACTCACCCAGCAGTGTTTGTTAGAAACCAAAACAACATATTATTCATGCTGAGTTCTTCCATTCAGTCAGCCTCACCCCTCCAACACCTCATTTTTTCTATTTAAACTAGCACAGCACCTTCTGAAATTAGGAATAAGGTTGACATTTTTTATGTGCTTCTGTTTTTTGGGTTTTTTTTGTTTTTTTTTTTTTTATGAGGTTACTTGATTAGCCTCATCTAAATGCATACTAGATTAAAAGCAGCCCTACAACACACATCTAAAAAATAGTCTTATTTCCCCTCACTCTCATTGCATTGTCCTTTGTCTCTTTGACACAGACCCACTCCCCACTGGGTAACATGCTCCATTTATCACAGCCTGCAGAGAAGCCTGTTACAGGACTTGGCTGCCTGCTGCAACACCCCACTGTCTGCTCTGCAGGTTACAGAAGACTGTGAGTGTATAATTAATTATACCTAGTGTTTAACATATCACCTTTCCTCTGTTAATCACCTGCATAGTCAGACTGAACCAACCTGAAAGATGTTTATTACATTTCACTGCGTTAAAACTCGGATACAAATTTTGGCTCCTCATATCATACAGTTAAACAAAGTCATCTGGCTACTACTATAACTAACATGCTGATAAAACAAAGGGTTTATTTGGTTACGAATTAATGATTCACAAATACATTGTCAAGAAAATAAAATATCATTTAGCATACAAAGGGAAAAAACTACTAACAGCACAAATTACAAAATTCCTATCTCTGTCATAAAACAGATTAAGTAATTTGCACTAATCTAGTTCTGCCTTCACTTTTTGAAAAACAATTTGATGTATTCTTTGCTCTTCATGGCCTATAAAGCTTGACCTGGTCAAGTGTTACAGCCACCACTCTGAAACAGGAATATGTTTGTCTGCCAGGTTCAGGGGACAGCATATAACAACTCAGTTCATTTGTCAGTCTCCAGCTCAGAGTTCATTCTGTATCTTCGAACATCTTATCCCTTCCAAGCAAGGGTTTCAAATCACAAGCGAAGCGCAAATCTAACAATTAAGACAAGATATACTTATGGTGGAAGTAAGTCTTACATCCCTGGATAGCACTACTTTTGCAGCTCCTGTCACAAACCCCAGGTAAAACAGACCTTTAGCACAAGTTTTGTAACAGTTTATTTTCCATTCTGAGAGAATAAACAGATGTGGGACAACAAGAACTTCCTACCACATTCCTGCCACATGTTTTGCAGATAAACAATTTGATTCATTGCCTCTAATAAAAGTCCTATCTAAGAGAATGTTTCCTTCTAGGAGCAATGATGCATCATCCAAGCAGGAGGATCTGAAAGACTTAATACTGGATAGTAACCCACATTGTGAGCTTTACCCAAAAATATCTCCTACAAAGTTGGACTTTGCTGAGGCTCAGCCGTACCTCAGTGATTCTTGGTATAAATACTATTACTGGAATAAGTTTTTTCCAGGGGAAAGCCTAGGGATCCCTTGAGTCACTGCAGGTTTTAGTCACTATTTTGGAGCTATGCAGAGAGGCAGAGCGTAGCCTAAAGACAAAGTGTTTGCATTAAGTAGACAATGAAGAGCACCTGGTGACAAATAGATTTAAGTTACAGAATCTCTTCTATGTTAAGAAACAAACAAAACACAGTGCTTGAAGTCTTTGCCACATCTACCTTTCATGCTTGCCTAGAGCTCCGTTACAGGCATCAACACCTCCTGCAACAGAGGAGTAGCCTCCAGAACACGCTATCAAAAGCAAATAGGGCTCCAAAACAGGTATTACAGCCTACTGATTAGGATAGCCTCTGTAGAAATTACTGTTTTAATGAAGGTAGAGAAAAACTAGATCGCCTGTATTCAGCAGGGTAGGAAGCATACATGCATATGTGGAGTTTTGCAAATTACTCCTTTGACACTGGATAAAGAGCTCCCAAAGCAACACTTTAAAGGAATTCTATAACAAGATTTAGAATCTAATTTTATTCAGGACTAATTATGGGTTAGTTGTAGTTCACCACCATCACCTAACCAAGTCACAATATTTACATCTATACCATTCAGCAACACTTAACAGATTACACATCTCTAGAAACAAGTAGCTTCTAAGAGTATTCAGACTTGTAATGTGTTTAAGTACCTAAACTCCAGCCATATAACAATTTTAATCAACTTCCCCACCCCAGCAAGATCCTGTAAAGCACCTACCTTTAAGCAGACCTTGCCCAAAGAGCACCTTCTTCCCTTAGACACATATAAGAAAATGCAACTATTCTTTCAACAGCCCAAAACTTAATTTCTTCCTTCAGATTTTATCTTCTTAGGTATACCGGCTTAATAAGCCAGTAATAACCCAGGAACTAGCTTCACCTGGAGCAGGTGAGGGCGAGGTCTCATCTTGCAGGTGAGAGCAATGAGGTCATGTGGGAGACCAAGCCACACAAACAAAACAAAGTACATAATGTAACATTGATAAAACATGAGTCTCTTTACAGAACTAAGGACAAAGTGCGTTAGAAGGTGACCTTAGGATAAAAGGACAGGGTCAGTCAGCATTAATACTTGTACTACTTAAGATGTAGGAGTTAGATACAGATACGCATTTCCCAAGAGGTATAGGATTAACTGAAGGATAGGATTGGACTATAGGGAAAGCAGTTTCCAGACCAGCGGATGTCTCAAAGACTGACACAAGAAAGCTTTGCATTTTCTTTCCCTGCAGAAAATATGTTCTTTGGATGAAGTTAGCAGCTAAATCAGAGCAATATGACAGTACTGGCTGACCAGCTGGAATTTACAGGCTCAATAAGGATAGCTGGATGACAGAGGTCAGGTTAGATGACCTGATGATACTTTTGCGCTCAAGGCCCAGGCATGAGAGAGAGGAGGCAAGCAGTGGGTGGGCTGTGATTCACCTGTGTAAATCCTTATTTTCTAGGTTTACTTCCAAGAGTTAGCTATTCATAGCTGGCTGCATGCTTTCTTTTTAGGTGCCATGAACATCTTTCGTAGAAGAAATATTTTGTTCTGAGTCCACTACAGACAGCACAAGCATTTTCACAGACTTTCCTGGGCCTTAGTCCTACATAAAACATGAGGATTTCTGAACTGTCTTTTACTTTACCTCTCCTGGGAATCCAAACCCCTTTGAAAAATAGTTCATTTTTTCTAGGATCCTGCAACCTCCATGAACTCATGCCCCATCAGCTGCCAGTGGGATCCCAGATTAAGGCTCAAAATCTCCACCTAGAAGAGTGACAGCAGGTCTTTTTCTTAGTATCCACCAAGATGACTTCTTTCTTACTTATGTGTTTGTCTATATGGTAAAGAATAGGTCAAGCATTTTCATGTCAGGCTGAATTTGGTTTTGGCTAGGACTGATCTCCAGGTAATATGCACAGAAGATCTTGCCATAGCAATAGAACCCTAAAGCCCCCCAAAATATCATTGCCAATCTTTTCTCTTCTGGGCCTAACCTACCCAATTCTCTTTTTCATTTAACTTCCCCTTTAAGTTTGCCCTGTGCTTACAGAGAGGTTTTCCCCTGTCTCTTTCTCTCAGCTTCATGTGCATTTTCGTTTTGATTATCTAACAGAGTAGTTAAACGTTTCATCTTTGTCTCTTAGCCAGAATTAATTGTTTATGTTCCACACAGAGTATTTTCTTTGATTAATTAAAAGACACACAGAGGAAGCTATACAGTAATTTTATTGCTGTCTTCTGCGAAATAGCATTTTGTGTTCTGGATATTATCTGGAAAATGTGCAGATCACTTAAGAACTACAAAACAGAACCGAAAATTAATATAAACTAGTTAATATTGTAGCACAACTAACACCAGTGCCATCAGTTATAAGGAAAGTCGTGACACACTATGCATTACTCAAGGAATTTGGCTCTTTTTTTGTCTATTGTTACTGCTGCAGGATTAAAATATAGCGCATTGTTTTGATGACATAGTAGAAATGCATCAGGTTGCCTACACATGGCCTGAGTTGATGTAGATAATTTAACATTCAATGGATAAATTTAAATCCTACGTGCATTGTTATTCTAGGTGCAGCGTGTCAAACCGCACATGACATACCTCAGCGTACCTAAGCCTTGCAGTATTTGAAATATAGCTGAAGACTCAAATATTTCAGACTGAGTCTGCTTCTAGGAAAGACTTATCATAGATCACAGGCTATCATATTTCACACATTGGTGATTATGATCACTTTGCTCCACTTGGGCAAACAAATGTCTTTTTCCTGTTGGATGTAGATAGGCCCCACAGTCATCACCTTTAAACTTGGCTACTGCTATGCCCTCAGCCGTAAATGCCACAGCTTGCAGCAGACGTTTTAGGCATGCCGCTGCAATGAAAACAAACCTCTGCGCTCAATAGCAGCCTGTGCTTCCTTTCCCATGCTTCCTTGCCTTGGGAAGGGACTAGTTTCAACAAGTGCATTATTCATCCTCTACCTAGTCTTGATCACCCAAGGTTCTGAGTGAAGTTATTGCAAATCTGCAGTGGTAAGAAAAACTTATCTACACAAAGTTAGGTAAGTAGTGATGTCCTTTATTAACGATGCACACCAGGGACATGGGATCCTTCCCAAAGATGTCCATCTGCACATTGCAATCAACAAATATTTATGCATTAAATTCATACATATTCAGTCTATACAATGCATATTTAATTTCATCCTCTCCATGATTGGTTCTTCTTTTCTCGCTTCTGATGCAAATTAGAGCACAGCCTCTGTCGTAGTCTTCTATTGCTCTCTTTTGAGTAGGAGGTATAATTTAGGTAGGTGGTCCACGAGTCAGAGGTCTCAACCATTCCTCAAATTGACCGTGTATGGTCAAGGAACATGTCCTTGGCTCGTAGGCTCTTGGCTCATACCTACTTCGGTCATGATTTGAAGATTATACACAATGGGTACCATAATAAATCCTGGCTTGCAGACATCTTGGACTACAACATACTGTCCTTGTTTCTAACCACTACCAGATTATTGGTTAATGAATACCTTAGGTCTGGAATGGTAGCAGCATTGGCAATACAGATTTTATTTTATATTTGATTATTTATTCCATTTGAGACTTATTTTCCCAATATAATCATTAGTCTCTCCTATTAATATTCACTAATTAGAATTCTTGATATTTAAATCAAGATGAGAAAAGTAAGGGGATTTCTAAGCAGTATCCTAAAATCCTAAATCTGGTGATTTGTGCAACAAAGTCACCCCTGGCCCATGGCTTCACAGACCAGCTTTCTGGAACCAACCTTCCTCCAGAGCTGTTTGTTCTGATCACTGCCAGTCTTCTATGCCTGGAAACTCACCTCTGGATAAGGAAAACTGAAGAATTTATAAAAAAAAAGGAAAGAATTTATACACAAGGACCTGGTTTTGTCTGTAAGATCCATGCATCTTTGACACTCCAAGTCTTGCCCCCAGAAAGGAAGCAAAAGCAACTCTCAAGCCAAGATCAGTGTGAGCCAGGGGCTCAGATACCGAAAGATGTATGGCTGTGCAAAGTCAGACTGCATGGGCAGATACAGAGCTAATTTATTCTGAAAGCACTAAATAGGCATACATTAAATTCATTGCACCTGGAGTTTCAGCCCTAAATCACGAAAGTTAAGGTCTTTGTTTAATCTTTCAGTGACACTTTGCCACTGCTGCTATTAAAACAACACTAGGGTTGATTTGATACTTTAAATAGCATGGACAATCTTCAATCACCATTCCTGTTTACGCTATTTTCTAGATGGTATCTAAAACAATCCCTTTTTTATTTTCCCAGTAAAGTATGAAATTGTTTTCAAAAGTAATTAGCACATTGTGTAGCAAGCAGGAATTAGTATAGCAATTGACATCACAAAAACCCTAGCAGACCACAAAAGAATGGACTTTGAAACAAATCACCTAAATTTTCAGAAGGTCTTTAGCCTAAAGAGGCAGAGAAAACTACCACAGAGAATTAGCTTGAGCTCACATTGAAGTGTTAAGTCGTTTGCAGGAATCTATCATACTATAATTAAATTAAAAATAAAGATTATGTTTCTTTGCAATGAAATGATAATAAGTAGCCTGTGGTGACAAAGATACACAGCTTAACTCTCCTGTACCTGTAGTTTTCCCCTTGGAAAATCAGAGAAAGCTCAGAGAAGCTTCCAACAGCTGCAGACAGACAACAAGCAAACTTGCGTTTCTCCATCCTGCTAATACAGGGGCCATCAGCTGGGTTTGGACTGAAGCGAAGCTCTCCAGCATCTCAGGAAAGCCCTGCAAGCAACTATCTGGTGTTGGACATGTTGTTAGATGTATTTCAGCATTAATTATACAATGGAAGAAAAAGCTGCATTTCTGTTGTGTGGTGTCTCACTAAAAATTAAATGAAGTCTTAGTGTGAAAAAAAGGAACAAATCTAAACACATTTCCCTCCTTTTCATTCTTCTTAACGTTGTTTCATTTTGTCCCTTCTAGAAATATCACCTTTTTTTTTTTTGAGGAAGTGCCACTTTTTAATTAACTTACTGCTCTTCTGAAGTTCCTGAGTAAAATGCTTATTTGATTATTTCTTTCCCTTTCCTTAAGATATTCTTAAAACTTTCTATTCTTTCCAGGTGCTACAGGTGTCTTCAGTAAGGAAACATATGCTTGGCCTTCCAGCCACAGTAATTGAGGAGAGCTCCATTGACACAAACTACCTCCCCAGGTAAGAGCCCAGCTAAAAATTCAAATACTACCAAACGTCTAGTAAAATCCCACCCAGAAGGGGCATCAAACCAGCCACAGTTCATCTTGAAGGGAGAACATGAATGACCTGGTCTGGGCAGTTCCTTGCTGCGGGGTGTCAGGACACCCACCCACCCCATCGAGGGCTGGAAGGGGTGGCCAGAAGCTCCCCTCCACCCAAACCCCATGTAGCTACAGCTGTGCTTCACAGCCCCACAGCTTCATGGATCTCTTCCATCACCTGAGTCCCTGCTGCAAACTAGATAGAACGTTCAGCAACTGATTTATTTCTCCAGTGCTTGGAGAATATCTCTTTCTACCCCCTGCTTAAGCCTGGTCCACACCTGAGCCACTGTTTCCCATCCTTACTGCCCAGTGACCTTACTGCCCATCCACAACAAACCCACAGTGAGCTCTGAGTGTTGGTTCTGGCCTTTTCTTCCACAGCACTTAGGAGCATCTGCTCCACAGCATTGTAGCTTAAAAAGAGAAAAACAGACAGAAGTAGGCAACCATCCAAGCAAGCACTGGAGATACAGTTTAGTGGGCTTCTCCTACATCTAGGATATGGCAGCTGTGACCATTTCGGAAAGACAGGACTGGAGACAAAGCTACAAGATATTCCCAAGGGGTCCACCCAGGAGACAGGGTACCAACAATCCAGGTCCATTCAGGAGGCAGGGTTACAGGCAGGCACATCTACAGACAGGGACTGACTAAAATGGGTCTCCTGGGTCATGTGCAGGGGTTGGGGGAGGCTAGGCAGGGATACGAAGGGACATTAGTGCCTTCAGAGGCCTGACAGTGTGGGCCATCCCTTCATTTGAAAGATTACATTTACAAATGTTAGTGCCAATATAAAAACCAACAACAAATTACCTTTAATTTTATGATTGCAGCAGCTTTCTGAGATCCCCTTCAACGACATAAACACTTCCCAGGATTAAAATTTTTTCACACTGTTTTTTTATATATATTGGTAGACAACTACCTTCAGTACCAGATTAGATGACCCAGCTAATAGCTCACAAATGTAGGGAGTCTTCCTCACTCATGATTAGCACTCAATTAGTTCATCAGCTGACTGAATTATTGCTTGTAAGTACTTTTGGATTGATCTGCTCTTGCAGGGTATTTTGAGATTTTTGAATCAATGTACATTTCAGGATCTTAAATTATAAGACAACAGAGAAATGCTTTATTCTATCACATTTCATAATCTTTGCATCATTTACATGGTTACTTCTGACCCCTAGCTGGAGTGAAATGCGTAATCCAAAGTATCCTTGTCCCACAGGTAATTAAGGCACAATTAGATAACTGACTCCTCTAAAATTTTCTCTCAGAACTGGAAGGTCAATCCAAACTATGCCAATTTTTTCCCCCCTGTTCTACATCAGGATTTTAACCAAAACCTTATTTCTTTAAGACTTTCAAAACTGGGAGAGGTTACCTTTGATTTGTGTGAGACAATCTGTTCTTTAGAATGCAAAGTCTTCAGTGAATTAACTCAGAAAACATCAAATCTGCATTTTCCAGATGTAGGTTTTGTGAGCAGAGTAACATACACTAGTTTCTGGCCAGTATCAGGCGTATACAAAGATTTCCTCAGAGCTGCCAGACCTGTATGGGTCAGGGGTAGAAGCTACAGTAGCTGGTTTCCATTTTCTGCCTTCGACTTTCCAGGCTCTCTCATGCCTCTGAATTCATTAACTTCATTAACCATTGCCCAACACACAAGAATATAAATATTTAACAACATATTACAAGGACGTGACGATCTTATAGTATGTTTTGCAAACCTAGCATAAAAGATACAAAAGAAATAGCAAATATTATTATTCAATTCTAATTCTCCTATTCTTCTGCAGAATGCAATGTTATCAGCTACTGGGCTGATTTTGTACAGTTCATCATGGTGTGCTTGCTTCTTTCAAACTGTTCATCAGTGTTTTGATGGAGAAAAATAATGTCTAACACTGTGAGATTAACACTGTAAAATTTCCCAAAAGAGAGCTGCAACAAGGAATATTCTCCCTTTAGAGGTACCTTCCAACCCAGTCATTCTATGATTCTATGAGGGGACTGGTTCGAATAGATTAAACAATTCACTGTTACAAAATGTCATATTTAGAGCCTGCCATTGGTAGCATGATCATTTGTTGCATTTTTTTGCTCCTGGATTTTCTGGAAGTAGCAAATCTGGATTTTCTAGAAGTAGCAGAAAGAAACAATTCTTTTTTAAAACCTCAAATGACAGAAGAATTATATGAAACCTGCAGGAATACAATCTTTCACAGTTGTAGCACAAGCCTTTTTCAAGAATGAGTTCAAAGTACACCTCTCAGACCAGCTATTAAAACATGGAGATGAAAGTCCACGATTTTTGTCAAGTCTTCTCAAAATTTATTCTGCTGTTTCAGTCGTGTTATAATGAGTGGTTCTGAATACCATGTTTCTTATTGCAGCAGCCTCCAGCCGTGGAAACCAGACAAGACACAATCTGTTTGCTCACATTTTCAAAGCAGGCATCACAACAAACATGCAATACTGCCACATCACATGGAACAAGCTGAAATGTTTAATATTAACCAATATTGTGGGCATTTAAGTAGATTTTGCAAAAGCTACAAGAAAATTGCTAACTGGTACTCAAATTTTCCCAGTGTGAGTTCTCATTCCAAATTTTACATGAAATGTGGCCTTAATAATTGCCTCACTGCTTCTTATGGCACTGATGTCCACTAGTTCTCCCAGCTGGGACTAGATCTTGCAGACCACAGTAACTACCATGAACTATCATCATTTTTTGCTATATTTAGAGACTATCTGCAATGCAGACAAGGTGATCTTGGTGTGAAGAAGGTCTCTAAGCACTGCCAAAGCTAAAAATAGAAGGTTTGGTTTTCAGACAAAGTCACAGATGAGACAATCAAAGGGACATTGTGTAACCCAGGGCAGCTGATGGGTGGGAAAAGTGCCATTGAAAGATAATTGCTTGATTAATTAATTAACCAAAGACTTCAGTAACATATGAACATATGAAATTGAAGACTTGCAAGTGCCGCTGAAGATTTGCAACTGTTCTGGCTTCATAGCTATGAAAGTGAAGCATTTCATACGCACATGAAGGAGCACATCTTTCTTCTTGCCAGCTGCTGGTATTCTCAACTCCCAGGAGGTCCTGCCAGTGCTCACTCTTGGGGGTTTGTGATGAACTTCAGCAGTTTAAATATTAGTCAAGTGGGATGTTCAAAGCCACATAAGGGATTTACAGGTCCAAATTCCATTAACTTTAGAAGGAACTGAATGCTTCAAAACCTTAGGGACTATCAAGCTTTTTACCCTCATTTCTATGCCTAAGATTTCCTTTCAAGGAAAGGTTTTGGTAAGAAATGCTGTGAGGGAAAGCACTGATTTGCAGCTATTGCTGGAGAGAACTGATCACTACAAGTAATGACTACATGAGTTTTCTACATGGTTTCTTGTCAGTCCTGTGTCCTGTTTGTAGAGGTGATTTTAGTATCATTTCTGGGCTCTCCGTTGCAGGAGACAGCTGTAAGGTGGGGTGAAGAAGCATGATCTGTGCAAAACATTCGAGCAGAAGCTCAGGGATAAAAGTTTTAAATCATTTGCCTATGACAAGCAGAAGGACTCTGTGGCTAAGGTTTACTGACTCTCCAACACAGCAATTCATCACTTTTTGCCATTCTCTCCCTCTGTTTGCTTCCACCAGGTAAATTGCTACTAGAAATGAAGCAAATGATAGCACAAGCTCACACACATGTTTTATTGCTGGTGGACTCAAGGCACTACCACAACCTTCGGATGTTTATCCTGATGACTCAAGGAGCATAACTGTTCAAAACTCAGATTTTATTTCAGCTTATTCTAAAGATGGAAATTAGCCAGGTCATCATCATTTGCTGTTGCACTTGTCAGTCAAAAGAGATTTTCAGGAATTTGCTAGGACCACAGTACTTTTGCCAGCCCCATTGCAGATGTAGAGAGACTCCTGCATAACACAGATCTTTCTGAAGTGCTGTAAAGTTTGGCACACTAAAGAGACTCACCAGGGGGCTCCTGCCTCCAAAGTAATCTTACTCTGCACTCAGGGACAGAGCACCTATTTGGTGCCAGCAATCACAAGAGCCTCGCTAGAGGACACAGCTTTCACATGATTCCATTAAGTGAGTTTTAATATTCTACAGAAGAGTGAATTTGAAATGTGCTTTGAAGCATTGATTAACCTTAGCAGACAGGTATTGTAAAGTCCCAGTGGCAGTAACCTCACCTCCTGCCCTCTTCCTTACCCAGGTGACAAGAAATCTGTTCCCACTCTTTCCTCTCACTTAGTGCTTTCAGATGGTTCCCTACATGAGTAATATTGAAAGAAAAAAAGATAAACCCCCTTTCTTCATAAAATATCTAACCAGGGAATTATTACAGAACAAACAGTAACAAGAAAACTCTGTCTTTCTGCCACACAAGCTCTTTTGCAGGAAAAAGGGTTTGAAGTACCTCCAATGTCCTGGATGTTTTGCAGAGTTCTCTGCATGGACAATTACAGTCATTGAACATGTCAGTTCAGTGGCCAAGCCAGGAAGGTCCCCCAAGTGTCCAACTCCTGAACAAGTGTTGTCCTGGTGGACAGCAGGCTAACCATGAGCCAGCAATGTGTCCCTGTGGCCAAGAAGGCCAATGACATCCTGGGGTGTATCACGAAGAGTGAGGCCAGCAGGTCGAGGGAGGTTCTCCTCCCCCTCTACTCTGCCCTGGTGAGGCCACATCTGCAGTACTGTGTCCAATTCAGGGCCCCCCAGTTCAAGAAGGACGGGGAGCTACAGGAAAGGATACAGCAAAGGGCTGCAAAGATGATTAGGGGGCTAGAACATCTCTCTTATGAAGAGAGGCTGAGGGACATGGGGCTTTTTAGCCTAGAGAAGAAAAGACTGGGGGGGGATCTTATCAATGCTTATAAATACTTAAAGGGTGGGTGTCAGGAGGATGGGGCCAGTTTCTTTTCAGTGGTATCCAGTGATAGGACAATAGGTAATGGGCACAAACTTGAACATAGGAGGTTCCATCTAAACATGAGGAGGATCTTTTTTACCCTGTGGGTGGCAGAGAACTGGAACAGGCTGCCCAGAGAGGTTGTGGAGTCTCCTTCTCCAGAGATATTCAAAACCCACCTGGACGCACTCCTGTTCAACCTGCTCTAGGTGATCCTGCTCTGGCAGTGGGGTTGGACCAGAAGATCTCCAGAAGTACCTTCCAACCCCTATCATTCTGTGATTCTGTCATGCTGTGAAGTGGGGAGAAAAAAACCTTTTTGGCATTTAGGATGGTATTACGGTCAGTAGGAGGGATGCACTCACGGAGCGCCGTCTGACAATGCTGTGGCCTGACACCAGGCAGAGACCTGACCCAGCGACTCTTGCAGTCTGCTATTGAGAAGGAGTACAAGGACTTCTGCAGCCCAATGAAACACTCATTTGGTGTTTCTGAGGGGAGGCTAGAGGGGAATAAAATGATGAGAGAACAACATATTTCTGAATTCAAACTTCGATTTTTGAAAGAAGTCCTAACTCCTTCCTAAATCTGGCAGCGGGTAATAATGCTGCTTTATGAAAGCAAAAGCGTAGCATCGCCCAGGTTTCAAGGGTCGCAGTACAGCCTGACAAAGAGGGATTAGAAAGGACTGTTTGTTCCTGCACACACAAAGCTATCACATGCAGGGTACATCCACCTTGCTCAAATCTCATCATTGAGAGAGAGCTGATTCCTGTTATGCTTCCTTTGACTGACTGAGTCTCACTTTGTATCATTACTTAAAGCCTTCTCTATTGCGGAAGCAAAAGACAGTACTGTCTTTTGCTTAGAAGTATTCCTGCAGCAATCTGGGGCAGTGTGCAATCCTGTAATCCCCTCAACTTGGAGGCAGACTGTGAGAAGATCTGACTATCAGAAACAATAATCTTCACAACAAATTTCACGATCAGAAACAATGAACAATAAAGTTCACATCTATATAGACCACCAAAAATCCTATTCCATGCTAAATACTTTTCACATACGCTGATGGGCACCCTAGCATGGAATCCAAAGGATCAGCTGCAGAGGCGGAATAGCAGTTAAAAGAGAAGAGAGGGAGGTACAGTAGTAAAATTAGTAAAATATCAAGTGGCATATGGAAAGGGAAATAGAGCTCTCCTGCATATAGCCTTATGAAAGGAAGGAGGTAATCTAGTTAATGTGAATTGGGAACCCACTGCAAGCTGGTCGGAAATGCGTGTCAGTTTGCCTGGGCAGAAGAAATCCACACAAACGCTAATAAGCCTTTGAAACTCTTTGTATTGTTTGATGCCACAGCACTGAGGGATACAGAATATCACACAATAAAAGCTATCCTGCATTTTAGTCTGTGTTCTCAGCCATGAACTTGGAGATCTGGGAATGAACTACCGCTTTGGGTAAGTTATTTAACTGTGGGGTTTCCTGGGCGTGTGTCTTAACACATACCCCTCGCAGCTGTCACAGACAGGATGACACAGACCCAGTTTTCTTCTGCATTTCTATATATCATAGAAACTAAAGAGTCATGTTAGGAGTTGTGTTTATTAACTCTGCCGTACCACAGATAATTCACTTTGTTTCAGCTCTTCCGAGCAAATGAAAATCCTGGGTTCTTGCCCTTCTTCTGGAAACGTGATTCCTTTAACCACTTTGGAGATGTACTCTGCAGAATTAAAATCCTCCCCAGGGAGGTTTTGTAGGTACGGTAACGCTGTTTAAAGATCCCTGCCAGCTAGCTCATGTCACTCAAAATCCTTCCGGAAATATTTAAAACAAGCAGACTGGAGAGGTTGAAGCAAGGGAAATGTGAGAGTTGTGCAAGTACACAGGTACGCAGTAACCTTTCTGAGAGTCCTAAGAGTGTGTTGATTATCCAAGTCAAGGAGAAATTTCTAAAGCAGCAGAAACAGCAAGCTTTCTTTTTAATTTGTGATAAGCAGAAATAAAGCTATAAAGAAACTCTGATAACAAATTTATAATACGTTCTAGAAGAAATTCACTAATAAAAGTGTATTAAAATATATTCAGTAAATTTTTGTGATGGAGATTCAACGGACTGAATCCAAGAGCTGGAGCAGAGCCTAACACATTTTTATGAATTCGTGAAATGTTTTACAGGATCTCAGGAGCAAGACTGTAGAAACCATATTTGAAGCCTGAAGCAAATTTTTTTACGGTCCATATATAAAAACAAAACCAGAGGTTTTTAATTACAATGCTGACACATTGTTAACTATAAAGGGAGCTGGTAATGTTAAAATCAAAAAGGGGAAAGAAATTAGGAGAAAGAGTTTTCTGGGTACTGTGAGTATGTATATGTTTTCTGTTATTTTACCTGGAAGCAAAACCATTAATTGAAACAAAGACAAATGGTGAAATCACTGCTGCAATCCTCCTTTGTGTCACTGGAAAATAATAGCGTTCTTCAAAACCCCCTTTGGATGAGGACAAACTTATGACCTAATGGAGCTGCTCCCAGCACTGTGTTTTACCATGAGTGCTATTTGTTTCTTTGCAATGTACTGCCAGACCCCTTTTTTTTTCCTGACTGGAAAGGCAAGAGATTGGTGTTTATTTGATGTTAATTATGTAGTATTGCTATGCACACAAAAAAAAAGCAACAAAGCTTTCACAAGATACAGAGATCCTACAGAGGATGAACACAAAGAAGTCTACCTAAAATTAACTTCATTTCACTTACTTAGTCCAGTATTGTTAGTTTTCCTGTATAAATATTGTGTGTAGGAAAACAACTGCTGTAAAATGACATGCATTAAAACAGTGCCAATCCTTTTATTTCACAGAGCAAATCATTGACTGGGTTATCATGCCAAGAACGCAGAGAATTCATTGAACTGGGACCATTTAAACAAAACCAAATTCACTTTCGCCTCCTTCATCAATTGTATAGTGTGCCTTGCATGAGCTAATAACAGATTAATTGCAGCCATGCTGTAACTGATTGCTGTAACTTTGCATATTTTACCAATGTACATTAAGAGGTAGCACTGAGACTCTCAGGATTAACAGATCTATGCTTTGAATTACCTTTCATTTCCATTCAAAGTCCGTGCAATTCTTTACAAGGGCTCTTCAAAAGAAGTTCTGCAGGAAACAAAGCCAGAAAATTCAGAGTAGATTAAAACTCAGCAGGGATGAATTCATATGCCGTAAAGAAATGAATTAAAATAAGAAAACCTGTTCCACTTTCACATTCTTAAGAAAGCAGAACAATCATGACCTTACAGTGATCATAATTCTTACAGTGACAGAAATCTTAGTGTCTCAAAGGCTGTTCATGTCTATTAATTTGTCCAAGTATGACCTAGAGAACTCAAAAATATAGATTCCACAGGTCTGCTCTAGTTCCCAAAGGGAACAAAATAATGGGATAATTTATGTTGGGAGGGACCTCTGGAAGTCAGGTGGTCCAACACCACCCCACTCTGCCTCAAAGCAGGGCCAGTTTAGGACAGGTTGCCCAGCACATTTTCCAGTCTAGTGTTGGACACCTCCAAGGACAGAGGTTCAACAGCCTCTCTGAGCCCTTCCTGCAGGGTTTCACTGTCCTCGCTGTGGATTTTTTTCCCTGGTATCCGATAGGAATTTCCCCGGTATCCGATAGGAATTTCCCCATCAGCTGCAGAACATTTCAGATGTGGCCTCTTAAGTTTTCAGTAGAGGGGAAGAAGCATCTAGGCTCTAGCTAACACAGCTAATTGTTGGTGCATGAGCGTCTCGATGCCCACCAGGCCACGCAGGTCCTTTTCCATAACTGATTTCTATATAAAAGGTCAGTTAGTGGCACTGAGAAATAAATAACGACTTTGGCACATCTTCTGTACTCACTGAATTTTAGAACATTCCAAGATTGCTTTGGCATATCTGGTACACCAAAACAAACAAACAAACAAACAAACAAATCCCTGAATTTTCCAACACGAAATATTTTTTGCAATGTACTTTGATTTTATCCTGGTCTGCAGTTGTCTTAGAAACCATTGATGCAGAGTGGCTTTAGGTGACACACCTGGAGAAATTCAGATGGAGAAACAGTTAATCCAGTGCCTTTCTCAGGAATTTGAAAGAGAAAATGAAAATAATGTCAGCAGGAGATGAGAAATTTGAGTAAATGACTGATGTCTCTCTGCATTCACTAAATGCCACGCTCTACTTTGAGTTAAACTTTTTAATGAACTGGAGTCCAAACCCAAATTCTTCAGCTGGGTGTGGTAATTAATTTATCTAACACCTGATACGTAATTGGCAGGCAGTTTTCTCTTAATCCATCTCTTTGGGTGAGCCTGTGTGGTCCAAATGACTGAGAATAATCTTGAAATTCCTTCCCCAACAAGCAGCACCTTCTGTGTACTGGTACAGCCCTTTAAATCACTCTGTTCTACTGTCTAATGAGGTTTCCACATCGTGCCTGGCTTCACCATCCCGCTCCCATGCTGCTCCATGGAGTTCTCTTAACCGCTGTGCTCCCCTGGCACCTCCATCCTTCCGGTGCAACCCTCCCTCCCAGCAGTTCCTGGTGTCAACATCTGTCAGCCTTCAATAGGCTGTCTTAGGACCAGGAGAGAGGGTGAAGATTTTATGAACATTTTCTCTTTAAGTTGCTTCCTTTCCAAAACCCTAATCTTAGATAAAGTTTACCCAGGAAGGCAAGATTTTCCCACAAAGCAAAAGGAGAGACAGAGGGAGGGTATGGGAAGGGAGGTCCTCATGTAGTCCTTCATGATCCAACGATATCTTTTTGCAAGGGTGGAAAGATATTGTCCAGTTGCTTAATTTTTAATCCTGCCCAGAAGTTTCAAGCAGGTCTAATGTTCTCATTCACTGAGCTGGTGTCATTTAATGCTGTCGCAAATTGTTAAGCAGCTTCTGGATCCTCTCTTCTGATGGATGAGGCAATCCTGTCTTTATGTAATTCAGAGGAGCCACATGAGACTTAATTAATATTTATAAAGCATTCAGGATGCTCCATTGAAAAGGGTGATGATGTAAAAGCCCTACAAAAACACTCATAATTTTTCAAATTCTCTGATGTTGCAGGTCAAGTTAAAGACTCATTTTTCCCCTTCATTTTACTACAGCAATTCTGTCCCCTATGGGTTGTGTGGAAATAGTCAATGCCCAGAAGCCAGTAACACAGGGAATTTAAAGAGAGGATAATCTATTTATACTTGTGAAAGATGGCATTCCATGAACAGCAAAACCAATGAAATGTTATTTCCTGTGAATTTGTGTCCTGTCTCCTCTAACCACCACCTCCTCAGACATCTTCCCTCAGCCCTTTCATCTTCCATGGGGCACACAATGGTACCAGCAGTTGCTGATCTGAAACCCCTGAGGAGCCAGTCAGCTGGGGTGTGCAGTTCAGCCACACGACTGCTGCATCTTGAACAGTGAAAGCGTCGAACTGCATAGTAATATTATAGCTTGTTATTACATCTACAATTAATCTGACTCATGCAAGTTGGTTGACATTGTCTGGAAAAGAAGACAGACATCCCAGCTGTCTGAAGAACCGCATTTCTTAAAATTGCCAAGCACAGCCCCAAGCAGAGCAAAGCAGACCGGACTAAGGCTCTCGAGGCCTCTCAATGATATTTAGCTTCTACCTATGCCTCACTCTTTCAAACAGCTATTGGTGCCAGCAAAGAAATAAACAACTGCTCAACTGAGGCTGGAGTACAGTGGAAACTGTCTCATCCTGCTGCAGGGCAGTACCAAAGTGATGCAATAGGGATCACAGTGACAACAGCAAAGGCACCGGACTGGAAGGGATGTGCTACAGCTGGCAAACAAAAGCACCAGTTAGTTAGGAACATCATAGCCCACAGTGAAACATGTATGTTTATTTTTTCAGGTCTCATATACCACACAGAGGAAAATTACAGAGGAAGAGAGTGTTTGTGTGTGTTTGTATCTCCACTGAACCGTGCTGGAAAAGGGAAATCATCCAGAGCAGAGATTCGTCTAATGTGGAACGATTTAATGGCACACGGTGTAATTCAGCGAGTAACCCGAGGCAGCCCCCTCCCGCAGCAGCCCAGCAGTGCGGTGCTGCCATCCTTGCACGCCTGCCCCAAGGCAGGGCTCCTCAGGGACCCACTGCCTCTCCCCGGCAGCCGCCTCCCACTCCTTGATCCAAATGCTGCTCCCACTCCTCGTGGGGGGCTGAGGGGCGGCGAAGCAGCTGCTCCTAAGATGGAAAGTTGGAAGTAATTTTATTGCTTAATGTGCAATGCCTTCAACTACTTCCCAGGGACATTCAAATGGTCACATATCAAGTCAGGACTGAGCTCCTGAGCTGCAATGCCTCCGCACCACGCTCGGAGCAAAGTGCTGGCACTCGTGGGCCCATCTTGCCTTTCCTTTCCTCCCCTGGTGCCAGCTCCAGCGTGTTTTTGTTCCAGTGCTGGGCTCTTTCAGCACTGGGAGCTGGCAGAGAAGTGTCTGCTGGTTTGTTTTGCTGGGTTTGTTTTCACACACCCTCAAGTCCATCCTCTTGTCCTCTTCCGTGTGCCTTCCCAGAACACTGCTTTCCTGCTGTGCCTGCAAAAGTAGGCTGTCCATCAGCTGAGACCCCTGCCTGCCCCACCACCAGTATCACCCTGCTATTGGTAACTGGTGTCACCAGCCATCCTTCTCTGCTGCTGGTGGCATTGCCACTGTTCGGCATCTCCTGCCAGGCTGCAACGTGCCACAGCCGATCTTCACCACCGCATGCATGAGGTTTGTGTCTCTCTTTTCACTGCTGGGACACATTCAGCCCTCCGAGGAGCAGTTTTGGAGCTGTAAAAGGCTTTTAATCCTGAGTATCCCAATTGCCCATCGTGCTTAATGTGCTGTCAGGTTACAGAGCAAGCACCTCTAGCAGGAGCAGCAGGGACACTCGGTGCTCAGACGAAGCAGGCAGATGCTTGGAGACATCTTGGAGGGGATGTTCGTCCAGCTGGTGTTACCAGTAGCACCGGCTGCGCTGCTGCCAGCTGGTAGGTGAGCAGAGGGAGCTGCCGTCCTGGATGCTTGAAAAGCTGCTGGATGTGAGAACAATGGTGTGAGAGGAAGAGGAATGTAGCAAACCAAAAGGGAAATGTTGGCTGCAACAAGGTAAGCCTGAAATGAATTCGGGGAAAGATTAGCTGATATAAGGGCAGTTGTGAGTTTTACAGCTGCCCTCCAGCGGCTGCATTAGTATCCATAAATCTCCTCCAGGCTTGATTAGCTAGTATTTCAGATGTGGAAGAAATCCTTCTAGAGTTTTACATGTGCCAGAGTGACCACTTCTCTCACAAGCAGTTTAAGAAAGAAGAATTGATTCCTTGTCATTTTGACTAAAGGAACCAAATTCTGATCCCAAAGAGTTCAGTGGCAGAATAAGAAAACTAGTATTGCTACTAAAACCGTCAGCAGGCCAGGCTGCAGACAGGCACCGAGAGTTAAATGCAGTGTCTACCAGCTCACAGCACACCTTGAATTCATGATTTCTGGGTTGGCAGCCAGAACCATGCTCCTTCTGACTTTTAAACCATCTCTAAGGCAATTGCTCTTTTCTCAGATCCAGGCCCATGTGTGAGCTCTGCCCTGGACATCATCTGGGAGGAGCGAAGGGACCCAAGGATCCTGTAGTTGTTGCTTCATTCCCCATACCTTGCTTTTCAGGCAAGCTAGAAATTGCTTGAATTGCCACAGAAACGTAAAGCCTTAAGGGTAAGAGGCCCTTTAAGATACTGGTGTAAGGTATTCCTGCCCTCCTTTCAACCTTTCTGCATCATTTGTTCCCATCACCAGCTTGGCTGCCTCCACTGTAGCCAGAGGTTTTTTGCACGGAGCTGGACTAGGACTTCGATCTGCCTGGAAAATAATCCAGAAGAAAAGGGGATAGAGAGGGAGGAAGCTGCAGAACTTCATTCAGCTGCGCTCCCAGCAAAGCTTCAAACCAGCTGCCTAGGAACAGGGGACATGGACATCAGCAAGAGACTGAGCAAGGACAGGGAAGGGGAAAGGGCAGAATTTGTCACCAAAGAAATTGGAGTTCAAGAAATGCACATGAACCACATCTCCTGGGCTCCACAAAGCCATCTGGACACCGTCCATCTCCCTGTCCAGATCCCACAACTATGTGCTGTGCAGTAGAGTGAACTCTGCTGTCTCACCTACCCTGAAGGATTTCTTAAACTCAGGGGACTCCTCAGTTTTTAGGGCAGGTTCAAATCTGCTTTGTGCTGGTGGGTGCATCAGGAGGTTTTTTAAGTAAAAACCCACTGTGTGCTGATGGATTAGGCTGTTCACTGGTGTTTTAATGACTCTTCTTCCTGAGACACTTGCATTCAAGAAGGTTATCTTCACAAGGAAAAGCCTGCAGAATATTTTAAAATTAAGTTAATGCTTGTAATGCTTTGCAGAATATTTAAAAGATGTAGTGATGATGTGAGGACACTTTGTACCCACATTCAGCCAAAGGCTTGGAGTTGCCCTCCAGCATCAGAAGAAGGTTTCCATCTAAAGGGAGATAAGCTGAGCTGGCAACCCTGCCAGGCTCTCTGAAACACCCCAAGGACACAGCCTCTCCTTTACACCTACCTTACAGAAGACCCATTTCTCTGCCTTCCACAGCTGTAGAGGGGCATCGGTTTGCATGGGGTGGGAGGGTGGGGGATCTGTTATGCATCTGCAACCCAGAAGTCTGGTCTTGCATCTGGAACACTTCCAAGCTTGAGGCATGCTCAGGTCTGGACTTGGAGTGATGGCTTCGTTTGTTTAAAATGCCTGAGTTCGCCCGAGGAAGATGAGCTGAAATGCTTCTCTTCTAATGCAAATTTTCTCTTGAAGAAGCGTAAACACCACTCCATGCCCACAGGCTTTAAAGATGGTCTTTCAAGGCGGTGGTGTTTGTGTCAGGTGCCAAACACAGCCTGACTCCTGCAACTATAAAAATCAATCACAGCAACAGATAAAATCAGCTCCAAAGGAAGTGCTTTCCATGTTAAGCAAAATTGCATCTGGCTGCCAAGGAAAAGATGTTTTGTTTCTAATGGACAGCCTGGGGGCTGAGGTACTTGAGCGGTGGTGTCCAGGTCCTCGGCAGGAATCGCAGCTATAGATGAAACTCCACCACCATCTGCTGGACACACTGAAGATGGAGCTAGGCTCATCCGTGTTTGTCTACTAGTAAAACGACAACATCCCTCTAAAGAAAAAAGTTTAAAATGCCAGGACCAAAGTCCTTAAGCCCCTGTTTTCCAGCTATTGGGATTTTTTTTTTAGCCATGGGCATAAGTGGCAACTACACATCTCCTTTGGGAAGTCTGTTTTTATTTCACTTGATTGCAGCCCTGATAGATCCGAGAGGCAGTTCTTACCTCACCAAGTACAGTCTGAATGCAATAGCAGGCAAACTGTGGGGAAAGCGTAAAAACCCGTATGTGGTTCACACAGTAGAGAGAAGCTGTGCTGCTGCTCATACACCCCATATGAGAATGAGTTCGGAGAAAGAAATCACTGTACCAGAGCCCATGCGGACAGCACAAATTGCTATAGTCACGTAGCAACAACTGGGCGAACTGAATTTTTTGTATTACGGAAGAAATTCACCCTGAGCTGGCTGGACCAGGAGTCTCACTGTGTCTCCCCTCATTTATTCCTGCCTGCCATGGTGCTGCTGGGCGGCCAGGACTTGGCAGCTCCTGTTCATGCCACCCTCTCCATCCCTGCCCTGCACCGGCTGAGCAGGTGCCGCTTGTCCCGCTCAGGGGCAGGGATGAGGCAGTGGTGCCCAGTGCAGAGATGCGCCTCAGGATTGCCAGCACAGTAGGGCATAGTAGCATGCACATTAACACCCGTGAAACTACCGAGGCATTGGTCTGTCCTCCAGCCCTGCTCCCAGGACCTGGGTACCACAGGGCATCACGCCGTTACCTCCCCGGCACTGAAGGACAATCTAACAAACGTAGACCATCAAGTGGTCTTCTCAGGGCCACATTTGGAGACCATTTCAGAGCCAGAAGCTGAGTTCCGTATCTCCGCCTGTCAGAGCGATGTTATCTCAAGCCTGCTGCATCATTTAGATCCGATTCCTTAATAAATGAAGAAGTGGGGCTTTAATAAGAGATAAAGGAGCCTTGGACTGCCTTGCTCAGACTAATTTTTTAATGGTTGAAAATGATAGACAAGCTGCTCCAATTTCTTATCTAGTATTTTGCTTTGAATTATTAATAACCAATTTGTACTTAATTTACTTTGTTCAGAGAATTAACTACATGTGTCACTGGTTCCAACATTTTTCATTTTTACTGCCTTCTGCATCGGCAAAGGGATAACTTCATATAAACCGATTAAAAGACAAACACACGCACAACCTCCTGCCCTGGTTCTCTCTCCTAACTCTCTGGAGTATATCCATAAATACCAGCTTCTAATACTTCTATGCTTCTTTGCTTCAGACTTCCTTAAACTACAGATTAGGTTAATGATTACAGCTGGTAAAGGGACAGAATTCTAACATGTAAAATACTTTTCCCAGACTCTTGGACAAAAAGAAACATTTTGGGGTAAAAAGGACAGAATCCCCAGTTTCGAGGGAAGAATGGAAGAGTTCTAAAACCTAGCACCAGAATTAATTCACATTATATCTAAATATTACAAAAATGTAAACACAAGACACGTCCAAACCTCCTCATCTCCTAGAGATGGGAACATTCACTTTATTACATGTAATAATTTCTTTTGGGGATTTAAAAAGTATTTTTCAAGGAATGTGCCCTGTGGTATGGCTTCCTCAAAACATAATTTCTTTGCATGGAACATATTATTCTGCAGCATAGTGTTAAAGTTCATCTCACTGAGTCAGGCTGATCATTTTCAAAACTAACAAATTACATTTATTCAGGAAAACAAGCATTACTGGATCCATCAAGCTAGTCTCCCAAAAGAAGAGGAGATGAATTACATTGCAATGACTGCTGAATAAAATATCACAAGCATTTCCAATTATTTTGTTGAAAGTTTTTATTGAAAACTTTTGAGAAAAACCTTGTTCTACCTTCATTTTCTAAACCCCAAACTGAACAAAGCCACTACTTCAATGCAAAGTCTTTCTTTAGATTTAATTCTTTCACAAACACCTTGACAAAATAAGCAAGCACAGAGATACTCCCGCTTTTTAACACGTTGATTTTTAAGGAACCAGGATTTTCAGATAGAAAAAAATGATAAAAAAATATTCGTTAATTTTAATTACCATGCCTGGATTTTAAAGAAGCTTCTTTTTATATTTTGGGGCCCCTGCTTCAATGAGAAAGCTGAGTCACCCAACCAAAGAGTTGCCATTAAGAAGGACAATGAGAAGCACCTGGGAACAGAAACAGTCACAAGGATGATGAGTGCCTAAACCAGTAGCACACAGGAAGAAGAGACTGGGGAAACTGGAGGCTATAAATGGCCAGCCAGCCAGAGAGACAAAGGGAGAGATTTATAAACAAAGGTGCTGAATTATGATAATCAAGTTTAATAAAGGGAAAATATCAACACTGAAAAAGGGCTTTTACAGCTTTCTGACAGGTAGTAGTTTAATTGGCCTTCTTCATCCTGCAGAGACAAGAGGAAGGCTGATTCAAAAAGATGCCTAGCACCACTGCTAAAATTAGGCTTCAGCTAAATTTAGAGAACCCATGTATTAACATGGCCATAAGGCAAAACTTTCCACAGATACACAGAATGCTTAAATGGAGAACAAAACCAATGCAACAGCCCTTCCTTAGCCTCATTTGAAGGTGGACAACAAATCAAAGGTGAGACATTGGTTTCACAGACACACTCCAGCTAGCTGACAACAAGCCCTCCTGGGTACTAATTATACAGCAGCCATCACACAGTACAGAAGTCACTTAAAGAGATTGCTTAAGTATTTGGGGGAGGGGGGGGGGGAATCCTGGAAAATCTTCCAAAGAAAATGCATTATGCTAAAAGAGCACCACAGACAATTCTGTGGCATTTATAAATATCGTTGGGTAGATAAAGTCACCAGAGCCTGAACGCCTGAGGTAACACAGTAGTCAAGGCAGCAGTAAACCCAAAACTCAGGAATTATCACATGGTTTTCAGCATTTTAAAAGCAAGGACAGACTTAAACTGTAATCTGTTAACAGATTACAGGGTTAATTTGTAATTAGTTTTTGTAATCTGCCAGGAACAGTTTGGAAGGTGAAAATGCCAGGGGCAGGATTCCTCATCCATTTTCCTGTCACCAGGGATTTTACTACTGGCAGAGGTAGGCAGCTCCTACGCTTCTCTCTGTGAAAATGCTCACACAACACTCGAGACGCAGTGCAGAGGCACGGTGAGGTTATCTGGTTTCTTCTCTATTCCTTTCCTGAGCACTGCTGGCACTCCATGTACTTTTTTGACCGGCAAAGACCCTAAGCAAACATTTTTACAGAACAACCTTAATAAAGCCCTCATGCATTTCATTCCTGAACAATTATAAGAAGTATAGACTATATTAGAGCTGCTCCTGACCTCGGGACAGGGATAACGAGCCAGCCAGACCACCAGTCAAAGCAGCCTGACCAAGCTGCTTCTGCACAAACCCATTCCTATCTCACCTAGGAAAGATGTCCAGACCTGGAAGGCAGAGCCTCACCGCCCATCCACTCTGCTCACCACCATGCAGCACGGCACAACTGACAGGGACAGGGACTCACTACCCAGAACAAGGGAAACATCAGCCCCCCCCAAGCCATCTATCTCAGTGCTTCTCTTTGTTTACAGCAAAAAGATTTTACAGTAAAAAATTTTACAGTAAAAGATTTTACAGTATCTAACCTGATTCTTTTCACTGCAACTGAAGACTAAATTCAGTACTTTTATCCAGCCTGGGTACTTACAGGGAATAATCCAGATTCTTCTCCACAAGGGGAAAAGAAAAAGGCTTTTTTTCTTTTTTTTTTTTTTTTTTTTAAAAAACCTTCCATCTTGTCCATATCATCTTTCAAACCGAGCTCCTCAAACAGAACACGGTATCCCAGCTGAGACCTTATCAACCTGAATGGACTGGAAATTTTGCCCTGTGTTTGTCATTCATGTGCAGATGTAAGGTGTCTGTGCATGACATCTGCCTTTTTCGTAACAGCGTGTTACTTCTGACTCATGTTCTGCTTGCGATCTGTCAGTAAACTGGAGTTTTCTCCAAGGAATTGCTACACAGCCAGTTTATTTCCTCTCCTCCATCTGCACATTCAGTTTTTCTTCTCTCAGTTGTAATAACCTTGTACTTCCCAGGTTGAATTGCATTCTTCTTTTTGCCTTCAGATCTTTCTAAAATGTATCATAACCACCGGGATCATGACAACCTCCAGTGCAGTACCTGGCTCTCCTAGATCTTGTTATCTACAGATGTAAAAAGCAAATACTCTCTTCCATTCCCCTGGTCACTAACAAATATACTGACTAGATGAGACTCAGAGCAGATGCTAGTGAAATCATGGCCACTACTAATAGCAATTCTTTCACTCCATAATTATTCTGTTCTGTGAATTATGATTTAAAGAGGGGAAAAAAAAAATCTACCTAGTACCTGTACACATGCAGCTTTCCTCAAACTACCATCACTTCCTAACGAAAATATAAGACAGCATCAGAAGTGACATGTAAATTAGGAGCAAAAGAATAAGTTCATAGTTGTCACTGAACCCATGCATGGCCGTAGACACATCTGATCTCCATGTCTAGGTTTCCTCATCTGTCAGATTGTTGCTCTCTAAAACATCTGAGACCAAGAGATAGCAAATACTATCAGTTTAAGAACTAATATTATTATTATGCTGGAGAATACCCTTTTAATGCAAATTACTCGTAGCAATTATGCCATGCATCTTTTATAGAAATATTACATTGCATAATTACATACACATGTATTTGTATAACTAATAGTTACACAATAATTAATTAAATAGCTTTTGTTTCTGTAACCGTCAGTCCTTTTGACAGATGAAATCTACAAGTCTCCTTGGGGTTTATGCTCTCTTAAGTCTGAACTCCGGCATAACACGCAGCAATGAACATGTTATACACGTTTCTTTCCAAGAGCCAGGAAGTTCCTTAACCTAATGACAGCAACGACTGTGATGCTTTTTGGACAATCACATTAACAGGTGGGACAACTTACAGAAGAACTAACAAGGACAATACTTCTCACCCTGCAAATGCAAAGTGCAATGAACACCTATAAAAGACTGAAAAGAAAATGTTTCAAGCAGCAATTCAGATCAATGTGGATCTTACCTTGAAAATATAGGGCTGCTGAAAACTTGGTGTACCATAACAGAGAACAAAGAGAGCTCAAATCAAGCCATCCTTCTAAATAAACCTGACAAGCTTTTATTACAAGAAAACTGAATTAAGCAAAAACCGGAGAGAAGTGCTTTATCTGACATTTGGGATTTTAAAAGACTGAGAAACAGGAAGAAATTTACAGAAAGAAGAACATGTAAGGTCACCACCAATAAGAATTGGGTTTTATTCAAGCTATCGACAATAATTGAATTGTAGTTTCCTGCCTCAGCCTAGAGTTGTCAATTAATTGAGCCTTGCTTGCATGTGAACATTGCTAGAGGCCTCTTAAAGAATCAGTTGATTACAACTTTTTTTTTTTTTTTTGATTCTGAAGAGTGAAACAGCATCCCTCCTTCTCAATTTATGTAATGATCATCTATGCAGGTTTTATTAAATTAAAGCCTCACTCCAATTGATTCACATTTGCCAGATGCTGTCAGGACCGCCGACAGGTGCGTGTTGCCCTCCAGGTCAGCTTGAAATCGCCACGAGAAGGGCCAGTCTGCAGCATCAGAGCTGTCCCAGACTCCTGAATGACCCCCTGCCCCCCCCACCCCGCGAGGCAAGAGGAACATTACAAGAGGAAGCCACGTACAACAGCCTTGCAGGGATGGGGAAACAGATGCAAAATGGCACCTCTGCATAGCAACAAAAGAGACAGTGACTCAGGATGTCACCGCAATCTGCTTTTTAAATGCTTCTGCTCCAGTACGTACCCTGGTAGAGATACTTCTACAACGAATGCTTTTCATAGCTTAATTTCAGAAACTACCTGGAATAGGACAACGTTATTAATATCATAGCACGTTATTAAAAAAAAACAGCCAAACCACAAAAAACCCAAACCACTAGAAGAGCTTGTTAAATGTCATATTAGCAAACAGTTTAATTTATTAAAATGACACCAGCACACCTGTGTGCTTCTACAACAGACACAGCATTACACGTAACAGGTAAAACGTGGTAACATTCTCAAGGAAGCAGTATCAGGCTCATTAGCACAGAAACACAAGAGCAGCAGTATCTTACATCACCTCCCAGCTCAACCTTCTTCTACGTGGTGATTCTGATACTTCTCTGCGGAGCAGGCGGTCAGTTGAACGCAAGTGTGTGTATATGCTTCCTAATCAGAGACAGGTGAATAAAGCCCTATACTGTCAAAGAGAAGGCACGTACGCCTCCGATGTCAGTGTAAGAAGGAAGTAAGTGTATTAACACGTTTATGACCCCTGGGGGCCTGGGCAGCTGTGGCAGCACAGGAAGTGGAATTCTACATTTTCATCACTCTAAAAATGTGAGATTTACAGGATGCATATGGAAAGATCAAGTTTCTCATATCATGAAAGATCCTGACCCAAGAAGACTTGCACACCTGAGTAATACGCTCATAAGAATGACGAGACTCGTGTAAGTCTTTGTAAGAGGAGAGTCTTAAAAATACATTTGTGGTAATTCAGGACCAGACCTTTCTTCTTTACTGGTTAACTTCACTGAAATTAACTCAACCTGGCATTCTGTCAGCAAAGGAAAACACGAGACGTTATTAAATCAGAAGACACTGAAGGTGCAAATACAGTGCAAAAGTGTTGGGTTTAGTTTTTGACTGTTACAGCCTGACAATTTTATAGTCTGTGCTTTATTTTCAGGGAAAAGCATAGTTGTCGTGTGTCATAATATACACACTTGCATATATATGTATACAAACACACACTTGCTGCAGAATGCAAAGGCTTCCAGTCGCATAGGATTTGTAGCATTGACTTCTCACATGCAGGTTATTTTTCATATAAAAATGAACCAGTTTTAAAGGTGCCCCCTCCCTCTGCATACTAAATGTATTCATTAATATATATTCACATGCATTATTACCCTACCCAATCATTGATTTATATTAACCAGATCTTTTTTATTTTTTTTTTTTTGTTAATAAATTATCTTAGTTGCAACACCTAGCCAGAACATTCCGGCGACCACAGTACTCCTGGGTTTTATGGTAACTAAGTTGTCAGTTGGCAGAACACTCTTAATGTAACAATTACAAGTTTTGTTTGCTTCATATTGCTTCATTTTTAAAAATCTTTTTATGTACAATCTTCGCTGTTAGTACACTTCAGATTTACTAAAATGCAGTAAACTAGGAGAGCTCATTATTCAGAAGCATTTAGTCTTTTTTTTGACATTACATGGAAGCCGTCAGCAACAACTGTTGTACGGAGAATTCATCAGGTTAACAAACAGTGCACATTAGCTATTATGAGATGAAACTGTTTTCTAAACAGCTAGTAGACTTCACAAAACAAATTATGTGTGACACAGTCACTATCCTGCCGAGACAGCAGGAGGACGTAAGAACAAAAGCGACTCTAGGGTCAGTTTCTAGCCGTATTAATGTAGCTTTGGTTCAGAAATTCTTTAAGTGTTGTAGAGCACCTGGTTTAGTGACAAAACACATGCGTCTCACAGTGCTAACAGTATAATGCTAATGAACTATAAACTGCAGGTTTCAAATATTAATAGCATTTAATAAAAAAATTTACAGAAATATTCTTGTTGACAAATGTGCAGTACAAACGCAAGCTCCTTGGCTGCAAACTCAAATTGTGTGCATCACTTTTGTGCTGGCGTAACAGTGCAAGTGCTGGGATTCAAGTACACTTTTCCTTATTTATGTTAAGCAACAGAGATTACATGAAGAAGTTTGGGGGATTTTCTGCTCACAAGGCCAGGACGTGAGAATCAAGCGAAACATTGCAGTAATTTAAATGTTTGATTTCCCTCATCTAGAAGGCAATCTAAATGAGGAAAAACACATTTCACAATCCAAGCAGCTTCATATACCATCAAGTTATTGCTTCAGCTAGATCAGCTGTGCTAAAACACAGGACTACAGGTTGCCATCTAATCTCCACTCACATGAAGAGAAGACGAAATCTACAGTGCAAATCCTCCATGCGAAATGATCAAATCGCAAGACCAGAGTCCTGTTTCATAGGACAGAATTTATTAATAGTTCAGTTTTGTCTACGAATTTTTTTTTTTTGTAAGTCAGTTAGATTGAAGTCAAAAGTACATTGTTTATGATATTTCTGTGTTACTACTTCATGCCAATTTAGATCTGCTCAGCAACAGAACATAATATGAACACTTGTTTCCAAAGAACTGCAAAAGTTATTGCTGAAATTTTTAGGGCCAAAATTAAAAACTATTTCATAAAACCAAATCTTTACTCCATTAAAAAAAAAAAATCCTATTAATTAAAAAAAAAACAAAAAAAAACCAAAAAAAAATCCCAAACCCCAAACTTAATAGCTTTTTTCAATTAAATAATAATCTAAGATTTTACAAGATATTCACATTCAGGCAACTGTTTCCTGACTTTCATCTGGCTGAATGACAGACGCCATAATAAAACCAAGAACGCTGCTCTCACATTCTTCATGACAGCAGTGATTAGTGCAATTTACCACTGCACTACACAGCTCTAATAGTGCAAGGTGTGTCTGCTGACAACGTTTCTCACTATCACCTGCTACATGACCATTATTCTCAGGTGTCTGTAACTGTTATTCTCATTAGAATTTTGGCATTTATGTTAACATTTATGAAAAACTATGGCTTTATCCATGAAATATATATCCTGCCTAAGCAAAATTTTTAAACCATTTCTTTAAAACAATAAAACTGAATTGGAATGGAAGTTACTTGTTTATGCCATAAACTGTGTTGCCACTAAACTCAAGATCTCAGGGTTAGCTACAGACCACCCATATGTGTATTTGTGCATCTGTTACAGTCTTCAAAAGTATATTTAAACATAACACTGATAAAACTTCACTCTTAATTTTAAATCTAATTCTAATTGTTTATCTTATTTTTTGCAACATGTTTAATTACTTGTATCCAAAGTGTCATCTGAGTATCACTGTATTACAACAGGATTGGGGCTGTAAGAAATCCATAAATGCATACATAAGAAGGCACTTGTCTTCCAGTAGTTCAAGTCAGAGAAGGCCTTACCCAGACAGTGGCACCTTACACTTTGAAGGATTAGCAAATGTCCCCAGGCTTTGACACAGTCTCAAAACCTGTCTTCATGTCCCTGGACAAAGGTGCTGCATGTGGTCTATAATACCATGAAGCTCATGATGAATTCCAGTAGTTTTTGCCTGTTGCGCTGAGGTAGGAACGTAGTGCTTAGTTCCAAAATGGTGTCTTTTCTTTGTTTTGTCTGATTGAAAACCTGAAGCAGAGCATGAACATATCACCATGTTAAAGGAATGTCCTTTCTTTTGTAATGAAAACTTTATGGTCTATACTAAATGTCCTGATTTACAAGACTTCCCCCCCTACACCCTTTCTTGAAGGCTTAGATGGCAATGCCTTTAAATATTAGAATTCACTCAATGTTGAGCCATTCAAGTGGTACAGAAGAGAAACTGAGAAATAAGCAGTGTATGATAAACAGCCAACTCCTAACAGCAAGGGATAAAACATGCACTCAAAAGGCATCTGAATTGAAAGTGTAAGCACTTTGAAAACAAGAATTCAGATGCTATGGTCTGAACAGATGCTCAGCAGATGCCATCTACTTCCACTTTTCCAACAGCAGAATAAAATAGAACTAAACCGATGGATTTGATATGTGCTTTCTTCACAGCTCTTGCAGCCTACAGGAAGATACCTTTATGCTAGGCTTCACTACAGGCTAACTATTCTTAAGATTATGTAACACATCAGTTTAAAGGCAAAGACTTCAGTACCCTTATCTAGCAATACTTTGCCTAAATGCTGATGCTTTCAAAATTATAATGCTAAATCCCATCTGGCATTCAGGAAACCATGTCATGCTGATAAAAGAAAAACTCTTCATTTGCAAAACCTAGCTAGGTAATTTAAAATTCAGAATGCTAATGGTAAAGTGCAAAACTGATCCTTCATTTTACAAGTTCACCTGTATCCTCTTGGTGTACTGTGGAAGTCCATTAGGCTGGTTCTCCTGGAGCATCAATCACTGCTAAGCCAAAATTCAGTAACTAATACTTTTTGAAGATTTTAAGTAGTCCTTCAAAACTAAATTTAGCTGTTACTAAGCACAGAGCATGCTCTCAGCCTTCCAGCATTGTCACTGATGTCCAATAAAGACATGGAGTAGAGCAGAGGAACTTCATTTGCTGTAAATAAAAATGTCTAGTCACCTAGCCCTCACCTAGACAAGTTTTCTCAGGGGCAAGAATTGCCCTCTTCTGCAATGGGTGCTCTTGTCCTACAGCCCTGAGCCTTAAGGAAAGCAAAATGCTGAAAACCCACAATACATTTGCGCAGATACATTCACAGATTTTAAACTGACACTGAACAGGTTCCACGAATTGCCAAAATTGCACTCATTATTAAAATGAAACTTAACAGTCTCCAGCTTTGAGCACTGAACTTACCCCAATTTCCTTAAAGACTTTCACTGCATTTTTCACGTGACTGTAGGTAGCACTCTCAGCTGCAAGGAAAAAAAAAATCCAGAGATAAACAAAATGCGATTGAACTTGGGCTACCTTGTGCTAGAAGGAACAGAACGAACCAAACCCAGTTCAACATACCATATACAGCAACATTCTTCTCCGTCCTGCTTATTAAGTGCCTGTGCAACTTTTGAAGGTACTCAGACTCTGAAACAGGACCACTAAAATTGTGAACAAAGATGACAGCAGAGCTATATGCCTCCAGTAAAGGTCCCAATAACCTCTGTAGGAAAGTGATGTACTGCTGGTGCTCTTGAGACTGGCTCACCTAAGAAAGGGCAACAAGAGCTTAAGTGACAGAGACCACTAGAAACAAGAAATGACCTGCAACACAGTACACAGCAAAATGGCAGCCAAAATAATTCTTAGTACAAAAATAAGTAGGGTGGCAGAACACATGAAAGCACAGCAAAAAAGCAGTTTACCACAAGGGACAAAACAGGCACTACACATCACAGGTCAATGCTACTTTTTTCTCCTCTAGGATATTAATAATTATTTTCCTAAGACAACATTAAAGACACGATACTATTCTGCAGCCAACTGAAAGGTTGTTGTACGTTCCCAGAGATGGGCATAAGTTCCAAGTGTTAACAAGATGTCCTAAAGACTGTTTGTATCAGCTCTGTGAGAAAACTGGTAATATGTCTAAAATCAACATCATAATCCACGAAGTGAAATTTAGGGTGAAAATAAATACCAGCCCATTTACAGTGCATGCTGTCAGTAAAGAATAAAGCACTTAGATGCTAAGACACTTGAGCCTTCATCAGTTTTCATGAAACTAACCATTGTCATTCCACCTCCCTATAAAATTATTCCATGTTTCTTCAACTGTTTTCCTCATGAGAAGGAGAGAAACGTGTTTTACTGACTGTAGAAAAATAGACAGGCTAACACTGCGAACCGGCAAAAAAAATTATCACGACCCCGCCCGAACTAGCAAGGTTGTTTGCGTCTCTCGCAACAGGCTTCAATGCTACTAGCCTTAGGATAATATCACCTTCAGGTAGCAATCTCTCTGTTCTTCTCCAAAATCACTGTCTTCATCTTCCTCGTCACTTCTCCAAGATAATGGCTCAGGGAGTTTTTTATCCCATTGCTGTTCTGTAAGACTGGGGCTAACATCCTCCTGATCATCCTGCTTAAGTTTGAAAGACAAGGTGGTAAATAGGTAAAAAAACCCAAATCCAGGCAAACAATAGTTCTATTTCATAATCTCATCTGACTTAATCAGTCCACTTGTTAACCAATATTTAATGAAAGCAGGTGAGACCCAATTACAGATAGACAGGGTTGAGACAAGCAAAGAGAATCACAGAATCACAGAATGATTTGGGGTGCAAAGGACCTTAAAGATCATCTAGTTCCAATTCTTTAATTTGCCTGTCAAATAGAAGAGAAAATCTTTGCAAGTGTTGCTAAATTTTCCTACCAAAGGCCAAGCAGTTGCCAAGAAAGTGTTTCCAGCTGAGTTAGGATAGAAAGTTGAGATGCTATCTAGATACGGACGTTGCTAATCTCCATACTACTGTTGCCTCAAAGACAGAGTAGTAAACTCTGTGTTACTATATTACAATAGTAAAACCGGAATTAATGCAGAATACCACAAGTTGCTATTTGGAAGTGGTAACTTACTGACTCTAAGGATGCTGTTCTTGCAGTTGTCCCCATGTGAGATATTGGTTGAAATAGAATGAGCTACTTTTGATCTCAAAGGCCCCAAATTGTCTAAACCTTGATTACTTTGATGCGGTACATCAGAATTTTAGGTGTACAGTAACCAAGGTGCAACAGAAATATTCCACCTGACTGACTGATGTTTGATGCAACATTCAATTTAAACAATGCATCTTCAGAAATTAGTTTTAGAGATCGTAAACACTCGAAAGAGTAAGGGAAGCCTTAATGTCAATCATTCACCAGTATTTGTTTTGCTCAAAGTAGCAGAATACAAAGATTTTTCAAAGGTCACCAGTGCTAAGTCACTGAGGAAAGACCCCCATACAGACACCTTGTAGATTTGATTAATGTCATAATACTTATAAGAAAGAAAGAGGCCTCTGCAGCAAATGAAGAATGACTCCAATCTTACACTCTGATCAAATGCTTTATTTTGAATGAAGCAAAGGTCACAAAGTAAGTTTAAAAAAACACCAGAGATCACTATCCATTGGGAATATTTCTTAGTTTTAGAAGTAGACACTAGAATCACATGAAAATAATTTAAAAGAAAGCATGGATCAATCAAGTTCAATGTAGCTGGAAATTTGTCAATGTGCTAATGTCAGCAGTAAACTGAAATAATTAGAAGGGGCAGAAGCTAGCTACCTTTCTTAAAGAATAGGTTATAAAAACCCCACAAACATTTTCAACTTGTCCAAAATCATGAAACAACCACTGCTTACAGTGTTTGCACTGATTATGCTAATTCTTAATGTTTTAAAAGTAGTAAGCAGGTACAGAGGCCTTCTAAGTTTGAGAAATTCACTGTCTTTTTTAAGCATTCAAATGTCGCACTGGTGCTGTATATCAGACAACACAGACAAATATTTATATTCTGCCTAATCTCTATATCCCAGCTATAAAGAGCAAAGTACCAGACTCAGCAACCAAAACTTATACAAGAACCCTCAAGACAGGGTTGAGTACACAAGAGGTGCCTATCTACTGCTGTCCAGACCTATTTTCCTCATGTCCCCAGGCATGGAACACACAAGTTTCTTCCTAATTCTTTGACTAGCACTCATTTCTGGATTTAGAACCATATCATAGAATCACAGAATGGTTTGGGTCAGAAGGGACCTCAAAGACCATCTAGTTCCAACCCCCCTGCTATGGGCAGGGACACCTTCCACTACACCAGGTTGCTCAAGGCTCCATCCAACCCGGCCTTGAACACTGCCAGGGAGGGGGCAGCCACAACTTCCTTAGGTAACCTGTTCCAGTGTCTCACCACCCTCAGGGTGAAGAACTTCTTCCTTGTATCTAGTCTAAACCTGCCCTCTCCCAGCTTCCAACCATTACCCCTCGTCCTATCACTGCAGGCCCTTGTGAAAACTCCCTCCCCAGCCTTCTTGTAGGGACTCTTCAGGTACTGCAAGGCCGCTACGAGGTCTCCCCAGAACCTTCTCTTTTCCAGGCTTAACAATCATTATTTATCTAATAATGATTACAAACTAATGCATGACAACATGTCAGTAGTTCAGATAAAAAGCAAGCAGTAGTAACTCCAAAGAAGGAAAATTTTTAATAGCCGAGTATATCACGTAAATAATACCTATGGTTATATATATTAAGAATGGAAGCATGTATCAGAAAGTATGTAGTGAGATTAGAATGAAGCAGTGGCCATTAACGAATACACCAGAAAGCAGCTCTAGCCTTCTTTGAAACTGGAGAGCTACAAGAAGAAAGCAGCTAAACATGTAACTTTTTCCATGTGCTCTTTAAATTCTTTTGCTTCCTCCTGGGCACCAAGGTGTGTTTACCGTGCACAAAAAAGAGTTTGGGAAGCAAAGGTATGCTGAGTCAGCTGCCCCCTGGTCCCCAGGTTTCTTTACAGTGTACACCACTGTCAGATTGCACCACACAGCGACTCCAGTACATCCCTGAAACTGCAAATTGTGCTAGCAGAGGAGGTTTACAATAACTTTGAGACTGATGCAAAGAAATCAAAGAATGACAAAAGATCTGGACTACTGACTCCTGTAGAATAGAAAGTAAACATCGTTGAAGTTATGCTACAATATGAAAGGGCTCCAATAATAAAATAAATCCCCATTTTACAAATCAGTATAAAATATGTGTCTTCCTTAGTAGGTTCAATGGTACAATGAAATTACACATTCACAGCATCATAGGATGTCTATACCCAAATGTCTGATGCTTACAAATGTAAGAATGAAGTAGTATCAGTCTTGGACTTGTTAAGTTGCTACAAGCTTTCAGTAACAGCATATATTTAGAACAAGACTCACAACTAAGAAGCATAAACTACCTAAGGCTAAAGTCAAGTACAGAAAAACAAAGCTCACTTAGTATCTCTATCGCCTTACCTCAGCCACCAGAAGAATGCCATATTGTATCAGCCGTTCCACAGATTCATGGCAAACTTGATATATCACCTGGCAAGGCTGCGCAACATAAAAGAAACACACCGAAAAAAGTCACATCCATTATACCTGTTACAGCAACACCAGTTCCCTGTTCAGTATGAATGGTTTAGATACAGCAGTATTATTCCTTTTAAACAAGTTATTAAACTTTTACTAGCACAACCCCAATGCACTACTCTTAAGTTTATCCTAGAAGACATTAAAAAAATTACAGTGAAATAGGGTAGTTAAAATTTGTCCAAGCTTTTTGAAGAAATGCATTACTACACTGGTAGAAAATCACATTAAATATTCTTCCCTCTTAATTGCCCCTAACCAAATTTTAGTTTGTTAAAAAATCCTCATAAAACTAAAATCATTGAGACTCGTACCAGTGATTTATTTGGAATTTAAAGGAAAGTACACTTTCAAGAAATTCCCTTATGTGTTTTGAAAAGCTGAATAAAAAGCCAATCTCTTCTACATTGTTCATAATCATGCAGGAAAAGTGTTCTAAGTTTAAAAAAAAAAAAAACCCAAACAAAACAATTATTGACTCTGAAAGCAGAACAATAAGATTACTAAAGAACCTCACCATACAAGCTACATTACTGCCCAGACAAAAATACTAAAGTTGGCTTATGCTTCATTCAAAACAGCACGAGTCAGAAATACATGTACAAATTTAAGAATTAATTCAAGAACCTCTAGAATTCTAAGTTCTACACATAAGAAAAAAAATATCTAGCACTTAAAACTGCAAGTATACAGAGTGTTAAGTATACAGACAGTCTGAAAACTGAGATAACATCAGCTCTCCTCAATGTTTTGTAAAAAAACCAAAAGCAAAGTCAGGCCATGTTTAAAATTGCCACTAAGTACTAGGTGTGGCACACTCTGACTATTGCACTCCTATGCAAATTAAGAGTATCTTTAGAATCTGGAGCTTTAGTTCCCAGTGTAATTTCAATCATCTATGCAAATTCATATAAGTTGGGTACTCTAAAAGACTTGCATTTGTTTAAGTGAAAAATATTTAAATAGTTGGGGCAGAATGCAGATATCATTGTGATGGTCTAATGACATAAGCGACACAAAATCTGTTAAAAGGCATTAAGAAGCTCAACCTCAAGTTGTGGGAAGCTGTCAGGCATACAGTAAGCAGCTTTTCTTTCTCAGGAAAGGCCTAAAGCCAGCACAGCAGAAATGCTGCAGGCTCACCCCAGCATCACCCACTTCAGCACTTGCAGTAGCAGCAGGCGTGCTCTCAGTATGTATCCCCGAAACCAGATCAACTGATTTTGTCACACCTTGACAAGGAAACAAGGTAGTGACAGGAGTCTGGCAAGTTAATTCATGCGTTATCTTAAGCCAGGCATCTTTTGGATGAACTGTTTTGACGGAGCTACATTCGCCAAAATGTTCAGACATTTTCTTGAAGCAAATGGGAACAATGCTATCTTCCATTTTCAAATTATATTCAACCTCTTGATACCCATCACCATCAGACTGTACTTAGAGTGAACATATCAGACCTGTGACATTTGAAGAAAGCATCAATTAATTTTAAAGTAACATATGCAGTTACAAGCAGAACAAAAATTTGAAACATGGACAATTAATGCAATTACTTACTTACCAAAGATATAGTAAATTCGTTAGAAAGCAAGTAACACAAGCTGGCAGCTTTTCGGACCAGGTGTTCTTGACTAATCAAACTGGGAGAAGCACCGTTGGTACCATTTCTGTACCTCCTACTCTGAACTGCATGAAGACTGCAGGCTAGAGCAGAAACAAACATAAGCAACGTTTATTTTTCCAAAGAGCTTTATAGCAAATGAAACTTAAAACTTTTGTTTTGTCTATTTCTGGGCCTAAAAGCAGTCAAACATTACATATGCAACTGAAAACTAAAGACAGAATTCACCACTACTTTTTGTCCAATTAATGTCAGATCAAGACAAAATCTCATTAAAATATTGCTGATCAAAGCACAGGTTTTGCCATGTTGGCTCAAAACTCTGATAGTGTGCTGCTTATGGCAGTGGCCAACACACAAATACTTTCAAGAGGATGATGGAAAAAATTACTGGAAACATTCCACAACCAAAACAGAAGTTTACTTCATTGTTTTTGTTAGGGTATACTTGGGCTGAAGCAGGGAGGGAAGAAATATACAAAAGTAAATTATATTAAAAAGTGATGAAGTTTGTTTGTGCAGATACTTGGACTTCATGTGTTACAGGAAAGTCTTTCCTTGGTAAACCACAAAACATACCAATAATGGCCTCTTTAATGAACACATGAAGTACTCCATTGCTGTAGAAGTTGAGTTCAAAGACAGCAGGTATCGTTGTGCTGGGAGTGATGAAGAACTCATTGTTTCGGCTAGTGTTTGTGATATTTACACAGTTCCCCAACAAGTGGATGGCATGCATGACAACATCATCCGAGTTCCCTGAAAATCCCAAGTCAAAGTCACGAGCTAAGACCTCCTCCTTCATGGAGAAGAAATCTTCTACCAACCTGGAAAGATCAGTTCCCTAGAAATAAAAACAGAATCACACAGTGAAATAAATTTTCTGCACAGGAGTTTATCTGTAAACCACACAACCATGTATATAGCAAACACGTAAACAATACACTAATTGTCAATAATCCAAAGCACAATAGTCACATCAGAAAAAGTTATTTTCACAGAGGTTTTGCTGAAATAGCCCACAGATTTTGAATTACATACGATTATATTTTAAAGCCATGCAGCTATTTGGGAATGTAAGTTTTTTGTTGGCTTCTCAGTTTATTTCACAACCTGCAGAGACCTGATTTGTTCTTTAAGAGCATGTTAGAGATACCATATCTCCATTACCTATTCTATAAAACGAATTATCAATTATCTGGGAATATTGTAACAAACAGAACTGTGCTTTTCCTCAAGCACTTCCTTTCCTTCTTTTTTGCCAAGATGGCTTCAGATCACATTGTAAAATGCTTCTTTGATCTTACTGTTTTAGGAAATTGGAAAGACTGGATTGACAGGAATGGTGATACTGTCCTTGACAAGCAAGATTACATATCTGACCAATATTTTTCAATTTGTTCTCGATTTATGTGCCGTAAAACCTTCAGATTAGAGAGAGAAGGAATTTCAGAAAAAATGCAAGACACACTCGTTGGAGAAAAAAAAATTCTTCCAAGCCCCATGCACAAGACTTAAGTTGAAATTAGTATTGTTCTGCCATTGTGACATAACAGTACTGAGGAACAGCAAAAGTAGTTTGAAAAATAACAGAGGAGTTTCTAGCATATTCTTTGGTGAATGTCTTTGTGATCTAAAAAACAACTTTAATACAATGAATCAAAACCATGTATTCCTTAAAAAAAGCATAAGTACATTCTGAATTACAAAAATCTGTTTCCACATGAGTATTTATTATCATCCCATCAACAACAGCTTACCTTCAAGCATTCACTACTAACTAAAATATTAGCACTCAGACTACCTGAAATCCATTTTAAGGTAAAAGAAGAAAGATGCGTTTATTAGTATCATGCAATAGTAAAATGTACATTTATTTATTTTTTTTAAAAAACAAGGCCAAAGTAACGTTTGGCTATTTAAGCAATGTGGAAGCCTTACCTGCCTGTGTCGGTAGAGCAGCAAACAGGCAACGATGTGGGTAGACATCACAGCACAGGACTTGTTAGCAGCTAGAGGTAAGCAAGGTAAACTGAGATGTTCAGAACATCATTACAAGTGAAACAGTACCCATCATTTAGAAAAAAAACCCCCACAATAATAGTGATATTGGCACAGAACTATACCTTCTCAATGAAATATGAAGTGTACTTTAGTACTGTTACTATAGAACCACAATAATCAAATTAAAGTAACTTGAACTAAGAAGGGTGAGTAAAGTTTAAATGTTTACTAAATTAAGTACCATTTTGTCTGCATCTCTTATACCACAAACCACAGATCTACTGACTGAAGCATGCACCACATGACCTATAAAACCTGGCAGCACTGGTCCATGCAGCTAGATGAGTTCATGTGAGTATGATCTTAAATAATGCCATTAAGACATCGCAGTAACTTCTTACACGAAGTGGTAAGAAATCAAACACTTGAAAGTACAGCAAGTTCAGCTTACTAGTCCAAGAAATACAAAAGATAACAAAACAAACAGAATAAGAAGCTGGTATGTAATCAGAAAGAGTGTTATAAAACTTCAAAGAGGAAGGAGCGAGGCAAAGGATGGAGAACTGTCAAGAGAGCGTTTTAGTCACGGAATGATCACCTGAATGGAGGGAACTGGGAAATATGACATTACCAAACAGTAAGTTAGTTCATGCAATAAGCAAAACAGGTAGCTGACAGTGATACTGTAACACTTACTGAACAAAATATGCTCAGCCAAGTTGGATATCAGCTCTCTTCTGAAGGGTTCACTGGTAATATCTCTGGAGCTGGGCAGTGAGGCCTCTGTACCTTCATCCACAGTCTCATTAGGTCTGAATACAGAATAAAAATTCACATTATTACCTTTAGATTTTGATAAAATGTGAAATAACCTAGATTGACGTCTATTTTTTTATACACTAACTGAATTACAGCACAAAAAAACCCAGCAAGCAGTCTGGTAAGGGCACAAAAATGTGCAACAGGCTCCACAAAAATTTTAGTATCTACCAACTTTTCCAGATTCTTTCTTCAAACTAAACAACAATCAAAGACTACCAAAAGAAAAACTGCAACCTTGTCCTATGGCCATTCATGACTTTGCCATTACATCATTTGTAACCCACACCTCTTTTCGCTTCAATGAATATGGACAACAGTAGATTAAGCAAATCTGCCTAAAACGCAGTTTCCAGCCCAGCCTCTTCACAAACTAGAAATGGTCTTTTGTATGGACCTACAACTTTCTAAACATAAACGACTGACTTTGTCTCTACCAGGATCACATAGGTTTGCACAAGTCCAGCAAAGACCTCAACTAAAATGTGTATCTGTGTAACAAATGAGATCTAGCCCTTGAGCAGTTTTGCAGTTGAATGACAGTCACCTCTGTGAGCAAGGGGTACTCACTCCCAAGTCCTACTTGCTTTGGAATTATACCAAAACCCACCTGATACGTTTGTGAGTTTTAAAAATAAATCCTTTATTTTTCATTGCGTTCTTTTTTCCCCCTAAGCTATTCCATAAAATTTAAAATTAAACCAACAGAGGTCACAAAAAATTAAGAAAAAAGAAAGACTCCTCAAACTTAAACAGAGCTCCCCAAAAAGAATGCAGCTCTCATAGTAAATTGCACAGTCACAATTGCCTAAGTTTTTAGTTTTTCTATACACAATTAGGTTACCCTTGGGGAGTTCAAGCGCTGCTTGGAATGTAATGCAGAACACTAAAGGCAAACAAACCAACCAACCAACCAGCCCCCAACCTGCCTCCTTCTCCCCAACACCCAGAAAAATTGCTACCTGGATGGAAGTATAGCTGGTAACAGAGCTTGTTCCAAAGAGAGAGGAGCAGGCACAGGTTTTTGGCTTTGGCTGTTCACATATTCCTGTTAAGAGAAGACTTGTTATTTTTTGCACTTTACCCACCTTATTCTTGCATTCAACTGATAATACAATTATATCAAAAAGGAAATTATTCAAAAATGCAACTGTGATTAAAACCAGTTCACACTAAAAGAGCAGTAAGGTCACAAATTAAATGTTTTCAACAGTTTATTCGCTTTTGATTTTATTTCATGGCAAACTTTCCACAGCAATAAATCTGTACTTCACAAAAACCACTGCAACAAAAACAACAAACACGTAACCCCTGTCAGCACCCTGCTGGGAACAACTCCTTTGAGACTAGCTTCTCCATTATTAAATTAATGAGAACTGCCTTCATTAACACGAGCGAGAGCAAAGTCGAATACCCAGTCACAACCAACATGGAGACTGTAATTATTGCTTGCTGCTGCTCCTCTCAAACGCCAGGACAGGGAACTTCTCCCTAGGTAAACACCAGTGTAGAAACTCCAGTTGCAAGACCCCTCGCACAGCCACAAACTAAAGCGCCCAGGAAACAGGCAAGGTACCGCATGCTTGGAATTTCTGAATCCCGAATTTCTCAAAAGCTAAATGCCTCTCCTTACAGGTTAGCATTTACATTATTCTGTTTTCAGGACACTGTGTTCCTTCAGTTTCTATAAAGACTGATGTGGGAAGCTAAAGAGCCACTTAACCTGCTGGTCAGAAAAACAGTTCCCTCCCAGGGAAGCTGCTTAAAGGACTTTTACAGCCAGCTCACTCTCTTCTGCTTCTAAGCCTGTGCTCACAGAACTGCAGAAGCCCAAAATTAACCCCCAAAGCTCATCTCCTTTAGAAAAACCTGCAGTGACATAACTACAACAATTTAAAAATACAGTTACACTTCTGCAAATCTTGGTTAAGGCATATTAAACAATTTATGTAATTTATTACCTTTCTGGAGTACAAAAAAGAATACACATGAAAATGAGACTTGACAGAGGTTGCTAGGAAGGTAGAGAGTGATTAGCACTTCACTAGATTAAGAGGGCAGATAACCTTCTTCTCCTTATACTGATCCAAGAACAATTGTTAACTCCCTATCAAGAATAGCCCAAGCCTTCACCTTTGGAAGTGAACTAATGTCCTTCCCTACTAGGCTAATTATAACGCAGTGCAGACGGTCACAATAATTTCATGCTGTGGTAATTGAACCCTCCAAAACTCTTCAACCTACTGCTTTTCTGAGAGAAGTAGGGCAGAAGGAACACCACCTAATTAATTTGAATAATGTTCTAGTAGGTGGTTGTTAAAGTAGTTAATCTTATTAAAGTCACACTAAAAATAAGGTATACTGGAGCAGAACACAGATTAGTGAAATGCAGATAAATTAAGTATACTACTAGCAGATTCTCCAAAGAGATCAGAGAAAATTTAAAAAGTGAAGGCAGATACTACTCCACCATCCCATTCCCTGAGAAACTACACAACAGTATTTGGTGAACTAGTGCGAGTAATAGCTGTAAACTAATAATGAACTACAACTTTCAAAGAATACGTAGATTTTTATGATATATTATCCATCATACTTTTATAGCTACTAATTTGCTTAGCAATTTTAAAAACCCAGTGAGATAAATGTCCATCAACAACAGTGTAAGCCATTAAATTACTTAAGCTGTAAAACAGTATTCAGTTTACTTCAACTCCAAATATCTCTACAACATAAAGAATTACTGTATGGTACAAGGATCATTTTAAAGTTGTTTACTAAAACAAAACAAACAAACAAAGAACCCCAGTGAGAATAGTTACACCACTTCAAAACTAACATAATCCTTTATATCAACTCTGAATCTATTTCAGCTTAACACAAACGTGTCCGAAGACTCGCACATTCAGCAAAACAGGGATACTTTTCTCCCACCAGAATGGACTTCAGCAGACAATGCTAAGGATGATAATCCACAAAGAGAAAAATCAAAATAAATGCATCCCATTACTGAAACATCAAAAATGTCAAACTTACTTTTAAGGAAAACGGTTGTGCAAAATCTACTCTGACACACCCATAATTCTTCCGCAGCATTCTGAAGACTCCTCTAGCTATACTCCAAAGACTTTCATTCTTCTTAGGCTTGCCCTGGAAAACATAGGTGGTTGGTTTGGGTTTCTTCCAATTTGCATTTAAAAGGTTACGTTTAAAATTAAAACGCATGCAACAGCAGACAAAACAAGGCCGAATCTTTTGACACACCTTATGACTTCAAGTAAATCTAGAGAACTTCTGTCTTCCATAGATATCCACTTGGACATATGACTTGTTATGTCATGAACTTGCATTTAGAAGTATGTCAGCCATACCTCAGCACTCCCTACCACAGAGGTTTTTGATTCATGGCTCTATGCTCTTCAACACTAACACCAAGTACAGGTGACAGAGGACTACTAGCACATCATTTAACTACGTAACACATTCTCCTGCACATAAACAGAAAGTCCCCTAGGCAAAACAAAATATTCAATTGCTCTTACCAGCTGTTCGCTGTTATAGTGACCTTCAATTATGCGATCATAGGAGATTCCCACAGGTATAATTAGGACGTCAGGAGTAGCATTTGAGAAGAGAGCATCCACCACCACAGATAAAAGACCTGCTCTAGCTCCAGATGTCTTTCCACTTCGAGACCGTGTGCCTTCCAAGAATATTTCTAAAAACTGCTGCTGTCTCAACAGTTCTTCTATGTGCTGAATACAAAAAGATTGTAAAAGAGGAAAAAATAAGTAGCTAATTATACTGGCAAACTCACATTTGAAATACATTGTCAGCAACCATTTCCTTCTCAAAACACTGGAAAACCATGAGTTGGTATGTATACTTGTGAAAAAAAAACCAAAAGCAATAATTAATGCTCAACACAAACTGCAATTGAATTTGCATGAATATACAAGCAATATAATGCCATTTGTTCAACAGCAGCATCTCTAGCAACAGTCAATCTAGCTAATTTGCATACATCCCTCCTTATGGTTCCTAGCACATCCCAGATGCAAATACAGCAGTTATACTAAATAGCACTAAGGATTACATCAACCCATCATAAACAGAGACTTGCATTGTGTTAACAGAATCAGTGTAGATATGCCTCAGTACAAAAGAAATCAAAGAAACAAGGCTTAAATTTAACATTAATTCAGAGACTTTCTTTAATAAGGATTACACAGATGAAAATCTGCTCATCCTCAAAGGCGCTGGGCATTCAATTCTCTTTTATCCTATGCGTTCAAGACTTCATACAAAATGTATCCTTTTTTGCAGCATGAAACCTAAGACAAATTCAAAGCAGTAAAAAACATCCCCAGACTGATGGAACTCACTTTCCCACTCGCCACCCAACTGAAAAGCTACCTACAAAACCAAGAAAGACAGAAATACATACCACGTAGAGCAAAGCTCTGTAGAGAAAGTCCTTACGGCCATCAGGACTCTGATCTAACTTTCGACGAATGAAAAATCCTCCTAGCTTGCGGATCAATGTGCTACACAATAAAGAAGATTTATACTCATTGTTTTAGTTTGCAGGAAACTACTCCACGTCCAGTACAAAATTCCTAGCACACAACAGATACAGAAATTACTGAAATTCTCAAAGACTAAAATGTATTACGCTATTTGCACATGATGGGACCACACAAATATTACTCTGTTTAACTTAAGGAACAGGCTTCTCCACACTGTCTTGCTCCATTTCACTCCCTTGACAGACCACTTACCCTCTGCAGTGACTCTGACCGGGAGATTACTGTACATTAAAATGTCAGTGACCCACGTAACAGTTAACCTGAGCTGGGCCAAGTCTGTGCTGCACATACAGCATGGCCTTTGTGCCCATGTTGTACTGCAAATACCCTTTGGCTGCAGGATCAGCTCTGCCAGCTAAGTTTAACAGAGGAGCCTGCGGGCAGCTCCCACCTGGCACCAACAATTGCATCACCTGCGTGGCCTTGCCTTCATCTAACAGGGCAGCAAGAAGCTTTCATGAGAACATCCTTCCAGCTTGACAGAAGAAATGATGAATAGAGTTGTTTACTTGTAAGAGAATCATGTACTAGCTGAAACAAACAAAATGGGGTAACACTTTCTGCACACGGGGTCAACACAACTTGCTATGCATGGATCGGAGCCCTCCCGAACAGCTCGGTGCTCCCAGTGTCCAAATGGACATTAGATTACTTATGCTAGTCTCTTTCTTTATACTGCTAGCCCTAATAAATATAATTTTAATTGATACTTTCTAAAGTCAGAACGCCTTTCTTACTAGGATCTCATAGACCAGCACCTACTGGTGCAAAACACCCTGTAAATCAAGGTATGCCCCTGTTTCCTCATCATTTCCTGCATCTAGTAGCTTGTCAGAAATCAGTTATCCCCAAATTCTGTCTCACTGGCAAACCTAAAAGACTTTAGGTTCTTCAGCCACTAGAAATATAATTTAAACAGAAACCAAATTGGAGTACTTTCCCACAAAGCATTATTCACTCAGTACTGTTGCTGCCCATTAGCTAGATCATTAAAACTTCATGAAGAAGGGTTATCCATTCATGACACTTTTCCACATACTCATCTTTCCTTAGTCACCTGCCACTTTGAGAGTCCTAGAAGAAAGGAAAATCCTTCTTTACCCTACTTAGGTTATGCCAGAGTTTCTCAGAAGGATCTTATTACGCTCTCTCTCTGAGCATGTAATAGGAACCAAAGTTCTACATGATGGCCCAATAATACTCAGACTATCTTACTTTTGGACATAAGATATATTGCGCAATAGGTCACCTGAAGACCCACCCCCTCAGTCTTTTTCAAAGAAGAAGAGGTTATTACCTGAAGATGGGGATGTTGAGATTGTTCCCTGCAGCAATGTAGGGTGCTTTGATGTTATGGCAGAAAAGAATGAATGTAAGGAGCAGGTAGTCAATGTGAGATTTGTGAACAGGCAAGAAGATAAGAGGCAAATTCATCTGTGGTGGAGAGAGAAGATAAAAAGAGAGAAGGCAGTTGGTAAGAAACATGGAATATTACTCCTTTTCTAAAATCCATCATTGGGATTGCCAGCATCATATTATCAGAATCAACGGTTATTTCTGTTTACCATCATCCAGTTTCTTTACTTCTGGTTTTCATTCAGCTATGACAACAAGAACATTTCAGTCAACTGTACTTCTTAATTTTCATGGACTGTAGTTTTTAGTTGTATGCATTACATTAACAATGATTAATATTCCCAGACTCACAGTATTGAGACAACAATCAAACAAAGGCATGTGGTCAAATCATCAGTGTCATCAAAGTACTGCTATTTCTTTCTATTAGGTATCAGCAAGGATCTATGAATAGTGGGGTTTCTGAACACTGTAATCAAAAGATAACAGAAAATATTAGGAAGTTTTTTTTGTTTGTTTGTTTCATTTATCTAATCCATCTTTCTATGGTAAACCCCGCAAAAGGAATCAATTCCTTTTGAGTGTAAATAAAATGGTAGAATTTACGAGTTATTTTGATCAATTTCAATAAATACCGAAGGACTGGGAACAGATTGCTAATAAGAAATAGGAAAAGTTTATTTCTGAATGATTTTTATTCCAAATTAAGGTAAGAGTGAAAAGTCCTAAGTAGACCTACTAATTTATTACTGGCTGCCTTAGCACAAAAAAAGAAATAATGCTGGATGCAGATTATCCAAGATGATCCTTCAGCCTGATAGTTAAAATTTGATCCTAAAACAAAGGTAAAATCAGAGTTCATATAGCATTTTAGGTTACACAACTCAAAGAAAATTGTATCTAATGAAAAACACTATTTTACAGATATGAGACAGTTCTATCTACAGTCTGGTATCACAGAGACTTAGCAGAGCTCTCCTAAAAAGAGAAAGTGCTGTAAACATAAACTACATGAGAAATCTACCTTACTAGATTCTTTCCTACCCTCCCTTACCTCTGTTGCTGCTTTGACCATTTCTATTTGACCTCTGTGGATCTGAATATTCCAGAAAAAGCTGTTGAACAACTTCAGTAACACCCAGCCAGTCAACCTGAAGGAAGAACAAACACAATTCAAAAAGCTTCATTCATTTCTGCCTCCATTTTTTATTGCTTCTATATGACTAATGGCAAAGCTATAAAATCTAATTACTTTATATTCAAACAAAGTTACTATAAAATCCAGTTTCTTAACAAGTTCTTGCCTATCAGCTAAGCCATGGTTAGTAACCACATTTCAGCCTCCTGCAGTTATGACAAAACTTGTAGCATCAACCTCAGTGAGGGCTGTTCAAAGGGCAGAGACCACTGTACATACGGGGCAACTTAACGCAGGTTCTATGATCAATTGTAGTAACTAAGCTAGCTAGCTGACATGTTAGGTAACAGCATGTATCTGGTCTCGTGGGAGAAATTAATATAGTTACAAAAAATACAGAGTTTGCATCACAACAGTTAGTGAAGGGGACTAGGAACACGACAGAGACTAATTCATCCTTAAGTAGTAAAGGCAGACACCACAGTAGGCGATTTTATCTAAGATAAGACTCTCTTCAAGATATTTATAAGTACAGGTTAAGATTCAATGGGCTACTGGAAAAAAAAAAATCTTTCACAGTCTAAGATGCTGCAGCTAGCTGCTCTCACCCGTATCAGCCTGAAAAAACAAAGGACATTAATATTGGTCTAAGCATTAGCACCAACCCAGTTTCAGGAGGAAAAAAAAAAAAAAAAAAAAGGCTGTATTTAATCTTGTAAGATTTATTCCTTGGAACGGCAGAGGGTTTCTGCTGCACCTGAAAATGAAGAACAACTACCATCTCATTAGTTAACATTAGAAAAGGGATTTTTATGAATAATGTATTATTTTTTAGAATAATTATTCATTATCTATGAATAATGTGTTACAAGCTCTGCTGGTATAATACAGAAAGAGCTTGGCTGCTGTTCTACTCATTGACAATACTGATGAGCCATTTTTCTTACCTGATTAAAGCAGGTGACACATTTGCTACCATTTCCTGCAGAATTTTCCTAGCTTTTTTCTTCACTTTGTTGATAGCTTTAGCATCCGTTTGAGCAAAACTACCCGGAGTACTTGGTTCAGAAGCTTCATCTACAATGGCCTTCTGGACTCTAACATTAAAAATTAAAACTTATGAGACAGTCCCACAACAGAAGAGTTCAAGACAGACAACAACTGCTAGGAATGAGCTATACGTTAGTATAGGAGTGACTTGCAGACATAAAGGAACATACACTGACGTACTGTGTACTCTAAATGCATTACATTTAATTCAGCAGTTTTCTAAACTCTGATTAAACAGCTGGATGATGGATGAATGTGCTCAAAGGTGACCGTATGAAACAGTATGTATGCAGTTCGCAGGTACCAACATTAAGTGACTGCCAATTTTCAGAAACAGTTATTAAGGTTAAAAAGCAGAAAGAACTCGCCTCTTTGTTAATACTTTCTTTTTCCTGCCATAGCAACGTCACTTACCTCAACAGACAGACTTATGTAGTTGCCATTTTGCACTTCTACATATCTTCCCTCTTGAATTCTCAGTTTTACAAAGTGTAACTAAATTTTATAATGGCTATTTTCCTCATTTAAAACATATCTAAGAGAGATGAAGTGGTTTAACACACTGTAACTGTGGCACAATGTGGTCTGCTTTACTTTTCAAAAGCAACACTATCATCTTCAGATGGGACTCAAACATTAAAAATTCAGGAGAGCTGGGAATGTTAACGTAGGCAGTGTGTGCCCTCTGACAAAAGTAGACTCAAGGGGTGGACATGCGGTTGAATTTCTTTGTGTCCAGGGAAAACGAATACCTTAAATAGCTAATCAGGGGCTCAGCATGCCAATTAAAATGCTGTACATGAAGCAGAAAACAAGCTCCACAAAGTAAAGGGTCGTTTTTTCATTCTATAGCGTTTTTCCAGTTTTGCCTCATGCTCTTGGTGTAGTTTTCATGGAAAAAATAGACTGGTTTGGGTTCGAAGGGACCTTAAAGATCATCTAGTTCCAACCCCCCTGCTATGTACACTCAGGCTACTCAGAAATGCTGCTTTCCTGTTATTTCTGAAACACTGACAATTTCTGATGACTGCAGTAGGACTTTAGTGGGAATGATTTACATGAATTAGATAAACTTTTGAAGAGTTCCCATGTAACAATTCATTTTTCTGTGTACTGTCTGCTGTCCACCCACTATGCATCATTCATTTGGAGATCTGCAATTCTTAATCTCCCCTCTTCTACTATTCAAACAGAAATTGCAAGCTAAAAGGCTGTGCTGACCGTATCTTCTAACATTTTAAACAGTCCGATTTTCAAAACCTGCCATTTCCAAATTCTTAAATCATATTATAATGTATCAGTCATTCAAAAACTAAGTTTATTTTGCATTATCTTACCTGCTGTTATTCAGCACATTTTCTGTCAGATTCTTGGCAAACATACCCTTATGAACATCCCTCTCTTGCACAAAAAGGACATAACAAAAGCGTCTTGCAAGCCACCCTCTGTACCTACAAAAATATGAAGGATATCTGAGAGTGACTCTCAAAATATTTCACTGCCAAAAAAAAAAAAGACTATTAAAAACACCTACAAATACAATTAAGAAGCAAAAGCAAGTAAAGTTTTATGAAGGGCTGCCTAAAAGCTTCAGTATCATCTAGTAAATTATCAACATGTTAATGTTAAGGATGAAATAACTGATGCATGGTGCAAAATATCTGAGACAACTGAGGTCTGCATTACTTCAATTCAGGGCAATACTGGCCTTAAAATATCCCTAATATCCCAGGAAAGTAGCTACAAACCAGCATATACATTTTGTCTGTCCGCTGGAACCGACTGCTCAGCTCAGCAAGGACAAAGGAAGATGTTGTGCCGATTTCTGATTTGGTGACTTTCCACCAAGGAATGTAAATTCTGAGCTAAGAGGTTTGTAAACTCCTTCAAGAAACACTGAGTTCTCTTGGGAAAGTTGCTCACATTGTATGCACAGGGTCAACTCTCACAGACACTTCTGAAAATACGTTTGCATCAGCCACCGACATTAAAGGCACTTTTTTTTGTTATCTTTTCTTCCTTTCCAGTGCTTTAAACACCCAGCCCTACGTGCCTCCTATGTACTTTCTCCTTTCAAAGTTTCAACAGGAGTAGAACCACTAAATAATCAGTAAATCTCTCTACAAATTCTAAGTAATGCAACTTAGCTTGTGTGGCCAGTCTCCTTTTAAATTAACCCTGTCCTCTACTCTCTGGATCATATAAGAAGCAATCACCTAAGAAAATATTATTTTGAACAGTTTTCCTAACATCACAGAAGACGCACGTGATATGGGAAGGGCTAAAATCCAGTCCCCAGCAGTGAATATTCATGACTATTTTCTCTCCTCACCACCCTCACTCACCAGGCCAGGCCCGGACAAGCCACCACTCACGCGGGTCACTCCACAAACCAAACATAGCTGGGACCCCCGAACAGCAGAGCTGACGTGATGGGGCAGAATTAACAGTTGGAAGAAGAAATTAAATTCTGGCCATTCCTAAGATCAGAGCACTCAGTATTATGCAAAACCCCTGTCCTGAGGACTGCTGGTGCAATGCATCGCTGATGTTTCAGCAAGCGTCCCAAACCGAACCGTGGGTGGCAATGCTCATGTCGGTTTCCACACTGGAGTGCCGCCAAGGTCTCGCTGCTTACTGATCTTGGCTGTTACACCTCCCTATCACATCTCAGTAAATTTATACATGTGTTACAACCAGCTAGGAAAGATGAGAAGGAACTTTTACACTGCAAAAACCCAAACCACCTGAGCGCACAGGCGACTCACAGTATAATTAAGATGAGTGCACATGCAGAAGCCATCGGCACCGTCGGACATGTAACAGTTACACAAACATTCTGACTGTCTCTAAGGACAAAGAATTTTGCTATTCATGCTGTCAGGGAAGTAGACCAGTGATTGTTTTAATTGCTTTTCCACTTTCCCCTTCTCATTGGAGTTTGCGAGCCTTACTGATTTTTCTAACAAGGTAAGTTAAGGATATGCTTCTTTCTGACAACGATTTGGTAACTATGAACATATCATCACAACAGCATACAGTTATTGGAGGGATCTGTCAAGGTATAAAGGCTTCTACATTCATTTGTACAGCTTAGATTTTGCTAATTACACTAGGTCATATCTGTTTTCTAATCTTGTAGCAATGATAGAAGATAAAACCCACACAGAATAGACCTAGTCAAGATATATTACGAGACTGACATATTCACACCTCAGAAAAAGGCTGTGGTAATGTCTCAGTACAGGTACAGTACGCTAGCAGTGAAACAGAATCCCTCTTGCTTTCTAAGGCCAAGGAACTGTGACTGTGTAACCCCATGGGACCTCAGAACTTCATTAAAATTGTCAATTTTCAGACTATAATGACATTCTGAGCTAAAGGCATTTTATTTCAGAATAATTCATTAACCCATATTTTGTTGCCCTTGTATTTCTAATTTAAGTAGCTCTGACCATTCAAACGCATTCAAACATTAGACTTTTGAAACCAATTTTTTAAAAATTATGTTAAACACTATTTCTGTGATTTTTCTGTATTCTGAACTACAAGCTCAACCCTTAAAAAACTGTAATTAATTCAAATTGAAGAAAGAACAGCCTCTAACATTAGCTTCCTCCCTCTCAAGCATAGCACAATGCTGTCTTTCTTCTACTCAGACGCTTTGGCTCATTTCTTTCAGGCTGCTGGCCACTCTTTGTTTGCTCTGACTCTAACAAATACTGCAGGACCTGCTTATGCTAATGATTACTGTAAAAACCTTCAGCAAACATTATTAACTTTCCAAAAAACAGAATAAAGATTTTTTTTTGTACTTCCAGTATCTTCATCCCAGAACACAAGATATATTTCCAATAGCACAAAGATACATCATAATTTTTAGGTCATATACACCATCCTTCAGGAGCTGCACTCTGCCACAGAGGCAGAGGAGAGACAGTCTCACAAAACATGTTCAGATTTAATTGTCATTAGTGATAATAGTCAATGCCTAAATGGTGAGCCAGATCTGCTCAGTAAATTAAAATGCAGCCTGAAGTCATTCTTAAGCATGGGAATAAAACAGCTCCTCTCAGCATTATGCTACAGATGCTGCCATCTGCACTAAAGGAGAAAGGATTTAAACATGCTCTGTTTTTTGGAAAACAGATTTGACCCTTACACTCCTTGTCTGTAACTCCAAAGGACTTTGCTCAGCTCCCAAAAACACACAGCTGGATTTAACAAGTACATCACTTTCCTGAAGTCAGCACCAATTCCTGCATTTTAGGACAGCAATATATATTCACTCAGTCCAGATTATCCCAGAGATTTCCCTGTCATACGATCAGAACACACTGAATTTTAAAAGCAAAAGAAAGACTTACTACATTACCTGGTATGTGTTTCATTGATATATATGACATTACGTAGACCCAAAGAAGGAATACTAGCATTGAAGAAGTTATCCTGTAAAACCAAGAAGAAAAGGATTGTAACTATTTTGTTACATAAGAATAGTTGTGTCTTTACATTCATCATAACTTTTAAGATAATGCAATGATTTTCACCTCTATCATAAATGAAAGCCAAAGCAGAGAAGTGCTGAACTGGCTTATAAAGTACACGCAAACTGTTCTGAAATGAAAATGAAATTTAGGAAGTCACTATTCCCAACTCCAATACTTTCAAAGTATTCTCTAGGCTTTACAGCACACAGAAATGGTTTTATTGCTTGTATTCATCAAGCCAGAATATTCTACCATATTCTGATGTAATATAAACCAGGACTTGTCATAATACAGAACTCATCTTTGAGACAGAACTTTATTAGGCTGCATTCAGCATTAGTATAATCATGAGTCTTTTGACGCTCAGTCTGTGACAACCCGTTTGCCAGCAGATCAGGCATCACATAACAGCAGCCCAAGGGTCAGGATATCCATCCATGGTGAGGTGGCAAATCTCCACATTCCTGCTCTGCCTGAACAACAAACTCAATCCAGCCTTCTACATCCCTGGTACAGACTCTACATGCCAGGCTATTAACTGTTCCGGGATGAGCTTGGGAGCAGTTCTACTTCGGATAAACAACCTTGGCAGGAAGACCTAAACTTTAATCTTCCATATTCCAAGTAAGCACTTTGACCGAGAGGGTAGTTTCTTTCTGCCCAAATAATATTTAATTATAAAACTGGTACCATGCCAACAGTGAATTACAGCTAAAACCACTGGGACTGTGCAGGTCAAGGAAGACAAACACAGGACAGGGAAGGAGAAAGACGGCTACCGGCAACAGCATAGCTGCAGAACAGCCCCACTATCAATTTTGCAACGGGAGTCAGATAAGAGTCTCATTTGTTTGTGTTTTGTTTAGGACACATCATTTGCCACAAATTAAAATATATGAGTGTCCTATGTAATCTGCAAATCAGGTAGTAATTATGTGCTACAGTGGGAGCACACAGTCTTTTGCCCCATGTTAAAGCATAACTGCATAGCACATACAATCAACAAATTGTTGCTCTAGGCTTTTAAGAGGAAATTTCAAGGTAATACTAACTTCTTTGACTATTCGCTGGTAATTTTTTGTGGATCTTAAAGCTGATTAAATGTTCTGACACAGAGAAGTGATATGACTTGTTCTTCGTTTCCCAAAAATGAGCAACAAAGTTAAGCACCACTGAATGCCCAAGTCCATTCCAGTGCTCTAACAATTAGGTTATAACCTTACTCTGTGAAATCCATCCTCCAGCTGTAATGTCACACTTTAGCTTTTCCTTATTTAACTCTTCCCCGATCCTGTGTCAGGCAGAGGATGTGGTTCTGTGAGACCAAGTGGGCTGATAAAGCATTTTTCTGCTGCAGCAAGGAAGAAGTCCAGCTCCTGCCACCACATCCTACCCTTTCCCACTGAACACTATTGCTCACCTCCTAATTTATACCACCTCTAGCATTCATCACACCCCTTAACAAGCCAACTTCATTCAGGCAACGCAGAAAACTAAGACAGACACACTAAATGAATAAATAAAGCAGGCAGTTTTCTGCTTGGTGAGTGAACTTGATCAGCCCCCAGGACAGCAGGAAGGCAAACAAGAGGGAGAAGCAGGACTTCCCACTCCCAGCACTGACAAGCTGTTAGTTTGGCCAACACACTTAAAGAAATCTGTCTCACTCATCCATCCCTTTTCCTTAAGGGAATTAACAAAACAGGCAGCTCAAACAAAAGTGAAGTATCTGGAGTCTAATGAGAGGATCTGGTTTGTTACTGTCTGCTGCAAGGATGGTATTTTCTCCTTGTGGCAGAAGGCAACAGAGGGCTTAATAAGGTCATGGCCCGTTCTTAAGTGGGATCTCAGGATAGTTAATTAGTTTCTTATTAACGGACAAAATACAGAACAAGATTTTTATTTTTAAAGGATAATTCCCAACTTGAGAGGAATAGACTAATTACTAAATTTATGAAGCCCTAAGTTGAGGATTCCTACACACCTTCTCACAAGTCAGAACACTTAAGTGTCTGTCAGAAGTAGTCACAGTTTATCTAATCGCTTGTCTTGCTGCTCATATCGTCTGTAGCCTTCACAGCACATTTGGATTTCTATCCCATGTTTGTATGCCATTGCTGCAATTTTCTATTCTGGCATTGGAACAGAGTGAAACAACAACTTTTACTTGGTCAAAGAAACAAGTAAATTTTCACTGAATCCAGACAAATCATGGAGCTCAGCGCAGGTGTAACTGAGTGCAGTTTAAAGCCCAGGGTGTACATATAGCCAAATTACATGATGAACCGGTTGCAAACTATATTATGCCATTTATCAGCGTTTTGCATATTCAGCTTATGGAAAGCCTGCCCAATGCAGTTCAATAAAGTTCACATTTTAAATCAGCTTGCGCAACTTCTCTAGAGCCACCATCTTGACACTGTTCCCAGTAGACAAATATTCCAACTATCCTAACTGCATTTCCCATTTCCAGGCTTGGCAGAGAAGCCAGGAATCATCCAGGTGTAGAAAACCAACACGTCCTTCTCAAGCACAGGATTGATCTCTTCAAGTTTGAAGGGAAGCATATTGCTTACTTTCAAAACTGTACTTCCTCTGTGGATAGAGAATTAAGTGTCCTAAAAGTAAGCCTTAATACTTTCATATACACCAAATTCCTATTATTAATCTAGCAAATAATTTTTTCCATACAATTTCCTAGTGCTAATTCTAAAGAGCTGGAGAGTTATGTGCAAGGAATAAGTCTGCATTAAAAAGTGGGAGACAAAGCATGACAATAGTTCTGTGTCATCCATTAATTCCATGACAAAGAAAATATAACCACAAAGGTGAAAAATTATATTTCCTTGTGAATTAAGAACATTGTGACCTTAATTCTGAAAGTAAGAAAACTACTGAAACTTCATTACGCTGCAACTATGCATTATTGTCAAACATAATCCAGTCTGTAATCTTCTTACCCGGCTCTGGGGAGTGCAAACGTAGCAACATCGTCCCACAAACGGCCTTTTTCTGCTCAGCAGAGTCTCTGTCCATTTTAAAGTGGCAGATCGGAAGAAAGTGGGCCTAGAGTTACACTCTCCCTGCAGAACAGAAGACCACTGTGTAAATATCCAGAAATGTATGTTTCACTGTGTATGTGAGAACTTTGAGTAAGAGGAGTTGCCAGACACAAAAAAAAAAATTAGCCCCCTAAAAATTACGCAAAACTAACACAATTTTTTCCAAGATTTTTCTAAAAGAAATTATATTACCTCCAGATGATGTGATATTAAAACATAAAAGCAAAATCACAGGGTAGTACTTCTGTATCTTAAGCGCTGCAGCATTTGCTGACACACAAAATGTTAAAATAAATAATAACTCTAATAAGAAACAGCAAGGAAACTGACAGCCAAGAAAAGTGGAAGAAATTATCAGTAAATTACACTCTCAATAATGTAGAGTGCTTGTAACATGAGCAATGTATTTTAAGCTTTAACTGGACATCACCCTGTAAAATTGCAAGAAGACAAACGTACGCAAAATATTAACTCCGTGGACTCTGTAGGCTCTTTTTCAGCAAAGTGATACGAAAAAGCAACCACTGTGCCTTCCCCGATGTAATGCTATCTTTCTGAAGATTACAGAACCAAGAAATCCAAAGTAACTGCATTCACAGAACACATTCTCTGTTAGGCCATAAAGAAAATATACTTAACTACAATTTTTACAAAGTCTACTGAATTATTGCTTGCCTGAGAATGAGCACTGGATTGCTATTCTCTGAACCATATATTCTGTTTTTATTAAAAGAGAAGTTACAGAAACAAACCAAGACACCACCAAAAAGTTGTTTAAAGTAGCACATTTAAGTGGAAGAGAAGCAGGGTCGAACCAATAGCTTAAACCAGCATAAGGGTTGGAAAACACAAATATGGACCATCACATACTCAGCTGGAAATCCAGCCCAGTGAGAAACCAGAAAGTCAAAACAAACGCTGAAGATGTCCAAAAACTACACTGGGCATATATGACACTTAGCAAGCAGCATGAACTGGCAATTATTCCAAGGATAAGTCTTCCATCTGAAATAAACGAGCATCAAGATGCTAAGCCCGGCCCAATCCCTTCTCCATCACCTTCCATAATGCCCACTCCAAAATTAACCAACTTTGTAACAACACTGTCTTCCTTCTGCTCGCCTTCAAGCCCTGACTGAACTCACCACCACTTTCTTACAAAACCGCCTTCCTATCTCTTTTATCTCACCTGCCTTTGTCCCACTCTCTCACAGATCTCTTGGTTACCGCAGCTTGCTGTCTGACGCAACTTATATCTAGCTAGATAGAAAACCCAGCTGCCGGGACATCTGTCCTTTCCCTCAACTCTGACCATGTCTCCAACTCTTCTTCTGTATCAAGTTCAAACTCCTCCTCTCCAGAGTCAAGCCTAATTCTTCCTGATCTGCGCTTCTAAACCAACCAGTACCAGCCCAGTCCCCATGTGGCTGTTTTTGCTCCACCCAGCCCTCTCTACTCACTGCCCTCTCTGTCTCCTCCAAATCCCAAGACTCACTCAACAGAGGACAGAGACTTTTATATTCATATAAATACATGTATTTATTTTATTTATTTTCTCTGCCTCCTGTGAGGCATGAACAGCTCCAGCTTCAAAGGCTACATGACCACACATCTTTAGTTTCACGCTCCTTCTCACTTGCGCATTTCAAACTAAATCCTTCAGAACAGAAAGGAGCTTTCTATTTGACTTTGTTTTACCTCAGTCTCCTCCAGAATGGGAATCTGCACATTTACTGCTATATTAAATGATTAGAAACATCACACCAGAAGACTAAGACTATCAATAGGGTTTGACAGAGCTTTTCTTTACTAGCAACATTAGTCTCTGGCAGAGCACTGAACTGTTTGTTCCTCTTACATTTCAAGTTAAACTAAAACCAAACTGTATCATGCATGAGAGGCGATGCCTTATCTGCATTCTTCATAATAATTTTTAAAAAAAGTCCGCCTCTGACTCGAAGAAAAAAATAAGATAAATATGGCCAGTAACATTCACAATTTTAACTTACCCATTCTTCACTGGAATGCTTACATCTACTGATACTGCACTCTGCTGAGGTGGACAAATAGGAAACATCTATTGTTCCAAGGGACAAAGCAGTTTCATCCATGACACAGGAGTTGAACTGAAGATCAGAAGCTATAAAATAGTAACATATGTACACAAACATATATACACATAATTTCAGCGATGGGTGTCTAGCAAAAAATTAGCAAACTGTTACTTTTGCACCCTTCAGTAAAAGTGAGGTTCTGAAAAGTTTCACTGCAGTCAGAAATCAGCTTGATTTTAATATGATAAAAAACCCAGCACATTCGATTTCCATAAACACAGCACACCTGTCAACTACCTGCATGTTTTCCTCTCCCTGCTCTTCTTCCCATTACAGGTCAGTACAGTCCCTTTATGCTTTTCCATGGTTCTTCACTGCACGGTTTAAACCATTCAGCCACAAGCATGCACATTTCAGCCACTTTCAAAAGTTTACTATTCGCTTGTACTCCATGACCCAAACTCTTTCATCATTTGCTTCTCAAGGACACCTATTATCTACAAAAAATTTCATTAATGTTCTCTCCCAATCCTATCTCACAGTGTATTTTGTGTGTCTCATTTAGCTGTAGTCAAACCAGTTTTCAAACTCCCCAGAGGATGGAGTGCTCTATATAAAAGCACATCCATAAATCTCAACGTGCTGCTGACATAAGCGACATTATGGGCTTGTGGGATTGAAAAGCAGTAAAGAAGTCTAAACTTGCACTATTATTTTAAAATGGAAGTTTTATAGTTCATATACTAAGCACAGTAAATAATTCTCCCTTGGCCAAAGAAAAAAGAAAGTAGGCTAAACATACCAAAATAACTTTGCATTGTATGGTATATGTGCAAAAGGCTACAAACCAAACTGCTTTGTTACGGAGAGCCGCTGAAATATGAATCTCAGCATTTTCATCTAGAGACTCTACTGTAAAGTGGCGATACCGCCTCTTCCATTTGTCACCACAAAGAAACTTATATCGTGGCCAAGCTACGAGCCGTCAGGAACGAGGCTGTTCCCACGCAGTGTGCTGACATTTGCAAGTGCAAGGCCTAAAACTTCAGTCCAGCATTTTGTCTTCCTTACCGTCCTCCCCAAGCAGACACAAACCTCTCCCGTCACACCTCCACGTAAGGAGTTCCGACACAAACTGGAGTTTGAGCCAGTCTATCCATGCACGCACTTACCTTTACACAGCCTAAGCACACAAGTTATCCTTTTCTCTTTGCTGGCTCTTACGCTCAATTTGCCCCTTTTTTTTTTTTTTTAATTAGTACTCAGGCAAATTAATACTTAAACCACCCAATAAACAAAACGCTAACGAACGTCTAAACGGCAAAAGCGAAAAGCGTCCTCCCTGTGCTCAAGGTGACCTTGGCTGCACCGGCAGATATGAAAGATTAACTTTAAAAAATACGTGATTAAAAGCCTGCTCGAGCAACAGCAACTCCACACGTACCTCTAACGAAACCTGCCCTCCCGAGCGCGGCTCTCCGCCGCGGCGCTCACGCCGAGCGCCCGCTGCCGCTCGCCATCCTCCTCAGGGGCTGCGGACGGGGCTGGCGCACCCGCGCGCTCACAGGATCTGCTATAAATACAAACGCGGCGCCTGAGCGCGGGGACCGCGCGTGGAGCGTCCCCGGGCAGCGCCGGCACCCGCTGCCAAGGGGCCGGCCCCACGCGGCCCCGGCCGCCGCGAGGGGCGGGCGCCCAGCGCGGGCAGACCCCGGCCGCGGAGCCCCCCGCCCCCCCAAACGCCGGCGCGGGTACAGCCGAGGCTCCCCGCGCCCCCTCCCCCCGCCCCCTCGCTCGGCTCCACGGCAGCCGCGGGGACCGGCAGCGCCGCCGCCTGCCGCCGCTCCCCCGTCAGAGGCACCGCGACGCGCTCCCGCCGCACCCGGGCCGGCCGCTGCTCCGCGGCGCCGCGTAGCCCCCGCGCCCCGGCTCCGCGCTCCGCAGCCGGCTGCTGGCCGTGGGCCCGCCCCCTCCCGCCACGCGGCAGCCCTCGCCATGCCCTGCCCCGCCCCGCCCTGCCCCGCCGCCGGGGGCAGCACCGCCGGTCCCGGACCGGGACCCGGTTCCAGCCCCCACGCCAGCCCCTACCCGCCCCGCGGGCTCCGCAGCGGCCGCTGCCCCCCTGCCCGTCCGCCGGGCCGCGCGGCGGCGCCGGGCCTGACGCGACTTCCTGAGCGCCCGTCGCCATGGTGCGGGCCTGCCGCCCAGCCCCGCGGCCGCCGGCCCCTCGCTCGGTCCCGCCGGCTGCAGGCCCGGGGCCCCGCCGCCGGCCCTCCGGCTCCTCGGCGACGCCTTTACACCCCCCGCGCACCCGCCGCGGTGCCCGTCCCCGCGCCCGCACCAGCGCTGCCCTGAGCGGCTCCGGCCGCCCCCGCTGTGACCCACAGCCCGGCGCGGCCTCTCCCCCTCGGTGCCGGGTGTCGCCGTCCGCAGCCACCGCAGCTGCAGGGGCATCGTGAAACAGCCGGTCCCACCGCCAAACCGCCTCCCCCGCCCTCTCCTGGCGATAGAAGTGACTAACGGTTATTTCGCTCTCAAATCAGAGCTGCTAAAAAGAAAAACCACGGGAAAAGTTATGTAAAATCGTGTTTATGCGGGTGTACAGCGGCTCTGAGCTCCAGCTGAGTTGCTGTTGAAATAAGAACAATTGCAGAAAATTCGGGACAGGTATCGATCTGCCTACCTGGCCTTGCAGCAGTGCCAGTTTGCCTTTTACTGAGTGCAAAAGTAAATGTTGATTGAGATTGCTGCATAGAAACAAACATGGGCTGAGAGTATTTTTTGGCTTTGGCAGTCTTGGGCTATTTAAAGATAGTCTTTCTGTGGCTTGAGTTGAGTTACAGACCTACGGAAAGGCTAGCACCTACATTTCTTCTTTGAATGTCCAAGTCTTCACGGTCATTCAAACAGTGAATAAATAAGAATAAAGTGACAAAATACAAGGTATCGTTTTATGCTAATGCAAATATTCTGCTGACAAATTACCCAAGGAGGTATTCTCCTTCTAGAGGTCTCACATCTAGATGTCGTTTTGAATTGATTACAAATACAACTTAATTAAGAATTACAAATGGTCTGTCTATGTAAGACTGTGCGCCACAGGGGAAGCCAGAGCTGTGTCTGAAGTGGCAGAATTATCTCAGAAATCACATTGGAGGAGATGATGACAGGAAAATGACTGGATTGCATGAAAACTGAATAGAACAGAGATGGCAATGAATGGCTCCATCCAGAGTCTAAGAAAATGCATGAAACATAAGGCAGTTAAAATTCTTATTAGTGTTGTCTAGTGATTTCATTGCTCCACTGCATTTGTATTATCACTTGGGAACTTCTTAGTAGTTACTTCACATTATAAAGAAGCACCGATATCGCTTACACACAATTTTACCTTCTCTAGGTGTGGAATCACATATAAAAGAAAATGCATGAGAGGTGATAGACAAAAACCAAACTGCTATGTGCATATGTGAGCTGCCCTGCTTCCCACCACCAGTCCCTCCGGGGGAATATCTGGGGTATCAGAGCTGATACTTTATGAAGCGCATTCTGCAGTTTATGGGTCAGAAGAGATTTTGAATCTGAATTTTCCTCGTTTAGCAAGAAAAGATACTCTATTTTGTTGCAAGGTGGACTTTGAAATATAAGACATCTACTTTTCAAATAAAAATACAATAAGACGTGATCTAGTGAAATTACAACTCAAAGTTTGTATTTCTCTATAATATACAGTGCAGCATTTGTGTATAGCAAAGCACCATCCTGTAGGGCATCACATTTTGTAGAGAGAAAGGACAATCTCTAATTGTATTTCTTACAGCACATTCACACACTAAAATTTTCTCCCAGTTTTCTCACAGTCTGGGCCAAGAATCTCAAATTTGATTAGCAGATCTGTGTCTCAGTTGCAGTGAAGGAGAGTTGGTTGAAATGGTGCCGAACACCCGCTTTCAAGTTTTGGTCTTGAAAAGCAACACAGCCAGAATCTCTGGCCACTTCTGAAATACAAGCCCATAAACTGTCCAGCTTCATAACAAAGCTTTTGACTTTATATCAACTTTTTCTTGAGCTGATTTGCTGGCGGTCAGCCGGGAAAGAGGGGACAGATTCTGCTTTCATCTGGGTCTACTGCAGCTAAGTGGGTTTGTAACTGCTTTGCTAATCACGGCCTCGCCCAGGAGGCCATCTATCCAGAAAGAAAATACATAAGGGTTTCACTGACAGAGAGTCACAGTGCTGCTGTCACAGATTTCTGTGATTTCAGTTATTACATCCTCATCTCAGCTTCGATTGCACAATGAGCACCTCATTGGCTTGGTGGAGCTGTGGAGGCCAGGGAAGGAGATGTCCGTCTCCAATCCCGCGGCCCAGACGGTCAGCAGGGCCACATCCCACACTCAGGATTGCGTGAGGTTTGTGCCAGGTGCCATCGGAAGCATCAGAAGGGGAAACCCTGAACTCCAGTCAGAAAAGTGAAATCCAGTGTTACAACATGTATTCTTGTAACTCTTGTTGCCATAAAGAGCAGACCACAGAAGTAGTCAAAGTTCTAATGAAACGCTGCAGCCCACATCCTGATCATTGCTTCCAGGGCAGGTCTGTCTATGTAAGACTGTGCGCCACAGGGGAAGCCAGAGCTGTGTCTGAAGTGGCAGAATTATCTCAGAAATCACACTGGAGGAGATGATGACAGGAAAATGACTGGATTGCATGAAAACTGAATAGAACAGAGATGGCAATGAATGGCTCCATCCAGAGTCTAAGAATATGCATGAAACATAAGGCAGTTAAAATTCTTATTAGTGTTGTCTAGTGATTTCATTGCTCCACTGCATTTGTATTGTCACTTGGGAACTTATTAGTAGTTACTTCACATTATAAAGAAGCACCGATATCGCTTACACACAACTTTACCTTCTCCAGGTGTGGAATCACTTTGATTTTTTTCCCCTTCTATGCAAAAAATAGGGGATCAAACAGTGCACTTGGTTTCAGTGTGCTGTAATGTAACTCTGAGCAAACCCCCAGTCACTGAGTGTAAAGCAAGCTTCTCTGCTTTGCTTCCCTCTATAAAAGATGAACTATAGTACCTTTAGAATCCAATATGGATCTTTTGGCATGTTTTCTCCTTGCACGCTTTTACACTGGTCTATTTTTCAGGTTGCAAAGTAGTTATTTCTGTGACAGAAGTAATACAGAAATCAGAATAAAACCCCAGTAGCTTTATCATCTTACACAGCCCCTAGAGTCTGGTTTTAGTAAAGTTTGTGAGAAAGCTGTGTAGGTTATCCTTTAGACGGTTTTGAAAAGAATAGTAAGTAGATACAGTATTTTACTCAAACATAATGATTCTGTGTAATCAAAGGGGGAAAAAAGTTGTTTCTGGTATGATTGTAAAGCAGTTTTCTTGTTTTTATAACCCTAGAAAATTCTTGGCTTATTGTAAAATAAATCCAAAGATAATTTTGTCACTCATCTGAAAAGGATGCAGAATTATTCCAATGGCAATTGTAGCTCAGCAAGATCTTTTTACAGGATACACTTGTATAAAACCTCAGGCTTAGTAGTAAAATCTCATTTCAGTATTGAGAGCTTGTTGGTGATGTTGTGTTGCCATGGAATCAAGTAAATGGGAAAAATTTTGGAATGCCCTAAAGGAACAGACTTTCAGAGCTGCATGTGCTCCAAAAAGCTCAAATGCCGCTGGGTCTCGCTTCCAGAAAAAAGAGACTCTACCCTGCTTCCATTGAAGTCAATGGGAGGCTTGCCACTGATCTCAGTAGGAGCGGGAGCATGCCTAAGTTTTGCAATTCATCTTTTTAAACTTCTTAAACTGAGGTGTTTACTGTGCCAGTGAGTCCAGGGAGGTAATTTGCATATGATGGCAAATCGGCTGAACCCTGGCTTTGTGTGAATAAGCTGCTGGCCGTGTCGTGCATAGCAGCCTGCAGATGAGAAAGAGCTGGCGGGACCCCCTTTTTTTTAAAAAAAAAAAAATAGTGGTTAGTCCCTCCTATGTTTAAATTCCTCATGAAGCTTCCAGCAGAGTTCAACAAAGTACCTGTTTCGTAGACAATGCTGTGGGGAGGGGGAGGGAGAAAGGACGAGGGGCACTTCTTTTTACATCGCCTCTACCCCGGGTCTGTGCTCCCAGCTCGCTTCCAGCTATTCCCATGATGTCACTTCTAGTAATGGAGATGTGTTTACAAAGGAATACACAGCATCCTCTTTAAAAAGAAACTTTCAACCCAGGGACTGCTACAAAAGTTAGGAAACCAAAAACTGCGTGAGGAGGGAGTAAAGACCCAGAGAAAGGTTCTTTGTTTGCAGTGACCGAATTCGTCCTCACATGACGATGAACAATAATGAATATGCGATTTGGCAGTTGCGGAACTCCATGTCAGCAGTATTGCCTTTGGTATACGATGTATTAAGAGCATCTAAGAGTGGCAAGCGGCCATGAAATGGACTGATAAGATTGTATGTAGAAATAATTTGGATATACCTTATATCTCCTTTCAAGACAAATGATCTATTTCATCTCCCTTATCTTGAGAACAAATGCAAAATTCAATACATGAGTACAGTGACTCTCTCCTATGTAGTATAGCACATTGTGTTTCTGAAATTTCTTCTCATTCAAATATTGTATTTATTACTGTAATTTTGAAAAGATAAGGACATTTCAACCCAAGCTGCTCCTAGCTTTTCCTATGAACTTGTACTCACATTAGTTGAAAAATGCTCTTGTTCTAACAGAAAGCACTACTGGGTTAAAACCAGTATAACTAACTTTTACACTTGCAAGCTTAGCACCATGTATCAGTCAGGCGATTACACACATACTTGTATTACATACAAATCAGAAATTCTTAAGTATCCACAGGAATTTGCCAGCATTTTTAATTTAGGAACACTGACTCTCAGAATTTGGAACAAGATTCTCCCATACTCAGACCTTAAGCAATTATCTGCCATAACAATGCAAGCTTCCCTGTGCCTGCTGTGCATAAGGGGTATATTTTGTAAGGGTGGTTATTTCAGCTGCCTGCTCTTGTTTGTTGAGGGTATTTGCAAAGCTGACATTTTATCTGAGTTAATTTTATCTGGAAAATAACCAGATGAAACAACTAATTTACTCTATATAGGCCCCAAATACTGTTGGATACCTCAAAAATATTATCAATCTGTAAGTCACTAAAAATCAGCACGTCTGGGGGACTCTGGTTACACAAAGGATAAATCCAGTTTTGTGTTTGCAGATATTTTATGTTTCACTAATGGTTTTATTTTACGTCAGGCCAAATGGACTTCTACTTGTTGCCAACTCCCCCGCAGAAGACAGAAGGTTCTTCTCATCTCGTTCCCTCTCCAGGAATGCAGAGCTGCTTCCTACCCCTCCAAAGAAACAACCCAGGAATAGAAATAAAGAAACCTGAGAGCTGAGGGCAGTATGGACCATTTTGTAAAAAATGACATATCACCAAAAAAAAAAATTAATCACAAAGTCATGATCTTACCAAATTTGCTGTGACCCAACCTTGAGGGACTGCAAATTTTCTAGAATAACACAGCCCCTAATTATTATGAGATGCTAGGCAAGCCTTTCTTCAGTATCTCCAAAGGAGGTGGATTTCACTGCTCAGGCTTGCTCTGCTGTGCAGTTGTTAGCTTTAGAAGGACTTGTCCTATCTTAGGATTTAAAGCACTGTAGGTATGGGAAGTTGGGATCACAGACAGCTCTTTCAACCACCAGTGCACAATAGCCTTTGCAACAGATGATATGACCCAAGTGTTGAATCACATGGTGTCCCACCCCTCCCCTCTATTATGGGTATTTGGGACCTTAATCAAGGAGTTGCCACTGGAAGAGACTTAATGCCTTTGACGTGGAAGACATAAGACCTGTTTGTTGGGAAATACTCTCAGAATTTTGGGGACACCTTTTGCAAATAAGTTGGGAGGTGTCCTGGTTTCAGCTGGGATAGAGTTCATTTTTTTCCTAGTAGCTGGTACAGTGCTGTGCTTTGGATTTACTATGAGAACGATGTTGGTAACACACTGATGTTTTAGTTGTTGCTAAGTAGTGCTTATCCTAAGCTAAGGATTTTTCCGTTTCCCATGCTCTGCCAGCGAGCAGGTGCACAAGAAGCTGGGAGGGAGCAAGGCCAGGACAGCTGACCCGAAGTAGCCAAAGGGATATTCCACACTACAGGACATCATGCTCAGTATATAAACTGGGGGAGCTGGCCATGGGGTGCCGATCACTGCTCGGGGACTGGCTGATCATCAGTCAGTGGGTGGTGAGCAATTGCATTGTGCACCACTTGTCTATTCTTGGGTTTTATTTCTCTTTTATCTTCCTTTTCATTACTATTATTATTATTATTTTATTTCAATTGTTAAACTGTTCTTATCTCAGCCCATGAGTTTTACTTTTTTTTTCGATTCTCCTCCCCATCCCACATTGTGGGGGGAGGAGTGAGCGAGCAGCTGCGTGGTGCTTAGTTGCCGGATGGGGTTAAACCACACCAGGAGGGTTAAACCACACCAGGAGGGTTAGGAGAGTGTCAGGCATCTGTTCTGACCTGATGCAACGATCCCGATGCAGACTGCCATATATTCCAGTGAAGGCTTTACAACCCCAGTATTTTCCAATCTCCTGTTTGAACAGAGAGCCATCTCCAAAGGGCAAGACACCCCGCCCCAATTTACCCAGGCAAACAAAATGGATTCACTGATTTGGGTTTTGCAAAAAGCAAACAGGAACTAAAACTTCCCACAGATGTCCTTTTTTTTGTTGTTTTTGTAAGTCAGTCTCACTAAAAAAAACAAGGTCTCCAGGCTTTAGTTTATCATAGATACATATATAATTAATGTAACTGAAATTTTATCCATGAACACAATCAACAAAAAACAAACTATAATTTTTGATTCAGCACTACAGTTACCTAAGAACTCTGACAAAAGCAAGGTTTTTTGCCTTTGGCCTTCTCTTTGCACTAATCTGGCTACGCCAGTTGTTACGTTCCAATTCTGACATTCAAATCATGTTAAGCAATTTTCCCACAGTGTGCTTCCCAAACAAAAGCATTTTTTCCCACTCCCACTTATGTGTCTCCTGGATCTGGGAACTCCAGAAAAATACCCTTGCTTAAGTCCTAAGACCCGTCCAACAATTGTTTTGCAGTGCTGGATTTCACAAACTATCAGTGATCATTTGAGCAAAACAATACCAATTGACCTGGCAAATGCATACCTTCCAGTTACTAAATAACAGATATTCATCTCACAACACAAAGTCCTACTTTTTTTTTTTTAACTGTTTGAAGAAAAACTTAATACTTTCCCAAGCACCTTATACCTTCACGAGAGCAGAAATATTTTTCTGTGTATATGCTAAATTGCTTAATTATTCCAGGATATTCACCTAGAATGGCAGAGATCTTGAAAAGGATGTAATCTCTTGCTAAGATGTGATGTTTTTTCAGCTCTGCTCTTTCCCCTTTGTAAAGGAACAGTGCATATTACTAGCTTGGTATTTCACACACGACCAGCCATTGCTTCATGAAAATTAGATGGGGTATAGCATGACAGGCTGATTTCATAAGCTGTTTGTGGCTTAGGACTGAGTCACTCCACACCTCTTTCAGATTTAGGATGATGCAGGATCATATATACCTTGTTTATTCTTACTGCACTTTCCCCTTTCATTCTCTCCATAGGAGGGGTGGAGCAGCCGTGGTTTCTGGAGGGTTCTTGTTCATTTTACCTTTGCCTGCAGTGAGAGATTAGACTACACATTCCCTGTAGCAAAGAACCCTAGGCTGTAGGACAGAAGTGTTTTGAGCCTGGCCTTTTGGGGAAGAGAAATGATTGATGCCTTTCACTAGGACCTAATCAACTTAACCTAAGGTACAAGAGGAGGTTATATCATGTTTTGCCTGTCTTTCAGAGACACGAAGTTACAACAAACCTGTTTCATCCAGCATAAAAAATTAGGCAAATTTGAGTACCTATCCATCAGCGTGATCTACTAAAAGTGTCACAGTATTTCAGGTAAAATTGAATTGGCATAACGAGTGATAGAATTCAGGTTGAAAGGCGAGATGAGGTGTCTCTTGAAGCAACAGTGTCATTTCTTCTGAGTAGCTGGAAAAAACCCAGTAAACTATGGATACCACTTCTGCATTTTGTGATTGAACTTTTTAATATTCAGTGTTATAGATTGACTACACTGGTCTGATTTTACAAAATATAGAAAGTGATGAGCAGGCCAGTACACTTTGAATGTGCACTCAGACATCTGCTTTAGTGGTCCGAACATACAGAGCATGCATCTGCCTCGGTCTTCCTTGCAAAGAGTTTTCTTCTCATTTTGTATCTGTGCTACTGCAGCGTCTCCAAGATTAAACTGAGCTCCACCACTCAAGCTGAGTGGAGTTTCCCCTCCAGCTTTTTTCATAAAATAACTTTTTGTGCATTTTCACCTGTGACATTTCTCAGATATGTCTTTGTGGGTAGTTAGTATTTCTTATATGACACAAATTTATTATGTGCTAATTAAGTAAAGGAATTAAAAAAACCCACTTGGGAAGCACTTGCCAGATTGGAAACAGGCGAAGGCTCCTATGCAGTTAAGAAGTGATTTCTGGAACAGCCTTCCAAGAGGATGTTGGGGCAAATATCAGCCTCAAGCCCAGCCTACATCATGGGATCATCCTGACTTTTTTGGCCATTCCTTGTTCAGTTTCAGCTCTTCTGGTAGATCATTATGGGCCAGGAGGTACCATCAGTAAACCTAGTATGATGAAACATGGAGCAAAATTTCATAGTTTGTTTACACTAGGAAAACTTGTTGCTAAAAATGTAATAGTTACTATATTTTAACCAATATTTCAAGCACTAGCATAGATATGTTATCTGTTCCTGATCAGCCCTCAAAGTGAGAGCCAATATATTTTGAAACATGATTTATTTTCTAATCTAGGCCTTGTTAAATCTCATAAAACCTGGGTCAGGTAGATCTGGAGAAAAAGTCATCCGTATCTCTGTACTTTCAAAATTTAGAAGCAGAACAGTGCACAATCAAAGAGTCCAAATGCCATTTTGTGACTTTGTGGTCAGTAGCATGATACACTCTCTCTGCTTCTCTGTTCTATCTGTTCCTCTGGTAAATCTATATAAGATGTTTCCTGAACATAGATGTGCCACATCTCATATTTGTGTGGTCAGTTGATATTTGGAATCGAAAAAGGCTCCATACAAAGCAAGGTGTTCATTTTCAGAGGACCACACCAGAAAATATGTGCTGATGGAGCACTCCAGTGAAGAAATGCCTTCAATCTAACTTGTGGGGTTTGCTATGGGAATTCAAATTAGTAATTTAGAAAGGTGTTAAATTAATGTCAGAAAACGAAAGGAGGTAAGTCTTATTATAGCTAACAACATTTCATATTGCAACTCTGTCTGTAATCCTTCTGATTTAGATTTAGATACTAGTTTCTTTTTTGCTAAACTAAGATTCTTTTCCCCATCTCCATTCTCTTAAATTTCTTCCATTCAAGGCTAAACTCTGTATTTAGTGCAATGTCCAAGACATCTTTAGACTCTCTTTCCTCAGTACAGATCCTGACTTAGTCTAATTAAAATTAGATTACATACAAGAAAAAGGGCTAACGCAGTAAATGTAGTACCAAATGAAAAAACCCACCACCTGGTGAATGTTGACTATATCTTCTTCTGATGTCTTCTCTATCTACATGTTACTGTGTTTTAGCTGATATAGCTGAGATGGCATGGCAAAAGCAAACAGCAAAACTTCCACCCAGACTAGGAAAGCTGCATCACACTGGTATATGTTATGGATATCACAAAAATTACACACTGTACTACAGGACAACCATGGCTACCTACTTTCTAAGCCCTATTTGAACTTATACTGTAGACTTTGTATTAATCAAGTATTTGACTTGTGCAGGGAGGATTTTATTTAATGCAAAATTAATTCAACTGAGAGTACCCTTCGAAACCATGCTTATATTATCAGCTGTGATTTGTGCAGGATACCTCATGGAGCTGCAATCTATGCATCCTTACGTAACAGGCATTAAGAAGCAGTTACACAACTTAATGCAAACACCACCAACAGATGAACATCCACGGCACAGACAGGATCTTGAGTAATCGTCAAAGCAGTGCCAGAAAGCAAACTCTACCTGCAGAAAATGTTTTGTCATATTAAATGCATTTCACAGGATGCTTGACATTTCAGTTGCTGGTAGCCTTAATACAGTGTCTGCCACAAAGTGGATTTTTATTGTAGACTTTTTATCCTTCAAAATCTGTTAATACAAACTTTGACCGACACTGCCACAAAATGTGTGTGCAATTCAACTCATATCTTTACTGACTGCAATAATAAACTCTTGGTCTAAAACAAACAGGTCATTAGCAAACAGATACTTCTGTGCACTGTGGTTGCTTGGGCCTCTCTCCTCTTGTCATTCAATTTTTCACTCACTGTTCACATGCTTATAGTTTGATGTCTGAGTATGTCTTCATGATGCTGGGGCCTTGCAGCTTTCTCAACTTTCGTACATTTGAAGAACATACTCCATTTCTCTGTGCACAAAGTTTATTAGTGTCCCTTAATTGTAACTGTTAATTCAGGCAATACTTTTATCTCAAGTGTTAACTTAGGTCACAAGGTATGTCTAAATTCAGGCAGTCATGCCCGTAGATACATATATTCTAAATTCAAGAAATGATATCCAATTACCTATGTACTACCTTCAGAATATTTTTTAAAGTTGATGCAATTTCCTGATAAATAAATTTCATTTTCTATAAAAACAGCATTCCAAGACCCCTTTTAGATACTTTGTATTGCAGAAGTTGAAGTGCTAACAAACTATTCTATGGGATGGCTTCCGGTCACTTCTACATCAATAGAAACTGAGATGACTCAAAATTTCTGCTGGTATAACAAACCAGGATTTTTTTCCTCAGCCATTATAAAAGACTCACATGCATGGCAAGACATAACTGTGTGGTCAGAAACACTTTTTGAAAGATGTGTAGCTTACCACAGTTTAACTACTTTACACCTTTAGAAAACACTCAAGTATTTTAAACACCATCAGGCCTGGAAGAAGACACTTACAGGGCTTTTTTTTTTTAAACTGTGAGATTGCTGGCTTTCTTGACTGAGGTGTTCACAATGGCTTAAGAGGTGATGTGTTTGAATCAAATGTATTCAAACAGCAGTAAAGCAGCAGTAGTTGATGACTAGGGCACACAGAATTGGGCTGCATTCAGGAGGACAGGAATGCTAAAAGTAAGTTTCGTTGTTACCTTTTTCACAGTCTAGTAAGATTCCACCCATCCAACTCTACTTCTCACCTGTTAGTCTAAGGAAGTATTTTATTTCTCCTGTTGAGCCTCCTGTTTTTAGGCTTCTACCTCTCTAAACAAAATCACTTAGAAATACTTAAATACATTCACTCAGTCACTGAAAAGCCTACCCAACAAAGCCCAAAGACCAGGTTTAAGAATCACCTGAAAACCTGACCCCTCCTGATTCACCTTTTACATTGTTTTTCCCTCCTCTCTCAACAGAAGGAAAATACACCGTTCCTTTGGTTGGTTTTTGTGGGTTTTTTTTGGTTAAAACTCACTAGTGACAAACTATATCCCTCAGCAGTGAGTTACATGGGAGAAACAATCCACCTGAAAAATAAGGCATCATCAAACTCATCACGCTGGTCCAACCTTAGAGGCAGCGGAAGGGTGGGAGGAATAACCGAGGGAGGGGCAGGAGCTGTGCAAAGTGTTAAAAGACTGTATGTGGCTGTTAAAAGACATGTATGTGGAGCTGTGCTCAAAGAGTCATACCTTACTGCTTGTGAGGAATAGCTATGTTGCCTGTTATTGAATGAGAACATAAACATGGGGGAGGGAGAAAGCCAGGAGGAAAAGAGAATTCATGGAGAATGAGGTCAAATCATGGCTTTAGAAAGTACATTCTTTACATGATTATCCAGGTTAAGGCTTAGTTTTGTTTTCTGGGTGTAAAAAACAAAAAGGAAAACAACTTAAATACTCATAACATGCTTTTTCCCTCATTTAAATTCCCAGTAAAAAAAAAAAAAATCAGTTTCCTTGTATGCCAAAAATTCAATTTACCAGAAAACATTTGTATTTATTCCCCAATTAAAACTAAATTCCATTTGTCAAAGACCTTTAGAGCACAGTAGTGTCAATGGGATTAATCACCAAAGCATATTTTTCTTGAACAAGGTGTTTTCCTCAATGTGATGTTTTGCTACAAGTTACATCCAATTCAGCCATGCTTGAAAACACTGTAATTATGTTGATCAGGAACATAATTTTTTTCTTAGTGAAATAGGTTTCCAAAGTGGTTTCTACCACCTACAGTTTGGAAACCAGTATACTGTCATACAGGCTACTTTCTTTCCTTGCCTGCTATTGGCAAGCTGCCATTCTATCTCTAAATGCATGGTTAAAACCTCTGCATACAAACTAAGGAACTATGAGTACAGAATAACCTGGGAAATGTGATGAAGCACTTATTTACTGTCTTGTGAATTACTACTACCTTCATCTCTTTGTGTTTTAAACGCTTCTTTGTACTGGTTATTCCAGAATTGTCTGCCATCTACACCATCTTAGTTTTATTGCTTTAACTAACAGATAAATACAAAACATCATTCCACAGACTTATTTTTAATTGTGGATTTCTCTTCCTTAGTTAAAAAATACCAATAAAGGAACATATAAAAAGATAAGTGTAAATCAGGAGTGATTCTGAAAGAAATTAGGCTGCTGTGCCCCAAATCATTCAGTTCACTTTGCTCATTGTGCGACACTGGAGAACCATTTATTTTGCACTCTTCTCTCTGCCTGCCAAGTATCCTGAGCACTGTATGGACACCCCAACTGTATTTTCCTTTTCATTTATGCAAAAAGCTAACAACAAAATAACCATGTCTTACCATGTGCAGCCAATCCTGCCAAATGTGTGGTCATGAACGAGGACATAAATAAAATCTGGCTGGCTGAAGCATGATTCACATTTGGAGGGGAGGTACCCAGGAGATGTGCCAGGGATGATCTCTGTCCTCTGCTATTTTATCTGTCTTGCTAGGGCATTTACACGGCTCCCATTACTATCATGCCAGAATATATAGGAACATACGGCTATTCTTACAACACTCAAACAGGGGGGACAAATTACATGGGTTATCCCAGGTCAGAAGTTTGAAGCAGAACAGATCATTGCACAAGCTTCACAAGCTCTTGAGTAGAAGGTGTTTACTGGCCATTTTTATATAAGCCAACATCTAACCCCATTCCCAAAGTATCCAAGTGTTTCTTAAGCATTTATGCTAAACCATCTTGGAGGTTTTATTGGACATGAACCAATGGCTGAAATGAACTGGTGTTTGCCTTATAGCAGCTTCTTTTGGTGCATATCAAATGTTCTTCAGCTATGGCTGTCAAGATCAATATATTTCATAACAAGACTCCCAAATTTCTATTTTAGTCCATCATTTCAATTGTAGAGTGGCTAGTAAGACTCTATGTCCCCCAATGCCCATGTGGTCATAAAATTGCGTTAATTTCTATTAGATGAAGATGTCACTAACCTACTTGTGCCTTTAGGTTTTCAAAGTTAGACTAACAGAACATGCTTTAAAGCTGTGTTAAACCTGAAATTCATTTGGAAGTAAAAATACCTATTTACATGCATCAAGAAGTTATCCCCAAAATACAAATATACAAATATGATCTTGTTAATTTACTTAAGCCACTAGTGAGATTTCTGCATGGGACACAGGGATGTTAACATCTACTATGAGTGATGAAAGTTCAGGCTGATAGTTCGATGTCACCTGGTAGCTTCTCCTGTAGAGGTACCCATTGATGGCTCACTGAATAACACATTATATGCCCCTTAGTCCAGAAACTCTATACATCTGCTTTGCCACCAGTGAAAGAATGATGCTCTTTGTACAATCCTTTATGTTTCCCATATGATACCCTACAGTCAGAAAGTATTAACATATTTCTAATTATCTTTATCTGTGAAACGGCAAAATACTTACCAACCTGGTAGGATGTTGGGAAAGATAATTAACTATTATTTGGAGAAGCTCTTAAGACTGGTGAATGCTAAATCCTGCAAGAAAGAGAAATACATGATCCACTGACACTTGGTTAACACACCCCTATGTCATCATCTGTGCAGCCTGTCCTGGTTTGGCTGGGACAGAAGCCCATCCCAGCCCTGCTGGGCAGACCATTAGCAGTTTTGAGTCAGCCAGGGCAGCTGACCTGGGTTAGTTACAGGGGTAGCCCATACCATAATGTCGTGGTCATTATAAAGGGGGAAGGTTTGCTGAGGAAGGGGAGCTTCTGTGGGGTTTCTGCTGGAGTTTCTTTTGCTCTGTCTCTGGCTGCTCCCTGCTCCTGAGGCCTGCTCTCCTGTTGATTGTGGCTGCTGTATGTTCATTTGGCTGAGTATAACTTTGTACACCTTTTTTGTTGGTATCAGTGCTGTTTCACTAAATCTGTTTTCACTTCAACCCATGGGTCTGCTCTCCTTTTCCTGATTCCTCTCCCTGGCTGGTGAGGGGTTGTTGGTGACAGAGCAACTGTTAGAGACAGCCTTCATGGCTTTGTGGGCCTTGGTAGCTGAAAGAAATAAGCAAGGCTGGATTGCTCAAAACCAATCATCGGTTTGGACATCACTTGGCAATGGAAAGTAATGTGTTCAGTCTAGTGTTCCAGTTTAATCTAAGTATTTTTCATGTAGTACCATTGTTCTAACATGATGCATTATTGTATCTCCTGTCATTTGGGAGTTGGACTAATGACCTTTATAGGTACCTTCTGACCCAATCTATTCTATGATTTTACTGATGCTAATATGTGTTTATGATCAATAAGCTTAGTCAGCAGTAATTTGCTTCAGATTTCATTTTGAAAACATTTTTTTAAACTATTTTCTAAACCAGCTTCTATTTTTTTTTGCCCTAGACTTTAAAATCACAAGGATATGTTATAAAAACCTAGACAAAATCCTCCTGACAGAAAACCTGTGACCAATAAAGGCACCAAAGGAAAAGCATAAAAAAAGAAAATGCCATGAAATTCCAGGTGCCAAAGATGCTTTCTGCATCAGTGCCACTGCAGCAATGTAATGAAGGATGTTTTCAGCACGTATTTAATAAATTTAAACTTTTAGTGTTGACAATTTGAGCTTACTAAAAATCAGAAGGGTTGGACTGGAAATGATGGCAACAATGCTAGACAGTTTCACAGAATGCACCTGTTCAGATGACTTTGTGAAGTTATGGGCTCCAACTTTCATATCTTCATGTGGATATATCTCGGCTATTTCAGCTGTATCCAATGTGAGCTTTAAGATTAGTTTAACGCAGTTAATTTAATACATTAACCTTAATATGGTGTAGTCAGATGTAAGAGCCAAGCAATTCTAAAATGTTTTAATAATGTCTTGCACTAGAGCTGGAAGGATATTTTTGCATGAAAGAATGGAATGGCAAGTGTTATATAAAGTTAGTCTTTACAGGAATTTTTGTTGTTCAGCTCATTTAATCCAAAAATATGAGTAATTTTCACCCAATCGCTTGCTGAAAAATTAAGATGTTAGCTCGGAAATACTGCAACAGCCTTATGGAGGTGGAGGATGAGCTCACAGTTTAATAGTGTTATCAATGACGACATTGTGTTTCAGGAGAGATGTAGTTCGAATGCTTCCTCCTCATTCTCCTCTTTGTGCTGGGATCCTTGGCTAGGTTATATGCTCTGCAACATCTGCGCTGGCATAATCCATCTTGACAGACTTTTGTCTGAGAGAGAAGTTCATCAACTAAGATGCATCTCTCCAGGTCTCTGAAACAGTATTTCTGAATAGACAAGCATTTCTGTTTTCTCTCTGAAATCTTTGGACAAATCTGTGAACACAGCCCAACTCTTCTCTGTTCTCTTTACAGAGACAGCATTGCACATACACATGACATTTCCAGTAAGTACAGCCATGCAGGGCAGTTTGTGGCAGAAAAGCATTAATAGATACCATAGATATAAATTGAAGTCCTGACCCTCAAACATTTGTTCAGCTCAATAGTCCCCTCTTGGGAGAGGAGTCTCAGTGATGCTGAAGAGGCCTGTGACGTATGTATTACTAACAGGAGCCGTGGTGCAAGACTGGAAATTCACTTCCAACCTATTGCGCACGTATGGTTTTAGTTCTCTTAATGGCAGGCTTACTTAGACACGTAGATTTTAACTATATAGCAGTGGGAGTAAGAAAAATCTAAAAGTATTCAATTTAAGTGCAACAGCAGTATACTGCAGTAGGCACCTCTCCACAGCAACTGGAATGAGCTGGTAGCTGCTGCTGTGCAGCACTTTCCATGGAGAGAAAATAGGGCAGAATAAAGGCTACGAGGAGTTCTCACATTTTTACACCAGCATGTGTAAATGTTCATAACAGGCTTTCAAAATTTCCATTTCTACCCCTGGATATGCGTATTGGAAAGAATAAGATGCAAGGACCATAAAAGGCAGTAAGAAAGAAATCTGTGCATGAATAAGAGGAAGGAAAAAGTAGTTTCACTATTTGCTATTCAGTGGAGATGGAAATCTACTGATGAATGATGCTGAGAAAGCTGAAATGTGTTGTGTCTTTTCATTTCCACAGCTACAGCAGATAACTAACAATTCAGTGATTGCTCTTGCTAATTCCTCAAATATCTTACAGCAGTTTTTCATACTGTTTCTTTCTATATGCATGCTTTAAAATATTCTTTAATCTGTTCTGTTTTCTGACTTAAGCTCCTACCACACAGTTAGTTTTGTCCAGAATTTTAGCAAAATTAATTCTAACTTTCAGACTGAAAGCCTTGAATAATTTCACTTTCTTATCTGCTATTTGATCTCATTTCATGTTAAGTAATGAAATTCCAACTTGCCTTTGTCTTTCCTTTACATTTTCATTATGGAGTATTTTCTTCTTGCTTTTTTAATACCCTCACAAGTAAGTATCAGTTTAGCCTTCCTGATTTTATTCCTATATTCTTGACCTTTATTATCATCCTCAGATAAGTCTCCTCCTATTTTTTAATGCACATTTCATTTTGATTTTTCAAGTCACAAAAGTGGTCCTGATGCAGCTTTGTCAGTTGGGAGGGCATAGACACAGCTCATTCCAAATCAGAAGATTCAGGTTTTAGTCATCTTAAACAGACCCCTTCAAGAAATTATGTTATTAGATACCAATACCTAGGAAAATCCAGTTCCTGATATGATAAGATGTAGTATGACTTGTAGATATTCAGATGAGTGAAAACCGATTTGGTGCTAATCAGGTGGGAAAGTCTGAAATAGCAACACAGAAAACCATTGTGGGTTCTTAATCTACAGGAGTTAACCATCTGGGACAATATTGCATATATTGTGACCACAATATTGTAACCCCAGCTCTAATCCAGTGGGAGTTGTGATTCTGCCTCCCTGGCCATGTGCTAGACCTACAGGGTAGCAGATGTTGCTCCAGTGCACTCAGAAGGGATGACAACTTGGAGGCTTTTTTGAAAAAGCATTAATAACACAAAACTGGAGTGGACTTACAGGTCTGAACAAGTGATATAAATGATTTGCAACACCCTGCCTTTCTGTCTGCTTTCTCTGTGCCACCTACAACATAAAATCATCCTAAATCCTGCTAATACTGAGAGATTACTGAGAGGCTAAGGAAAAGCTGAACTGAAGGGCAATTGTACTGTGTGAGTTTCATCCAGCTAAGCTTAGATATCTATATCTGTATCTTGCTCTGAAAAGAAACGTTCATTTCTAGGGCACAGGTCACCTGATCCTGAAGTAGGTGCCTCAAACGTTCAGCTGCATTGCTTGTAAAAGGCTCTGAAGGACCCTGTTTCTCTGCATTGAATATGAAATTAGTTTAAGGTGACTAGTCCAAATATAGACAAATCACAGACCTCTAGTGATGGGCATCCCATCCCAGCTGAAAAGCCTTGACAGTATGGTACAAAGCAGATAAATGAAGAGTTTATCTAGATGGACAGGCCTGACATGAAGCCCTGAGGTACTTGTAGTTACCCACTAGAACAGCTCAAGGAAGTCAGAGCCTGGACTTTGAAATCTGAAACTCTAAACAACTTCAGACTGATCATCAAAGGCTTTAACCAGCTCAAATCTACTCCAGCAGTACTTTGCAGCTGGGCCCCCATCTTCCCTGCAGGGTTGCTTCAGTCCTTGGAGTAGACATTATCCTCCCACTGAAGATCTCCAAGGCTGTAGCTGTGACAGAGCTAATGATAGGTAATCTGCTGATGTATGATTAAACATGCATGCCAGCACAATTTGTGGGTTGTGTGGTATGCTGTGCTATGCCAAGCAAAAGGATCTGACACTGAACCTTATTGAAAGGAAGAAATACCAGCTTGGACTGCAGGAGATTAGTGATTTGAAGCACCTGCTGTGTGACGAAGACATCCAATCTGAGATGCCAGTTCAAACAAATTCCTTTAAACAAGGATGCCTTGTCATGTATGTGTTAGGAAATACAATTCTTCCTTAAACACAATTAAGGAATCATTTTTTGATATTTACTTCTTACTACAGCCTAGAGGAGGAGTGGGCAGAACTGCTAATCCACCCACTGTGCTACAAATATAGTAAGAAGAGACAATTCTTCCACTAAGGGAACTGGAATCTAAAAATACAAGGCAGAGGCTGAAGGGCAGCCAAAGGCACAGAGTGATCCTCTGTGTCTGCGATCACACAGCCGGTCTGTGCCCAAGGACTGTTCTCTGTTCCCACAGCACTACTTAAATACAGCCCAGAGAGTGATGGTGGGAGTGAGAAAAGCCTCTAGAGCCTGTAGAAAACAAGGTTGGATGGAATGATGTCTTTCACACTGTCCTCAAGTTAATATAAAGCCAAAGATCTCAATCAGTGCAAGACTGCATGAGTTGCTGTCTACTCTTCTGTGAAACAGACGGCAGAATCTGCTTCTAAATGACTGACCCTACCAGCACTGTCTGAGGACTGATGAAACCAGTAGTGGGATTTGATTACGAGTAGTCTCAAATTGGATCAGAAAGTTGTTTTACAGAAACCATTGTTCAAATTATGGAGTTAGCCTTAGGAGAGGTCCAAGGCTCTGCAGAAATTGCTACCAAACTGGACACACAGGCCTGGAAAGGGGCTTTGTACTACCCCAAAGTTCTCAGACTGCCTCCATTCTGAATGCAAGGAGCTGCAAGAAACAGGAATATGTTCTACATAGTAACACAGAGGGATTCTATATCCTACACCTCACAAAATGTAACCAATACAAAAATAAACATACCTTAACTGCTGAATCCTGGTGGGAAAGTTGAGGGGAAATTATATCCTCCTAAAAGTTTATGCAGCTGTCAAAGACACCCAGAGCTCAAAAATACACAAGAGACCCCCACTGAACATGGTGAGTTTCAGAACAAAGTCCAAAATGTTCTCTTCAAGCCATTTCTTTGAAGTTAGCATGAAAAATGAAGCAGCCAGATGAAAACAATTGCATCGAAGTGCAAGTAACAGAATATGAAAAATACAGAGAAACTACACAAGGCTTCTGATTCCCTGTGCCAGGGCTAGCATGTAGCATGTACGTACTTGAACATAACAGGATTTATTCCTATCCATGGACTACCCCGTGTATTTATGTTTGGAATTGATCTATTGCACAATGCAATGAATAACACTAATAACAGAGAATAAATCAAGTTTCCTTAGCACTAGGTTCTGGATAGTAATAATCTGCAAATAACACATGACTCATTGGCAATTCCTTTCATATGCCAGTTTAAAGGGAACAATATTGAAGTTCATGAAATTATGCCCATACGGTCAGCTATATCCTGTTCAGATAACCAGTGTATATAGGCATTGACTGTAAGGTATATTGACCACTAACTAGGGTCCTGACACAAAGATTATTAACCAAAAGCAGTTACAAGAGAATGCTGAACATGACTTAAGGAAAGCAGTATCATTAGGGCATTACATCTACAACAAAACGACTGCCATCACATAAAAGCAGAGCATAATCTGTAAGTGAATTAACACCTACCTATTTTACAGGTGGGAGAGAATTAGATTTTTCCAAAAAGAAGGTGGCTGGCAATTTGTTTTGGAAACAATCAAGGCCTTCAATGTTAAGATCATAAAATTTAAGCTACCACCACAGGTTTTTTCAACAAGAACAGCAGAAGACAATGCCACCACATCACAGGAGAATTTCTGGCCTCCTTGACATTTAATCAAGAAACATCTCAGTTCTGAGCCTTGCTTTTTACTCCTGTTTGGGTTTGTAAGAACAACACAGGGAGTAGAAATTCAGCACAGGGGAGGCAGGTGGTGAACACAAAACACTTCCAAACACTACATAATTAATTACAGCCCTGGCATCACACTCAATTGATAGCGTGGGCCAAATAGACTCTGGGGTTTTTTAATTGCTTCTTGCTATATTAATGTTACTTTTATAGTGATTAGAAAAGATATGACTCAGAAATGAGCCACCACAAGAATGACAAGTATTTCAAACCGGAAAGCAATACACTGGTCTTTCCTGATGCAGATCCACCAGGTGGTAAGGAGGTAAAAATGAAAGGGAATCTTATAGCAGATAAAATATTTACTTAGCCCATGTGTGTTATTAAATACCTATTAGACATGAGTAGCATAAAGCCTTGTGGGTAACAAAATTGATGAAGTCAGGTCCACTGTGCAAGTGGTTCGAAAAGACCAGACTCTTCTAGAGCTGAGAACCCGAGTGAGCAAATCCTTGCTGCGCTGTTGATTCATTCACATGTGGGTGCTTAACTAATGAGTGTACTTACACCCACAACTGAACACACGCATGCTGGCAGGTATGCACCTCTGTCCTCATTCAGGATAACACATCTACGCAGCATCATACACACGCCTCCCCGTGGTAGTTTTGCGGTCGGTGCTAAGAGCATATCCTCCCACTGCTTTCTGCGAATTTGGTCTCCCATCTTATTTCTTTTTTTTTCATTCACTTACCTGCTTGCATTTCATTTGCCTTTTGATGTTTTTCAAAACCAAATGAATGCTATGCAAAAGCTGTGTTAGTGCAATGTTTGCTCAGCAAGGTCAGGAAGATGGCAAAAGCTATCTGCCACACAAAGATGGGGGTGAAGCGCAAACAAGAGCAGTTGTGCCACACTTTCAGAAGCATAGCCAAAGGCAGGGACACGGAGACCAGAATAGTTAAAAAATCAGTCAAAATGTCCTATCCTGAGCACTGCAGTAAGACTCAAGGGATACTCATATAAATCATCACCAATCTGAAGACTAAAAATAGGCTTACATTTTCCTTCACATTGTGTAAGAAAAAAGTTTCCACATCAGAAGCAGCTATTTCCTAGTAGAAGACTTTTGACCAGAAAACATTGTCTAGATGTCCTATAGGTATCTCTCATTTTAGGGAAGAAATAAAAGCAGGATGTGGAGGGTGACTATTCTTCCGCAGCCTACTAGCTGCTAGTTGGCTATTTAGAAACTCATTAACTTCCTCAAGAGACCTTGGCCCTAATTAGTGCCTGGACTGATCAGCCTGACCCTTTCTCCTTCACCTCTGACTCTTAGAGCCTTCCACAATGATTAAAGGAAACCATAGTCCTTTTGTGCAATTTTAAAACCAGAATTTCTTGAGCTATCAGTATCTGCACACAACTGTGGAATTCTGTTCTGCCTTGGAGCTCACTGGACCGCTCCAGAATTCTCCAGCTTGCTTTGACACTCTAATTCTTCATTCATACACATATCACTCTTAATTCCTTTTTCAAACCAGGCTATGTAGTTTCCTTTCCTTTGCATTTCGTGTAACAGAACCTGTTTTAACTGCGATTGACATGTCACCAGGGCCATTCAGCCTACTGTAATGTTGATGCCAATCCTGCAGTCTTTTTAACACCATCAGTGAGAGGGAAATGAACAAAAACCAGACTCATTCCATCTTCCAAAATGATAATGTATTTTGTATGGAGATATGTCCCCATATGCTTCGTAATGGTGACAAAAAGAACTTATAGTATAATAGAAAAACAAGAGGACTCCTCACTTTAATTTCTGTCTAAATGGATGCAGTTAACAACATTAAGTTCAGTAACTATGTGAACTGAAAGATAAACAAACTGTGGAAAGCAAAATGAGAAAAGTTATGATTGCAAAGCACAAGCACAGTCTTACTCAGGCAGTTATACAGTTTAATGCAAGCGGCCAGCTTATGCAAAACGTTTTTTATTTCCTGAATTTCTTCCAATTTCTCAGAAATATGTTTCATATTCAACATGTTTGCACAAGAAAGTAAAGGCTGCCATGCCCTGAAACTGGTCTTTTTGGATGACTGGACTTGGGTTCCACTGCTGCACAGCCACATGTGCACTCATAGTCCAGCTAAAGCCACCCTCTTCCCAGGTAACTGTGATAGTCCTTATTCATGAAAATAAGGGGAAGTGTTGTCCTTGCACAGGGACTATCAAAATAGTCAGTCCAAGGGCTATAAAGTAGTAATACTACCCTAGCACCTCTCTAAGTAATATAATTACTGTAAATGCCACTGTCATCTTATTGTGGATTTGCACACAGATCTTCCATTGGCATTACAGGAAGGCAAGCTGAAGACATCGTAATTCTGTATCATAATTATATATTAATGATAACCCTAGGGTTTTTTCCAAAACAATGTTTGAAAAACATCATCACTACAACAACAGAAATCCCAGCAGGAGCGAGCTTAGTAATTTCCTGAAGGGTATCCTACCTGTAGAATTTAAATGAAATTATAATCAACAAATTTCTCAGCTCAAAGACAGCCTGGTGAAAATAATGAAATATTTTAACACAACATTATGCCATGACACCCAAGGAATTTCTTAACATTATATCTAAGAGAGGCATGAGGCTACAAGGTCCATTTAAAATAACAGTCAGTAGCCTGTTTAAAATGTTCCTGTTCTGGCATCCTTACCTTGAGTAGTCACTTATTTACCAAGCTTGAGCTGCAGGTATTGTCAAACCACTGATTAAATATTTCCTGAATTCTATCGCTGTTTTCCTTAGGACTCCATATATGTATGTACCCCAACCCCACTTGCCTATCTTCTGCTCTCTCACATTCTCATAAACAAATTTCCAGTACTGTATTAACTGTCTTTTGTATTCAAATACAATTCCACTCACACAGTCAGGCCTTCTCTCTTTCTTATAAACCAGTCTTTAACAAGAAACATACTGAATAAGTAGACATTTCCCTCCACCATTCCTAATGAAAAATTTCAATCTAATTCTTGAGAGAAAACACTTCTGCTTCAGAGAATTCTGGGGGACAGAAAACTTTCCCAAACAAGAAGCGCTTCCAGCTTTGTAAGCACAACTGATCAGATTTCAGAATTTCCATCCTGAAGAACATTGCAATATTTCCACATTCATTCTCTGCAGAATTTGGATGAAAAGTTGAAATAATGAACTTCATGAAAATATTGATATATCCTATAGATATACTCTCCTGATGGAATGGGGCATTATCTCCTTACCAGTTCTCATTTTTAGATAACTTAAGGGCAACAGAACATCTCCAGAGTGAACACTGCTTTTCCGAACGGCCCTCTCTGCCAGCATTCTCAGGGCAAATAATCTAAATTGCCCTTAGAAATGATGGAGGCTCCCAGGACTTGCAAGATGAAGACCAATCTGAAGAATACACGGTGGGCTCAACAGCCTCGTAAAGTACTCTTGCTGCAGGCAAAGTAGCTTCATTGGAAAACGTACTTTGTGAAAGACAGGAATTATTTTTTAAAAAGCTGTCTGGTGTGAAATTCAAAGTGCAATAGATTTATTTGGCAAATACAGATGGAGAAGCTTCCCCTGCTGAACAGTATTGGAAAGAGGACCATCAGTTTTGCAATCCTGAAAATCACTAGATTTAGACTCTAAATAACTTCTTTTGAAAATATGAATTAGCGATCTAAATCTCTTAGATCAATTTTTTAAAGGTATTTAGGTGCCAAGCCCCCCTAGAGTTAAGATATTTGACCATAAACAGGAAGTTTTGAATAGAGCAGCTATGTAATTTCAAAAAAACATTTCAAAATTAGAACATATTGGCCAAGCAAAAAATTAGCTATTACCATCACAATAGTCAATCACTTAAATAAATCATCAGCATGATTGATCTCAGTGGCCTTTAATCAAGATGGCTCTTTTCCCAGGCCATCTAGGACACTTTGTCCAGTATGTTACATCTAAAAGATAACAACTATTGTAGATGACACGGCTGTACACAGCATTTAGATACAAGAACTATATTGTCCACTAGTCAGGACGACCCCAGCTTTGGCATGGACAGACAAATAAGAGATAAGAGGACAAGAGGAGCTGCCTCTTCTTGTGTGATCTGTGCAAAATGAGAGGCAAGGACAGTCCATGCATTGGGGAAGGCTGGGGCAGGTCCCCGTGCACATCGAGCTGTGGAAACCTCCCTGAAGAAGGCAGAGCAATGAATTATCAAGGTACAGTTTCCTTCTTTCTCCTTTGATCTTCTGGGGCCTCTTGAGCAGCAAAACTCAGGCTGTACCTGGCCTCCTCACATAACTTCAACAGAACATAGTTAGACTGAGACTAAAGGGTCCAGGCTGGCTACGACTGTGCAGTAACACAGGAAGCACAAGAGCCTTTATTTCCTTCTCTTTGGATGGTAATGACTAAAATAGCTGATAAACTACAAAGCCATACATGAATAACCTGGGATCACAGCAACAGTCTGCTGCCAAGGAACTGTATTAGCTGACCACCATCAACTGCCCAACACCAACTACTGCCTCCCTGCCCGCAAAGCCTTTCCTGGCTGATGGCATACTCCTGGTGAGAGAAGCAGAGGCAGAAGGGCAAGCAGGAAACCACCACTAAGACCCTGCACAAAGTGAGGGAGTGTTGAAAGGAAAGATTTATGAACAAAATCTCATGCACAAGCATAATTAAGTAGCATAGGCAAAGTCATGAAGTGAAGGAGACCGTAGGAGCATCAGTGAGCTCAATGGAAGTGGTAACTGAACAGAAGGGTGGTGGGAGAGGAAACATTAAAGGAGGTGTGAAGATGAGAAGCCAGTCCACAACACCAGAGGATGGCATTACGTAGTACCAACTATAGACAATGCAGTTTTAGTGGCATATTGGACAGACCATAAGGGTTGCAACTACAGGAGGAAAATTAAGACTAGAAAGTGGAGAAGAGAGCTGGCACGGGGATTAGCAATGCCGATAGAAAAGGAGAACGAAAGGTTTGAGGTCAGACTGCAACTGGGGATCTCAGCTGAGTTGGGTCCTGCCAAGGATTGAAGGAGCAAGGGAACATGTGGCATTTGTTGTCGTGGAGAGGATCATCTTTCTAAACTACTTGTTATTAGCCACAAGATTAAGGCTTGGAAGAGAAGCCAAAATGTCTGGATGACTGAAATTATTTCACGTTTATCTGCTATTCCTAAGTGATGTGCGCTTTGATCTATTCTATTTTAAATTACCTAATAATAAATTATCTACATTATTAGTTAATGAATGTATCCCCAAAGATTCAAGGAATGAATTATGTTTGCCTTCATATTCCTGCTTCCTTGCCATACTGAAACAGCAATGCTAAATAATAATTATTATGGACAATGCAAATAATCAGAACAGGCCAATGAAAGGTCCAAGAGATGGGGCAGCTCTCGGAGGAGGGTGAGAAGTCTTCACCAGATTTCATATGAGTGAGTAAGCCACTTTGCTTTTCTGTGTCACGTGTTGTCTGTTTATAGTACACCACTAACACCATCTCCTGGCCGGTTGTTGTCTGGAGCAAAATCCTTATAAATATCTCTGAGAGCTGGGAAAGAAAGGTACTGCAGGCATAGAAAATACAATCTTTGCCATATTTTATACACACTCATATTCATTGACTTTACGTATGCCAAAACAATACCAGCCCACCCCCTCAGAATTACATATAGGGTGCAGGCATTTCAACTACATTTTTTTTTTTCCAAAGGGTTTCCAGCATGGTGTATCAGAACACTCTAAAATCAGTTTACGGTTTCTGAACTGACTATTGATTTGGGTATACTTTGTTCTGAAGCCCACTGAGAAAAAACAAAACTGGTGTTAAGGAAAAGCCTTTGAAAACAGACCTTCTCCTAGTGTTTCAAGTTCAGCACTTTAAACCTTACACACTCTCTGAAACATCACTAATGTATCTTCACTATCTATTGGTGCCAAAGATTCAGTATATTCTGTTCCTTTTACTCATTTTTTAGATATCACGAACATCCAGAGATGCAAAGAATAACTCTTCAACTTTATTTGCTTCTGGTACAGCCAAGCAGTCAATAGACCAAGGTCTGTTCAGTTAACACTTATCCAGCTGTTTTCAAGCATTTAAAATGAGGCTTTGACATCTTCTTGATCTTTCAAAATCTTAAATGCCTGCAAATGTCCAACTCAGCATATTAATAAGTTACCCTGGAAATTGCTCAGGGATTGTTGCTCATATATGTCAATTGTCCCAGACACCTTTCATTTCAAAATCATTTAAGAACTGTCTCACAGCTCAAGGAAGATACCTTGTGAGCTTTGGCTTTAGAGAAGGTATTTCCAGAAAAATCATCAGAGTCAGTAACTTGTATTTTTGCCTTTAAATTAATTCAGGAACATAGGGTAAACTTCTAATTTTAGCTAATCTCAGAATAAACAAACAACAGCAGTGCCTCCTGCGTCATTAACAGCATAATCAATCTAGAGTCTTCAGCACAGTCTGTCCTAGAGAATTGAGTACTTGGAGCTATAGTGAGTTTCTGAGGACAGCAGCTCTGTGAATCCCTTGGAAGGTAATCAGATTATTGCACTCCTGAGGGATTTTCATAGAAGAGAACTGCAGTGTCATACTTTCTGGACTAGCTTGTAGGAAATTTTATATGAATGCCTTTGGTATATTATAATTGCAAACATTTTGCAGATGACCACAATGCTCTGTTCAGCTAGCTTAGATTGAAAAGATCGCTTTCTGCAAAGTGCATACTTCATAATTTACATTACTGAGCCACAATACAAGACAGAAACTGTCATTTTAAAAGCTAGCAAATAGTACTTATGGTCATCATACAAGATGGTCAGATTGGTTTTGATTTGAATCAATGCAACATCAGCTACAGCCCAGCAGAAGAAAAAGCAAAGGTGTCAACTTTCTCAAACTTGGCCACCAGAGGAAGCCTGTGAAAATCTCTGAAGAACTGTATATGGGCAATAACACAGCCATCTCTTGCATTTGGTATTTCAGTGATTCTCCAAGAAATCCTATATTCAAACAGTTAATTGAAAAAGAACAATCTGGTTTTTTATTTGCAATTGATTGAGCCATAAAGCAAGAGGTATATGAATACCTAACTGAGTGCCTGAAGCCTCTAGACTCAATTGCTCTGCTTTATCCCACTACATGGAGCCTGTAACATCTCTTTACTACTATAAAACATGGTGAATGGAAAGAACCATCTCAATGTATATCATCATTAGTGTGTTGGTGCAATCTGAAGAAAACTGTATCCTTTAACTGATCTGAAATTTGGTCTGTTATCTCTGGGAAGTCTCAGAAAGTGACCTTTTTGGAGGTTGAATGCACTAAGGCTATGTCTTGACCAAGTGGGAAGAAAAACTTTGTTTATGGCATCAGAAGAGGAAAATCCACTGTGACACTCAACTGGTGATGGATTGTGAGTCATCAAATCTTTCTTAATAAGCCATAAGGCCCAGTGTGAATGGTAAACTGACAAGCAGGAGTAGTTCAGTGCTTTAGGCGGTAAAACAGCCTCTGAGATAAATGGGAGTCCTCTGTTCCAGAAGACATAGCCTGACAGTTCAGGCAATCATCCTGCAGCTTCCCAGAAAGCTTTTCTTATTCACAGGACAGACCCATCCAGAGTTTGCTTGGATAGCTTCTCCACTGCTGCTTCCTGTTTCAATGACACAGGGGAAATAAGAGCAGTATGGCCAGCTCAAGGGCCCTACACTGGGCTTTGCCTTTCTGTGGCTCAGTTCCGTTATCTGCAAAACAGAGATAATGGTACTAAGACCATGATAAACATTATTATGATCACTTTACAAGCTCAGCACAAGCTAATTAATACAGTTAAGTTTGATACATGTAGCTCTCAAAGCCACATAATTCTTTATAACAAACAGATCCCTTTCACAGCAAGAGATACTGTCTCCAAGTATGATGCTATCAGACTGCTGAAAAATCAAAAACTTTTAAAAATGGGGACAACACTAGTATAATGGACACAGTGTGCTAAGAAAACTAGGTCTAAGAACAAACTAGCAGGATTATGTAGCTCAGGAAACCAGAACTGTGATTTTAATCAGCAACTGCTATTGATAGAAGTGCCAAGGTTTGTGTTTGATTTGAGAGGGCAGCACTACAGATACTTAAAGATTATTTCATAGGGAAAATGAATGGATCTTTCTTTAGAATCATCTCTAGAAATGAGCATTTCTAGAACCTGATTTTTACCAGTACTTCAAGTGTGCAGTCCTATCTGGATCCCACAAAGCAGGCTTTTAATTCAGCCAGCTCAGACCGTTGGGAAATCAGGAAGTTGGAGACAGACTCCGTAGCTCACTTAAAGTAGAGGTGTTATAGAGGGAGCAGGAGTACTCCAGGCCCCCAGGGCAATACCGATTGCAAATCTGAGGAAAGGTTTCAAGGCTTTCCTAGAGGAAACTTCCAAGCTAGGTGTCAATCAAGTTCTTTATTGTAATTCTGCATTCCTCTTGCTTCTGAAATTTCTTTACCAGTTTGCCTCTGCATTTTTCTTTGTGCCTTTTTTTTTTTCTTACTTAACCATATTTTTAAAAAAAGCAGCATACACTTAGGGTCTGTTCCTCAGTGGTTAATGGAACTGCTGCCGAGGGACACTAGAGGAGAAATTTGCCTTTCGTATTTTTTTAATGCTTCACTGCATTGCAGTCCTTTTTTTGTCAGCTTTTCTGTAGCAAAGCATGTAGGCTGGGTGAGCAGCATTATTTATGGCCAATGCATCATGGCCAGGTATCAGGCAGAAGATCAGACAGCTGCTATAGACTCTTTCAAAGTTGTAATGACATATACCCCAGCTCAAGCTGAGAAACATCATATTGCTGCAACCTTCCCAGCACTAGTGGGATAACGTCCAGAAAAGAGAGCATTACTGGAGCAAGAAGAGCAATGGTTACTGTGTCAGAGCCAGCTGCCAACCCGAGAAGATTAAACTAATGAACAACACAAAGAGTCCATTCTACCTTCTTTCTCACCTTTCTCTTAAAATCCCCCCCGCACCCCGCCCCCACACCACACTGCCAAGAGATCAAGACCTGTTGTTGAGATAACAAGAGCTAAAAGGCTTACATGGTGTTATACAGGGTGGCATGGTTGAGATCCAAAAAAGCACTTAAGCACCTCAGAAGCCATTTAGGCCACATTCAGGTGATTCCAGAGTGCTATTCCCCAGCAAAATTATTCCACTACAAAACACTTAATCCATGTATTCTCAACAGAAAATGTCTGCAGTTCTGCTATGGCATGTACCAAGTGGGACAGCAGCACTGATTACAGCTAAGCCCAGCAGCCACAGCCATGCTCTCTTCAAAGGACAGCTGGAGGAGACAAGCCTGGTGGTCAGAGCCCTTGCCCAGGAATATGGGAGACCCAGATGCAATTCTCCTCACCTGTAGAGTTCAAAGCTATGTTTCCTCAGAAATGCTCTAACTGCTCCCCAGAAGCTAGCCTTGGGCACTCAGTGAATAATTTGAGGGCACTGTGCCGACTGGAGCGGGCTCGGGCATGTGTGGCGCAGAGTGTGCAGGGGTGCTTAGACTTCCAAGGCAAACAAAAAATGCACTGTGCCTGGTTGGTCTCAGTTCAGATGCCCACTCACAGACATCCAGTGCCATTTAAGATGTCTTTGCATATCCCGCCTGGCCTCCAGAACCCACTCCAAAAGTGCGTGATTCTCCCAGAGGTCCTTTGTCACAGCTGCAGATATCCTGGCCACCTTACAGCACTTGTTAATGCAACGCATGCCTCATTTAGGCAAGTCAATCAAGTGCCTGGCAAGTTTAGGCTTCTCCAAATGGTGGCAGCCCAAGGATGTCTGTGGTCTCACATGACCAGTGTAAGTCATCAGTTCCAGTCTCACATGACCTGTTTTACGTGTCTCATGCCTTTATTAAATCAACCCCATGCCTTTATTAAATCAAGCCCCAAATCCTTATCCTGCATAACTAGCTAGCTCCAAGACAGCCCATTAGAAAATACACCAAATAAAATACTTACCCACACAAAGGCTTCATGGAAACTCAGCTGGAAACTGATGTTTTGTTCCAACAGTAGCAAACTCCAGGCAGAACTTTGCTGGAGAATATTATTCTGAATATGCTGGCAAAGCTAAACAGCAACAGGATCGGGCATTCAAATGAACAAGAAATATGATTATTTACTTCAGCCACAATTCTGTGCTTGACAAGATTTGCTGTTGTAAGTATCTCTGTGAATGCCCTGGACAGCAGAAATGTCAAGGGAATGCTTCTTCAGCTGAGAGTGTGCTCATCCACACCCCAGGGAGTGCACATACCAACAGCAGCACTGTCTCGCCAAGCGTACGTCTGCAGGTGATTGCTGAAAGATTATGATTCAGTGCTGCGTAGTTACACAGACAGGTGATGCATGAGGAAGTTTAGAGCAGAAGACTGTCTCTTCCGGTGGCCCAAACCTCCATCTCTGATTTTTATGTGACTCCTTCTTCCAGAAACACAATTTCCTCTAATTTCCCCTTCTTCTGATTTGTTTTGTGCAGTTCTTGAAGAATGTCAGCCACCTGAGGACTTAGTGTGCAGGGTATCTGTGGGTCCCAGGTGCTCCGTTACACACCTGCTCGGTTCTATCATCTGCTCAAAAGAATAGAATAGAATCATAGAATCATTCAGGTTGGAAAAGACCTTTAAAGATCAAGTCCAACCTTAAACCCAACTCTGCCAAGTCCACCACTGAACCATGTCCCTAAGTGCCACATCTACACGTCCTTTAAATACCTCCAGGGATGGTGACTCAGTCATGTGCTAAAGTGAGTGACCAACCACGTGCCATGAGTAACTAACTATTGGAGAGGTATTTATTCTATAAAAGGCAAAACAATGCTGAAATCCATAAGGTATTTACGACTTGAGGCAATGACTCTACACAGCACAGCTCACTGTAGACTTGGGATCCAGGACAAGTTCGACTGTACCAACACAGTGTTGCATTTCCAACAGAGCCTATTAACTCCAATCAGGCCCAATATAAATGTGGTTACCATGCTTCCAGACCCAGCATGGATGTCCCCATGCCTATGAGATAAATACACTCCTTATCTCAGACAAAACTGAGTATGCCAGGTTTTGGTGCGTGGTTAGAAACACCATCATCAATATATTGCAGCCTCTAGGTGAGTCTCAGCAGATCTCACTCCTCCTGGAATCAGCTAGCTGTCTCCATTGATCCTCATTACCCCCATAAAGTCCTTCAACCTAGCTAAGGGGCTCTTCAGGTTTATTGTTTTATCCAAAACAATGAAAGTTGGATGTCACAATATCCCTTGCAGATTCAAACTGCAGAACCTCATTTTCTTCATGTAAGCACCAGACAGGAGATACTGGCACAGCTTTCCATCACAATGTGGGGAACAAAGCTGGAGAGACAAGCTGCCCTTGTAGGTGAAATTCACAATAAGGCCTTCATTTGCTTTTTGTCAAAATCTTTACAGATACTTAGATTGCTGAGATTATTCAATGGGCTTGGAAAGAGTCAGGGAAATGCAACAATCCTCAATGGTCTGCTTTGCAATTTAATGGCTTTCCTTTTTCTGTGTGTCCAATTACTGAGAGAAACCTAACCTGTCCCCAAGCCTTCACCTTTGATCGGAGCAGGTATCAAATGCTGGTTGGCTTAGGTACATTTTGTGCTTGTTTCTTATGCAAATGCAAACTACCATACACCAGATGGCATTTCTGCAAATTTGTTTCATGGATTTCATTCTGAAGGGGTATTATGTACATGGAGATCACTTTTCTGTGAGAAGATAGTGAGAGATTTATTTTCTTTCAAAAATTATGGGAGTATATCCATCTTGGAGTAATTCCACTGAAGCTTGTAGCATTACGATAATGATAATTTAATTACAGTATTTGCTAAAAAACAGCAGAACAATGCTAACCTGTGTTTCAAGTGCTTAGTTAATGTTACAGTGAGGTTGACCACTTACATCATTTTTATGAAGGCATTTACATTATGCCTAATCAAGGTTAGCCAAATATGCTCCAAATTAGCCCTGTGTGGGTAGACCTGAAAGACCAAGTCCAACCCCAGGGCTGAACCTGATCCCTTGAGCTTGAAGAAGCAGTTTGTACAAGGTTATAAGGCCTTTCTGATGCCCAAAGTCACAAGCTTTCTCCTGCAACCTCCCCTTGTTTCTGGGCTATATATGCTTGATAGCAGGGTGGGTCATAATGTCTCACCAGAAAGCCTTGTTTCTGGTTACAGACAAAACACACACTCATACACAGAGAAAGACAAAAATAACTGAATGTTTACACAGTGTATATTCAGAGTCAGACTTAGTAAATCAAATTTGGGCCTCAATGCCTGCAGGATTTGGGGAGAGGATATAAACAGACACCTGGAGTTAAATCTTCCTTATTTTAGGATTTCTCATGAGGATAATCCCTAGTTAGGTCACATCGAATCATTTATGAGCTTTGGTTCTTGTTCAGTGGATTATTCTTTAATTCAATCAAAATAACAACAAACCCTGGCCAAAGGATTTAAACCAGAATGTGATGTTTTGCAGGACCTGGCTCACAAGAATAGTGAGAGCAGCCTATTATATGTTCTGTATTGCAGTTCTTATGAAACTTCAAGCTTAAGTTCAGGCTTATTATTTGAAACTAAACACAGACATTTACAGGCTTTTCAACCTTTCTTTAGGGCTTTGGATCAGTTTTCAAGAAGCAGAAGTCACCTTAATTACCTATAATCATTTTCATATCACTGTAGATTCACCTGCACACCATTGTTGCTGGGCAAGAGGTAGCATCCCTTACAATGCATGATGTAATCAGGGCCGTGCTTTGCTATTGCCATCTGCCTTGAGACACTCCTTGTAGTGAATGCTCTCCTGAAGGTGCGCCCATAAATTTCACCCACAGGAGCACCCACAGGAGCACCCACAGGAGAGCTGAAAACTCATTGTCTATCATTTCAGGTTAAGGTCAGGGCCACTGTGCTCTACCATCCCACTCCCTCCTTCAAAAACTCCGGACTAAAGACAACTGGTACAGCTTTACTACTGTGTAACCCCTATATGCCAAAAGTTGCTTGAGAGAAGGCAGATCCACACCAAACTCCTGCCACGGATGGGGCAGAACGAGGCTCTCCACAGAAGGAGACACCAAAATCATCTCTGAGGAGCCCCACAGGACTTGGTCCTACAAGCAAGGTCAGTGAGGTACTGTGTTTTGTGACTCAAGACTGGTATCTTGTCAGAACATAAGCAGCTCAACTGGATCTGGGTGGATACACACATGCCCAAAGTTGAGGTTGTGCCAGTTTATGTGGCAAGAGTGTTTACAACCCATGTTTTTTATGCAGGCACGTAAAACAGCCGTAGCATACTCAAGTACTTTTTCTGGACCTATCACTAAAAGCTAACACAAACAGGATGTAATAGGTCACCAGAAAATCTTACCAATTGACCAAGACTGTCCTATGGCAACCACATGACTGACAGTCATATGAGGAGCAAATTTGTTTCCATTTTCCATGCAGTGATCAATTTTACACTTTCATTAGTGTAATATCTAATGTATATTACGTAGTCTTATATGCATGTAGTATTAGGTACTATAATCATGTAGCATAATACTTAGGCTTATGGAAGATCCTACCTAAACTCAGATTACATGCCTGTGAACTTTTAGAAAAATTAAGTTAAAAAAAACCAACCCCAAAGGTGGTATATGATCTGTTGAAATGTCTTGTATTCACTTGCATGGCACAAAGGGTTGACATTGATAAGGCTTCTATTTCTAATCTAACTCCTATAATACATTTTCACTGAATTGTAGAAGGCAGCTGTGGCTTCACCTCTGCAGAAATTCTACACTTTCCTAATTCACTTGTAAAACAAAAATTTTATGCCAGTTATATACCTTCAGTGTGTTTCTGTTCAGTTATTTTCAAGATCTGTAAAAACCCGCCATAGAAAGACTTTTAAGAAAATCAAATAGCAGCAATACAGTCCCATTTAGGGGAAGAGAACTGCTTTTCTGTAACTCTTTTTTTCCTCCCACACTGGACAATACTACAGGTGGAGATTTAACCAGAGATGGGCTCCTTTTACAAGATTGCTTATATAAAGCGAAGATAACGCCAGCTTGGTTCATTTGAAAGAGGACATCTTGGGAAGAGCCGACAGCACAGCTATTGGAATAAGACCGGAATGAAAATCTGAAATACTTAGCCCCTTCCTATCTCGTAGGTATGATACTTAATTTCTTGTAGAATGCATAGGATTATAATTAGAAGGAATTGTCACTGAAATGTACTGTATGAGCCTTTTATAAATATACATTTTTAAACAGAGGCTGAATGAAAATATTGAAACTAATTGTTTTTGTTGGAAATACTTAATTAGGAAGATTTTTTTTTTTTCTTTACCTAAATGATATTTGTTACTTTGGACAGTCTGCTTCTTGATGTATATATGAGGGCAGACACTGAAGACTTTCTACAAAGGGAAAATATGAGAACTCCAGTCCCAGTCCTACAGGCTCTATATGCTTCTCCCTGTGGGAAGCAGCTTGCAGGTTTGAGGCCTGAAGCAGTCATTGAAATTACTGCTATGTATGTTTTCCTGAATACTCAACATTTAGCAGTAAAGGAGAAAATGCACAATTTACAAAACTGAGCTACATGAGGTTAAGATTATATACATTGGGATAGCCACCACCACAGAGAATAGTTTCAGCATTAGATTTATAAGCACACTATGTATGTTATTACATCATATTTCTTCCAGTAATTTCTATTCCCTCTTTTTTCAGATCACATTGTTTCAGTTCCATTTGGTTATACTAACACTTCAAGTTTAGATCCTTTACAAGTGCAAAGGAAAACTAGAGTAATTAAAAGCCACCACTAAGCTGAAATAGTAAAATTGTCACAATAGTGACCCAGCAATAATAATGGTCTTGGAAATGTTTACCCACCCTGTAGATGCAATTAAGTTGGGCAACAGAATATCAGTAATGTTATTTGTTTCTCTCTGCAAGAAGAACACGTTTAACAGTAGCTATAGTTTCAGGTCTGCAGTCAATGTATTGTTTTTATTTCAAATTTTAAAGACAATTTCAGCTTTTATTCCCTATGTCCTCAGATCACTGCAAGAAATGGTGACTCTTACTATTTACCTGCTGGTCATCTTGGCTCAAGCTCTTGCAGGGCCTTGCAATCCAAACAAAGCAGGTAAAATAACTTAAGTTTCCTGTGATCTTCTCTTGTAATTAAGCTGCCAAAGGTTTTTTTTCTATTTAAAAGTGGAAAGGTTTTTCGTCAGAAAGTTAAACTGTGAATTCTGGAGAGCTAATCCTTACATTTCTTTTATTGATCTGCTTTCGGCTAGCACAGTAGAACACGTACCACAGAGAATTAGGCATATGCTTAACTCTGTGCAGTAATCATTGTGCAACAAAGTTAAGCAGAATTCAGGCGTAAAGTGGGAAAGAAAACAATGAGAAATTATCTGCAACACCGCAGGCTAGATGCAGCAGATCTTTGCTGCCCAAGCTGGGCTTTAGTCCCACTGACTGCAGTCAGATGCCTAGTGGTGAATGAACGTGCTGGGCTGAACTCCTGAACCACACTGCTATATTAAATGAGAAAAAACAAAAATAATTGATGGTAAGGCTCTAATTGCACACTGATTTCTGCCTAGAAATTCAAATGATCTGGTGCCAGACAGACCTGTAATGTAGAATTCACTACAATGAAGAAATGTGCTTTAGAAATGTGTTGGAATGCACCTCAATATAGAGTGTTCGCTTTGTATGTGCGTGACTGGTGTCAGACTACTGTCACTAATTTCATGGCATGTCTTAAGTATTTGGCCCTCTATCCAGTTATTTCAGTACCTTCATTTGCACAAGCAGTTTCTCTGAACTGCAGGAATTTCATAGCTGTGAAGTCACCAGTTACAAATTGGACCATCAACACAAGCAGAATCAGACTGTGTGTGCTGAAGGTTTGGTGACCAGAAACAAGCAAGTTGTTAAGGTCCCTAGTTGACTTTCCCTGAGTATTCCCTAACAGACATGGGAAGGCTGCAATATGAGGCTTTTATCATTAAAATAAGAGCGTCAAGGGCTTTAAAAGAAAGAATTCCAGACAGGGTGTCTTTTTTCTGGCTGTAGTAATTGGAAGTCTTTCTCAATTTTCAGGTCACTAATGGTTAGTCAATATTTGCCCTTTAAATTCCCATCAAACATTCAAATTCGCACTGCCTGATTCTCTTTGAAAAATGTCTAAGACTGCTATCATGAAGCTGTCTGTAAGTTACGAAGTTCAATATTCATGGTTGTATTAGCAATCATCATGTTTGGAAACATAGTGCACTGCTATTAACTGTCACTGTTTACAGGGCTAGGATTTCAGTTCATTTTCCGTTGCTATTAACAGGGCTAGGCTTTTCAGCCTAACCAAAACCTAACAAATGACTTCACCAATATTATTTTTACAGAGCCAATGGCATTACAGAAGCCAGCTCTGCAGCCTAAGCTAATGTGACAGATTTCAGTGCAGCCATTCTTCACTTCAGGTTTCTCAGCACTGTCTCTGCTCCTCAATCAGCTGTTCCAGAGAGAGAAAAAATTTGCACAAATTTCTGCATTGATTAGAAGGCAAAGGCCAAACTCTTCCAAAGACAGAATTTAACACCTAAAGGTCAGTTTTGTGTTGCAAAATCTGCACAGGTTAGGGGACCTTCCAGCACACACCCCTGCTCAGAAGTTTAATCCCAATGGAAAGTAGGTGTGCAGACCCACCTCTTTGAAAGAAAACCACCACTGAATGTCACTCTATGTGTACTATTTTCCTTTCAGATGTAATTCTGGTGTACTGCTATCCTAAAACCATCATTACCAAAATTCCGGAGTGTCCTTACGGATGGGAGGTTAACCAGCTGGCACTTGGAGGCATTTGCTACAATGGGATCCATGATTCGGGATATTACCAATTCACAATCCCAGACCTGTCACCTAAAAACAAATCATACTGTGGGACGCAGTCAGAGGTAAGACTATCAAGGGCAACATTTCTGAGCTGGACTCATTTGAGAGAGTTCCGTTTGCTTCATTTGGGTAGGCTTTAAGTACTGACGGAAGGAGGAGGCAAACCCCAATAGCAAGGAGAAGGAAGAAGCAAATAGTTGTGCTTTGCATCTACAGGCAAAATACTCGCAGGCTTAGTGATCTTAGTCTGTGTTAGTCACCCATTTGCACCTACATTACACAGAACATATATACAGTAAGGCATTTGTATAAGGCAGCACAAGAAGAACTGCAAAACCACGCTGCCTGGGGGATAGCGTTTTGTCTTGTTTCTAAGTATGAAGTTGTTCCTGATGCCTCAAAGACTCATTTCTCTGTCTCACCATCCACAGTTCAAGAACCCCACTTATCACTTCTACAACTCCATCGTGTCCAATGACTCCTCTGTAATTGTGAAGAGCCAGCCTGTGAATTACTCATTCACCTGCACATACAATGCCAACTACCTGGTGAACCAGGCTGCCTTTGATCAAAGGTATGTCCTCTTCTGGGAGTGTGCCTCACCCCATCTTCAGCACCACATCTCATTCATACAGAAAATTTGTTATGTCCCCAGGGTGGCCACTGTCCATGTGAAGAATGGGAGCTCCGGTTCATTTGAAAGTCAGTTGTCCCTCAACTTCTACTCTGTAAGTGCTCTTTGCCACGCAGCTTTTTGCCTTCATCTTCCACAGGTTTCAGCCTAAGAGCTGGAAAAAAAAGGGCAGCTGTTCCTGACTTTTAGGTGTCATGGAGCACATTAGTAGCCTGGAACAGATAATTACAGTGGGGTTTGCAGGGGTCCTTGTTTCTGCTGATCAGCAGGGATATACTTAAACTGAACAGAGCAGACACGCACCAACTATTCTTTTAATCCCTCCAAATCAGGCAGATTTTTCTGCTGAGAGGTACATTTCTAACATGCTGACAGGTTTTATAAGAAAAAGCAAAACTGGTTTGTAGTCCCACCCAAAGCGCAGCACGCATCTGCAGGCACTGCAGCTGTCACATAGTGTCTATAGATACAGCAAAGCTCCATGCATTTCTCTTGCAGTTTGCTTCCTGGTCCTCTCACTGTACAAGTATTTTGTGTTCCCCAGACATCTTCAGGTCATGCTGGAATTTTGTTTCCAATAAAATATTGTGTCCCTGGATATCAGGCTGATTTTTGAAACATTGCTCCGCTCCTCACAGCTCCGCTGTGTGCTGGGAGCAGCCAGCTCCTGATCCTGGAGTCTTTTTTTTCCCACCAAAGCACAGTCAAAAGCACCAAAGCAGCCTCTCTATTTCAGTACAGCTAGAAAAAGCACAACTAATAACATATTGTGTTAAATTTATAGGAGGTAGAGGGAGTATTTACCACAAGGTGGACTGATGGAAATCCTTCCCCCCACACACTGCATTTTGGGACCAATTGATCACTAAATATTTTGTCAGGCTTTGGGTGCCACATGAAAGCCCAAAGTCAGTTTTCCTGGCACACTGGTAGTATACACTGGCAAGGGCCCAGGAGATATGACACTGCTCCTATCAACTCCTGACAGAATGGCTGCAAAAACAAATGACAGACAGTGAGCAACGGATGACTGGTACCTTCAGCTTTTTGCCAAATGACTGTTTTGTTCTAATGGCCATGGGGCTCCCAGGAGTCAAGGAGGGAGTGGCTGAACTGTACTATTACCTTTTCCCACTGAGCAGGAGTACAGAACAAGCTCAGAAAGCTAATAGACCACTCCTTTGTTATTTTGTTCACATGTTCACTGGGGAGAAAGGGTTGATTTCAGTGAAATGTTCAATTTTATTTTTTTTCTGGCAAAATGGAAAAAAAAAAAAAGATTTATTTAGCCTTGCTATGGACCTATGCTGCTGCCTGACAGCCCTCTGCCTCCAGTGGGCTATACTTCCAGGTGCTTCATGTGCCCATTTCCTGATCTAGAAGCAGCACCCAAGCTGCAGTGTAACCCAGTGTAAACACTTCGGTCTCACCTGCCCTTTAGTCTGTGACACACCATCAACAGCACAGGACTGTGATGCAGCATGAGGGGCTGGATCCTGAATGGAAATCAGACCTTCAACACTGAAAACTGTTGTGAAGAAAAGCAAAGTGTACCCTAAAAGTATACCACTCTACCCAGTGTAGAGCAGCAGAGTTTGGAAAAAGAAGCATCGCACCAGGTTCAACTCATTTTAGCACAAAGGCTGGTAAGAGTTTCACGACAGTACTTTTGCAAGTTCTCTCCTTTGGGAGAAATCTTTGGTTAAATGAGAATTTCTCAGAGCACTTCACAGCCATGGATCACTAATCTAAACACAGCCTTCAGCCTTAACTTCAGTGCATCCAATCTATCAGATGTCGCAGTGGGAATGCTGTAGTGCCTCACAGCCACCTCGTTGTGTAGGCAACGAAAGGCACACAAGAAAATCAGTAGCAGGGAACTGAGCAAGCACAGCAGGGAAAGATAGTCCAACAGCTCCAGAACTACATATATCTGAATCCTGCTGTGTAGATTTAACTAAGTAGACCAATGCTATGACTAGACATGTTACTCTTTATATAGTTTTGGTGCCAACTTCGTTATGGTCTTATGCAATAAAAGGCAGCAGGATTTCAGGTAGGTACTTCAGTATATATGTAACCAAACTTTTTCACCTAAACACTACACACTGCACTACTTTGAGCAGGCTGGATTTTTAGTGCATGAATGACTATAGCTGGCAGAGCTCTTTCTGCACTCACCTGCCCCCTCAGCTCTCACATGCTCGCCACCACAAGTGTAAACCACAGAGTACTGAACCTTTGCATATGGATCTGATTTCTGATTGTCTTCATTCCTTTTCCCCCACACATGGACATCTCTCAGTCTCATTCCCATTCCATACAGTCTTCTCCACTCTCTCACTGCCACCAGCTTCCCCCATCACCTCTGGTATACCGGAAGTAGCAGCAAGATCACTTTCCACCCGTGCTGTGATGTAACACACACCACAACCCAAATAGTATCAAATTCTGCCACTTACTATCATTATAAGCCAAACATGAACAAAAAGATTTTTAAACACCATCCTGGGCTTGCAATAGTCCTACTATTAGGTTTAGGGTTTGGAGTTTGCAGGTAATAGGAACCTGGACTTTTGGAGTCCATCTCTCCAGAGCTGTCTGAAGTTGCCACATGCCTTTGCTTTGCATGTTACTAGTAATGTGTGATGGCTTTCCCTTTGTCTTTCACAGAATGCCAAGTTTTCAAGTATAAAAGAAGCCCCTTTCGTTGTTGAAACATCAGAAATTGGTTCTGACATATTTGCCGGAGTGGAAGCTAAGGGCTTAAGTGACAGGTAGGCAAGGGAAGTACTAATAATTAATAAATTGACAGTAGGGACATTCCTTGCTAATCTGGGGTTTGTATCTCACCAGGTTCAAAGTTGTTCTCAATAACTGCTGGGCAACTCCCTCCTCGGAGTATTTCTACCAGATCCACTGGCCTCTGATCACTAAGGGGTAGGTGCTGGTGAGACCCAGGGGGAACACCTCTGCCCAGGATGACAGAAAGACTGGGGCTGGGGGATGAGGAGGAAAAGGAGAAGTTGGCCCACAGCAGGGCAACTACATTCATCAGGCTGAGACCTCAGGAGATGTTTCACTGAAGCCATGAAGGCTCTGACACTGCTTCTCCATACACAACACAGGTGTGCCACGGACAACTCCATCCTTGTGCACGAGAATGGCAAAACGAGCCGTGCGACGTTCCAGTTCAACGCTTTCCGCTTCCGTAACATCCCCAAGCTATCCAAGGTCTGGCTGCACTGTGAGACGCATGTCTGTGACAGCGAGAAGTTCTCCTGCCCGGTGGTAAGGCCTCCCCCCCCCCCCCCCCAAGAAACACACAGTGCTAAATTTAGACAGAGGATGTCAAGACCTTTCTGAGGGCATGTTGGGTGCAGAGCCAGTGCCAGGGCATTCAGTAGATGGAGCCACAGCCATGCGTGAACCCGAGTGGCCAGCTGTGCACCCCGACCCCTGTCATGCCACAGGCACTGTATGCAACATTGGGCAACTTGTTTAAACGTATTGAGAAATAAGGTAACCATTGAAAAACTCAGTTCTTGTTGATACCCCAGAGTACACTCCTGTCTGACAAACAGCTACTGTTAAACACAAGCCTGAAAAAGGGGAGAAAGTAGAGCTTTCTCCATTTTACCAAGCATTTCAGTGCTGTGGGCACCCTGGGGGCAGCAGGAGAACCTGGCTCAAGGCTCACCACTTGTTAGATGGAACCTCCCAGTCCCCCTTCCCAGTGAAGGCCTTCTCTGCTCTCCTGCAGTGCTGCAGTAAGATACTGCTCTTGCAGCTGTCCTGTTCTGCGTGGAACACATAAATTGTCACTGGAGCAAGAACTGAGGTCGAAGAGTAGGTTCCTGTGACCTTAGGTGGGAATGAGGTGGGGGTGCTATACAGGCATGTTATTTAGCACAGGGAGGTGCACATTGCTTACACCAACTGATGAAAGGGTGAGGGTTACTAAAGCATCTTTCCTTAAAGACTTCTCTGTCCCTCCTTCATTCACTAAGTCAGAGCTTCGCTATTCTTTCTCTCATGTGATGAATGTGTCATTGCTATAAAATGAAGTAGAATTTTATGTAACCTGAAATGAAAGCCCAAAATACTCCTTGTCCAACACACTGTTGTTTCAGCAGCAACAAATATTTCTTGCTGGACAGGAGAAAGCATCACTCCTGGTGAAACCAACTTTTCTTTCTAAACCCCTCCTCAGTCCAGGAGCCACATTAAGATAGCAGTTTATTACTCAGCCTCAGCACTAAGCAGGGGGCACTGATTCGTGTAAAACTTGCAGGTTTGACAAAAATGCATTGTCAGAAATTCTAAGTTTCAAAGGCAAAAGAAAAAACTCTGGGCTTAGATTTTGTCATTTGTTTTTAAAGCTTTCTTCGCCTTTTTATCCAGGGTTAAAAGAAAACACAAAACCCGTACTCCATATCTGCCTTTCTGACAATACTGCCAAACATCTACATCATCCTTTCAGGCACAGAGTGGAATTCCCTCCTCACCCTCCAGTGTGGGATAATTGCTTGATCAGGCTGACATCCCTCGAGTCCACTTCTGACCCAAAAATGCAGCTGGTGGTCTGCTGCAATTAAGGTTGAGCCAAGTTGGGGGTCTATGCTTACAAGAAACACATAACCACAATTACCACATGCTGAGTTTGGAAAAAATAATGCCCACAGCTGGGGACCTGCAAAGGTCAGGGGACGGACAAGGACCTTTAAATCTGTAGAGCACTGCCTCTAATATAGACCTTGTCAGCTGTGACAGGCATCATTAGTGCTGGACAGGAGATGATCTATATGGAAGGGATTTGGTGCTTCCTGTTTCTACCCAACGGGCAACAATTACAATTAGCAATAAACAATAACAGAAGCCTTCACAGAGGTCACAGGTTAAATACATTGAGCTCAGCTCCCCCTTTCCTTCTTGACAGGAGTTTTGTTTAAGGCAGGGTGGAAAGGGCAGCCCAGAAGGACCTGTGATTAGCAAGCAGACACCCATCCGGGCTCCTGCCATGTCACAACTGAAAAGAACACTTACACTGACAGCCACTGTAAGGGCTGTGGCACACCAAAATCCTCAGAAAATGCACTGTAAAGACTCTCCTTAAATCTCTCCTGCACCAAAACCAACCAGTAATTACAGGAAAAAAAATCCCTAGAAAATACGCAGCAATATTGACGCAGATTTCATTTTCTTGGTTGGAAACATGAGAATTTGGTTCGGACTTTTAAATTTTTTTAAAATAATTTTGGTATACACATCTTTTTCTCTGTGATCTCTCGAGACATGTGACAAACGAAAACAGCGCATGGAACAAACTGGAGGTGTTTTAGTGGCAGAGATTGCTGTACGCAGTAAGTGACTTGGTTTCTGGGGTGTTTCTCCCTTTGGGAAGCAATGAAGTTGAGAGCCACCCGTGGCTGGCAGCATAGAAGCAAGCAGAGGAGCAAGCAGGGGGAGCCAAAGCCCTCTGCCAGAGCCCTTTCACCCGTGGCAGCAGGAGTCTTGAACAGAAATTGGTCCCCTCCAGGCTCTGGGCTCCGACGGAAGAGCTCAGTGAAACTCTCCTCATTTACAAAGTGAGTCAAGGCACCCATTTGGCATTACTGATAAATGGCCAAACCACTTACACTCCAAGTTAGCAATATAAACTCTGGTCACCTGCATTTGACCTCAGCAACAGCCCAGACAAGCTGTGATAGATGCACAAGAGCAGGAGAGAGGTCAGGCTTAGGAGCAGCAGAAAAGTTTTTCTTTACACTGTGGGTTGGTACTTCAGCATACCCATAGCTTTGGGAGATTAACCCTTTGTGCCTATCCCTCCTGATACACAAACTGAACTGCCATCAGATTTCCTCATTACAAAACCACGCCTGTGTCCTTTAACTGCTGCCTCCTGGAGGCACCAGGAATTTCTCACTGAGCTGGTTTAATTCTGCAGATCCAGCACATCTTTTGAAGCAGGTCCTCGGAACAAGGTATGCCTAAACCATGTTTTCACTAGAGCCCTTTTGTCAACTACATCTACACTCACCTCAAAGACAATTTAAAATTATAAGTACACATAGAGCAACATTATTACAGTTCAGTATGTTGCACCAGTAAAAATCCATCAATTTTAGAAGATAAAAGAACTGAGGATCTTATAACTTCAGACGGTAAAGCCAAGAGGAAGAAATACCGAGGAATTCAAAACATGGCAAATCTATTCTGCCTTTACACAAAGCATGCAGGTGCACTTTGCCCTATTTAAAAGATGCCATCCCAATGTTATCTTTTTCTCTTATTTTATACAGGCAAAGGTTTATCCAGATTTAACACACTCTCAGGTAAATAGCAAAGTATGGCAATGAAAATATCAATCCCAAGTAAGGATTTTGAGTGACTCTGTCAACATAAACCTCATAGCTCAAAGAAAGAGCTGAAAAAATCTAGTAAATTTGACAGAAAGGGAAATAATTCAAATCAAATTTTATTTCTCAACACTATAGACTTTGTTTTCCTCCTTTTGGCACATCCCTCACTCTGGACAATAAAATCATACCATTAACTTCCAATACCGAACATTACTTTCTCTTATTTTCACACCCTCTCCCCAAAAAGGAACAAGCACATTTTACTGGGTTAAAAGAGATGTCTGAAAGCTCTTTATTTGGAGAGGGTTTGAAAAAGGCCTTTCAAAGCCTATTTGTTAAAGCTTGATATGGTGACAGAGCTACATTAGGGGCATGCAGTTGCGTTGATGGGGGTGGGAAGAGAATGTGAAAGGCAGCTGACAGGGAAGTACTCACATTTAGTCTGTGTTTCTCTTGCAGATATCATCTTCCACCTACTCTTTGCAATTGGATTTTGTGCTGTTTTATTATAAAATGCAGCCCAGCTGTGTTTCTTAACTTTTCCCAATCTTTCTTGGACCTGGACTTCTTTACTAAAGATGTTTATTTTACAGCGGAAAAATGAAAATCACAAAAAATCCTTGTGCACCATTTTACCAGATAAATAAAACATTCCATGAGCTTTGTGCTTCGCATACTGGAGAATCCCAAAGCAGATTTGCCTCTCCCCAGTCTCTGCAGGCATTTTAAACTAGTGAAAACCCAAGGGTTATGTATTCTACCGATGCCTCCTTTTAACGAGTTGGGATGCCAACAGTACTTGTTTGTATAAAGAACACAGGGATATGCAAACTCATCATTTTTCAACACCAAATTTACCTTCAGGGTCCCCCTTCCCTGTCAGTCTCAGTGTGGTACCAAACTCCCCTCCAGGCCCAGTCTTGCAAGGTCCTAGCTTGATCTGTGAAGCCTTTGAACAAGATGAAAACTGACCTAACATGTCAAGAATGGAAGAAAAGGATGCTTTTTATGTAGCAATAGTTAGAAGGTCCTCAGTATTAATTATCTGACATTTCTTTCTTGCTTCCCAGCATTGTCAGTACTGATTGGTTGGGTTGAGTACAACACGTGCTGCAATAGGTACAATACTGTTAGGTGTAGGATGTCTTGCTGACTGGACAGGCTCAGTGCTGGATAGCTGCATGGTGTGGTTGCAAATTAAGCATATCTGAGGTCAGAAAACAAGCTAATGAGCTTCCTTGAAGACATATCTGGTGTTAGATACAATAGGTTCCAGGTGTTAGCTCTGTACTTGAGTAACAACAGCTCTTAAAGAGCAAGAAGAAATTACTAGAAGGGGAAACTATGGTTTCTAAAGAGCAGGAAATATCAGGACATGAAACAGTTTCCCAGCAAGAGTGATGGTAGGTTCCTTACTTCCAGTAAATACTAAAGTAAAATTGAACAAAACTCTTGAAATGGTAAGAAACATTTCCAGGCCTTTTCCATGAAACTTCCAGGATCCTAAATGTGAAAGAGAAGAATGACTATAGCTGTTACACTTCCTATTAATGAACACAGTGGGTGTACCTGTGTCTGTACATACTGCAGCATAAGCACATTATAGAATTTTTGCTATTGTTTGTAGAGAGGAAACCTCCTGAATAATTCCATGAAGCTAAGGATTTTGAGCTCCCTGTTCTTTTTGAAACTTCATTGTTACGAAGATAATGTATAGCTAGAACATGCATACATTACAGCCACAGTTTTCACATACACACAGATCCCCCTTAGCATGGACTCCATTTGCTCCTCTAGTGTAATCTCAGTCCATACGTATTTATAAGTAACTGGGAAAAATAAAGGTATTTAGAAATTATAGCAGACAGCATCCACCCTGGCAGCCTACAGAAAAACGGTCTGTTGTGATGGCATGCTTTTAGCCATGACATGCAACAGAGGGCACTCTCTTGACAGAATTGTCTGATTTAGACAGACCAGAGTTAGAAGATCTGTCGTTTCCAAGTATTTCTTGGTAGTACAAGTTTCTCAAGCAGAGCAGAGCTATTGAGCGTTTTGTGCACCACAGGACATTTTGATCAGAGATAATGACCCTGCAGGTTTTTCTCCCCTGTTTGCTGCTTTGCCTCCCTTTCCTCTTCCCTCCTCCCACTAACATGCCAAGTTTCAACAGCTGCCAAGTGGCTTTACCTCTTCAAATTCTTGTCCTTGCCAAATGAGATTAACACACCAGCTTCTTCTCCAAATCCTATTTCTTTTGCCTGGCTTTTGCAACAGTCACTGCTCTCCTATCATGGCTATTTTGTGCAGAAAGCCTTGAACTGAGTTTCATTGGTGGGTTGATTCATTTTCCTCCTGATTATGCAACAAGTGTTGCTTTGGAACAAATCTTGCAGGATTGCAGCAGCTGTGAAGCATGCCTGTGAATTCTCAGGCCACCTCCCTGCTCACCGTGGGATGGAGCCTCTGGGCATACATATCTCCCATATGTGTTACTATACTGAGCGGGGTTCATGCAGCCAGTGAGCTGTGATTGCAGGATGGGCAAAGCCCTATTACCAATGCAAGTCTGAATCAGTATCTCCCTACAGTCCAGAAATAGTTTATTGATAAAAAAAAAAACAAAACACAACTGAAAAACAGCTCCCAGAGGTGACGGTGAAAACGTCTGTCTGCCAGAGATGGCAGCAACATGTGAACAGGTTTCAGCTGCAGAAGTACCGTTCCTTAAAAAGCACAAGTTGTCCACCCTAAATAGCTTGCATAAAAAATATGGACTATAATTCACCTTCATTTTTCCTAACATGCATATGGCTCATCACTATCTATTTTACTCAATACTATTTATGTTACCAGTATGAGAAAATGCAGCGATTGACACAGATTTTAGCACAAGCTGAACCTTGATAGACTTCATAATTTCAGATGCACTATAATGATGGATCTCTTTCAGCTGGTGTGGCATGAAAATGCTTGCCTTGATCTCTGCATCTGGAAGTCCAACTCAAGGTTGGTCACGGAAACATAGGGAAAGGAAGGTTAGTTAACAGGGGACACAGATAATCTGTTTAGAACCCAACATTTGTTTTCCTGAAGATTACAGTTTGGTCCTGCCCCAGTTCTTGGTCTCCCATTTGGATGAACTCTAACGGGGCATGAGTTTTTACATGCTTTCTTTCTCACAGTTTGGCATTGCAAATGCTGAAGCACAAGGCCACTGAGGTCATGGCAAGAAGTAGGAGAGAAATGAACACACACAGGTGTCAAGATGATAACAACATAGGTTGCAGCACAATATTCCTAGTACAGTGACACACATTTACATAATATTTTGTTTATGAAATATAGATCTCACTTGCAAATGGTAAACACCATTAACCTGGGTGGCCTTTGTTTGCTAGTCACTGCAGAAGCAAATAACTGTTAAGAAGGTCCAACAGAAATTGCCAATGAAAGAGTGAGTCAGATAGAACACAAAATCCTCAGAAGTACAAACCAGCAAGCATGCCACCTTGACGCTCTGTATTTAGTGTCCCCAAGAAAGCAGTGTTGTGGCACCGTGATTCCTCCTACTCCTGACACCCCAGATCCAATAGTGAAAAAGAAGGAGCAGGCTCTGAGACTGTCAAGTCAGAATTATTTATATAGTCAAGCATTAGGCCTTATATTCTGTGCTGGGATCCCACAGTTTCGAATTCAAAATTGAGAACAAATCCTCAGTAGCTGATTATCAGAGGACATGCAACTGATTCTGATGCAGAGATGCCAGACTAGGTCTCGTCTGATATGCCCACCTAGTGCATCCCCTGCTAGCTCAGCCCTGAAAGGAGCGAAGCCTTTCTGTAGGGAGATCTCAGCTCAGTAGCACACAGGTAAACATTGCATACGCTGCTAGAATTGGCACTATATTATACAATATAAACACAGCCACCGTCTCAGATCCAGATAGCGTGTACAGAAACTCCCCATCTTAATCCTAAATTAAACACCAATTTCATCTCTTCATTCTGTAATCCATGACATTTTGTTTAAATGTCCCAACCAGCAACAAGGAAAAACCCTACTTATCTCAGAACAGTATCATAAGAGCCATGACTTGATACATACAAAACACATCATAGAAGTGCACAGCCTGTAGTAGGAATGATCCTCCTCACTCTATTATGAAGATCAAATCTTTTCAAGTTATCTCCACCCAAAGGGCAGCTGTCACTCACAGGTGCAGAGGAAAAAATAGCTATTGACTGATTGGACCCCATAGTCCTTTCACGTAGCCGATCACTGTGGCCCTGAAAAGGTCAAGTCCAGTGGCTTCACAGGAGTAAATAATAATTCTTGTCAGTAACACGTCCCTGAAACATGTTTTGAGAAGATCTTGCAGGTTTAAACTGCGTTCTGCTTTTCTGTAAGCACATTCAGCAGAGTCCAAATGATGCAGTACTGCATGACGGGAAGTGGAACATGTAGATTCTGTTCCTTGGTGAGCGTTAAAGCTGAGGTCTAACGCTAAAGGAGAGGTCTTATCGCTGTGAAATGTTTGCACAGCACTATAAATTTACACAGTGATTAATAAGCCCTGATATGAGCATTTTGAGCACTTCTCATTGTCTTCATGCCCAACACTTCTGTGCTAGCACCTTTTAGTGAATACCTCAAAGTACTCTAAAAGAGTAACTGATTAATCTGGAAGATTTAATCTTCCCTTTACAAACTAAGAAAAATTGAGGCAGAAAGAATGACATCAGCAGGTCACGGCAGAGAGGTACCTCAGATTGGTATTCATTCCAATAGAGGGGAATGTTACCAGAACAGAAATAGTCATCAAGGAAAAATATGTAGCCTGATCTGATACTCAGTGGATGAATGTAAATCGAGAAAACTTGCATTTATTTTATCTGTATTGGAAAGAGACATTCCATATATACAGAAGATCAAGACAACAAATTTAAAGGGTCTGATACACATTTTATTACATACCTGGTGACCGACAGTAACAAATCACAAGCACCAATAACAACCTTAAGATAAAACTCAAAGGTTAATTGCCTGGAAGGAAGTTTACACCAACAGGTTTTACCTCTCACTTGTGATAGATGTACCACCATGCCTCAGTGGGTAGCAAGCCTTACCCTCTGATGTACCCAGACTTGCACCCCCAGCCAGACTTGGGCTGCTTACCTGTGTCAGGGCCAATAATGCAGTTCCAGCTTCTCTCTGGGTATATGGCCTATCTTGAAAGTAATTACAGCACTCAAGAACTTCACAGACATAATAGATATTTCTTCAGTGTGGTTGATTCCACTGCGGATGGACAGGCTGCTCGCCACCATGTGAGCATCACTAGTGGTTTCTACCTTTAGCAACAAAAAGGGCACAACTATTCTTATTGCATATCCTAGATGTGGGGTGCAGGGTGCAAATAAATCTGAACCTTCAATCCTGCAGCAACTATTTTCCAAAATATAAATAAAAGTAGGGGGGGGGGGGGAACCAAATGTTTTGAAGTTACTGCATCAATGTTCCTTCACTGGACTAAACTGAAATTTTATTCAGTCTTTTTTACTATGAGAGATCTTCAATCACTTCACAACTTTGGCAGATGGGGAAACAAGTTTCATCCTCACACCCATTAACAGATTATGAAAACGTATCTGCTACTAACCTGCCTACTGGGTTATTCTAGCAGAGGTCCCCCTCCAAGGCCAGCAGAAGACTCACAACAAAAGCTTTGCTGTTCCATGACTATTTGCTCAATATCCAGAAAGTGCCAAACACTATGTACTTTAAAGATGTTATAGAAGAGGCTGTGTAGGTCATTCAGAAGACTGACCACATGAAGGGGGATGATGAGAAAATACAGGTTGCAGCTCCACCAAGCAATGAACCACTCTCTCCAGTGAAGTTGGAAAGGAGGAGGAAAAAGGATAATTTCTTTTGTGATCACTGTTTCTGGTATGGCATTTGCTTCATTTGCCCTGATTTGTTTCAGAAATAGGCAGAAGTTACTGAAAGCATTTTCCAAAACTATAGCAGGAATCAAGAAAAGCGATGCATGGAGATCACTGCTCATCATGCTGACTAATATTGCCTTTCTATTTCTTTCTCTGCTTCTGATATTCCTCTGCATCCTCCACTGGTTTTTGTTTCTTAATTTCAAGCATGTTAGAGTAATGCTTTGGTTAGCAACACATTTGTACAGAGTGTCAGTCGAAAAAAACAGGCAATATTGATGACAAGAGCTCATTTATCCTCCTTTTCTCTGCCACCAGCTGCACCAGTCCCTCCAAACAATCAACATATTTTTCCAGTTTGCTCACCATGTTGTCCAAGATCCTAATGCGCCTACTGGGGCATATACAATGAGGTCACATTTGTTTATCATCTGGTGCCAAGCAACACAGCATATAGTGTATAGCTTCAGATTCCAGTAGTTTCCTCCTGGTGGCTCGATTTCATGGCAAGGGAGGGAATGTCTTGTCTGTTCCATGTTCCAAGCGTTTTCATGAGGTGTCACAGTTTGATCATGCTTGGGTCCTCCTACCACATATCTCTGCAGAATCTACATACACTGCTAATTATGTTGCCATTTCTCACACTAGTTTAAAGGGGTAGCTTGCAGAGGGAAGAAATATTTTTTTTAAGAAAATAATTTCCCATCTGGCATAATTTAACATAGGCCTTACTGAAGCAGAATAAACATTCATCTAATTCAAAACCCTCCCTCTGACAGTAACCACCAGCAGCTGCTTACTGAAAGTACACAAGCAACAGAACATGTACGCAGTAAATCTCAGGGTCCTCTGTAACAACCATTGTAACCTACAGCTATCTTGCAAGACACAAAGCTGTAGGCTTGCATCCTGGCCAGATTCTAACCCTGATTATTATATAATAAAATACTGAGTTGTTGAGAGGAGTAAAATGCAACTACCTGAGAGAAGGGGCTGCATGGAGACTGGGGTACCTACTTTTTAGTAGCAGAACTGTAAAGGATGAGGCACTTACATATATTTTATCTTTTTAGCTTGTACTGAGGCTTTTTATATGTAGCAAGATTAATGCGACCTATTTTGCTTCAAGAAGAGACTAGACGAACATTTGAAATAAGTAGGGAGAATATTGACCACAGATACAGAAAACTAAACAGGAGGCACTCAGGCACTTATGACGCCTGAAGCAACCCAGGCAGTATTAGAAAAAAAATGGGACTAGCTTACTATTTGCCTAATTATCATGACATATCCAGCTTCAATTGGATATTAATTGCCTTCATTTCCTGCTCTAAACCACTGAACATTATTGTTGTGGGCTGTTCAGCAGCCAGTCAGAAGTGGTGTTCCCCAGGGCACAGTGTTGGGGCCAGTCCAGTTTAATATCTTTATCCATGGTCTGGATGAGGGGATTGAGCGCTCCCTCGGTGAGTTTGCAGGTGACACTAAGTTCAGCAGGAGTGTTGATCCGCTCGAGGGTAGGAAGGCTCTACAGAGGGATCTGGACAGGCCGGACCGATGGGCTGAGCCCAATTGTATGATGTTCAACAAGGCCAAGTGCCGGGTCCTGCACTTCAGTCACAACCACCCCATGCAGTGCTACAGGCTTGGGCATGAGTGGCTGGAAAGCTGCCCGGTGGAAAAGGACCTGGGGGTGTTGGTCAACAGACGGCTGAACATGAGCCAGCAGTGTGCCCAGGTGGCCAAGAAGGCCAACAGCATCCCGGCCTGTATCAGAAATAGTGTGGCCAGGAGAAGCAGGGAAGTGATTGTGCCCCTGTACTGGGCACTGGTGAGGCCGCACCTCGAGCACCGTGTGCAGTATTCGACAATAAAGACATTGAGGTGCTGCAGCGTGTCCAGAGAAGGGCAGTGAAGCTGGTGAAGGGTCTGAAGCACAAGTCTTACAAGGAGCAGCTGAGGGAACTGGGGTTGTTTAGTCTGGGGAAGACAAGGCTGAGGGGAGACCTTATCGCTTTCCGTAACTACCTGAAAGGTGGTTATAGTGAAGTGGACGTTGGACTCTTCTTCCAAGTATCAAGTGATAGGATGAGAGGAAATGGCCTGAAGTTGCGGCAGGGGAGGTTTAGATTGAATATTAGGAAAGATTTCTTCACTGAAAGGGTTATCAGGAATCGGAACAGGCTCCCCAAGGAAGTGTGGAGTCACCATCCCTGGAGGTATTTAAAAGATGTGTATATGAGGCACTTAAGAACATGGTTTAGTGGTGGACTTGCCAGTGTTAGGTTAGTGGTTGGAACTGATGATCTTAAAGATCTTTTCCAACCTCGATTCCATGATTCTATGATTGTACTATTTCCCTTCTCTACAACATTGCATTTGAGTGGTGAATAAACAACTCCTTGATATTTCACATGGTCTACAAAACACTTTCGATACCTGTCAGGTGAAAGTTACAACCTATTTGTTGTAATAAAATACAGCAAATATAGCTCCTTCAGGATGCAAAGACACACTTCCAAAAAGGACTGTATGCAAAGATAGTTCAAAACAAGCAATATAACTAACAATCTGGCAACAGTGACTTCAGAAGTCCTTACTAGCTCTCTTCTCCATCCAGCAAAGTTTTCTACCTGGAGGGGATTCTGTTTCCCACCAGGCTACACAGTATTGTGGTTCTGCTATGGCTATATGGCATTGCTCCATTTACTTCTTCCAAAAAATCTGAATACTTAGTAGATTCCCCATAAGAGCCAAGGGTGACCAGGAACACATGTTCATAGGCTTGGAGAACACTGCTGTTCTCAGTGTATCTCCCAGGTAAGTGTCCTGAAAACCAGAAACAATGCCCCTCCTCTGCCATTAGTAACTCCAACATTTAATCCAGTCAATCCTCTGGAAAAGGCTAGAAATTAAGGTCAGCTCACTACTGGATTGTGAGAACTTTAATGCACTAGTTTATTTGTTGATTTTCTCCTACTGACCAATAAGTATGTAATAAAAAATTTGTTACACTTACTGCATTGCTGCTGACCTTAAACTGCTAGACAACAAAGACAAGTTTCCCATTTAGCAGATCTGTTTAACTTCCAGCATAATTGGTGTGCATCTGAAGAGCTGCAGATTAAAACAATGATTGCAAGGGTGAGGGGGAAGTGAAGAAGCACACACAGTCATTTCCCTTCCAGTTTGTCACAGAACAAACAGAGCTACCGATCAGTACTAATATTACACAAATTGAATTTGTCACCACATAGCAATACACTTATGTATTTAACCACAGGTGTGTCCCTGGAAAGCCCACTGGGCTGTAATTGAGTAGATAAACATGTACTTCTTGCTGAGTATCAGTTTGCTGATGATTGGTTAAAGATCTTGTGGTGATGGAAAATTAAGCACTTTGTGGCAGCTGGAAACTGCCACCAATATTTTACCCATTAATAGTCCTGAAGGTAAACTGCCTGGAGGTAATACAAGAAAGGACTGTGTTTTATGCAAGAGGATTGCCAGCTGCAAGCTTCTATTTGCTGTGCAGAAAAATATTGTCTTCTGGAATATCAAACCAAATCTATCAAGTGCTAGAAAAATTCCTGTGAAAAGTATTTCCTTGAGCAATCGTGGGTAACTACCTAAACCAGCACAGAAACATCTGCAAACAAGGTATCAGTGACAAGTAAAGACACCAAGAAACAGCTTCATTCATCCTCTCATCTTCTCTCTCCTCTCCTTTTGTGGAGAAAAAACTTATTTTCAGAAACAAATATTTTACTAAAAAGCTGTAAAATATTCATTAAAACACCTTTTTTTTTTTTTTTTCTTTTAGGTAATGTGTTGAAAGCCCGGAGCTCCATAAATATCTTGGAATTTAGCAGCTTCCAGTTATACAAGAGAGCATTTTCCCATTTTTTAAAAATTGAAGAGCATATTTCTCCCATTTTCAAAACTGTGTGACTTTTCAAGAAAACAAAAAGTCAATTCCCCATTTTTTTCCAAATTACTGAAGTAGATGGATTTTTCCAATGGGGAAAAGCCACAGTAACCAGAACAAAGTTCCCTTCCCCTCTACTGCTCAGGGAAAACATCACAGTTTTCACACCCAGCATTAGTGCGAATATCTATCAAAGTCCAGCACCTGGGAGTCCAGAAGTAACTGCTGCCTCCAGAGCTTTCCCAAGGAAGAGACACACGTACAGGCTTTGTTTCTACTACTCCAGTGTCTAGAGACCACAGGTGGGTGGGGACACCACCTCATTACAGTGGGCATTAACTAACGCTGATAAGCAGGGATGGTTTGAGCCCTACACAAACAGGTGCGTCACAGAAAAGCCCAGGAGGATCAGTGCAGACTCCGTTCCTGCTCCACTCACAATCAGCAACCTGGCAGGTAGGCACACCTCAGCCAACACTCGTCGTAACCCCAACCTTGGCATTGACCACCATTCCAACCACAAACCCCCACCACTCTTGCAATTAAGAAAATGCAGTTTCCGCCTTCTCCTCTTCCATTGATTCATGGCTCTAAACAGTCTGACAGGTGGAGGAGGACAGGTTTTTTGCCTGCTTCCTGATCTTTTGCTTTTACATGTATTTTTTGACTTGTGTCACTTTTTGTGCACTTCAGGAAGGACAGAAAGTTACTGTTCTGATTTGTACTGTCCTGTTGAAATACTGAATGTGCAGACACATCCTGTCATGCGTGAGAGTGATTTTGGTTAGAGTTTATTATATTCCTAGTTTCATATGTGAACACTTTTCGCCTCCCCTCTCCCCAGGTAAGAGCAAAATGCTTAATCTACAGTAAGCAGAGCAAAGTCCTCCTCTTGCACAAAGCATCAAGCAAAGGGGAAAGCAGCACATGCTATCAGCATGCTCTTGAGGCCAAGTACAGTGCCAGCAAGAAGACTGTCAAAAGATCATTTATTTGTGTGTGATTTACCATGCGCAATGGCCTGTGCTTGGGCTGTCTCTATTGCTTCAATATAGCGTTGCAATATAGAGTTACATGTCTTTCTAACGTAACAACAGAAGACAATACATCTGTATTTCAAAGATGGCATAATAATGAGTTTGGAAACTGAGTAAGAGACAGATCTTCACTGATCACAACTTCCAAAAATTGTGTACTTGCAACAGGCACACAGCAGATGCCTACCGAGCTTAGATGCAGACTGCTATGAAATGGTCCTGAGTATGGACATCCTAATTAAAGATAGTCCAACAACTGGATCAGATAGCCATTTAGATTCAGAATTTTGTTCTGTGTGGATAAATTGTGTGTTTAAGCTACTGGTTAGTCTGGATGGAGATGCTGTTTGTGTTACAGCGCTTGGCATACAGTAATCCTTGCTGAGTGTTCTGACTTGCACTACGCTACTGAAGTATGTAATGTAATGAAGTCCATAAAACAAATTGCAAAGAGGATGGTTGCAGTATTAGTCACAATAGCAGTTTTCAATATTCACTAATAGCACAGTACTTGATCTGCATTCTAGCACAGACAGGAATATTGCCTGTTTATAAAGCCTCACACACTCTGTTCAAGAGCTAATAAGAAATATAAATCATCCTTTAAACAGCTACCAGTAAGGACAGAGTCCATACAGTTTTGGAAATGCTGTAGTCTTTGGCAACCACATACATCCTCAAAAACCGACAGTCTTTTATCAAGTGTTTATTACACACTTGAATATTAACCATAACAAACTTGGATGTATTTCTTTACTGCTAAAAACCAAATATGCACTAAGGAAATAATCACCACTTGCAACACTATTCCATTTCTGTATCCCATAGTATAAGAGACAAGTACTGTGCACTACATTCCTTTCTTACCTGGTAAGAAAGGAGTGTAATGCAGAGTAGTATCTTCCCTCCTCAGGTAAGAAAGGCTAAGAGCAAAATTCTGATAAAGCCGTGTTGATTTGTACTTGGTTTTGCTCCCTTAATGCATTCCTGCTGACACTTTGCAAGAACACCACCGACAGATTTGACAGACAAAGGAAAACTGTATTTAAACAAACTTACTTCTAGTAGCAGATGATACATACTTGGCGTTTTCCTGGTGAAGAGTTGCATCTTTTTTGTTGTTTGAGCTTAGCAGAAACAGTGACATTGACTGATCTGCTTTTCCACAGAGGTCCACAACTCATCTGCTTAATCCTACTCAGCAACTTCAGGTGAGCTTCCAAGTAATGCAGCAGAGGTCCAGCCAGACGATGTTTATAAAGTACTTTTGCTAATCGCTGTAAGGGGGACACAATTTTGACAGAAGTGTCAGAGAAGGGTATTGTCCAGCTTTGCTGTCTGATCATACCCAAACATAGGTATATTTCAGTCAGAAGGCCAAAAAAAGTACCCTAGAGATGGTGACAAGAAGATGGCCTTTTATTTTGTGTCAGAAAACAGAAGGCAAAAGTTATTCTGTAGTGCAACTCTGAATTGTTCTATAGTCTTTACTAATCACAATTGCTATTGGCTTCTGCTTTTCATCTCATAGATCAGTTTGGCTTTATCGGTCCCCCACAGATTTCAGTTATTTTCATACTTTATAGTACCATAATCTAGTTCCAGGAGAAATCTTAGGCTGTTATCTAGTACGGTTGCCATACAACTGAAAAAATTATCAAACCCAGCATAAATCACAAAAGCTGTGATTTTGTATTTTACAGGACAAATTCATACCCAAAGCAAATGCATTCATCCAGGTATTTCCCCAGCTCTTCAGTTAAGTTCTTCAAGAATTTGGAGGTAACCAAAATGTAAAGATTAGAGCACAAATTTTGGAGACCTCCGTATGTGTGGTATTACTAGATTTGGAATATTCTTCAAAACCTCAAATCCAGATAACCTTGTAAGGCTGATTTTTAACAGCTTTATGTCATTGATGATATCATAGCTGAAGTTAAGCAACCACGTATGGTCTACTGAGTATGTTGGGAAGTACCCAGCCGATCAATGCAGTTTAGAAGCATGTAAATTTTAATTTTTTACAGTTATGGTATAGAAGAACAAGTAAGAGAGAAGGATTTCCTGGTTTATCTCAATTTTTATCTGCAACTACATGGTTCAAAGCCTACTTTTCTCAGGAATGCGCGATACTGGTCACTTCTCCAACTGCTGACACGTCATGGCCAAACCCCCTTTCTCTCTACTCATGAATAGTGCTGCCAAATCATTGTTAGCTTCACAGTATTGAGCACCCATGTAACTAGTTCATATGATGGGTACTAACCTCAGGGAAGACCAGGGAAAGAAAACATTTGATTACTATCGGTCTGAGCATATCATAACGAAACCCAGAGATCAAATAAACTTCACATTAGGAAGAAAATCCTTATCCTGCAGAGCTCCACCTACAATACAGTCAGATAACTCCTTGTCTAGAGAGAAATTTTGCCAGTAAAAAGCTGTCCTGTAGATGTTCCATCTCTTCACTGCTCATGAAAGAAAGTCTGGCAGCCACCCATATATACAGATCAACCAATAAAGCTTGCTTTTAAACCCTGTGACTCAATTATCTGGCAGCTTTCTTGTACCTTCAGCAACAAACGTGAGACAATGTCTTCAGCCATTAGGAAAGTGAAATTGCTCACACCACCTTATTCCCTCCAGCAGGGCTGAGGTTTACTGCTGTTATCCTTGGGTAGGATACAGCAAAGAGAATTCACTCCAGAGCAGCAAATAATAAGAAAAATGCTTGGGGGCTTCTCAGACCTAAACACATTTCACTGGTTCACATAGGTGAAGTCTAAACATCCTTCAATTTTATTCGGTGGTTTATGCACTCTACATTTTCACCTGTTGAGCACTGTTACGTCCTACGAAACCTCCTGCTTTTTTCATAGTAACATCTCCTTCCGCATTTTTTCCTACCCTTTAGATAGTGGGAAATACAACTGCTTTCCCATTCTGAAAGCAAGAAGAAATGGCTGTTTTCCTTGCCAGGAAGATTTGCACACAGCACTTGTCAAGCTCTAGAAAAAGCTATAGTTACCTTTTTTTTTGCCAGATCTTTAACCCACATATACTTGTCTAACTTCCTCTATCAAAATATTGCTGTTCTTTATATTATTGGAATATCTGGATCAAAGACCAAATTTCAGTGTTTTCGGCCTGACAGTCACACTGGAAGGGACCATATTGAAACTGAAGAGCTTGCAGGACAGTTAGAGGATGCAACAATTGACAGTGACTAAAACTAGAGGTAATTATATGAGATCATGTTACCTAAGTAACTCTCATGCAATCAGCAATAGATCAACTTTTTTTTCCTATGATTTGTCTCTGTATCAAGATTTAAATTCAGTAATTCAAAGTGGATGAACAAGTTTTGCCCTTAAGCAGTTTGATTAAAAAAAAAAAAAAAATCATTTGGCTTGTGAAAAGAAGGTCAGTAAGAAATTTTAAAAAATAATCAAGCAAACAAAAACATTGCAAGAGGAGAGTTAACTGCTTTTCCACAGAAGCATGTCATGCTGTTTGCACCAACCCTGTGACAGCATGGAGAACTGCATTTTACTCCCTGCAACCTGAGCAGGAGTCCATCAAGGTAGACACGAGCAGGAATAGCTGCATTAGCTGCTCTTGGACACTCTCTATCTGGACGTAGTAGAAAGTCTCATGAAAACACTAGAGCAAGATCCCTCGGAGCATAGAGCCACGGCCTACCCTTTGTTAAAGAACAACGATCTCTGCAGCAACTGGCAACTGCTTGAGCTTCAAGACATGCAAACTGGGGAAGAATTGAGAGGGACCTCCCCTAGCCTCTAGTAGAAATCCACATAACTGACAGTCACTTAAATGCATTATCTTAAGATAACTGGAACCCACAATTGCAAGGGCTCTCTGGGTGAAAAGGTTATTTACTTCTTCAATTTTAAACTCTATTTTAACTCTGGGCACTGAAACTCCATTAGAAAAGTTTCAGTGTCTGAAAAGCATGTGGAAACGCTCTACTGTAGAATTCATTTCATTGAGAAAATCCTTTTCCACATCATTGCAATTCAATGGGAAAAATCCATTTCAGACTGAAATTCTTCTTCACTATCTAGATCTATAGAAAATCTATACCATTCGCTATACATCTTTGAAGCCATACTCGAGGTGATCTTGTAACCACATAAAACATACCACTAACAGACACAAAACCAGCTGGTAGAGAGTGGCCCATTAAAACAGTGTTTTCAGGTCTGTAAGCTTGTGAGTAGGCTGGTCAAATCGCTAAGGTGAATGCACTGCATAAAAACAAGTTATTATTACGTGAGGGTGTAGGTGTCACAGTATAAAAGATGGTTGAGTAAGCAGATTGAATAGCAAAGAGTGAGAAGCTGACAACAGTGCTAAGGAGGTTACAGAAACAACTGATATTCTTCAGAAAGAGGTGAGTGACTGAAGACAAAAAAACTAAATTAAAAAAAAAATGTTGTTTGCTTTGTCCAGGGCTTGGGCAAAGGTGCTTAGCTGATGTTAACAATTCCCTGTTGTCACAGAGTTAAGATTTCAATGATACTGTTGATCTCTTCTGCTCTCTCCTGTGACACAATGCATGCTTTGGTCTTTCGTAGTAAGCTCATTAAAAGATGCTAGGAGAGTTTTACTGTTTTATGTATGATGAGTATTGTCTCTGGAATATCTAGTTCCACGTACCAGTCTTCACTAACAGTTACTATATGATCACTTGCTTTGTACAATTACACTTTGGGGTGTGAGATGCAAAAGAGAAAGGAGGTGGGGAAGGGAAAAAAAGAAATTTTAAGTTCCTAGCTCTTACGACAACTATTTTATACACGGAAACCCATGAGATAATGAATCAATGTATACCCGTATGTATTTTTGAAGAGCATATGGACTTACTGCAAGACTGGAAGAAAACAAATAGCACAAGAAAAAAAAGGACTATCCCAGCAACAGCACAGATGCTGATTTTTTTAAAATAATGAAGTAGTACTGTGGAATATAAACTACACCAGTGATTACATAGAACTAAGTGAAGCCATGAACTATACTGCCTCGATACACCTCCCCAGATGAACATCATAGGTTTGGTTTTTCGCTTTTTGTTTTTGTTTTTTTTTTGTTGTGTTCTTTTTTTTTAAACAAACATGGATTGCAAAATTTGGAGAATGCAAATGAGATGAAATCTAGCTGGGTGTTACAGAATTGTTTCCTAATGTGTCTTCTTCAATCATTTATCAGCAGTCCTGGCAAACCAGGGAGGTCCCAGTTGACTGGAGGTTAGCAAATGTGAACACTCATCTACAAGAAGGGCCGGAAGAGGATCCGGGGAACTACAGGACTGTCAGTCTGACCTCGGTGTCCGGGAAGGTTATCGAGCAGATCACCTGGAGTGCCATCATGCGGCACATACAGGACAACCAGGTGATCAGGCCCACACAGCATGGGTTTATGAAAGGCAGGTCCTGCTTGAAGAACCTGATCTCCTTCTATGACAAGGTGACCTGCTTAGTGGATAAGGGAAAGGCTGTGGATGTTGCCTGCCTAGCCTTTAGTAAAGGCTTTGAAACTGTTTCCCAAAGCATTCTCCTGGAGAAACTGGCTGCTCATGGCTTGGACAAGCATACTCTTCGCTGGGTAAATACTGGCTGGACCCAAAGAGTGACAATGAATTCAATTCAATCCAGTTGGCAGATGGTCACAAGTGTTCCCCAGGGCTCAGTATTGGGCCAGTCCTGTTTAATATCTTTATCAATGATCTGGATGAGGGGATTGAGTGCTCCCTCAGTAAGTTTGCAGGTGACACTAAGTTCAACAGGAGTGTTGATCCGCTTGAGAGTAGGAAGGCTCTGCAGAGGGATCTGGACAGGCCGGACTGACGGGCTGAGCCCAATTGTATGAGGTTTAATAAGGCCAAGTGCTGGGTCCTGCACTTCAGTCACAACCACCCCATGCAGTGCTACAGGCTTGAGGAAGAGCGGCTGGAGAGCTGCCCGGTAGAAAAGGACCTGGGGGTGTTGGTTGACAGACGGCTGAACATGAGCCAGCAGTGTGCCCAGGTGGGCAGGAAGGCCAAAAGCGTCCCAGCCTGTATCAGAAATAGTGTGGCCAGCAGGAGCAGGGAGGTGATTGTGCCCTGTACCGGGCACTGGTGAGGCGGCATCTCGAGCACTGTGTGCAGTATTCAACAATAAAGACATTGAGGTACTGGAGCGTGTCCAGAGGAGGACAGTGAAGCTGGTGAAGGGTCTGAAGCACAAGTCTTACAAGGAGCAGCTGAGGGAACTGGGGTTGTTTAGTCTGGGGAAGACAAGGCTGAGGGGAGACCTTATTGCTTTCTGTAACTACCTGAAAGGTGGTTATAGTGAAGTGGACGTTGGACTCTTCTTCCAAGTATCAAGTGATAGGATGAGAGGAAATGGCCTGAAGTTGTGGCAGGGGAAGTTTAGTTCAGATATCAGGAAAAATTTCTTCACTGAAAGGGTTATCAGGAATCGGAACAGGCTCCCCAAGGAAGTGTGGAGTCACCATCCCTGGAGGTATTTAAAAGATGTGTAGATTGGGCACTTAGGAACATGGTTTAGTGGTGGACTTGCCAGTGTTAGGTTAATGGTTGGAACTGATGATCTTAAAGGTCTTTTCCATTCTAAGTGATTCTATGATTCTTGCAAAAACTTAATCTGAAAAAAAATAATAATTTCAAAGCACCAGTGTGCACCACTGGAATGAAACAAGATAAGGAAATAACAAAAGACTGATTGTTTCCAGCACTTGGCAGAATCTCCGGAGCCCTGGGTTCTCCTCCAGCTTTGTTGGGAGTCTGAAGTCAAACACCTTTTTCCTGGTTTGAGCCAGGTTTACTCTAACCTGTGACAATTTTCTACATTAGTTCCTGTTCTGCATTTGAATATGGGACCCTGTCCTTACATTTGCTCAACAAGCTGGGATCTGGATGTATTACTCTAATACAAAGTAATTAATGATATTATGTACACCAAAGGTATTACAACAATATGTGGGTGTTTAAAATGAAGTATGGTATGTAACTGCACATCAGGAGGAAGTCTTGCCATGACCTGCACTCCACACCATAGGCTGAAACATGAGTAAACTTGTGATCTCAGCACCCAGAAGCGGACAACAAAGTTCTGACTACAGAACAACTGGTTTTTTGTGGAGTATACACAGCATATGGAGCAGATACTACTTACTATGTTCAAGCAGTTTCTAGTCTTTACAATGTGACTGAACAGATTAACACTGTCACATGTTCATCTGTTATTCAGAATTATCTGTCAAATACTCATGTAATTAATGATCTGTTTCTCACTGATGATGCTGATGTGACATTTATAGAACTTACAGCATTTATTGCATGTTCTTGCAATCAAAGGGACAGATTGCATTATATGATACAGACGGGGCCCTGCTTGGATGCCATAATTGACTCAAGGAAGGTTTTAAGTTGGATGATACCAGTTATAAACAGAGATGTGGTGTTGTGGAATATTTCCAAGCATTTGCCTTCCTATACCAGGAAGCACCTTCTTTGAATTGCTATAGAGTAAGTCAAAATGCTGTGATTGCAGTCACAGCAAATTCATTTAAAGCTACAGATAGACTGTCAGAGAAGTTCAAAGTGCAGTCTTGGGGCAAACCATACTATGGCAGGTGTTGTGTTTGAAAGGTCAAGAAAGGAGCAGGCTGTGTGCCAAAGAAGAGGCAACACTCAGGAGCTCCAAGTGGCCTCAAAGACAGTATTGTCCCATGGTACAGAGATTAATCTTCACAGTGCACACAGCAGCGCAGATGAAAGAGCTGCCTCAGGCTTAAAAGATAGTCAAGGCAGCATGAGCTAATGCCTGAAGTGCCATCCCAGGATGTAAGAAGACTAGAGGTGAAGATGCAGTCTGCTTCTGACCAGCTGAAGTATTTCTCAGGTTTGTATCAACTGCAGCAAATCACATTGCAAAACACTCAAGCCCAGCTGGAAAGTGCCAAGACATTGTGCTTCAGCATTTCAGAAAAAATAATGCAATTCTGTTCAGCTAAAACCGTGCTCTTGATTTTTAAGGTTTGAAAGATCCTCAAAGAAAAATAGAGCTCAGTCAACTTTCTGAAACGGCTAGAGACAAAAGAAAACTCCTTCCCAACCAGCACTAACACTGGTATCTTCTAGAAAGTACTTTGTAGGAAGCACCCCAAGTAGAAATTAGCTCCTAGTAACAGAAAAGCGATAGAGCTGACTGCAAAAAGCCTTTGGCAGCAACCACTGAGGGATCAAGAGCTCAGAACAGCTGAAGAGCACTACTTGCCTGGGTTTGCTGTTAAGTGTTTTCCCTTCTGTCTTTTCTTATAATTAAGAGACAAACAAACCCCTTTCCCTCCCACTTCCTAACAGAAAATACCAACTTCATAGCACAAGCAATATGCTTCAAGATCTGGCACAGGCACAAAGCAATCCACATCAAAGGCAGGTCTCACCACAAGCGGATGAGAAGTCATAGGAGCACCATGTTAACACTACGTTAACTAACACAAAAAGCTTACCCAGAAGCAGCAGTCCTCAACCTCCTCCCCACCCCAAATTTCCCAACTTCTTGTCACAAAATCTTGTATCATTGTAGCAACCTCCAGCAGAAGCACTGGGGTGTCACTAGAGTTTCAGTTATTTTTACTGAAGTAGAAAGTATTTGAGTATCATGCTCTGAGATGGATGCACTGCAACGACTTGTGAGGTCAGAGGCAGAAGAAATGTGTCAGAGGGGACAGAGCTCCCTGATAAAGTCCTCTCTGAGGAGAGCAATAGTCTTCCCCCAATACATTCTGCCAGAAAAGTCTGGAAAAGGAACACAGTATTTTTGCATCTACTGGAAAGCAGCAGTCAAACTGGGTCTTACCAAGGATGACAGATGCGAGTCTGAGTCAAATATTAGGCAAAACTTTCTCCCATGACAGCACTTCCAACTGAAATTGGGAAGGCAATGGTCCAAGCACTATGCTCAAATAAAAGCACCCCAGAATTGCAGGACTGGGGGAGGGTGGGCCAAAAAAAAAAAAAAAGCAAACCACAGAAACACATACTCCACCTTGGCTGCTTTTGAAGAATCTGGTCCAAAAGGGCTGAAACATTCTCTGGCTGAACCTGACAGGTGAAGGCATTAAGAGACTTCTTGGCAATGCAAACACAATCAATATAAACAAAAGCCAGGATGAAGTTACCTAAGGATGATTGGTCTGAAATGACAGGTGACGGCAATCTGGATGGCTGTGCCCAGCTTCTGGCTGCCATGTGGGTATGAAGCGTTCCAAGGTGCTTGAAATGCCACAACAACCTTGAAGGTGTCTGGCCCACTAACCAAGGCACTGGCAAAGTTCACCAGAGCAAAAGCTATCGCAGCACTGTAACAGACAGGAGTCCTTCCTTGGTTCTGAAGGGCACATGGAGAACCCACTGTCACCAAGCGGCAGTACACCTGAATCTCAGACACTACACTTTCCTCTTACTCCTTTTTATTCTGCTGGTTCCAACTTCTTTGCCTGTCATCAGATTTTAATTAAGTAATCCTAATTAATCATATAATTTTGGTTTAATTGTTTCAATGGCATCCCGAGTTTGGACTCAATGTATATCGCAACTCAGGGCAGGTCAGATTTTACAGCTTGTCATGTATTGTTTATCACAGTTCAGTTGGACAGAAAACAATTGGATATATGTGATGCAGTATAACAGTAACTGAGAGATGAGGCAAGTACTACTAGTAGTGAAGTACGAGATTGCCTCAGCGTTACTATTGTTCATTGCTCTCCATCTAAGCTACAAGTTGCATAATATAGGAGGGTAGAAATTCTCTTCCTGGACAGAAAAGTCTGGCAGGTGATGGGGGAGAATAAAGGCAATACTAGTTTTGGTTTATTTGTTTGGGTTTTTTTGTTTCATTGCTTTTCAAATACTTCCCTTGGTTCTCCAGTGAGAACAGAATGAACACATGCAGCCTTGTGAAGCAATGGACAAGCTTCTCTGCTCAGCTCGCCATCAGGCACAACGTGCATTTTATGCAAGATGGGTGGTTTAATTTGCTTTGAAACTGAATGCAACCAGAACAGCTGAAAAAGTTCCAAATCCTCCAGCAACCTAGGTAAACAACTTCAGATACCAGCAAAAGATCCAGGAGAAGCAGTAGATGGCACTTGGTGCTCTCAGTGTTGCTCAGGGTACCAGCAGTGTCCTGCAGAAATGGGCTACCAATGGCTGCTCCAAACATCTACTGGCATTGTTTTCTCCCTGAATAATTTTCTTTGACCTTCAAACTTTTACACAATATAGACCTCGCAGGTAGCTCAACATCACTGGTGACAAAGGTCCTGAAACTAGCAAGGCAGAATAGTCTGCTTGTCTGTTTACAGCCAGCATGAATACGTTTTCTGTTCTCTTGCATTCTGTTTATTCTGCATTTTTTTTCCTCTTTCTGTATATTTTTTTTCTTTTTAACAAAGTTTTCAGCACTGCATATTCTTCACTGGATATCAGGAAGAAATCCAGCATGGTTTACTGGTACAGTGATTGAGTCTTACCTTGTTCACATGAAATATCCCACACGTTCTGAAACAGCAGATGAAACCCAAATAATCTGTATCTGAGTTTGCCCTGAATAGGCAGCTAACAAAACATAGTCATCTGCCCCAGCTATTGCCTGAAATCATCTAACAAAAGTTCGCAACACAAGCAGTACGTCCTCTCAAAATTGTTTAGGGCTGGGATATAGGTCTTGAGGTAGCTCAGCAGTGTATCAATAGCCATCTCAGCAGGCTGCTGCATAAGCAACCAAAGGTAACTAGGTGATTGCAATTCAAATCACAAGGTCGTAACAGGTGTAGAATTTTATGTGACACATTTTGTCTTGAATTTACTTGCCATTAGAATCACTGCAAGGTGAGCTGCAAGTTCAGGTCCTCTAATCCACCCCCTACTCAAGCCAGAATCAACTATGCCCTACATTAGCATGTACTTCTGCTGCCATCCTGACCCAAGAAAAATCCCTTTTCTTGTAATATATTTATTGCAGAGCCCTCTCTGTCCATAGCAACTTAAATCTGGAAAACATGCTAGCTTAAAACACAGGAGAAGCCCCACTGAACGCAACAGAGATTCAAGTAAAATGTCTGTGCTTAAGTGCTCACCATGACAAGTCTGTTTAGTGATTTTTCAGGACTTCCCACAGGTTAAAGTACCTTTTCAGAATTATATTTGCTGTAGCTAAACCAAAAAGCATCAAATTCATCCCTTTTGCAAGTCTATTGCAGTGACTGCAGTGTAAATGCCCTCCATGTGCATTAGAGCATGTTACACACCTGTACATCATACACTGATTAATCAGGTAGACAAAGTCATTTACTCACTTCATTCCAAACTCTTACTAAACACGACCACAGGAAGTACTGATTGCCTGAATCTGAATATCACTACCTTTTTTCTTCGTGTATGTCCCTGAACTGCAATATAAGCAAATGGCTTTTTTCAAGTTCAGTAGCTCCAGTTGACACAAAATTGAATTTGACAATTCTTTATCTGCACAACCCTGAAAAGCCACATGTGCTATTGAAACGACCTCAATCACAGTCCCTACGTTTCTGAACCTACTTAAAGGCACCAAAACACAAGTGCCTTCATCAGTAATAAGCCATTTCAACAAGAGAGGCTTAATTAAAATCTAAATCCACAGTTTAAGGCAATGTCTTTTTTTGTGATCTTGCACTACGATGATCTCAAAAGCCTTCTAAAATTTAGCTCCAGTGGTCTGTTTCAACAGATTTCTGAAGAAATACATACAATTACTTTAGAAATTAAAGACCATGCCAGTATTTCAGCATAATTCTTTGGTCTTTTAAATCTATGCATCTAATAGAGTCCATAGAATTAAATCACAAAAGCATCGGACACCTTATCTCACAACAAGCCACATCTTGAACTTCTTATACTCAGTCTGGTATTTCACTGGGACAAAACTGGCTCAGGCAAGGCTTGAGCTGAAGCACAGGTAGAAAGAAAAGATTTCAGAACATTTTAGGCATTCTGCATTGTTCCACTAACAATGTATAAGCAGAAGATCTGCTGTATTTTAAAGGCTGTTTGTTACAGCTGAGCTTTGTATTGGTTTATAATGGCACCTCATCAATATCAATGGCATTATCTCTAGCCTGAAAGGAAAAAATGAGCCCTTATATTATAGCATTTTCAAATTAGAGATGGACTCCAAATCAGATCAGAGCTCCTCAGAATATCAGAACAAAAGCTGAACTCCAAGGCTTATCCTTTGTGTTAAGCACAGGTGAACAGATAAAGTCCAAGACACAACATATGAAGGACTGTAACAGACACCATAGCAAACCAATGTACTTACTAACCCACCATCAAAACCACAGTGTCTTAGAAAAAAAAAAAAAAAAATCATTGCTGGCTCTCTTGTTCAGCTAAATTACTCCAGATTGACACTGACAAATGGAATCTTCATGGCTATGTATACTATAAAAAAGAATTTGGTGGTTTTCACAAAAGTTTAACCACCTAAACAAATTACAGCACTGTGATAACACTTAGAAGCAATCCAAGTGGTCTTTAAACTTTCCTCATCTAAATGTTACACGTCAGATATTGCTCACTTTGAACATTAGCTTTTTGCTCTTTTATTAGTCCATAGATCCAAAGTCTAAAGTAACTAAGAAAGACTTGCTTTGTTACTTCCAGTTTGAATGGTCAATAGTCAAAGTCTCTGTTCATAAACTGTCATGTCTGCTTCTCTTGCCCACATTTTACCCTGGCAGTACGGGAGGTTACATACAGCAAAATGTTCACATAAATGTGTAGGTAGAATAGCAGAGCCAAACTATGAAAACTACTGAAGAAAGTAATCAGAAGTTTCAGTTCTTGGATCATGTTTCAGGACTGGATTTGATGTAGAAGCCAAGATCTGCATGGACACAACAACAAAATTGCATTGAGCTTCAAAGTATCAGCAGACCCTCAACTTCACTAGGCAGTTCTCATTGTCATCAGGAGTTAAATACCATGAAATCTTCACGAGTTGCTGTAAGCTGGATCTAAACTCATTTGTATCCATTGTGTCTGCCCACTTCATGTTTGAGCAGCCTTCATTATGTCATTAATCTTTAAAGGAAGAAAAGACTTGATAATTTAATCTGTCCACAGACTTTCATCAGAGCCTTACTGTCAACAGCCATGCAGCCAGGCAGAACGCGGGCTGGATGGGCTCCAGAGTTAACATGCAATACATGGCATTCAGCGCGTTTGAGATAGGAACGGCTTTACTTTGCTGGAGATTACGCAGAGGCAGCTTCATTAACTTTTCATTTATGATTCTCATCAGATGGAACAGAAGTGATCAATGCCAAATATTATTTGTGTCAGAGCTCAGAAGAGCTAGTCTTTTGGTGACAAATTCTGATCTCAAATAGACCAATGTAAATCCACAGCATTACATAATTTCCTGTTAAAGTCAGTAGAATTATCTGTCAGTTGTTACGCTCAGAGACAGTAACTCATGATAGAAATCAGATGGTTTTAGTTCCTGCGAAGTGACTGCTGCAAATTCATACTTCGTGTGTATTTCACATCTACAATTATCTTAAAAGTCTGTTTCATCTGGTTTTAAAACCATAAACACTTACTGGGACACACCACTCGACCTCTGCATGAAGAGAGGAGAATGCAAGATTGTCAACAGTAACATGGAAGCAGAAAATTCAGTCACATCCTTCAACTTTATGCAGCAGCCATACCAGACAACAAAATAAGTGTGCAGCTGCTCTTGGGCATCACAGTGCAACTGCAGATATTAAAACATGGGCAGTCTAATTAATTGATCTAAACAGTTTAACTACACATCCATCCCTTACATACAAGTGCTTTAACACAGTAAGAATGACTTACAATATCTTGGCACCAAACTTTAGTACTGTGAAGGCAAGTCTTTAGGCTGAAGGGTTAAGAGTTTTTTTCATATTTATCACTCAACAGCCTATTGCATTTGAGTAGATTTACAAGACCAATAAAAAAAGGCTCCTTATAGGTTACCTAGAAGTGATTAAACTCCACGTTTGTGTGGTAATGACCTTTAGTTCCACTCTTCACAGTTTGGACTGGTTGCACAACCTCAGCAAGAATCACTTTTAATCGGCATTCAGGGATACCCCACAGTTGTATGTTCACTATCAGGTATCTAAAATATGCCTGTGAATCCTGCTGTCAGTAATGGAGCTGGGAAAAGCTCTTTTCAATTTCTTTTGCTCCCTTTTGGTACATATTCTTCATCATTCAAGTGTCAAGTGAATTGCACAAATGGCAAATGTTTAAATTGCTTGTGCGATATTTGAAATAACTGTTAATGTAGATAGTGATCCCTCAGATAAGCACAGAAAATGGATCTAAACAGAGAAGGCAAACTGTTGTCCTATCACCTATAAAGTCTAGCAGAAGAAAATTGGATTACCACATGCTTATAGACCACATGCATGCAGACACTTCTGTCAAAAATGAATACTTTGAATAAATATTTTGAGCCATAACCTGCTCAGAGATTTCAAAAATTACTAGCTTGGTACAATTCATAGAGCTCCTGCTAGCCTACAGAGAATTCTTCATGTCATCTGTCATCTGTTTTATTCATAATTTAGTTTGAGGGGAAAAATTACCAACATTTTCATTAACTGAAAGCGTTTTTTTCCCAATCTTATGGAAAAAAACCCTGTTCTTGAGCTCCTCCTGTTCAGAACTGGGACATAGGTAATGTTTCCACAGCTGATCTAGTCTATTTTATGCCATTGGTCATATGCTTTGGTCACTGAGATCACAAATTACAGCACCACTCATTCAGAAATAACAAGGAATACAGATAATGTACAGAGACAGACCTGCACTACAGAACATAAGCCCATGTCTTCTAGGGCTTGTGAATGTGTTTTCTCACACCTGCTTTCAAAAAAAACTGAAAAAAGGTCACCCACCATCAGCAATTCAGCCAGACTTTTGATCAAAAGCCCAACCTACCCAACTCAGAGATGACACAGTCACTGCTCCGAGTTGCTTAGGACTCCCAGGTCTCTAACAGTGAACTAACCACTGGTCTTCATTCATCAGGAAGCAACTATATAGGTGAAAGGTGACAAAACACCACAACTTGAATTAGTTTGCTGTTCAAAAGAGGCAAAAACCCATGCACTTTATGTATCAGGGAGAAAGGGTGGAGAAGGAAAAGCAGTTACAGCTTTACACACACAGCTAGCTTAGATAATTGGCTTTGTTTCTTCCTCAAGTGACTCTGCTATGCTTCCCCCCACATCAGTATATAAGATACATCTAGGAGCCAAAACCACAGCTGGTGTCAGTCACTCTAGGACTTTTGAGGTGGTGAGGCAATATCTACTTAGACTGAATGAGAACCTGCCCAGCTACCAATTATTAGTACTTACTGCATACCTCATAAACAGCGTTAAATCGACTGTTCTGTCTCCCACATGCAAGATGCACCACAGACTGGAGCCAAGAGACTTGCACACCAGCATCATCTCTTGGAACCATCTCACTCATTTTCCTTCATCTTCCCCAAACTGACGTTTTCTAAAAACTTGGAGGAGATTGCAATCAGAAGGTCTAGCATGACAATTGGTATTGGCACAGCTGCTTCCACTCTTACTCATGTCTACTGATACAGGCAGGTTCCTCCACCCCAATCAAGAATACTTAAGATCATAAGTTAAAAGTGTTAATACTGGTTTACTCTTCAAATATCATAGAGAAGTCAAATACCAGCACCAGTCAAACTGAGCCTGGATCAACAAAAGCTTCATGATCTTGACCAGTCTCGACAGTATTGAGTGCTGAAAGGACTTTGGTATTTAGCATTATCATGTGGATCATGAGGAGCAAATTTCTTCCAAAGATCACATCCACAGCCCTTGGAAGTGAACCCAAGAAGCTCCACCTACCATCCCAACCTGCATATCTCACCTCACAGCTGAGTCTTTCTCAAGCCGTGTTAAGCACAGCAGCTCTGTTACTCCCATTTCATAGATGGAGGAAGGCAAAAAAAACAAACAAAATCAATCACTTAACATCAGAAATCTCTGACAAAGCAGGCTTAGCCTACTTGCCAGTCCAGCATGTGCAACACCTTCTGCACACCTTCAAAGGAGAAGGTGCATCATGATAAGATAACCAGACCCCTGTACATCCCAACAGCACAGAGAGCCCCTGCCATAAAGGAGTGTGCTACTTCATGGACCACTTGCGTTGCAAAGGAAACCCATGCCTCAGTAGTCGGATGTGATCAAGGAGAGGCCCCTACACAAAGCAGTAGCGAAAATATCAGAATATGTTTGCTTGCTCAAAGTGCAATCTGAGGCACCCTTTCTCAGTGGAACGAGACTTAACTGAGTGCCTCACACATACTCACAGTAAACGAGGCTCTTATTAAAAACCCAAGTGTGCAGCTTTCACAGGGTTAGCTTTCACAGTATGCTGCTCACTTCTAAAGCTGTTGCGCAAGAGTTGTATGTTTAACATTTCTAACCAGCCAAAATTGCTCTTTATATTTGATCAGGAATAATTTTTTTTTACCTTTGAACCTGTTGCAACGTAGGTTCAAAGGTTACCTGGGTGCAGTGTTGCCTGTTTATTAAAGCCACACACTGATGATTCGGGGCTTAGTCCTGCCGCAGGAGCTGGGGAAGCACCAACCCTTGAACACCCACTTGGAGTTGTAAAGCAGCGAACGAAACAAGCTGTACCAGCCCCTCCACCCTCCTCCAGAGCTGAAGGAAGGTAAGAAAATCTCTCCTGGTTAGAGCCCGTGTTTCCTAAGTACTAGGCTTCCTGCTCCTGCAAGGAAGTACTGCAAGTGGGATAATAGCCTTAATTTGCTGCAATGCCTGGAACCAAAGCACTCTTCTCATCACACTGTGTGCTGTTAAAGGCAACAGCTGTGGAACTGGCTGCATGATATTAAAGCAGCAAGCTGGGGCTCAGGGGTGGCATACAGAGACATCACAGCCTGAGTGAGAGCAACCATCTGACCACTCCCTGTTGTTATAGACTGGCTGGAGCTAGAAACCTGACTACGGTCCAGGCTGAAGCCATTTTCTTATCAGTTTGTTAGTTATGTCTATTTAAAGATACAGTACACAGAGTACCAGTGCCAAGCTCCCATTCAAACTCATGTTTAAAACAAGAGTTCCAGAAATAGAAGAATCATTTGGTTCCACAGCATCGCAGACATGTTTTGAAATCTTGTCAGTTAAAAACTGTTACATGCTAGATCACTTCTTATACACACAAGCTTATTGGCACATTTACTACAATCGGATCTTAATCCCTAACAACACAGAAGCTGGCTATAATGCCTTTTTTAATGTCTTAAAAGCACAGATCTTAGAATACGGCACAGCAGACTGCTGCCATCGCCTTGGTACAACTGCTTGGTGTAGCTATAGAGATGGAGGCTTCTCCAAGCTCTTGCTTGTGTACAGAGCTGCAGCTGTAACAAAGGAGAAGATAGCGGAGACAAAGATTAACCAGAAATCAAGCTGCAAGTAAGACGACTGGCAAAAAGCATGCTGCTCCTCTAAGTCCTAAGCCCACCATCCTGTCCATACTGCCTTCTCTGAGGAACCCACATGTGCTCAGAGAAGATTATGTCCCTGTGCAGTTACTCTGCTTTACTAAAGCCAGAAGGCTGCCCTTGAAAAGTGTAGCAGAGCAATAAATAATTATTATTTTCATAGCATTAAGAAAACAAACTGGAATTCAAAACCCCTTCAAATAAAATAAGCCCACACTTCCCAAAGACTCACAAAATTTAGATCCAAGTCTTGAAGTGACAATAGAGAAAACTGCACACTGAGCTCACGTTTCCTCTTCATTTATTTACATTATTCGCTATTTCCTATAGGTAGATAGGTGATTGTGGCATCTTTGGATAGCAAAAGCTCACATTGTGCCATGACCTTAAGGTTTATTATAAAAGCTCATTTTATCCATCCTCTGTGCAAACCTATTGGGACAACAGAAAGGAAACAACTTGAACTCTCTGTACACATACTCTACCTACTGCTCATCTCAATTTGCTAACGGGTATGAAAGATGCAGGTGTACGTTTTATATACATGTACAAAAAGAAGCAAAGGTTGAATTACTCATGACTCTGCTTTATTTTTTGGCAGAGAATTACTAGCGACAAATGGATTTGTACCTCCCATAAAAATCTGGAGTTTATTCAGACCATTTGAGGCAGCATCAAAAATGAAAAGCCCCAAAATTTGCATGTCACTTCTTATGCATACTGGGGAAAAAGTGTTAGCTGCATTCTAATTCGTGAGCATTAAACAGAACCAATCGTTAAAGAGAAGCCATCCTCCTCAAGACTTTTCTATGTGCATCCCTTAATCCAATTTATGTTGAAGCTGGGAGACGCACCGAGTCTGGGAAATGCAGTGTAACCTCACCAGCTCAGGGACCTCCACATCACATGCTGGGCTTCTGGTAGGCCAGGTAGGACAGCGCTGCAGGCATGTTCTCTCACACCCGCAGCCAAAGTTAATGTATCTGAGATACAGAGCATAGCTACCCAACAGCTGATCAGAGACAGTGCAAATTCACTACGTTTTCTTTTCCGCCTGGAAAAATAACAGCCCGAGGCCAGATATCTGAAGAGGGGAAATCTTCAGATTGGCATTCAAAGAAGGTGATAATGGAGCTGGCTGGGTTGGGAGTCTGGCCTTCTTTCCCTTTCTCTAAGCATAAGTGCACCCTGACTGGCACTATTAAAGCTGAAGCTCACAGCTTCACTTAAATCCCACAGGAACAGGTCTGTGTAGGCAAAGCCAAAGGCAGAGAAGTTTCAAGCAGAACAAGCTGTTTCTTTTTCATCTTCATGTAAAGCTTACAGCAAAATCACTGAATTAAACTTCAGCTTCCCTAAAAGTGTATCTGCATTGCTAAATAATGCCACACAGTGTAAGTTAGCTTTACCTGAATAGCATAAAGTTTATAGCAGCAATAAAATCATTAATTGCAATTAGTAGAGGCTATGTGTTTTAGCAAGCCAAGGTCCAGGACAGGTTGTATTCTGGATGCAAGTACATGTTATGTTATTCCATCTCAGCTATAGTTAGTCTAGCTAAGCAGATTATCTTGAAATCACACAGCATAGAAAAACTTTTATATGGGCAAACTGTTAAGTGGGAAAACAATTCCAAGATCCAAGATCAAGGCAATGAAGAAGAGAGAGAACTGAAGCTGTGGTCTTCCCACCCCTCCAAACCTGCTCCAACATTTCAGTTATATTAGACAAGCATTGGAGACAAAAAGTGAAACTGCAGCATCTATAAACTTTTAAACAAAGAAATGCGACTATAAAACCATAACAAAAATCCCTGTCATAGCAGGTAACAAAATGAAGTTTGAAATGTGATCCACTATTAGCCTGTACAAATAATTGCAAACACGCAAGTCTACACCACAGCAGAAAGAACTAGGTAGCTTTTGGGAAAACCAAAAACAAATCCCAAATAAAAACCCCACCAAAACCAGCAGCAGAAACAGGGATACAGTGCACCAGCAAGTATGTTACAGCAGTATATGAGAAATACTATACTCAAAGCATTTTGCTGGTATTACAGGCTACAAAGCTCTGTTTAGCTTAACGTACATGCAGCTATATAAAGAAAATTGCTATTGGTGAGAGTACAGCTTTATACATAAGGAAAATAATAGCAAATAATTATAAACAGTAAACAATAAATATAATTTCAAGGGGGTTTGGTCTATTTTTCACTTAGATCTTCAGAAACATGTGAACTTCAAGCTCTTTTCATCGACAAACAAAAAACTCAACAACTTCCTTTGTATTTTTTTTTCTAACCACTTCAGTTCCCCAATACGAGTTCCTCCCATTTACAAGCTCCCTTCCCAGCATGCTTTTCTGCTTGCTGATTTATTTAAACTGGGGAGAGGGAACTAGCTGTAGTTTTTAACAAGGGTGTTACCTAATTGATGTTCATTTGCTACTGTGCTGATAAGGCTCCCATTTACTTACGGAACAGAGGTTGGTTTCTCACCCCATCTGCAAAATGGTAGGTGTTTTTGATGTCTCTTGTTTGGTTCTCATCCCTGTATTTGTTCTGAAATATTTTCCATATAAGTAATGAAGTTTTGCTTTTATTTGTTTTATTGCTGATGGGCTTGCTTGCTGTTACTCACATGGGCTTTACTATAACCTATGTGCAAGCGCAGTGATTAGCTGCAGGGCTGAAGGTAATGAGTTTTTCAGGAGCCTGCTAGGAAATCTTTGGTAGCGTGCTATCGGTTAGAAGTTAACCTTACACTGAGTTAAGTTCAGATATATGTTTGCTCTTTGCTTTTCATAATATAAGTGCTGTAGTAATGTGCAGTGATGAAAGGCATCAGTACCTACAAGTTTAGTGCTACCTTTTCTCTGCTTGGCTATGTAAGGTGCTTAATGATGACACTCTAGCTTTCTTAGGAGTTCTGTGTGAATTCTCAAGTTGAGCTTCAGTTATAGCTCTTCAAGCCATACTTCTTGTGTGTCTAGAGATAACTTCCTATTAATATAATGTTGATGCATGCATGTTTTGCAAGAATGTGATCCTGTATTATCTAATAGGCTAAACAGTAGCAGAATCAATTATATTGACTATGTTCAAATTTTTCAAAACTTCAAGGGCTAGTTGAACATGTTCGATCTTTCTGAGTAAGTAGTTTTCAAGGAGAAAACCTGATTTAAAAAAAAAAAAAATGTGAAAGCTTGGCTTTTCGATTTACCTGATAAAATTACTTTTAGTACTAGGCAGTGTCATGGTGTCATTGCCCGCCTGATGGAGGGACAGTAATATCAGACATAGTAAAATTCTTTCTGAAAAATGGTCTTCCTATTTGAGTATATTATAAGCCTGAGTTCAATAGGTTTCAAGAGCAAGGCCCAGAAATAGCCTGTAACGTAGTCTGAAACCGCAGAGCACTATACTTCCTGGAAGTTACTGAGGCCTCGTTCTTTCCCAGCGCCTAGCAGAGTGATTCTCAGCCAAGATCAAAGGGTACTTGAACTGTTTGGCTCTGACTTTCATAACAGGTACTCTGAAAGCAAAGCCTAACTAAAGTGTATCTTAGGCTTAATGCAAGTTACTGTGGATTTTGCTTTGTGGTTTTTGCATGTCTCTGTTCAGCAGTCACTGCTGAGCTTTTGCGCTTTAGCTTCTCTCTGGATGCTAAGAGTTAGGTGTTCCTAAACCCTGCAGAACACGAGACTTCTCACTGCAGCTGGAGGAAGATGGGATATAAGGCTTCCAAGGAGTGAGAACTGGCACAGTGGCTCACATCTGCAGGACACCAGGCAAGAGCTGCACTGTGTAAGCAAATGTGAAGAGTGAGCTACAGGTAGTTAACTAATTAGTGACCCCAGTGTAGTTGATTGTACTCTACTCTTCCTGCTTGAAAAGACTCAATGTTACCTTACTAATGCTGATCAGCAAGTTCTCATGGTCACCTCAAAAGCATATGTGAACTGTTTCTCAGGCAAACTTGAGACAAAGAATATAATTCTAGAAAACATTTGCCAAGGCAGTGCATGACCATTGCTTCTGAAATTGTGCATCAGAGGCTGCTTTGCTGGCTATAAAGAACTACTGTGATTGAGATGACATTGATTTCTTTCTTTATACTTATGTGCTTGGAGGCACAAAGCTCAGACACTTTCCAGTGGAGAGAATCTCCTGACTTGGAAAGAATAGAGAATAATTGTTTCATTCCTTCTAAGATAGTGAAGGAATTGCCTTAGAGCTTTGGGGAGGGGGGGTGTACAGTAGTAAAGAGAACATGTACTCCTGAACTCAAGGCTATAAATGGTATCACTGTTATCACTTGTGATAAAAACTAAGCCTTTGTACTCCAGAGCCTAGTGCATCTTATCCCTGACCATTGATCAGTGCAGACAACCTAAGTACACTTTTAACTATCTAGCATCTTATTGCACAAGAGGTCTGACAGGTGGTTTGATACATCCTGCGCATTTTGTGTCTTTCTGGTCACCAGGAGCTGAGCCCTTCAAAACTCAGGGGTTTCAAGCACTCCACCTCAGCCCCCCCCATGCTTAAGAAAGCAGCTGGTGCTCAGACTTGCCCTGCAGTGGAAGCTGGTGTCTGCCAAAAATGCCCTGGCTTCATCTCATGCTGCACTGAGTTTTCACTCTGCTGATATAGATCAGGTATTATGTATGCATAGGGCACTTGGATTTGTGGGTTAAGCTCTGGTTGTAGTTGCTCCATAGGACAGATCTAGGGCAGAGCTCTTCTCTTCCCATGGACAGAAAACTCTTAACTACAGACTTCTGTTCTCTCTGCTGGCTCTTCTGCTTTGAGGGCAGCAGGATTAAGTGGCTTTTGGAGGACACTGGAAGTAATTACTTAGCAGTGACTTCGATTTGACAAGTAGTTACAGCAGAAGCTCTAGGCATAGGAAACAACTGTCCTAATGCTGGGAATTGAGGCAAATTTGCCGACAGTCTCTTGCCGCAGCTTGAATAACTTTTTGTGTATTGCAAACAAGATCTAGGTATCTGTGACTTTTTTTGACACCACACTAACTTCTGTAGCTTTAAAAGATGTTAGGTCTTGACTCTCACATGTATAGTCTCATTCAGTGCTGTAAGTGGGCTAATGAAGATAGTTACTAGAAAAAACACAACCTAGAAGCAAATGAGCGTATGAGACTTCCTCGGCTTTAGAGATAAACTTGTCAATAGGTCTTTCTTTAAATTAAAAATCCATTTAGCTTATAATTGAAAATCATCCTTGACTAGCTATAGGGTTGCTGGTTAGGTTACACTGGGATTAGACTACTGTCGGGTTTCTTTCTAAGTGAGAGACTTCAGGAATCAATTCATAATCTGAAGGCAAAAGCTTTGCTGCACTTGATCATCTTCTGGCTTTTCTCGATCAGGTGTTCTCTCTGGCCTCTGAGTTCTCTGCTCCAAGTGTCATTATTGTTCAGGGCCTGATGTTCATTTTTCTTAGATGTCTTGGCACAAACTGCCTTGCATGTGAGTCAGTGAGGAGATGAGAATACCCTGATGGAAAGATTTTCAGTGACTTCTCTACTGCTGCATGGAGTATTTGGGGTTAGGGCGCTCTCTGATCCTTACCACAAAAAGGTCAAACAAGTGTGTGTCAAAGAAGTCCATGTAACAGACAGTAGCTATTTGTGACAACTGCACTGATCTGTCTGATTAGGCAGTGTTAATGCTAAGCAGTGTTAATAAATTATGGTAGAGAACTTGGTGCTAGAGACAGGATCCCAAGTTCTCTTTATTATCTCTGGCATGATATTCTAAAGGCAACCAATCCTTCCTGGTTTCCAGGAAATTGTCTTAAATACTATTAAAATGAGCACATGAGAGCACATTTCAGACATTAAAACTGGTACAGCAGTATAGGCATGTGGTCTCTTCAGTTGCCTGCATATAGCTCTGTTCTCTCAGTGATGACTGAAAAACTTCATGTCCAGGGAAGAGTCATCTGAAATGCACTGTGAACTCCTTTTGGCCCATCTAGGGGTGGAAAAAGACTGGAAAATAGCCCAAGCTGATTGCTATAAATCAAAATTCAGAGGAATTGAACATGAATACTCTGGTATCCCTCTAAAGATGTGAGAATAGATGTGCCAAGGTCTAGTTTTGCCAACTTCTAACAAGCTAAACTTCCAACATAGAAATGGTGCAAATGTCACTTGCTCTGTCACTTGGATCTAGTAGTGGGCTCTGAGTTAAAGGAATGAAGTTTGTATATCTAATTCCTTTTCACATTTTAGAGTAGAGATGCCTCTACCAAGCTGCCTCATGCTCTGAAAAAGTGACTTGCTCATGTTAACAAAAAAGGAAGTGGCTGACTTGCACCATAAACCAGATACTGTTTAATCACCTACAGAAAGCTGTTTACTAACTGCTCCAGTAATGGGTTACAAGGTCAAATGTATAAATCATAAAGAGGAGCTGATTGCCAAATTCACTTTATCAATAATCTTCAGTCTTCCAAACAGAGTACTACTAAAACCTAAACTGTTAAGTGGCTTTGACCTGAATGTGAACTTGATCAGCAGACCTGGTTTTAGGTGATTTTTTTTTTTTTTTTTATCCAGGCTGAGCTGATGAAGGGCCAAAGGAAGGGTGTGGAGACAGGTGATACCTGTGCTGCAGAAGGAGCAGGTCTGTGCTTCCTAGGTTTGATGTGCCCAGTGACTGGAACTGTCAGTCAGTGCAGAATGCCAAGGGCATTCCTGCCTTTCTTGCTGTTGCACAATTTTTTTGGACTCTCAATACACGAAACCAAGGTCAGGAATTTGAAGGGCACATTCTAACTAAGACTTAGAGTAGAAAAGATGTCTAGGGAGTCAGTACTTTTCAGACATGTAGGTGACATGCTTTTGGCACCTTGGACTCGATGACAAGCTTCTGAGGTACCCTTTCTTCTACAGATGCTGAGTGGGCAAAGCATGCATTCTCTCACCAGAGAACACATTAGGATTGCTGATTAACACAGCCACTGGAAACTGAAATCTACAAAACCATAAACTAGATACAGGTGATCTAACTCTGGTCAGTCTGGGCTCAGAGACCTAAATTTTGACTTAGGGGCCTGGCTGAATTTGCTATTTGGAAAATATCTTCAACTTTCTCAGAATTGTAGTTAAAGGGTAACTGGAGCCCATTGCTCCAGAATGCCTGGTATTCTTCTTGTACAGGAATTGAGTTAGTTGCTAGCTGACACTATCTCCTGACTGTGTTCCCTTGATTCTGCATGAAGGAATTTTAAAGGGTGTGGTTATTCATCTTGCAAAGTGTGATGTACCATGTCCTGCATAGCTATTTAGATACTATCAAAGTAGGTGATATCTGAGTTGATTCAGACAAAAAGCAGTCACCTGTGCTAGATTTGTCTTGGCCATTGAATCTTAAGCATACCAGAACATTTTAGAGAATAAAGTACTTGTTTCTAAGGGAGGAGGCTGAGGTAGATGTGTCTCAAGAAATCCTGCATTCTCAGTTTTTGCTTCCCTGCCCTTGAAGGAAGAGACTCTGGGGGACACAGAGCAGCAGAATTGCTTCTGTATTTCCCAGCTAGACTTCTATTGCACACAGTGACTTCCAGGTCACCACTTCCTAGTGGAAAGTAACTTTCACAGTTTTGACTTGTGCTGTATCTGAAAAGTGCGTTTCACTATCTGAAATACTTGTCCAGGATAAACCCTGCTTTCCAGTAAGAGCAGCTGATCATGAAGATACTGCTTGTCCGGCAGTCTTATATATGTAGGTATAAGAAACATATCATTTACTATTTTAGCAATAGCCCCTCCTATTGGACAACTATAATATTGAGGAGTTTTTTTCCACTGCTCACATCACTGAAATGTAGGCATTTTTTGGTTACACTTCATTTGGGAAACTATGTACTGGTTTTCCCCAGGCAGATTTTTACTCTTGAATAGAAAGAATTGACATCTGTTCCTTGCCTGACTCCATCAGGCTTCAGCTTTTTGTGGAGGTGGATGCAACATGGATTAAGCTTTATGGGGACAGGTGACTTGAGATCTCTTAAGAGGCTTAAACCATTGCATAAGCATGCTTCATTATTGTACCAGGGCTCTACAGGGGCAAAGTGCTGAAATGATTTGTAGTATTGCTTAACAAACTACTTAACAAATCATGGCTCATAGGTAGCGAGTGCTTCTAACTTGTATCTACTAAACCTCCTGTTTGTTTCAGGTTCAACTCTGGCTCCACTGATCCAGCACAATGATCTGGATACTTCAAGTCTTGTTCTCACCGCTCCCAACACCAGCATTGATTAGTCTTATTGTATTTGGAGGTGGCATCTTCCTGTGGGTGATAAGCAGGCCAAAACCTGTTTTGCCTCCTGTTGACTTGAACAAGCAGTCAATAGGAATTGAGGTAATACTTACTCTGCTTGTGGGCATGGACTATTCTGAGCTTAATCTGAATACTGATCTGTTCTGACTCTGGGTATCAGTGGAAACTCTCCTGTCTATGCACAGCCTTCTCTCTCTGATGTAGGGCTCAAGAGTATGGTGGAGAAGGGAAGTCTTAAGACACTATGAGTAAGAAACAGCAGCTTTTGCTGTCAAGTGGGCTTTTTACCAATAGCCTTAGCTGCCACTGTTTTGTGGGGTTTTTTTCTGTATTTTAAATGCTTTGCAGGAGCTTTGAGGCTGGTGCTAGATTTCATGCAACTAGGCAAGTGGTAGCACTCAATCTTAGTCAAGGTCTCTCTAATAACCTGTAATTGAATATTAATCTAGGCCACCTAGAAAATTCCTCTGCATATGACTGAGTAGATCAAAATCAGGAAGGAAAATGAGACTTCCCTAACAATACAATGCTTTAAAGGGGATTGTTGGGAGAATGGCTGAGGAACAAATGACACTGCATCTGTTCTGCACTGTTTCATAACTATGCTCTGTTCCTAGGGAGGAGCTAGAAGAGGTGCACTCTTGACAGATAATAACCTGCTTTCTTATTACTTTGAAGATGGTAAAACCTTGTATGAAGTTTTCCAGAGAGGACTGCATGCTTCTGGTAAGCTTTGCATCTGCTAGTTAGTACTTGCATATCACAAGTAAATAAAATTATTCCAAGCTCTCTTGCCTTGCCTCTTGTCCATAGCAATAATTCAGGCTAGCAAAAGCTTTCCTAGCCTTCTGTGGGGTGGAGTGACAAGTGACCATATTTTTTTATTATTTTTTTTTTCCCCCCACTGATTTAGAAGTAGTCTTAGCTCACAGGCTGGGCAGGAACAAACATGAGTAACTTCAGCTGGTAGAGTTCAGGGAAGAGTCAGAAGTTACTAAGCATCAAAGGGACCTGTGGGGAAACACCTCTGCTTTGTCTTATGGTGTGGGTTTTAGTGTAAAATTACTGCCTGCTTACAACAGGTATGAATTTGTGCACATGTGACTTCAGGGGTTCCCTGTATGGAAATATGTGATAGCTTACAAGTTATTTCAATCTCATGTGGGTTGTGAAATGGGAAAATATTACCAGATCTTGGAAGTATTGCTTGTAAGGATAAAGCCAACAGTCTAACAATCTTGGTTTGGGCTCAACTATGGACGCTGCACTTCCATGCTCCATGCAGTTAGCTGGATGTCTGACTGAAAATATTTCCCACTTAGCTATGCAACTTCAGTACTGAGCTTTACAATTGCTTTTCTGAACTCTTCCATTAGAAAATGGCAGCTGTTTAGGCTACAGAAAACCCAACCAACCTTATCAGTGGCTGACATACAAACAGGTGAGTATTGTACATGACAGATGATTTAATTTGTCTTTAATTTAATGACTTGCAACGCTAAAGTGGGGGAAAACTATCTTACAGGTTTTGGACAGAGCTCAATACCTGGGATCAGGGCTTCTGCAAAAAGGATGCAAGCCATCATCAAACCAGTTTATTGGCATTTTTGCTCAGAATAGGCCAGAGGTAAGCAACAAATTGAATCTTCTTTCCCAGAAAATTATGACACCATGGGGAGAGAGGAGGGCTTGTATTTAAAGAGCTTAGGACACATGAGGAACAATCACAACTGGCTCTTCCCTTACCAGTTCCCTTATTACTGACTAAGCACATACCATGCCAGGCACGTAATGCAATGATCTTGAACATTCACTAGTCTAAGAATCTCATGGACGTGCTCCTTACACAACTTCCACTGCTAATGTGTGCATGGGCTAGTCAAGCTGTATGAAATCTGTACATAATCCTGTCTTGTGAGCTGCTAGTATTGCTTAGCTGTACTATTTTCTCTTTTCAGTGGATCATTTCAGAATATTCCTGCTACACTTACTCAATGGTTGCTGTTCCACTCTATGACACTCTGGGGCCAGATGCCATTGTATATATTGTTAACAAAGGTAAATATTGACTTCCACTATTTCATAATGATTTCTCTAAGAAGCTTTGTTTTGAGAAGGCTGATGTTCAAAGGAATTTGATAATAAATCACAGTATCTTTAACCTTACTACTTTTATAGATAACTTCTGTAAATGAAGCTACTTGGCAGGGGACATGGTTCAATGCCTAGAAGAAGCCAGCGGGCTTCCTATGTCTCCTAGTGTCTTGAGTGCAAGTCCACTGAAGACCTGTTAGGTTCTGTGGACCATCCTGCAATCAGTGCTCAACTACTTGCTATTTGAGGTTTTGCAATCTTGAACTCCCACACTGCCAAACAATCAGACAATGCAGACAGGCTTGCATGCAAGTTAAGACTAGATTTGTGTCTCTGATTTAAAGTTGTGGGATGTAGAGTGGAAGAGGGAAGGGTAAATATATGCCTAAATCTGTTTAATCTATCTGGTTAGGGCCTCTTGTTCTACAGAAACAACAACTAGCATGCCATCATGGAAGAAACCGGTGAGGAAGCTTGAATAAATCTTCAAACTTTCTTTCCCCAGTCTTAGGGGAGATTCTTGGGGGGAAAAAAGTATCCACTGCTGTCACAACAATCTGGGATCGAAACCATAAACAGAATTTGCCAAGCAAAATCACTTCAACAGTTATGTTGGTGAACCTTGTAAATAGGTCTTGCTGTGGACTACACAGCTGTAACTTACTAGGCTAGCAGGGAACCAGCATGTTCAGGCAAATCCAATTCCTCTGCTGACTTAATAGGAAATTCTTTTGTAATTGCATAAAACCCTTTCACATGCAGGGAAGCTAAGGCATTAACTCAAGAATTTTAGCTGCCTCTTTCAAATGGGTCTGAATTTCTTTAGATTTAAGGAAAATGGCTAAATCTAAACAATCAGTGAGGACAATTCCAAGCTTTTACGGCAACATCAAAAGTTTAAATGTCTATCTTGACTGTGACTGAAGATATCAGTTCCTCAGCATTTGCCCTCATTTTGTATAACTAGAATCTCAAGTTTGCCCAATTAGTTGGCCATGGTAGGAGGAACCTTCTTAACACTGTAAGCCAGCCACTGAATCCATATGAACAAATATGCAACTGTCTTTAGAACAAACCAATGCTATGTTCTAAATGTTTGTGCTACTGAGCTGTCACTCACTAGGCTCATTTCTTCTAAACAGACTTCTGAAATGTAATTTCTTTTCTGTAGCTGACATAAACATAGTGATCTGTGACAAGCCTGAGAAGGCACAGATCTTGCTTGAGAACTGTGAGCAAGAAAAGACCCCACATCTGAAGACTATCATTCTCATGGATCTGTTTGATAAAGAACTCAAGGACAGAGGAGCTAAAGTGGGAGTTGAAATTCTAGCACTGCAGGAGGTTGAGGTAGGTGACTAAAGGCTTCTACTTGATCTTGCAGAGGAATACCTTGCTAGCTAGACATCCGGACCTTCTCTGGCAACAATGAGACTTTAATGTAAGCATTATCCAGTTGTCACATCTGTAATCTGTGATCTCGATGAGCAGTCATTTTGATACTTGATACATTTAGCCAAATGGACTTGCAGAGTTCAAACCACTGACTAAAGTTGTCCTGTGTGGTGGACAGTCAGTATGCATTAAACTGAAGACTTCCTTAGCTTAACTCATGGTGCAGTTGTAACAGGATTTATCAGGTTTTGAAGCTGGCAGTTGAGTCTAATTGAAACTGTAAGTGCAAATTACTGGCTGCTTTGACATCCCAATACTAGGCTTAATCTACCAGATGTATAAATGTAAAGTACAAGGGATGTGGCCTACATCAAATAAAATGAAGTATCTCTACTCAGGACGTCCAAATTCCTTAAGTAGTTCTGATCACTTTCTACACACTCAAATTGATGCTTTCCACAACCCCAGAAGTCAACTTTTCCAAGCTGTCTATTAAAATTCAAGAAGACCAACATCTCTACTCTGCCTCTTGATCCTCTGTCTTACTCAGAGAAAAACAAGTGTTGTATTTGAAACACAATTACCTATTTGTCTACTGTTGTGGCATGTCTTTCTGTTGCAATTGTTAAGCTGTGTTTTTTCTTTAACACAGGAGCTGGGAAGAAACAACATCAGAGAACCAGTTGTAAGTATCTCTTTGGAACAGTTATAAACTTGCAAAACTGGTCTCTGAAAAGACCTCTTGCCATGCTGCTAGTAGAGGAGGCTGGCAGGATATTTTTTTTTCTGTATCTTGTCTTGCTATTTCCAAACAGAATTCCTGGTTCATCCCACTTTAGGAAGTGTATGTAAATACTGAGAAGCAACATAATCTTTACTCTGTTGACCTTATGTGGCTTTTTCCCTCTAGCCTCCTGCGCCTGAAGATCTTTGCATTGTGTGTTTTACCAGTGGAACTACAGGTAAGAGAATATATAGTGATGCTTCCCCACTAAAACAATCTCCCTGTGCTGGAAAAAATAGCTTTCCAGCACAAAAAAATGAAATGCTAATAACAGACGTAAAACAGTGAATTAGAACAGTGTCAAGTCACTACTGCAGTTTTACTCAAGACATTGTCACTACAAGTCAAGTACAGTAAGACAAAGCTTCTTAGAGCTGGGGGGAAGAATAGCCAAATTCATATAGTCTCACCCATGAAAAACACAATCTAAAAGATTAGCTGTTTAACTATGTACTCTGACCTACAGGGGCTGGAGAAACATCTTGTTTCAGCATTCTCTATGCTACTCCTAATTAGTCTGCTCTTTCAGTAGACATCTCCTTTATATAATATCCATAGCTGAAAGCACTTAGGATGAGGCATTTTTGTGATCTCTTACAGCAACGTATGCTATGACTGAGCCAAGCAAGACATAGGAAACTGACAGCAGAAGCAGTCAGAGCCACAATTGACTTTGCTTGATCTCTCTCCAAAGGTAACCCTAAAGGAGCCATGCTGACACATGAAAATGTTGTTGCAAACGCTGCTGCCTTCCTTAGAAGCACAGAGGTAAGCTACTGCTACTGGTGATCTCTAGGCTATGTCACTCAGTCATGAAACTAGCTTTAATGTAAGCATCTTCTGCAAACCATTCACTCCCAGCAAACTCACGCTTTTCCAAGTGTCCATATTTCAATGGGGCAATAATATTGCAAGAAACTTGGTTTAACCTTGAACAAGAACTTCTACACAGAAGTTATTCTAGAATGAGTCAGTCCTAAATACCAACAGTACTAAATTACCCTATTTCAAGTCTTGCCAAAACATAAAACTAATCTTGATCTAGTATGGCTGAGTTACAGCTGCAAATTTTGAAGAGTTGATGGATGAGCCTGAGTTGCTTCAATCGTTTGAAGTGTGTATTTCAAAGCACTCAAATTGATCCGAACTATTCACTTTCCACTTAGGAGTAACTCAAGCAGGTATAGGGAGTGCTAACCTACTTCTACTTCTTTCCACTCTAGAACACAGTTGAGCTTTCAAGTTCAGATATCACTATGTCCTATCTTCCCTTGGCTCACATGTTTGAGAGAGTTGTACAGGTATGTACAGATGTATCCATCTGAGCTTCTATAAATCAAATTATAGTAAAAGGTATGATAGCTTTCTGTATTTCCTCAAAACGTATGCACACAGGAACTTTCCTACCACTGGGCACTAGAAATCATGATGCTTTCCATAGACAAATAATTATGGCAGCTGAAGCTAGAATTATCCTTGACTAAACTTAGTCTGGTCAATTTTTAGACTGTGGTCTACAGCTGTGGAGCAAAAGTAGGCTTCTTCCAAGGAGACATCAAGTTGCTAACAGATGACATGAAAGCCTTAAAGCCAACGCTGTTTCCAGTTGTACCAAGATTGCTCAATAGAATATATGACAAGGTATGTAAGCAATTTAGCTAAATTATCTTTGTGTTCATATATCTAAGCAAGCATACAAGTTTAGATTAGTATTGAATGCATCACATCACCACTAATTAATTACTCCTTAGCAGGAAGAATTCTTTAAAATCCTTTCTGAGGAGATGGAAAGAGTCCTGGGACCTGGAGTATAAGAACAGTGTATCCAGTCATGACTGGGCTAAGTCTGTTGCTGTTCACAGACAAAAAGTTCATGTACTTTTGGAATGCAAATGAAGCAAGTGCAAGGCTAGAAGGATCCCTGTCCCTCAAAGCTATGACTGAAGTATGTCAGCAGTAACACAAATTAATATTACCCCTTGGTCCATCTCCTAGACCACGGCAGTAATGAAGACAGACCCTAGAACACCAAAGTAAGATATGGTGCCTCCTAACAAAGCAAGAACTGGTGGTACAGATGCAAGTTAAACTCAAGAGTCACCGAGACTTTTCCTTGCAGATACAAAGTGGTGCAAAGAGCCCAATGAAACGCTGCCTGTTAAACTTTGCTGTGATTATGAAGACAGCTGAAATAAAACAGGGCATAATTCGAAATGACAGCATTTGGGATCAGCTAATCTTCAAAAAAGTTCAGGTAAGTTTTATTCCAAGTGTAAGGGAGCAAGCAATGCAGTACTGGAGGATCTCATGGCTTCTATTTCACTTGTAGGAAACCATGGGGGGAAGAGTACGTGTAATGGTAACAGGTGCAGCCCCTATATCTCCCTCTGTCCTGACATTTCTTAGAGCAACATTAGGCTGTCAGGTAAGCTGAGGTTTTTTTTCTTCAAGTACAATCTGTTTGATTATGCCCAAATAAGTGACCAATGATACAGCTGTGGTCTAGCCCAGCTTGTTCCTGGGGAGATTGCTGTCAGCCTTCAGTATTTACAGGCTGCTTGATCTGAGTTAACTGTCATAGGAACAAAATTCTGCAGGGTTGGCTTCAAATGATACTATCAAGAAACTATCCTGTAGGCTCTGGGAAGAGGAACAGAACAGCAGAAATAGGAATGGGCAGCACTGTCACACAGCTGCCTCTGAGCTGTGTGGCTTATCCTGACAGTCAATGAGCTCCCAAGGTAGTACATTTGATAAAAGAGTTCATAGAATGAGGTGACCAAAGCAAGGTTTGGATAGGTGAACTTGAACATCTGGTTACACCAAAAAGATCAAGAAGTCTTAAAGGCTAAGATTGTCTTGGCTTCCTTCCGAAGAAGACTTTAGCATAGACATAGTTGAAACTCTTTCACACGAAGGATTTGATGTTCAAAGAATACTCATCCTTTCTCAGATCTTTGAAGCTTATGGCCAGACTGAATGCTCAGCTGGATGTACTTTCTCAATGCCTGGAGACTGGACAACAGGTATGGTAGCTGAGACTTGGAAACTCTCCCACAGCCATCAACAGAAAGTGACATTCAAGCTTAAGCGCTCTACTGCTTTTAGTTCAATGGAAGTCCTGGGTACTTAACCTCAATGATTCTTGGTAGCAACAGTCACCTGTATGCTTAAGTTACCTAAATTTTTGACTCGAGTAGGTGAGTATCTCTTCTGTAAAGTTACATAGGTCAGCTTAGACCCTGTCCCAGTGTACAGGAAAGAAGTGTCTGTACAGAGCTGTACAAACTAGACAAGGACTTCCCAAATGGCTTTAAGAAACTACCTTTAGCTCCCAAATAACTTGTTTAAATCAAAGAATGGTGACTAAAATATCAGACATGATACTTGACTGTTTTCCTGAAGGACTACATGACCTTGAAGATTTAGCTTTCATCTTAGCAAGGATAGTTTTAATATTGAGTATTCCAAATTCAAGCTCAAGTCACCAACCTTTGAGGACACAATAACTGCAGAGCATAATGAGGATAAAATGCAGATGAATATCAAGGTCTATGAGGGAATTCTGTGGAGGCAAGTGTGGTACGTGGGTGTTGTGATTAATTACATCAATAAATAGCTCTAAACATTCAGACTTAGCTGCTACTTATCCTGCATTAACTGTCTGACAATTGCATTACAGCAACTTTTTTGAGTGTTTGGTGTCGGACTCCTGTAAGCAGTACTGGTTCTTGCTAAAGCAATGAACAAAGAGCCATTAAGTATCTACTATCACTGAAGTCCTTCATATGTAGGGGGCACTGGAGTTTTCCCATCTCGCTTCAAGACCTAGTCTTCCTACCTGTAGATCAAATAGGGCCAACTGCTAGCAGAATCTCCAAAACGTAAGTGTCCTTGTTGTTTTTTTTTTTCCTCAAAGGCCACGTTGGAGCCCCTCTGGCCTGTAATATTATAAAACTAGATGATGTGGAAGAAATGAATTACTTCTCTTCTAACAATGAAGGCGAGGTACATACCATGTTCTGTGTGTGTCAGAAGTTACTGAAACATAAGACTTGGTGACTAACACTGTTCTGTACTTGCTATAGGTTTGCATTAAAGGAACAAATGTGTTCAAGGGTTATCTGAAAGACCCTGAGAAGACAGCAGAAGCAATTGATAAAGATGGCTGGCTCCACACTGGAGACATAGGGAAGTGGTTGCCAGTGAGTAATATAAACCATTCCTTGGATGTGAATTCCTGGCTAGATTACAGTAACCTGAAAAGCTGGAGAAGTGAATTCTAGGATAAAAGCCTTACACAGTATGTAGTCATCATTCACCAAGTAACTCCAGGCAAAGATCCAAAGACCAATTAGGTTACAAGATCTCAAATAACACCTGCTAGGCCAGTAGTTAAAACTATGTCACTTCCACAGTGAAGAACAAGATGTTTTGGTTTCTTTCAGAGAAGAATAAAGGAGCTGTATAATCATCTCCTGAGCTAACTGGAGGAATTCGGCAAAGTGCCCCTTCTCTCTGTAGAGAGCAAAGACCAGTTCCAGACTAGCATGTGCCTTTCATACAACAAAGCCAAACCTATTATCTTCTACTTCTTAGAGAAGCAAGCAGAGACCTGAAACTAATGGCCTCCACCTTTAACTTCTAGAATGGAACACTGAAGATCATTGATAGGAAGAAGAATATATTTAAACTTGCACAAGGAGAATACATTGCTCCAGAGAAGATAGAAAATGTCTATATCAGAAGTGTTCCTGTAGCCCAGGTCTTTGTACATGGGGAAAGCCTGAGGGTAAGTGATGTCAGGAGTGAGCATCCTGCAAGATTCCTCCCATAAAGAGTTCTGGAAGATCAGGGCACGAATATGCATATACAAGAGTCCTTGAACAAGATCTGTTCCCAAGCGTGCCATGTTTACAGGAATTTCCTTTCAGACCTATAGCCTTCCCAATTGACGCCAAAGAAAAGGAGATCTTGGCATCAAGTGGCGAGCAGGGTAAAGGCTAATTACATATTTGCATGGGATTAGTATGTCAAGTCAGCTGGGTACAGTTTAGAATCATAGATTAGTTTGGGTTGGAAGAGACCTTTAAAGGTCATCTAGTCTAACCCCCCCTGCAGTGAGCAGGGACATCCTCAACTAGATGAGGTTGCTCAGAGCCCTGTCTAGCCTGACCTTGAATGTTTCCAGGATGAGGCATCCACGACCTCTCTGGGCAACCTGTTCCAGTGTTTCACGCCCCTCACTGTAAAAAAATTTCTTTCCTATATCTAGTCTAAATCTGTGCTCTTTTAGTTTAAAACCATTACCCCTTGTCCTATCACAACAGGCCCTGCTAAAAAGTTTGCCCCTGTCTTTCTTACAAGCCCCCTTTAAGTACTGAAAGGCTGAAATAAGGTCTCTCTGGAGACCCAAATCTCCTCTTCATAGGAGGAGTGTTTCTCCACTCATCTGCCACAGAGGTGTCTGTCTTCAATCAAGCAAAGGGCAATCTTCAGCCTGTAAACCAGTCAAAAGTAATTGCTGGAGCATTCAGCACACATAACAAACTGCATTAGTACTTTAATTGCTGCTGTCAGAACTCAGATAAGTGACTTGAAAGCTAGCTACCTTCCAAACTCTGGAAGTGGATGGGAATGTAGATGTGGTTTGTTATAGAGACATTGTTCATAACCAAGTTCACAAAGACAATCAAAGTAATTTCAGATGCCTTATCTTGGTCTCAACACGACTACTTCCACTTTTTTTCAGTCTTTTCTAATAGGTATAGTAGTTCCTGATCCTGAGACGCTTCCAGAATTTGCAGCAAAACTGGGAGTAAAAGGTTCCTATGAAGATGTCTGTAAAAATCCAGTGAGTAGCTTTATGTTTTTAGTGGGTTATAGATAGAATTTAATTTTGAAGTCAAATCTTAGTGCTTTGACTTCATTCTACCCACCTTTTTTTGTAAATTAAACCCACTTAATGCTGGGTGAGTCACGCAAGCAGCCTTACAGTGAAAACTGGAACCAAATATAGGTGTCTATTGATGTTTCAAGGACTATCACTGCTTCTTTTCCAATGAGAAGATAGACATAACCATGTAGTGGCCTTAATATGAGAAACCTTGAATGTTGAAATATGTACATGTGTTCTTGCCAACCTGTTTTCACTGACTGGGGAATGAGTATGGTCTTGAGTTGCAATTACAAAATGGCTCCTTTACCCACTCTGTTCCTGCTCTGTGTCTTCTAGGAAGTGAAGAAAGCTATTTTAGAAGATATGGTCAGACTGGGGAAAGAGGCTGGCCTTAAATCCTTTGAACAAGTGAGTACTTCCAAATCCTGCTTGTCAAAAGCACCTGTATTGCTAATGCAATGGCTGGGAAGTCTTCCTTCCTGTTATTGGCTGTGCCAGGATGGGACCTAAGACAGCTGCCCTGGACAACCAATTGAAGTGGGCAGTGAAACATTGACTGGCTACCTGTCTCTTAGTCAAGAGACAGGTGGCTGTACAGGGCAAGAGTAGTAATTGCCATGACATGGAGTGGAGGTTCACCACAGGCCACAGGAGCTATACTGTAGTTCCAGCCTATCCTGTTGCTGTGTCAGCCAAAAGGAGTTTGACTTGCATCAAAAAAAATTTAGTTACTGGAGCTCCCGAGACTGAGGTCTTGCCCTGAGCTAAAGGAAGATGGGAAGAACTGTTGTGCTCTAAGTAATTATGTATCAAGTGCTAAATTATTTTCTTTTAATAGGTTAAAGACTTGTACATCCACACAGAGATGTTCTCTGTAGAAAATGGACTCTTGACACCAACACTGAAGGCAAAGCGAGCAGAGCTTGTTAAACTCTTCCAGAAGCAGATTGAGGCCCTCTATTCAAGCACACAAGACTAAATGGCCAGTTTAAATTAAACTGCATGGAGTACCCAAACAAGTCTTTGACACTACATGACCTATGGACAACACAGGCATGAGTGGAGGGGAGCAAGGAGGACTTAAATATATTGTTTCTGGTATCCTGGGAAAAAAAGACTTTCAGATGGAGATGGCTGTAGTATAACTGACAACTGGCAACATTCATGTAGGACTAAGCATCAGCTGTCTAGGCAAACCCAGAACCTTCATCTTCCTTGGACTATGACTGAAGCGCAATCCTGCTCCAACTATGAACTCCATGGTGACCTTTTCTGGATTAATCTGCGTCAGACCAAGCTCTTTCATGCAGTCACATGTTTTGGGGGGGCAGAGGCAGGGAGATACTTTCCCACACTTGGTTTTTGAACTAACACTTTGCTTTCCACTTGGGATGCTATAACCTGTCCCAACTCAAGCTGTCACAAAATGAATTGTAGATTAACATCTGTTCAGCAAATACAGAAGTGAATTTGCTGTTCCTAGTCCTGCACCACAGGGTAGAGGTTATTTTTAATGACTGAGTAGTCTGGTATCAACTGGTTTACAAAGTACATGTGTCTAAAGCAAACATAGTTTATACTCTAGTATGGGAGTCACTGGATCAGTTTCTGCATGTTTTCAAATGCGATGGCAGTTATAAAGCCTCTACACTTCTGAATTTGAGCCTGATAAGTGGAAAACTTCAGCTGTCATTCCTAAGGATATAGGATGCAATAAATGGTAACTGCACCATCAAACCAAAACTTGCGTGACTGACTTGTTTCTCTGCTGCAACCAGCCTGTCAGCTGCAAGGCTTAGTGCTGCCTGGTTATGTATAGCTGCAGCTAGAACACAACTGCTGCAGAAAGCTATCTTGTTTCCTATACTGGCACTGTTCAGCCGCAGCTCAAGCCATGAGGCAGTAAGATAGTGCCAGACCAGATGTTGCTCCCCTACTCAACTTTCCTTTTCTTGTAGTAAGGCAGTATGTGCCAACATCTTCAGCCTAAGTTCATTCATCCAGCTCAGCCTATCACATGAAATAAGGCAGAAGATATAATTTACTAGGGTTAGAACAGCTTCTTTAGAAAACTATTTAGGCAAGATGAGTACTGTCTCTATCTTGAGAAACATGTCCTCAATCAGTGCATGCTGTCTCTGCTGACAGTTCGTCTCTGTCCTTGTAGTACTCCGCTATACCAGTCCAAAAGGCTAACAAGGATGTAATACGGGGGAGAAATACATGTAGCTTTCCTATGCCTGTTCTCCTTGCCTGTGTCAGATTCTTACAGCTAGAGGCTGTTCCTCTGTATTTAATGCTCTCGGTCAGGTAACCCAAAATGAAAGCAACCAGTAGATTTGTTGGTCAGGAAAGATCCACCCCTTGCTGTGAGGCATCTCTAGCTTTGACTAGCAAAAACAACTGATCCAAGCCCAGAGTCCTGACATTTCAGTCTAGGCCCAAAGACCTTGATGTTTTCAGGCAACTCTTGTGCCACTTATTGTGCTTGTCATAACCTGAGTCTATAAAGGCTTCTAAGACTGAAAGTGCATGTAACTATGCTGCTCCTCTTTCCCATGCTTCCTTAAAAGTAATGTGACTTGAAAGTTACTGCTGGCTTAATCTTTTCCCCCAGCTGAGGCTGCAGGGAACCAGAGGGAAGAACTGCATACTGGAACTGATTTTGGGTTCTGATGAGCAATTCAGCTGGGGACAGTAAATCTAGTGCTCTATATAAACTTGAGGCTGAATCCTGTGATGCCACCTGCTGCAGTGCCTGGAAAGTACTTCGTTTATTGTATCAACAAGTGAAACTTTCCCACAGAGATCTCCTTGGATGTTGAAGCCCAGCACTCTGGTGGGCCCTTCAGCTAGCAGTGTTCAGGTACCAATTACAGTGCTTTATTCAGCTTAAAAAGATCTCTTATTTGCAAGATGAGTAGAGAACACCTACTTTCTCGTGCCATGTCTTAGAAAGTGGTAACTTTGTACACATCACTTTCTAATACAGTAGAGATGCTTTGTCTTTTGGGAAACACCTCAATCTCTGAACCTGGTTTGCTCTTAATTGCAATTAAAACTTTTCTCACAGTGGCAAACTACAGTGCTTTAGATTTTTCATGTCTGTGGCATCTCCTAGGAGCTGTTCTAAAGATGGAATTGAACGGGTAATAGCACCGTCTGAACAATAAACCGTATATAGCTACAGCAATTCAAGTGTAAATTGGTCTGAAACTTCTCTAGGGTGCTGCTTCTGCCATATGAACTGCTTCCACGATATAGATCTGAAGTGAAAACAGTGGTATCTTAGGCATGCTTGCATTGAAATGCTGCAAAAATTATCTCAGGCTATTGTTTCATCACTAGCGAAAGATACAGCACGCTTGAAGAACTGTTATACCCAGTGAACAAAGAATTAGTGTAAGGATGGCTACACACACAATGGAAGTTCAAGTCTCTGCAACTTGTTTTCCCATGATACAGAGATCGGTGTTAAAATAACATCCAGTCTTCTCCACTTGCTTTAAAAAGCTCTCATCTAGTAGCTGTCCATTACGAACTGATCCATTTGTTTTGCAGTATAGATGTGTATACATGCTGAATAATGAGATACCGTGACTAATAAAGATATGATTCACATCAGGCAGGTATCTAACACGAATGTTGATAACAGAGCTTCCTTCTACCTAACAAACCGGAAAAAACTCCTATGATGTACTGCATCAGGAATTAGATTGCCTGATTTGCTCTCCAAATCATATAAGAATTGTATACCAAAATACAATTTAAGTGTATTTTCTTTCTATCTCTATGAAATAACACCTGTGCCTGAAACTTAATAATTACTGGTCAGTCTCTTCTGTTCCTGATCCAGACAGGAAGTGTTCAGAGGGAAATACTGACTCTTAATTCATATTTTGGCTTTAATGAGGGTCATATTTAAATCAATGCTCTCAAGACAGCTCTAGAATCATTCTCTAATGACATGGCTAGGCAGCTCAATCGTAAAAACCTGCAAATCACTAACTTCTCAGCATGGGAAGTTCTCTTTTCTCCTCCTAGTCACTACTTTGCATTTGAAAAACTAACTATATAGGAGACGCTTAAACTCCAGCACAGCTTGTATTTGCTCAACTCTTAAGAGATCTGGATTAAAATCAGAAACCTCTTGGTTAATACTATTGATGACGAGGGAACTCTTTCATCATTGATTTCTTTTACTATTGGTAATCGCCTCAATGTTATCAGGCATGAGAATACCAAAACTAGACTTTTGCACAGCCTGGTGTATATGGTTATCTAGCCCCTTCCTCATTAAGAACTGAGACACTTGGCACAGTCAGTGCCTTCACTCTGCAATGGAAAGTCTCTTTGGATTGGAGGCCAAAGCAAGGGCAGATGAGTAGAAAGCAGTTTTCATTGCTTTGGTGAACAGGCTGCCTGAAATGTCCATTTACCAAGGCCAGTATTGTTTGATTTTATGACACTCTGTTCCTGTTTTGGTGAAAAACTGCCTGAAATAAAGTAGGTGGCTATTTCTTACTAGCCTATTTCATTGTTTTCCTTTAAATAGGAGGGCGGGGTTCTGCTTCAGTATGTAGTTACCCTTCCTTTCCATGATACTAGAGCCTAAGCTAGGTTAGCGTGGCATTGCAAGTCTAGACTTGCTGTTAGATGACGGAAAGGAGGCAAAGCTCAAAATTTCAAGTAAAAAGAGCAATTCTTCCCTCAGGGAAAAGCAAGAGATAGTTTAATAGAAGTAATTGCTGCATGAAAAAAACACTTGCTTTTTGCTTCCTCCTGGGATGGCAGAAAGGAAGGAAAAGAGAATCGATTTGTATTAAGAACTAAGAGTTCCTTAGAGGTGGTTTGCCTTTCAATTTCATGCTCTGAAACAGTTGTTTTCAGCAATGGAAAGACAGCTTGCATTTTCTTGGCTGCAGAATATTGAAACACCTTTAGGAGGTAGGCATCTTGTTTTGCATGGTTGGTAAGCAAGCAGTGCTAAGTGAAGGTGGTGTAATGGTAAACAGAAACACCAGTTACCTGTGCTAAAAAATGGAAGAGGTGGGACTGAAGTTACAGCTACAAGGAAACAAGATGACAGCATTAAAAAAAAGCAGAGTCCATTTCAGATTGTAAGTAAGTGCACTTCTGAAGCAGAGCTCCTGGGCATGCTGTAGTTCAGCATGAAATGATCTTGGTGTGCAAAATTCTGCTCAGATGAAAGCTGAAATAGAGTTGAAGATGCTCTTCAACTACTAAAACTTATCCAGTCCCCTATAAACAGAACACAGCTTACAGAAATTCCCATCGTAATAGCTAACACTCAACTGTGGTCATTAACACTGTTAATCTGTTCCTATTACACTGCTAATTACTGCCTGCTAATATATGCAGCTATTTAATTATTTCAAAGTCAAGAACAAGAGGTCCTTAGCCACCAGCTTCCTCAGCTGGAAGACAAACTTAATTTTATAATCTTCCATTTGGTTCTAGACCCCAAACACTGAACAGAAACTACTGCAGTTGAGACTAGGAATATTCCATGCAGTTTGGAGGTCTTCATATTAATTTCTGCTCATATTCCAAAATAGCTGCATCCTGCTGAGTTATTGCCTTTCAGCTCTTGCTAGCAGGGAAACTACGAGTATGATACACTCCTATACCTCTAATGAAGCCTGCTTCTAGAAAGTAAGTGCTTTTATTTCAAGAGGGGCAAAGCACCTGCTTGCAAACTACTCAAACTGAACACTAAGTCCCCCTTGCCACAGCTCAGAAACAGCCTAGGATTATGGCTTACCATCAGCAGTAATGCACAGCAGGCTGGAGGTAACAAAAAACTGGCTTTGTGCTGGAGATAAAGAGTCTGACTAGGAGCATACAGGACTAACGCTGGCTTGTCTGTATGTAGTTATTTCTATATATGCTTAATACTGATTAAGAAATGCTCACCTGCTTGAGACAACTCACGCAGGTGGAGGCAAACCAGGTGTTAGCTTAAAACAGTAATTTGCAAAAACTCTCAAGATGTGACATGCAATTAGACTATGAGAGAACAAAACCACCTGCTGCATTTAGGATACATTTAGAAAGCCTTCAGCTGGTACAGGTGACTCCATTTTAAGGTCTTCCTTCTAATAATCCATAACAGATGCTAAATAGAAATGTGGTAGGAAAGGTGTTAAATCACTTGGCAGCAACTAGGCTCAAAAATTTTCATTCTTAGCATTACTGCTTCCTTTCACTCTAAGGTGGATTGAGAACTCTAGTCTCTTGGGTACATGCTCAGATTTCAGGAGCAGAAACAGCTGGCTATATTTTTTTGCCATTAAAAGCACAGAATATTCTTATAGCAAGAGCTGAAGTCTTTCTAACCTTGAAAAACAACTTACAACAGCAAAATCTTCACTTCCCAGTCAGTTCACATTCCCATGCTTATAAAGAAGTTCTTGTAGGTCTAAGAACAATTAAATCCACAAGTGAATATGAATGTATCATTTATTTAAGGTGGACAATTCACATCATTAAAAGCCACAGGTAACAAATTTTATCTTGAAGTTGAATCAGATTTTATTTTGTAGTTGTCAGGGGCAGCTTCAGAGAAAGTAAAATACAAAAGATAAGCAGCACGCATCACAATCGGATGCGGTTGAGGAAAAAATGTAAAATATGATCCCTCAGAATGCAATTTAAAAAGCAAAAAGAGAAAAACCTGACTTGGGATGAAAAAGATGCATCTTGAAGGCAATCCACTGAATGGCTTCTTCAATTATTCAGTGTTAAAAAAGTATGCAAACCATGGCACAGACATATCCAACCCCTTCAGCTGTGAGGAAAAGAAAACCTTGTCCTAACATATTCTTTGCATAAGTCTAAAGTAATACACAAAAATTTCAAGTAAAGGATTGTGGTCTGAAGTAAAAATTCCACTTCTTATTTTAAAAAAAATGAGAAGGCTATCTGTTTTTCTTCTCTCCATCCACTGGTTGATCCGTTTCAGAGTCATACTGGCATTTTTCCACACATTTCCTAGGGAACCAGCCTCGTTCTCTTATTCCACCTTAAGACATGAAAAGTTGCATTAACTTTGAACAAAACATGACCCACTACAGAGGAAAAACACAGGACTGGAAGAGACATCAAGAGGTTACCCAGGTTATTTTCTTCTCCAAGGCAGGACATCTAAGGCATTCCTAACATCATTGCCTGGGGATGCATGGATTCTTATCCACTACCTAAAATGTTTTCAGAGATCTCCAAGTTTTTCCAGTGTTCTACCTTCCTTACTGTGAAAAATCTTTCCCAATACCCTATTAGAATCTTTCTGTCTGTAATTCAAGTTCACAACTCCTCTTTTACACACCAGGGACAAAAAAAACAGCTAACAACCTTCTCTACAACAGACTTTCACACAGCTGATCACTATTTGCACATAACATGGCTTGCTCCTATCTCCTTTTCCTCTCCAGGTAAGCCATCCCAATTCTTTCAGCTTTCCCTTGTAAGTCATATTTTCTAGTAGTCTGATTAATTCTTATTGTTTTCCTCTCAACCTTTTACAGCTGATCTTCCTCCTTCTTGAGATGCAGTAACTGCTTTTCACTGTGGCAGTATTTCAGCTGAGTTTCTGACAATGTTGAGTAGGACGGAAGGATTACTTCACTTCATGCATCTGGGAACCTATATGCTTTTTTTCTTCTTTTGCAAGTGTTGACTCATCTTAAGATTATGATTGATTCTTTCTCTCCTCAGAATAACTGCTACTTAATCATCAATTTTTCCATCTTGTTATAGTGCAGCTTGTTATTCCTGCCTATTTACAGCATTTTGCTATACATTCCTAGCAAACCTCATCCTATTTTTGAAGCCTGGTTCTCCAAAATGCCAGTGTTATTTTGAATTCTAATCCAGCCTCTCAGTATATCCAAGTTCCTCACCCAGACCACATTTCACCTGACTTAAGAAAAGCTCCACATTTGATCTAGAACACTGCTAATCTTCTCAATAAGCAACGTGATACAAAACTATTACCATGCTCATTTCAATGACTAATTTAGGTTTCACATTTGAAAGCGTTCACTGGAGTGAGCTGCCAAAGCACTTCTGGCCCACGAAGCTCACAGACCTCCCATGAAACGCACGGACACTTTCAATGTAGTGACTATTGTCTGCATCTCTTTTGCCAAGAGGAGATGCACATGCAACGAAACAACAACTGTTTGGAAGAGACAATTGAATCCAATGCACCCTCTGGCCGGTAAAATTTTAGCTTAGTCCTAAGCAGGAGGGCTAAAGTAAAAAAATGTAAAATTTTCAATGCAGGTGGCTGCGATGTTGTCTCTCTGCAGACCAGTAGGAGTCTTTAATGTCTTAGATATCTGTAGTTGTTAGTTTTGTAAACGCACATCAAAGTCTTTCGAATTGATCCCAAACCAAAGACATCTTGTTTTCCAGATGTACAAAGAGTAAACCCAAGTCTTCTAAGTATATGTATATGTTTAGGTAGGAAATCTGAATGTGCTTAAGACCACTATTTAAATATCAAACAAAAAAAATTAACCCCTTGAGAGTCTAAGTCTAACTTTTTCTAGAATATCAAGTGTCCCCCTTCCCACTCAAGCTTCAATAAACTACCAGATAAGTGTTCTTTCAGTCTGACAGATTCATTTAATGTTTATCAAAACTGCCAAGTCTTCCAGATGTAAAGTGTAAAAACTGTGGATGTGGTTTTAGATGGGAGAGAAGCTAATGCCAGTAAAGTCAGTCATTACACATTTTGAGAACTGAACATGTAATATTGTCCACATTTCTAGACAGCTATAAAATTATTTCATAATTTTCCAACAGAAAAAGTGAAAATAACTGCTTCATACCATCAGCAGCTGAGTCGAGAATCTTCTCACCATACATCCAGTGTCTGGGGAAGAAAGTGTAATAGGTAATTAGATACCAGAACTCATCTCAGTATTTCTTTTAACCAAACATAAAGGTGTGGAGCCACTAACTTTAAGCCTCTTGTGGCTAAAATCAGATCCCCTTTACTCAGTGCAATTCTAGGTTCTTCAGTGCATGGTGTTGTGAAGAACGTTTTAACACCTTTAGTCACAGGGCAGCAGACACCACTGTAATCTTCTACTACTCGATACCGCACCTACAAATTTGAAGAAAACACAGCAATATGTTATTGTAAGGAGTTATGGCCTTGCTGACAGTTTCATACCGAAAAAAATAAATCAGTTCATGCATACCATCAGATTTCAGAATAATGACAACAGCTGTCAAAGCGACTCTAAATTCTAAATTAACTGCTTAACAATGAAGCAGAGACATCTTTATTATGACGTTTCTTACCATCTGGAAAAAAGGAGCAAACGCAAAGGAAGCTAAATGCAAAGTTCAATTAAGCAGAGTTTGCAGCACATTTTTTGTGTGGAAACACAAAGTCTTTAACTGCTAAGTTTAAAGTCAAGAAAAGAAATTGTCTCAGCAATTACTTACATTTATTTATACTGATATTTCAAAGTCATTTCAGACCAAAATTCACAAATACTTACGCTTCTTACTCGCTTGTCTGCTTTCTGTTTCAGTTGCTCTATCTATAAATGACCATAAATAGAAATTTAAGCAGTGTTTATTTTAAAAGGACTTATGCATTCAAGATAAAATGAAGTCAGGTATTGAAACCATTCAACAAACACAGGAAATATCATTAACATTTAAAAGCACTCACATAAGCCTAACTTTTTAGTCTATCAAAAGTGGGAGAACATGTGACAGAATTCCTGTTTCTTAACTATTTGTATTACTAGTCAGTCTATCTTAGTTATTTAAAAATCTGGTATATTACTGCGAAGGAAAGCAGGCAATTGGATAGTGGGGAGGATTAACTTGAGATATCACTGAAGACCAATTACCGTCAAACTGTATTGATGACAGCCATCTCTTACTGGCCAGTCCAGGCCATCTCCCTCGGGAATCCCAGACCATGTAAACACTTGCTTGAAGTTCTTCCACTTACTTCCCATGTCATAGGGAAAAATAAAGGTCTCACCCGTTTGGTAGTACTGGATTCTGTCTTTGGCCTGGAAAACAATTAAGTAGTACAGTACATAAAAACATAGCCTACAAATTGCTATCAGGCAGCAAATACTAAGAAGGACAGGTCATAAGCCCTGTATGGGTCAATGAGACCTAAAAGCAAACATTTTGAGGCAAGAGCAGTAAAATCCTACTATACTAACCCAGACTTTTAAAACTACTTACAACAATCACAGCATTTAGAAATATGTCTGGTTTGAGCCCCCAACCCTGCCCCCCTGCCCCCATTTGCTCTTGAACAACAGAGTCAAGTGGCTACGATGATTAACCCACTCCATGCTCTGATTTTATTTTATGGCTTTTTTTAAGGACTGATGCCTGACCATTTCTCAGTTACTTAACAAGACTTCCACAGCTCAGTGCTCTTTGATTAATGATCATGAGCATAATTAACATTGGTACTGTCGATTCCACCTCTAAGAATTGCATATACAGGCATGGCCTGAATCTCCCACACTCTGCAGTCATGAACTTTTCATTCTTTCAGTAACAATGACATCTAGTGGAGCAGCCACAGAAAAGTTTATTCTCTTCATTGCAATAGTGTTGTTTTTATTAAACACTTATGTATTAGTCCATGTTCAGTTTTTAGAAGGGACATATTAGCAGCCTGTGTTTTACAGGAAAAATTTTAACAGATTATTCCAAATTCTACTATATAGTTGTAACAGGGTTTTCTTTCATTGATGTTCCATTGTCCTATTTTTCAAAGGTCTAATAGGACTAGGATCCAGCTAAGCTAGATCTCGTGCAAAGAGAAGGCCTTACAATACTTAGGTATTTAAACACAGTCAAGATCCTCCCGTTAATTTTGACACAGAATAAAAGAAATAAACAAGATAATAATGAAATATATGTGGACTTACACAAAATAACCTGGTACCACTGAACTAGTTTTTAAACACTGAGTCAGTTTTCTTTTGTCTAAACTTAGCTTGTACTGCTTGGCTATATTTCTCCTGAAAAATCTTGTGAAAACCTCTTTAACGATATGGAAATCAAAGAAAAGACAGGAGAGAAGACTAGGTATATCTCATTATTTTCTAGTGCTTCTTCAAAATCAAGGAAAATCCTCCCAAGTTTAATCAGAGAAACAGGAAATGAGGAAAATCATGAGCCAAAACATGCCTCCTAGAATGGGTAGGGGAGGTGGACAATTAAAGACACAGGCAGGCATAACAACAAGCAAAGACAACTCAAATTTCAGATGAAAACACCCACATATGCCAAGTAGACAAGCAAGTCTTTTAAAAGTAAGTATTTTTCTATGTTCACACCAATTCCTCCAAACAAAAAAGAAAAGAAAAATCTATGCAGTGAAATGACTTCTCATCTATTTCAGTGAATTTCAGAGACAGTAAGGGAAAAACTGTTCACAGATGTTAAGTCAGTGGTGAACTGAGATCTTTGGTCTAAATCCAGAGAGGTGGAACAAGAAATTGATAAATATGGAGAATAAACTTTGTAACAATACAGTACCAGAACACTGTAATAAAAGCTTACCTTTTCTTCAATCCAGGACTCGATTGAAGTTTTATTTGTCAAAATGACTTTCATCTAAAATAAAAGTGTTAGGTGAAATTAGCGTTGAATTTCTGCAGACATACATCAGATAGGCAAAGAAAACTTGATTTAAACTAAATTTGCTTTAAAGAACAAAGCAACTTTTATAGGCTTAACTGAAACATAAAACATTCAAAATTCAGATTCAGCATAGATACATGCTAATGCTATCTTCTAGAATTCTACACTTAGGAAGTATCACACAGTATTTAGTTTACGCTTAGAACGTGTATTTTTGTTTCCTTCCAAATATCTCAAACATTTGAAGAAATACATCAGGCACATTTATACTTACTTTCAGGGATAGGGGTATGTACTTCTGAAATACCAAGTATTTTGCCTTTTCCAGAGAGTTTATAAAGCCTATCTCATGTTTTCTTTGTTAGATTTTCACCTCCCATGAAAAATAATTTAAAAAAAAAAAAAATTGTGTTAACAACAGAGGAACTGGGAGAGAGCAGCATAAAACCCTGGAAAAGTTACACAGCAACATAAGCTCTAAATCACTGCTCCTATCCCAATCCCAAATTCTGTTTCTGCTCCACAAGCAGGCAAAACTTACAGCTTTTAACCTGTTTGTAACAGAAGCCATAAACTTACCTGGATAATAAACAGCATACCAACAGCAATAGTTGTTCCTAATGCCAGTCCTAAGGCAAACAAAGATGCAGCAAATGCAGACAGTCCAAAGGGAATAATGGGTCGAGGGTCTCTTTTAGCTGCACTCATGTCAATCTTCACAGAACTCCACCCAAAAGATATCTGCAAAGGGAAAATATCATTCAGCCTGAGAACGTTCCGACTGCTGAAACAAGTTACCGATAAGAAATCTGGCTCTGAAGGTAAGTGTCCAACTTCTGACAGGTTTATAATGCAAGTACAGTAATTAAAAAAAAAAATGTATTCAAAAGACTTTTCCTCTTCAGAAATACATTCTTTGCTAGATGTAGACCTTCTTTAGATGGAAAGCTAAACCAAAATCACCATCTTGCAAGCTCCACAAGTTAGGCCCAAAATCAGCAAAAAACCCTGGACTCTGGCAGATTAACAGAAATGCATTCACCAGCTCAGGCGGAAAATGTTTGCCTAGCACAGTACCCATTTCCAGTGGAAACGCTACAGGTTTTCCTCTGAAAGCTTCAGCCAATAGCAGTTCTCAACATCATTGCTCTGCAAATACAACACCTATTACGCTTAGTTGATATTTCAGCCACAAAGTCTGAAATCAAAGCTCATAATCTTAACTATGGATCTGAGATAAGGTCTGTATTCCAGAACAAGCTTTGCTCATTGTTGCTGCAGTTAAATCTTTTCATTTAAAGACAAATCCAACATAATTTATTATTATTTTCAAAAATAACGTACTACTTTTTTCCTTGAAGAATTGGATACAATTCTAAAAAAGTGGCAAGCAAAAGAAAATAAATAGCACCTAACTTGTGGAAATAATAGCAGCTAGTTTCTGTGCCAGCCAAAACACAGCCTGTCTCTCTTTATAAAGAGTCACTCAGAAACTGTCTTCAGTTAATGCAAAGCTCTAGGAAACTCCTAGCGATTACAACAAGCCACAGAGAAAAAAAAAAAGAAAGAAAATAGAAATAACTTTCTCTGAATCCTCCTCCAATTAATGAACATACTTCTCATAGGCAGAGAGCAGAACTGAGAGTACATGATGAACAGACTAACAAGGAATTCCACGTACTGCTTCTCAGGAAAACACATTGTCTCATACTTCCAGAGATAAATTACCTGTCTAACTCAAATATATTTTAAGCATTTAATTATGCTTTCTTACTCTGTTGTAAAGCTGAGTGTACATAGTCATAACAAATATAAAAGAAGCGTGAATGCATCCCAGTGGAGCTAAGAGGAGAAACAGAGTGAAAGATGCATGATTCTGGTATCCACAACAGTTGTTGATCCAAGGACAATGGTGATCCATCTTCATGACACATCTGTGAATAATAAATACTGATTAATATAAAGGACATAAACGATGATTTTCAAAGAAAAGGACAGCGAACTTTCTACTACTCAACGTCCATTAATTCATTTAAACCCACCAATTTCTGACAGATCAACACAGTAGTTGCTTTTTTTGTTGCTAATCAGAATATTTCAAGTTGTAGAGTGAAAGAAAGCAAAATAAAAAGTGCTCCCAAGTCTTACCCTCCCTAATTATCCCTCCTCCTCTTTACTCAAACTTGCTATACTGCTAATAAACACCATATTCCTCCAGGAGATGAAGGCCTAGGATGGGACACGTAAGAACTATCCACACAATAATTAAGCACTAATATTATTGCAATTTTTTAAAACAAGCATACCAGGAAAATAAAGGAAATATCAAATCCCCTGTGAACTACTTGCAGAAAGAACATATAAAGATATACAGACAGAACTGTGTTAATGCCTCTTTCTCTTCGGTAGTAAGACTCTTTGATAGCTTCATCAACTGCTATGTATTGACCTCATACCACTGTAAGTCCTTTTCAAAATCTATTTAACAAGTGTAAACACCTCAGAGACACACTGTAATTCAGCTGGTTATTTTGGTGTAGCCTACAGGCGCAAAAAAACACCTGATAAAAATTTGTTCACATCCCAAATTGCATTGATTTAACTTAACAGGTGTAAAAGTCACTAATTACAATGTTCCAATTCATCTATGCCAAACCTATGTGATAAATAAAGGATTGAATTGCACAAATATCAAATATCCAGCTTCTCTGAAAATAAAAGTTAATTGTTTTGGAACTACTGACCTCATTATTTTTTAAGCTAGTGCATTCCTAATAGGAAGTTCAGTTTCTCCCTTTTGAAGAATTAATTATTCTTCATTAGCATATGCTCAACCGCCACTGCACAAGTTCTTGAACATGTAATCTTAATTATAAGCACAAGTATTTCTGATGAAGTTTGTAGATCTTAGCTAGAACCCTCACTCTGATCAGGTGGGCCACAAGAAGTGACTCCATTCATGCACTGCAACTTGCCAGTAGCACAGAAGACTTTCAGTGACGGTTTAAGTTGCCGACTTCATCGCAACAGAAATATGTGCGGAATGAGTTATTTTGCCCAGAGTTGAGGGGGCAGAAAATTCTTAAAGCGTTATCTGCAAAATGATTTGGAGAACGTCCTGCAGTTTCTTCTCTTTTATTTATTTGAAAAAAAAAAATTATTTAAAGAACTTGCTTTTCCAAAGACAATCATCAGGATCTCCTGCCATTTTTTACTAAGTCCTCAGTGTAAAGATAGTCACTCAAGGAGAAGAGTCTAATTTTAAAACTTGGGATGATGCAGTCAAATTACAGCACTGCTCTACAGTTTCAGTCTCTACTTCCTGACTGAGCATCTTGTGTTTATAGAAATAACAAAGGAATGTGTATGTCGCAATACCCTTTTACCACGATCTCCAGTAGTCCTTCAGAGGACCTGCCCAGTAAACCCCAGATAAATGCAGCTATAGCCTGCACTGCAGAGTGCTGAAGTGGCTTGCTTTTTTCAAGCTGCACTGAATTCCAGCACAGCTATTTATAAAAAAAAGTATCCTTTACCTCAGAACAATCAGTTGGAAGACTAACATATAACAAGGCACAAATTTTTTAAGTTGACCCAAGAGGCTTATTACTTCACTTAACATGCAGACTCCCCTCAAAAAAAAACCCCAACCCTTTAGTGAAGAGTAGAGAATACCACAAAATTACCACTCAAATCAACACTTAATTTGGAAAGATGACAGAATAGGCTTTTCTGCTCCCTGAGCAGGTGAATGTTTGGACTCAGAACTTATGACAGACTGAAAGATTTTTAGGTATTTACACAGGCTCACATCCCTGAAAAAATACTGCAATGTTTTGCTAATACTGTCAGAAGTTCTTAAGAGGAACTGATTTCAAGCTAAAAAGAAAACGTTGAAGACAGATTTATTTATTAAACTAAAATATAGTAAAACCATATAAATAGAAATCACACAACTAGAAAGTGTAAATATTTGAAACAGGTATAGAGTTCATATGGAAGCCTTTTTAAAATGCACAATACAAGACTTGGAAAAACAAATTATATTAATAGCTCATCATTAGATTTTAAGCTGCTTTAATATGGACCTAAAACAATTTAAAAGGAAGACAGTACCTGTTACACTTTCGACAGTGGTGTGAACGTGGTGCCTTGTAAGACTGACACACTTTACAGTATTGGAGATACATGCAATCCTGAGATTTTTCCTTTAAACAGAAGAAGAGGTGTGTTAGATGTATACATAATTCTACTGGCAATATGTATCTTGGCACTTTCCTAAACTAAGCAGCTTTGCTTTTTTCTGACAGGGTGTATTTCATAACCCAAACCTATTTAAAGGTGGGTGGTAAGAGAAAAAAGCTAAATGAAATAATCTCTTGGCTATCAACACAGCCATCTCCCACTGTTGAAAGTGCTGGTTGCTAAAAGAGATACAGTTCTTCCACCAGGAAGAGTGACTGTACAAGCAGGGCTTCATAGTGAAGCTCTGTGATTGGGAAAAAAAAAAAAAAAAAAAAAAGAAGAAACCTTTATAATTTTTTTAAAAAGCCTGTGTACCTTGTTTCTCCATTCTATACCATAAGCCAATTTAGGCTTACTACTAAGATATAGTACTGGTAAGCATTAATGTTCAACTAGTTCTTGTTTGCCACCCTCTCTTACACTCACACACTCCAAATACAGCAAGGTACGAGATACGAGAGACTTGTAGATAGCAAGTAGCAATACTGGTCAAAATCTTCTTCTCATCAAGTGGAATACCCAGCTGTCCTGTTAGGACTACATCAGGATCCTCTTCTCATTAGACTGTGTCCTAAGAAATATTCCACAAATGGAAATGTGATTATGACTAATCTTTGTATCATGTCACTGGAACACAAACTCTGGCCAGCTGTCTTGAGATACCGAACCTGTATCATTCTGGTCTTTGACTACTACTCTTCCAACAGATTACTGAAGCAAAGGAAATGCAAATTTCCACCTTGACTTATAATACTGTATTGAACATAAGATAAACGTCTAATTTTCTGGATTATATAAAAAAAAATAAATTTGCTAAAGGAAGTTCTTCTTATTACTAGCAGCAGTCTTCAATACAACAATGTCTGCACGAGCATGAAGATAACCTTGAAGTTCTCATTCCAGGCCAACAGTACTTGTTTTCTCTTGTTTTGCTTTGAGAAGCACCTATGAAACGCAGCCACCACCGCCAATAAAGAGGCATTACCGTTCAGCCCCAGGTCACTGTAACTGACGGAACACGGAACGGATGGAGTAAGCTGGAGCATACTGGAAACGGTGGAAGCGGCAGCAAAGCGGGAGAGAGGCCAAAAGCGAAGATGTCGAAACAAGATAAGGAGAAAGGAGTGGCCTGAGGGGCTGGCTGCATTCTTCGGGGAGGAAGGGGAACCGGTGGCATCAAAAGAGACGCCGAGTTCTACCGGCTGCCTGATCCCTGCACACGCTCCTTTCGGAGGCCGCCCCCGGCACACGGGCAGCCCCGCCGGTCCCCCCGCCCCGCCGAGCCCGGCCCGGGGATGAGGCGATCGAAAGCCAGCGCTTACCGGCGTCCACCCCAGAGGGACGTACCCCGGGCCGACAAACATGGCGCTGAAGTAGTTGTAGAGGATCATGACGGTCCAGTTGAGGAGCATGATGAAGTTGACGCTTCCCCCGGCGGTGTCCAAGGGCCAGTACCACAGCGCGGCGTCCGCCATGGCGGTGGCGGAGCACACGGCCACCACGGCCAGGGCCACCAGCGGCCCCCAGTGGCACAGCCGCCGCGCCCGGCGCAGCCCCCCCGGACCGTCCATGCCCGCTACCGCCGCCCGCCCGCTGCCGCCCCGCCGCCGCGCATGGCTCCCGCCGCGCTCGGCCCCGCGCCGAGAGAGAAGGAAGGGGAAGGGGAAGGGGAGGCGTCGGGGCCCGCCGGGCCGCAGCCCCGCCCCGCCGGCCCGGGGAGGCGGGAGGAGCGGAGCCCGCGCTCTCCTCCGCCCGCCGCCGCCTCCGGGTCAGCCGCCGCCCCCCGGCAGTCCGTTAGCAATAGGATCCCGCCGGGAAACAGCGTCCCGCCTCTCGCCGCTCCGCCGAACGGGAGCGGTTACACGGCGGGGCGCAGGGGGCTGCGGAGTCCTGGGCTGCAGGGCGTGAGCGGGCCGCCGCCGCCGCCTCCTCTGGGCCCGGGGCTGCAGTTCGAGCCCCCAGGCGAGGACCAACGAGGAGTGGCGGGGCGGCAGCGGGGAGCTGGGCCGTGCCGCTTAAAGCACCTGAGCGGGGGCTGAGAGTTTCACCGGAACCTGCGGTGAGCCGCTCGGAGGCGGGGGGACGCCTTTGCGGGTGGCAGAACGCGGAAGCGCCTCGGTGCGGAGCGGCTGAGCGCGCCCGGCTGAGCGCGGCGTCTCCGCGGGGCGCAGCGGGTCCGCGCGGCCTCCCCCAAGCACCGCCGCCGCCATGTCCTCCGATTTCGAGAGCTACGAGCAGGACTTCGCGGTGCTGACGGCCGAGATCACGGGCAGGATCGGGAAGGTGCCCAAGCTGGTAGGAGGTGAGCGGCGGGCGCCTGCGGCGCGGGGGGGGGGGGGCTGCTCGCCTGGTGCCGCGGAGAGGCCGGCGGCGCTGGGCTCCCGGCTGCGCTGCTCTCCGCCTTCGCGGCTGTCGCTCCGCACCGCAGGCCTGTGCTGCTCCTCTGTAAGAGCCTCTCCGGCTCCCGGAGCCTCCGGCTTCCCGGCAACAAGCAGTCGGGGTGGTGGCGGGAGGTGTTGGGGTGTTTTTAGGGTGAACTGTCTCTGTGTCCCGTCACCCGAACGTGTTTTCTTGCTCCTTACACAGCAGAGGCAGGATTCGTCTCCCTGTCCCGGGGTTTGAGCAGCGAGTTGTCTCATGAAGTGTATTAAGAGTAGCTTGACAGAGTATCGTTTGCTGGTCAGCTGTAAGGACCAGCCCTTCCCTTCTGACTTGCCGTGGGGCCACGCAGAGCTACGCCAGCGCACCCGAAGGGCTGAGCAGAGCAGGGGGCAGAGCTGGGTGGATGTTTCTAGTACCAGCATTGCCACGGGGTGCTTCTTGTTGTGGGCGTGCCACGACATCAGTAATGGAAATCAACTCTTTTTTTCATGTGGCATAGAAGGAATTTGTGTGTGATTTAATCCAAATCTGTATTTTTGCTGCCTACTGTTAAAGCATTTGATTTGGATAATTGGTTGTGGTGACTCACATGTAGGAGCAGATTCAAAGAAATCAACGTTCATTTACTTAATGTGTTTGTCAGTAGCCTGCAGCGTTCATGGTCTGATTCATGATGTGTCTCTGCAGTAGAGACGATAATCTCTATAAGAGTGTTGGGGTAGAAAGCTGAAAATGATAATTTCTTTAACGAGTCCAGCTGAATCTAGCACAAACGAATCTGTGCCCTAATATAGGGCTCCTAGTACAAGACAGAGAGAAGCTGAAATTAGTGGATTTCTCATCTGCTGCTCTTGTAGCTCAGCTTAATGCCTCTTCTGTTTCCAGGTCATTAAATATTTCTGCCTCTGTGTCCCAGGCACATTTCCCAAAGCTTTAGGGAGTGGATATCATACAGGGAGAGAATAAACACGTACTAATGATATACTTTTCCACATGACTAAAGGAAAAAACATGCATACAGGACTGAAAAAAAACATCCTGCTTTTACAGCGGCAAATGTATCATGACCCTAAACAGGATTTGAGGTAGGTGGTCAACTGAAACATATGATCTCAGTGCAACATTAATTCAGAGGTCCAAAATATGTCTGAAATTAATAAACGGGCTGATTCTGGAACATTATGTCTATCTCTGATCTTAGCAAGTTAGAAAGTTCTCTGATAAGTTGAGGTTCAGTGACCAATCACAGGCATGGTTAAAGGACAGGAAACTATACATTTTCATTGGCTTAGTAAAGCTGGTTTTGCTGGTGAGCTTCACAAAAAGGACACGGGGGCCAGGGGCGGGGGGGGTAATTCCATCACAATCTGCAGATACTTATGAGGTAGAAAGCTTTTTCTGTTTTGTAATGGGGACTTAGAAAATGAAGAAGGAGGAGATCCAAAGAGTTTCTGTGATTGAAATTTAGAATTGGTGTTATTTAGTCTGCTCAGAAATGATATTTAACCCGTAAATAGCCACTGGAACAATTGGATGCAGTGAATTCTTCCCTAATGTAAAGGACCTAGTTGAGGTGGTATTTCCCACTGCCTCACAAAGGGTTGTTTGCTTTTAAACAGAGTAAATTTAAGGACCTCTTATAGGAACAGGGAGACATCGTAAATACATTACCAGCTCCTCTTCTGAAAATCAGTAGTGCTACACTGATTTGTGGAAGAAAAATAGAGATTTAATTTCCTGCTTGTATAGTCTGTGGAAGTCATCAGTGTCTGTTCAATAGTAGGAAGACTGTTCTGCTTAGTAGTAGTACATTTCCATAATCCTCTCCTTGAATCTGTCTCACGTACTCACTTTGGGAGACTTTGGAGCTTAAATACAAGATGTTTAAAGAATATTGTGGTAAACAGTGGCATAGCCTAGAAGCAGCAGGCTTTGAAATCATTATTCTTTTATGTGGCCATTAGAAGATATTTTTTTTAGAATTTGCCGTCCTCTCAGAGAAGAAAGAATGCATATTCCCTGCAGGACTGGTAGTGTGGTACTGGGCTAAGTGGCCTCAAGGTAATACAATGGCTAATTTGTTGTTCTTTTTTGTTTGTTTGTTTTAAGAGGTGGCTTTTCTGTGTTGGGATTTGAGGCTGGTCATACATGGTTTGGACTGGCTTGCATTATAGCTACTTCTTTCGCTGTACTTTTACGAGTGAGTGCATTGCTTCAGTTTTCAGGGACACTCTGTCTTTCATCAGCAAAAAAAATCATGTATGACTTCAAACTAAATTGCAGTCTTAGCTAATAGAGGCATTTGATGACCTTGGGAAAAAAATACATTTCTGACTTTGCTGAACACTTTAATCAGAAACATTTTAAATACACATTTTTCCCTTGTTTCTTAATAGGAATATTTGCAAGATCTTTGCTTCTTCATCACCAGAAGTTCCAGTTAGTTCTTGTGGAGATGGCTGGGAAAGCCTCAAAAAGAGGATTATGAGGTGGGAGGGGGACGTGAGGAGAGATGCACATGAGGTGGCAGTTTTCAGCAGCAGTGATTTGAGAGAGATTGCTGATGGCCTTCTTCCTCCACGCTGGAAGAAGCAGGATGAAAGGTGTAAGGACTTGTGCTACTTCTGCATAATACAGAGAGATCTCCTGAAGTCTAGTGACTGGTTTATTTCCTCCTGCTGCCCAAGATGGACCTGCTGTAAGCTTCATGTTCACTTGAATTGGAGAAATACTGGTTAATTGTTTTTGCAACATTCCTGCGTTTGGTGTTGTCAGGATTTGATGCTGTCTTGTGTTCTAGGAGGATGGTGGCTCAACAAACAATTCTGTTGTCACAAATGCATAAATAGGTCAGCAAGAAATGTAACAAAGGCACTCTGATACTACAGAAACAATAAGCAGCAGGGTCAATAGAGTGTCTTGGGAAGAAATGTCTTCTGTTGAGGCAAACGTCATCTGGAGAATTAAAGTGTTCTAAACAGAGAAATGCCTTTTAAATAGATTTTCTGTGATGCTGTCGCAGGTCTTTGAAGATTGAAGATCATTGGCTAATGTGTTTTATTAATGTTCCTCAGTGTTTCAGAGAAACATCTGTCTTGTGATTTGACCAAAAATTTGTATAAATTTTGATTGCTTGATCTGAAGGAGGGTTTTATCAGCACAAATGGTGGTACCTAGTCTTTTCACAGCACAGCAGCCTCTGGGTCATGATGGTTTTAGACTTGTGTGCTGTCATTCTTCTGCATTTTCTACTGGGCAATCAAAGCACTGTATTTCAGTCTCTAACAGATTTAGATGAAGTAGATCCCACCTTTAATATTCTGTTGTACCCCTGTACTGGAGTTCACTGTCTCCGTTTCAGGTCTGGCTCATTACATTGAGCCTCTGGAACCCAGTTTTATAACCCAAAGAGAGAAACACATGTATTGTTCCAGTTGTCCCTGCTGTTGGACAGTAACTTCTGGCAGTGGTGAATGTGTAAACCAGTTCAGCCAGTGCAGCAAAATCTGCAAGTGGTCTATGAGCTGAAGCATTTTGTTACTCAGTCTCTTCCTCAGCATGGACTAATAAAAAGAAGCAATTCCGCAAGCAATGAGACTACTCGGTCTTGGTCCAGTTTTTTTAATCTCTTTGTTGGTTGTGAGATTAAACCAGTGCTGTGTTATCTTTCTACACTTGTAGGCAGATTTTTGCCTTTCTATGACTGCTGTATTTTGGGGGACAAAAGAGTGACTAGTGCAAGGGCAAAGCTGAAAGAACTGAGGAAAATGTAGGGTAAATTTGTTTCTTTTAAGAAAGCACTACAATCTTGTGTACAAACACAGAGTGGATTTCTTTCTTTGCAATTCTTACCTGGAGGAGAAAAAAACACTTTTGTTTCCAGTCTTTGTATTTATCCATATTTTGTCAATTTGACCAGTTAAATTATACATACAAGCTTTTCTGTATGGCAATGTAGAGACAAAAGTTGTATTCTAAATTTAGATATATTTGGAGCATTGTTCTTTATATTTTTTAAAGGGTATTATCAATTCTGAATTAAGAAAAAAGTTATTAAAAATCTTTTCATTATTTTGTATGATGGAGGTGTATTTAAGGAAATGATCAAGAAGGCAGATTGAAAACTGCTAAGACACACTGGAGTAATACAGTTAGTAACAGGAGGATCTTTAATTGGATCATAACTTGTTTGTCCTGATCTACTAGATTGGTGGCAAGCTTTTCTTACTCTGAGTAACTCCCTCTGACCTCATCTGCAGTCTCGGAGCAAGTCATCCTGTTGATATTGTGCCCTTCTTTCTGTGGGGATTCTGACTGTGAAATAAGTTGTTTCCTTCATTTAACTGTGGCAATCAAATTAGAGGTAAATGATTTGAAAACGATTCCAGCAAGTGCTTCCTGATGACAGTGTTGTAGCATTTCATGCTTCTGTTGCTGGTATCAACAACAGGCCTAGAGGTACTGGCAGTCCTGCAGGCAAGTGCCTCCAGGCAGCATACTCCCACCAGGATTTTACATCAATGTGGCTAGAGAAAGAGAGGAAAGTAAAACCAAGTGGAGGATTCTTACACTTCAGTATGCTGTGACCCTGCTGGATCCTGCCACCCCTTGTTGCTCTGGGTACTGTGTGCCCTAGAGGATCAGCAGTTTCAACAAGTTCAGTTGCTTTCCTGGAACTCTATGAAGATACTGCTCCAAAGTGATGCTGATGGGATGATGCCACGTGCCTGCTCACATGTCTGTACTTGAAGGAACAACAAAGGCCTGTTGTCAGTAGGCCTCGCTCCCAGCAGTTGCTCTGGTCACCAGCTGGGCAATTATGTATTGATAGACGATGTTAAAATACATCTCTGGAGTTGGGTTAAAGTTTAATTAACTAAACCGTTGAAGATCGTTCAAATATCTCCCCAATTTTATGGGAGCAGTTTCAGACAGACTTCCTTGTGTCCTAATGAGTTTTCCATACCAAAGGTCCATAGCTTAGTATCTCTGGGTAGGTAAGATCTTATTGGTCAGTGGAGTGCTAGGTAGTTCTTGTAATCACAAGTACACACAGAATTTGTACAGCGTGAAATGTCTTCCCAAAAATGCCAACTTTATATCCCTATATTTATATCCCTAAGTTTCAGGTTACTTAATGTGTATGGAAATTGTAACCCCGTAAAACTCGGGGCAATACTGAAATTGCTATAGTGCACTTATTTTCTGTTGCTGTATTTTTAAATTTTATTTCAACTTCAATAAAATGGTATTGTGTGTTTTATAACTTAGTTGGTTTTCCTTTCATCGGTTGTCATCTTGCCCACTTCCAAATGAAGGAAAGAACAGAGGTGTTTGGGGATGCTGGGTAGGAGGACTGAAACGTGGGCAAACAAGTGGCAGATTCTTTTTTTCTTTTGGGTTTAGTTATGTTAGGAAGATAAATCACTAACCATTACGTTTTCTGGCTTGGGTGCCATCATGAGAACCTGATGGGGAATTAAAGAAAGACATTGCTAGCAGAGAACTGAAAGTGCTGCACAGAAATAAGCATTTCCTACATCTGCTGCTGTAGAGTCCACCAGATATGGCAGTGTGAATTCCAGATTTGCAAGAATACTGCTGATTTTCCATGTCTTCAGCTTTGTAGAGAGGATTACTTGATGAAATTTTGGGCCTCTCAGTGTTAAGAAGGGAAACTTGGGGGGGACTTGGAGGTGAGCTCTAACTTCTAATTTGTGGGAGGAAATTCAAGTTCCACCTTCTCACTTGTATCACTAGCAGAGTTCCCTTTACTCAGAGGGCTTCAGCGTTCTTCAAGATTTTATTCTAGCTATGTTTTACCAGACGTAGTGTTGTTCAGTTCTTACTGCTGCCACCCGGAAACACTTTGATTTGTTCATATGGGATATAGCAGAGTCAGAGCCTGAGACAGTCTCAAATTTAGGTGAACGTCATCAGCACTGGACCATGTGCTTATCCAGTGCAATCCCAGAAGGAGTCTTTGCTGCCTCACCAGCTGGCTGTCACACATTCCTGAGAACTTAGGCTTCTCTGAGAGGATTTTTGCCTTAGTGAAGGACCTCTGATTATAGGCTTATTTTTGGACTGTAAATGAATTACCCACATGTTCTAAAATACTGTGGCAGCTTGTTGGGTGATAACCCAATGCACATGGTTTGTTCTTGTGAATCTTCCACGTGCAGGATGATGTATCCTCAGAAGACAGCTGTTTATTTGCTAAGATCTCTGCATTATCTTAAAGGTGGAAGGGTGATCCTGAACCTGATCCTCTCTTCAGGTAAAGCTCCAATGTAGGTAACTGAAGAAGGACAGATCATGGTGTTCACGTGCCCTTAAATGGGACTGTAGAGTATCTTAGGTAAATGAGAAGACAGATGGATAGGCCCATGCAAATGTAATGCAGGATACTGTGGAACAGCAGTGGGAGGACTCAGCTGAAACATGACTTGCTTAAGCTAGGGATGCTTCAGCAAAAACTCTAGCAATATAGTCCTTTCAGGAGTAGTTGTGTTGCTTTTCAGGAAGGCTGTTTTAAGGACGTGTTTTACGTTATATGGGAGAAATTCTGGTTTTGGTTGTTACCTCAGCATCTACTGATTCCTGCCTTTGGCACTAAGTTTGCTTAAAAATGAAGCGTTGCAGCCTATGAAGAGCTAATTTATATACATTTAATAAAGGAGGTCCCTCTTGAAATTGTGTGGCATGCAGAAGATCAGAGGAGATCATCAGGTAGTCCCTTTTGTTCTTTAATGTGTCAATTCTAGGATACAAAGAGATGACATGGAAGAGAAGCAAAGGAATTCAGACTAAAAAAAGAAAACCATGAAATCTAAAGATACACAATAAAGTCTCTTGTGCCAATGTAGACTTGCCTGTCATGATCTCTGAGGAGCAATGACTGGAGATACTTTTGTGGAATTCACTTTTTATCTGCTTTATCAGGCAAACCACCAGCACGTCTCATCATGCTCTTGGCTTCAAATGGACAGTGGTATAAAGGGTTGTATGTTCAGTGTTTTGAAGTTAACTGCATTGAGACAATGGGTGGATTTACCCTCTGAAGGATGGAAGATGTGGCCATGAGAGGGGCAGAAGGCAGTGCAAAAGGGTGGTATTGAAGCCTCTGAGTGCCCACAGTAATTAAGCCATGTGGGGACTTTTTATTATCCAGTGACTGAATATTCCTCAGAAAGTCCCCTTTCATGCTGTAACAAACCAAGTGGTCAAGCAATGGAAGATGTTACACTGAATCTCTGTTCATATTGGATTCCCTGCCTGAGAATGAATGGTTAGAGGCAGGTCGAAAATCAGACATGCTCTCTATAGTGGGATATAGACTTGTTGGGGAACCTTGCAGGTGGTGATTGCTACATATAGCTTATAACTGATTTTAATTTTTTTAAATTTTCATCTTTTAATACTAATTTACATTTTTACTGCTACTAGAAGACGATGATTTTCTTGTAGTTCCCGTGGCATTTCATTTTCTTTCTGTTGAAGCAAAAGAAACAGTTCTAGACCCAGCATAGGAGCAGGAGAATAGAAACTTCACTTTTCTTCAGTACCTGGATTCATTGTAAGTGGGATACTTGGTTTTGTGCATCTTTTATTTTGGAAATAAGTAGGATAAGCCTTTGTTCTTAAACCATTTTTTTTTTCCTGTTTGGGCTAAGTACGTGCCTTCTCATGCATTTGTACACACCCAGCAAGTGCCTTCTGAGGTGTAACTCTTACACCTGCTTTCCTAACTAGCAAATGCTGCATAACAAAGCAGGAGACTTCAAGGATTCTTCAGTTCTTCAGCTTCCTGTTTTGGGGTTTTTTTGTTACTACTGTAGGTATCACAGTGCATGATGATGTCACGCAGAATAAATCGCTTGAGTCAGTTTTAACTGATACGTACAAGCTTTTGAAATGGTGTGTTTTTCTTTCATGGCAAGAGCACAATTATATTGGTATTTTCGTAATTCTGTTTCAGATGAGAAGAAGCAGATGGTTGCAAATGTTGAGAAACAGCTCGAAGAAGCAAGAGAACTGGTACGTTCTGGCTTTTCGTATGTTGACTGCGAATTTTGTAGGGAAAATAATAGGATTATTAGTGGCAACATTTAAAAACCATGATGCTTTAAAAATACTTAGCAATAATATCTTAGAAAATAATATAATATTTTTGAAATAGTTCTTATTTGAGGATATGAAATACCCAAGAGGAGTGTATCCTGTTTTAATCTTGGGTTCCAAGTGATTCAAGCTTTGCATTACTCTGTAAGCTGCTACAGGCTTTGAGTTGTGGATTACGTCTTTTAGTTTAGGAATTGAATTAAATATTTACACACCTGGAATATTTGTTTTTTTCTTGTAAGACCCATGCATCTACCTCATTTGATCTGTCTGATGTCTTGTAAAGCAATAAATCTTTTTTTGCCCTTTAGCAAGTGAGGCATAAAGATATTTAGTTGTTTGAGGTTAAGGGGGCATTGGTAGCATGGGTTACTGATCTGAGAGGAGTATATAGTTAAGCATTAGTTCGTGGGCTGCACTGACAGAATTAAGCAATATGTATTAAGCAACTGTGACTTTTTAAAATTTTGTTCCCATTACAGCCTATCACATCCTCCATCTGGATGGAGTGTAAAAGTAAAGTTTTGTAGATGTGCAGTAACTGAGTGAAGCTGATGGTTGAGATTGGCTTTTTCCCACATGGCCAATAGTTCCTGCCTGAAGCTGCTTTTGTTTATTGCTCGCAAATGAGTTTGGACTATCTAGTGTCAGAAATGTAATCTGACTGTTAGGATAAGGAGAGGAAATTAGTTCTTCTAGCCTGCAAGTTGTTATAACTGAGCAACTTGAATCAATGATTTGGTTACTACTTAAACAGTCATATTAAAATTCACTTTTTGAAGTGGCATAGGAAGAAAAAGGTCTCTAGAGTGTTTATTGACATACCTGGTGCTTTTGGTTTAAGAATTGAGTTAGTCTTGTAGACCAGAACGCTGGAATAGCATCCAGGAAAGCTGGATCTTGGGATGACTCCCTGCAGGTTTCCCCTGTGAGGATAGCAAGGCACCTAACCTCTCTGATTTGGTATTCTCAGTGAGAAACGCAGTACAATTACTGTCCCGTTTCATGAGAATGTTCTGAAGATATATTAAGGCCTTTTGGGCCCTTTCATATTCAAGCAGCTGAAAGAAAGTAAAAATCTAGAAATGTTTTTCATTTCCTTTTCACTACAATTTGACACAGAAAAAAAGCATAGCGGTACAGGGAAATAGTGGCATGGGTGGTCTGATGAAAAATAGTTCAAATTTGGTTTTCTACTCGTACTAAAATTGGAAGGAGCAGAAATTGGGTTAATGGTACATTACTTCTTTCCTTATGTCAGAAAAAGATCCTTTAAATTTGTATTTATTGTAAGATTAAAAAGTATATCCTATATCTGTACTTTCATTTTAATGATGATCTTCGTTTAATGTACTGGCTTTTCTTTCACGCTTTTGTTTTAGATCTTGTTGCTAATGCTGCTAGACAGGTGCTTAATTCAATTCTTGGCTTAAGCAATTACCTAACATGGTTGTGATTAATGTCAAGGCTTGGGTTTAAAAATCAATTTGAACAAACCTGCTAATAACAGAACTGATTAAAAGGATCCTCTTTTAAACTAAAGGCTACAGTAGAAAATCAAAATAAACCTAATTCTTTGCTACTGATAGCTTTCATACATTGGTTTGCTTCGTTGTCTTGGGTTTAGCTGATTGTTTTATTTCCTGCATGGCTAGGAAGTAACACTGTCATGTATTATAAATATTATTGTAGAGATGATTTATTTACATTGGCGAACCATTGATTGTTTTAAAACACTGTCTGCTTTGTTTGGGTAAAATCACTGGTGTAATTGATTTGATCTATGTGCAGAACTGACACCAAAACTTTCAGACTCCCAGACTGCATTTTCAAGCCGGACCTGTTGAGTAAGACATCTCTGGAGAGAAATCCTGTTGTTCTACATCCCATCTGGAGTATCCGAATGTTATTTTTACCAGGGTTTAAGGAAAGGTTAATGTTATGATAACATTAGGGAAATTTTTTGTGTATAAAATCTAGCATGTGCTAGAAGAGCTGGAATTAGCATTTTTGAGTGAAATTCTACTTTTAAGAAGAAAGAAATGTCTGTGTGTGATTTGTCTTTGTTTTATGAGGGACACATCACAAAACAGTTGTGTTGCAAATGCTAGGTTATTCCTATCTACAGTTGGCTTTTTAATAACACACATGAATTTAGTGCTGCAAGTGCTAGGTTATTCTTATTTAGACACTTGTGGGTTTTAGTGTGGATACCTGTTTTAGTTTAGGACTTTAGAATCAGAATAAAATAAAGAAGCTTACAGGTTTCATTAAATACTAGCAACTGTCCAGAGCAATTTCATGTGGAAAAGTTCCTGGGGGAGGGGGAGACTTATTTTCAGTGGGTTTATTTTTCAGGTTTCAGTGGACAACATCAGCAGCATTACATTACTTTGTTGTATTTTTGAATAGAAATACCAGTGGCTGCTCTACTTTGTTTATGCTGTATTCAGTGCTGGGAGTGTACTGGGTGTAGTTAGGAACAAACCTACTAGGGTAAATCCCTGAGGAGCTGTAAGGATGGGGCCTGGTTTATGAGTTTGGTCAAGAGTTAGGTGCCAAAATGCAAAGCTTCACCACAGTGGTGGCAAGTTTGGACATAAGCAACAACAGAAGTTTGAGCTTGTAGGTTTTCTGAAGAAAACTTGGGCTTCTGCAGGTGTTTTGAGATTTAAGTGCTAGGTTGTTTTTAGCTTTTAAGTAGATTTTAGCTCTGTTTTTGCTTGTGTATGAAAAATATGATTTTATGACCAATAATACGAGGCCTGAAAGTGAAGATGCGTGAATTTAGGTTGCATTTAGGTTCACACCTGCTTGGACCACTATCTTCTGCATGACTTCGCATGGAAACTTATTAACCCAGCCACAAAATGTACCCATTCAATCTCATGATGAAAAAAAAAGTATTAAACCTAAATATGCATGCTTTGTTGTTGTTACTTGGACCTTACACTCTTTGATACTGACTCCTTAGAATGAGCATTTTGAATTTCATGGACTCTGTTCTGATCTTTGCTGCAAATTCTGTATTCATTGGGAGATGGTTTCATTTTTATATAATAGATAAGAATTGAGACTTCATTAAAATATCCTGACCTTGCACATATAATTATATATATATATATATGAGAAATGTTTTCTATGTTTATAGAGCATTTGAGATCAAATAAATTGAGATGAAATTGATAAGAAATAAGCCATTAATTCCAGCTATCAGTTTAATTTATAATACCCCTTTGGAAAGTTAAGTCTGAGCCAAAGAACTGGGTAGAATTAGAAATGCTTTGTATCTTTCAATTCATTAATGAGTATTTAATTAAAGTCTGCTTTACAGTTTATTATTGAATATCATTTTGTATAATCAGAATAGATCAGGCAGAATGACTTTTGAGTATCTGGTAATTCCATTGATTAAATTCAGATACTTTTCTTATGATATGAGGATGAAATTTCAAAGTGTAAGCGGGCGATTGCATAGGAATAAACTGTAGCTGTCCCTTGTGAAGACCTGTAACCAGTAGCTTGGGACCCTAATTGAAAGGCAGTTCTGTTCCAATGCCGTATTGCTCAACTGAGATCAGTAGGAGGTGAGTAAGTATAGTTTTGGGTGCCTACAGTAACCAAGGAGAGGTATTCTTTTATCTTTTTAAAGTAAGTTGGAAAGATTTTAAAATGCAGGTAAGGGATTCTTCAGCTGTGCAAAATAGAATTCCCAAACAGACAGCACCATGTAGAGGAGGCTTCGTGACCCAGTGGGCAGGTAATTAGCAGGCAGCTCAGCCCTGATTTAGAACTCCTTTTGATTTTCTGTACCTCTCTGCCATTTTCTTGCATTTCAGGCCACTTAGCATTCTACATGGCAAGAATAAAGAAGCTTTTGAAAAATATGTTCTATCTCTGACGTTTTAGTGCATTTGGCTGTATACAAGTTCTTGAATAGTACTGTCATTAAACCCTGAAATTCAGCTGTTTCATATATGTGCATACAGATGTGGGTTGTAGATTTAGGCAGTCAGTTCAGGCTTTGTAATTCTGCTGAGTAAGCAGTATTTAAAAGAACAGGAATTATTTTATTAAACATAGATGCTGGTGGTAAATAAAACTTTAAACATGTATATATATGCACACACACGTATATATACATGTGCATGTATATATATATACACATATGTGTGTGTGTATAAAAATAAATAAAATACCCTTTTCAGCCAAGGGTTTCCAAAACCACACAGGTAGATGGAGGTAGGCTTTCTTCTGAACTATACTCGTTTGCAGGAAGTTATTTAACCTCAGTTTTATTATTTTCTTGTAATAAAATGTATTCGTTACATTTGATATTGAAATCTAGGAATGTTTGACTAGAATAATTCCTTTCAGGTGTTAATAATATTAATTTTGTTACTTGTTTGTTGACTTAAGGCTGTGCAAAGATTTTGATAAATTGTTTATATATTGCAGAATAAACAACACTTTTTGTGATAAAGAAGGCATATTTCTTAGTATTTGTGAACAATTTAGGTAAATTCATCCTTGCTTTAATTACCCTTTTGATTTACATGTCTCTTCATTTTTACTTGCTAGCTTGAGCAGATGGAACTTGAAGTTCGAGAGATCCCACCTCAAAGCCGAGGAATGTACAGCAGTCGAATGAGAAGCTACAAACAAGAAATGGGAAAACTTGAAGCTGATTTCGTGAGTTTTTAATGTATTATTTAAAGAAAGCATCTATGAGAATTTTTTAAATACATAATGCAGTTATTCAGGCAACTGAGAAGGTACGTTTGACTAGTGTGAGAGTTAAGCTCTGTGTGTATCTTCCTGTATTTGTGGACAGCTGAAAACCAAACTGGGGAAAAGAAGCTTTTGTTTTTGTAGCAGTCTCAAACCAATACTTAAGTTGCTAGCCTTCTGTCCCGGATCTGAATTGTTTCTGTGCCATTAAGCATTGTGAGTGTTCATGCAGTAGGCAAAATAATCAGCTTTTAATCCTATTTCTCAAGGAATGACTGGTAGAACATCAGAATTAAATCTTATATAAGTATACTCTGAGTGTAAAATAATGGTTCATTTAAGACAGCTTATAGTAATGTGGGCAGTAACATGAAAAGCAATATAATCTCCAGTCCATGGAATTTTTGACTGTCATTTATCTTGTGCAGTTCATTTCTTAGTCTCTGGTTTCTTTTCCATTGCACATAGATTCTTCTTGGCTTTTGTACAAATCCATTATAAATGCTACGTTTTTCAAGTAATGGATGCAAACTAACAAGATTCCCTTGTCTAGGGGCTTCTGCTACAGTTATCAGTCCTTTTTTGTGACTAGGATTTGCACTGGATAGATTTACATAGAGACAAAACGGTTTCCTCTAAAATCCTGAAAAAGTTCAAAGGGATTGCAAAGTGTACGAAAATGCTATGTTAATTGGCAGCAGCTCAGTTCCTCCAGGGTAGGGAGAAAGAAATAACTAGTGGCAGTATCTTCCATTCACTGGAGAACTGTGAATTTTCTCAGGTTTCTGGCAGCAGTTTGTTCCTACAGGGGAGCGGAGTTGATGTTTATACCGGCAGCCAGGAAATCCAGCTGACTGTCACTCTTCTTTGCTTCTGCCAAGTTGAGGAGTGACACAAAAATGTATTAGTTAGTCGACGGTTGCAATTTTGTAAAGTTAGAGCAATGTTAGGATAAAAAGACTTGCATCAAAATTTTGAGACAGTCTCATGCCATTGCCCTGTTGGAAATGCCTGCAGCCCTACTGGCTAAACAGTGACTTCCAAGAGAGAGCAATTTCTGCACCAGCAGTGAATGCAGTTTATCTTCTGAGATGTGGGAGAATTCGTTGTCAGCATGTGTTTGTTGCTGGCCTATTTCTCTGTGTAGGCAGATGGGGGAATTGGTACTTGCTCCCAGGCAACAGGGAATGGGAGAGTCTAGAACTAGACACTATTGAAGAGGAGAAATGCGCGTATGTGGAAGAAATGCATCAGAGCACTAGGAGTTACGTGATCAAAAGAACATAAGTTTGTGTTCAAAGCAAAGGAGCAAAATAAACCATGAGAGAGGAAGGAACAGATTGTAATAACGGGAAAGAACAAAGAGCCCAAAACCCAAGGATGGCATTCAGCAGAAGATCAAGGAAAGAAAGTGGAGTGAAAAATGGAGCAAAATACTGAAAGGAAACAACAGCTCTGCTTGGAAAAATCTCAGTTATATTCAAAATAGTGTTGTTACAACTAAATTCTCTATATAATTCCAGTTTCTAAGTACTAACATTTTGTAAGTTTGTATGTGAGAGTTTGAGAATCTTTTTCGATTATTCTGTAGTCAAATAGCAACTTGTTGGAAACTATATATAACAAAATGATTCAATTGTGAGTTCAGAGAGGGAAAAGGAGGAAGGAAAGGAAATATTATTTTAACTCTATAAGCTGCAGGGCCACCTGAAAGTAGGAAGTTGAAAATACTTGCTGAAACTGCTTTTGAGTGTTCTGCATGAATATTGTCCTGAATGAGTTGTGACCTGTTTGACTGTAAGCAAAGCATCTAGAGTTTATGTAAGAGCTTTAGCAGACCTTTAGGGAAAGCAGATCTAAGTACTTTTAAAATTAATTCACTTTCATAAATTCAGGGAAATTCTTAACTGGAAATGATACTGTCAGTTTTGGGTTATGATCAGCGTACAGGTTTGATGGGTAAAGTTCTTGGCTCTTCCAAAAGGCACGCAGATGTGAGCTTGCAAAGTTAAGTGTTGGTCTGTCTAAATGGAGTTGCAATCTCAGCTGGATCCCGCTGTATTTGTCTTGGCCTTTCTTCCTGTGTGAATTAGCGTGTGCACGGAGCAGATGATGTTTCTCAATCATCTTGAAGTGTGTGTTTCATTTTAAATAAATCACATTTGTGAAATGAATTGAAAAACTATATACCTCAGTTTACACTCTTTTTCATTAAGTTCTGTATTTCAAACATTAAGTAAATGCAGAACTGGCACAGGTAGTTTTCTTTTATATTCATCATAATGAGCATGAGTTTTGATCTTGTGGTTATTTGTATGCCTTATAGCATCTTGAAAATTTGCTCTCACCCAAGCAGTTATGGAAACTGCAAGCAGCACAGCATCATATTTAAAAGTTAGGAGAATGAAACTTGAGGTCTGTGGACTGTCCACTCTTTTACTTGCAGGATGGACAACATTAAGGTTCATTTGTGACAAGTAATACCTAATTGGTGAGTTTATTTGATCTTGGGCAGTATGCATAGTAACGACAAAACACTGACTGTCACTTTAATATTATTTACTACACACTGTGGTGTCTTAATGAATATATGGTGTTTTTTTTTCTATGCACTTTAGGAAGCCAGAAGTATATTCAGAAAAATATGGATTTAAGGTTGGTTGAGCTGTACTTTGAAAAGTTACTGCAAATATGGCTTGTTTGTCTCTAACTTTGTGATCAAATAAGAACAAGTTGCAAATAGGAGATTTATTTCCCCTCATTGTTAGTCCACGTTACCTTGAGTCATGCCTGCAGTTAGTCGTCAGTGCTCTGCAGTCCAGAGACATGTGTGGATGCAATGACATCTACCCCGTGCACTGTATTGTGCATGGGTAGTTGGTAACCCACTAACTGCGTTAAATTGTGTCTGAGGAGAAAAAGCCACCTTGCCCCATCTTGGCCCTCCCTCTCGGGAGAGGAACAGTGGTAGTGAAAAAAAAGAATAGCTCAATTTTGCCATTAAAAGTACTCAGATAGCATAGCACTGTGAATACAGATGGGGAAAATTAACGAAGCAAGCATTGCACCTCAACTTAAGGCAGCAGCAGTTTCTGATGCCGGCCTCAGTGCTGCGCAGTCTTCCGTGGGGAGCAGATGCCTGGGGAGAAATACGAGAATTGGGCAAGCAGAAAGTGATGCTTCTTTGCAAAAGAAGCTGTATACACCTCAGAAGGCTAGTTTTCAGGTTTGCTTACTGTGTGTGATTAAAGTATCAAAACAGAATAAAAGTGGTTGTTAAACCTTATGCTGTGTTTTTTAACTTGCAGATGTAAATCTTGATTTTATTAGCTTATTTTCGATAGTCTGTACCAGACTGTGGTAATGGCTCTATCTTGTGGCCCGAAGTGGAGTTGCAAACCACTTACTTGCGCTTTCTGGGTTAGTTAAGGTCTTGGGACCACCTACTAAAGAGCTCCTGACACTTAAAACAATCTTCCTATGAGCAGGTCTTTTTCCTGCACATACCTATGCACCATTATGTTGTTTAAGCTTGTAAATATTTTGGTTTTGACTGTTTCAGATGTATAATGTTTGTGGTGACTGCCTGCATGAAATAATTTCTGAATGCAAAAGAAGCCTTATATTTTATTGTAGTCTTTTAAGTACATGGAGTATAGGTATTGTTTATTTTTTCAAATAGAGCATTTTTTGTTAATTGTGACCCCAAAATAGCCAGTTATCTACAAACAATGGGGATATGCAGTGTTAAAAGGCTTTCCAGATTTTATAAACATACTTTGACATGAATCTATCCCAGTTCATGTGAACCTGTAACTATATAAACTTAGCACACGTGTGGTTATCTGCTGGCATTCGTGTTCCCCCCAAGGGTTCCATGTACTGGCTTAACGTCAGGGCACCATAAAAAAGGAAAAAAAAAAGGCGGGCATTTTCCTGAAAAGCTTACAGCTGAAGTATGAGGCATTCAAACGGATGGGGAAATATAAAAGTCCGGTTAGACCATATTACACAGTAATATTCCTATTACAGAAATGAGTACTGCACAATTAGTGCTGAAAATGGGATGGGTATATTCAACAAAAAAAATAGCCATCAAATAAAGGAGGTGGAATAGGAACTGTTCCTATTCTGTCATGGCAGCACAGAGGCAAATTTTACATGTAACATTTGTTATCAGTCCAAGAGATGGTACTCATTCCTTTTAAAGATTCAGAATTGGTATTGGTTTTGGTTATTCTGACCTTCAACTTAAAGGAAAAAAAAAAAGAGGGGGAGAAGTCGTAGATACATAGGCAGAAACGTTGTACAAAACTTGACTAAACATTTAAACATTTTTGGCATTTAACATTTTGTCTCTTTAACAATAGCTTTGGATCAGTCAATGGGGAAGATACATATTCACCTCTCATACCTCCTACAAGTTCTGTTTAAGATCATTACTAAAATGACAACTGCTGTTAAGCTTTGAAAACATTTGAGGAGATAAGCAATGGAGTTTCATTTGATAAAGTTAGCTCTTTTGTCTGACTCTGAAGTACCACCTGAGTCCAGAAGCTCACCTGAACAACTGCTACAGCTGTGTCAGTTATATTCTGCTGCTTTTTGCAAATACTGCTACCCTTATTTCAGGTTCAGTCACCTACCCAGACAAATAGTCATATGGCTATAAGCGTAATGGATGACATTTGTCAAATGACAAGCTAGTGGCGTATATCTTTATGTCCAGAGTCTTCCATAGCTTTCCAGTTTGAGCTAGAAGTTTAGAGACTCAACTGTTGCTGCTGGATTATTTTGTTTTATAAAGCAAAGCATTATTGCTCTATAGTTACAAAGTCATAAACCGTATGTGGGACAGATGTGTATATCTTCTTAGCTGGATCCCAGCGAGGTTGTTAAGAACAGGGAGCCCACCATGCGTACACGTCATGTAAGCGTGTGCACCCTGCCTGGGCAGGCACGCACGCCTGTGGTGAAACCTGATCTTGTTGACAAATTTGAAACTTTTCAAATCGGATGAGTTTTCGCTATGTGAGTAGTACAGCTCTTTTGAACAGGGCTGTGGAGGATTTATTTTAATGCACACGAGATCGAACTGATTAAGTTTCAGAAGAAAGAATTTGAAATATCTGACCATGTACTTTAACAATCTAATTTTGAGAAAGCATTTTGTGAACGGAAGTTCCTTCACTGTGCCGTTTTTATAGATATTGTCGCTTTCTTGAGGTGAGTAATCAGTCCTCTATGCAGTACTCAAACTGCGCTATACAGAGGCACTGTTTTTTTTTTTTCCTCTGTTCCTTTTCTAATAACTTCTGATACAACATTTGTCTGCTTGGCTGCTGGCAAATTCCACGTGTTTTTCAGTTTGTTTTTACTTGTGTCCCCACCTTGGTAAGAAGGTGGAGGTATTTGACATTTTGCGGTGACTTTACTTATAATACTGCTAATTTAAAGTGATTCAGGAAAGAATGCTGGAGCGGGGGTTGGTTGTTTGGTTGTTTTTTTTGGTGACACTCAAGGCCTAAACTGAGTTTTTGGTTGAAAGATTAAGAGGTGGTATAACTTAGATCCCCTGTAGAAAACTCACCTTAATTTGTTTACATCCTAAGAATCTTTTTATAGTTTTGTGTGGAAGTACACAAGGAGAAGGAAGGAAATTTATTTTACCATCGAATTGACTAGTGATGACTTGTTTTTCCTTAGAGGAAAGTGTGGAAGATGGGAGTTAACATGCTTAATTTGTAATTAACCTGAGGGGTTATGATCATTTTAGCTGAGATTCCTGAGAGGCCAGACCACAGAAGCACACCTTACCTCCCGAGTTTTATAATTCTGTAGGTATTGCTTACAAAGAATCCTCCCATGTTTGACCATGAGATGCATCTAATAACACAATATGTGAAGAGAGAATGTGCTGGTTAAGGGCAACCAAGCAGCAAATTTTTAATGTCAATGAAACTAATTTCTTAAGTAGATTCTTCTCTCAACCAGCTTCACCTTGATACTCGTAGGAAATTCTGTCTCTCTCCAGAGGTGTTGCTCATTTGTTAACACGTAGGGATAAGACTGGTGAGTTTTGTGGCTTGCTGTTTGTCGGTCCTTCAGCAAGTCAGTGACTGTTACAGTGGAGGTGATTCACATGATTTTAAGAAAAACCAGTTTGTGGAGCACCAGGCTGTGGCTGAGTGATTACCAATAAAGGTGCTTTCAGGAAGTGATTTGTTGGGTCTGATAATTCTTGTGTCTGGCTGGGGGCTATGAACGTAAGGCATATTGACTTGTGTAGTGCTCTGTAAGCATTCATGCCTCTTTCTTTCCTTTCTCCCTTCACACACAAAATGTTTCTATATTAAATGCAGGTGAAAAATGGTCCATGGCAGAATGAAATCCTTCTGTAAAATATGTTTTAAGGCATGTAATAGAAATTCATCATGATACCAACTCTGCCTTTTTCACTGAACATGTTTTCTCACCTGGCAGTCCTTAGACATGTTTGATTGTGAGCCCTCATCAGCCTTTCCCAGGTAGAGAACTATCATTTCTCTATTTACCATGTAATTCATTCTTACATTAAAACTTCTGCTTCTCGAAGTAGTAGAATTAAATCTGTTCGCTGTTCTTCCTGGCAGATAGTGGAAGAAGCAATGTCCTCTCGAAATTACTTCTAGCCAGCTGGTGAGTAAAGTGACTTCGTATACAGAAGGTGAATACTGGTTTTAGGGGGGCAGGAGGAGGAAGGCTTTAATGTTTCCCACTTTCTCAGTGATTTCTTATTTTAGTCGAGTGATACTCCCCTACCTGTCATGCAAAAAGAAGCAAGCTGTCATTGTCCTGCTTTTGATAGCAGCAGTAATAAAGGTTCTGCAATTGGAACATGGTGTGGGATGAGATGACGCATAAAGCAGAACAGAGTGTATCTCACTCTCCCTTCGTTGTATGGCTCACCTGCACTCATATAAGTAGAAGTTTGATTTGGTTTCTATCATGAGTTCGAAATGTAAAGATTTCAAGAAAAAACAGCAGACAAGCTGAACAACCCCCCCCCCATCATTTTAACATGCTTGCTTTTCAGACTAGAACTGCACTCTCAGGTTCCTTAACTTGTTATTACTCTTTTTTTTTTTTTTTTCCCAGCTAGAGTGAAGCTAATTTGTGTTTGACTGAAAAATAGGGAAAGATAGTGCTACTGATAAAGCGAAAAAATAAGGAGAAGGTGCTGTTTTGACACTGGAAGGATTAAGTATAGCCTTTTTCAGATTTCTTGATTTGTTTGTTCAGGGAATGACACTAGATGGCACTGTTTGTTTGCAAAGCAAGTTGTTTTTTTTTTTTCCTTTCTCCCCCCCTTCATTTTTTTTTTCTGGGTTTTTTTTTTTTTTTTTTGCTTTGGTAGTAACTGAAATTACTGTTTCATGAATAAAATATTTCTGGTGGGATTTGCATTTCTATATTGGCTGAAGATACTGTGTTGAATGTTTTATTAACCAGCCCAGTGCAACTGTCAGCCTATTAAAGAGATCCAATGGACCCTGTTTAGCTAAATAAACTAAATAAATCCAATTCGTCAAATTGTGTTCCTGGCTGTTTATTTTCCATTCTTTTGATGTACAGTTTATTTTAAGTTAAAGCCACATAGTTTTAAAAATTAATGTGAAAATAGAATTTAGTGATTGAAACATGAGGAGACTAATTGCCATGGTCAAAAATAGCTTTGCTTTATGGTGAAGTTGCCATCTGGTAAATGGTGAACTTTTTATTGGTGACTGATTAACTGTCCTATGACAAAAATTAGTTTGGCAAATGAGGGGTTAATGGCTTTTTTTGCCTGTTTTCTGGATTCTGTTGCTTTCATTAAATGAAACTTGAAATATAAGCATGACTGTTAAAAGTAGCTATTTCTACCCAACTTCAAGAGGTTTGTGCTTCATCTTGATATTTTCTCAATCAGAATTCAAGGGGAAATTTTTATATGATCATTACATATTAAACGCTTGTTGAAATTCCAGTTTCATCATAGGCAAATATTAGAGCATGAAAAAATCTCTTTGCATAACTGAATATATTGTACGTCTGGTTGTCAAACAGATGTCAAACATTACAAATAATAGCATTCATTATATTCTGCTCGTACAAATGATATTTTAGTTACCTTGTTTTTTGCTGAAACCCTTTGCCATAGAATAGCAGGAGACAGGCTATAAATTTATGGTAATGTTATGGGCATAGTAAAAATTTTTCTCCCAGTTAAAAATTCCTGTAAATTCAAGTGTATTCTAGGTTTGTTAGTAAGCAAAATGAGGAAACAGTGATGGATGTATTCGCTCTTTCTTCCTGATACTTTCCATAGCTGCTTTAGTGATGTTATGTGTTAAATTTTGTGTGTTTTACAAGAAATTTAAGTTGCAAGTATTGTGTTTTGCCTAGTTTTATTTTTATGATCTCAGGTTTCCAAAAGTGGAATCCTGAAGTTTAGTGTAATAGAAACTGATTCGGTTAAATTCCATTTCTGGCTTTTGTCTCAAGAAGTCTAATTAATGGATTAAAAAGTCTTTGTGAAAAGCCAGCGTGTTAGCATGAATTTGGCAGTGTCAGGGATACTTAAGGAAAATCATTCAATCAGTTAATTCTGTCTCTTTTCTTACAAATTACAGTTGAATTTAACCAAAATTGTAAATTTTTTTTGCTGCCCCTCACCCAGGCTTTAACACAAGAACAACGTAGATATTTATGCAGATGTCTTCAGTGTTGGATAGAGTGCAATTTCCCTGTGTAGGCAGACTTTAATTTGTCCTGAAAATATTAATTGTCTTTGATATTCACGGGTTGTAAATATTTAAAAATGCTGTTTAATAACTAAACCACACAATGTTAACCTGATTTCTCTCTGATGATACCAATTCTTTAAAACAGGCTAGTGCAGGTAAAAGGAGATGGACTTTTACAGCAGTGGAGTTGTCTTGTTTCTGGCTTAAGACTTAGTGAGGAAGGAATATAAAAATATAAAGCAAAAAAATGCAGCTGGAAGTGTATTAGAATGATATCCCCACCACCACCACCTTGTAATATTCTTTACAGCGTGAAGCATATGGAAAAAGTGTGAATATCTCTGTTCTTTTGTTTGATAACTTTTTATTTGTATTCCGCAATCATTCAGTAGTCAGTCGCAAGTACAGTCAGCTTCCCTTAAAGCTGCTGTACAAACCACAACAAAAAGTGGTTCTTGGCCACAAAGTCTGTTTAAACTTGCTGTTCTTACTCAGTTGTGGAGGAAATCCCTGCAAAGGCTAGAGGATCTGTAGTTGTACATTTGACAATTTAACGCTTGTATACGTTTATGATAAATGGATCAAACACAGCACCTCCCTTACTTTTCATTCACTTTTTATAAACTGCCTTTAGGGTGCCAGTGCTAGGAAAATAATCCTTTTCCAATATTTAATAAATACTACAGAGGTTTCACTCCTAAAAGAGTTGATCAATGAAAATTAGAGAGAAATATAAAGAACAGATGGTAAAAAAGGAATATAGCAGGTGACTTCTGGGATCAGCAGTAGAACAGAGTAATTTTTCCTGCTATAGTTACATTTAACTGTTTCTGGTGTGTTTAATGAAAAAGGATATTTGCTAACTAAGTATTTGATACCTGGTGTATAAAGAAAAAGAAATTGAGGAGTGTGTGTGGGCTCTGCATGTTTCCCATTGAGTGGCGTTTGTGCTTACTTTCAGAATCCACACAACTTTCCAACATGTCCTTAGTTTGTTTTTTTATTTTCAGTTAAGACTAGAATGAATAAGGGTAGTGTTTGCCAGCTCACCCTCCTGGTCAGAATGGAAACATGTTAGACAGGCTTTTGGAAAACATGGAACTGCAATTGCAGACGTTGTACCTGTTCATTAAAGACTCAAATGTGAAATCTGGCAAGTCAAATAAAAGGCTCGTATTGTGTTTGGTGGATCTTGACTTAGACCTTAGATAGAAAATGCTCCTGCATTATGAAGATAGCACTTTCCTTTCCACTGATTCGTGAGCAGAAGGCTTTGAGCCATTATTAAATTGAACTGTAACCTTTGCAGCAGCGTATCACCAACCAGGAAAAAAGTGGTATTTAATATTTGATTTAAGAGAGAATAATGGCATTAATATCAAAGCAAATTCTCTTATTTCAAAATTTGAAAAATAACTTTCTGTCATGGTGGTCACTAGTTTGGGATGTATAACTGCAAATATTTTGAGACGAGGATCCCTATTTGTAGAGTGCCTAGCACAAAAAGTTTTCTCACCCATGAGTACAGCTCTTTGGCACTGTGATAGTGAGTATTCACTAAATAGAACTATGCAAAGAACTACATTTTTATGTTTATGTGTTTCTTTGATTATTTTTGTTTTATTTGTTTAAAAAATATAGGTTAGTTTCAATATTGTGGATTGTTCCATTACCAGCTGTCTTTGAAACTACAGGTTTTCATGTGTTATAATTTCTAACATCCTTAAAAAAAAGGCTGAGAAGTATTTATCTAGGATTAACATGGAGTAAAAATAATAATGCTGAGGTCATAACTATAGTTCTAGGAATTTTTTTTTAATTAAAAAAGTGCTTGATCTGTGATGACTGTATTTTTGTGTTGTTTTGTAATTCAATGTTATTCAGAAACATAAGTGACCACGTGATTTCCTCTTCTTTCTGCCCAGTTGTCAGGCAAAATCAGACTCTGTGGTTCAGTTGTGAAAGCTTCCCACAAAGTTAGTTCAGTCAACTAAATGAAGGTAAAAAGTTACAGAAAGGTCAGGATTAAGTTAGGGTTGCTAACCTGGGTCGCTTTCCCGGTCTTTTTAAGCCCTTAGTGCTCCTTTTGTCTTTTTCTCACCTTCTATCATGTTGTCCTCCTGTTCGATCTTTATTTCAGTTGGAGGCACCTGGGCTGCATCTTCTTCTGGCACATACTTGGAGTCAGTTTCAAACACGTTATTAAGGTCTTTTTCTATTCATGAGCTACACGTCCAGCATTCAGCAATGCAGATTGGTGGCTCAGCACTTGTGCCCTGTAGAGATCTTGTTATAAAATGCATGAATTTTAGGATGAGCATAATGAAAATTTGGTTGTTTCCCTTCCCATTTCCACTTTTCTTTTTCTGCTTTTCTTTCTGGGACAAATTTTAAAAGTTTCCACTTTTAATTTGTACCTAAAAAGTACTCTGTGGCTAAGGTCATCTGCCAAGTTCCCATCTCTCATAATATAGGACCAGTTTGCAAGGCATTTATATGTTTTAAAAAATGTCTTAACTGAGGAATTTTCTCCCACCATGTATAGTGGTGGTGTTTGCTTTGGCCGTACTGTGATTTTGAATTGAATCCCCCAGTTTTCCTCACTTACTGCAGGTGAGTATAAATAGTATTGCTTTTTGAGGAAAATGAACTGGAAACTCCATTTCAGGTGTGCACCAAACACAGAAATAAGGGCCTGAACCAAAGACTGGTGTTTCAGACAGCTTTAAACCATGTTGAAGAGAGGATGTTTGGTCTAAGAACTGGGCTAAATCTATTCCATGTTAAAACCTGAAATTGTGTATGCTGCAGAAACAATAGTGGTAAAACTCCAAGATGCTACCTGTTCTGATGTAGTTAAATGTATCCTTTTGGAGCAAGACTGTCTTTTAATAGTCCTTCCTTTCTTTATGGAAGATTTGAGCCCTTTGGAAATTTCCATTCCCTTTGTCATACCATATTTCAAACAAAGGAAACCAGTGTGCATGCTTCTGTAGCCTGAAATCTGGTTGTTAGTAAATTTGGACTACTTTCCTTTTTGGAAATTGTCTTTTCAATGAGTTTGATTAGTATGTAACGATCACTTACTGTAGATCGTGTGTCAACTTTTTCACCTACTTGTCATTTGAACAGAAAAACAAAGCCTGTAGTTTTCCATCATGTCCAATACACTTTCAAGGTCTTCAGCATCAAATTTCTGATATCAACAAAGGATTAGTGACTGGTAATTATGATATTCCATATCTGGGTCCCCAACTGTACTCACCACATTTGTGATTTTGATGCAAAAGTGACATGAATTAGTAAAATTCCTGTTATCTAAGCAACAGGAAATCCAAATCAGGTCTTTGAGGGCACATTCAGCATGTCTGGTGTATTGTAAGAAATCACTATCCTTGTCCCTGCCAGGCAAGTTTTACAGAATCATTAAGAGGCTGTGGCATGGCATACTTCTTGATGTCCATAGTGTCAAATCCTAGTATCAGCTTGGTTGTATGATAATAAAATTCTTCTCCATGTGTTGTGCTGAGATGTAGAGCGGAACTTGTTGAAGAAAAGAAAAGCCTCTTCCAGCAAGGAGAGATGCTGTCAACACAGTCCATTCTCTATTCCCCTCCCCCTTCTGCCTTTAAACTCTTCTGTGCCACTGGCTGTAATTTGGCCTGGGTTTGGCTTGACCAGGAGTATTTGAACTAATCTATACAATGGAGTTTATCCTTTCATTCAGATAAATAAGTGTGGGGTTTTTTTTCCGTATAGAGCAAGCTATTGCAATCTGGCTGCAATGACTCACTGATAAGGTGTTGGCTGTGTAGTAGCAGGGGAGATGAAATTCTTGAAATGGGGCTGTGCTGCCCTCTGTTACATTTTTTGGTGAAGTATCTAGAAAGAAGTGAGAATAGATTGTCCTCCTGACATTATAAACAAAGAAGGCGGACCTTTGATAGTCGTAGTCCTCTTGAGGGAATTGAATCAGGCACCTTCTGTAGAAAGTGGAAACAAACATATTACTTTGCTCAACTTCAGTTGAGTATTCAGTATTCCAAGTTTCTTGTGCCTTATATTTTAACTTTTATGCAGGCTTAGTATATTTTAGATCAGAAGAAGAAAGCTTTGGTCTGTGTTAAAATACAGGTGAACAAATTTCTGTGTTTATGGGATTTTTTTTTAACATTAAACAAAGCCCTTTCCCCTGCCCAAAACATTCAAAATGGAATTCAAATTCTCCAAGAATTATAGTCTGTCTGTAAACTTTGCTGTTGGACGCATCACTTCAAAAATAGCCATATGAAGAAAAATGTGTGATGTGCTTATTGACAGAGAAAAGCCAATAAATCCAATTTGATTCAGGAAGCTGAGGAGTATTTTAATAACTTTTTGACATTTTCCTGTAGTCCTTATTTACCTTATCAATAGTTATGGTGACATATGATTGTCAAGTTTTTATATTAAACCAAACTAATAAATTAAACATGTTGTGTTTATACCTGATGAAAGCTGACGTTTTGGAAAGGTGTTAAAATATACTGACAGGTCTTGTTCATAAACTCCTTTGGTATAAATATGTAGATGACATCTTTAGATATTGTTTGTACATAGGCTGATAGGCAGGAAACGTTGACAACGTAACAAATGCAAATGTCAACCCCACAATTTAACCTTTCTGTGTAGGAAAAGATGTTAGTTTTAAGTTACATGTATCTTTTAACTTTATTTTCAAAGTTTTTTTTGAGCCTGTTATCATTGCTGTTTCATGTGCCACTGAAGGTAACGCTGCAATAAGAAAGATTTGCACTTAAGAGCTTTTCTCTGTGGTGTTCCTACTTAAATGACTACAGCTGAGAAGGTATTTTTTCTTCTAATTCTTTTTATTTTTCATGTTTGCCTAGTACCTTCTGAATCTCTCTGCAATATCACCTGTTCATTCCTGACGTGCCAGTGATTTAGACCTTGTAAGTGGGATTCAAGGGCAGTAAACCAGTAAAACTATTTTAAAATGTTAGAATAGTTTATTGTAACAACAGACACATGGCCTTGGCTTTAACCCAGATCAGGGTTGCTGCGTATGCAGAATATTTCTGACTTGACCTTTGTCTCCTCCATGATGACGTAAATCCACTCTGTGTTACCTGCTTGGCTTTTTTTCTGCATCCTCTTCAAGCTGTGGTTAATACAGAATCTTGCAAAAGTTATGCCCAGTTTTGGGTGGTCAGGGCTCTGAAGGTACCAATAGCTCTTAATGGCTCTGAGCAGCCTCCCCAACCCACCCATGGCCCAGAGCTCCATTTCAGGGCTGTTGGTCCCTGCTCCAGGGATGCCATGGGATGCTGCTCTTCAGCTCCCCATGGCCCTGCCTGGCCTTGGTCCTTGCTGAGCTGAACCCTGATAAAATGCTGGCCTGAACTTGCGAGTGTTGGGGGCTGTGCAGCTCTGCCAGATGTCCCAAGGGACCTGTAAGTTCCCTGTTCTCGGTCTTTCTGACCTTTAAAACTACTTGATCTAAACTGCTCAAGTGATGCTTTTCTTTCACGCACCTAGGCGCATCTGCCTGCGGTTGAGTGTCTGGGTGAGCAATGCGGGGTCTTTTATGTACCAGCATGGAGGACATCTGGTGGGATTTTGTAGTGCTGACTTAGAGCATGCATTGAAATTTCAGGTAACTTGCACTGCTTTCAGAATGAGAGTGCCTGTTTTGATCCTGATAGCTGCGAGCAGAGTTCCTACTGAAGCCTGTAGCCTGTCTGAATTATGCCTCTCAATTTCCAATTTTAGTCTTGTGAGGGGCTTTAAGACAAAAAACTTGCTGCACTTTCACGCTGTCCTCTTTCTGTCACCCAGGCTTTTCACGCTGTCTTTTAGTGACCGATTTCACAATGAAGATGAACTTTTCCATGATTTTCTTGCTGCTTCTTCATGCAGGTCTTCCTTTATCACAACTGAAAGTGCACTGGTAGATTGGAAATGTGTTGGTAGATATTTCATCACGTTTCTCACAACTCTCAAGTTGGAAACTCCAAGAACAAGGGAGTGGTTTGAATATTGACTCTATAATAGCTAAGGATGTTTCTGAATCCCATCAAGGAGAATCCACCCTTTCCTTACACCTCGTTGAGTGTGCTATACTCTGTGTGTCGGATAGAGAGGTTAAGCAGAAGTTTGAGAAGGGGAGGTTAGTGTTAATTGGTTTGTGATGCTGGATTGTTGGAGTCAAAGCTTTCACTGTTGTGGCAGAAGTTACGATTTCCTAAATTTTAGTGGTGGTAGAGGAAGTTACTACAGTTTTTGTTGCTTTTCTCTTGTTGTAAATGTGGTAAAGGATGTCCACAGTCACAGCTGGACCTCTGTTAGAAATAAAAACAAAAATGTACCAACAGTTTTGGGGTTCACAAAGTGCCTACAGAGGTAGTTAATGAAAGTCAAAGTAATGGGAGGTTGGTGCAGGCATATAAAATTTAATAGTTTTGGAAGGTTTCAGGTATATTAAACATAACTCTTTTCCAAAATAATTAACTACTTTAACTTGGTATTGAATCAATCAGCCAATTAGCACAGTCCTGTTTTGCATTGTGGAAACTTTGGTAGCACATTAATGAACACCAACCTTTCGAGCAGAGATATTTCTGCAGTTAGACTGACTTATATATTATGTATTAGTTAAAGGTAGCTCTCAAGAGTATTTTTCAGCTGTATATTGTTTTCTTTTTGTTGGTTAGATGGACAGATTTGGGATGTACATCTGTCATACTGCATAATTGACAGAAAACCCTCTGGTATTTGACTGTCCAAAGAACATGAAAGGTATACTTTACTTTGCAACAATCATATTCTGTCAGACAGTTGCACTGACTTTCTGAAACAGTTGGAGAAAATTGATAAGACTTAATGTAAATGAAACTGTTACATTTGATACTTACCTCGTGTTACCTCCCTGTGATACCAGGCAGTTCCCAATCGTGCAGTAAGCAAGTATTGCATGGTTCTTATTCCAAATCTTTCCCTGGGGAAATCAGTGGAAGTTGTGGGACAAAGCTCTTTCATGTGCTGCTTAACCACCATTGACTTCGTTTCCTGAGTTATCTAACTAGGTGGCTGCATTTAATCCACTTCCTTTATACATGCTATAAATTGATGCCTTATATCAGTAGAATTGACCATTTTTTTCTGGGGGAAAACAAAACAAAACAAGCCTTTCATTTCTAAACTGTTGTTTGGGAATGTAGTTTTGAGATTCCCAAAAACTCTGGCAGGGCCTGGGCAGTGTAGCTGCAGTGTACTTTTGGAAGTTCCCATTAATTCTGGTTCTTTAGCTTTATTTAGCAGCTTTTCTGCTCAGTATAGTACCAGCTCTCTTTTTTTCCCCCTAGGTTTTTGTTGTTGTGCATTTCCTGCTTAACAGAATGTTTGTTTAAGTAGATATAAGTGCAGTGAATTTCCTGAAAGTTACTCATTGGGGAAATTGAAATGAAATTTTAAAATATCATTAGGAATGCAAACAATAAATTCTTTCATTTGCTGTAGGCGTCTTTAGGTTGGAATGACTAGAAAAGGTTCTGGTTAATTAGAAGTAATTTGTTAGAAACCTGAATCCTTTTTTTTTTATTTCCTAGATTAAAACTCAGTTCCCAGCTGGATGCTTATAAGTGCAGGAAATGTAATTGTGAGATGATTAACTGCAAAAAGATGGATAATTGGAGTTCATATGATATGTCAAATATGGCTAAACCAAAAGATTTTGTGCATGTTGAAAGAGATTGGCTGAAGTGTAGATTGCAGAATGTTGAGCAAGGACTGTTTTTAGAGATTAATAATCACAGATCGCTGCAAAAGGACTGGGCAGAGCTTGGCTGTAAAGATCTAACCCCTCCCAGGCCTTTCCTATTACTTCAGGTTTTAATTAGCATGGTTTTGGTTTTGTCCTCTTCCCTTTATTGCTGTTATGTGAATTGGAGATTAGAAAGCACAGTAAACATTGTACATCTAACACCAATACTTAGAGATGAAGATATCTCCTCCTCTCCACTAGTAAAGGCTCATCCTACCGTAGGATAACAGCTAAACAGTCCTAGTGGACTTGCGTATTTGAGTCTCTTGTGTTTTTCCCTCCCCAGTGTCTTGCTTCACAATCAGCATGGGGTTTTCTATAGATCTTTTAAAAATATTTTTAAAGTTTGCTTTGAGACCCTTTTTGAAATTTTTTTTTTTAATTTGTACTGTAATAATAATTTAAGAGGTGATACATACAGCGCAAACTGCATCAGTGGCATTTTGCTTTCATTATCCCTCATAGATGTTTAGCAAAAGTGTGCCTGGTGTTTTAAATTACTTCTGCTTTACTTTAAAATAGAAACTTATGTTTGAATAGCCTATTGTTCTGTTAGCTACTACAATGCACTTCAGACCGCACAGTGTTGTTATATTCACTGCATTTTGGGATCATATGAAATATTTGTTCACCCCCCCTCCAGCTCCCAACCTATAAACTTCATATCTCGATAAGGAGTTTCTAACCCTTGGAAATACTGCTTTACAAATTCAGCTAATGACCCAAATACAGCTTGTTTGTTGTGTATGAGTTGTATTAAAATAACGTACTGTATGTGTATTGTCATTAATGATATGCTCATTTTGATAATGGAGCTGCAGTCTCTTAGTATGTAGTCCTTGGGGAGATGCTGCATTTTTTTAACTAAGTATTGTTCTGGCTCCTTTCCTTGATTGGCCCAGAAATAGCAATCAGCTGGGGAGCAGGATGACATGCCTCTTAGCGATCCCTTTTATCTTTGAGATGAGTATCAACATTGTATGCTTCCTAATGGAAGTGTAATTTAATGAAATCTATTGGGTAAACATACTTCAGATGTTCAAAGGAGGTGACAAAATTTTTGCTGGCAGCCAGGACCTGGCTGGTTTCCAGCTTGCCTTTAGCTGCTATGCATATAGCATTGAGAGAGGCACTTAAAATAGGAACATAAAGTATTGTTTCTATTGTGTTTTGGGTTGTGGATTTTTTTTCCCCTCTGTTTTATTTTCCTTAGTTTTATTTTTATGGTATTTGTACTAGTACCCTCTGACTTGTAGGCTTTCCTTGTAAAATGCTTGGGGAGGTCAGGTTTCCCCTCTCCCACCAAAACGTAGATAACAGTGTTAAACTTGGGGCAGGTCGTTGGCACACAACCTGCTGCGTGTTGGGGAAAGGGTGTGTAGGGGAGTGAGTAATCGAGACTACTGTTAGCCAGTAGCTCTGTGAGAGAGTAAGTTCCTCTGTAGACTGATAAAATTAAACATCCTGTTTTAAAGATTGTGGCAGAGCACTTTTGTTTTATCAATAATAGTTGCTGATGCAGAACTGTTCTTTATGAGGTTTTATAACAGATGGCTGGGAGTGGAAGGAAAGCTGCTCAGACTTCCACCTGCTCAGCTAGAAACAAGATTGCTAAAAGGAGACAGTTGTCCCTCTTACCGTTGCTCCCTCCTCATTATAGAGCACCATGATCCCACACACACGCTTTGTGGTAGCGAGCTTTGCGGAAAGACTGGAAAATTATATCAGCAATGCTGTCCCTTTAAGTGGATGTTTAACTGGACAGCTGATGGATCTTACTGCTCAGATCCTAATGGTTTGGTAAACTGTAGGAAAGTATTTGAATGTAATCAATGTGTCTTTGAAACACGGGTTTTCTTCTTTACATCTGAGGTCTAGGGCAGGTAATTTTTCTTTGAAGGCTTCTGTAGTGGGCAGAATTGGGGGACCAAAGAACATGCCCAGAAAAAGACAAGTGCATCATTTGCCTTTGGCTGTTCTTTCAGGTATTGGTGGTAGATTGGAGCTTTTTGTTGTGGCCCACTTTATTTCCTGCTTGGTCCCGTAAAGAAGTCTCATTCCCAAGCTTACGTTTTCACTCTCCTATGTATGTGTGACGTGGTACATTTGATCATTGTGGTTTTACTGCGGTAAAAAGTGAGTTATCTGGACCGGACAAAGTCATGGTCTGCCAACAGGGAGTTTGTTCCAAACGTTCCAACTTTGGCTATGAAGGCAAGGGTTAAACTGACTTTCTCTGTAGTGTTGTTAAGCTTGTGTTCCATGTGGGGGCAGTAGCTAAGGATCAAAATGAAATAAGATGTAAAATGGAGTGAAACATACTGCTTGTTTACAAATAATGGAACAAAATGTGAAAGATTGAGGAAGAAAATTCAGGATATGTCAATGTACCTGCTATTCCTGTAACTGTAGGGTATAATGATACAAAATAAATTTTAATTGAATTGAACTGCCTTCATTCAAAATGTCTTTGATTCTTCAGCCAAACTGCATATTACTTTAATGCTTACTGTATTTTACAAACTTTCTAATAATGCCCAAAGTTTATGCAAGACTCAGGTGTATGCTTCTTTGTGTGTATGCATGTACAATGTCATGCTGTACATGGAATACACTGATGCCAGCTTAGCTTGTGGCAGCTGTGAGGTGGTTAAAACTATATATAATTTAGGACTATTTAATATAGAAACACATTTTATTTAATTTTATCCTTGCATTGCTTCTGGAGACTGATGAGCAGAGGCAGGAAATGGACAAAATTCAGGCAGCATTTAAGTTTATGGCTTTATATGCTGTGAACCCAAAATAATTAAAAGGTTCACCAGGCTTTCAACTCAGCACAATTAATTCAGCAATGGCTCAGACAAAAATATTTTCCAAGGTAAAAAGTTTGGCAAAATTGTGAAACATCCTGGCTTTAGATCTACTTCTTTGAAACTGTCCTTCATGTGAAGTCCTCCTTTAAAGTGAAAGGTTTCTCTACACCTCTTGTGGACCAGTTAGCACTGTAAATTGGTATCTTAGTGACCGCTTCAATTGAAACACCTTGAAGTGAAATCTTGGTGTCTTAGTTTAATTTTTTTCTTCCATAATGTTTTCTTTAGGTAAAAATAAATGCATTGTTACAGTATTTGAGATGGTTGTTTTGTATAACCTTTGTGGATGTGCATGCAGCTTTAAAAGTCAGGTTTCAGGAAAACCATGCTACAACTTGAATATAGAAATACCAAATCTGCAATGATACAATTGTACTTACTGTGTCTGTTCATGGTGAAATTAGGCCTGGAGGAAGCCAAACCTTGGATCTTTTAGTTTGGTTCCCCTTCACCTAATTATCAGTTGAGAGTCCAAGGGAAAGTAACTGCTGTAGGTTGGTGAGATAGCATTTATTAGCTTCATATCCTCTCTTTGCATTTAGGGGAAAGTGCTGACTTAAAGCTTTTTTCATCTTGATGTTTTTCTGAGTTTCTCATCCACCAAGGACATAATTAGTGGTAGTCTGCTTTCTCTATCTCTTTTCCTTCATTTTATTCCTCCTGATTTGTTTCCTCCCTTACGGCAGTCCACGCTGCAGCTGCTTCATGCCCTAGTGCAGAAGATTAAGCTACCTCAGAGGCCACCATCAAAAGTTGCTTTCTCACTAGGTCTATAGGAAGATGCGGAAGCATTACCTCTGACTACTGCCATTGCCATCTTTATCATCTTTTTTTCCCCATTGTCAAGCCATCGTTTGTAGCTGCTGTAAGCTTTTACCTGTGGCAGCTTAAAAGATATAGGTTGAGATTTTTTTGAGAAAGGACCCTGAAGAAGTCAGTGCTCAATCCTCAATGGCTTTCAGAGCTGAGCAGCTTAGACCTCTTAAAAATTCTAGTCTTATGTCTTTTCAGGTGGGATTTTCAGATTCTCATGAGTAACCTCTAAAAGGAAAATACGTTGAAACCTGTACCTCATTTCATGGTTCAGGAGGGCTTGGTTTTTTTCAGGTTATATAAGTGCTTTTGAAATTTCATCCTTTGACAAGATCTTGTCTCGAGAAATGTGTTTCAGGCTTAGGAAGGCAGTGTTTGAACAGCTATGAATTCAGAAAGAGTCGCTTGCCATTTGGAGAATTTCATTGACGTTTTCTTTCATGTGAAATTCCAGTATGGTTGAGCAACCAGAGGCCTTTCAGGTTGGTGGGCGTACCAGCTGAAGTAATAAAAACAGAAACTTATAGTAGAGCTAATCCTTAAGTTGTTGAAGAAAGGGGCAGAAGTTCCCTCAAAGATTTTGAAGTGTTAGATGTTGTAAAGAATGAGAAATGCAAGAAAGTCTGCAATGTTACCTTGAGAAAGTCTTTCTTTGGGGACTGTTCATCTCTTTCTGAGGTGTGATTCAAGATGACTCTGCAATCTCTGAAACTGTTTGTCCTTATACAGCTCTTCCTGAAAAAAAACCCACCACCACCAAACCCACCAAAACCCCACCTCTTATTCCATCTTTACTAGAAGGAGTGAATTTTCGTCTTTAAAAAATTTATGGGGTAGACAGATGACAAGATTGAAATGGAACTGAAATTCTAGCCGAGGGAAAGATATAATTATAAAACATAACATTGAGGATAATATTATAGATACTGCAGGTGATTCAGTCAGTGAAGTTTAGTTCTTGTAGAATTTTCCTAGAGGAATGTATTGGTAAAGCTGAGAGAGCTGGGATATCTTATAAAAGTAAATGTAGTAGTACATCATATTTGAAACCTCTATCAAACACTTGACATAGTAGTTAGAAGACAGTGGTGTATCCCTGGCTACCATAAAAATGGCTGTATTAGGTTGGACTGAAAACCCGTATAGCTTCATGTTGTTTCTCTGTGAGTAAGAGGTCACTGGGGAAGAGCAGAAGGGTAAGGCAGATGTGTACCGATGCTATTCTTACACTCTTTCAGCCTTTCTCAATTGCGACTGAGAGATTCCTGAGTCAGAAGTGGTGTCTCCAACCTAAGGCTGTATCACCAGAACAGGAATTAGTTACCAAAGTTGTGGCTGAAGCATTAAAGATCAGAGCGGGAAAAAAAAATTGGAGGAGAGATTCTGCAGAGGATGAGTCAGCTGTGTTTTTCCCTAGACTCAGAAAATTATGAGAACAATGAAGCAGGATGCAAATGTGTAAATGGTATTTTTTTTCTTCATTTTTCCATGGATGTTTTACTTGGAGTTGGCTGAGTCTCTAATGGTCATTGTTCCAGGGGAGTGAAAATGTGAGATCTAAACTAAAGACCTGTGGTAGCTAAAAGTATCAGGGTTGGGTCTGAAGGTGGGAGAAGGGGGATGGTTCTGCTGTGAGCAGGCTCATGCTCTGGACCTGTTCCCGGACTCCCTGTCAGGCTTAGGAAGGAGCAGGGGTGCAGCGTGCCTGGAAACTGATAGTGCAGCAAATAAGACTGTGTAATTTTGATTCATGTTAAGATTCCTTCACTTTGTTTAATTTGTTTCATCCTATGTATGTGGATAATATTACTTTGTGGGGAGGAGGAGGTCCTTCTCTAGTACTGTTAGCAGTAAAGCTTCCTGTCTAGGAAGTTATCAAGGCTCTGAAGTTATATAGTTTTTTCTGCATTGCATGGGTTTTTATTTTTTGTGTCTTAAGGCTATTATATGCTTAGATTTGAGCAGATGTTTGGAATTATACGAATAAGAATATCTGTATCCAAAGACATAATTTTAGGAAATACTTTATTATACTTGTAGCTTGCACTTCTGTTTACTCTGTAAGGTTTTTTTTTATATGTATGAGTGCCATCTATTCTCTATCTGGATAAACTTTTCATTTGGGGCTCTAAAATATCAGATGTAGGGCTTCCATAAATATCGTGAGAAGTGCAATTAGTCATTTATCTGCTAGGTGTCAGCAAAGGTTCTCTTTAAGAAAAAGAAATTAAAAATTTTATGCATTCGTACACTAGATCTTGAGGCTGTGTGGCTCAAATGTGTTTGGAGGCTGAAAAGGAATTTCTGAGGATATAGTCAGGGAAATAAATACTAGTCAGTGTCTAGAAGATACAGCTGCACTTCATACCCTTCATTTAATTAAGTCACTCAATTGCATTTTTCTTGATGTATGCAACTTTGAACTTCCCTTTAATTAAGCAAAACTAACAAGTTTACTGTGATTGGAAAAGATTTCGTAGACTTCCATTCAGCGAAGGTATTTAAAAAATTATTACTGTGGCATAAGAGAGAAGACACTTTCCTAGATTAGGTCAAAAATAGGTAATAAGAAATGGCCAGTTTTCACAGTGGAGGAAACTCATCAGTGGTGTCCCACAGCTTTCTATTTGTGTTGTTCAACTTTATTTGTAGATGGTCTTAGTACAAAGAGGAGAGAGTTGACAAAGTTACTGGTGATACTAAAATATGTAAGATAGTAAAAGCGAAAGCTAAATTAATTATTTCAGAAGTATTTTGGGATACTGAGTGATTGACCATTAAACTCACAGGTGAAGGTTATTGTTGATAATTATAAAGTGATGCACTTGGCAGAAAAACAGTTCTGACTTTGCATTCCCAATGATGGGGAAGTGTTAGTGTTTGGGAAAAAATAATACAGTCTAAACAATAGTAGCCAGAAAAGAAAATTAGACTTTAGGAATTACTAGGAAAGGAATAGAGATTGAGACAAATCATCTCTCTACCTGCATAAGTTTATAACTCTTCAGTACTTTATAGTTCCACTACTGATAATGAAAGCTCTGGAGCGGCTTAGTGCGAGGAACTGGGAAAGAGACAGAAATTTTTCAGCTAGGAAAAGAGGGAAGGGATATATAGAGAGATTATAGAGATCAAGTGGCATATAGAGAAGGTCAGTGTCAAGCAGTTATTCACCATTGCTCATAATATGCATCAGGTGGCATCAAATTAATTTACTGAATAAGAGATTAAAAAGCAAGAGAGAATTTTTCCACACAGGGCATTATTAAACCATGGAAGTTCTTGCTACAGAATATTGTGGGAGCCAAAAGATTACTTAGTTTCAAGAAACATTTGCAGTTGAAGGAAGAATTGCCTTTGGTACTCTTAAAAGAGAAGAGAGCATCAAAGTTGGGAAGTACCTGTTCTGTAGTCCACTGCATGGTGAGTGAGTGAAGAGAGTATACCAGAGAGGGGTCATGCACTTTCACTCCTTCTGTGGGCATCTAATATTGGTTCTTATTTGGTACTGCATGTTAGACTTGATAGACCTTTGTTAGTATGGCCAGTCAGGTCTATAAATTGTATTTTTTCCTGACTGCACATGACATAGAAGACGATGCAGTCACCTTCTCAGGGTTGTACCCAGGTTAGGTATAAACAGTGTGTTTGAACTTTCTGGCTCCAAGAATGGTGAATTTTTTTCTTGTGTAAGTAGTGATCATTATTCCAAACTAAAAACTTGGGATCATAGCAGGTATGTGTTGGTTTGTTTGGGTTGATAGGTTGATATATTTAGCTTCAGCCTATGCAGAAAATAAATAAGACTTCCTTTGTTCTGCTGTGATTGCTAGTTCTGGAAATAGTGTAACTTAAATGGGGAGAACACCACAAATGCTTATTTGGGAATACAAACAAATTTCATCTGTTTCCACATCTCTGTCTCATTCACTTTATAGGAATAGTCTTGAGAAAAGCTCTGTAAATGGAAATATTTTAAAGTTTGTACACTTTGGATTTATACGCCTACTTAAAGATAATGCAAATATTAGGCTATACATCTATGGGGTTTTGATTATACATGACTTATCCAGCTGGGATCAGACTGTTACCATATAACTTTTGTTTTTGAAACATAGCTCTTAAAATATGTGCAACAGCTAACTAGCAAACTATCTGGAAAATGAAAAGGTTGTGTTGAAAGAGTTCCTTTAGATTTATTTTTTTTTAAATCAGTTTGCAGAAGTTTGAACAGAAAACCCCAGTTAAAGAAATAGATATATACTTCAGGCTTTGTATAAATTCTCATGTTTATCATTAAATATTATATACAAATTGAGAATTCATACTACCCATTGTGATAGTAATCATTACTGTTCTGTACTTAGATCTGAGTTTTTTGAAAATGCTCTGTTAGAAGTGCAACTTTTTTTTTTTTTGTCTGAAGTAGCGTTTAGTAGGCTATTGAGTGTGACAATTCAGTTCGCTCAGACTGGTAATTTTTTAATATAACTATGTAACTGCACAGTAAGCCTCGTATTTCCCCCTTAGCTCTTGTATTAATGAGAAACAGTGTTGTCTAATATTACTATGTTAATTGTAATTCAGTAGAGCTCAAATAACTCCCTCAGGCTTGGTGGCCATACTGCGGCAGATGCTTTAAAGTCAGAAAGATGTCCTCTCTGCACAAAGAAATTGAGTATCTGACCTTTGCGTTGGCATTGCTAGTGAAGAATATATCCACTTTGGTGGTATCAGGTTTATGCAACAACACAACTGTTTTACTTGTTTTAAAATAAGCCAGTATTTTATTTTCCCAATTATTGTTTCCCTAATAATTAAATTTAAAAACTATAAAACTGAGGTGCTTGGTCTTTAGACTTTCAGCTGTGTTCCTCTATTAATTGCTGTGTCAAAGAGCGTATTGATGCAGCCACATAGCTGGTGTTCATATATTCCCTGCTCATTCAGTAGGAAAATATGATAGGAATGTTGTCACTGTGCAGTGAGAAAAGTTTGATATTTTCCCCAAATCAAGTCTCGTTAGAAAGAACTTCAGCTATTAAGGTTTGAAGAGGTTTGTTTTGTTAAGTTCTATCATGCCAGGGGAGTTTTTGTTACATTTTCTGTTTAAAAAATAGTCAATTGATCAATCTCTTCCCGTCTCCTTCATATACTTGTTCACCAAAGGATTTCCTCCTATGCCATTTTTCCAAAATTTAAGTTGAAAGATGCAGATGGATCTTGTTTACCTATACTTCAGCTTCTGAATTCCACATAAAAGGGTCACAGTCCCATAAAGACAGTACCTTCACGTCTTGGAAGAACAGTATTTTTCCCAGTATATGAGAGAAGGACAATGATCATAGGAAGTGGGTAGCTGTGTGCTTCTGTACATTAAAGAACTTATATCAATACAGTTTATATATTCTTCCACAGCTTTTAATCTAAAGACATATTAGTGTTTTTTTTTAAATTCATGCCTTGATTGCAAATCAGGCAGGTATTGACTGAGTAATCACCATCACCAGAAGAATTGCAAACGAATTTTGTAACAACATGAACAAATTTTGCACTGCCAAATGTCTTATTTAATATCACAGGCAGTAATGGAATCGTCATTCAAAATTACATTAGTTTTGCTTTTTTTCACCTTCCATTTACTAAGTAGGACTAGAATGACATAAGTGTTTATCTGTGCAGGTCTATTGCCTGTGTTATGTGTGTTATCTCTCATTTCACTCTTTACATAATTCCCTTTCTAGACTTGTTCTCTGATGTGGTCATACGGAGAGTTGACTCTCTACTACAAGCAGGGACAAGGGCTGGCGTCACACCTGTCTGCTGGCTGTCATGCTAATTTCTCAAAATGTATGTAGCATTTGGAGAGCACAGGGAAAGAGCGGAACAGTGGAGGAGACCATCTTACATTTACACTTCTTCCTGTACGATATGGAATATGACCATCAAAATTTTAGATCAATCATGGTAGTGTTCAACAAAAAACCTCTTGATTGTACGGTATTAGGGCCAAGGGTAAGATGCTGACTATCTGTAACTGCTCAAGGCACAATGGAAACCTGTTTATCATCTCTGTATATTTTAAAAAGTAAATTTGAAACTGGCATGGCTGCTCTGTATTTTCTACAAAGCTAGGTTGTCACCATTTTTGTTACTATTAATTACTTGACTAATGCCTTATATTTATTCCATTTATATGCAAATTATTTAATTAAGATAGAGGTTGAGCTATGGGCCCTTAGTGTTCCACTGCTCTTTCTTTTGTTCTGGTTCCTCAAACTGAAACAATTCCAGGCAGTGAATGCATAGTCAAGGTCTTCTTTCATGCCCTGTACCAGAAGAATGACATGTTATGCAGTGTTAGCATTTATAAACCTGGAAGTACAAGCTGGAGTGGCAGTGGCCTTACAGCATAACTTCTCATTCTGTGTAACCCAAAATGGAAAAAGGAGTATCTTGGGTTAAGTTGTAAGGATTGAAGATGCTGTCCTGGGGTTGAATAACTCATAGAAAGAATTAATGTCACCACTTTTTCTGTGCCTCTGCAAGGTCATCTATATCTTAATGCACTTTAAAAAAATCAGAGATAATATTTTGCTGTGGTAAAGATCTGTTTGTTTTATGTAAGAAGTCTCTAGACTTAGAAATGTTTTGAATAAAATGTAGTAATGGGACAACTGAAATTTATTTGAAGCTCTCGATAAGTTTGGAAGCTTTTGTTAAAAGACGTCTCAGATTGTTGAAAAAAACCCAAAAACCTGATGAAGAGTCATAGATAAAGTTAGATATTGGTCTTCAGTCCAAATATAGTGGAAGTGGGGGAAAAAACTCTTGGGATCTCAGACCCATAACCAAGGTGCATTGTGAGAAGAGAACACTTTTATCTTTAAAAAGGGCACACTGTATTGATCAGGATTTCTGTCTTTAGAACTAATAGAAGTCAATACTGCTTGCTTCTGCAGAAGGACCAGCCTTACCAGAGCACTACCCTTAGAGAGTCAGCAAGGCGATGCAGCATGTCATTCTTTTTATGGGCTGAGGAATCTGTGAGACTGAGTGATAACCATGGAAAGGTGCTGAAGGAAGATGAGTGAATTGCAAACATTGTCTGAGGACCACTTAGGGGAAGAGGCAGCAAATAACTTTTTTTAAGAAATTCTCAACTGCATTCAGCAAACTGAATCAAACTGATGCAGATTTGTAGTTTCTTGCCTTGCTTTCGTGATGATTTGGATTAAATATGGGGTAAGAAACACGCACAGCCATTATACAAAAGAGACTTATACGTTAACATCAAAAAATTTGTTTGGAAAAATTCTTCCTGTTGGCAAACATGCAGAGGTCAGATTATATATTCTTATCACTCTTGAGGTTTTAAACTCCTTGACCATGTGAAAGTAGCTTAGAGGCCATGTGGTTTCTTTTTTCTTAAGAAAATAATATTGCAAACATTGCAGCATAGAAATCAGACATTTCTTGCTTCCCTTACTGCTAACGAAGCAACGGAGGTATCAGACATAGAGTTCAAGATTATTTTTGCAAACAACATTTTCTTCAACCATTTGTCTTTTTAATGTCCAGTGTATTTACACATTTGGATATATCAGTGAAAGAATCATTTTCTGTTTAAAGTTTCTCTGGAGTATCATAAAATGAGGGGAGGGGAGTGGTTTGTAGTAGATTCTGACCCTATAGTTTTGAAATCAGTATGGACATAACAGATAATGGAATGGCCCAATACAAATTAACTTAAAATATGTGTCTGCTTGCAGCTTTACATTTCTAGTATTACTTGTTTACTAAGAGTGTGTTAGACAGGCTTTATCTATAAATTTTGCTGGGAGATGACTGTATAGTAGGCTATATTTCTTTACTTTTTACTTGATTTTGTACACTCTTTCCATCAGTGTAGTTAGTGGTGGTATCTTTTTTCACCAGGGTGGTGAGGTTTTGTATCATTTTATCCCTACAAGTGCTCAATTTTACACTATTATTTCATGTGGCTTTTTTGGCATCATAATAATTTCTAAGGTAAGAAATTATACAGTCACAAAGACAAGATTGCAGCTTCTTTTATTTGTCAGGGAAGGCTGTGGAAAGTAAGTGAACATGCTGAGTTTTTTGGCTGAATTAAAAAAAAAAAAATCACCAATATAAAAACAAAAGGATATGGAAAGCAGCAGAAAAAAGAAACAGAAAAAAATATTTAGACAAATTTCATTCCAATTAGCTTGTAGATGAAAGTTTCTTTTTTAAGTGCTATAATCCATAAAAGAAAAATAACTCCTAGTTCAAATGCTAAGGTCTGTGTAGCGTACTACCAAGTTTCAGAGGGGAAGTGTTTTCAAGGTCTTTTCATGAATGGTGTGTTATGGAATGGGGTCACTCGAAAAGGAATAATTACAGAGTGATCAGAAGATTTCTTTGAAAAGATTGTGCTAGACCTTCTGTGTGGTTTGTGGAAGAACAGAAATCAGTTTTGCTCCTAGGGTGGGCTAACAAAATGTATTGTGTTTTTGCAGCTACTTCTATCTTTGCCCCAAAAGATGCATGCATCACCTCGGCAGTGCACTCAGCCTCTGTCAGGTCATTGCCTAGAAACCAGATCTTGGAGTTGTTAGAAGTACAACATACCGCTGCACCATTTGACCAATTGCAAAAGTTTAATTTTGAACTCTAATGAGTCTTTGCTCATCTCCTGTCTTAGCACTACCAATTGTTAAATTATTAATTCCTCTTTGATTATACCCCTTTATCTGCTTTTATAAACTTACTTGTTTTATTTTGTGTTGTATTTTATTTGTACTGAGCCTGTTTCAGAGCATGGAGTTAGTAGAAAGAATTAATTTGAGGGATACTTTTTCACACTTTGTATAATGTTCATACTAAGGATCTGTGATCTGCAGTAATTCTTATTCATTTGGAATATAGTAATTTGTTTCTGCCAGCACAGGGGCTGGTTTGTTGTTTTAAAATGCTGACTTTTGTTTTTGTTGGCATGCTCCCCGATACAAATTGAACATCTGACAGAAATCTATTTGTATCACAGTTCAGTCGAGATAGGTGCTCTGTGTTGCCTAACAGTACGATTTGGGGTCCCTAAGATAAAAGTTGACCGAATGCCAAGATTTTAGTAGAGCTTGTTTGTGCAGATAACAGAGGTAATCCATATTCTTCAGGTCTGTAAATCAAACAGGCAAAGGAGAAATATGTGTGCATGCACACCATTCTCTTTGAGATAGTGGACTGGTAGTTTCTTCTTAATAACAGTGGGGACTATCTAACCCCTGAGAACACGGAAAGCTGACACCAGGGATGTTCCTATATGAAATTAGAGCGATTAGAAGATTCATAGAATGCTTCTCCCCCTTGAGCAGATAGTGTGTAAATAAATTATTCAGTGGATATGGTTTCTGGTTCTCTGGCAATTTCTGCTCTTATGGTGTTTTGTCTGTTTAGAACTGAATTCAGATTATTATAGCTCTGAAAGTTGATCCATAACATAGTGGAAGAGGAAATCCAGACACTAGGTCTTGACTGTGTTTTCCAGGGTGATATAGACAAATGTATCAGCCTCAGTGGCCGTCTGTGGAAATACTGTCTAGGAAAACACATACTGGTTTCTAATGATCCTTGCAATGATTCTTCCAGTATAAAATAAGATACTGAAATATCCTCTCTTTGATGACACGGTTAGATCAATAATGTGAAATCCAAACTAGGAATCCTAGTGGCCTAGCAAACACTTTTCGATAAAATAGTTTTTAAGGTACAGTAATTGCTTTTCATCCCTAGATAAAAATATTCCCCAAATCAGCTGTATACAATGATGCATCCCATTTTTTCTGCTTAACTGTGGAATCTTTTACATTTTGGAGTTAATGCTCAAGTATCGCTCTTTTGGTTTACTGCAGGACAAGCTTTTCCCAGGTTGACAGCCAACCAAGCCATTAATTTAGTCTTGAAGACTTCTTGTTAGTTAAAATACATTACTTCAAGGGCATCTTTATGAGCAACTTGTATATTCTTTAATACTTGGAAATTCTGAGGATATCTTTGAATATGAAATCACTCTCATTTTATATAAGGATATTTTAATACACAAATGTACTAGTTAATTCCTTATCCATTTACTTACAAGTGTCTCCTGAAAGACTCTAATTCTTGCTTGTTTCTTTCATATCTATAGATTTACTGATCTGTTATTTCAAATTTTGTGATTATGCATTTTTTATGCCTTGCAAAATCTAGACAAATATATAAATCCAGATCAGCTGGAACAACATTTTGCTTTTTTTCTTGATCTTTCAGACTGAAAGATATCTTAATCTGTTGTGTTCTTTCCTACCTTTTATTGAACTTTCTCCACCTCTTTTGCAGAAAAGTTATAGCAAAATACTTCCCACGTGAAAAGTGATGTTCAATAAATTTTTAAACCAAGAGTATGTTGATAAGACTTTTATCATCCTGCTGCAATAAATGCCCATTTGTGGTCAGAGCCAACAGTTCTTGTAATGTTTTAGGTCCTGTATTATCAGGTATATACATATCGGTTTAAGGGGAAAAAAATATAAGCTGTCACCCAGAAATCACCCAAACTTTTTCCCTGGGGCCACTACTTCAGAAGTCTTCGAAACTGTTGTGATCCTGTTATAGTGGTCGCCATTCCCCTATAGAACCATGAAGCTGCCCGTAGCAACAGAAGACAATGGCAATGAACAAATGACAGCATGGGCTCTTCAAGGTGACAGCTTTGTTCATTGCACGGCGTGTGGTCCTGTGTGGGACTTGAGAGAGGGAAGTTAGGAGAGGACCTAAATATCTGAGCAGAGGGAGGTAACCAGTAGGGAATGGCAAAATGCGTGTTGGGAAAGGGAACAAAATAGGATATTTCATCACAGTTTGTGATAGAAGGAGGTTAAATATGGTCGCGCTGGAGAAAGCATGTGAAAAATTGGAGTAAGAAGGTGCCAACTGTGAAAGGTGGAAGACTGATGAGTGATAGGGAAAGGGAAAGAATGGTGGGTATGTTACCTGAGAGTTTAGTAGAATGGTTGCTATCACTCTCTGTATCTTTGTGCAAGTCCATTTTTAGGTTGAAATTTTAACCTGAGATTATTACATAAATTTGGGACTGTCCTGGATTGCTTAGGAATCAAAAGTCCAGTTATGCGTTACACACTTGGATTTTCTTTTCCTTCCGTTCCTTATATTCTTTCTGTATTGGTTTTGCATGTCAGGTTTGTGGATTGGAGTTGGAAATATTATATTTGCCATATGCTATCAACCTTTGTTTTTCTTTGTATCAGATCATCCGTATTTGATGCTAACAGCTTTGTTATACCAGAATTTTCTAAACTGTGCCATACAAGAACAGCTGGTGGGGTGGAGGGACAGATGTTTGGTCAAATGGTGCTGGGCCTTTCTTGAACTTCAAAGGAGCTGAGCAGAGATATAATATGAATATAGAGTGTAGTTCTGTTTTTCTAATCTGAGTAATTTGAATATTTGCCATAGTTTATTAAGAGATTGGGATAGCACATGACCTGTATGAGCAGAAATTGGAAAGTGATTCATTAGATAATCTTTCTATTACTCTGGAGTTTACCCTGTAAAGATGAGAACCTCTGAATTAAATTCATATTGCAAATATGAGACCCATGGAAGACATTTTACAGCATTCTAAGATAAATTATTGCCTTTGATATTTTAATTGTTACCTTCTTCTTTAGAACTTCAGTTCTGTTCAAATGGAAAGTGGGATAACTTTTGAATTTAATCTTTGCCCTAATATTGACATCTGAACATCTTTCTTCTTATGTATGAATGCTGCTTCAGTTGCTATTTAAATAAAAGATTATGTAAGCAGTAACCATCAAGGTTTATTAAGTATGAGGGTCTTAGATGTACCTTAAACTCCCTGAACTGCTGATCATCAGAAACTGGCAGCCTCTACTGAAATGGGAGTCATTCCATCCCTGCTCTGTTCCTTAAGATTTCCCCTTGTTATCCATTAATGGCCGCTATAGGAGGCAGTACAAGTTCTGGACTAATTGAAGCTTTGACAGTCTTTATGCAGTCTTACATAAAGTGAGGTTTTCCTTAAGGTTCCCCCTACATTGTCTTGACAGTGAAAATCTAGGCAGCTATAAACAAGATCAATAGAAATGTGTAAGTGTTGTTGGTGACAACATAGGAACAGGGACAAAACAGAAATAGTGAATTTTTTGAGTTTGGACATCAATATTTACTGAGAAATGAGCTACTGCCAGTATCAGTGCTTCTCATTATTCTTTTTGTTGTGTGTTGGTCCACTTAGAGGCAGAAAGACACTTTGAATGCCAAATATTTTGTAAATACCCGTATTTTCTATAAATATACTGCCTTTCTGTTGCACTGTGTTCAAGGCTTAACACAAGTTCTGAAGAAGTAAAGCAAGTAGGAGAGGGGTTGTTTTGGCTATTTTTGATACAGATATGTGCATTATCATAATAATTATTCATCCATTTTATGCGTTTTAAGAAATTAATATTATTTATAAGTGTTTTCACTGAATGGAGGAGAATGAGGAACTCAAATGTAGAGGCAGTATAAAAAGGAGGAGGACTTTAGATAAATTATAGGTAGTGGATTAGTTATTGACTTTTATCTCAGGTAGTGTAAAGCAAGAACTGCTAATCATCAGCTTGTGATAAAACTAGAAAATGCCATGTCTGAACATCGGGCTAGTATTTTATGATATTAGCTATTGATTTAACACAGCATGAAAGAACTAGTTCTGTCCCAGTAGTGCCTGGTGGGGAGCAGTGAAGGCACAGATTTACTCCTTCAGTCTGCTGCAAACTTCAAAGCCCAATTGTGACCACTTAACTACTAAAATTACTAAACTCAAACAATTTTTTCTTTTTTTTCAGACAAGGCAATGTGTCTGTGTGTAAGAACACATGATCTAGAAGAAAGGAAAGGAATCCCAGATAAATCATGTCAGCACAAAAATAATAAATTGAGGAAGCATAGACAGTAAGATCCAAAAATGAGTTTTGACTGGGCTGTGTTATACACCAAGTATTTTTCATTTTCCTTTTTATTAATCAATAGTTTGAGCTAATGTGCTTATGGAAATGCATTGAAATACACAGAATGAGCATCATGTGGGTATATTTGTATGCAAACCACCTTAATTATGCCATTTTTCTATTTAATTTTTCTTTGCATCAAGCATTATTTTTTAGTTAATGTTGAAGTCAGAAATTATTCTCGGCTACTCTCATTGAATAGGGTTTTTGATATTTATTATGATTAGTATTTTTAGGGCTCAACTGAAATTTTCTTATTCTGTGTATTATCAGAATTAAAGAACATGTATTGGTAGACGAGTGGAAAGATGCTTCTGGAAGAGAGTGTGTATGTTCAATGAAAAAAGGACAATGCCTAAAAACAGCTTTTTATGCGCTAAAAAGTATTTTTGGAAAGGCCTGCTTAAGTTTCTTTGATTTAAAATAGATCCTATCAGAGTGCACAAATGTAGGTAGGACAATTCAGCTGCCTTGGAAACACCTCATTCATCTACCTTGCCCTCATTCTAAGTGTCCAAAATGAGATCTGTCTTTACGTCTTTCTTTTGTTTTTTACTCTTGGAGTTCACAGTGGACAAAATGTATATAACTTGTTAAAAGAACTGATCTCTCTAGCAAAATTGTACTTTTAACTGGAAAGCTTAAAAGCCTAGAAAATACCGTCTTTCCTAGGCTTTGCCTACTGTTAGGAAGCCAGGGAGTAGGAGAACTGAAAAAGATGATGGTAGTGTTCAAGAATGGCAACTGTTTCAGCCCAATTATAGATTTTCATTGCAGTTGCAATCTCTGTAGTGCCTGTACCTGAGTGCAGGTACAGGCTGATAAAGACAATTAAGTAACAAATGAAGGAAGGAAGTAACACTTGGGCATTTCTTTCTGGGAAAGGAAGGAGCTCGTGGAAAGTACCAGTAGATGTCTTGTTACTGTTAGCAACAGGAACCTAGGCTCCAGATGGAAATAATGGCGGAAACAGAGATATTTTAATGAACATTTCATGTTTTGGTATATCTGAGATGTTTGTCATCCTTTACCACGAGCTAATTAGTGTGAGCTAATTAGGTAAAAAAGTCTTAAGGCTCCTTAAGACTTTTTTTCTCCCTGCTTCACTGTCTTTGGGAGCTCTCTCTTCAGAAGGTAGCCCTCATAGTATAAACTTATCCCCTTGGAGGAAAATGGCTCCATATTTTAATTTTCTCGGTTCATCTGTCTGTTGGTCCAACACACTGGAGTTTTTCTTCTGTCTTTAAGATTTAGTAAACATTTATGTTAATTATGAACGTACCACACAGCATGAAGTCTTTGGACCACAAGACAGTCTGAAGTACATGATCCTGATGTGTAGTGGCTCCTTGTCCTCTAAAAACCATTTGTTGGATAAATGATTCAGTGAAGTTGTGTGGTAATAGGCATTATTAAAAAAATCTGAAAAAGGAAAAGGAATGAAAGCAAGCTTTCAGTAAAAGAAAAAAAAAAAAAAAAGGAACCCCTATTATATGTGAATTAGGTCACTACAACAAGGAGATGAGTTGAGGTGACCAATGAAGATTTCATAAAAGAAACATAAGATTGGTGTTGTACTGGAAAAAGACACTAGGAGTTCTCTATTCCACCATTATCCTTAACAATTTTCCCTATAAGGTAATTTTGCAGTGAAACTTGTAGCTCTTATATGTATGCTTGCTATGTGCGTATGCCAGTTCTAAGTGCAAAGATGCAACAATCTAGACATGTCTCTTTTGCCTCCAAGTCCAAGTGTGAACCTATGCTATAAACAACAGAGTTTATCCTACTTAGCCCCCCTACACCCAAATAAATAGTCAAGTTGTGGGTTACTGTGAACCTGTATCAGGTGTGGTCTGTGCAGTACCGTGTTCAGCTCTGGGACTCCCAGCATAAGGAAGACATGGACCTGCTCAAGTGGGTCCAGAGGAGGGTCATGAAGATGATCAGGGGGTTGGAGCACCTCCCGGATGAGGACAGGCTGAGAGAGTTGGGGTTGTTCAGCCTGGAGAAGACTAGTAGTTAAAGGGGCCCTGTACAAAAGGTGTGGAAGGACTCTATTAGGGAGGGTAGTGATAGGATGAGGGGTGATGGTTTCAAACTGAAAGAGGGCAGATTTAGATTAGATATTAGGAAGAAATTCTTTACTGTGAGGGTGATGAGGCACTGGAACAGGTTGCCCAGAGAAGCTGTGGCTGCCCCCTCCCTGGCAGTGCTCAAGGCCAGGCGGGATGGGGCTGGGAGCAACCTGGTCTAGTGGAAGGTGTCCCTGCCCATGGCAGAGGGGTTGGAACTAGGTGATCTTTAAGGTCCATTCCAACTCAAACCATTCTGTGATTCTGTGATTCTATGATTATTAGACTGGTCTTTGAACATGCACAAGGTGATTACAAGAAGGCACTAGGCTTTTCTGGAAGCAGAATCTGAGAAGGAATGAATTAGAGTCATCTCATGCACAATTTAGAGGCATTTCCATTGATTGAATAGGCAAGTTGGTTAACTTAGCCAGCTAAGGAGATGTGTAAAGATAGCTTTTGTAATGAAATACGGTAGTTTAATAATGGTCATTTGAAGGAATCAATAGAAAGGAGTTGTACAAAATACTGAAATTAGAGTACTGAAAAGCATATTAGAGGAACAGACTAGCAGACGTAGGTGACAGTAGATAGCAGAGTAGCTGCAAGTTGGCAGTGCAAAAAGCAGATGTCACTATGTTGGCCTACAGAGAGGTTACAGTTAAATTTGCAGGAATACTCAGTCACCCTTCATGCATCAGTTGATGCCTGGCATATTTTCTTGAGATTATGGCACATGAGTAAAACAGCAGACAAACTGTTGTGAAGAACAGCTGAAAGCACCTTGGAGAAACTGAATTCTGATGAAAGAATGAAGAAGTGTATATGTAGGGGCCAAGATTTGGTAATAGGGTGTGGTAATTGGAACAAGCAAATAGATGAGTAGTTATAATTAATAAAAACAAAAGTTACATAAACACCAGGCTAAGAGGAGTTATTCATCATTATGTTTGGAGAGTGCTATCCAGGCCCAAGCAATGCTCATCTGAAGTTTTTCATGCTTGGCTTTATAACTCTTCTATTTCATTGTATTACTGTTCCGTAGATGTGATCTTGTTAAATTGGAAGTGATGGTAGCAAATTTCAAGCATCCTCTAAAAAACAGAAGGGAGGAGAGGTCGGTTAGTTCCAGACCTTCGAATTTTGAAAAATCTTCACTTCTAGATTATTAAGTTTAAAAGGCAGAGCTCAGGTAAATATAAGCTGTTTTTCTAAATACAAATGCCTTTTTCACAACAGAAATCATCCCCTGTTACTCCTTAAATTCACAGAAATGATGAGTTACAATTCTCTCACAGGTCATCTGTTTTCTTCCCTACCTACAGCACGTGCAATGTAGCAGGTTGTTTAAGCATCAGCTGTGTTGGTGACATACATGGTCCAATGGTCATGAGTTTGAGATAGAAGTAGTTTTGTGAGCAGAAGCTGCATTCTTCCTGACCAGCATAGTACAATGTATTGTATCCTCCTGGGGGTTTGCTTGACCTTCCTCCCTGCCCTCACCCCGTAATGAAACTAAAAGTGTGTTTGATGATGATTATTGAAAAGAAGATTTATAGACCTGTGACTTCTACTTAAAATGGGTGATAGTATCTCTGCATTAATTTCACATTAGCACTTGAAGTTTGATTTCTCTCTGCTGTTGTAGGAAGCTGACGACATTTGGCAGAGGGACAGAATACAGGTTTAAAGTTGTGCGTTTCTCTTTCAGAGTTGTCTGCAACGTTTTTTGTGTGCATGCAGACCAGGAGTGGCTTAGACATTGACTTTTGCCAGCCAACACATACTGTTGAATTGATTCTTTCAATCAGAAGTTTCATAGGATCTGTAGAATAGTTTTTACTTCCTTTGGGACAGAAATGTATCAGCTTTGGTTTTTTATTTTCATAAGGAAATGCTTGAAGGTCCAGCATTGCATCAGGTTGTATATTAGCACTATGTAATCGTTTTTCTGCTTCTTACATGCAATCGATAAAAACTAAGCCACTTTGGAACAGGAAAACCCCTTTTGAATTAGAGTCTGAAGTGTCTAGTCTATTGTTCCTGGAACACCTTTACTGAGAAATGTAGAAGGTTTGAAAACGGAAGTTTGAAGACAATTTCTTAAGCAATTGCAATTCTTTTATTTCCTGAAGAAGTGTTATTGTGTTTCTGTTTAAATATAAGCTTTAAGATTGTTAGGTAGGGTCACTTATTTTTCTTCTAAATTTGTTCAACTGTATCTTTTCCATTTCTGCTCAACAAAAAATGCTTAAGTATCTGTTCCAAAAGGCAGAGATGAAAGTGTCCATTCTGCAGTATTTAGCCGTCCATTTGAGGATCACTATTTTCACCTTGCTTTTAGCAAAAGCAATGACAAAACTGACTACTTCCAAAGAACACAAAACAATATCTAATTTATTCTACAAATTATTTCTGGTTATGCTAATCTCAAGTATTTATTTATATCTAGAGCAGGGCCAAACTCTGAAACAGATGCCTAAAGTTTTTTTTAAACCATTTGTATGTACTAGGAAATCCTAATGAGTTTTGTATGAAAACAGATGTTTCTGGATAAATAAGCCTTTTTGTTTGTTTATGCATGTTTCACCAAAAAAATCTGTTTAATCTGTTCTTAAAACATTGAGCCTGAAAAATGGAGAGGTTGGGACGAAAGGATTTGCTGGGCCTTTTGTCTGAAATGCACCTAGGTTGGATTGTCTGTTCAGGGGGCTGCTTAGCGTTTAGGAGGGGGAAAGCTATTGTTTAGTTCAGGTATGAAAATGTGCAATACTTTATATCAATTATTTGGCTGATTGCTGAAAGTGCGTTGGAGTGAGGGGGCATTGGCTAGTTCTGGCCTTCGCTAATGGGAACATTTCAGAATGTGGATGGTAATTAAAGTATAGAATGCGGAAAATTAGGCAAAATTGAATAGAAATGAATAAGTATGTGTTCTGTTGTGCAGATGTTGGAAAAAGATTATTTTGGATACCTCTTTCTATCTACATCTTATTTGGTTACCATGTAAAAATCGGTTGTACACCATGCAGATTGTTTCTCTTCCCATTGCCTTTTCTGTTTTTATGTTGTGATGTATCTGTATAGGTAGTAATTTAGCAAAATATCCTGTCTGCCAGGTGTGGGAACTAGCTGATTGTATTGTAATACCAGATCATTACTTAATTCATATGCAACCTAGCCTAGCACATGGAAAGCATTATAAATCTATTTACAGTGTGGCTGGTCTGATGATAACATTGTATTAAATTCCCAGGTGAGGCAATTTAAGCAATTGCTTTGCCATGTGTAGGCCATGGAAATTAACTTCTCATATGCTTTAGTAATAGACGAACTTCATTGGTATGCTCAGATTAGTAGTATAGCAGAATTCTTACAGTCTGGTTACATGTACCCTGCTTCACATGTAGAATCATACAGGGGGGTGGTACTGCAGATCACAGATCTTAATTAGTTTAAGCTGAGTTAATTCATTTCAATTCTAATTTAGCTGGGCTTGCCCATGAACACATTCAGTTCTATTGGGAAATGTTAAGGCTTGGGTCAAGTAGACAGATTGTTTAAAGCCAAATTGCCAGACAGAACTGAGCAAGTGTATCTGTTTGAACAGGGCTTTAAGGAAATCACCCAATCAGTATGCAAAAATCCTGTTCATAAACCAAGAGAGATCTGCCTGGAATCAGAAATTCTTCCTTGTCAGAAGCTCTGGGTACTGTAACACACTTAAAACAGCCCCTGAAACTTTCCCTGTCTTTAAGTTCTTGTAGAAAGTGGCTTAACCCTTTTGTGTTGTCGTGTGTTTGTGTGCATCTACAGTTGAATACAAACACGTACACTGAGTTAAAAACACTTGTGTGCTTAGACTTTTTGTCTGTGTATATACAAGAAAATATAAAATACAGGGAAAACTTCTATATATGGCAGACCTTTAGAGACAAAAAAACTGCACACACAACCTCTGAAACCTGTATTGAGCTGCCCAGAAATGCCTTGGATTACAAACTCTGTAAAGCTTCTGTCTTTTCTAGAAACATACATATAAAGTACCAGTAGACAGTGGTAACTGACAACTAAGACTAAAAATGTTGACAATTTCTTGATTTGCCTGGTTAGCTTATGTATAGAAGTCATTAACTATTTATAAAATGCATTATGAATTGGGTTCCTTCAAACTGTAGCAGAGTGTGTGACATTTCCAGCTCAAACTATCATTCTTGTGTTTGGCTAAAGTACATATTTATAAACAGCTGGTAGTTATGAAGTAAAAAGAAGTCTAAAAATTATTTAATTATTGAATTCAGACAAACTGAACTAATTTTGATAACCACATTTAAAGGTGTTAGCCAATATTACTTTAATAAAAATCAGAATAGTAATTCAAGATATTGATATTTTGGACAAATGCTGAAAGAACAAACGAACACTTTAGTTCAAAGGCCTTTCCTTTTATATTATTGATTCATTTGGTAGTGAAACTGTGATCAAAAGTAGTATCAAATTATTTATTGATTACGGCAAAGAGTTATACCTAATTGTAGTCAAAGGGTTATTTCTTTTAAAATAATTGCTGATTTTTAGATCATGACAGATTATTGCAATAAAAGAACAATGATACAAATATATTTATTAAGTTTAGTGGTGGTGATATAAAGGATTGTAAAGGGCCTCTAAAAATTGTATTGCTATTAACATTTATATCTTTCCTGTGAAGAATATTCTTTTTGCTTTCTTCCATGCAGACCCTTATGAATGAGAATATCAGCCAGTTAAATCTTTCAAATAAATCATGTGTAAACAAGGACCATCTCAGACTCTACATATAATTAGGCAACTTGTTCACTGGAGAACAAGCTCATGAAGCATCATGCTCCTCATCTCAGTCTAATAATGATAAATACATTCAACACTGACGGAATCAATGGGGCTGAATCATTTTATGAAATTGGGAGTAAACAGTTGAACTACTAGACCTCAAATGGGAAGATTGAATCTTAATCAGAAAAGAAGATTAGATATATATTGGTATATATTTATAATTTCTGTCCTTGTTTGATGTGTATCAAACAAAAATAGGAAAATAATATAATTGAGCAATCTATGCCAATTTGTTGGCTTTTTGGTGAAAAAAGAGAAAAACAAAACCTATCTCCATATGATATTCTTGCATACTGTGGAGTGTTTTAGTCCCCCATAGTGATGAAATGAATAATTTAAACAGACAGCTCTGATACCACAGCCTGTTTAAAGGTTCTCATTTCCTTTAATGCTGTAGACTACTTCAGCTTGGTTAGTATGAAACTGTGACAGCTGAGATCTCCAAAAGATTTGGCACAATTCAGCTCTTGTAGTAGGTCCTTGGTATGCTTTGTCCTTGCTACGTGCATCTGTAGCTTTAGTATATAATCTAGATCTGAACACTAGCAACTGAATCACAAATTGGTAAGCATCGTGATGATGTTGATGGTAATAAAGGGTGTATTACACAGGATAAAAAGCTAAACTGTGCTGCTTTGAGATGACCAGTACAAGGCTTACTCCACTGCTAGGTTCCTAGCATAAGGGGTGACCCACATCCAAACTTCTTTGTCATAAAGGTAATGAATTTCCCTGTGCTCAGTATAATTTCTCATGGGTTGTTTCCTGTGCCCCAGTCCCAAGGACGTTTTGTGTTTCCCAGTCTCAAGCATATTTTGTGGCATGATTGTCCAATTAGGGAAGATTTGAGGAGGGATTTGGTTTTACTGAGTTCCTACTGGTAGCAACTACCACAGCAGTGTGAGGGATGCTCCCATCAATAAAGGAAGGCTCTACAGTTTGTTCTTTGTACTCTTGGATTTCTTCCTCTGATCAAGTGTAAAACTTACCATAACCAAAGTCAAATATAAAAAGATTTTAGGCAATATGTTAAAAATCCTTTCTTTCTTTTAATGGTGAGTGTAGGAATATAAACTAAGGGCCTGTTATGTGGCCAACAGAGAAACTGAAAGCTGGGCTGATGTTCTCTTTATGGACTTCCCTTTTGTGCCACTTTGGTAATCTTCAGACATTTGCTTTCCATTGCTCAGCATTTGATCTAGTTTAGAAACAACATGATGATCAGTTCACTAGCAAATCTGGTGCTCATAAGCTGTGAATAATGATGGTCATAGCAATCTAATGAATGACTATCTCAGTTTTGTGGTGTTCCCATGAACTGCTGTAAATCAGTGTACTCTTGTTTTCTCTCTTTCCTTTTGCACTTTGATTTCTGGTCCTTTACCACTAGGCTTTCATAACCTTAGCAGCACAGAAAGCACTTGTTAATTTTCTGTATCTTTAAGTTCAACCAGGTTTTTTGTGTTGTTCAGCTTTTGTTGGTTTTTGTTTTTTGTTGTTTTTTTTTTTTTATATAGGAAAAGCTCAGTCATCTTTCCCTGCTTAATGGCATCACTGCAGCATTATGCTGAGTTCTGCGTCCAGCTAGCAAGTGTTCTTGAGAAAAATACATTTGGTTCCTACACAGGCCTTTCTTTAGTGCTTCTGATAGTAGTGTATATTGCCTCTCCCGGGTACCTGATTGTCAGAACTGGGATCACACATTATGTATCTTGAGCTTCACTGCAGCTGCTTTTATTGCTGAAATGTTGAGGATGTGACTGTCTTAGAAATGCTAAGGTTTTGCCATGCAGATTTGTCAAAATACAGCAGTTGAAGAACTTTTTAATAACTTGCAGATTTTTTTTTTATCAAATAGGTATCCATTAGGGGGCTCTCGAGGTTTAAGATGATCAGCCTTGATGCCAATGGCTTCGGAGCTTTACTTCCTAACCCTTTTTTTCTTTTTGTTTTACAGAAAAGGTCACGAATCGCCTACAGTGATGAGGTGCGGAATGAGCTCCTAGGGGATGACGGGAATTCCTCAGAGAACCAGGTAGGATGCTAATCAAGAAGCCCTAGTGGGTGGCTGGAGGGTGAAGGAGGTCACTGGCACACTGGGCTTCTCAAGCTGCTCCTTAACAGCATTAGCAACAACTCATGTGGAAGTGATACTGTTTAATGCAAAGCTGGGGTCTTAATCAACTTCAAAATGTTTCTTGGAGATCTTACATTTAACCCTTTAACTTGTGATCACTGTCTGCTATCTTAAAAAAAATCTTTTCTTCTCATTTCTTTATTATTTAGTACTTAAGAAATAACTTGAAACGCGCTGTTTGCCGACAAAGCCAAGGTCTTCACCTCAAACACATGTAAAAGGAATAAAAAAAGTACATAATGCAGCTTTGATAATAATGCAGTATAATTAAATCAACACTGGCAGGCAAAACAAATGAAAGTACGCTCTCAGAATTAGGCAGTACCCCACTCAGTTTCCTTGTGTGATTCCTTCCCTAAACAGATTTTCCCTCCTTGTACCAAAACCACAAGTTATACTAATAAGAGCATGCTTTCATAATGCATCTTGTACTAGAATGCAGAGTGCTGTCCACCTCTTCTAATGAAGGAAAGCTTGATAATCCTGAGGCCTTTTTAAAATCTTGTACCCGTATTGTTGTTCTGGACACTACAGTGAGGATCCTGCTAGACTACTGAAAATTAGAAAGGCAACATTATATTTGGGGGACTTTGACCCACCTGTTAATATTTCTTTTGGTGCTGGAACTTGTTTGACAAGCTCTGCCTGAAAGCAGAATGTTTCTTTTCTTTCTGGAAATCATGTCAGCTGTAATCAAAGTTGTGCATTTTGAGTTAGAAGTTAGTTGAAAATTTTTTAAGTATCAGATTTTCTCTTCTGGCCAGATAGAATTTAAATTCTTTTGGTAGTGAAAGTGGAAATTGTTTACATGTTTACTTGATAAGTGTAATATTAAATAAGGAAATGGATCAGAACCGTTTTCTGAAATTTTTGGTATATTCTACCCTCAATGAAAGCTCAGTTCCACCAAGGACAGAAAAAAAAGAAAATACTTGAAGACTTATCCCACTACAATGAATTTTAAATCACAGACACCTTAAGCCTTAACCTTATATAGTATTTTAGATGTACTGTGTAAGTTTAAATGCTGTAGTAGACTTCAATACACACATTAATGAAATTGTATATGGTATGCAATTTATCTGAGAAGTAAGAGTGTAGTGTATAACAGCTCTAATATCTATGTGAAGAGTTAAATTTAAAAGATATTAATCTTCATATTTATATGTTATAGCAAGAGGAGATTTCAAGATCTGGATAAAATAAAGAGGGTGGTTTATCCCTAAATAATGTATTTATGGAAAGGATTAATTTAGGGAAGAGTTTCACAGTCTATGTGTCACAATCATAAACTCAGTCCTGTGAAAGTGTTAAGATTCTCATTTTATTTCTTTTAAGGTGCTGCTATTTTTACATTTCAAGAAAAAATCGTGTGAATTCAGACATAAAAGGGCAATTGTGATAAGAAGCTTTACTTATAACAGAATATCTTATATGTAGGGATGAGATAAAATATTTTATTTTCACTTTTTAAGGAATGGTTAAATAACTGGTTCACATGGTCCACTTTTTGCAAGTTATGATCTTTTTTTCTAAACTTGATGGAAGAAACATGATCTCATCTCAAGGAACCAAATTACACCTTCAGCCATTTGTCAACATGAGTTTTTTCTTCCAAATGACCACTGCTTACATGGAAGAAAATTCTGGCTGGTAAAGGAGTTTTATATAGTCTCCTAGGTAATCAAAATCCTTTTCCATAACCCAACTTGAAATTGTTAACCCTAATAATTTGAAAGTTCTGAATTTCTTTCTTTTCTTCCTTGAAAAATGTTACAAAATGTCACCGTAAAGGAGTCACCTAACTTCTTTTAAATATGTGAAGGCCAGTATTTTTAAAAAATATTGTTTATTGTGTTGTTGTAGTTATCAATCTCACAATCTCTTTTTCTTATGAAATATCATTATTTATATTTATACTCATCTTAGAGGCATGTAGTTATGGGTACAAGCAGTTCGTGCAAAAACTTCCGTCTGATGCTGAGCTTATCAGAATGTACAGCTATCCAAATCAAGTGTAAGGTTTGGGCACTTACCGTGCACTAAACATGTTATATTGATGTATTTAACTCAGTAACCCCAGTCTGATACACTTTCACTCCTATATTATATCAGTAGAAAACTTGGACTAAATGACAAAAGGATTCTCAGGTATAATTTACCGCCATACGAAATACTTGAAAATGTTTCAAATTCTTGCTTTCATTTTGTCTGATGGAAATATATATATAGGTAGATGGACTGATGCTCACCCTATTATAGGAATTTCACTTCTCAATCAGTTTGGATTAGATTAAATTGTTAAACCGAAAAATGGTGGGTTTGTTTTCCCCAATTCGGTCACCAAACTGTGAAAGGGGAGGGGAGAGGAGAGGAGGGATTCCTCTCCTGACAGAGGAGTTGATGAAAACAGTTGCCAGCTCAGAATTGCTTCTGTACCAGTCACAAATATTGATAAAATCTGCCAGTAGAAATGCTGAATACCTGGTTAGACTGTGATGTTACCCAAGGGAAACAAGAGATATGAGCTGCATGTTTTAGGTATGGTCTTTGTCACCATGATACATATTTGCATGATAGTTTTGGTGGAGTGAGAAGACAAAATGAACTTTATGTATACTAGCTAGTATGACCATCTTAAGTATCTAGAAATAATTGGGGCACTATTGGAAAAAGAAGCAATTTGGATTTTTTCTTTGTTCAAGTTGGGTTTTTTTTAGTTGAGTTTCAAAGGTACAATTATGGCAAACCGCAGCCAAGTTATAAGGTGTAATGAATAGGATCATAGGTATGAGTTTCCAGTTGTTCTCCCAAGAAGAAAGATTGAAATACAAAGAACAGATTGAAGAATTAGCAAATGATGATTTATCTTTTGTCTTCTTCATTTTTCCAAAATATGTCCCATAAGTAGCAGTCATCATGTGTAGTTGACAACTCAGAATACAGTTGCCATATGATTATACCAAGATTTAACTAATTTTACCAGGTGAAGTGTATAGAAACTTCTTGTAAGAAGTTTTAAGAATTATACAATTCTGCTATTCAAAGTTTCCTTTGAAATAAGCGCGTCTTTGGTTAATGAGATAGGTGGTGATATAGTGCTCTTAAAGGACTTAGAGTTTAGTAAATTCATTGCTTAGCATATGTTAATTTCTTCTTAAGTGAATCGTGTGAATGTAGTCCGATGAGGCACGTACAGAGGTTGAGAATCAGGAGACGTCCCTTCTCACATCAAAAAACCCCACCTCACAACCCCAAACCCAAAAACGTGCTGTTTGCATTGGATTGTTTTTTATTTTCCAGAGTGGTCTTAAACAGCTCTGTTGCTTTCAAGTCTTATTTGTCATTCTGGCCACCAACATTTATCAAATCCCTTGAAAGTTTTGAGGTTTTTCAGTGCAATGATACACTACTTAAAGTTGTGGCTTCGCTTTAATAATCATAGAACTGTTTTATGTGGCAGTTCATACTTTTTTAGAAAGTATTTGTTGGGTTAAATCAGAAATCGTTCTCAACCAAAATAATGTCAGGTACAGTGTTACCAACTTTCTTGAAATATAATAGTGTTCCTTTCTCTTTCACAACTGTGTTCATTAATATGTTTAAATAAATTCACATTAGGTTAAACTGCGTGCCTGTATGCTCATACATTGTATACGTGATTTGTGGTGAACAAATATTTTGTGGCTACTTAATTTCTGACTACAAAGTTGTTATAATATTAGATTTGGGCTTGCTGTGCATAAAGTGTGTCAAACTTCAGCTACAGACCAGGGGGTGAAGTTGGTCAATTTAATTCCCCAAGATCTGAAGAAGGTCGGTATCATTTCATATAGCCCTGGCAGAGCAGATCATTACCAGACACAAATCTGTTCGTTACATGCCGAGGGTTTATAGCAAAATAAATAGACTGTCATCATAAGTTCAGAAAATTGTGTGTTCGACCCACGATAATGTGTAAAGGGCGTTTAATAGAGTTCAGCATTTATTCGTTATCTATATGCGGACAGAGACGGCGGTAGCGTTATCAGCTTTTTAAAAAAAATTCGGTAGTTTTCTATGTCACGTGATGTGCCTCACAGACACACACACACGCACACACACACACACCCCCCATCTCGCTCCCTCGCTTTCTGCGGCGCAGTTTTGATTTTAGTCACAGCAGAAGGCTTAGCCACAAGAGATTCCACTGGTTCAAACCAGCGTAAACCAGATTTTTTTTTTTAGCCTACAAAGGAACAGATTACCTCTTGTATCAATTCTGTATTGCAAAATCAAAACAAAACGAAACAAATCTTTGTTTCAAAAATATGCTGATTATCATAACCTAAAATGGTGGCGGCACACGGCTTAATGCTGTTTACAGTTGAGCGGTGAGCATAATAAAAATAACGTTTCAAAATAGAAAAGTAAAGGTAGCACATTTTCATCAAGAGCATTGTTAAATGGTGAAAAATACATCTTTTGTTAATTTGAATGAATATCTTTCAGCCAATGTTAAGAAAAAAAAAAAACAACCCCTCTCCCATTACTTAGCTTAGCTGCAAATCCCATGCAGAGCTTAAATTCAGCCATGCAGCACAAACAAGATAGAACATTTTTGTTTGGGACCTATTGAAAAAATAAATGTGCAGCATTTTAAAACTCTCATTGATTATAGCAGGGTGGCATGCCCAAACGGGCTCTATTGCGGGAGAGTAGTTTTAAACTTTGGCCCTTTAAGTATCATAGTCAACTGAAGAATGGTGGCCTCAGAAAGAAAAGATAGCTATGTGATCAACTCCCAGATCGTCTCTTTCTAAAGAGCCTTAATGTTTGCCTTTTTTGGGGAAAAAAGGGGGGGAAGATCCGGAGAAAGAGACCAATTTATGATAGGCCAAGCACTTGAATTTAAGCGCTGGTTTGGCGGACAATGCAGTTTTCTTTATACCAAATTCTAGCAAAGTTGCTTTAGCTACGTACTGAAGAGCTGTTTCAGTTTAAGTCCTGTGGTAGTAGCCCTCCTAATTACATCTCGTTAGAGCCTCGTTGTCCGTTTTGGTAACGGGGTGAGGCGTAGTTCAGTTTTAGATGAGCCATATGAAACAACAGAGAATAATGGAGGTTCTTTTGTTTCCTTCATGCTGGCGAGATTTTATTAGTAGTAAACATTCTCAGCTTACACACGTGTTGAAAATTAGTGTTATAAAACTGTAGGTGAAGTATCAGGATAAACTGAGATAATGATGTAGCTGTTGTAATTTCGAATTCAGCTGGAATCGGTGAGAGAACCGTAATTTTTTTATAAAGAGCCACTCTTATGCAGACATTTGTTGTGAGTAATTATGCGTTTTGTTCCAGTACAAATAATTTATCTATCCCTCTAAGGGCAGGGCATATTACAACAGAGCTTGATAATCAGACTGGGGTTTTATTTAGTTTTATAGTAAACCTCCCAGAGCAATATTATTAATAGTGTTTAGATTGTGTTGATTTAGAAGCATAAATTGATAAATATAAATGTATATACTGTATAAGTATACACATACACACTATGTGTGCATATGTATACACACTGTAGTAGTTTAGGATTAAGAACCAGGAATGAGTCTTTTTGGAGGGAAATATGTTTCACGTTGTTCCCTATTCCTTTGTCTATTTTTAAATATGCTGTGCAATAAATCATAATTCTGAGCCATTTAGCTAAGCTGCTTTATTTTTTTTTAACTGCGAAAAAACCCTCTATGTGAGGTTCAATAATAAAATTAGATAATATAGTTCCACTAGAACTCAGGTATATAAAAATTGAAATACTGGTTACATGCTATAAAGATGCAGTCATCTATTAATAAGTTAGATCTGCTAGTAAAATAAGAAATCAGTTGTCACAACTAAAATATACAGAAAACATTCTGAAAACTTGTATATACAAAACCACTTCAGCTGTACAATCTTCGAAGAGAGGAATAGTAAACTTGTTTTTTTCTTTATAATATAGACTTCTATGAAGTCATTCCCCTTTATTTCATGATGGTGTCTTAGATGTGGTTTAAAAGAGAATTTCACACTATTCTCTTTGTTTAATGTGACAGTGTGAGAAAGTGATCTTTATTCGTTCAAAAAACTCTGCATGTAGTCTATGTTTAGGTTCTTTTAATGTGTTTGTCTGTGATTTTTAAATGCTAAACATGTAAACAGATAAATTGTCAATGTTAATTCTGTATCCTGTCACACAACTGATCTTTCTTTCCTGCCATTTCTTTCCTTTTTATCTTTTTTGTGCGTTCATGTTGCAGTTGATAAAATTACGTGAAGAGGTGAGTACTTTCTTGCTTTTTGTTGTCTAGCTTTCCTTTAAAGCTGAGTTTCTAAATCTGAAGTAGATCTTTTTGTTCATTGTTGCAGGGAAATCTACACAAAGCAAAAATATTGATTACATTGCTTTAAAATATTCACTGTTGTGCCTCTTTTTCCCTAATAATTGTATACTTACATAGGAATCTCTAGATCAAACCTTAGAAATTAACATTCTTTGATAGTGGAAATTTTTTTAAAGGCACTAGAGAAAGGGGGAAAAAAAAACCCTATTATTTGATCTCTGCTAGAATACCAGGATCAAATCAGGTACAGTAACAGTCATATTTGCATCACAAAATCTTTGATGGGGTAAATACATTTATACACTGGTACTGAAAGTGAAAGCATTGCTTTGGTAAAAACCTGTGCTGAAACACTGTAAAAAATACACAGTATTTCACAACATTTTGAGTTTGCTATGAGGTATTCAAGTAGCCTATGTACTATATTGGATGTTGTATACCCTCTGAAAATACAGTACAGGTAGACCTACGCACACATATCAATATTTATTATTTATTTGTGAGTGCTGTAGATCTGTAGGTGTAACACTAGAGATCAGTATTCCAGAACACCTTTCTTCCAGTTATAAAATGACTCATAAATATTTAGAGAGAGAAGCCTGTTTTAATGGTCAGTTCCTCAAATGTTTCAGTATATTTTCTGAAATTAATCTCCTCTGTTACTTACTGCTGTAGCAAAGTAGGTATCTGAACTGCTTTTTTAAATTATTTCCTGATAGCCACCAAAAAGAAGATCTCAGTAAAGTCAATATTACTTATAGGTCAGATTTGAGAAGGGTTTTGTACGGAGACTTTGAACCAGTGAAGTATTTGAATAAATATATTTAGAAGCACGAGTATTTTAACATCACGTATTTGTCTGGTATCTTTTTTTTGAAACATGTGTGCCTAGACATATCAGTAATGAATACTGAGCTCTGCAGGAAAGGATTTGTAAGTTTTAGAAATGGTGATGACAAAGAATTGTAAAGTAACCAGATTATGGACAATTACAGAGAGTTCTTAAAAACAGTAAGATATTTATGATATAAAGATTCTTTCACTAGTTCCCTCAATGCTTTGTTTTTCCCTCTCCTTGTAGAGCTAATATTGTTAAAGCTATAGAGTAAAACAGTTAATAAAAAAAATTAAACAAAATAAACATGTAACCACATGAAAGCCCTCCCATGACTGCTGAGGTCCCCTCCCCAGTAGTCCCAGTATTTGAACAGATGACAATATTGTTGCAAGGGTTTATACAGCCTGATTTCTGAGATTTTTCGGAAGAACAAGGTTCATTTGCTCATCCCTTTAACAACACCTGCACGTCTGCTCCTGTGCTTTTGTAAAAGAATGTAATGGGATCTTTTTTGCTTACAAACATAGATTGCAGTTCTATAAACGTCAAGATTCCTAATTTTTAAATTAACTCTGAAAAGAACAAAGCTGCTACTTCTCTTTTTCTTTTTGTAATAGCTATGAAGGCAAATAAGAAAACTCAGGATGTTATTGCAAAGGGCTGCAACTTGGGAGCTATACTGAACTCAGTCATACCTTTTGGAGCATATAAATCCTCTTTTTTAGCCACCTAAAAATTTTGACTTTGGTTCTGGTAATTTTCTTGTTTGCTTTTCCTTGCTAGCCTCATAAGTTACTTTTTCCTCTCTCTGCATATTGTGAGAGCAGCACCAAATAGAACTAAATAAAGGGATTATTTTGTCTAGATGAAAATTGTACAGGTAGAGAGAGAGAAATAATTTTAAAAACAATTGTTAGCATTCTGTTCTCTGCACTTAGGTACCCACTATGTGTTGGATAGGTTGTAATTGCAATGGTGTTTTTATACCCAATGCAAAATGCACATTAAAGTTTAAATGAAGGGTAGTACAATGACTCAGGCATAATTCTTAACTTGTCACATAGTGAAACATCAAGGCATCCCCAATTATAGTTCTCCTAAGGAGGTATGAACTGATCTTAAAAGAAATTGTGGCTTGCCATACTGTTTGTTAATAAAACCTGTGCTTCCTCTCATTACAGGGCTCTATGCTAGCACACTTGCCGTACACAGGCTTCCATGGAGGCTGTGTTGCTCTGTCTTTTGAGCTCCTGAGATCTCAGTTTGAATCCAGCCCACATGGAATGACTAAATCTCTAGTGATAGCATGCCACTTTGCAAAACTTCCTTATATAACTCCAGATAGAAGCTGTTTCTGAAGCTGCAAGACGCACTGAATCACCTCACTACCCACCTCACAGAGAGCAGGGGATACTGTGGGAGAAGGAGTTTGGGGAGGGGTGGGAAGCAGTTGGAAGCATCAGCTGCTGCTGTAGGGCACTGATTTCGTGACCAAAGGACAGGGTGCCTCCAAACCCAACCAATGTAAATAACACCACCCTTTATCATAAAAATTAAATTTCCTTATAGAATGGCTTGGCTGGAAAGATTCTGAAATCGAGTAAGAAACAGCTCTGAGTGAATGTTAGCACTGAGTTCATTTGGCTTCAGTGTTATAGGTGCTCGCAGTAAGACTGAACTGAGCTGTGGGCTTGTGATTTACTTTTTAGATTAAATCTGGCTTATATAGTATATACAAATATACAGTTAAATGCTAATTCCTTCTGTTGAGTAGCTATTCCATGTTGTAGTGTGAAATCTGATTATTTCCCCTTCTCTCACTTAACATAGCAGGATATTCTTTTCATTTTCAGTATACCACCACAGCACTATACATCTGTTCTGTAGTTATAATGTTCTGCTCCTTGTGCTCACTCCCAGCCTATGTTAGGTTTTTTTTAAAGTATCTCCTCTCTAACTTTTAGGATTCTTACCTTCTAAACTCCTTCTTTATATTCCCCTCCCCACCACTTTCTCTTCTACTTTTCTTTCTTGAGAGACATCTGTGTAATAGTGTTAGGTTTCTGATGTTTTTTACAAAGTTTAAAGTATTTAACACTAGTTGTTCTTTAATATCATTCGGGGGGGCAGTATTTGGAGAAAGGCACTGCAGGCTTACACTTCTTTTTTTTTTTTTCTTCTAATGGGCAATGGAGAGGAACCAGCAGGTGTTATGAAAAGGTGCCTTTTAAAAAAAAATTAAGGAAAATTAACACTAATTATCTAGATTGACCATGAATACTGAGAACATGCACCGCTCTAGTTGCTGTCATGATTTCAATTACAGCATTGTAACTTATGGTTTTATATTTTATTAAGTGCTTGTGCTGATTTCTTTTTTTTCTTGGTGGCCTGCCCCACATGAATGCAAAAGGCTTTTTTGCAATTTACTCTTAACCTATCCGCTGTGTATTAGACAACTCTATTAATTATTATAGACTGTTACTGCAGCTTTCCTGACCTTCACATTGGGTCCTATCTGTGCTGATCTAAATGCATTGTTTTAATGATTTCCAAAAAAAGAAAAAGAGAGGAAAAAAAAAAAAAAACGAAAAAATTCAAGGCAAGCTTTGATGTGGCTTTAGCTGCCTCGATCGTCTGGCCGCATCTCAGAGATGTGTCACCTATGCCGGGAGGGAATAGGGAAATCACGTTTTGAATGGTAATGATAACATACTAATCACTTCCTTTCTTTGAAGATAGAAGCGAGATATTCTGTCAGCATCCCTGGCTGCTAGAGCTTGGAGGCACTGGTCTAGGTGTATTAGCTTAAGTGTGCATGTCAATACAGCTTGCATCTCCCAAGATCCATAGGGGCTCATTAGAGCAAGGTAGATCGTTTCGGTAGACAGCCACTCAGATAATATGTATGGCACCTCCTTTTTTTATTATTATTAGAAAGCATTTCTTCAATTTTAAAATGACATCTGTCAACAAGGCAAAGTTGTAGGAAATATTTTTTGAGAAATATCCAAAATGTTGGGTTTGGGTACAGGGGTGCTCGGAAAGGTGTATGTGATTACTTTACTCGGGAGGGGGGAGCTTATGTTTTTTGGTGGCTTGATTAGAGCTAGTCTAGGATAAGATTTCCAAACAAAATGAGCTTATGTTGAAATGTTGGCATTTTGGATGGAGAATAAACTAAGGAAAATAACAATTTCACTTTTTCACCATTACTAACTCCCCAAGTATTGTTATCTCATAAATGGGCAAATGATTTCTGGGAAAAATATCTTATACCTGCATGTTTGTATATTATTTATATATTCATATATATATTTAGGCATAAGAGATGTAAATCAAGACACCAGTGTTTTGTTTCTACATCTTTTTACATCAAACAGTCTGAAGAATATTCATGCTGTTCAGTATTCTGTATGAATAGCTCGTTGTTTTTATCACCTCACTTGAGTAGTACACATAAAGGAAATATATCCTCTGCTGAAAATTAAGTTCATGTTAAAAACTACCACTTGCATTTAAAATGATGTTTTCATCAAACTGTAGTTGAATAGAAATCATGGATGCTTGCATACATGTGTCACAGGGAAATCTATTTTGGAAATGCTCTTCAGACAGGTTTCCCTTATAATAGTCACGTTCTGTTTTGTGGGTTCATGTAATAATAAGAGTGAAGCACATATTCCACGTTTCAAAACAAAAATGATTGGTACACATAATTATGATTGATGATAGAACCTGCCCCTTCCAGTGGTCCTTGTAACAGGCTCTTCCATAAAATATACGTGGGTATTTTTATGTTGTGGAATATGAAAGCACAATTAAAAAGGGGGGGAGAACATTGTAGACTGCTGCCTGATTTATTTTTTTTCTCTCTCTCCCCTTTTCTTTTTCAGAGGGCACATCTGCTCGATAACACAGAGAGGCTGGAAAGGTCATCTCGGAGACTAGAGGCTGGATACCAAATAGCAGTGGAAACCGGTAAGAATTCTGAGAGTGAGCAAATTGTCTTGCTTATGCACAGCAGTCTTCACAACACATGACATTTCAGGGAAACTTCAAAGGCGAAACAGAGACAGCAGCCCGAGATGTGGTTTACATATTGGGGAGACAATTGGGAGCTTATTTGCGCTTATCTTTTTTCAAGTTAAAAGGCATGACATCTACTGAAAACAGTTCCTGAGGTTTAAAAGTATACATCTGAAAAGAGATGGAATACTTTGTCTAAATTCTACATTTGTCTTAATATGCAGTTACATGTTGTCAGTTTACCCACCCGCAATGATTGCTAGCACACACTGCAGACTCCAGTTGTTTTTGTCTTTTACTTTTATTCATATATGTAAAAAATATCATTTTAATAAATTTATAAGGTATTAACTACAGATAATGTATAAGAAGGTTATCAGCTCAATTTTCTTGCAATCAGTTCAGTGACTGATTATGCAGCTGTTTCTGTGCAATGAAAGAAATAAACCATACCCAAAAATATACAAATGGAATAAAATTAAGGGAGAAGGCTAAACTGAGGCTCAATTATTGACTTAGTGGGGTTTTTATTGACTACAACTTTTCAGTGGATATTTTCAAATTGTTTTCACTAAGTTTTAGCAATTTATAGTGGATTTTTTTTAAACCAGCTATAGTTAAGCCTCCAAAGTCTAATCCCCTTAAATAAAGCAGCACAAAGTTAGAGAAAGTTTCAGAAAATGTATGTTTGAGCGGTGAAGTAATTTTCTGGCAGAGTGTCCCAATTAATTAATATATTCCAATATCTTTCTAGAATTCTAGCCTTATTTAAGAGGTGAATTAACTTGAACCCTCGTAGAGTTAAATATGGCTACGTTGAATAGTATTACTAAAGTGCCTGCATTTTAATTGTTCTGGACTTAGTGTGCACAATAATGAAATGGATGTAGGGAACATACAGTGTAGATTTTGGAGGGGACAAGGAGGATTCATTCTCTTATGCCAGAGGATGACATGTTAGTAGAGATGGACATATAATAGCAATTTAAGTTTGCTTTCCTGAAGATTTTCAGGTCTGTTCTATCAATGGTCATAACTTTTTTTTTTTAGAAGGACTGTTTTAAACTGATCAGAAATGATTCCTTATCTGCTTTAGTTCGGCCTGGGTCTTTCACAAAGAAACAGTATATAAAATTCAGACTGATCCTTTTTGGGAAGAGTTATCTTATATCCTTTTTTACTCCGTGTGGAATTTGTTTTATAGAGATGATGATCATGTTAACTTCCATTGCATATCTCCATGGTGATCTCTGAGAAATATAGTTGGAGTGCAAATGTATATTTATGTGGAAAGGGTGTCTTTCAGTATCAAAACCAGGTGAAACTGCATTGAATTCCTTAGTCACACTAATTCACCCCATCTTTGTGTCCATCTTTACTTTTCATCTTGAGCAGTGATATATACATATCTGTGTGTGTATATATATATATATTTCTTGTTCCCTACACTCTGTGAAGATTAGCAGTGTAGCGATATTATATGACATATTAATATTAAATAATTTGGAGACAATTACTTTGGAAACATTATCTTCATTGTTGTAGATTTTTGTGGAATATTTTTATGGAAACAGATTAATTATATTTAGTTCCTGGCATGGATCCTGATGATTGTAGATATGAGTGAATTTAGATCAACTCAGTGCAATGAAAGAACTTACGTTTGGACTTACTGTATGAACATTCTGTGTTGAGGTGTCATAATAAAATAAAATATTCCACTTTGTAGTTTTAATTCATCACTGAGTTGACTCCTCAGACCCTGTCTTGCCTTGATTATCACTTTTGTTGCATAAAGATCTCCTCTACACAGCACTGGTGAGACCAAATCTGGAGTGCTGTTTCCAGATCTGGGCTCCCCAGTACAGGAAAGACATTGACTTACTGGAGGGTGTCCAGCAAAGGGCCGTGAACAGAGTGAAGGGACTGGAGCATCTTTAATGTGAGCAGAGGCTGAGAAAGCTGACACTGTTCAACCCGGAGAAGAGAAGGCTCAGGGGGAGAACACAAGAAAATCATTTTTTACTGTGGGAGTGGTCAAACACTGAAAGAGATAGCCCAAAGTGGTGGTGGAGTCTTTATCTCTGAAGATACTCAAAATCCAGGTGGGCACAGTCCTGAGTCTAGGTGACCCTGCTTGACTAGGGTTTTGGACTACATGGTCTCAAGAGATCCCTTCCCACTTCAGCCATTCTGTGATTCTATGAGAAGGAGAAGGTGGAGGCAACAACCCTTAAGTACTTTATTTATGTGGTGCCTTTTTGCAATTGTGGATACCTATGTTGCTTATTGTAATGAAGCTGGATGATTTTCACCTCTGGAATAAGTCACATTTGGGTCTTTCTTATTACCTTAATCAACAAAAATACATATACTATTTTAACCTGCCCCTGTGATCATCTAAGGATGAATCTGACATCACATAACTAATTTAATGCAATTTCACATTACCATTCCTGAAACTTACCATGATAAATTGGATGCTTTTTTCCTGTTTGCATCTCTAAATTGATAAGCCCTTTCATCTTATGTGCAGTTGTTCGTACAAGCTGAGATGTGTTGGAAGGTCTGACTTCCTTCTTTGAGCAGTGCCATTGATTCATGGGCTACAGTGGTGTATGAACAGGATACCACTTATGTCACCGTCTCTAAGACACAATCTAACACTGACTGTCAGGCTTTCATAGTTTGTTGGCTATTGTTTGTTGATACTGAGGATGCTTAAATCTATGCAGAAACCTCCTGAAGGACTAAGCAAAGCCTTTAGTATCTGGTAACCAGTTCCATAGTACTCAAGGCCTAATGCAAAGAGAAGAATGTTATTCTGCATATTCATAGGGGTATGTTGCAAATTCAACAGGCGTTTGAGTAGTTGATTTGGTAGACCAGTAAGTTCATCAGAGCATTTGCATTTTAATTGCCTGAGCTGTATGGCACAAACACACATGAGGGATGTCTCAGGACATACAGGGAAGCCACTGGCTGGTTGAATCTTGAAGGTCTCTGCTGTCTGAAACAAGTAGGGGAAGGTTTAATAACAGCTGATAACACAAGTGCACTCATCTGCTTTTTTAAAATCAAGATATTGTTCTAAAAGATATTTTTTTGTGTTGTTTTTATGTTATCATCTGCTTTCCTGGTAAGGAGCAGACAAGCAAGTTTACAACCTGGTTAGTAGGCATTTCCAACACCACTCATTACTTATGATGCTAAAGCTCAGTATTCTTAATTTCAGATCATTTAGTCTGACTATATAGCCTCAGAATTCAAGAAAGATTTAAAAAATGCATGAAAATTGCTGATTTCAGTCAAAAGAAGAGTCCATTGAATTAATGCTGATTAATCACAAAACTCTTCTCATTTTGGAGGGGGAGATTTCCTAATTCCATTCCCTATACTTGCATTTCCACAGCGTCAAACTGAATTCTAGAACTTCCTTATTTTGCAGAGTGTAGCGTAGTAAAGTATCCCCTTCTTTATTGAGTCTTAGATATGTTTGCTCAGACAGGAGTAATTTGAATGAGAAATGCTCCATTCATCTTCAGAGATAAAATTGGCATGCAAAAGTAAAACACTGTCAAGGAAAAGAAAAACAAACCTTGTTGTAGAGGACCATTGTAAGCTGCAATTGAATTGCATTTGGTAAATTCTTCACAACTGCCAGATACTTTCTAGGGAAAAAAAATGCTGGTGTTTATACAATATAGACTTTACCTTGTTTCATGACAATGTAAGAGAAAGATCCAACCGTTGAATGCTGTCCAGGCCTTCATGGCAGAACTACATTGCAGGTATTTATTTTTATTTTTCCTTCATGAACCTTAGATATTTCTATAGCTTTCGGTACATGTAAATTGAGAACAAGTGTTGAGCTGCCCTCTATGAGTGATGATATTATGCTGTGGCTCTGAATCTTTCTGAAATATCTGTATTACTAGAAGAGTTTGTATTTTGTGGGCAATAGATCTATTCTTTGCACCAAATCTTAAAATTTTGCCTTGATTTCTGTTTTTATATCCCTTTTGTAATATGTAAATATGGTGTTTTAAAGAAAAGAAATCAGAGGAAGAAAAACCCTTTTGTTCCATTCACAGAAGATCCTTCTGAATCTTGACTTGCGTTGCTTAAAATTTTTTTTCCAATCCTTCTTACTGTTTGGGAATCCCAGGAATATGTCATTCTGAAACAGTTAAAGGAGAAATATGCCTGAGCAAGAGACACAACAGCTTATTTCCCACCCTTGTGTGACATGAATTATTCTCAGTACTAAGGGATCCAAGCAAATTTTAGTAGCTTTCACCTGTTGTAATGAAGTACAGTCAAACCTCCCTTTCTGGACTGAGCCATAAATATGTAATGTAACACCGTGGTAGCCTGGCTGACAGGCAGATGGTCAGACCCGCCTCCAAATAGTGGCAGCCTTCTAGGTGGAAAGCAAATGAGAATCTCATTAGACAAAGAGCTGTGTTTACTTCTTTATGAAATAATAGTAGTTATTTTCTTATCTGGATGCAGAATTGAGTGAAAGTATACTGAATGGATCAGTGAAAGTGTGTTAAGAAATGTTTATAGAGGGCTTGTGAAGGTCGGAGTCTTCAAGGTCAATGACTTTGTCGTGAATAGGGAACTATTTTGAAATGACTCCAGTAGGTGTCTTGCCAGATGTGAGTAATGGAATTTGAGGTACTAGCACATTGTCCACAGCAAGCATGCCACAGATTTGGATTCCCGACTCTTTTATTGATAGAACAACCTGAACCCCAAGCACCTACTCTGAAGGACCTTCTCCCTCCATATTTTATGGGGTGGTTGTGCTGTTCAGGTGTCATAAATGAGATGCACACCAGAACTGACATAAAATATGTGAATGCAAAAAATTAAAATAAGTATATCCACTAAAATGATTCCATTCTGTTATGGCTGCAAGAGCTGGAGGTTGGCCTTTGAGGTACACAATACAGTAAGCATTTCTATGGTCAGCTTAAAAAGTGTTTGCTCAGCTTAGAAAAAAATTACATGGCTCTGACATCTAAATGTTAATTTAACAAAGTAACAGACCCTAATGTTCATACGTGTAGGGCCACATTAGACTAGTGGAAAGGGTGTTGCTTCTTTCGTGTTGTGATTTTGTATACTTAGTAATTCGCTTGCACTGGTTTATGTCACTTGGACCTTCACACCCCGATTCTGTCTTCAGGTGCATGCATATTCCAATGACATTTGAGCTCCAAATAACCAAGATCATGAAATGGAAACCAAGTTTTGAAAATCAGGACCTTGCTTCTAGTGCCCCTTGCTTTAAATAAAAAAAAGTCTATTCCTGTCCCAGATATTTACACTTACTATCCACCTGTTTCATCTCTAATGAATTATTCATACATGTATATGCGAATACTGTATGTAAAACCTTTCATTAAGGAAAGAGGCCTTCTGAGTTCTGGAGCATATACCAATATCTCCTCCTCAGGTGTTTCTTTGATATGCCAGAACATCTTTCTACTGAAATCTTAATCCAAAGTTTCTACAGTGAAATGAGTTTTTACGCAGTTTCCAGTCACCATCAGAGAAAGCTTTTTCATGATCCCTGTTTCTTCTGCTAGCAACGGTATTTCATGTTTCATATATAATTTTTTTTCTTTGCTGGCTGATTTCTATTAAAATCTGTTTATTGTTTCAGAAATTCATTTTGAAGTGGCATATTGCATTCCTACATCTCTAAGCCCTCTGCCCTTCTTCTAAGTCCGGGCTTTAAAGTGGGGAGGAGGAAGAAATAGGGAGAGATTTTTGTTTCTGAGGATGTCAGGACTCAGGAGTATCCCAGCTGCACGGTCATGGGGGGGAAACATGTTCAGGTAGTGCTGCTGCCTTGTAACAAACAGTCAGAAGCAGCATTGAGATGGCACAGAGAGACCAAACTACTCAGTTTCCATTCCTTAGTGTTTTACAATGAGGTTGTTGATACCAGCAAAGTGCTTTTTACACCTCGAGTTTCAGTATTGCTTGCTAGTTCATTGCTTGACCAGTCACCAAGCTGCTTCCTCTGGCTTTATATCCACCACCTCCTCCCTCCTGGCCCTACCATCCTCCATCCCTCCCTCTCACCAGCTGTCCCAGCTCTGACCTTCCTAATTCTAGCTCCATATTTCTCTTTAATGCATTGTCTCAATCCAGATACTCCTGCACATATTTATTCAAATTTTGGCATCATCCCCATTTTCCTTAGCTCTGTGTTTCCTCTTAAAGATTTGATTCAACAGCGTTATGGGCCTTACATGTTTGTGGTCTTGAAAAGTTTGCCCAATAACCCACCTAACCTTGTCTAGTAGTGTTCAAAGTTTGTTTCCTCTGCTCAGTGGCCCTCTGCATTTGTGTGTTGTCTCAAATGCAGGATGCAGATTTTTTTAGTATATTCATATACTTAGAAATACATAAAGTGCTTACGATAAAGTGACGAAATGGTGAATTTTCATTATTTAAGTGCTGTCCTCTAACTGCTTCAGAGTACCAAAACACCCAACTTTTCCAACTACTTTTTTTTGAAGAGACGAGAAAAACTTATTTTTTAGAGTTTTTCACAGTCTATGCAGTATTGTAAGACCATTTCTGTTAAAAGCTTATCTTTTGGGTACTCAGCACCTTTCAACTGGAATTCCAATAAAATGAATGCTTATCTTTCACCTCAGTAGGTTTGGGATTATATCATTAATGCAGTAAATAAGGAATGTCAAATCTGTTCAGTAGTACAGATTTGCTAAGGTATAGAAGGAAAAATAGTGATCCAAATTTGACCATTTTGTCCCCTGTTGTAGAAGTAGTCCCAGATTATTTTACTGTTCAATAATGTGCAGGAATTCATTATTGTGCCACATATGATGGGACAACTCAACTTCAGTCTTGTTAGGAAGTGGCATCCAGTTGAAGTGAGTTTGTTTAAGACTGATTTTTGGATGAGCAAAACATTCCAATAACTACTTAAAGATACTTTATTATTGTCCTGGTTTGGCTGGGACAGAATCCCAGCCCAGCCATGCTGGCAGGCCATTAGCAGTTTCAAGTCAGCCAGGGCAGCTGACCTGAGTGAGCTACAGGGGTAGCCCACACCAGAGTGTCATGGTCATTATAAAGGGGGAAGGTTTGCTGAGGAGAGGGAGCTCCTGTGAGGTTCTTCCTGCTCCTTCTCCTGAGGACTGCTCTCTGATTGATTGTGATGACTGGATATTTGTTTGGCTAAGTCCGTGTCTGTTGGTATTGGTGGTGTTTCACTAAATCTGTTTCACCTCTACCCATGGGTCTACTCTCCTTTTTCTTGATTCCTCTCCCTGGCTGGTGAGGGGTTGTTGGGTGATAGAGCCAATGTTATAGTTTGGCCCTGAGTACAGGCTAAATGTAGACAGTTATATGTGATAGAAACATAGTTTTCAGATTGTAGATTTTTATTCCATGCTAGAATGATGGAAACATTTTTTTTCAGATATCAGAAACTTTATGCTTAAGTACTTTGCATGTGCATTCTGAATAAATAATCATACAGACTGAAATCTTATATATTTTCACAAATACCTTGCACTTGTCATAGAATACCTGTGAATAATATTAATATCTGAATTATAAACTGAGTTCAGAAGTTAACTTTTAAAACATTTTTTTACAAGCACTGTATTGGACCACCTCTGCTGTTTAGATTGTTCTACAGGAAATAACCTTTTTCTGAATCACTGGAAACAGCATTTCAGCATGGTCTTATTTGGTGCTGACCTCCTTTCTCTAATGTATTTACTGGTATAAGATGGTGTTTATTGATGAAGGTACTCATTGTAGCTTATTCCTAAGTCTATAGCAAAGCTTTTGAAAACTTGTTGTCCTGATAAAAATGTGGAGATTTCAAGTTGAGGTATGTGGTTATATTTTTTTGGTCTGAAGTTACACTACCTACTTCTTTCAGTTTTGAAATTATTTAGCCTCAGGGAGGTTTACCCCCTCTGATAACATTTCAGAGTTTGTTGTCCGATTCTGAGAAGGTAAGGCAAATAAATAAGGATAAAAATAGAAAGAAGAATTAGTAGTAGCTGTTGTTTCTAGGAGCCTGAGTAAACTCTCCAAACTACTTTGGTTTGGCAAAGGGATAATGGAAAAAGCCACTGGTTTGTCTTTCCTCCATATATATATATTGTATTCTCCTTACTCATTTGCATAACACACTCGGCCATCATGCTTAGGCGTCTCTGAGAGATGTCAGAATTTTATCTACATGGGGTGTCCAGACAACCCATTGCGATACGTGGACAAAAAATGTGAAGTTATGCCTATAGCAAGGAAACGTTCAACTTGGCCTGAGACGCTCGCTTGATCAGGTTTCTATTCTCCCTGAGAAAAATAGGTTGTAGAGAACTTGTCCAAAAAGTTTTGGATAGTTCGGAAGTCTTTAATGCTGGTTAGTCTTTAATGGGTAGAATTCAAATCCTGATATATTGTCCCTAGACACTCTTCCCTTTTACTTGTGATCTCTTTTCTTCTTCCCATTGTATACCACAACCACTTCTTTTGAACTTTCACCAAGTGAATTGATTCCAAGTGATACTGGCTTGGCAATGATAGTCAATCTGTTACAACCTTTAAAAGAGCACAGCTGAGTAGAATTACCTTTTGACCTTCAAATATATTAATACCTTGCTAATTTAACGACTTTGGTCATTTCATTGTCCACAGAACATAAGCTGTGTATTTCATTAAAAAAGCAGACTCTGGTGAGTTATTATTTTGGGTGTCTAAGTAAACAACATAATTTTCAATAGTTTTTAACAGGTTTTTCACTACATGGGCACGGCTGAATTTGCACAGCATGAGGTCTTGTTGGGCAAAGACCCTTTGTATTACAGCTTACATCAAGAAGAAAAGTTGATGAGCTTAGACTTGACAAAATAAAATTCACCCTAGGTTTTTTTATATATTTCTTGTTTGAAGCCTTCTACTCTACTTCCTGTCAGGCTAACAGTGTTTTCCTCCAATTGCACTAAAGAACAAAGTTTAACATGAAAAAAATGTATCTGTATTGAACATGCTTTTCTAGGTAAAGTCAATATCAAAAGAGTTTTCATGGTAGATACTCTTTCAAGTGCAGTATTTTGCCCTTTTGCAACTTAGGACTGAAGAGTTACAGTTACACAAATACTTTTTTTTTTTTTTTTGGTAGAAGTGCAGGGGGGCAAAAGCCCAAATTTCTGTCCTGAAGCAAGACATAGAAGCAGAGGATTGAAAAACATCACTCTCACCCCAGTATGGAATGATTGAAGAACAGCTAATCTAGATATTTTTTCATATAGTTCAATTCATACCATACTACTTTATGCTAATGATTTTACTACCCTGCTAACAGAGTATGTTTTCTCCTGTAATTACTGGCATTTATAGTCCAAAAAATATGAAATTATTGCATGTGCAAGCATGCAAGTTTGATAAGTACTGAATATTGTGGAAACTTAGTCCAGTCGCAAATGAAGTGTCTGTAATCTGTGTTAGGTGAGGACATAACCACTGATTTTTGCAAGTAGTACTGGCCATCCAAGCCTCTCTTTTTAAATCAAAACTCTGTTGGTTTTCAGTTGGATTTTTTTTGTGCTGTCTTGCTTTTGAACAATGAGGCTTATCTTGGCCTAATAGCCCATAATAATAATTTTACCTGATTACTAAGTAAATTTATACTTTGTGAAGTTGAAATTAATGCCCTTGTAGAAAGAATCAGGAGTTCAGTATAGGAATTCAACTGCTGATCTGCAATCATCTGAACTAGCACGATAATTGTCTTTGAGCTGTTACAGCCTTGTTTTGAGAAACTACTGCTAATTATTGGCTAGCAGCTGTTGTAATGAACTGTAGATCCACAAAATTGTTGTTCATGGCTTTGAAAACTGTGATTTCACGATTTTGTATCAGTCTGTTGTAGGTTGCTTATGCACATTTGTCCATTCTTGGTTTTTTACACCTTTCTTGGCTCGAGCGCCTTTTTGTTTTCTTTGTACTAACTCATCTAGTTCAATGGAGGTTCCTTGTACTGATTCTGTGACTTTCTTCCATATTTTGCAAACTCTTCCATTGCTTCTAATTTCCAGCATCAGATGTCTGTCATTGTGGTTGTTTTTCTGCCATTTGTTATTTACCTCATATTACTTCACTAGCTCGAAAGATGTAAATGTAAATTTTATATGGGATTTTATACTCTTTGCCTAATCATCACAATTATAATAAATGCTCATGGTTGTAAACATGCCCAGTTATTGGCAGAGCATAAATATTTACATATTGAATTGCTAGTGTGTGTGTGCACATGCATTCATGTGCATGCTAGGGAAGAGATGTTGACTATTTTACTTAGTACAGTTCCAAAGAGGCTTGCAAGATAAGAACTTGTTTCCATAGTGAGGTCAAGCTCAGTGTAATGATGTGTGAATCTAGGTATCATGAGTAGCTAATGTTCTGGTTTGAAATAAAACACACCATTTAGGTTACGTTTGCACCACTGTTTATCTTTGCAAGATATGCAGTCTCTTACATCTGCTTGGCTGGTCTCTACTATGATGAACTTCTCCATATTTTATGGCATCTGTGACACTATAAATGTGGAGGTTTTGGAGTGTTCATGTGTTTGGGGATTTGATTCTTGTTTAGCTCTCTTGCAGGATCTGGACAGACAACACACAATACAAATGAAGAGGATTGTTCAGTCTTTGCTTTTTCGCTATTCACATAGGTGCAATAATTAATTCTATGTTTCTATTACATGTGTCTTGAAAGTATTAATCTGATTTTTGTCATTGAGTGATGTAAGATTTCCATGTGTTGAATGTCTTGGCACTTGACTGCTATGATAATTGGCTGGAATGCCATCTTGAGAAATACTGTGAAAATGACTGCTAGTGTTTGCTTTACTCCGTAAGTACTTCTGCTGGTTTAGTGCCATATTTTGCAGTAGTGAAATATCAAGTAGAGAAGTATTAAGAATGAAAGAATGAAATGTGATACCACATTAATTTTTTTCATTATTTTAATTTTTTTTTAGTTAACTGCTTTCAATTTTATGCTGAGGATGCGTTTTAAATCTAGTCTAGAAACAATGATGTTTTCTTAAATGAGTTTAAAATGGTCAGTCAGAATCTTGCTCAAATGTTACAAGTCAAGTGGAGGGGTTTTTATTGCATACACTGTAAAATATTCTACGCAACAAATTCTAGCATCAGCATAAGCTTTATAAATAGGTTGTGTACTAGATTATTTGTAATAGAGTAAATGCTAATTGTAACACTATCCCTAATTTTTGACACTTGTTTATTGTTCTGAAAAGTTGTTGTTGTAATCATTTTAGGTTGTAAATAACCCAGCAAATGCAGAAAAAAATGTTACTTTCTTGGACTGGTTCATGGTGAGTGAAGAAATTGATTAATTGCTATAAAATGAGCAAGTCTGCTCCACTGTTTTAAGTTCATATAAAAGTGGGACAGAATGAAACTTAATCCAGTAGAAAAATATTTGGGATTCAGGGTCAAATATAGTAAGTTATGGGGCTGCAGTTAGGATTTATTGTCTCTTTCTGAATTAATTAAGCAGGTAAAGTATCTAAATCAGATGGAAGAAAGCAATACTTGATTATAGACCTGCTTTACTGTTTTCTGAAGTAATTGTAAGCTCTCCTCTATCTTTGGAGAAATCACTTTAAAATACTTGTAAAAATCTGGCCCACAGAAAATGAAATAACAGTAAATTTGTGGAAGAAGTTAATCATTTGTGTATGTAAAATATGCTTGGATAAACGTCACTATTTTCTCCATGTTGATGACATTTTTTTTGAGTTGTTTTTATTCAGCTACTAAAACAATGAAATAATGTTTAAAACCTCCTTTTTCCAGGAAAGTTTCTTTAAATTAAAAATTAAAAAAAAAAAAAATCATGTACAAAGAGGAAGAATATTCCATAAACTACACAACCCTTAAAGAAATATATGAATGTATGGTATATCCTCCTGACTACCCAGCAAGAACAAAATTGAGTTTGAAAGTTTTTCATTGGGTGGAAATTGCTATGTTTTAATGGTTATACAGAGTGTTTCACTAAGAAAATAATTTAAACTGGTGGTTCAAAATAAGATCGTCTGCAGTTATTCAGTTGCAGATTTTCACTTCTAAATTGTCAAATATGTATTTCTGTATGTTTGTAAAGAGCAATGCTTACTATTTTACTTCATTTTCCCCTTAGATACATAGATAGTTATTTGCACAATCATATTTCTTAAAACATTTTAAGAACTTAGACCACTCATAACAAATGAGACCTTTTATTCATCTGTCATGCTCTGCATAATGCACTTCCACCGTGATATACACATATTTTCTGGGACCTACTATGTTTTGGTAGCAAAGGAATGGTTGAATATTTGCCTTGTAAATTTATGAAATTTGAAGCAAATGTTTATACAGGCAGGTAAAATATTGAAGTAACACTAGAAATAACTTTATATTGTCTCATGTTGTTTGGAATCTTTGCTTGCTCAAATACTTGAAGAAAGGTCCTGTTGCCAAAAAACAGATGGTTTGATGCATTTTGAGATGTTTTATTATTGACCATTTGTTATAATAGAGTATCTAGCTGCAGAAATACCTATATGGGCTTGGCATTTCCTGAAATTCATTTCCTTCCCAGTCGTTTTCCAAGAGTACACTAGAGCTTCGTTGATACTTGTCTAAATTATCAAAAGGCTAATTGCTCGCTTCTGATTTTTCTTTAGACGTGTGAATGCTTGATTAACAAGCTACAAATCAGAAGAAAATTCAATGTGATTTTTACAAGGGCCTGATCCAGAGTTCATTGAACGCAGTAGGAAAGATTCTCTTGGTTTTGCTGGAGATCACATTGGAAAGAATGAAGCATAAAGAAAATCGGAAAGTCCACAGCTGTTATTTAGCTGCCACTTTTCTTATGAACTTTATTTTCATTTGGTAATACATGTTAGTGTCTGCTTGATATTGAGTAGCCTCTAAAATGAATTCATTTTTATTGTTGGGAAATAATACCATAAATGACCATTCTGTACTTGGGAGACTTTAAGTTCAGAATTGAACATGCAGTTCGTGAAGCCAGTACTTCTAGATTAATATAAGGTGTTGAATGTTTGAAAAATGTTTGAAAATTATCCAACTAGACTCTGTTCTTAACTTTTAATGTTTTGGAGGGTTTGTATCATGTCAAACACAGCGCTTTCTTATCTCCAAAGATTAAATTTGCCCATTTTGCCTATGTAATATTTATATATGGACAGGAAATAGAAGTCAGTATCTAGATTTGTTGACCCCTGAGATATAATATTGACCTCAGTGAGTATTAACTTCTCAGATCAATAAATGCTGTTATTGACCTCAAAGAAAAATCAATAGCAGCTTGTTAATTTGCAAACTATGACTGCAAGAAAATGGTACACATTTTGTTCGTCATTATCACCTATTTATATCTATATTTTAACGCCTTCAGTATTTCCACCTAGAGATCATCATGTCAAAACATTTCAATCCTGGCTGTTAGAAGGTTGGGGAGACAGGCATTATATGTTATGGAATAATTGATGAGTGGTACATGTTATTTCCCGTATCTCATGAAAATAATACCCCGAACAGTTGTATATCACCTGTGTTGTTTTCTGTTTTGGGGTAGTCCAGTTCACTTTCTCTGATGCGCTTCATCAAAACATTGCATGAAAGTACTATATTTTAGCTGCCAAAATAACATTTCTACATGAATAATAAGGGGGATGAAAGACTGACTACTGGAAACGAGGCAACTGAAGGTGATCACTGTAAAAATCATAATTAATATACAGTAGATTTTTCCCTATTTGCATAAGGATGACAGGTTTCTAGGCAAGAATCTGCTCTGCAGCAGGCTGAAATATAACTGTGACTGTATAACAAAGAAAAAAGTTTGAAATGAGAAAGTATTGGTGGAGAGGTGTTATTTTGTATCATAGCAGGTTTTGTATATAAACACTGAAATGTCAGGTTTTACATAGCTTGAAATGCCTAAAAAATACCTATTGCTGAAATTCAAATGTCATAAGTTTTTTATGCATATATATCACTTTGATATTTAAACTTAAAAACCTCGTAAATTATTTAATATTACTTTGGCCTTGTTAGGATATGACTGCCAAAAAAGGCAGAGGCTGATTTTTATCTGGTCTGGAGAAGTGTTTTCATTCACAGATGACAAAGCATGAGTCTGTCAGCCTTTTAGAGACATTAATTTTATCTGATACATCTGCAGTGATCTTGGCAAACTGATTGGTAAGTTTAGAAAACTTCTCCTTCATTAAATGACAGTGTAAAAAAATATTAAAATGAAAAAAAAAAGGCAATAGTTTAATTTTTACAATAACTGAAGTGGTTGCAGGTTTTTGCAAGTTTGATGTCTATATGGTTTTGCCCTTTAACATCGTGAGCTCCCAGAACTTTGTGCATCCATGTTATCCTCTTGAGAGACAGAGTCAGTGATATCGTACTCATTCTGTAGATAGGCAGAGCCAAGCATAATGAATTTAAATTTAAAAAAAAAAAAAAAAGCACCAAGCTAGATTAATCTCCGAGGCTCAGATAAATGAAGCCAGTGCAGATCTGGAAAGGTGTTTGTAGTGATTATGCAGTATCTTTTCTGTCTGACAGAAGAAGTCTTGAATGGTCAGGAAAGGCAGTATGTATAAGCCTAGACATCTCAAATAGTAGGAATGGTTTCACTGCTTCTCTCTGATGGTTTGAGTCATCTTTGACTAACAAGGAGTTTTGATCGTTCTACAAGAGACTGAAACAGAAGTGATTTGGGAAGGTGGCAGATTTGGGGAAGATGGAAGGTTCATGATCACACTGCGGAAGAGAGATCATGTCAGTCTTACAGTTTAAGATTTTATCTTTTCAACCCACACAGATTGCAGAGCAGCATCCAGATAGTCAAAAAGCCAAATTGTCCATAATCTATCAGAATTTTAGTAGCAGAACTGGGAATAAAGTCTGGGGCAACCAGGCAAACTCTTGATTGTGAACCAAATGTGGCTCCTTAACTCTGCAGATGACTTACTTTTCAACCTGGAAGTTATCTAGTCTGCTCAGGAACATTGTGCTACGATGTCTGGATCACAACGTGACCCTAGGTCTCAGGATTACAGAAGATGGTGCCGGTGACAGTTCTTATGGTGCCTTAATGGCTGTCTGGCATCTGGTGAATTCTCTGCTCTGAAAGCATTCTCTTTAAGGTGTACTGGAGTTCAAGACAAAGCCTTATAAATTCAAACTTCCAGTCCTCTCCTACAAACGTCTAATGCTTTATTTTCCCTTTTAATATTCTCTGTGATCACTAGAACTGTGTACTTAACTGGAGAGAAGGTCTTAGGACTAATACTAAGTCTAACTTACCCAAAAGAGAAGGAAATACAGTATCCACAATGTTTTAATTTTTAAAAAGTCTTGTTCAGAATCCACTTTATGTGGTACATCAGGAGGAGTTCAGTTTAGAGCTATAAAATCACTGAATTTAACTTCTCAATAAATGTCACTGACAGCAGAGTTACTGATTTCCATAATTGAAACGTTTGAGATTTTTGCACTAATGGTCAGTGGGGCACAAACCAGTAATGTTATGAGATGAGATGTTCTGTTTAGCTTCTTTGTGAATTACGTTTACTCTCCACATTTTGCTTTATTAAGGGAATTTTCCATTTACTTCCTATTTTGGGAAAAAGTCTCTACATTATTAAAGTATATAAAATATTTGATGCCGTAAAATGGATCTATTTTAGTTTGATAAACTAGAAATATGCTGCACTGTGAGGGTCATAGCTTATAATACATACTGTTAGTACTTTTTTCATTTTTCTATATTAGGAGATTAGTGAAAAATAAGCTCTATCAATTAAGTTTTATTGCAAAATTATCTTCAGATGTACAGCAGTGAAGATGATATTGAGTGATAACACTAGAGTGGATTTTGTATAAAGCAATTACAGCTTGAAAACCACAATCTGAATGAAAATATTGCTCAGGGTTTTTTGTAATCTAGCATTAATACCAAAAAACTCTTCCTTTGGAAAGTGCTTAAATTACCTCTATTAAACACAAGACATTCCTAAGGTGTTCATGTGTGCTATTGACTGAAAAATACTTTACTGATACCTGGTTTCACTGCTCATGCTTTGGCAAATGTGTGAAGTACATGTAAGCGTATGGTTCCACCTCTTAAGATGATTCTCTGTTTATAATATTACCATGTTTTTCTAAAGATACTAATTTGTTTATATGAATAACAAGAGTTCTTAATTCAGAAATTATTTTATGTAGATACATTTCAATGCTATGAAATTTTCTGCATTCTTAAAAGCAATGATTTACCCTGAGAGAAGCAGCAAGCCTTTTTTACAGTATAATGTAATACGTATAGCCACATATGTTTCCTTGACATGTTATTGTAGAGTTGAAAGTGCATTGAACTTTGCAAAATTAATTTCAGGAACTTCAGAAGTGAATTGTTTAATTCTGCTTATAATGAATGAAATCTATCTGAATGCCGAAATAATTCCTATCATAATGTTGCATTCTGCCATCCCACCTTCGGTGGGACAGGCAGCCCCTCAAAGCACATAAAGGACTTTGTTAGTTTAGAAAAACAAATCAGATTGTTCAAGAGCTGCAAAGCAGTTCAGTCCCTATTTATGGCATAGGGAATTTTGCTGTAGCATTCACTACTTGTTTTGAAACAGCATTTTTCAAAATGTTTTGAGTGCAATAGCTCTGTAAAAAGCTCAGTTTGGAATAAACCGAACAGTACCTTAAGGAGGGTCAAATAATTTCGGTAGTCTATCAGTTGTACTCCATTGTAGATAAATAGTTTGTGGCTCTGACCAAATCTCCAGTGATGCCAGCATGAATCAAGACAATTGAGTCAAGTGGTTACAGGTTTCCATCCTTTCAAATTGATCAAATTGAAATAGCCCATTAGGAATTGATTTAAATCAGTTTAGATGAGCTCGGTCTTAGTCCTGGCCCTCGAGGCTTTGGCTGCTGAAAGTTCACTTGAAGCTGGACATATACCAGCTCCACAGGCCATCAACTTTATTAGTGTGGAGATAAGCTGATTAGATCTTGTCAATCAAAGGTGCCAATATCTCAATTGAGTGTCTCTCCCAGTCTTTCTCTCCTTCTTTGTTGCCCACTTCAATGCCTTAAAAAAAAAAAAAAAAAAAAAAGGCGAGCAAGCAAGAGAGATGTGTGGTATGCATCCCCCTGGTTGTCACCAAGCAGGGTGCAAGGGTACTGTGATGATGTGGTGACTATATTAAAGAGGACATCAATTTGTTTTAAAGTGTTTTGATATTTTTATGGTAGCATTAAGAGAGAGAACATTGTGGTTGCAGCTTTACTAGAAAGCAAAGAGTTCTAGAAGGAAAAAAAAAAAAAAGTGTTTCTTTGAAACCTACCGGGTCTTTGAGTCTTGCTGTGCCAATGGGCGCTTAAGTGCTCCTGTAACTGGCATACTCTGATCCACCACCAGCTTAGGTACTATTCTTCTCTACAAATTATTCATTTATATAAAATGAAAAGATTTGTGGATGTTTAATCTTAGAGAAGTAATATTAAGTATTTGTTAAATATAGGCTGTTTGGGAAATGTTTGGTTATGCCAGTAATGGGTGTGATATATTGTAACAGTCTGGGAAATTACAGCGTGAATTAAGGTCAGGTTAGAACATATACAGTGACCCTCTCTCTGAAAATGAAGCTATGCATCAGCGAATAAATACATGCAGATATTTGCATCTCTGCTTTGTAGAGGCAAAAACAGATAAACAGAACATCAGCTGTAAAAATCCAATAGTGCAGTGTTTCAGCTTTAGGCTTCGTCATATGGTTAAAGATGGTATAGAGGAAAACTGGGCTTTTGTTCTTCACATCTGAAGTTTGCTCACACCATGCCTCCCTCATACTTCAAATGCAAACAACAGAAGCCCATCCTTTTCTTCCATCACCCTACACTCACCACCCAATGAAGGCTAGAGCTACAGTGCTGCAGAACTGCATTGCCACACTGGATTATCTCTTTATCAGTTATTCTTCACTCCACTGTATCAATTTTCTGCTAACCAATCAGACACTCCTTTTAGAAAAATCTGTTTGACTATTTCTTCTAGATAAATCTATTTATAGCTACACTGATCCACACAGGCAACTCTTGTGCTACATGTCTTTGGGACAGAAAGGGAATGACTTGGTCCTTCCAGGAGACTTCAAGTGTGTCCTCTCTAGTTAATGCTGCTATTTGGGAACAATCCAGGAAAAAAAAAAAATCTGGTACTTGTGTGAAGTTCTTAATTATTCACTTGGGTACTGGAGTTCAGATATAACTCTGTTTTATGTTGCAAACTGCAACACCACATATTTAAATAGAATGGAAAGATGCTCTTTTTTAATCTCACTTTTGTTTCCTGCCAGTCATTCTTGCTAGCTCCCTGATCAGTCTGTGTGCGGAGGGGAAATTAATAGCCAACTTTAGCACAAGGAGGCTATCGTAACAGTAAGCTGTCTGCATTATTCAAATAGGAGTTTTCTTTTGCCATTCTCCGAAAGAGAGAAAGAGCTCCGAGCAGGTTTAAAGACATTTACATGGGAAGAAATTGTAGAGGAGAATTGCCTTATTGTAGCTAATTAGAATTTCTCTGTGTTTAGATGGGGTTATTGAGCTGTATTTTTTTTTTCCTGTTTAATACACTGTTAACAGCTGTTATGCTGCGGTTACAGTCAATCGGAAGCAAATGGTTTTTTGAGAAGTTATTGAAGGAAATCTATCTAGCAGACCACTAATCAAATGATGCACCTTTTTCCTCCAGCTACTTCCCATATTGAAATCACTAACTCATTGTTTAAAATCTCATTTTGAAGGCTAAAAAGAAATGTGTTGGTGTTCCAACTTGCCCTTTGATTAATCTGCCTTCATTAGTCGTATTTTTTCGGCTGATATTTGTTTCTAGTGTAGTCATCTTTGAACACCTATTTTTTTCCTGGTTGTGTGGAACTGCGCAGTGTGGTACTGAATCAACAGGACAAAAACCATGGTGATAATATTTGATAGAAACCTAATGTTTCATTGTAAGACTGGATAGCATGGTCATGACTTCCAAAATCATTTGTACGTTATTAAAAAGAGGGTGTGCTCTACTTGAAATTATAGTTGGAACGTATGTTTTCTCTTGGCAATTCCGAGAGTGTTAAATATCATTTTTACCTCTTTTCTCAGGCAAGTAGCAAGTGGAGGAGCTGAGCTCTGTCTTGATGGCTGAGTCTAACATAGTTTTATTGCTCTGTTTATTTCGGCAGACCCTTCCGTTAATACTTAAAGTCAGCTTAGTATAAGGCCATAGATGACAGTAAATACAATTTCTAGGAAGATGTGTTAGCCAAATAAGCAGGGATTTTTGGCAAGTTTTTACTTCAGGGCTACAACTGCTACTGAAGTTATTTGAAGTTTGCATCATATGTGTACTGTATTTGGGGATGAGTGTGCCTAATGAAAATTATATATGCTTGTAAACATCCTCCCATTGTTATTTAATAAAAGCAAATCTAGAACATTGCCGGAAGGACTTGTATGTTAAGGCTCACTTTGACAGCAGATTTGTAATGTTCTTATTGAAAGTGCTTAAAAGTGATTTAAGGAGGGTCTGTAACTTTGAGGCCACCATCTTGAGGGAATGGTTTCAATGTAGTGACTCAGTTTTGGACGTAAATGAAAAGCTGGCAGTGCTTAGTTGTTGGGGTGCTTTTTGTTATTGTTTTTTTTTTTTTTCTTTGGAAGTTTTATTGTTAAACAACCAAAAAACCCCTTTGGTTCATGGCATTATTACAGCTTAGATGTGAAAGCTTGAAAATGTCTTCATCAGTACACTCTTTTGCCCATTGTGTTTGGTGGTTGTTTTTTGTTTTCCTTTTTTTAATAAAAGAAGACTTCTTATCATTGATTATTTCATAATCAGCTAATGAGTGTGTTTCAGTTACATAATACAAAGTAAGAAAATAAGAACCGGAATGAATTACTCTGTGTACGTGTACTCCATGTACTTCTTTCATAAAGTTCCCCAAGCCATCTTCTAGAGATAATATTTACTGACTATGTATGTGCTGATTAGTGTACAGAAGTATATTGCATATATGACACTAGAGGCCAAGTTAAAGGTACCCTCTGTGAACAATCAAACACAGTAGCAAAGATGTTTTAGTATTTAAAAAAAAAAAAAAAATCAATATTTGTTTTACGTTCTTCCTTGGAGGTTAGTCCATCTTCAAGCATTAGAGGGCCACAAGCATCCATTTTCACTGTTTACCCTGCAGCTTGCCTGTTTTCTAACCAGAGAGAAATGTAAATGAATATTGGAAAGAAAAGCTACGGTTGCCTAGGCTTCCTTTTCAGAAGACTCTTGGTTTTAACAAATTTGACAGAAGATGTAATTCAGAAGTCCTCACTTTTTAAAATCATATTCTTGAAGTATGAAGTAACGCAACTCTTCTGCTTTTAGAACAACATTCAGATGTCTTTGATCTCTACATTTTGGGAATTCTTATTAGCTTAAACACAGTCACTTTCAGGAAAAGTCCTATGAGGAGGGAGGATTTTTCTTAAATGGGGGGAAGAAAAAAAAAGGAAAACAAAAAAGGGAGAGAGGAAAAATCTTCTCCTGTTTCTTCCCTGAGGCTGAACTGTTTATCACTCCATCCTTGTTCGATAGAAGTGAATTTTATAATAAAATTTTCCCTAATCGGGCTCTGTCAGTGAGGTGTCTTATCATGGGGAGGAAAATGACACCGATCCTATCGAAAAACAGAGACGATGTCACAGTGTCCCCAATCACAGCTACTCAGCTTCCATATCTACCTTCTCCACAAACACCAAGCACTGCTTTTTCATAAGAACATCAAAACCCAGCGAAGTCATTAAAATTGCACCCGCGTAGAGTTGCAGGGATCAGCCGCACTAGCGCAAAATGGGATGTGGGAAAACAGACTCTCTAAATGTGCTAATTCCGTTGTCACGTGTTTACGGCTTAATTTTAATCAGTTAAAAAAGCCACACATTGCAATAAATTGGCATTATCTTCTGTGACACCAGAGGACACAGTTGGTTCAAGGATTTAGAGGGTCGCTGGCAACAGTATATAGTGTTACAGACAAAGTATTTTTACGCTTGAACTACGGTAGCTAAGGTGCAATCCCCAGTTAAGACTGCAAACAAAGACTATAACCCACACAGTACTAAGTTCAACATGCAGACCACCTTCAGCCTGGAGACAGTATAGAATGCTAAACTGAATATTGCTGAAGAACATTTTCTAATTTAATGGTTAAAGGTAATTTGTTGGCCAGTATAATTGAGGTTGCAGTTCAGTAGTGTTCTCTTATGTGTCCTGTACCATAATGAAGAAAGATCTATTAGAAAAATCCCTTTGCTGTATTTGCATTCAGTTTCTAAACTGATGGTGCTTGTTTACATTGTGCCATTAGATTTCTGTCTCAAAACTATGCATTGCATTTTCTGTTCCTGTACTCATGGAAATGTAGGTAAATCAGCCAACATGAACTGAAATGTGATAGTAGTGATACTGCTGCTTCCAATGAATGGTTTATGGGAAGTTTAAGTTTTCTAATTAAGCAGTATCACAGGTCACATGAGAATTGTACATGGTATCCGTCTCTACTCCTCCCATTTCTTTCTTTTCCTTCCCCCCTCCCCCTTAGACTTGTTCTTTTAGTTGAGTATGGCTGATCAAAATGTTTATAAGCAGCAGGGAATTATTTTCTGTAGAGCAGTATGATCTAACTAATAAACATCCATTTCAATAAAACCATGTCTATAAAAGTTGTCTAGTTTTATTTCAATGAATCAGACATGAAAAATGTGTGTGACCAGTTTAGTTCTAGAATGAGCAAAGAGAAAACAACCAAAGAAACAGTTGGAGTAGGAATTTAACTTTTACTGAATAAACAGCTCCCTTCAGGATGTGAGCATGTCCATAGCCAAACACAAATGTCTGTTTGAAACAGCACTAAAGTGCACTGCTACATAAGTCCATAAAGTCATTACTGAAAAAAAACAAGAGGTGTTTAGTGTAGGATATTTGCTGCCAACATTTGATATTTTGGCTTGGACAATTTAGTGCCAAGTATGCAGCATATCGTATCCATGTGTTCCAAGCCCTACAACTCTTCAAAAATAAGCGTGAAAATGTCCAAAGAAACTGTTAACAGTCAGCGATGAACAGCGTTGGCAAATAAAGTGAAATTAGTATATGGATCTCTTTTGCATATAAAGAAATAGGATCATTTGACCTATTTGGAAACAAACCTGCAAAACTGTTTTAGGTGGAAAACAAAGGGACAAGACTGTCTGAGCTTGAGCTAAATCTAGGATTTTTTCATTAACAGCATGTTTGTAAAAAGGGATGCTAACAATGAAAAACTGAATTCCTTAAATATATAAAAAAGTTATTACACTCTACAAATTAATTTATGCATAAATAAGTGATACCCTGAAACAAGTTTACTGTCTGATTTTTCTGAATTTAATATCTATTTCTGTGCTTGCATTTTTCTTACTGATTTGAGTTTGTTACACGGTGCAAGCTATGCTTTTTGCACTTCATACCTGTTTAAACAGCTTGAGTAAATATGCAGGGTCATTTTATTAGAATAATAGAAAAAAGACTAGAGTCTAAGTATAAAACGCTGTTCTCTTCTATGTCTGGATTAGCAGCGAACTCTGCATGATAAAAAAAGACTTCTTTATGTCAGCGTACTTGGCTTTATAAAGACCGTTATGACTTTGTTCTGTAAAACAAAATAAAAACAGCTAATTGGTTGAAACATTTTACTTGAGAGTTTTCCACTATGTTTCAATCGATATGTTGTTATATTCTGTTGGAAAGAGACTTTTTTTTTTAAAAAAAAAAAAAAAGCTTTTTTTTTGATTTAAAATCTGGCAAATTAGCTAAGGTAGCGTTTCTTTAACTAGGCAAACTGCAGTGCTTACAGGCTTACCCAGTAAAGACCCCTTAAGATTGTTCAGCTCACTTATAACAAGTGATATAGGTCATGACATATCATAGCCAGGCTTGGGACATCCACTTTGAATGAACTAACTGGTAGTTTAGCCAGACTGAAAATTATTATCCTATTCTTTAGAGGTGTGAGCTGGTCAGTCTCTGTCTCTCCTTTCTCTCAAAACCACCTGATTTTTACAATCCACACTTAGATCCTGTGCTGTGACTGGTTTCTGATCATATTTAAGTGGAATTACTGAATTTGATTGCTTTGAACTGAGTGAGGGTTGAGGTGGGGAAGTGGGAGATCTGGTTCATGTTAGATGTGTGTATAAGAGGAGAGTATTTGTTGGTGCTTATATTTGCATGCTTCTGTGCTGAAATTCTTAGCTTATAGCTGTAAGCTAAGAATCGTTACTTACAGCAGAGTAGTAAAATACTTTACACTGACTATATCACTTTGAAAACAAAAGTGTAAATCCAAGTAGGTATTTTGTCTCTGAAAAGAACACAAAACAAGCAATATTAATGTACCCAAATATGCATTTTAAAGGTTGTGAGGTGAAATCAGATTTTATATCTGCATTTACATTCTGCAGTATCTTTTTAATAAAGGATGAGTGAAAGTCATTGTTTCAGATCTAGTCTTATAGTAAAATATCAAAATATATGATGCTTATTTATTAATTCTGCACAGAACCACTTGAATTTCATGTTTTATGTTGTAGATAATTTCATTAATTCAGATCTATAAGTATGCATATTGTATTAAAACAGTCTTTCATTTAGGCAGCCCATCACTTCTGTAAATTGTAGGTATGTTTGCTTATCTAAATGCAACAAAACCAGAGGGTTGGCACTCATTTATACTACTATAAACTTCTTGTGTTATACTTTTACACACATAGGCTGCGCCATTGAGCCACCAGTCAGATAAAACTGTTTTCTTACTTGATATTGTGTAATGGGTGGAACTAAAGATGTACTTAACAGAACTGGATATCAGCATCTTTTTGTGTTTGTTACCATAATGGAATTTGGGGAAAATGCAGCATGTTTCTAAGTACCTACTTGTAACGTTAGTCAGTGTCTTGTAAGTTTGACCCTATTAGATTTTTTTTGTATCCTTAAATATACTGTAGTTACTTTTTAATACAGTGCTTATAACACAGTTATTTGTTCTTTTGAAATGTATATCAATTTCCTATTAAACATTTATCTGTATACCAGGGATATTAATAATAAATTTACCAAAAAAGCATCTGGCTCTAATTGAGTTAAGAGTTAAAAATACAATGTTAATACTATGCAAGTAGTTAAAAGGTGTTTTTCCTGAACAGGATTTAAACTTAGTTCATTTCAAAAAAGGTGTCTGTGACTCTAATTAAAGTAACTTTTTCAAAAAATGTAAAGATACTTTTAATATGTGTGTGTATACATATGTTTGTGTATATATATGCACACATTTTTAATTTAGGTATTGAATTTTATCCATACTGTAAGATCAACCAATTAACCTCTCTATCTGTGAAAGAGATTTTAGAACTCAAAGTGAATACTATTGCTGCTCATCTAATTGAAGATGTAAAATGTCCTGTAAGTCTAGGCAAAAGATTATTCTGTTCTGCTTAATTTGTAATACACATTAGTAATATATTTGCATAAACATTAACCACATCTAATGTGGGGGGGAAAGGGGGCCAGATCTCTGAGCAGTTTGTTTAGTATTTTTAGTTTTCTGGGGTTTGTTGTTCTTCAGTGTTAGATATTTGGGGGTTTTATTTTTTGAGTCAGGGTACAATACATGAAAAATATAAGCACTTTTATGTGAAATTAACAGTCTCTTAATGATATGAAGGTGTTAAAAATGGAGGGAATTACCTTCTCTAATGGAACTATTAAACCTTCAGTTAATAACTGATTGGTGAGAGAAACTTCATAATCTGTACATCTATGATATAGCGTTAGAGATGCTGTATCTGTTTCGGAAAACCTTCTGTTTAGAAATGTGTGTGTTTTATTTTTAAGTGCCAGTTTGTTTTATGCAGATAGTCTCTTTTTTCTGACTCTTGTTGTAACTGATTTTGCATGTGGCTGTGTGTCTGTGTGTTCTGTTTATGAATCTGTGGAGAAAATAGGGGTTTTGGGGGGATATATGCGATCTTAAATCACTCTTTGCATCTTTGAAATCCTGTTTTGTGTTACCACAGATGGTTTTTCTTTCTTGTCATTGCAGATTCAGGATCCAACTTACCTGAAACACAAATTCTGCTTGGTCCTGAGAAAATAATTTCTTATGAAGCAGAATACATTTTTAAATGGTCATTCTCAAAACTCTTTAATATTAATTTCAAATGTTATAACAATGTAATGTAATTTTATTTTAATGTGATTCTACCAGGTTATTATTCTGCCGTTTTTATAAGTTCATATGTAGTGGTCATAGTTTTTCATTACCAATGTATAATGATGTATTCTGAAAATGTGCTGTCACTTAAATGCGTAGGTACTTAATTTGGTTAGGAGACATATGTCTGTGATCACTAAAAAAGCATAGTAGAAATTACAGTATAAAGAACAACAGACAGAGTCATTAGGTTTGAAGTGTACCTACCTTGTATATATAAAATAATTACAAAGTGATTGGAAACTCTTCCTTGTTTTTTAGTATATTAAAGGGATATTGTGTAAATGTGGTGCAGTTGCATAGGGCAAGGTTTATTTTATGCTGGTGCAGCTGTGGTTAGGAAATCTGCAGTATCTGCAGGTTGTATGCATGTATAATGCAGTCCAACACATCTCTGGCCTTGTAATTATTCTTACTATATATTACCTTGCAAACTTCTATTACCATGGTACTAAGGATCCTTGTATTGGATGAAGACTCTGTTGTGTTATTTGTTGTGCAAATACGGGGAAAAAATACTTCCTATTCCAAAAACCTAGCAGTCAGGGGAAGATGGATGAGGATTAACAGGTTGAAAAGGAAAAGAAGAGCAGTGATGATTAGCATCCTGGGCAGGGATCTTGATGCATCTGTGGCCTGCATGTGATAAGTTTTGGGCTGTTTTTTTTTTTTTTTTTTTTCTTCTCACAAATATTATAGCAATAAAGCTTTAGCAGTGATGGAGAAAGTTCATGGGGAGAAATAGTAATTGTAAAGTAATAGAAAGGTAATTGTAGGTGGGTCTGAAAATCATCCCAACTGTGATGAGCAAGGAGAGAGAGGCAGAAGGAGTATTTGCTTGCAGATATGACTGGTAAAAAGCTGGTCTCTTTGGCACGTCATACGTACTTGCCAAGAGATTGACTGATACACTGAATAAAAATCTATGAAGTGCAGTTGGCCCAGCCTTGAAAATAAAGATGAGTAGCTGAAATTTGACGTGGGAGAAGAATGAAAACTGGAGGCAGGCGTGAAGGAAAGCACTGCAAAGAAAGGGATGAGTTGCCCAAACCACCTGCTAGAAAAATATGGTTTTGTCAAGGCCGGGAAAGAGATTGTGTAATCAATGCAAAAGCCGATGAAAGCTTGGACAAGAGACTTACATACTGGTTGATAGGAGAGTCTCTATTTCCGTGTTAACTGAAAGATTTTAGATGTAGTCTGGTAAAAAGAACCTGGAGGTTATGCTTAGGTGATGCAAAACCAGCAAGACTGTGATCATGTAAATAGCGGGCTGGGGCTGATTCTAATGAAATCTTTCTAAAATAGGCACTCTCTTTTTCAGACCTGAGAATGGACTTGTGTTCCCCATCCGTATATCTTGTCATTTCAAGCTGTATCCGAGAAAAGTTTTAGCTCCTCTGCAAACCTTTTTATTTTGAGGGAGCTAGTATGGTAGTGTGGCAGTAACCTGTTCAGGTGTGGCCTTAGTATGGTAGATGGAGTGTAACAATTAAGTCTGAAGTTGTTGTTGCCCAAGGATCACAATGGGGATGGCTTACATTAGACTTTGTAAAATTAAGAAAAAGGTCCAGTAGGATTTTCATAGGGTATTTATTGAAGTCTTTTGTTTTGTTTGTGTTTTTTTTTTTTTTTAATAATTCACTATTGCAATAATGATGCATAAATGCTGCACAGAGATTTACGTAGCAAGTGATCTCATTTCTTTCTTAAGAATTTAATTTCAGGTCCTGCGAATGAAGAGGCTTGCTTGCAGCATTCTACTTAATCTCTTGTTCCAGATTTCTTCACATTTACATGCTAATCCTAAGGGCCTTATTGAAAAGGTTGGATTTGCCCTGTATAGATTCAGGTCCACCATTATCTACTCAAAATTTTCCATGCCCGTTGTCTTGCATGTGCCCTAGAGAGGGAGAGTAATTTGATAAGTCTGTCTTTAAAGTGGAGAGAGAAACTGCTGTCATACCTGATGGAGGAAAATGATTAGACATTGACACAGTTAATATATTCACAGATTTTAAGGATGGAGGACTGTTTAACCACCATCTCGCCTACCATGTAAAAGCAAGCTAGCTAATCTCACCCGATTATTTCAGCATTTAACTCAGTAAGTTGTATGCATGAAAATATCTTGTCCAGAAAAACATCCACCATTGGTTTGAAGGGATCAAGAGATGGGGAAGTTGCCTCTTTCCTTAGTAATTGTTCCAATAATGAATCTCTCTACATTTAAAAGGAGCAGGAGATCCTATTTCTAATCTGAGTTTGCCTGGCTCCCAGGTTCAATCCTAAATTCTTCATTTGCCCTTTCCTGACAGACTGGAGACTGCGTTAGCAAGTGGAATCTTCCACTTGAAGATGAAATGAAAATTCCACATGAAATTGTTTAGAACCATGACTAAACTTCTTTTCACTTTTATTATGATAACTGGATTCCTTAAATCCCTCATTGTAAGATAGGGTTCTTTGGCCTCAATTTGTAAATACTTTCTGTGGCCCTTCTCTATACTCTTCAATTATTAACATCCTTTTTAAAGGATGGAGAGAAGTAAATCGCTTTCAATTCAGTTTGGTGTTGTGTTTCAGGGGAGTATGATTCACAGGTGATTCACAAAGATTATGCAAGACATCATGAGGCAGCTTCTGTGTTGCTTTTATGTTTCATGTCTGCCAAGTTATCACAGTGTGTCATACCAACTTTGTTTTACTTTTTGTCTAACTGTAGAAAATGTGGTAAAGAATGGGATAGAGTAGGATAAAAGTCTCCTGAGCACCTGTGTTTTATGTTTTCCTCCTCCTAAATATGCAGTTCCCACAGCTGAGATCAACAGAAGAGTAAGTCATATTTACAAGTATTATAAAAACTTCTGTGGACTATAAAAGTTGTACCATGAGTGATAACCCCAGTCTGCCCCTTCAGTGTTGTGCTGATGACATTGACATCTTCATTGCAGCCCTTAGTGTAGACTAAAGAGTGTAAAGCCCTCATCTTGTTCATGTCTTTTCCATCTTCTTTCTCCTGCCACAAATCCATACTGTAATCATGGGGTCTGTCAAATGTCTGCAACTCTGTGTCTCAGGTGGGGTGATGTGTTTTTTTTCCTGCCTATGAATAGCACTGATCCCTGCTAGCTTTTTGTATTGTGATTTGGTGGTGATGTTAGAGTTTTAAAATGGGATGTGGCCTAGAGGGCATGTGCTTCAAAGTAGCTCACCTACTTTCTCAGTGTGTTACAGTGTGTCCTCTGGCAGAAGAAATGTCGGAATCCAAATTTTTTTTCACCTATCTGAAAGATTGACATCTGTGCTGCATGCTGTGAGTTCTAGGGATTTGTTGTTTTCTGAAGCAGGAGCATCCTGAAGCATGTCCTGTTTGGAAACTTAGTAAGTGCTGTGTGCAAGGTGGAAGAATGGGGTGATGGGATAAGGCATAATACATCTCCTTTCAACTGCATCTGATTTTTGCCACATTGAGAAACAGCTGTATAAGGAGATGGCAAACTTGCAGAAGAAATACAACTGTGCAGTGGGATTCCTGCACTTAGCTGTAGTAATTCCAACGGGTGTTGTAGGGCCAGAAATGATGGTCTAATTATTGGCAAAAAATGGGCATGTGGGTAACATTGCCTTTATCGGAAGGGTCATTTCACATAGGGAAGTTGAACAAGAGAATAGGTTGATGAAAATAGTGCTGGAGGAGATTTGTTCTAGCCCTCCCACTGCAACACATGGAGTCAAGTTCTTTTTCTGTTTATTCATTTATTTTTTTTCTTTGTCTCTCCACTGCTGTCAAAGTCAAAAGCTCTTACTGAGAAGAGGCTGGCTGATTTCAGGCAGTGCCTGGCCTCAGCAGCCTGCATTTTCAGGGAACTTGATCATTCAGTTGCTCTAAAGCCTCCATTTCTGAGACCGTCTTGGTGTGCAAGCAGTCCAACTAGCAAAATTATTGCATTATTGTCTGTTTCTCAGCCACACAAACTTAATGTTTTTTCATGGATTTTAATCCATGATAGCTAAAAGAAGAATAGTTTTACTTCTACATTCATAGGTATGTAAACGTGAGGTGTCTGTCCTGGGTCAGACTGGTTGCTGCTGCTTCAGCTTGCTTCCTTCAAACATGTGCAACGTCACGTGTCTGGCAAGAAAGTATGAAAAGGTGTGTCTGGGTTATCACTACCTGCCCCACATGGAAATGGCCTGCCAGGTCTTTAATAGGTCAGCATTTACTTAAACTCTGAAATATGATGTTTCAGAAAGACAAGAACTGTCATTCTTATCTGTATTAACATCTGAACTAGTACTGAATTGTAATGAGATTTCTCAGACCATCTTTCGTGTTTCTCTCAGAACAGCCGTCTGTGTTGTTACAGTACCCTATAAAGCTAAAAAGAGCTTAATTTTTGATTTCAATTTTTAAATTAAGCAAAAAGAAAACTATTTTATCCATTAGGACAGTTTTATCCATCAGTTCCTTTCTGTTTATCCAGAGCTTCTTGGTGGTGTGAATTAAAGAGGGGAGATTCTCAACTAAGGGTGGCTGGCATGGTTTCTTTTTTTATTTTCCCTTTTTCCTCCAAGTATTACCTTGCCAGTGTGTGAAGTTTTGTGTGGTTTTTTCCTAACTGTGCATGGCACTGAGGAAATCCAAACTGCGTTGATAGGGCTGTCAATGCCTTCATTATCAGGTTGAGTTCTAGGAACCCATTTTGCTACTATGTGACCTTTTATACCAGTCAATAAAGTCGGTGGATTTGTGCTGGTATACAACTGGAATAACACAATAATGAGTGAGGCCCCAGAAAACAGCAGACAGCAACATATCGGTGTATTTATCACTTTTAAAAGGTTATAGCAGCTTCCATTGGCCGTGTAAAGAAGTTTCGCGTTGGTTTAGTTAAACCTTGCTTAAACATTTGATTATGTGTGTGAATCATATAATCAGGATCTGATTGTGTTTTTATATTATATTTATACTCAAAACCTGCTTTTAATTGCTGCGTTCATAGAATTTATAATCCACAATGATTTCTTATGCTTTCCTCACCCTTTTGGGTTTCGCGAGGGATCTCAGAAGAGTATGTCCTGGTATACCCTTCGAGATAGAGTGCCAAGGCACAGCTGGGTGAGCTAAGGGCAGGGGAACAGCCTCAGCTCAGAAATGCCTCATGTGCATCTTTTTCAAACCAATATGTTTTCCATAATGACATTTATTAGTGTTACTATTTTAATGTATCTGTGTATGTGCATGTATTCATGGTATCAGGGATGTGATAGCATTCGGTTTTGTTGTATTAAATGCTGCTGTTTGTGTCTGCAGTCCATGCAGTTCACTCTTTCAGTCCTGTGCATTTACCAACCATTCAGGCTCTGTGCAGTATTCACACATGTATTATGTAAAATAAAATAATAATAAAAAAAGAAATACATTATTAAGACTGTGGGGGCTGTGAATGGATTATTACGATTTGCCTATCATGGTAATGACACCTGTTAGAGGTGTGATACAAAAGGCAGTGACAGGCAGTGTAATTTAGTAATTGTAGCTATTGTGCTATACGGCTGGTCAGTTCACCAGGCAAGTACAAAGAAACCAGTGTTAAGGCTAAGCAGGGGTGGGTAAGCTTAATAGAGAGAGCTAGTGCCTTACTGAAAGAAACTTTTGGTGGAGGGCTAACTCCCAGGGGGAAGGGGTTAGAATGGGTTGAAAAGAATGAACAAAAGTATAAAAATGGTACAGGTTTTCCTGTTTCAGTTCTTAAAGTGACAGGGGACTTCTGGTGATGAGCGTGGCTTGCTCCACTGGCCAAATGAGGGCAGAGGGAAAGAAGAAAGCTTTTTAAAATACGGGAGGGTGCTGATTTATTGCAGCTGCAGAACTGAGGTAAGACCAGGCTAATGGTTGTCTCTTTTTCCATCTCACTGAACATCACAGTTGGTTTTGGCAAAATGGTTTTCCTATCAAGGTGGTAATAAAAGAGTAACAGGGTCAGAAGGTAAGTTTGAGGTGTCACACAAAGCCACTGCTGGCAGGTCATAAACTTGTGCCTTGGACCAATCTGCGTGTGCGTATATGACTTGAGTGCTCATTTGGATGGCAGGCCTGCCAACTGCTAATATTTGAAGAGTTAACTAAGGTCTGAAAAGTTAACTAAGGTTTTCAGTGGCTTCTTTCCTGACATACAGAAGCCATGACATTCATGGAGGTTTTTTATGTTAAAGGACTTAAAGGTACAAGGATAATTTGTTACTAGTTCCTTTGTAAATATGTTTGTTTGTAAGCCGTTTGGAGTACAGACCTCATCTTCCGTACCTTGGACACAGAGGAGTGAATACTCAATACTTTCTTAATCCCAAATATCATCATTTTTGATCATTTTGTGAGCCAAAGAACAATACAAAGACTACACAAATTAATCTTTTCCCTGATGCAGTATCCCCGCAGACCCTTAATAGACTATGCAAAATGCATAGCCATTAATTAATTTTCTGTTTCTGTAATTATGAGAATGCTAAAATGCTTGTAGACTTCTTATACCAGACTTATCTTTTTTTTTTAAAAAAGTACTTTGAGATTGTCTTTATCTCTCCTCCCTCCACCCCCCATCTGGATATTTGATTTTCCACACAGCATATTGGTCTTTTTTCATGTGAACCTGTAATTATTGAACAAATTGTTGTCACAATGAAGAACCTCTTAGACGTTTATGAGGATGCATTAGAAAACAGTAGTCTTGAAAGATAAGTAGTGGACACAGCACTGCAACATATTAAGGCCAGATTGACTCATTTAAGAGCTTTAAGAGAACAAGGAAGTAGCCTGAAGTTAACAAAGGAGTGCACAGCAGGGCATTTATGCCAGCAAATACTAATTCACATTTGCTAAACAGTATAAACAGATTTGCAGGCAACACCAGGCATCCCATTTAATGGGATTAGGTGTGCCACTTACCTATTGTCTGGGCAGAGGAATGTGGGGTGTTCAATATGCTCCTTGCAATTAGCCCAATTAGGCAGACACACCCTTTGTGCAAAGCCAGTTACAGGGCACTTAATCCATTGATTGGAAAGGTAATATTTCTTCTTTGCATTTAGAAGCTTGTCCTGTGGTGTTACTTGCATCTTTGCTGATTCCACACCTAAGCATTAAAGTGACCACGCATCGTGCATCAGATAAAGTGTATTTGGGTTTTATAAACTATGCAGACTGGCATATTGACTTTGTTGTAGTCAGCTGATGGAATGCTGCAAGAGGAAGGGAATACCAGCCATCTTTGTAATCTGAGCAAAACCAAGTGTTAATAAATGGGCCATCCCCATGGTCTAATGCTAAGTGCAGGGTGATGCTTTTTTATGTTCAAAGTGCACTGCCCTTACTAGTAACTTCTTTTTTTTTTTTCCCCAGCAAGGGTTAAAAACAGAGAAGAGGATTCATGTGATATACATGCTATTATCACTAATTTCTGTAGGAAATTATTCATGTTACACTGGAGCGCAGAAACCCCTGCATTTCTTGTTTTCCTGCTTGTCATTTGAGTGGTAAAGGCCATTTCCAGGCTCCTTCAGCTGGTTGGAGGTTCAGTACAGCTGAGTCTCTCTGAGCTTTGGAAGGAAGTTAAAGAACCAATCCCAAAGGCACCTTCCTAGAAAATTATTAAAGAAGTTGACTGTGTAAAAACAAGAGAAGAATGAGCTGGTTTTCAGCCGAGTACTTACGTATTGTCTACAGGAATCTGGATTAATTGCAGATTATATGCCAAATTAAAATCAAGTTTTATGCCAATAAAAAGGATCCGAAGCAGTGTGAGGTACTGGGTGATCCTCCTGCACGGTCTACTGGCCTTCCGCTGTCTGGAGAGGAGACTGGTCACAGTGCCGAGCTGCTGAGTGCTGCCTTCCCCAGGAGGAAAGGTTGAGTGCAGATATAGCTGACAGCATGGTGTGTGCATGTGTGCAAGCTCAGGGAATCACGGTGGTATCTGCAAAGCTCCCAGCTGGCTGTTATGCGACGTTTCAAGACCCTAAGGGGTCACTGCAATAGATTAGCCTGGTACAGGTTAATTCCTCAAATACTGGTGGTAAAAGCCTCACCTAATGCATCCTGAGCTTCAAATCTGCCTATGCCACTTCTGTCACCATCAGTACCTGTTTTACCAGTGACAGCATTTCAGAAATCCATCTCTAGTTATAGAGGGACATCTTTATTTGAAGAAGCTTCTCAGATTTGTAAAGAATCTTCCTGGAGACAGAAATAATGAAGTTCATAGAGCACACATAGAAGAGATTTGTCACTGGGCTCTGTTTCTTAAGGAAAAGGAAAGAATGTCCTGTCCATGAAACTGAAGTGGGTCATTCCACTCATACCTTTCAGGTTAAAGAAGTATTGTGCATAAAATTATCATATAAGGTGTAAAAAACTGTTTCTTTCAAACAGACAAGAAGTTGGATCAAAGGCAACACACCTTTTCTCAAGTACAGCCTTTACTTCTCGTGAAATCACTGGGACTCCTTGGTGGGTTGAAGGCAAGGATGTGGCTACAGCTCTGGCTACAATTCAACCTTCCTGGAGTCAGGCTCGGTGTTTGTGTACGGTGTTTAAAGGGTAATAGCACTAAACACTGCCCTCACAAACCACGGTAATTACTTCTACTGCTGAAAAAACCCGGAACATGAACAAAAATATCATAGAAAAGCTATTTCTAACACTAGTGCTGCTCTTTATGGCTAAGTGGCAGCCATCATTTTTTTTCCTAAATTATGTGTTCTTTTTTCAAGCATTTAGATGATGCAAACCAGATTTTTGTGGCAGCATTATTGCTTATAGCCAAAAGAGCATTCAAGGAAACATTGTATTTCTGCTAAATTGCTATTTATTTAGAACACTTTGAGTTGTTTATATTTTTTCATTCTCCTGACAGATCAAGTAGCCATTGAGCCTGTGTTTCTGAGTATAAGTTCACTAATAATTTTAGTAAAAGTAATACCTACCATCTACTTTTGGGGGATGAAACTATGCAAAGTTCTGGCTTTTGCTTTAGTTTTGAAAGGAAAACTCCCCAGGAAAATTGTTTTTCCAGTTTGGCAGTAAAGCTTCCTGTTTGTTTTGGTATTATAGTAGAAATTTTGTTTTGTTGAAGTAACTGCATTCTAGGTAGCGTTCTAGAGTTATTTTTTTATTTGTTTACCTATTCTCTGGACTGACGCTGTTAGTTTAAAAAAGAAGATTGCGAGCATTCATTAGAAAGAATACTGTGAATGCCTTTTAGTTTTTCACATTGCTTTTTATTCACTTTGAGTGTTCCTAATAGTAAGTGTTTAATGGAGGGAATGTTCCAGAGGAAAGAAATGGAAACAGATAATCATGCAAAGGTATGTAATGATGAATATTTGTCTTAGGCATGTGAATATGAAAGTTCTTTGGGGTTCATCCAGTCAGCAAGTAAGAGCAATAACATGAGATGGAAGTGATAATCAAGTGTTGCAGAAAGAAAAATATGAATTACAAGTAATCAAAACAGTAACTAGGACAAATAGTTCACAGGCAATCCACAGGCCACACATGTTCGCATGTACGAATTACTGAATTTTTTCAAGGTGAGGACATTTTTATACGTGAAAATCTTTGTATGCGGTCATGAATAGAAAAATGTACTAATGCAATTGCATAAATTGTTTACTTAATAGTGCTATAAAATTTATTTTTCAAAATAGACTGTTTCTGTTCTGCCTGTAAAGAGTGGAAAGTACAATCATTAGCTTAGAGCTGACTTCAGATTTTTCCATTAAAGAAAGGAAGCTGACAGTCAGCTCTATCCAATGCATAGTATACCCCTGAAAAATATGGTATCGTTCACCTTTGGACATAATACTGTGGTTCATTTTAAGATGTTAAAACCTAGACTGAAGGATCAAAATAAACATATTTTTCTTTATGGTGTTTTCTGATTTTTGTCATTTCTGGAGTGCATGTCCTCTTGATCTACTGCTTGGCTTCTGTGTAACTGCTACTTCCCTGCTTGCTTTAAAAAGTCCAGAGGTTATATAGGGATATTTTTCATCCTTCTTGCTAGGCATTGCAACTTTTAGCTCATAGTGTTTAATTCAATTACAGTGAATTAAGTTTACTTTAGGATCTTTGGAGCCCCTTAGAGGGCTGATCTGATTAATTACTGTGCAAAACAGATTGTTAAAATAACTAGGTTTTATGCAGTTTCTCTTTGTTCTTTCCCTTAGCTTCTGGAATTCATAGACATTGATACTGGATGAGTGAGGTTAATGTGGGAGACATGTTCCCACAAGCTCACTGACTTTTCTGACTTTCCCCTCCTCCCCAGTCAAAAATGGGCTCCCGTGGCTGGGGACCATGTGGGACCCCTTCCTGTGCTGTGACGTGTGCCTGCCAGTGTGATGAATTTTGTGTGTCAATCCCAGGTAGATGACCAGCAGGGGACTCAGGATGGCCTTATGTACAGGTCGTTATGAATTGAGTAGCAAACGAACTTTGTCATGAAGAGTATAGGCTGAAGTTAATTTTATCTGTGGTTTTAATTGTAGCAGCCTTTAACAGCCAAAGTTAGAAAATGTATCCTCCTCATCATCAGTACTCCTGATCTGTGTTGTGTCGGGGACAGTAAGAGCAGGAGGGTAAGGAGTCATCCGAGCTCCTGACGTCGCTATACCTGTGTATGGGTTCACACAGGTCAGGGGTTTAGTGGTTTGTGTAAGTGGCTGTGGCCCTGCTCCTGAGCCAAACCGGATGGGCCTTAGCAGAGACATGGCATCTAGTTATACACTTCCTTATGTGACAAATAAAAGTGGCTTATACCATTCTTGGGCAGATTTATCCCATCCGTCTGCAACCTTGGCAGGCTCACTGGTAACAAAGCAGAAATGGTTTTGAGCCAGGTGGTGCAACAGGTTGTAACAGGGTCACTTTGCAGGGAAGGGAAACCACCTGTGTTGGGCATGGCTTATAATTTTGCTCTATGCAGCTGCACTGCAGGAATTAGAAAGGCGAAGCCACTATATGCTCTGTGCTCAGAGGGCTTTCGTGTGTCCCTGTACGGCTGGAGGTTGTAGCTGCACCCGTAGCCCGAGCAGTAGGGAGGTAGGAGGTCTTAGCCCAGCATAAACAATTCACTAGAATTCATCCTTGCTCACTCCTTTCTCTCATTCTTCAATACAGAGCAGAGCAAATAAAACCGGTCATTTTCTGAGGGAAAGCAAGCTGGCTGATACAGACTTTTCAGTCTTTATGTGCTGGAATGGGGATTTCCAAAGTTAATTGAGGTCTGTAGGGTTGAAGTCCGATATCAATCTCTTCAAACAAACTGGGGATTTCCAATGCTAAATCAGGTTTGTAGGGACAAAGTCCATTGTTATTCTCTTCAAACAGACTGTGCAGCCTCCAGTTTGAGAGAGATGTGTTAACGGGACCCTATGTGTGTTCCTGCTCTGATTCGTTTATAGATTTTCTGTGATTTTGTTTAAATCTGCCGTTTGAGCTCTGCCATTTGTAATTTTCCTTTGACAGGTGGAGAGGTGCTAAGAAGGGAGGAGAGCTGAGATGTTACTTACTTTCCCCTTTTGGGGTATAGCCTCACTTTATGGAACTATTGAAAGTTCTCAGTAGTTTAGTCCCTTTTTGAAGCACAACAGAAAGTCACTGCTGCACTGATGTCATCAAAGAAAAATGAGCCGGTATTGAGCTGAAAAGTACATAAAAAGTTTATGGATCTTTTAAAAAAGTTTTACTGTGAACTGCGGCAGTGGATTTTAACTTGAACAAAACCAAGTCAAGTGTTAAACCTTTCCACATTTAGATGTTGTAATGGTAACTGAAACTTTAAAAACAGTGTTGAGAGAGGGGAAGTGCTTAGTGAAAGATCCTGGCGATGTGCATTGGAGAGGGATCCAGAGCAGGAGCGGGGCTGGGCCTGCCGGAAATCGATGCTAAAACTCAGTTAAACTAGACTGGTGCCAAGAATTTATCGCACATCTGTTTTGCCTTGATTTTATATTTAATTATCACCTGCAAAAGGTCTGATTTCTAAGCATTTATTATGAAATTAATAAAAAGAGTTTACAAGGCAGTGCTGTAATGCACTCCGGGGTGTGTCCTGCTGGAACAGTGCCATTTCCAAAGTTATTGAAGTTGTTCCTCGTAAAGTTAGTGCTTTAGTTTGTGGTCAGTGCAGAACAATATCCTAGGAACAATACTGCATAGTTCTGTTCTGGTAGTGCTACCTGGCAGAAAGCTAGCTGCCGAGCACAGCCCCAAAACCTTAAGGGCTGTGCATGTAGCAGGCTTTGTTCTGAGCCATAGGTGATGTGGTACTGAAATTATGACGACATCCTGATAATCACTGTTGTGCTATTTGCTGGTTTCTATTCTGGGAAATTCACGTGGAAGATATACTAACATGTTAAATATATTCAGAATAAGATGCACTTTATATGTATATATGCATACATATGTGTTTAAAACGATGAGGAGTTAATCCTAAAAGATGAGAAAAACCTGAAGATGAGGAACTCTTTTGAAACTAAATAAATAATTGAAGAGTTTCTTAATCTGTTGCTGTCTTTTCTCAGCAATGTAGGTAACAGGTGGAATGAGATTAGGTGTCGTATTGAGTGTTGTGGTTTTGGCTGTAGTTGTGCAGGACTCAAGTATATTTTAGTACATATTGAGCAGTTCAATGTAGTAGCAGCCCTAGGTCCTGTGTATGTCAACACTGTGCAGCCTCTGTCAAGCAACTTTTTCATTTAATACCTCTCTCTTTTGTATTTTTCTTTTTTTTTTTTTTTTTAATTTACTTTTACTTTCCATAGTACATCCAAACTTACTTTCTCCCAACAAGTCAGGAATTTGATGCACTCAGAAATGTAGGGCATACTTCAAAGGTTTCAGTCAATGCGTGGCCACAGTATTTTTTTCTTGCCCTTTTATCCCAATTTTTTTTTTGGTAAAAGTTCAGCTTTATCCTTTCTTAAATTTCTGTACAAGAGAAACATTATTAAAAGTTTAAGTCTGGCAGATTGAGAAAATGTAATTAAACAGATCTTTGATACCTACAATTGCACTTATCAATGGGATAATTGCAGGATGTTTGGTGCAGAATGTATATGTTTCTTTTAAACTTCTGTTCATCATTATTATTATTATTTTGTTTTTAAATTAGCATAGCGCCTAAAGGCTGCAACCATAATGAAGACTTCAGCGCACGGAGCATTGTACAGGCACGTGGTATGATTTAGGATGTGAATGGATGATTGTGATCCATTCAGTTGTGGTAGCTTCATGATTTGCTTCTCAGATGAGTAGCAATAACTGGTTATGTATTAATTACTACTTTGTTGCAATCTACGCTGGCCTGCAAGGGTGGTTTAAACTGATGTGCTTTTCTCTGTAATTACAGTGGTTTAGAAGTACATAATGGGCTAAGAGTTGATTACCTCAGCTCATGCAATGAATGGATGGCCCCGGGCTTGTAGCAATTTGATCATCTACCTATAGCCAGAGTCTTGGGATTGAACCTCTAAAGACAAGGTGCGTGCAGTTTGGGAGAAAAAGACATCACAGAATAAACACAAAAGGAGAAAATCTTCAACATGAAGTACTACATCCCATAATGCTGTTCCTCTCCAACTACTCTGTATTTTTCTGCTTACTCCACTAGTGCAGATCTTAGAAATCACAAATACCTTGCATCAAACCTTGTGGACTAAAATTTCTGCTTGCACTGTTCCAGTCGGAGAGTTATTTTGTGGTATGGTCCATTGCTCAACATGCTGTGGCAGCTTTTCCTTTTGTGGAAAGCTCCTTCCTCAAGTACAACTTGCTGCCTAGAAATGCAGAAACATCTCAAATATTTTAAGTCAGAACCAAGTCATTCAGAGGCTAGCTGGCAAACTACTTCCTTGGAGTGTAGGTGAAGTTACTGCTTTCTGCCCTGGAACCGTTCTGAGTTGGTGAGCACAGTCACTCGCAAACTTAGAGACATGTTCTGCACTTATCTGAGCTTCCAAAATATGGAACTTGTTCCCTTGTATAGCACAGCAGTCAGAACAGAAGTCAACACCTGTGTAAGTAAGGTTTACGAAGTCTGTGTTCAAATATACTGGCAGATTCAATAAAAATTCCCGAAATGAAATAATGTAGAAACAAATCTCTCCAGAGATGTACATACTCTGAGGACTTCAAAACCCATCACTGACTGTTTTAGACTGATTTTTTCAGGATTCTGTACACTTATTTGGAAGTTATTTATTGCTGTGTTAAATAGATATTTGATTTGAATTACCATTTATACGTACACATTGCCAGTTCTACATTGAGCATATGGACTACTCTTGTACTTTTTCTCCCATGAAAACGAGGTGTTTCTATTTCAGCCAGGACTGGCTGTGGTTTTCCTGTTGCTATAGTCAGCTCCAAAAAGTATGTTACGAAGTAAAGGACATGGCTGCTGTTCATTCACAACTGACGTGTATAGACAAGCACTAGTTTTAATCTGTTATACTAATGAAATTGACAGATGCCTGTGAGAGATAACACTCTGCTCTTCTGCCCTGGTGGACAAAAATTCTTTTAGCTTCACCTGAAGTTCTGCCTGTCAGAATTTTAGTTTACAAAGTCAGGACAAACGTATGATTTTGGGTTTTTTTTGTGGATGCACTTCATTAATTTTTTGCTTCGTAGCCTGTTTGTGAAAATTTAACTGTGCAATTTTTCTCTTAAAATAACAAAAATAAATAATGATGAGATATATTAATATTGTTAAATAATAAATAATAGTATTTATATAGGTATCTTTTCTTCCTAGATATTATAACTTACATAATAATAGTTCGGTAATTTCACTATGAAAGATAGTTACCTAAGGACCATGTCCAGTTCTTTTTATTTATCCACTTGGAAACAAATTCTTATTTTTTACTTAGAATGCCAGTCTGTCTGACCCTGTTTAAAATAAAATATTTTAACTTTTGAGATATAAATATGCCATCAATTTTTTTGTAGATATGGAGACCAGCAGCAGAAATCAAGGTTTAATCTGTTCCATTCTCCAGAGTGTAATCTTAAGTAAGACTTAACATGACTGAGTTTGAAATGGACTGTTTATGGAAAAACAGTTCCTCCTTTTGCTCAGTACATCCATGTACTACTTAACTGATCCTTTCTGACAAAAAGATACTTCCCTTCATTACTACTTTTAAAAGTGTTCCAGCAATGATATTTCTTCTGTGAAACGCTACTTTAAATTTATTAACTAGTGGTTTGGAAATGGTGAAGAGTTGGGAATTCAGTGTGTTTATACAGAGCCTAGTACAGTTGGATCCTAGTCTCCTAGAAAGCAAATATTAATACACAGTTTTGCATACCATCAATGCAGTTTTTAAAGGTTACATTTTTAGACTCTTAGAACCTTAGTTCTAAAGATGTATGAGTTAGAAATTAATTGAATTAGAAATTAATTGAATTAGAGCTTCAGATTCTCACTTCAATTTGTACTATCACTAGTCAGAAAAAAATACTTCTGAACTCTAAAAATTTTGTTTGAAATTAGATAATAAACTTCTATTATCCTGTGATGTAAATTGGTGCAGAGTCTGGTCTAATTACAGCCATACTGTCAAGTTTATACATGAAATCTAACTGCTACTGAGCATATCGATCATTGAAGCTTTTCTTGCACTCTAGCCATTGGTGGAAGTTGCCATGTACTACAATGAGGTATACGGATGTATATTGTTGATATGCTGAAAGGTACCTTTGTGGTAACTAGAAATGTCATCCCTTGTGAAACCACATATTCCTTCAGTTTTTACATGAGAACATACATACGTGGTTGTAATACATTTTTTGGTGGTAATGGGATTAAGATTTGGGTGGAAAGTTACAGTATATAGGAACATTGAATTTTACAATGGAAAATGAAGAGTTTTTCTCTTAAACATCAGGGAAGACCAAATTAGTAGTGTGAGGCCATTAGCCTTCTGGGGTTTTAGCTGGCAATATTAATTTACATATTAAAGTTATCTTCCTTTATCCTATGTGTTGTGACTTTAGAGAACATTGATTTGGCTGCTTATAGCTAGCGTGTTGATTTTTTTCAAACATCTGATGTTAGTGAATTAAGATGGGGATGCCTCGCTTAAGGAGTTTCCAGTCACAGATTCTTAAATGATAAGGAAGGACATGAGACTGTCTTTGACTTGTGTTCAGATTAAGGATAATATATGAAAAGGGAAAGCAAGGAAAAAATCATGCAACTTAAACACTGGACTAGGTTTCAGGAGGTCTGAGTTCAGTCCTTTTTCCTTTCACAGCCTTCTCATCTGACCTTGCTTAAATCACTTAGATCTTTTACAGTTGTTTAAACCTTTTTGCACAAATAGTCTTGTCCTTAATCTCTGTTCCATATCTTCTTAATTGTCCAAGTGGATTAAAACATCACTGTCTTCATCCTTTACCTCTATATACTGTATATATACAGTACTGTAAATATACTGTGAATTCTTTGCAGCAGTAGACTGTCAAACTAAAGTACATAATAGGTCTTAACATAAAGTGCTGTAGATCTCACTTGGATGACCAAGTGATTGCTTGGATGTAATATGCCAGAACTGAAAAAAATAATGGACATTGAGCATTTTTCTCCCCCAGAGTAATTCGAAGTTTATTTTGATCACTTTAAAATTTGATGTCATTTCCCATAAATCACAAAAGTATCAAAATGTGAGTAAGCATTCACATGAAACCTTTCTATAAACCCTAAAAGCATGGAGTATTTTTCACTGCCTTCTGAAGTTGACTATAGCTAGACATAAGGTAAGAGCAGGCACTGTTATAGCCATTAAACCCTCAGTGCATCCTGCTCACATTGTCAGTGTTAAGCGAATGACGGGTTCTTAGTTATGAGAGATTTTTTTCCCCAGGCTAGATTTGCAGGAAGTATATTTGGTTTTTTATCTTTCCTTCTTAGTATGGTACATGGTCTATTTTCTAGGATCTTTTGTGACTTTTGATTAAAAAAGTCACCCAAGTTCTCAAGGGCTTAGAACATTGACAGTGTCCTTGATCTTTCTCGTGCTTTTCCTCTCAAACACTGCAATTATGGCTTTTAATCTTTAAGGGTTTTTTAGGTTTCTTAAAGGATGCTGGGAAGACCTTCTGTTTGTGGTATATGTTGGCTTACAGGATAGATGTTCTGTGGCTGCTTCTGAACTAGACGTGTTTGGTTGCACTGTTCCTTGCTGTTGAACTCTGTTCTAATATCCATTTTTCGTATGTAATAATATATTAGTTCTCTCATTAGAAACACGCAGCCAGTTCCAATTACTTGTTCTTACGAACAGACCTTACTCTAAGAGCATTCCCATACTGAGATACCAAGAAAGATGAGGTGAAGTCCGTAAACACCTAAAGTTTAACCTAAGAACCCAGCCAATAAAATGTGATTACAAGGCCATAGACATAGATTCCATCTTGCCAAGCTCACTTGTCAGAGCACTTCAGAAGAGAGGGAGTAGGCACAAAAGAGAAAAAGGACACTGTAAAATGCCACAGTTGTAGCTTTTGTTAAGTTTCTTTCACATTCTGTTGCTCCATTACATTTTGGGCAGCATGTTCTGAGAAGCGCCAATTCTGTACTGAGCTCCAGCGAAGAAAAATATGAGGTCACTTGCAAACCAACTGCAAGAGAGTACATGCTGTTGTTGCACCTCTAAGTCACACTGTTTTAAGCTAATTTTTAAAGATAAAACATCACATTAGAAGCGTTTGCTTTCTGGTTTCATTGACATGCTGAAGTATGTGCTTTCAAAATGATGATGATTTATGTTTTTATTCCTTTTTATAGACTTAATGTGTACAGGGATTGAGGAGCAAAACCTTAATGTTAGGGTGCTATTTAAGTACAGAGTTCTAATGTTCATGAAACAGTATTTTTATACATGGAGAAATTAGCTCAGTTGCTGAACATAACTTTTCATTCCACTTAGACACATTTATTGTATGTATTGTGTATCCACGTGTCTCCAGACATGCAACTGAAACTTGCTTCATGGTATATTCCCAAACAGGAGACATAGTTCAAGTGCAATTAAGGGTTTTCACATTGTTGTGTAGTTGAGGAAATACATCAAAGGCACTTTTATGCAATTGTGGGGGGAATCGCTGTCTCGAATAACAAAGCATGTGGAAACCATACATCTTTTCTTCACCTGGTCTGTTTCATTTAAACCTATGTCTCAAGTCTTTGAAAGCCAGTATTAAAAACACCTATCTTCCTGTCTCACATGCTGTTGCTAAGATCTTGAAAAGACGAAAGGATGTTCAGTATAGCAGAAGATCCTTAAATTGACCACAGCGGTATGTTCTAGTCGAGGAACAACGTTAGCAATGACTTGAGCTTTGTTAGGAATACGTGGAAGAGGGTGGTATGTAAGCCAACCTGCCAGATTCTGGCCTCTATGCTAGATCCTTCCTTCCAGCATAAGCCAGGTGATGGAAGGTTATTCAAACTTCATAGGTAGCATTAGTAAAGACATAGATTGACCAAATAAGGCATGATCACCTTGGAGAAGGATTTTGCCAAATATTAAAATATTTAAATGTTCCTAGAAGTAGGTGGGTATTATGAGAGTAAGAAGGAATATCATTTTCAGTTGGGCACTGGAAACTTGGTTATATTTTGGAATTCCCAGAGGAGAAACACTGGTATGATGTCTAACAGATAGTGACAGAGGTGATGTCTAAATTAAACATTCATGCTCCTTCACATGGCTATTTGCTGAAATATTTATGTTGGAATATATTTCATTCTTTTTTATGATTAAAGTTTGCACAAAGTATGCATGTTTGTTTATGCCCCAGAGATTAGGGTCAGTGCTATGATGTGAAAGGCAACTGATTAGAAGCTACTTTGGCTTAACAATTATGTATTTATTTATTCATGAGTTTTCCAGTAAGTTTAAAAGTGTATTTTTTGTACCTTCGTAAACAAAATTGTCTCATCTTGAAATCTCACAGGCTTCTATAAAAGGATATCTATTAGAAGTAAAGAAAAACAATGGATAATGAACTATAAAAAAGGCAGTCCTATGTCACGGCTTGTAGTTAGAAATTTTAAAAAAATATCAATTCTGTAAAGGTTAATAGTGGTAATTTGCAACCCTATTGATGGGCTTGCTTTTATCATGGTGATTTTTTAGGTTTGATTAACATAGCATTATAATTAACAGACTTTCCCCTGTATTGAAGCTTAAAACTTTTCAAATCATTTGGTCACAAGTGTTTCTGCCAACTGCTTCTAGCCCTTCAGTTTCAGATACGATTTTCAGTTCTGTTCCCTGTAGGTCCTAATATCTAGCTTACATCTTAAGCTTGCAAATTTGACTTCTATGACACTCCTAAGATCTAGCGTTCTCTGAGTATTCACACATCCCCAAATCTTTTCACTTATTAACAAAAACTTTGTTTTATCATAGTTTTTCCCATTCTGAATGCTGCTTCAAGTGTTTCCCAAGCCTGTTGCCTCTTTGCATTACCTCTCCTTGTTTTATCATGTCAGTAGCTTCTCATCTTCCAGCTCATCAGAAACAACCTTTAAAGTACTTTCTGAGTTATCCCCAGCTCAGTTCTTGTCTCTTATTCTTTATCAGGAGATTAAATACACAGTTGGTCAGCTAATGATGATTGCCTCCATCACCTGCAGAATGGTTTTGGCATTTCTTCCACATACAGTGCCTCAAAAAAAATTAACCCTGCTTATGTATTGTGAGTGTGATTTCATGCTATAACTAAACTAATCTAGTGGTGAGCTGCTACTGAAAGGCAGGTACAGACCTTCTCCTCATCTGTGCAATAACAGTTAATGCGCTTAATACATACAGGGTAATTTGCTGAGACCTCTTGATGTACTGCTAACTTTACTTTTCGAGGTATTTGCATTTACTGAATTGAAAATTTACCTTGGAGCAGAAATGGGAGGAGGCATAATGGTCAAAAGCCTCTGTTCTGAAATAACTAGTTGCCAGATACAATGGAGGAGAATACTGCAGGGCATGGGTGAACGTGGGCAATAATAAGAACGTAGTGCCCGTTTCCGTGCTCTCCTGTCCTGAGCTATGGTTAATCCAAGCCCTGAGGTGAGTCAGTACAGGCCAACTGGTTTATCTAAAGTCTGGCAAACAAGACTAAAATAAATGGGGGAAACATCCATATGGAAGAGTGCCCAGCTTTGTCCCTACTATTGCAAGCCATTAGACCTACACGGATGCAGTTTTCCCGTGTCTGGCTATCGGTGGATTTACGGCCGTTTTGCTTTAGGAGCGTGGTACAAGGTATCTGTATGCGTGCCTTAAGCTCTTTATGACCAGAAGTTTCAGTAGGTGCTTTAAAGCTTTGCAAGTTGGGGTTTTTTTTTGTTCACGTGCACATTTTTCACCTGAATTTTGCAGTCCTTCAAAGCTAATTGTTTATGAAAATGCTAATTTTCTTAAGTGCTTTATGAAATTTTTATTCTTGTTCGTGATGTTGTCTTTCATTCCAAGGTGATTGCTTTTTCCCTTTTCGACCTCTATTGAAAATCTTGTGTTATTGCTACTTGACTTGAGACTAAGCAGTGTTCATAAAATATAGCTGTGTATTTTAAACATCAGTTTTTATCATTCTTCACAAATAGTTTGAAGAGCTGTATTACAAATTCCAGTGTATTTATTCATTCCTATTATAGAGGCCAACTTAGCAAATAAATTTTTCTTCATTGTTCTTTTGTCTGGCGTTTTGACTTGGAGACTGTGATAGCATCTGCATGCTCTGTTCTTAGCCTGTTTGCTGTGAATATATCATGGTGCTGTCCCACAAATTTCATAAGTTTAGAAGATTATCCTTAGTTGCCCACCTCTCTCCTAACACTGGTTCCTATTTTTGTACCCAACACAAGAGTCAATATTGAGATGCTTCTAAATGAAAGAAATTATACCATTTATGAGAGATTCTTTCAGGAAGATTGTCTGATTACTGAAGATTGGCTACCACAATTAAGTAACTCAAGTTAAAATAACGGAAGAAAAGATAACTTGAGTTTCAGCTCAGGTTGTGCCTCAAAGTAAATCACTCTCCTATAGGCTGAAGTTGTTGCTATCCAAAGTTGAAACCTGGGTGTTTTGTACAATTTCCTATTTAACTTGAAGACTTTCTTTTGACATTACAGACATGTCAAGGCTAAATTCAGTTCAATAATTTCATCATTAAACATTTATTTTAAGTTAGGTTCCTTCCTCTCCAGTGTCAGGAGACCAGTCTTCCTGAACCAGCACAGACAATTTTTAATATCCCCCTAAGTGAACGTTAGCAAGGAATGAATAAGTGAGACATTTTGATGTTTTGAAGAGACTGAAGGCAGACAAAATACAATTTACTGAAGTTTTTATGAAGAAGCACTAGGGTCTTTACTTGATAAACAAATACAAATCACTGAGATGAAAGCTTAATTCTGGAAATAAATGAGAGCTTTTTGTTTGGCAGTTTTTCTGTACTCTAGCCTGCCCATTCTGGGAACACATTGTTTTGAATTGACTTAGGTAGAATTTACTATTTCTTAAGCAGAGAAATTACCATGAACAGTTCATAGTATATTACAAACTATTTCCTCCTGTAAAGGAAGATTTTTCCAACTCACCTCTGAAATACTGTCATCTGTTGCTTTCCCTAACACATGTAAGAGCAATGAACAGCTAACATGTACTACTGGAAATCAAGCTAAAGAAGCTGAACCCTTTTTCTTCGCACTGGCATTCACATTTAATATTAAGACCAGTTATCTTCCTGTAATTCCTACTAGCTTACTGAAGCTTCTGTAAAGAAGATTAAATTTTTTTACAATGGTGAGATGTTATGTGCTTTGATAAAGGAAATGTTTCTTTTCTGTAAGTCAGTTGTTACTAATACAACAATTATTTGATAATATTTCATTCACAATGGCATGCTTAAAATAGTTGCTGCCAGTTCATTTTTAAGAATATAATTACTTGTTTCTAACATCCCTAAAGAAATAATTATGTAATAAAAACTTACATGACTGACATATTCGTTACCTATAACAAGTGCAAGTATTCCTTGAATTTTTAAGCAATTTCGTAGGGTTTTATATTTAAATATTGAAACCTATTAAAATTTCCCATGGAGATTTGTGGGAGAGGTTATCTATGGGCCTCTGCTAATTAATTATGATATATTTTACTTCCATGTGATTTGTCACTACTAGTCCTGTAAGAACTACAGGAAAAATCATTTGTTTAATCTGACTGGGACCTTGTGGCATTTAATTGTAAGCATAACTGTGATACAATAAATCCAAATGAATTTGGACAGTGATTAACAGGGAGCTCCTTGATATGGTAATTAGATTAAAAAACTGGTTCCTAAGTGTTTCTGTGGATTTCATTAACATTTTTGCAACTAAACACTTTTTAGGGTACGAGTGGTTGCTTATTGTTGACTAGTATATGTTATTGGTTGAATGTAACCTGCATGAAGATGTTTGTGTCTATGTATAATATATAAATATTTATATATGTGAATATATGTGTACGTATGGAAAATGTAAAAAGAAAATACAATATGGAAGGCTTATGCTGCATTTAATTATGATGAGCCAAACAAAAATACACCACAGAGTTAACCTTTTTATTACATATTATTCAAGCATCCTAAAATGTACTAGTTAACTAATCACAGATATGTAGTTCCTGCTCTGAAAGCTTATTATCTAAGACACCTGCAAATATTTAGACATCTGCATAGCTTTACTACTGTGAGTAGTTCTACTGATTTTGTTTATCTGTTTTTGTACGATTTATGCCCAAATTTGTCATTACATGGCAAATTTACAACATGAAAAAGAAGGAAGAAAAAAAACCCAGAAGTGTGATATGGTTGTTCAGAAAGCATATACGTTGATCCTTTCAGATGCTTTGTCATCATGTTGCTAGAAAGCTAAAAATTTAAATAATATATTTATAATTTTGCTATTTAGCAGAATTATAATAAAACTGTAGAGAAGATAAAGAGCATTTCCATTAACAGCATCAAACTGCTACTGGACTTCAAGGCAAAGGAATTTTTTGTTTGTTTATTCTTGCAAGTCACCTTCTGCTTATTTTAGTCTTTTTCCAAAACTTGGCTTATTGTCCTCTGTGCTGGTCTTTAAATGGACTTGATATAATCTCCAATTGTTTGATCATTTTTCTCTTCTTTATTCTTTTAATACTTTTATTGCTGAAAGAACATTTTGATTAATTGAACGATCGAAAGCCTCATTCTTTGTAACTAGCATTTATGTAGCAGTAATGCATTTTTCATATTTTGCCCTGGGAAAATGCTTTTGTGTGCTCTAGAAGGAAAAATTGTTCTGTTCCTACAGCTTCTTCATTCCTCAGTGTTATGATTGCTAACCACAGGTCACTATCACTTGTCATTGTAACTTGGTGTTTCTTCACCAGTAGAAATTAGACTGCACCACCAAATGGAGACCTAGCAGACGTTAGTATTTCATGACTTAATGAACAGGCAAGACTTGATCTGAGACTTACTGCTAAGCCTCTGTGTATCTCATTTCCCTTTAGACTCCAGCTCAGGGAAATCTTTACTATGCGAAACTTACAGCATTTGAGTGCTTGTTTGTTCATCAGTTTGTTTTCTTTTACGTGAAAGAAGGATGTAGTTCAGGAGGAAGGAGAGCTGCTTAATACTCTCTTACGCAATGTTACGAACATGCAGCTGCTTTATTTGCCTATGTGCTGAGGTTTCTTCTGGAGCTTAACTTAGCACCTAGTACTTCCGTGGTCTTCTACAGCCAGCAAGCTCTACCAAACAGGTCTGGTTTTTGTGCTGCCATGTAAGTCTGTCCACTGCATTCCTTGGCCCTTTATTTCTTTGTGTCAGTTATTTCCTGGAGTCCCTCCTGCCTGTGCTGTTCCATTAAATCCTTAGGAAGGAGCTTCAGTGTGTCTTAGAGCTGATGTGGTGGTGACAGTCATGTCACCAGCATAATACAGGTTTCTTGTTTCCATTTTCTTGCAGAATTAGAGAAAGGGATTTGAGGCATCTAACCCTCCCACAGCTCCAAGGCAGGACTCATGATGTGAGCGGTTTAGCTAGTTTTGTTTTTTTTTTAATCTGGATTGCAACTTCATACTTGGACTGATTTTTATCTTTGGGGAAGAAAATGTAGATTGTTATACTGACAATGGGTAGACTTTCATGCCACAAATGGTGATGTGACCTATATTCTGTTACTGTCCCCCACACAGAGCTCTCTTTGCCTTCATTGGAAGCCCAGATGTAGAAACGATGGTGAGAACTGGCCACAGGCAAAGCTGCATATGCCTTGTAGTGGGGCAGATTAAAATTTATGGTGGTGTCCCCTGAGCTCCCATGGTAGTGTGATGCAGCAGACTTATTCAAATCAATAAATGAAGGGGTTTACTCAATTACATATCAGAAGGTATTATTTGTATAGCACATTTACTGCTATGTGCTGTTTATGTAGAGGTTACTGCAGCTGCACAACTTCAGCTCCCTCTTTGCTGCATAGCTTGTGTTAGGGAACTTTCATCAGCAAAGCCTGATGAATTGACAGCTCCCGTCAACTGAGGTTTTGGTACCTAAAGAGATGGGATTAAATACATACTGATGGTAGTGCTAAAGTCTTCAGCACAGCAATGGTTACAGTAGTGGTTAAACACCCAACAGTCCGTTGTTTTGATTAACAGCCATTGATTTGACTCAATCTTTATTGCAGTGACATCACAGTCATTGTTTCAGGCTGTTTGCAAACTGAAGAACGTAGTCATGTCATTTCAAATTGTTCTCATTTCATGTCTATGAAGATTTTCCTTGTGATCATGAGAGTTAGAAACGCGTTTCTGAAGAAAGCTTAGATGTCACAGCTGAATATTGCATCAGAGAGTGAACGCTGCATCAAATTCTGCTTCTGTGTTATCGTGGAATATGCAGAACCATGTTCAAAGGTTACACAACAACTATAGTCTATATGTGGGGCGTTTTTTATTTTTTCTGTTGAGAGATGCACGATAAAAGAGCTGTGAGCTACCTAGACCTCAGAGTTGTTTAATAGCTTGTGGGAGCTAGCTCCTTGCCAATTTTAGAGCATCGGTCTATCTGACTTAACCACATGTAGACTTACTGGCAGGTCTACTCAAATCAGTGGTGTAATTATTTACTTCTTAAAGAGAAAACAGGCTTACATTATAATGACTTTACAATAACTTTCAGTTTTATGTGGAGAAAAATAAACAGTTGCCATTTCCTTGTTATTTTGAGGTTTAAGCCTTTACCACAAAGGTTTTAAATATTTACTAACTACTGTGTTCTCTGAAATTTCTCTGTTTAAAAATACAAGGAATTTATTCAAGGAAGTCTTTCTGCTGCACCAGGCTTCACAATCTTGATTATAGGACATTATAAATGAATGTCTTTCCCCTCCAGTTTTCTTGGTATTTCTTGACTTTTAATTCGTTTAAACTGTTTATTACTTTTAGTATTTTAGCTGCCAGCTAAAACTGCAAAATACAAAGGCTATTTTTTTTTTATTCGTGATATAGCAATGTTCCTAGAAAAAAAAAAGTATTTTTGGCATTGGAAGAAGAAATAAGTTTGCCAGTGTCATATCTGAAAAATAATTTCACATCAGAATGCTCCGTGAGAGTTAAATTGTGTTGATATCAGGGAAACCGAGTAAAGAACTGTTTACTTATTTCTTCTTTGTTAATGTTATTTTTTTTTAATATGACCCAAAGAGGAGAAAGTGTTCTCATTTAACCAAATATTTCTCTCTGTTTTTTTACCTTGCCTGACACTGATGATTAGTAATTCCATTTTTCCTTTTACATCTTTTTGCTTATTTCTAGAAGTTTCTCTGACATCTTAAGCACTCCAAGGACATTAAAAAGAGATGAAGCAGTAAGTTTGGCTATCGCAAGGGAAGGAAGTCATTCTAGGACAGTAGTACGGCACTAATGGTCTGGTGGAACTGGCCATAGGAATGATGAACTTTGGAAATGTATTTGTAAAGCAAGTATTCCATCACTTCGGTTTCCAGTTTCCTCTAAATGTATGACCCCTGAAGCTAGTCAGTAGCTGGGCTTCATCCTAGGAAATGCCACCATTTCATTCCTTTTTGTTTCAAATCAGAATGTAAAGTTGAAATATCCATTGTTATTTTTCCTCACTGAACAGGAAACTGCAGAGTTTTGGCTTAGAAACACTGGAATGTTTTGTTTTGTTTGGAAATCTTGAAATGAAGATTTGCAGTGTTCCCAAACCATGTTGAACTATTTCATCCTGGTTTGACTTAACCTTTGTTATCCCAAATTTCTACAGGGCTCTGTGGTAGTTGTAGGCCTAGCATGTAGTCTTCCTGTTGATGCACTGAATGAGTTTGGCTTCCTGGAGGTAACAGGTCTCCATGGTCCATCACATCAGTTAAATCAGATGACAGATTGCAGAATTTAAGATAAAACTTTCAGTTCAGCCATTTTAGTTAGATTTAGCAGAGAAAATGTCACCATACACCAGTTGGAGGTTAATGCCTGAAGAACTTAGACTATGGGAAAGAAACTGTGAGTGCTTCCAAATGTCTCCATGCCAACTGAGCCAAGTTTAGACAGTTTGTCCTATTCCTACCTGTAGCAGATGAGGAATGCTCACACATGTTTTGCCAGCTCTGTTGTCATGATGATGTTGCCTCTGACAGGAAAGCAGGAGCCTTAGCAAGATACATGGTAGGGAAAGAAGGGCAGGATTCTGATAATAAGCAGCTGAAATCACTTCAATCATTTGCCAAGTAGACCTGTTCTCAAGATATTGTTGGATAGAAATTCTCTTTTCTCTGCTACTCCCCCCATATGAAAATGAGAGCACAGTAGCTCAAGTTGAAGTAACTGAGTACCAAAAGGAAACTTGTTGTTTTGCTTCGATGTCGTCTGTTTTAGCCAAAGATGAAATTAAGGCAAAATTAAAAACTCTTAGTAAATTTCTTAGCTCGCTGTTAACATGGCTTACCATTATGAACTTCACAATATTTGGAGTGCTGTGCTATAGCTTGTGCTTGAAAATTATAGCATTAAAAAACACACATCAAGCTTCTTATGACACTGCATAAGAAAAAGCTCCTCTCCTCACCATCCCTCCGTGAGGAATGGTGTGTGTGAGCAGACTGCCGTGCCCTCGCTGATGGGCTCCGTCCAGTGCTGCTTAGCCAGACTGCAGGTGGGTCTGGTCTCCCGGCACTCCTTTCAGATGAATGAGCAGCAGCGTACTCATTTTATAAATGAGTAAACAAAGGCACTGAGAATATCGAGAGCTGTTGTCAGGAGCACGTGTGTGGTATTTGCTTTCAAAAGCTGGGTTTAGTAATGAATAAAATGCTAAAAGAGAAGGCTGAAACATTTTTCATAAATTGACATTTTTTGTGTATGTAGATACAAGTTTTTTATCTAGAAATTTTTAATTCATTAAATCTAATATTTCTTATGTTCATGGGGAGAAAGAGCAAACATAACTCTATCTGGCTTTGCAAATTTTCAACATCTTTCCTAAAATAGTACAAAGGAACTTACCAAACGTATAAGAAATTATATAAAATTTATTTACACTGCTTGATCTCCTTTTAGTTTTGATAATCATCATGTTGTTAGTTCCTGAAGTGACAGGTGGCAAGTGTGTAATAGCAAAAGCTGATAGGGAAAAAATATAGTAGCCATCTTTGTGGCGATCCAGTGTACTGAAGAGATGGAGCCCTTGTTGAGCTGTGGTTTCTTAACGGGTAATGCTCCTTTGGGCTGGAGATGGCGTTGAAAAGGAAAGCAGAAACCCCCTCCTTTGCTTTTGTTGTGGTACGTTCTCAGTTCATTATCTGAGATGTGTGAATTGAGAGTCATGTACTTGCAGCCCCAAATATCACTCCGTGTGTTTAAGTATCTCAGTATAGGTCAAGAAGTATATGCAGCGTACTAAACTGGGAATTGTGGGGTGGGTGGTTGTTTTGGTCTCGGTAATAGAAAATGCAGGTCATCTTGGGTGGGGAAAGTAGGTATATTTTTATGCAGAGCTGAATACTAACAAGTAAATATTTACCTTGGAGAGGTAATGTCATGTTACCATGCTATTTAATTGTAGGAATAAGTAAAAGGTAAATGTTTGCTTTTTAGTTACTGTCCCTGGAGCTTTTAATATAATACTGTTTAAAATCCTTATTCTTGTCTTAAAAAGGCAGTTTTCCCCTTTTACAGAGACAAGACAACAAAGACAACAGCAATTCAAGCTTCGCTTAAGGCTCCACCATGGTGCAATAGCCCATCTGGATGAAGAGCCCCTAACACTCTCCTTATTAGTGTATATTATATCCTCAGCCTTTCTCCCTCAACTACTAGCATGGCTGTCAGGTGGAAGGAATTTTGGTGGTCGTTTTTCTGATAGGGACATCAGTTCAATTGGAAGTGGATTTCTGCCTCAAAAGACTTCTCACTCAGCAGTGGCTTGTGGCCATTATTGCCAGCCTTTGTTTCTGCTATTGTCTTGTAGGGGACTAATGCAGAATCCTACTGCTTATTCTGTAGATCCCCACCTGCCTTTTAGTTACCTGGATTATAACAAATGACTGAACCAAGTTCATCTTCAACAAAATTGAGTTTGATAGCTTTTAGACTTGCTCCACATATAGAAATGAGACAAATTTTGGGTGTGCCAGTCACAATTAGAAAAGATACTCCAAGTATATTACCTTATTAGACAAAAGACAGTGAACGGTCAGTTGTCTTTGCAGCTATTGCGAGTGATTTGCCATGTCTTTTGACAGAAGCGGAATTTTATTTTAGGTGACTTAATCACAGACTCTTGGTAGGAGTGAAAATAACGATAGAGTATGGTCTATGACCTTGTCCTGTCAGGGCCGATAAACCAGACTATACATTCAGATTTCAAACAAATGGAAGTTTCTGTCAGTAATCCTGGGGGTGATTTCTACAACTTCCTTGACAGGAGTATTGAGACAAGAAAGCTTCTAAAAACTTCCTTGGAACAATACTAAGATAAAGCTATCTACAAGTGAGTGGGTTATAATGAGGGTGGATCTCAGCATGGTAAGAGCAGCAAATAGTGATCTGCAAAAAGACCAACAATGGTAACGGCAAAGGCAATGGTAGGAGGATGTGACTGTGTTTTGGCACAAGCATATGGTAACCAGCAGCAAACCAGGAGTAGACTTGGTGTGCTGAGCTAGTCAGGAATTGTTGTATTTGTGTACAATGTTTATTTGCTAAGCTTTATGGTCAACTTCATTACTCTTCATTTTATTCATTATTATGTCACTGAGCAGTAACTTGTTACAAGATTAAAAGTTCCAATTGGTTGCTCATGCCTAAGGTATGTAAATGCTTTGCAGCTCCGGCAGTAATTTACTGACATTCTGGCAATTTGCACTTAAATAGTTTATGCTCTCGCATATACATGCACACAAGCTCAGTGTAAATGCATATTTTTTTTGAAAAACCCAGTGCAATTAGCTCTTAGTATAAAGGACCTGCTCCTACAGTCCTCATGCACACAAAAATCTCTTTTGTTTCTTTGGAATTGACCAGTTTAAAATGTCTGTAGGAGAAATCCAAAGAGAAGACCATTATTTTTTCAAAACTAAAAACAAACAATGAAGAGGCAAAATCTAATGCTCTTGTAAAATCCATGGTGCAACAGTTAGTACAGAGTTTCTTTTGATGCAGACATAATCAAAATTTTCTTAGAATCAGTTTTTCAAATAAGTTGTGTGTATTTATACAGATGTGCATAAATACACATATATGCACACACAATTTTAAGTGCAGATCTGTGCATATATATATATATTCAGGCATATAATTTTAAATCAAGTTTCACGCTTCTCACACTCAACACATATTTCTTATTTGCATCTAACTTTACAAAGATTGCTCATGAATAGTTATAATTATTTTGTTACAAAATTGGTTTTTGATACCAGGCTGCTGTATCTCAGATCTAGTATGAATGCTCACATTTTGAAACTTTATAGGCAGCATTTCCATGGGCACAAACTTACTAAACTCCACCTTGAAGGGCGGAATCAGGTGTCAAACACTCAGAGTAGTTATTCTCTTCTTGGAGAACAGATATTTCCTCAACCAGACCTGCAAAGTCGTGCAGTACTACATGAATTCAGATAGTATAAAGCTGATACGAGACAGCAGCCTTTTCTTACAAAGTTAAATTACAGATTTGGCAATAAAAGCAGATTTTTTTAAAACCCATGAAGTGATTTTATACAGCTTGCTTGCCTTTATACAGGCACCAGGTGTTCCTCTCTTTCTTTCAAGTAAAAAAAAAAAAAAAAAACCAACCCAAAACACTTCATCATTTAAAACTAGACAGAGGTCATATCTTTCAAGAGGTTTTGGAGATTAAAGAAACAAAGATGTATCTTTAAAAAAATGAAAATTATTTAGTTTCCTTGAAAGTTATTTAGTTTTATGACTTCACAGTATTGGAAGTAGAAAGTAACACTTACTGTACAATCATGCATGGTACTTTTTGTCTATGAATATGGGATGAAGTCCTGTCATATACATCCTGTAGTGGAAGAAGTAGGAGGTGAAATTGAGTAAAGAAAACTGAATGATACAGATTTTTTTTTTATCAAACTCTGTGACAACAGAAAATGTTTAAAGACTTTGAAAAAAACATTCTTGCATAGTTAAAACCTAAATTACACAGGAGAGAACAAAAATTATGTAGACTATGTATGCCACCAATTATGGCGTTATTTAAACAGTCTACACTGGAAGAAATGGCTTACGAATCATTAAATAGACAAGACTGCTTAATTGATGTGGATCGTTAATAAACAGATATTAGTTGTATGCAGGTTTCTTTAAACAGACATTTCTGAAAATGAATGAGAGAAAATGCATATGTTTTCAGTTGATTAAGAATCATACCTCAGAAAGAATTTTATTTGAAGAATAGTCTGATTTTCTTCTAATTAGGACAAATTCCAATAAAATAGTAGTAAATAGTCATCTAATTTAAAATATAATATATATAGAAACAGGTGAACAGCCTTGGAGGAGTGGTAATGGAGACATGCAGTCGTCCAATACTGAAATCCATTGGTTCCTATAACTCAGACCCGTAAACTCTGAAATTCATTATTAGTTGATAGAGATTTGTGTCATAATTTTGATATTCTTTCCTGGTGAATGGATACCCCAAAACTATCAGAACAACTAGTAGCTTGTTAGCCATTCCTGTAAATAAGGGAGGGAGGGTGAGGAACTTTGTAGAGAATTATAGTATCCTACAAATCAGGTACATTTATCTCAAAAATCCTAAACAAATATGAAGAAGGAGAATGTTACTGCTCTATACTTAACAATTCTTACACTGAATAGCCTATTGAAGATGTTTTGCCACCTTTTATTAGCACAAAATTTCTTATATGCAATAGAAGCAATTTGCTTATAATCATGATATGTGATAACTAATGACTAATCAGCTAATGACGTATGATAATGTAGCTTTAGAGTGACGAGTTATGCCTTTTTATTTCACCACCCATTTTTTTCACAAAATTAATCTGCCAATCTCATTAAAAATATTCCTTTTCTCTCTAATGCTACTTTAGAGAGAATTCCGCCTTTGTGTAGAGGCACTTCTGGGAAGTGAAGCTGTGTTGTTGTGAGGTTGCATCAGAGTGAAAACAAGGTGCTTCATTTTGTGACTTCTGCCATTGTTTTAGCTTTCTGGAGTGTCTCTTAAATATTCACATTTTCAATGAGCAAATGACTGGAACTAAAGCTGTAGTAAGCTTGTTGTGTATGTTTCTCAGAGTGTGATACTTCTTTATGATCTATTGTATTTGCCAAGGTTATGTTAACTTTTTCCTAGATTAGATGATAAACCTAAAAATTACTATTTTTTATTTATTAAATAAATATGGCAGTTTGTGGATTTTGAATGAGGAAGTTGTTTGCTTTTTTTTTTCCCTTTTTTTTTTTTTCCCCTTAAGTTTAGTAGTTCAAACGGTGGGGGTTTTTTCCTCTGCTCTGCATAATAATGGGTGGGAAAAGAAGGTATAGGTTGCAAGACCTAAAGCAGTAGCAAGGAGAGACGACATTATAAAATTTTTTTTTCAGAGTTTCTCCTTTTTGCCTACAGAGGCAGAAAAGATGGTCAGTCTCCCCAGGACATAAATCCTTTCTCTCTGATAAACTCAGAGGCCATTCCACATAACCTAATAGTGACTGGCAGGGGATAAGCCGTTCCAGGTTAGATGAGAACCAAGCACTTTCTTTTTGCTGGCATGTAAAATAACTATTGAAATCCTGAAGTCAGTTGTGAAAATGCCAGGCATTTTTTTGAAACCAGGATAAAGCCTTAAGGGATTTGTGGCAAGAAATGATTCTACACTGGTCAGTGAAATACCCTGAAAAGTCTCGACAGTCTTCTGCATATGTATTTTCCATTTGTCTATGAGCAGAGTATTTCAGAAAAAGCGAAACCAGAAATAACTCTGCCATTTATTACCATGCAAAATAACATAAAGGAATGTGAAGCCACCAGAGAATTCTGAGAACTGAGGGTCCAACCAAGCTGTTACTTGTGATTTGAAGTTCCTAATCAGGTAGATTTCTAAGATGGTCTCTTTTATCCTAATTCTGTTTTCCTACATTTAATTCTTTATGCCTAAGGAACTGGAGGGTGGAATTTCTCTCATTTTTGGGTACTCATATAATAATTATTCAGCTGCAATTACAGGCAGTGGGATATATTCAGGAAAAGAGAAAGCATTTGGTCTCTGTAGGGAATCACTTATTTTAAGTAAACCTTTCAGAAATGCACAACTTTTTGTTTTTAAAAGAGCCATAGAAGATTATTGAAATGCAGTCAGATAAATTGCTGGTACTTCCATGTCATCACTTTCTGTTGTTAGTATCTGCAAAAATGCCTGTATGTCTTTCCTCTCGTTCCTTTCTTGCACAGAGATGTACTGGCTTTTAGTTTTCCAACTTGAAATTGATTAGAACACATTAATTTTTAAATAAGTGTCACATATCCTTAACCAAGCACTAAAAGGTTGAGAAGGCTTCATGGTGTAAAGTCTGATCCAAAACTCAGTGAGAAGAATTTTAAAAATGTGGGCTGCCCTTCATTAGCCCTCATGATATCTCTTGACAGGCAATGTGTGCGTACGTTGCCATGCCAGGCCAGGGCAAGACCAGCTGCCATGCACCATTTACCCTCTGTCAGCAGCTTCAGTCAGAGCCCGGGCAATACTGTACACACGAGTCTGTCATGCGTCAGCATCAATTAGGCTCAGTTTGCTGCACTTGGGAAAAGCAACAGCCCGACTATTAACCATTTTTCTTCTTTCCTCCCCCTCATCCCTGTTTGACTCTCCAAGCAAACTGTTTGATTTGGCAGAAGAGTTTTCGTAGCAGTTCTTGCGAGTAGTAATTGCATTTTGTTTTAAAATAGCTAATTCAGATGAGTTGGTTTCACTGCAAGAAATAGGATTTATTGGTACTATTATTTAAATGGGGAAGTTAGATACAGCCTGGGCTCTTAGAACCATTCTAATTTTCCCTTTCACTTGTTATGATGAAGTGTTGATGTCTGTCTGTATGCGTATATATAGACTTACATATATACCCATGCACATGCAGACACAGATTAAAATAGTAAACATTAAACTTATCATAAGGCCAGGGTACTAAGATATTTCATTAAAACTGTATCTTCTGGCCTTCTTGTATTATATACTCAACATGTTTTCAGTTGTTCAATTGTAAATATGTCTTTGCATCGTTGTTTTTCTGGGTATTGTTGTTTGAAGAGCAGGGCTAAAATTTCTCCAGCTTCGTGAGAAACCAACATGTGTGGTCATGCCTAAATTTGACTCGCTATTTTGTGGCTTTTCACCGTGATTATGGAGGGGGTGGGGAGCAAGACGACCACCCATAGTGTGTTCTCGTCAAGCGGTGCGGTGAGCAAATGCATTCGCTGATGTGCGATGAGTGTTAAGAGAACAACCTCTTCTGGCAGAGTTTTCAAGCGCTTCCCTCCTTCCCCCCCTCCCCAAATTACAGCTTCTTCCTCCGTGTAAGTATAGAACACCCATGACTATTTATATAATAAAAGAGCTACTGTGTACTTTAATGGATAGTTAAAGACATTTTCACAGGTCTGTATCCACATGGGATTTATAGAGACTTATAGGCCTGGTCAGTTTGTAAAATCGTGATAGCCCAAGAGACTGTTGTCAGATGTTGGTAACAAGACAGTGTTTGAAAGGAATCAAAACAATATAAATCCTGTGAGATCTGTGGCAGCAGGATGGGTTCTAATGGAGAGGAAGACAGGGTCGACCACCACACAAGAGAACAAGGAGAAGAAAGTGTTTTTTCTCTTTCAAGCTTGCAGCACCAGCAGGGGTAAGCAGGTTTCTAAAAAGAATCTCATCAGTGGATCAATCCAGTGTAACAGATGGAGTGCACAGATATCGTCTATCAGATTTCCATCACATGTGGCAAACAAATACATTGTTGCAACTGTTAGCAGCAAAACTTTTCCTTTTTTTTAACATCATAATTACCAAGAGTTGAAAAGAGCTGTGGGTTAATGATTTCCTAACAGTAACTATAGAGGGTTTGGTGGATAGTAACTTCCCCAAGGAATACATTAGCAGGAGATATAAAGTCAGTGAGCGTCTTGAATGGAAGAGTTTGGATCCACAGAAATAACTGCTTATAGCGTTGCATTTGAAAAGTGAGAATTTTCCTAGGAGAGAGAGACTGGACTGGATCTTCATCTGCTGTAACTGGCAGGTTTATACCGCAGACAGTGGAGACAAACCAGTCCATACAACCTCAAAGTTTTGGGCTTTGTTGCCTTTATAAAATCCTTTGCAAGAGAAAGATTTGGGAGAGCTGAGAACAATTCAGTGTGCAAGCATAGTTACAGCCATAACAGGCAAGGTGCGAGGCTATGAATTACTTTCTCAGTGTTATTAATATTTCTGTTATTCATTAGATGTAATTTTGTTAGGTCTTGATGCAAATATCATAGAATCATTGAATGTTTTTGGTTGGAAGGGACCATTTAAAGATCGTATAATCCAATTCCCAAATATGTAATGAGTCTCTCAGCGTCTTCTGCATTGTTTCATTAATCCTGGAACACAGAGGATGAAAGTGAAGCAATAGCTCTGGAGATGGGCTAATGACTGCATGGCATTCTCAGTGTTGATGTGAATGCCATCGGTTTAGAAGTGATAGTTATCATGGATTAAATGGTTAAGCTTTTAACAAGAACATAAGTCAATTAATATTTGTAAATAACAGTTTTTGTGCCCAGTAAATACGTAGTTAAGAACTAAAAGACCTTGGTTTGGTTACCATTTATTTACAGGAAGTACCTCAGATGTATGGCCAGATCATTTGAAAACTTTCACTAGGCGCGAACAAACCATGTGGGTGATAAGGGTGGGTTAGTTCTGTGAACTAACTGGAAAAGGATCAGCCAGATTTGAAGGCACAGCTTGGTTGCCCAGACATACAGATCTGTGGCCATTTGAAATGACACAGAGCATCTCCCATCCTTCTGCCAATCCAAAGGAACACAGGTCTCCCATAGATCCTTTATCCATAAGGCCAACCCCACGAGGATGACTCGGGTGATATTGTCTCTGACATGACTGTAGGGGCCAGGGCAAATTAATCAAGCCCTGGATCTTGTAAAAATGGGTGTGTTGGACTAAGGTTGCTGAGAGAAGTTGTAGTGTCTCCGTCTGTGGAGATATTCAAAACCCCTGGGAAACCTGCTCTAGGTGACCCTGATTGAGCAGGGAGGTTGGACTAGATGATTTCAAGACATCCCTTCCAACCAGTTCCAACAAGTCTGTGATTCTGTGAAGATCAAAGGTGAGTATAATGTCAAAGCAGTGCAAAATGTAGGTTCAATTCTTTGTCTTTCAGTTGTGTGGAAATTGGAATTCACAGATTCTCAGAAGTTTAACACCCAGCAAAATGAGTTATATTCTTAGGAACTCTGGCAATTTGAAGTGTTAGCTTTTTGTTACAGCAAATCTATTCACCAGTTCTCTTAGTTTTGTTTTTTAAAACCCTTTGCAACATAACAAATGTAGACTATGAGAAAAGATTGACCTCATGCTTAAGACGCATGGCTCAGATGGTGATAAAGTGTTTTCAGTTCTATATCTGCCGTGAAGTTTCTCATTAGTATGCATGAAGCTTCTCAGTCTTTCTGTGCCTCTGTTTCCCAGCTTAGCAAGGAAGCTGTTTAAGGCAGGGACTAACTTGTTATCCATTGTATAAAGTATAGTTAACCTAGTGAGACTGAATGACTACAATTACATGTCATTGATGAGGTTTGAGAGTGTTTCTGGTCCAGAGAAACCACGTGTCCAACTGGAGAAATACCAGATCTACCTTGATCTTAAATATCACTAAGATCATGATTTCTGGCAAATATTGTAATTCACAACATTTCTGATTGTAGACGTTTAGCCACAAGAAAGAAGGGTTTTGCAGAAGTAAAGTGAAAAGTGAAAATGTTTGTGTACTGTTTAAAACAACAGTATAGTATATTGAATTTTTCTTTGCATTTTTCAGCATGTATGACGTTACTCAGTATTGTTTAACTCGTGCTCTAAGCTTGCTGTATTTCATCAGCACTTGAGCCACCTCAAATGAAGTTTGCATTCTGAATTGGCTCCTATTCCAACTCCCGCAGCCCAGTGAATTTTTTCATTTTAGTCTCCTCTTGATTCCACGAATTCTAAAACAAAAGCCAAAATAACATTTACACCCTTCCTTCCTCCAAAATACCTCTTCTTCTTCTGGGCCTACTTTCTCTGTACACTAACCCTGTAATTCTAGCTCTGCAGCAGCCCTGATGCCTTTGTAGTATCATAACCAGCCTTTACATGTCTGTCTAGCTACTGAATAACCTCACTTCTGGGAAGACATAACTACACACCTATCCATACCCCTCTTTAAATGCTTATTAGTTGAGCCCTGCCTTGCTTTTCTCTCCCAAAAGAATAGAAATTAGCAAATACTCTCTGAACACCTCTTGCCCCGTGAAGAAGACCAGCAATTTGTCCTATTGCCTCACAGGTCCCAAAGAACCCCTTACTCCTCTAGATCTGTGAAGTATGAGAGGGAGCTGGAGACAGGTACATATTCACCTAGTACTCAACAGCTCTTGCTGTGGGCATCATGTTGCAGCCCTCAAAGTAGAAATAGGAGATGTACAGAGAGCATTTGCGCCCAAAAGTGCAGTTCTCTAATCACAAAGGTAAATAAAGATCTCTCATTTTGGATACAGTATAGGGTCTTTAACTTGCTTTTCAGCGCTGCTGATTCAGGCCCTGACATGCCCACTAACCTGTTAAGTGTGATGTCAGGACAGCTTTGGTTTATGTAAATACTAACAAAGAACTGTATCTGAGGCACAGGCAGACTTGCAATGAATGCAAAGGAAGGCTGAGCAGGTCCGTCTTGAATAAAGCATTCTTGAATATTTCTGACAGGTTTTCAAAGAGTTGTGATTGTTCAGAAACTACCTTTATGGAAACACGAGAATTAGTGATGAGTGACTTCAGTTAGGATTCTTGTCCATCTACCTGACAGAGCAAAAATTCCTTGCTAGAGGTAGCACGTTTGTAGGGCTTAGGTGAGCTTGATAAACTGGGCAACTAGATGACAATGTCATTAGGGACATAAATAAAAGAGTTTAAGAAAAGCCAAAGTAATGATAATAAGAGACATAAATTACCATCACGTGTTGGCTGGAATTCACTAAAGAAAATAAGGCTGTCTGTGGTATTTTATGGATTACATGTATATATGTAAACTTTTGTTATGTTGTGAGTAAAAGTAGGCTTAGCATGAATGGGTTATTTGTACCAATTTAAATGGATTTTGGACATATTAATGTAAATATTTATTCTTAAGTGACATAGAAAAAAGGATACAAATTTAGTAAATAGACTTCTTTCTATAGAAGGTAATGTGATTATGGAAGTGATGTAGACTGGTGCTGACAGAAATAGCTTTAGCATTTTCAGGTAGCATATGCTGTTTCTGAAGTAAGTGTTGGACACAGTGTATCATAGCCAGACATCTACCTCGTGCACCTGCTTGCCTCAAATCAGATATTTAGTTACCTAGTAATAGTGCATCTAATTATTCTCAAGGAAGAAAATTACATATATGAAACAAAAGACTGCTTTGAGACTTAGTAAAGGTTTGGCTTAATGAGTAACCAAGGTACCATTTTTATATATACTTTATTCTGAAATACCGTTGAAATAGTAATACTAGGCTCCGTTTTTTCTCATAATCTTTGATTTGAAATACAAATGGAATTTAAGGTGTTAGGTCAGTGGGTTTATTCGAGAAAGTAAAGCTTAAAGGAGATTGTTCAGCCGTACTATAGTAGTACGTTAGTGTTACAGATAAAAAGCATGTATATGTTTCCAAACCCATTTTTGGGTCTGAAGCAAAGCATGGCTCAGCTGGAATTTAAGAGTGAGGCTATATTAGGAAGTGTACGCCCCCAGTGGAATGGCTTTTTAACAATTTCCGTCTTTGCAAACATTAACCAGTTTACTTTCAATTCAGTTGTATAAAGTAGGAAATTCATAGTTTTACAAACAGTCAAAGTGAGATTTAGAAAGCCTAAAAAATTATTCGAGATCTCAGGAAAGCCAGAGTCAGCCTGGGAATTCTGTAGCTCCTGGTCTTGAGTATTTAAAACAGGCATTTCATTATTATAGCCTGCATGTTATTAATAGCGAAAAAGTATGCAGTAGTAAGGCCAGGTCTGTATGAGCATCTTTACTTGTGTAATAACTGTAAACAGTAGTTGTATTTTTGTGATGGGAATAGAAACCCTCTGATAAATGAAACTGTAAACAGCCTGAAATCTCACTGGAAGTGGTTAGTTGGAAAATTAATAACAATTAAAATTTGACAAAGCACAAGTGGCAAATGAATTACATTCCTTCTTCCTCAAGGAAGTAGTAGAGGAAATATGAACTCCTGATGCAGAAATGTTTGCCAGGTCATTGAGTTCAAAAGAAGGATCAGGAGACCAGAACACTGGAAAAATGAGGCTTGAATGCATTGTTGTGTATTTTAATGACCTCCAAATAGCTTAAGATTGTGTTCAGAAGTGGAACAGTCATAAATGAAACTGGGGGAGTTTACTGTAATGTCTGAGACAAGAAGGAAAAGTGGACACAATTTATCTCTAGTGCAGAACAGCTTTTGAAAGGGAGCATGGTCCAGCTCAGGGTACGGAGCCAGGAGGTTCGCAGGCTCCAATCTGTTCCAAGCCACCGATGCCTTCTGACCCAGGCAGGTCACTTGACTTCCTTGTGCCTCTGTCAATCCAGCTGGAAAATTGGGTAACAAAAGCAGGACCTTGTTGAAAAACAGATGCTCTATCTGAGCTGAGCTGTCCTGGATAAACAAATTACAAAACTTTGATAGATACCACAGTAAAACAAAGATGGGTCTACAGAATCAGTAAGGAAGAATGAGCGATGTGGGAAGTCCTGAGTGCTTGAAGAAAGCGATTTGTCTCCAAGTTCACAGGGGAAATAAGGAGCTCACAGGATGGATGCAAAACTGATTTTTGTTGGAAATTAGAAAATCAGATTGACAATGGTGTTTGGAATCAACGCTGCATAGGATCTGGTTTCAGATTGTCCAAGGTGTGAAAACAACAGTGGTTGTTTATTCCTTATGGTGAAAATTTAAGTGCTAAAATGCTTTCTAGGAGATGAGCATCCTGTAATTCATAACCAGATATCTGGATGGGACCATCAGAGACTGCATGTAGTTCACTGGTCTTGCTTTAGTGGTATATTTTAGAGCTTTAAGGGGACCTAATTTGAAATTGCATGGCCTTTAATTTATTTTCTTTTTTTAATTTCCATGAATTTGCATCTCAGTAATGGATCCCCAGTCCTTCAGAAACATGTCTTACAAAAGCCAACTGCATAGGCTTTGAAATTAAATAAATCCACAGGTTCAAATTTGGTTGCAGATACACCACTGTGTTAGAAATAAAGGTAATACAGCACATATTTCAGATGCCTAGATTTCAAGAGTGTAACTTAGGGTGCCTTTTAAAAATGTTTGGCAGTGTGCTGTATGAGAGGGATGTATTTATTTCACTATTTAAAATTACTTTTTCATATGTGTAAAAATGTAGAGTACGTAAATTTGATATGAAAAATGATGTTGATATTTTTAAGGGGAAAAAAACTCAGAAAATTGAAGTTCATTTCTTGGCTCTGCTAGTTGTTGAGTGCTTTGGCATGCTATTTTGTGTCTTTTTACCTCCGTTTCCTTATCAGGAAATTGGAAATAAGGATTTTTACCTTTTTTGTACAGAGCTCCTGATGAAGAATGTCAGGTAAGAACTGGGGTTAGTGTAAAGCATGTGTTGTTCACATTTCATTGTAATGAACTAAGAAGCAGTCTTATATTATTATTTCAATGTGTTATTTATATTTTTGTTCCACTGACTGATGTAGATGTGACAGAAGGAAGAGAGCAGCTACATGTATGCACATTAACTGGAGAAGGAAGAACATTCAGTTCTGAAGGTCGAGACACTAGTTCAGCATGTGTTTTACCACATTTTAAGACTTATGTAAACACTCCAAAACTGCTGTTCCATAGTAGCTTGGCATGTATTTTAAATAGTTGTTTCTTGGCCCTTCTGATACTCAGGATGAGGCAAGGTTAGCTTGAAGACTCCAAGATGTGTAGAAAGGTCTTGAGCAGGATGAAGTACTGGATTCATTTTAATCACCGAACCTTAGGGTGGCAGATAATTTTGGAGGCAGAAATATTGAAAAGCCACACTGATACTTGGGAGCAAAAATATTTCCAAGAACCTGAAGTTTGTTTTTTTGGGGAGATGTGTGCCAGAACCAAATGTCCAGCAAGTCATTAGTTTCCTTTCCTCATACTTAGTCTTGGCAAAGAAACTTTTTGCTGGAAGATGTGTTATTATGGCAGTGATGGAATTGCTTTGAGAAGCACCCAAAAACAATCTAAAGAGCTGTACAGAAAAATGGTGACTTCTCTGGACATAATAAAACTGGTGTTTTCTAATTCTACAACTGTGTTAAGACTTACTGTTGTATGGGCTGCTGTGTCTTGCTGCTGGATGGACCCCTTTGCTCTGGTCGCCCAAGGAAGTATGCATGTTTCCTGAAAATACACTGCACTGTCAAGACAGGACATGGGAGCAAAAGGGAGTGAAAAGTCAGAGGCAATAACTAAACTGTGTTCTTAGATTTAAATGTATTTATATGGGGTTTTTTCTACCTTCAGTATTGTCTGTTCTAATTTCTTGTCCTATGAATACACCAAATTTTTAACTTGTTGTACTCATGCCTGCTGGTTTTGGCTGGGACAGAGTTAATTTTCTTCATAGTAGAGGGCATGGGGCTGTGTTTTGGAGTTGTGCTGGAAACAGCGTTGGTAATTCAGGGGTGTTTTAGTTACTGCTGAGCCGTGCTCACACAGAGTCAAGGCCTTTTCTGCTCCTCACACCACACTGTCAGCCGGTAGGCTGGGGTGCACAAGGAGTTGGGAGGGGACACAGCTGGGACAGCTGACCCCAACTGACCACAGGGATATTCCACCATATGACGTCACGCTCGGCATATAAAGCTGGGGGAAGAAGGAAGAGGCAGGGGGATGTTTGGAGTGATGGTGTTTGTCTCCCAGAGTAACCGTTACACGTGATGGAGCCCTGCTTTCCTGGAGGTGGCTGAACACGTGCCTGCCGATGGAAAGTGGGGAGTCAATTCCTTGTTTTGCCTTGCTTGTGCACATGGCTTTTACTTTATTTATTAAACTGTCCTTATTGCAATCTATGAGTTTTCTCACTTTCACTCTTCTGATTTTCTCTCCCCCATCCCACTTTGATGACAGTGAGGGAGTGGCAGTGTGGGGCTCAGTTACCAGCTGAGGTTACACCATGACAGTCCTTTCTGGTGCCCAACATGGGGCACAAAGGCTTTGAGATAATAACAGATTGACCAGAGCATATTAGAAGGGATTTATATCTGTTAACAGTAGTGGGTCACGATATTGATTCATCTGTTCTCGATATTAGTGTATCTGATCTGCGCCATGCTCTTTTTTTTGCTATACATGTTAAAGATTGGTCTTGGCTTTTGCAGTTCTCTGTGCTCTGTAGTTATTAGTGATGTTTTGAGATTTGTTATTAAAACACTGACCTTGAGCTTAATCTGGTATTTGGGCTCTGTACTGAAGCCATTACTGTACTTTAGGTACCATCTCATGGAGGCAATTAACAATTGTACTTCTTCCTCTAAGAGTTTTTTTTGTGGAGGGTATACAGAATGGCACCTTCACTACCTTCTTCTGTGATGTTTTCTCCCTTTGTCTGAGGTTAACAAGCAATTTAGGAATATGACCCAGGCTCCGCAAGAGTATGGTCATGGGTGGCACGGCATGTGGGAGAATAAGGGCAGGTATCTAGAGAACTTCTCATGTCCAACGGTCTGGAACTTCACCCCCAAACAACTACAGGATCCTGATGAAGTGATAGAATGCTTGGAGAGAAAAAAAAAAAAAAAAAAAAAAAAGTGCTGTGTCTATTCCAAAGAGGCACAACTTACTGCACTGTGCTGGGCCCTAGGCATCATCTACCAAATACTGCTCGATACTATGCAGTCCCTCCAGGGGTCAGCAATAACGAAAACATCTCGGTATTATCAACACCGTTTTCAGCACAAATCCAAAACATAGCCCCATACCAGCTACTATGAAGAACATTAACTCTATCCCAGCCGAAACCATCAGAGCGTGATTACGATTCTGAATACAAACAGGCAAAATGAGAAGGTGTTTTTGTAGTTACAAGGCAGAGCGCTGTATTCAGTTAGCATCTCTGCCATAGGCATCCCAAGTAATCCTGGTCAGATCACTCTGTCTCTGAGTCTTTCTTTTTCTTTGTAAGGACTAGGATAACAGACAGTCTCTCCAAGAGGTGTCTGTCATCTCTCCATTGGTTTTCAGCTGTCAAGGTCTAGAGTGGACTTTATCCAAGTACATTTTGTGATACCTGGGACAGTATTGCTCCTAGCTTATTTAAGCCTACCTTATAAATCTTGTAATAGTTCCATTAGAGGAAAATGTCCTCTACTGGGAGAAATGCTGCCTAAAGCGTGAGGCAAATACTGCCTTTGCCAGTGCACCTGGCAGTAACAATAGACTGTAAACTACAAAGGATGACATACTACAATTAATTTCTGAATGAGCTATTCAAGATACTATGTAAGTGGTTGGGGAGGGATTTGATATCTTGTGTCTTTTAGCATCGACAAGGATCAGTTTAGAATTGGACTTAGAACAGTTAAAGAGGCAATGACAGGGCTATTCTCCTGTTGGCGAAACTTACTCTAATTTGCAATCATTTATATCCCATCCTTCTCAAACCATCCACAGGGACTCTTATGGTGAATACACTAGGCTTATTAGTATGTCACAAGGTACCATGCCTAGAGTGGCTGTCCATAAGCAGTCTCAGCAGAGGTGGGCAGGGTGCCATACGGACATCGCGGTACAGTCATAGGCAAGTAGTCTGTCTGCACTGAGGAATCAAAGAAATTACAATAACTGGAATTTTCAGCTTTGTTCATAAAAGTCAGTTCTCGCATAACTAATTGCAAGCGGTGAGGAGCTGGCCCTTCTCCTTGTTTCAGTCTGATAAATTGCCATAACGTAAAGTAAAATAGATTACTAACCAGGCATTGCTCTTCTAGGCTGTCACAGCGATGTAATGCAGTTGCAAATGGGAAGGGCAGGTGGTCCAGACAACTGCAAATGGAAAGGTGTCACCAAGACAGTCTTCTATTAAAAAGTGATGTAATTATGAAATGATTTGATGACCCCTGTATTAACCCATAAAGCAACAGACACTCGCAGAGGGAATTGCCTTCTCACTGACTTTTGCCTGCTGAGCTGTATTTTCCACTGTCGGTAGAAGCATCTCTCTTGTAACACATTTCTGTACATTTCTGTCTGTGACAGTGAACCTTGCCATCTGCTATCAGAAAATAGTAGAAAGACTGAAATGGGATGAAGTTAAAAAAAAAGGTTTGCTGTGCTGATGGGTTGAGACTGAAAATGGTAGTCATCAAACAAATCGGAGATGGGGACTTCTAGGCCAGTCTGAGAACATCAGCTTGTGCTGAAATGTTTTTTCTCAGGTGTGGGCTTAGGGAAAGAAAGCTGGAGTAAGTCCTTTGTTAGCATCACCTTGAATGGTCCAGCTCCTGAGCTGCTGCGTGGCTCTTTCACAAGGACTTTGTTTCCCAGGGCAGCATTTGTGGCTGGTGTAAGCATCGAGTCTGTGCTTGCCAGTGCAGAGCAGACAAAGCAAATACAATGGAACTTGCGTCCTGATTGAGGCAGCACTGGTCTCATTGATGGGGCTGATAAAGTTTCATCAGAAAGATTTCATTCTTGGCTCTGGCACAGCGCTAGGGAGAGGCTTTAAGCTAGCCAAGCCCTGTGTCTCTGTTTCTCATCCAGCTGAACATGACAGTGACACTTGTCTTCCCATAGGAAGGATATCGAGGCCTTTGGCTGAAAGTCATCGTGCAAGGCATGGGTGTGAAACTGCTCATGTGCTGATATGTGAAGTTAGTTGTTTGGCCCTTAGCTGGCCGTGCACGTAAGTCCCTTTGGAGACAGCAGGACTTAAACATATGCTGGGGTTTAAGCATGTGCTGAAATGCTTCGTAAGTGCAGGTATTTGTGACTGATAGTAGTTATGCGGTAGGATGATTAAGATCATGATCTTGGATATTGCTGAGAATGATTTGTCTTTCCCCTTAAAAAAAAAAAAAAGGCTTCTGTGGCTCTACACTTACTACAATGTTGTTTCAATGAAGTTGTTTTGTATTTATAGTAAAGGCAAGGCTTGTATGGCCTTAGGTTTTTGTAGGTCTTCTTGAAGGAAGAATGGGAAAGGGGAAGAAGAAATCTAATTCAAACACTATCTATTTGGGGGCTGAAAAGCAACTGTTGCATTGCATAATAAGGAAAACTCACTCAAAAATACAAAGTTAATGATATTACTAGAAGCGAGTTAAAAAGTTGATGATGGAAGCTGAGCTTTATAAATCAGAGTGGATTCTAAGCTGTGGTCTGTGAAATGCCAATTACAGTCACTTGAATACATGGGGGCACGCTGAGCTTTTGCTGGGAGAGTTAATGAGCAATTTCATAACGTGCTATATATCACTTTAAGAAGACATGATAAATTGCCACTAATGGTATTGTGTGTATAAATGGGAGCTGGTTTTGCTCTGTGTGTAGTTCTAGTGATTGGGTGGTACACCTGGAAAGACTTGTATTTTAATGGGCCCTTTTTAGCACTTTTGCACCTCGTATGTTCTGGATTATACATGATTGATGGCTTTGAATGTATGGGAAGGAAAGATATGTAGATCTTAATGCTTTTAAACCATTTGTTTTCCAGTCTCTGTAAAAGGCCTCACTGTTTTCCGGGTAATGGTTTATACTTCTCAAGTAAACAGAAGTGTGGTTCTGGGACTTTGCTTTTTAACACTATAAATCCAGTGTTTTTTTTATAGGAAGGTCGTTCAGTTTACAGTGCTCTTAAGAAAAGATAGCTATTTTCATGCTAGTCATTAAAGATAAATAAGTAGGTGGTTTGATAGAAGGATAATTTGATGCATGAAGTAGATTAAAAAAATTTAAAAAATCGGAGTTTGCTTTGCTTTCATTCTGGGCATTCTCCTTAATCCCATTTCATATGGTGAGTAAAATCTCTTTCTCCCTCGAGTTACACCAATTCCTTCACAGCCACAACCTTTCTGACTTCCCCCTTTCCTGCTGGACCCCATTGATGCTTCCTTTTCCCAAAGGGGTTGCTGTCGAGCAGCGTTAAAGCGTTCTCCTCTCCCCCTCTAACCTGGGGAGAAACAGACCCAAACTGGAAATCGAACCCAGGCTTCCCGTGTGGAAACATAGACATTAACTGCGGGCTGGCCCGGCAGTGGTGCTTTCTCTGTGCTCTCTGTGGGGACAGGCAGAAGAGACCCTTGAGTTATTTAGCGTTGATACCCTGGCTCAGGATTAGTGTTTAGCTGTTGCTTGTTTTTAAGCATGCATATGACCTTGAAGCCTAGCAAATCTCCTGCATGTTTCTTGTGTGTGCAAAAACTGGTTCTTCTGAAAGGACAACTCTTAACGCTGGCTAGAGCTGTGAGCAGTGCTGATGTTTGCGGCAGGCTTCTCCTGCAGCTCCTTCCATGTGCCTCAGTCCCGTGGCCTTTTGCCCTTCAAATCCTTGGGCAGATTTCGAGCTGATGTTAGCAAGAGAAGTACAAACTAACTTTTACTGCAGTGTAGTTTGATACTGCAGGGTTGAAAGGCAAGTGTGTTAACCCCTGCTGCCCCATGTTTTAATATATTTCTAATTGCCGCTTGTTCCCTGCACTTTGTCACTTGTACCTGAATTTTTCAATTTGTGTCTCTTTCAGACTTTTGTTGATCCCTGGCATTATCTGTAAAGCAGTGCCGCCTCTTAGCTGAGTTGCTGGTTTCTATTTCTAAAATTAAACAAAGAAGCGAGTATATCCTGTAGCTTTTCTTACCTGTGCTGTTATTTATTGCCCTAGGACAGAAAGTACAGAGATGAGATGTAAAGATCCACAGGCTTTCCTTCACTGTCTTAAGCATTTCAGGTATCTGTTGTTCAGGAGCTAGACTGATATTCTTTAGCGTAATAAAGCATAGCTTAGCCTGTATTTCTCAGTTTCATATCCCTATGTCTTTCATTGTCAGGTTTAAAGTTCAACTAGGGAAAGAGATTAGATGACTGTACAATGGTTTTGCTTTTTAAATGCTTGCTTGTTAAAATTAAATTTCTGAATAATTACACTAAGGTACTTTGTGCCTCCTTCCAATAGCTCCTTATATTTAGTCTCCATTCTTTGCAGGTATTTCATAAAACCCCAAGAGAGATGAGGGGCCTGTGTGCTAGGTACGTGGGCCAGGGTCACAGAGGCAGGTAGGTGTCCAGCAGGTGCCATCAGGAGTTACAAGCCCAGGTAGCTTTGTGACCTGACTGCAGTGCGCAAGCCCACTGCAAGTCAGTCCCTGTTCCCAATACTTAACAGTGTCACTGACAAAAGAGAGAAATCACTACCCCTGTGTTATGCAGGACACAATTAAGTGATTTCTCAGATGTGTGCCAGAGCGAGGAGTCAAACCCGGTTCTCCAAAATCGAATGCAGTGCGGTAAGCACAAGTCCGGCTTTTCTGATGTCAGAGGGAAGCTGGATTTTCTGCCAACTTGTGAAATTATTTGTTGAAAAAATATTCTAAGCTAGCCTAAGTGTATACATTTGAGACTCAGGTTACTAAATCACTAGAGTAACATGAGTAGAAATTAATATGTGCAGAGGTGTATTCTACCAATTTTTGCTTTTCTCTCTGATCTTTATATTTAAAGTGTGATGCTACTACCTGCTTGGGTTTAATTGCAGAGTATAGATGCCCAACTTAGTTTTCTACTGTAATATAAAAAAAATAAATGCTAGGAGAAAGGCAAAAGAGAAAAAAAATCAGCTTTTGTAGCTTGATAGCTTACATTTAATAAAAGAAGTGATTTTTTCATAGTGCTTTGGAAATAAAAGGCAGATTTGCTGCTTTAGAGTTGAAGTATTCCTGTTGTGTAAGACAGCACAGCTAGGGTTTCTCTAGTATATCTTTTTTTTAATGTTTCTTAGTATGCCGATGCAATAGAGGAATATTTTTCTGTGAATTAAATTATATCAGTATCATCCCAACTTAAAGGTAGTCATGTCTAATAGAATGCACTGGTACCTAGTTGTGGTTTTGACTTTCATACATATGTGTGTTTGTCCCCTGTAACTCCTAGCACAAGGAGTCTGTGTTTGTAGTAATTTCTATGTTTTAATTGCATTGTTTCATATCTTGTTAATACTTGAGAGTATGTTAGCATAACATGTAAAGGGTCATGTCTTGAAATCTTGGGAGCCTAAATACTTTGGATCTGGGCATAAGGAAAGAAAGAAATAAACCTAGGTTTGTTGGTAGCGTGTCTCAGTTGTACTTTCGGCTTCCTTAATCAGGCAGACAATAGCTGCCGGGTTCTGTTTGTTATATCGATAGGGATCATTGCAAAAACAAAACCAAAAAAAAAGCTACACTGCAAACTTGCTATAAAAAAAGTCTGCAAAGTACTCTTCACTGAGCAAAAAATGTTCCTCACCCCTCTTGGTGTGTAGAAAGATTCCCTTTCATGGAAAGCAATAGAGACTTGAAGAAGCAAATAGTGGGAATGCATTTGAAATAGCAGTTATTGTCTCTTGGGCTGTTTGGTGGAATTTTGTTTGGTCTCAAGAAGAAGAAGGTTTGAGAGTGCACTGGAGTAACTCTTACTTGTTTAACGATTGCAAAAGGGTACATTAAAAGTGGTTTTTTAGATGTTTGTGTTGACTTTAGTAGGTAAAAAGCTGGATGGAAATTCTTTTGAACAGTCTAAACTTTCTTGATATAAATATGGTAAATGATATGTGCTTTAGTCAAATGCCCCATACATGCTATAGTTGTGTTCAGCAATGTGACCCGATTATGCGTTATCTGTTACTTAAATCCTCCTTGTTGACTTTTTAGTGCAAAACTTCTCCTATATCCTACCCCAAAGTATTTTGAGACAAATATGCTTGCTTTTATTCAAAATAATGTGTCTGCTCTATCTAGTATTTAGGTAGAATGTCTCATCCACGTTTGGCAATTTATCCTCCACACCCCTGTGTTCAGGGATATTGTTATTCTTTATCTCAGATAGGGTTTGAGTGCTATACGGACATTGCCTGTCTAGGATTTCATAGGCACACTTAAGCATCCTCTGCCTATACAACAATATGCTTAGGATGAGAAATCTTCATGTGGAAAATAGGATAATGATAGTCTGTATGGTATTCAACCCTGACCTTGTGAGTCCAGAAGACAGTGAAAGTGTGTAAGGATGGCTGTGAAATGTCTAACTGATGTGGGCTTGATGTTTTCTCAGAGCCCAGCAGACTGGGCTGCTGAAGATCCCGTAAAAACAATCCAGAGTGACCTCCCCAGTGTTGCGTTGCACATTGTCTACAGAGCCAGGAACTAACCCAGCTCTCTTAAGTGTCTCAACTACTCTGAGTAATCGGTTATTTCTTCCATAATACTTTTAAACACATACTCTATACCACAGTAAGCACAGTGAAAAATCTTACCTCTGGTTTTTTTTAAAAAAAAAAAAGCAGCCTAGGAGTTAGCTTAGGGAAGGGGGAAGAAGCAAGACAGACAACTTGCAATCCAGCCCTCGTATGAAAGTTGCCCCAGGCAATTTTGTTATGTCCGTGGAAGCATATGATATTCATTGCATGGGCCCATCATTAATGCTGACTCTCTGGGAACCTGTCTTATGTTGTTTCCACTTGGGGCAGGTTAGCTAGAAAATTGATCCGATTTTATTAAAGAGTCATTTTCTTTGCTGTCTGGCAGTGGTCTCTGAAAAGATGTTTTGTCTTTTTGACACTTGATGATGGCTCTAATAGGATCTCAGAAGTCCGATGCCCAAATTGAGTTTCACATACAAAACTACTTTGTGGCTGTTTTTGACTCCCGGCATGGACAGTTTAAAATAGAGCTCAAAGGATCCTTCCCCATTTATGCTGCAGGTGAAACCATTGCTTTTATTCACATCCCTTTAATTAAAAATAAAATACATTTATGTTTAGAGAGGGTTAATTATCCATCCTTTTTCATATACATTTAACTATAAACAAATGGTGATGCTCAGTGTATGGTTCACGATTTCTCACAGTTGGCCACTTCACTTAGTCTTTGATGCAGTCGTCATATTCAGTGGTAGTAAATACTCTCTTATTCTCAGCTCTTACTCTCCCTGGATGGAATCTGTCTTCCATCCAGACTGAACAAGTTTTGAACAAAAATGCAAAAAAAGAAATCCCACCTCTCTTCTAGTTTGGGGGCGTAAGACCTATGTGTAATAAAAGAGCAACTTTATTTTGCTTAAAGGTTTTTTTTAAAATTCCCACTTAGCTGCCTATTGATCAAAGGGTAGTGGTTTAGTCAGTCTGATGGCTTAGAGGGATAAGATCTGTGAGAAAGAATCTTGCCTCTGACTGACTTTATTGTGTAGGCAGTAGGGGATTCCTTCTAGTGGTTTCAAAAAAAATAAAATATATATGAAATTTGTCTTTTGGAGAAGTGATAGTGAGAAACAGATTTTAGGACAGAGCAGGTAGAGGTGGAGATTGTAAAAACATTCTCAGAACATGTTTCTTTAAAATTATCTGCCAACAAACCTTTGTAACAGCAACCTGATATTCCCCAAAGCCCAGCAGCTGAGACCAGATGTTCGTTAGTGATGTGAGCAGAGGCCGCCATCAACTGGGGTGAAGTCAGGATGGAGCCTAGTGTGAGAACTGTGGGGTGGGTTCATGTGAAAGCTGTGGTCTGAGAGGAAAACTTGCAGCCTGTAGCTGTTGGTCTTGGTGGTATAGGAGGATGGGGGAAACTGCCCGGGATACTGTGTGAAGTGAATTGACAGGATGCTCTATGCCTGTTATGGACGTGCTGAGCAGAGGGAGGGGTTGATGTGCTGAGAAAGGAGCCTTGACATGTTCTCCCAGTCACCCTTGGGACCTACAGTAGATTAATGAATAAAAAACAAGGCAAGGAAAAAGTAAGGATGCTGTTCCTTATTGCAGGTGCCCTTACACCCAGAGAGTTCTCTTTTAGGTTGATTTAGTTTAATTTGAGAATTCAGGGCTCAGACGCCTATTGCAAAGCATTGTGTTGAGCTGTGGTTTATGATCTATCTTAAATGCAGACTAAATTTTTTAATTTAATAAACTAATCAAATAAATTTAAGCAAGAGTCAAACAGATTGCATGTTTCTAGCTTGACATTTTGCACCAGTTGAGCTTGGAATTAATATTTGGTAACTAAAGGCAGCATCTTGATTTTCAGAAACTTCCTTGGGGAATGGGCTTAGAACTGTCTTTCCTGTCCTGCGTCCTTCTCTGGTGACACAGAAATCTGGCAAAGATCCTGTAGATGTGTGAGGTTCCATTCCTTTTTGAAAATTCTCACCTTTTTCATTCTTAATTTGAGATTGGCTATAGAGGAAACTGAAGTAAATTTTTAATACACAATACTTGGGATGTGGCAGTGATCTTGCATCATGTAAAGTGCTGAATCAGACCCTACACCCCTTTCTCCCAGACTTACGTTTCTACACGGCATGTCCGAACAAATGAATTTGTAAAGGTGATGGGCAAGCACGCTGAGCCAGTATGCCTGCTTGAATCCTACCTCCCTGCAGGAGGAGGCTGCATTTGAGCAGAGCACAGAATGGAGACAGACAGTGCTCAGCCTCAGCAAGCCAGGCTCAGAGGAAGCTCTGGCTGGAGCTTCCCAGGTGACTGTGCTGAAGTTATTCTGAAATGTAAAATTATGGTTGAACCTGCTTTATAATAACCGTGTCCTGAAATAATTTGAACAGATGCTGTTTAAAGAGTTGAGCGTTATAATTTGTATTTACCATGGAAGTTTTTCTCCTCTTGCAAATTATTCTAAATGTTTCCTGGGTTGCAGGACACATTGGTGATATTATTTTCTTGTTTCGTTTTACTTGCTCTCTCAAAGCGTAGAACATGCATGTTACCTCCCATAATTCAAGATCTGTCATAAGCAGGTCTTTAGCTAAATTTCCATCTTTGGTTGGTTGACATTTTTTGTTTTGGTCTGTTTTTAAGGATAAAGAAAGCTATACTGTATGTGGGTACTATAATCACAGTCTGTCCTTTCTGTCTACCAACTTCCTTTAACACTTCAATTATATTTAATCTATTTTATGAAAGCATTGAGCACTTTACTTGCCCTTGAGCTGTAGCATATGTGCACAGCAAAGGCGTACGAATGACCCTGTGGAGATCCTCTTTGTGACTTCTCTTTTGCAATCCCATCTGCCCTCTCGCAAAATATGGCCAGAAATGGAAAATTGCAGCAGTGCAATGGTGGCTTGCAGCTTCTGTGTGGTACGGAGCTGGCTGCAGCAGGCTATAAAATATGATCCTTGTGTTCAGATGATCCTCCCTCTCTCTTCCTCTTTTGTCAGTTTACTTGGAAATATGAATTTATGTGCATCAAGACAATGCAATGCTTTAGGTAAGGCTTCCAGTCAGTCTTATGCACCAGTTAGTACCAGAATTTTACCTTTATATTCCTCTAGGCATGTAGCTCACTTTTCAGCATTATTTTCCCACTGAAGTTATCCATTAGCTTAAGACTTTCATAACCCAGGAGGACACTTAAATCGCTCTTCAATCATTATGCTTCTGAACACTTTCCCCTAATGTCTTGGCTTTCTTTTGGAATCTTTTGTCTTACAATTTTTATCCTGCATTTACCTGCATTGAATTGCATTTGCCATTGTACAAGAATTTTCCTGAATTACTCTAACCCTGTCTATTCTCGATGGCTAAGGTGATGCCATGTGGGGAGATAGAAAGGTATGTGCTGTACTCCTCAACCATCTGTTGGATGCAGAAAATGCTGAACTTAGTGCACCTTGGCTTTCTGACTGTCCCTGTGTGCATCTCGATGCAAAGCATGTGGGGATCCTCCCCAAAGATTTGGTACCTAAATGCTGCCGAGTCACACTCTCCTTTATTTTTGCTTCCTGCCACCATGGACTGTCTCGCTCCTTAGCAAGGGGGAAGATTGCTGTGACAGAAACCAGCCTGCACCGTGCTGACAGACCCAACAAGAAAGCAAAATAGTGAGGGTAGCGCCAGCAGGGCACTGCGCAGAGCTGCACCCATGAGTTCTGCTTAGACTCCCTAGCATAGATGTTGACCTGAAAACACTTTCAGAAATCGTCATTAAAGTCATGTGGATTTGTTTATGCATAATCTTTTTTTAAAACAACAAAACAATTTGTGTTGTCTCCAGGATTCATAGGAGCCAGCTATTTCAGAGTGTTATTTACTTTTGTGATGTTTATCTTTCGCCCACTAGTGGGTGTGAACATCACTGGCTTTACAGTGTGCAAAGCAATGAGCTAGGACTATTTTTACCTCAGACTTTTTTTTACTGTTTTCGTTTACACAAACTTTTCTTCTAAGGATCCCTCAGAGCTAAACAATGTAGCATAATCTGATGCTTCATGGTTAAGAAGAGGAAATTAAAACACCCTATGTTTTTAATTTTAGAATTAAGTACTATGTGAAGTAACCAGTGAATGTAGCTTTTTAAGGCATAAAGTATTTCAAGTATTTCATTCTAATCACTTCTCTCTTCCATTATTGATTAATGAGGCAATGTAAAAATAGGATAAACCTGGCATTTTAAATCATAAATGAATTAAATGAAAACCTAATAATTTAGAGTAGCTTACTTATCTCTCTGTAAGTGTATATATTACTTGAAATATCATATGCGTGTATCATCCTTTTCCTATGTTTTATTCTTAATTGTTTATCTTGAAATTATTTTCTTCTTCCTCTCCCCTCAGCCAGGTGAGAGTTCCTATTCACTATAATTCACTGAAAAACGTGCTTTACATAGCCAATACTTAAAATTCTTGTACAGCCATAACTTTATCTTCTTAGAAGAGTGGGATTGTTTGTGATTTTTTTTAAAATAAAAAGTAAATTGATTCTCACTAACAGCTTATTTACTGTCTGGACCTTTGTTTGAAGGGCATGTGACTATAAAATATCAAATATACAAGTGTCCTAAGAAACTTAAATTCTGTGCATAAGAATAAAGACATCGTCACCTAATGTAACTTCACCTCTGACCTGCAAAGTAGAAAGTCAGAATCAAGTTCTTTGTCTGGTGGAGCATTGGCAGCCATCCTTGAGATTGCAAAGATGTGCTTGCTGAGGGAAAGTTCCTTGCGTATTTTGCTGTTTACCTAGGGGTTATATTCAAGACACTCTCTGAACAGCTTGGCTGATTATTGAAAAATGCCTTATAGTAACTTTCAGCCTAAGTTGATCGATATTTAGTGCACAGCTTTACATGGGAGGGAAGGAGCTACTTAAACATTGAGAGCCTCCGGGATAACTGCAAATGAAAAAATAATGCAGAACAAATACGTTGAAGGGTTCAAGAGACAAGGATATCTTGTCTCTATGCAGGGGGGAAAAAAAGTTGTTAAATTGCAGCAGAAAAACCATTTGAATTCACTATTAATAAAGTGAAGGTGGATTTTTCCCTAGGCCAAAAAGAGAAGAAAAAAATAAAGCAAACCCAACAAATTGTAGTGCTCTTTAATGTAGAGAGAAGCTGAAAGTTACCTGCACACATCCTCTCATAAAAAGCTTACCTCCACTGCAAGTTTCCAAGATGTTCTTGGTCTGTGGCTCTGTATTAAGCTCCTACTCCTGTAGCTCTGTGCCCCCAGCTCAGACTCGTTCCCCTCCCCAAAGCAGGCAAAATTCAAAGATACTGCTTTCTACACCAGGACACCAGAAAAGGAAAACCTCGCTTCTTTCAACGTCTTAGAAAAACATGGAGTGGAAGGGTCCTGGCACCTGAAAATGATGCTTTTTTTCCCCCTCATTAACATGTAATAATTAAAAGTTAAATGTTCCAATGTTTTATTCCGATGTGTAGAATTTTTCCAACATTCAAATGATCTGTGGCGTTTTAGATGCCCTGATGGAGAAGATGGGCTTTGTTCTGATTTGTTGGTGGGAATGTGAAGAGAAAAAAGGGAAGCAATAATGCTGCAAAAGAGACTTCCTCCTCTCTTGACAGAAGTTAAAAACTAAAGATTCACGTAAGTCTTATGGCGAATGATGTCCTACGAAACTGGAAGTCAGGAGTGATGCCTTTTTTCTGACTTTTGCAAGAACCATAACCTTCCCATGTTTCCATTTCCTGCCTGTAAATGATGAGTCTTTGGTTTTGCTGTTCATAATGAAACCATCTGGCTTCAATGTCACATTCACATGGTGGTTGACAAGGTGGAGGAGCTGGTGGGAAAAGCCTGACAAGGAGGATCAAGGGGGAAAAGGAAGAAATGGGGTTGTAGAATGGGAAATGGGAAATCTCTTCCGCAGGGCAAGATGGGACATGAAAACTGAATTTCTAATGGAGGGACACGGAAGCAGACTGGCTTGCTGAAAGATCTTTGAACATTTGGAGTGAAAAGTGCAATGCTCCTGTAAAGCCTAGTGGTGAAAAATCTTTTCTGGTGCGTGTAGTTAAAATGGTGCAGACAGGGAAGACTTCAACTACAGAGTCAAACAGGATGCAAATAGGGTAGATTCCTTTACTAGGTCAACTGGTGTTACCTTTCAAAATTAAAAGAAATTTGGAGTACTTGGCATCCTTTTTTATCAGTTGTTTGGCCCATGTGTGTTAAGGAACAGACTGAACTTCCATCATTGACAAGGGTGAGATGTGAAAGTTATCAGTGTGTAACTCACTGTTGCTTTAACTGTTTTCTGCTTTGTTTCAGCTGTTTTTGTGACTGATGGGGGGTTGCTGTGAAAGAAGTGATGACTCTTCATATGAATGTTCCCTAAATATAATTCCAGTATAACTCTGCTTACCATGCTGTGCAGAAACTCTGAAGGTTCTGTAGGAAAGGTGGTGCTCTAAGAATAGTCATGGAAATGCTTTACAGTGTAGGATACTTTATTTTTCGTAAATCAAGTTAAGAACACGTCTGATTGTTGTACCACGATGCAGAAGGGATTCTGCAGAGCCTGGAAAGGGGTTGATCCAGGTCCTGGCTGCACTAACCAACAACACTGACTGCTGCCCCTGACTTGGGAAACATATTTTAGGAAGTCTCATGACTGCAACACAGGACTGTAATTTTGCTTTGTGACTCATGCTGAGATATAGTCCCTGCGTGTCTTTTTGTCTGGGCACCTAATAAAGCTCAGGCCACACCTGTTTATGGATGCAGCAAAATGACAGGGAGCTTATTTTTATCCCATTGATTCTGATGGATGCCACTTATAATCAACACCTCCATGAGGAACTGGCTTGTGTGCAGAAATGCTCTTTAATTGAAGGGTACACATCAGCAGCACAATGTGATCCCGGTGTTTTTGTCTTATGAAAGGCAGAACCATTAGTTATAGAATATCAAATACTTTTAATGGATCGTATTTATTTTATTATTTCTATGTTCATATATATCATTTGATCGTTTTAAAGATCACTGTTGGTTGTAAAAAGTGAAATGTGGTCACTCTAGAATGAGATAATTAATTCTGTAAAGGGACCAGATGACAATTTTGGGAAGCGTTTCTGTCCTACAGAACATACAGGTCACCGTGCTTTTCTGATAAGACAGAAAATGCTTGCAAGAAGCTGTTAGGTTAATTACTCTTTAGAAAAAGGGGTTAAATTCTAAGAAGTGTGCAGCACTCTGTTGATAGAATGATGGTTGCTGGCAGATTAAAACAACAAAAATATTTTGGAAATGTCCCCCCCCTTTTTTTTCAACAACACAACAAATTGGACCTGCGAATTTTGACAATGGCTTTTAAGCTGGCAAGATTCAGTTGTGCATCAAATGAAACTGCATTTTAATGCATCAGTTTGAATTACAAATGAAGGAACAATTTTAAAAATCGGTGATAGAGATCTATGGGATGGTCACTTTTTTTTTTTTTTTCACAGACTGTGACAGGGAGCTTAGAGGATGCTTGCAGTCTGTTTTGCCCAGAGCACCTTATTTTCAAACTGAGCTGTGTTCAATTGGATCAGAAGCACTGCTTATTTTTACTGCCCAGTGCTAACAAATTCATCTTCAGACCTCTGTTTACTCAATTATTGTTGTCAACATTGTTGTCTAAACATTTTGGTCTGGCTTTTGGCAGAACACAGTTTTCCCCCCACCCACCCAATAGCATTAGAAGTACGTGTAGTGCCTGCAGAACACACTGTATGTGCATGCTGCACGTCATGGCCAACATAGAGCTTATGGTCATCAATCATTCGATTGTTCTTTAAACACTGTTTTAACAGGCGTTCGTTGTATAAATGGATCAGGTTATTGACCTTTGCCAGCAATTGCTTGCTACATGTCATCATGGCTTAATGACATTATCAAGGAACATTTTCTGTATTGTAGATACTTTAAAGGGTTCATGCATTGTCTCTCACTAGGACACATGGCTGGCTAAAGTATCTTGAATTAGCAAGTTATTTGATGTCATTATTAAAATATGCAGAGCATTTCCAGCTACTTATAGAATAGGAGAGGGAAATACTTCACTTTTCTACAAAAGCAAAGCCCAGGAAGAAGAGTTATTTGTCATATTGAAATACTTGTTTTGAAATCCTGCTTCTTTTCTGCTTCACAATTTAGTCTTCTACCTAGACTAGAGTGGTGCGTATCCTGCTAAAACTGTTTGACTGGTCTGCAAAGCTCCAGCTGCAACTCCTCCGTTTCTAGGAATACTATAGATCTAATTGGCACTATTAAATCATTACAGCACATAATAGATGGAACTTCTGACTAAATCAACTATGTTTTTAATGAAGATAAGAGTTTTTTAAATTAGAATGGATACAGCATTCTTTATTTATTTCTATGGGGTGGGAAGGTTGTTAACTGTAATGGCTGATTCAATTTAAATGAGGGAAAGTAGCCAGTATTCTATAAATTTTCTCTTCTTGTTAAAATTTAAGGTGGTACTGACTTTTCAAGTCCCAAATTGTGAAACTGAAGTATTCATCTGATTATTTGTAAGTTTTTCAAATATATAGATTTACTGTGGTTTCTGGGGCTCCTCACGTCATGATCTTAAAGTTGATTTTCTGTTCACAGGAAAACGTACACATATCACACAAATTACACGGTCTTAGAATCCTATTTTTTCCTTGTTTGTTGCATTAAAATTTGGACTCTACATGAATCATAGAGACTTCTTAAAAGTTTAAAATGGATGTTAATCAATAAATCCTCATGCCATCGCTAGAAAATAATTAAGTAGCATTACTTTCACTTTATAGTTGAAAGAGACCCTTAGAAGCATTGGTAGCCTGCAGAATAGATGCCAAATGCAAATGTTACCCGGTTGTTCTGTAGTCACTCCTCTATTAATCCAGAAAGACTTTTTTTTGTACAATGTAAAGATCTTACTGTTGTAATAATTACTCCGTTGCATTATTAGTCTTAGTCTTTGCTTTCCTCCTACTGGTTGTTTGAGATCCTGTTCTTCAATATCCCAGATTTCTCTCCCCACATTGTGTTTTGCTCATTAATATATTCCAGTCAGTACTTTAACTTTTGTCTTGTTTTCCTTTCCATTGCCATAGCAAAATATCTTCTCATGTATTTTGATTTTAATAGTGCTTATTATCAAGTTTTCCTGATGCTTATTAACAGCTTTCCAGTGAAAAGCTGGAATATAAAGCACAAGGGATGGGCTCGAAGAAAAGTAAGATTAAGGTCAGAAGTAGTCAATTCTTAGCCTTCCTTCGGACTTCATATGACACTAAGTTAGTTACATCCTTTATTTGTTAGCCTCTGAGCTGAAAAAAATGGTAATAAGACTTTTTACTCCTGGAAATATTGTGGAGATCTCTGTATTAATAGCCACTCCACATTTTCATAGATTTTAAGATTTGGAAGGAAAACAGTGATTATTTGTCCAGGTGTTCTGCATTGAGGCTGCAGAAATTCAACAGTTAATTCTGGAACAGAGAAAGTATTCGTACCACGCAACTGTAAACCAGGTGTAACTTCAAGGAAGGGGGGGTAAAAAGCAGGTATAAAACTGGTGCAGGGGAGGAGATTCCGAACATAAAAGCACTATTTGAGAGTTTCTTCTAAGTAAATCTCCTCACAGCAGTCTCCATTCTTTTTTGCCAGGGTTACATTTGATTGCTGTCTTTGACAGCTCACTGTTGGCAATAGGTTTCATAAATGTCTAATCCAGCTGGATTGTTCTGTCTTCACATTTCCTTCCTACATCAAGAGTGTATACTTTTACGAAAAAAAATAAAAATAAAAATAAATAAAAAAAAAAAGAAAGAAGGAGAGAAAAAGCTGGTTACTTCCATTGTGGGATTTAAGATAAAACGGAAAATACAATCTTAATAATTAAAGCCATGAAGGCTGTGGTGGTGTTTTGTTTTCTTTTGTTTTGTGAGCGGGGGGAGAGAAAGAGAAAGCTCACAATGCATCCCTAACATCTTCAAGTTAGATTCAGAGCTGTGATTTCAGCACCAAGACCTAACAAACATCGCATACAAAGTGCAGTAAATGCAGTATTCATAAATGTATATGCTCTTTGTGACTTCATGTCAGCAGGGTTCTGTAGACCCTCATTTGTATCAAATAAACTTCAAATGATAAAGAATGCGTGCCAGCCAGGGACAAGTATCACTTTGAATTGTTCCTTGTGTATTGTAGCTGAAATGGGAAACATGGCTGGCTTCCTGTTTGTCGAGGGTGAAAAACAGGTACGTTTTCTGTAATTATTATTAGTAGTGTCAATTTAATAAATTATTCACTCATGACAACAGGATTTACATTCTATTTGCCGATAGCTTGTGGGGGATAGCGTTCGTTTTAGGAAGGCAAAATCTGACAGTAACACAATGTACACTGTAAATCCCTATGTCACACCTGCACTACAACAGTGAAAACAAGTGGTGGTAACTTGTTTCTTACATTACCTTCCTCCTCCATCATCGGTGATAACCACATGTGCTTGCAAGATTTTGTGCTATTGCTTTTCCATGCTGGGACTAGACGTTTAGAAATTCATCTAACACAAAGGTTCATCGTTGTGGCTGAGATTTCCATGGACTTCGGAAGAAATTATGATTGCATGGTATATCAATGGACAGGAGAAGCCAGATCAAAGGTTGCAGGTGCATGATGAGGCAATGAGTTGTTTATGCTCAGCTCCTCTCAATCATAGCAACGTGGGGAAAAGTGCAGAAATGCTTGAGTAAAAATTTAACAAGTGAATGATATCTGAGCTGAGAAAAGAATTAACATGCTGATAGCAAATGGGAGAAGTCAGACTGTGAAGGGATTGGCTATGGAAGAAATTTAGCTATTGTTTAATGTGCTGAACTGGGAAGAGGCAAAGGTATGACTAGAAAGAAAAAGACCATCAGCATGGTGTTAAGAAAATGGTGTTTGTAGTGGTGTTCTACGTTACGGTAGGTGGTACATAGATTTTTGTCAAGGCTAGAGAAAAGGATGTAACAATATTAAAAAAAAAAAAAAAAAGGTGAGAGCCTAGAAGAGAGTTTTAGGTAGGTGAATGGATGGGACCAGTCTGTTTCCCATCGAAGTCATGCAGAATGAATTGGACAGCTTGCCCAAAAATGAGGACTGAAAAAAAAGCACTGAATAAAAAAATCTGTTGGGGCTGGGTGAAAGAGCAGATGAACGTGTTGCATGTCATAGAATCATTGAATGGTTTGGGTCGGAAGGGACCTCAAAGATCACCTAGTTCCAACCCCCCTGCCATGGCAGGGACACCTTCCACTACACCAGGTTGCTCAAGGCTCCATCCAACTGATCTTAAACACTTCCAGGGATGGAGCATCAACAACTTCCTTAGGCAGTCTGTTCCAGTGTCTCACCACCCTCAGGGTGAAGAACTTCTTCCTTGTATCTAGTCTAAACTTGCCCTCTCCCAGCTTCCAACCATTACCCCTCGTCCTATCGCTGCAGGCTCTTGTAAAAAGTCCCTCCCCAGCCTTCTTGCAGGCTCCTTTCAGGTACTGGAAGGCTGCTATAAGGTCTCCCTGAAGCCTTCTCTTTTCCAGGCTGAACAAGCCCAACTCTCTCAGCCTATCCTCATAGGAAAAGTGTTCCAACCCTCTGACCATCTTGGTAGCCCTCCTCTGGACTCACTCCAAGAGCTCCATGTCTTTCTTGTGTTGCAAGCTCCAGAGCTGGATGCAGTACTCCATCTGGATCTCACGAGGGCAGAGCAGAGGGACAGAAATCGCCTCCCTTGACCTGCTGGGCACACATCTTCTGATGCAGCCCAGGATATGGTTGGCTTTTGGGAATGCAAGAGGACATTGCTGGCTCATGTCCAGCTTTTCATCCACCAGCACTCCCAGGTCCTTCTCCCCAGGATTACTCTCAATCCACTCATTGCCCAGCCTGTATATGTGCTTGGGATAGTCTCAACCCAGGTTCAGGACCTTACGCCTTCATTCATGAGAACAGATGGAGTGGAGACATGTTTGGGGGACAAGGGACTGCTATGTTGTGTTGAATTTGAGTTGAAGGCTAAGCAATGAGAGAGATGGGAGAGGAAATGGCAGTGTAGCAGAGAGGGAAATCTGTCACTTATTAAATAGTAGCTGAGTTTGTGCTTGAGATTCTCCAGGCATAAATCAAGTGTAGATCTGTGGTGAGGAAGGGAAGCAAAACCAGAGCGTTATGCAGCCCTCACAGAGACAGCAAGATCATGGGTGCAAAGGAAGGAGGAGATTTCAAGAGAGGAAGCATGACCAGTTGTGTCAAAGGCACATGTGACCTCTCATCATCCACCAGCTCCTCATCGGGGAAGCTTCGCTGTCTCTCCATCCGTCCTTGTGTGAAGTGGAGGGGCTAGATCTCACCATGTCAGTAGAAGCAAGCCTACACTCTGTTTTGGGGTGGGATTGTTTTCAAAATGCTACTGATGTCCTATATTGCTCTAGGATAGTGGGGTTTTTAAGAGGAATCCCCACATGCACCCAAGGTTGATGTAATAGTTTGAAGTTGAATGAAAAATTCTGATTATTTGCTCTAAGATGTCCTGATAACAGAAACTAAGCAGTATATGGGCACTTGCTTGTTTTAGTGGAATTGTAGTAGAAATGTCATTTACCCCTGTTTTACAGATAGAGTAAATAGGATAAAAGAAATAAGGTGACCTGCCAAAAGATAAGAGATCTATGGTCAGTTCATAGTCCCTTGCTTGTGAGTACTTCATTTATTTCTTTGTAATTAAAACCCAATTAAAGTAATAAAAGAAATAAAACAGAAATAAAATAAAACCCAGCATGTCTTCAGCAATTCCTTTGCTAAAACTTGTGATATCGTATGAAAGAAGTTGAGGCTTTCCTCCTTGATAATACATTAAGAAATTATTAATTTTTTCTTTTTCCTTAAGTAGGAATAATATTTAATTGTCATTTAAACTGGTTCTTTAAAATCCCATAGTTTTACCCACAGTAATCCAAGAACATTTAATAAGTCTTAAAATATTCATAACACACAGAGATCATTACTCTTGAGACCTTTGTACAAAGCAGTGAAGTGTGTTAGACATATGGCAGAAACCTCTTCATTTCTTATTTCTTGCTATGATTATATGAAAGAAAGGAAAATTCTCTGTTCTTTTCCCCATTGCAATCTGCATGCTATTGTTTTAGCTGTTGTGGGCCAAACTCATCTCTTACACATGTTCACTGAAGAACATGGAGTTAATCAGGCTTGAGTTTAGCTCAGTAAATATAAGCACAATGGTAAATTGCCATTTTGTTTCAGTTTTCCGCACAGTATTTCAAATAACAAAAAAGAGGAAAGAATTTATTTCTATATCCCACATGACTTAAGCAGCCCAAACTGTGCTGCATGACAGATGCTGGTACCTAGTTTTTACATTATTGGTAATTATCTAAAGCCGTTAATTGCTGTGGCGTTGAGAATTAAGAAAAGAAAAATCAATTGATATGTCCTGCATTGGAAATGTATCATAAATATCAGAAGCTCTTGTCATGGTACTGACTGTATGTAGAGAGGATGAATAATTTTGTTTTAATTATATTTCAATGTGATTGTCTAAAGTCAAGTAGAACCTCCATGGATTATATCTAAAATAAAACTGTGGTTACAGTATATGGTCATAATCCCCAGATCTGTTGTGTCGAAATGACAGTATAATGAGAGGAAGTTAAAATGTCCTCTGCTTTCAAGTCATCATGGTTGTCATTTGATTAAATAATAGTGCATTCTGTTTGATGTCGTGGCTTTATTATTCTGAAGCACTTCAGTATATGTGTCCTACCTTTGTATTATGTGCTCCTGGCAACCAGGTATCCATATAGGTTCTTATTTACACACCTGCAACAGATACACTGTATGTTTAGCTTGCATGTGTGCTGCTTGAATATGAAATTTTAATTATTCCTCTTAATTATGGTGCATTCACCAAAAAGAGGGAAATCATTGGTCAGGTACAAAAAGAAACTGCTTAGTATTTGAAGGAATTTGATAATTTTGTTGTAGTTCGTAGCTTGGCAGGTGGTAATAATGCTATGCCAGCACTGTCAAAATATGAAAATTAAAGTGACGATGGGTTTTAATGAAATCCATTTGACAAATATAATTAAGGTGTTTTAATATGAAGCCCTGTAATAAAGACTACCGGTGGACTCCCTGAGGTCCTGACTAATTGTGTAGATTGCTTTTAAGCTTTGAATAGTTTTATTGGATAATGAACTGTTAAGAAGTGTTAGATCTTTCTTAAGCAGAATTTGGTTTGAAAAAGAAGAGGAGAGACAGGCCTGAGGTGTGGCATTTTAAACATAATTAGAAGAGAGATTTAAGTTAACATCTTTGATCTTGCTGTCAGTTTTTGATTAGAGCTGTAAATGCTTTAATCAAGTGCAGTGTAGTCATTACATTTCTAACTGTTTTTAAACTGCGAAATTACTGAGACACTGACATCGGTTTAACACTTCTTGAGAATTTCCAGCAAAGTTATGTTTGTAAACTGGGTATTTGCATTAAAATGTCATACTGCAGTAATATACCAATTCAGTAGATCATGGAATAATTATATTTTGGTGCTCAAATAATCCAGAAATTCTTTATGAGGTTAAATATAATGTCCTGTAGTTGAGGAGAATGTGCCACTAAAGATTTCATTTTAAAAAAGAATATCTAAGATTTTTTTTTCAATTGAAATGATATTCAAACTAGTAGTTGTAATGAAAATTAATATATAAGAAGCTAAGTGCAGTTTTTAAATGCTTTCCATAGAAATACAATCCTTTCAATGATACATACTGTATTGTGCCAGTGTGGATTCCTTAGCACCCATTTTAGAAACAGGGACACAGGCACAAATATTTGCCAGGTGTACAGTAGTGGCTGAGCCAGTATTAAAAATTGTGTTCTCTCAGATCCCTATCTTGCAACATTAAAGACTGCTGGAAGAAATTTCAGAAAGATCAATTTATTTATTTTTTGTCTGGCATCCAAAACAGCAATAAAATGTGAAAATGGCCGTGGGCACAGGTATGTAACAGCAGTGAGGATGGTCGGCTGGATGGTACCTGCCCATAGGTGGCATGCCTTTCATTTCAAATACAGAGAACCCAGCAGTCCCGGGTCCTTTCCCAGATCTGACCTTGCCTCCCCGTGTTCTTGATCTTCGAACATGACAGAAAATCCAGATACTTGTTTCTTTACTGTGTTGGGCTAGGGCTACTGGGCATACTGTTTTGCTTGTGTTGGTCCTCTAGAAATGTAGAAATAAGATACAGCAAAGAAAAACATACTTAATTTTCTGTCTGCAGCATACAGAGCATTCACACAAATAAATGTTAACAGTGGCCTGCCAGCAAGTCCTACAAAATTGTTAATTACATCCCACAGCAGACCACCTGATGTCGTTGGCAGCATGTCCTGCATGCTGACATATCTGAGGGCTGGCAGACCAGGAGAGAGGGGAGATGTCATCCAAAGCTAGGACATCCTCACAGAGACTGTTCAGCTGCCAGCGCTTCTTCATGGCACCTCCAGTGCACGTATCTCTGCTGACTGCAATTCGAATAACACCCAACAGAGAGAAGCAGTCTCTCTGGTAACCCTGACCCAAATCATCGGGGACTCAAAGACCATGTCCAGTAGCTGGGATGGCACTTGGAGCACTGCCGGCAGCTGCTTCGGGAGAAGCCAAGCAAAAACTGCTACCGCGTGCAGTAAGCTGCTCTGTTCTGGAGCAGTTTAATTTTAGAAATCTCCAGGTTTGCCCCCAGTTAAACCATAGAGCAGTAGTGTAATGCAGAGATGCCAAAAGTATCGATAATTATTGCTGAATTCCTCCATCAGAAGAAATCACACTTCTTATCTTAGACACTGAAAAATCACATTTTGCAACAATTTTTCCTTGCAGGGGTGCCTTAGAAACAAATCGTGTCTACATGCAGTAAAGACCCTGTGTAAGTCTACCTCTTAAACACCATCTGAAGAGCTTAACTTGATCCTTAAAATATGATTCTGCTCTGAGGAGTGCTGTAAAAAAATCTATTATGGGAAATGGTTTATTTCCATCTCAGCAATTTCCAGAAGTATCTCTGTTTGACAAGTACAAGAGCAGAGACTTTTTTAATTTATTTTTTTTTTAAATATACATAGCCCTGCAAACTCAGTCTGGATTTTAAAATCAGTCTGGATTCTTTCCTTCTTGTATACCTCCTGATAAGAGTGATTTGCCAGGCCATTGGGTATTTTTCATTGTTCCCTCTGTACCCTTGCTGTGAGTTTATTGAGGTAGTGGTTTTCTCAGCATTACTCTGTGTGTAATTGAAAGCAACATGGCAGATGGAAATAACTAGCACTTAGCTCATGTGTGTGAAAAAGGAGCAGAATCCATAGCTGCACTTGTCCTGCAGAGTAAAAATAAAAATATAAACAAAGGAAAAATGGCTTAAGATGGGCAGATACAAGTGGAGGAAGACAGGAGTCTATAACAAGTGTGCTGTGTAAGCAGCACAGCGATTGTTTATAGTGATGTTTTGTCCTTTAGGTGCAGGATTTCAAATTACTGTATATTTCAAATCAACACAGATTCTAATTGGGGGTAAAAATATCATTATGTATAAAACCAAGATTCAAAATGTAATAAAATATGTAAATAACTAAACTTCATCATCAAACAAAAATATAGCTAAGTGAGCATTTTCTAGAGATCCCTCCAGAGGCCAGAATAAAATTCTGGGGCAAAGCTGGAACTTGAACAGCAGCCAGCTCAGTAAGCTTTGGACTGTCCCTTCCATCAGCTCCTTGTCCCTCTATCTCCAAGTAGCTACTTCAGATCTCCGGAGTCCTGATATAAGAACCATCCTTCTTTGCAAGCAGAACCACTATCATGACAAAACTGGTGTGCATTACACATCACATAGTTTTCTAGCTGTAAATTACCCACTGAATAAACTAACATTGTCTTGAAAGGGGTTTTACCTCTCCAAATTGCCATCTCTTTGGAGAGGTATTTCATTTTCAAGGGAAACTGAAGCTTCATGAATAATTTTGAATTCATTTTGCTTCCTTTTATAGATCAACATCTGAAAGATTTTTTTGGTTTTGGTAGAAAACTTGAACAATAACTTTCCTCAGCATTCTCTTTATTATTATTTTTTAAACCTTGGTACTTGCAGCCTCCAACTTCACAATACAGTTCTTTTATATGGCATTTAGATTTTGAGAGATTTAGTTGGTGGAAAAATGGGGAACGTTGAAAGGATGAGCTGATTAATGTTTCCTTAGCCTATCTAAAGTACTCTATTGCGTTAATTTTGCCACATTTGTAATTTATGCCTGTTAAACCTTTGTTTTATCATCTATTACTGACTTTAGGCTTCTATTTGCACTTACTCTCTGTAACAAGCATTTCATTTTATGTGAAGAAAAAATGGTTTCAGTTACTTTTACTGTACCCGAAAAGGAAAATGGGATTTGCAAATGATAAATGGGGAAGTTGACTAGCTAACTAATAAAGATTTGTCTTAATCAAGTATGATTTGTCAGAACAGGAGCGCACTGGGGTCAGGGCACACGCAATGAATAATACAGCATTCACTGGAGAAAAGGACCAGGCAAAAGGCCTCATAAATATGCTGCGATTACCCATTGCTAATTCGTATTCAAAGAATGAGTTGCACTGAAGCCAGCTTCGAGGTTGCTGAGCTGTTCACCTGCTTTGTGGGCTTTCCAGTGTTTAAGAAAGTTGGGGGGTTTATATACACACGCACACATACACACACGCGCGCGCGCACACACTCACACTTTTTTCAGAATGCTTTATTTTTGCACAGACTGCTACGGTTTTTGGTCAATGATTTTAAACATTATTTATTATTCATCCTCTGGGTTTGTTTTATTTTTCTGATGTCTGGACACTATTTCTATTTTTCATTGTTGAAATATGAATGTGAATACAGCAGGCGATAGTTCCATTCACGTTTAGAATGAATTGCTGAACAGTACAAGAAAGTTAAAACACTCTTTAGCTCCATGGAAGTATTAAAGATCAAACAAGTATAGACTTTGCTTGTGTTGCCAGCTTTCCTGACTTTTTAATCAGTCTGTGGATTCAAGATAAACCTGGTACATCAGGATGTTGGGGAAAACCTGAACAAACCAAAATGTCATTTTATTTGTCTCTGGCTTTTTTTTCATTTGTTGACATTGCTTTTTGCTTCAAGGAGCAATTTCTCTTATTAAAACGGTTGAAGGATATATTCTTCTCATAGATTTTTCTGATGTCCAGAAGCTGAGATCTGCAAAGAATGTTGTTCCTATTGATAAATTTTAGTTATAGAAATGGGTCATGAAGAATCATTAATAAATAAATAAATAAATTGTTCCAGTGCTTACAGATATAGCTAGCAGACTTTGTTCTTCATCTTTGTACTATTTAAATGCCATATACTGTGGTTTTGTGTTAAATAAGTTTGAAAAAGGTCTCTTGCTCCACACTTCAATTTTAAAACATATTTCAACATTTCAAAACATTTACTGCTCTTTTGAAAGCCTAACATAACTTTCTTTTCTGCTTGCTGATTGGCTGATAGTCTCTCATCTATTTTATGCTCAACTCCGTGTCTTGAAGTGCATTTATTGCTTTAAGAGTAAATGAGCTGTAGAGGTAGGGCCAACTTTAGGAGCCTCGAGCTGCTGAATGCCAGAGTCTAAGTTGCCAACTCTCTGCCTACACATTTTAAGTCTTTGAAATAACCATCACTGCAGGGTCTAAGGTAATTATTTACACTGCTCTGAGTTTATAGCAAACTTGGTAGATGGTGAAGCATTTTTGATTAAATTATAACTATGAATTCAGCCTTAGTTAGGCAAACCAAAGATCGCTGTTGTGTCATCTCAGTGCTGTTTGGAGTCATAGGTTTAATTAAGTGATGGTTTGTGGCTCAAGTTTTAGAGGATATGTTTCTGCAACTTAATTTAGATGCAATTGGATTGTTAATCCTCTACCCTGCTAAATCGCTTTCAGAAAAGTCCAAGATTGGCAATACTGTAATGAAGCAGTGTCCTTTCCCTTCACCAAGCTCAGAGCGAGCAGGGACTTCTTCCATCCTGACAGCACTTAAAGTAGTAGGGAAAGAAGATACTGAGGGTTGGTTCCAAACTTCACTTATGTAAGTGATTGAAATGGGGGTAGCAAGTTGTTTACTTATTGATGCACTAAGCAAGGATTTCTTTTGCCTTAGAACTTATTTGAAGGAAGTGGTGGGGAAGAAGATGCAAAGGGAGGAATTTAGAGGGGATGAGCATTGCTGAGCTCGTGCATGGCTAGAACAATGGCTGGACTTCAATGTAGACAAGCGCTCAGGAGAATCAAAGTCTGCCACCTCCTGTGAATGTTGCTGTGAGGATGTTAGTAAGGGAGCTGAGCTAGATGGGCGATGGGAGAAGACAGAAAAAAATACATCAGTTAGTGAGAAATGAGTAGTTTTATACCAGCAGATTGATGTAAGTTAGGATTTCAGAAAAGGTATGAAACCTTAGAAAAAGAAAAGGCTACTGGAGGTGAAGTTACTAGGTCTGTCATATATCACCTTTCTCCTATTTTCTTCTCATTCATCTGCCTTTTTTTTTTTTCCTGAGGAAGGACAGAGTAAGCCTGGACCATGGGAGGTGTTAGTTATGGAATGCTCCCAGTTTGTTCTTAAAGCATGTGGCATCTCCCTCAAATATCTTTTCTTCCTTATTTTGAACAAAGCACAAAACCTGAATTCTGATTAGGTGTTCTGGATGTTTTTCTCTTTGGTTTCCCTGACCTCAGGATCAACAGACCCCTTTTGCTGTTGGCCAATGAAAATAATTTCATGAACATCCATTATAGCTTGTAGGGGCCTTTTTCATCTGAAAAAATGTTTGTATTTTGAGTTTGGTGGACATCTTGGACTTTGGAGGATTGGGAGGCATTTTTAGGTGTTTTTTGCTTTCACAGTAAGACTGGGCAACTTCTTTTATCCTCTCTTGCAACTGAACTTCTTACAGCTCTGGAAGTGTTGGATGTCCTTAGTGTATGCTGTTGACTGTCAGTACTCTTTCTACCGGTACAGCATCTGCTTATACTGAAGAGGCCAACTAGTCCCTCTAGCATGTCACTGATTTTTATTTTATTGTGTTAAGTGACCACTTAACAGCATGTAGATTAACTTCTCTGTGGCAGATTCTTGAGGCATTTGAGCACCAACTGTCATGTGTCACTGATCTGTTAAACGCTCTATGAATTGTCCCTCTATTGGCTTGTAGGCATTATATTATCCTTCGTTTATCTGTATTAACCTGTACTTGTCGTTTAATAACTTTAATGATCTAAATTCTTCAGTCTCTAGTTATATTGCCTATTCAATATAAATATGTATCAACTGTGAAATTGTTAAGTTTATAGGACTTTTACCTGTGTCCCTACACTTAAAGGTATGCCATCACTTACTTTATTATCTTTCTGCTATCAGAAGCGTAAAGCATTTGACTGAGCCCTGAATTCTTCTAACTCCTGCGACATGTATTTTCCAAGTTTGTAAATCTGCTTGCTGTCACCTCTGAACAGCTAGAATTTAATGCTTTCTCACATTTTTTCCAGAAGTTGCTGTTGATGATTTATATCTCTTAGTTACCTAAAATCTAAACTTTTTAACCTGTCCAAAATGGACTGGCTTTTGGAAAAAAGTGTCCCAGCCTTGAATATGTTTACTGATTTTCTGTCTACGTCAGCATAGTTCTTCTCCAAAAATCTTCCATAAGCTCTTGCTACATCTTCAGAGCATGCAATGTCTCTGTGCAAAGACAACACGGAATTGTGCTCCCCAAAGGGTGTCATTCACTAGGCAAGGCTGAGGATCTCAGAGTGGAAGTGTTCTCCATTCCTACTCTGATTCTTTCTCTCAAAACACACAGTGGATTTTTGAGTTTATTTCATGATTCTGTAGAACAACCATCTTGATTTTTAACATGATCTCCTCCTTTTCCCACAGTAAATTAGTTTGTCTTTTCCCACTTCTGATTACATAGCTCAGATGAATGCGTTGTACATAAGACGGGATTGAGCAAATCATACTTCCAGGCATCCTTTCCATGATTTTGTTGTTTTTAAGCTTTTTTTACATTTTAAACCATATCAAGATATCTGCTGCCTCTTACGAAATGTATTTTGAGATATATATATATACACACACACATAGAGGATACACTTTGAGAGGAAAAGTACCATATTATTTTATTTTTCATATGAAAAGAAAAATGAGGACTCTGTCTTCAAAATTCATAAAAATGCATGTTTGTTTATCCAGAAGCCTGGAGAGACTCACTCTGTATCATTCCTGTCTCTTGAGTAAATATATTAGTGATTCTTAAGGAAAAAAGTATTATTGACTTGAGTGATTATAAAAAGCTCTTTCAGAATCAGTTTAGCTGATGAACTAAATAAATACTTAAATGGCTGGAGGAAAAAAAAAAAAAAGAAAAAGAATAACTGGTCAATCACAACTTATTTTCCATCCTTGATATATGTGTAGGTATTAGAAATCGAGCTTTGTGGAACATGTATTAAATAATTACGATTTGTACTTATAAATAAATAGTGCATGTAGGTTACAGGCAAGTTCCAAAGTAAGGGCATGTTCAGGAGTGTAAAGCATCGCTAGAAGAGATCAGTGTCTTTAGCATTTTTCTCAGAATAAAAGTCGACAACCATGTGCCAATTTTTGCACATATGAAGGGGAAAGTTGGGTGTGCACTTGTTTGGTTTTTGGGGTTTTGTTTTCTCTTCAGTTAGGGAAAGCATCTTCATTCTTCTAATTAGTTTCAGCATTTTAGGATAAGAAATGTTATCATTTTTTTGGCGCAACACAGTCTCATAGAACCAGGCACCATTTTATTGGACCCACGACATAGCATTATTAAAGTGTTCAACACTGAAGAGGCTGATGTCACATACCTTGTTCAAACACCTGTAAGACAGAATACATTGAGAGCTGTGAATTTTAGCATTCACTCTTTAAGGCTGATGCTTGTTAGTATTATGTACTTTTTCAGAATTTTTTTTTCTGTTCATCACAGCATTGTTTAAGACTGAGATAATTGCTATATTGAATATTCCTGCCCTCTGTCAGTACATAGATAATAATGATGTAAATGCATTCACCCTTCTGCTTCTCATAGTTTAGCTGTAATTTTAGAACATAATTTTATGCATCTCTTTGGGAATTTCGGTTAGAAGAGGCAGCACCACGCAGTCTTTTGTAGGACTTTGGACTGCACTGTACTAAACGTTGTCCGTACATACTGTCTAAAAGGGTGGGATAATACCAAAATAATTGACATTGTTAAGATTCTGTGGAAATAACACCATTACTGGCAACATGCAACACCCTTCAGTTTGCATATTGGTTTTAATTCATGCATCTGCACTACAGTATATCTTAGAAACCTGACCTTTTCACATAACTGTAGTAGCATCGTCAATGATTTGCATTATAAGCAGTCTGGAAAGATCTATACAGCACTGTTGCACTAAAAGCGTGAAACTGCCACATAGGTGAAGATTTTAACTGCCAGGAAAACATCAGCATCGTGGAGAAACTTGAGAAATGATAGCAAGCAGATAACAATGGTATCAAGCTTGTAATTAGCGGTACTGGGGGCTAATGTTACTTTTTTCCAGTCCTGGGCACCATCAGTTGCAAACCAAGCAAGGATACATGTCTTCATATCATTTATAAGTCTATATTTTCTTTGTTTATTAATATTTTTGTTTGACTGTCTTGACCTCCCAGCTAAAAATCGAGTTTCACTATCATCAGTGAATTTTCTGAGAAGAACAAGGATATGAAGAGGCTCTGTGGATAAAGGTGTCAATTTATGTTTGCAAACTTATTGTGAGATTATGTTACCTCCATTATGTCTCTTTGTTCAACTTATGTTGTTATTTTAGCCCAAAAAAGGCCAAAGATCATCAACTAAAGTGCATGTAGAGTAAAGCTGCTCCTGTAAAATTGATGATCCGTCCAATTATTTATCTATAGAGGCTGCTGGGAAGAAATGCAACTATCTCAGTTCTCAGACCTCTCTGCTAGGTTGAACTTCATGGCTGAAGGTTTAATCCCTAAGTGTCATATCAACAATTCATTCTGTGATATTCTGGCTGACATGCTCTCCTTCCTTATTTATTGATGTCTTCAGTCATCGACAATGAGAGGAAAATACACTATTCGTCAAAGTGATGGTGTTTTACCCTCACTTACAGTTGATGCTGCTGTCACGTTGATGGTTGGAAAATAAACTCAATCATTATAAAAAGCTAAGAGTGTGAACTTGCTAGTGACAGGAAGAAGATGAAAAAAAAACCCACAGTAACTTGCTTAGAATTGGTGTAATAAAAATAGAGCTGTTTCCTATAAAGATATTTTTGAGTTTTGTTTGTGAAATACCAAGCCATTAGCCATTAACTTTATAGTTATTCCTCTGAAGGAAAATCTGCTTCTCGCACTCCTTTATGTCTGTGCAAACATACATATAATTTTTAGCAGTAAATACTTGTTATCATTTCACCTCGTGCTACTTAGTTAGTAATTTGTTGATTTCTTTCCTCTCTGTTTTTAAGGGATTTTGCTTTGTTTTTTCTCCCCCAGATTACATTGAATGCATGTATCTGTGTATTACAGTATTTTGAGTGCTTTGATGAGGAATAAGCTCAGTATATTTTCATCTAGTAAAGCCTTTGACATGCAAACGTAGGCTCTCTTGATTCGCTTTCTTAGGCTACCATTTGTATAGCTGTACTGCACCTTACAGCTTTTTTAACTCAATAACCACATATCTTACCACATTTCACCTTTGGGAGGCATTGTATATACAGCTAAAAGTAAAGAGCAGCAAGCCAAGAGGGACAAGATAGCATAATGAGGATGTCAATTTGTGGTCAAATATCTGAGGAAATATTTATCTTACTTGTACTCTACTTGGCAACAGATAGAGAAATATATATATAATGAATTTCCTTAAACTCTATCTAGCAGAGTGTATAACTTGTGTGAAATAGATTTAGAAAAAAAGTTACTTGTCTCAAATTTTTAAAGTTTGAGGTGATTCTACTTTGTATTGTTTCCTGAAAATGGACTGTATCTATTAAATATATATATATATAGTTGTGTTTGCCAACATATTGGTGAATTTTTAATGATAATTTTCTTAAGATTCCTCAAATAATGACATTTTAAGAACCCACTTATTCACCAGAACAAAAGCAAGGCATGGTTTTTGTTGTTTATAAAAAAAAAAAAATCATGTTTTTTAGTTTTACTCAGTTTTGGTGCCTATCTCTGGCAAGCTAGCTAAGTGGCCTAAATGAATGTGCACAGAAATGCGGGTTCTCTCACACGTGCTATGTGTCCTGAGGCAAGCTACAGCTGCTTCAGCTCCTTGTGTCTGTTTCCCCATCTGTAAAATGGGAATGATTTAACTTATTTTTTTCTCCTTCAGGGAAATACGGTGAGGATTTCTTAATGTTTCTATAGAGCTTTGAAGATTAAAATCTCTTCTCTATACTTGCCGCTAATATTTCAGTGTTAGAGGAGCATTTGACTGAAGCTGTTTGAAGAGTGAAGTTTTGGCGTCTTGTGTTGTCTTTGTACTATAATTTTGCAGTCTTTGGATCGGCATAAGCTGCAGAAGCAAACAACCCCTGTGTAAGCAAATGGTGATGACAATAGATTAATGTATATGTCTGCTATTAAAAACATCAGGAGATCCATTACAGCATATCTCTAAGCCTACCAGAAATAGTCCATGATAGAGCAAAACAGACACCAGTAACTGGGCTTAGCCTGAAATAGCTTTTATTTAAGTGTCAATGGTAAATGCTGAGAGGCACAAAGAGTTATTTTCTTCTAATATGACTTCTTAGTGTTTTTAGAGGTATAAGGATGGCTGGTGTTTAACAAAGGCTTCCTGACTTTCTAGGACGAGTGACCTTAAAGAGTGTGTGGGAAGTAAGAACACCCAGCACTTAGAGCAAATCTGAAGGTCTTCTTGCCTTTGTTTCACAGACCAAAGGTTGGCGTCAGTTCCCAGGGCCTAGACCACCTCAAGAGATTGCAGGGGAGCAGCTTCTGGTTTGGTTGTTACTTCTTCAGTTTTACATTGCTTGAAAAACTTGAAATTTAGTATAATGATGTCTTCCTTTCTGCAGTTAGGAGGAGTAATTAGGCTACCACATGTATTAAATGACGTTGTTGCAATCTAACCTGGCATTTTGAGGCCTTACAGTCACAAGCTGTATTTTTCATTATTTACATTTTTATTTTTTAATGCAGAGCAGATTGGACAGGAGATGCTGGAAAACCTCAGCCATGATAGAGAGAAGATCCAGCGTGCTCGGGAAAGGGTAAGTTTGATACTAAGTAATTGCTGGTCTCGGATTTTATTTGCATTGGACAAGTTCTCTGTGCATGCAAAAATAATCCAACATGTTGATCAGTTTTATATAAATCAGCTGCTATTGTGAAATATAATCACTATCTGCAGCGAAGCAGTTAAGTGTCTTATGGGCCTAAGCCTTCCAAGCCTCTCCTACAGGGAGTCACACTGACGTCACCACATCCAGTGTTGGAAGCAAGCTTCCTGTCACTGACATCATAGTTAGGTCAGTTTTCTGTCCTTTGAAGGGTTTGTTATACTGTCAATTGCAGTGACTTCTTGGACTTTCTATGAAGCACAATTCAGTATCGTGACTGAGCTTCTGTGGATCAACCTTACTCATTGTAGCTGCAATGCTAATAATTACCTACATAGGCAATTCTGTGTGAAAGAACAGGTAGTGGTTTCTTACACTGCTGCTCTGTCACTGCAGTCAAGATAACATATCTATGTCATTTTTGGCTTCTGTTGCCTCCATAGGGATCAGCTGTACTCTGTAGAGTTAATGAAAATGCTCAGAAGCCCATCCCATCCAATGCATACAACTTCGCTGAACTTCGGTCTAAGAAATTTGCCTCTCTGGTTCTGGTTTCTGCTACAGAACCAGGAGTGACTGCAGCTGTGACTCTGTCCATGACACGTGGATTAGATACTTTCCTAAGCCATATTTTGCCAAAGCGAAGTCCTCCTGCCTTTACCTGACCAGTGCCACTTAAGAAAACTCCTTTATCTGTCCCAGGGAGTTTCTTTACCTGGATAACTTCGATTGTCAAAGCCTCATGTGACAGCTTTAATGAGGCATTTTCGGTCAGGTCTATCAGTTGCTTTCTGAAGTCCTGGGCAGTAGCTATTTTAAAACATTAACTATACCTAAACCATTAAATGTAACTAAGGATTGTAAGCATTTACCAACTGTTGTTCAGGCAACTTTCAGGTCTTATTTCACCTCCACTCCTTACATCCCTAGTGATTGCTGAGTCTGAGATGCTTTTCTGTTTCTAGCTAGACAAGTAAAACCTAGGCAATAAAGATGAATACCCCGTATCCCTTTCTGCTGATCCTAAAAATCCTTGGGAAAGAGAAAGAGGGAGTGTAGTTCTGATGACTCTGTGTACACATGGTTTGTAGCATAGCTTTACCTCTTCTGTGCTTTCCACCTGAAGAGCAAATTTCTTTGAGGGCAAAGCCTCTAAGCTGCAAGGAGCAAGGTTGAAAATAAGGGTATTCTAGGAAAGTATGTCCCACCACAGTGCAGTGAAAGACCTCTTGTCATAAATGGAAGATCTCAAACTCCAAGTTTTTATCATATGCCACTTAAAATATTTTATTTAGGGAATTCAGAAAAGTTCTCAAATGGAGCCACATGAGTGGACCTGCCTCAACTGTCTTTATACTCAGAAATACGGTCAGGAATGATGCTAGATAACTTGGCAAGTTTTTTATTTTCTGGAGATTTTTTTTTAAAGACCAGGGCAGAGGGTGCTCAGTCAGTGTATAATAGCTTTACACTGAATACATGGCATTATTATCTTATCAACCAGGGAACAAACTTGTCTCCTGAAAGTGAAATGTCAACTTGAGTGTGATTGTCAGTTCTTAACAGTTCAACGTTGTGAAAATTAGGAAGATTTCCTCATGAGCAAAATTTAAATGAGTTAGTATCTCTATAGTTTGGTTAAATTTACATACATGATGTTTTCTGTCTATAGAGTAAAACTTTTTTTTTTTTTTTTACGCCAAAGAGGAGGGATAAAAGCTCTGCTACAATCAGATAGATTAACTGGACTATACAGGTCTCTAAACATGCAACATTTTTTAGGAAAACCTCAAGTTAGTATGTGTCTAAGGCAGGCAAGATATCAATGTCAGCATCTTGTTCATCTTCCTTCCTTTCTCATTATTATTCAAAGTATTAGTATTTAAAAACTTTCTTAAACACCATGTAGATTTGCCATTGCTAATATCAGAGCATATTTCAAAATGTTTCCACTACAGCAGTTCTGTGAAATAAGGAAGTGCCATCATGTGCCATTTAACAGGTTTGTATGCCACCTGTTCTTTGGCTTCTGCAGTGCGTTGGTGTTGGTAAAGACGTCTACCATCAGATATTTCAGTATTAAATAAAAACAAACTTACAGTTCGAAACTCTTTATGTTGTTTTTTTTTTCTGCCAGTGCAGGAAGAAAAGGTGTTTTTTTAGCGTTCTCTTGGGAGATAGCTAGAGATCTTCCAACAATGTGTGTACGTGTTTGTTTCTTTTTTAATGTTTCTTTCACTTATTTTGTGGGTTTTTTATTACCATAAAAATATGAGGTCGTCTTGCTTAGAGGAGTTTGTCAAGCCTCTAAGATTCAGCTTCCCCTTCCTAACTATCTCTACTGATTCTAGCTGTCAGGTAGAAACCTGCAGCAAGAGAGGAAAGTTAGGATCAAACATAGAATGGTAAAAAGGAGAGAGCTACTTTTCTGTGAAAAGGGAGGAGAAGCCCCAAGTGTTAAATGCATCTTCATGAATAATAAAAGACCAATGTAAAACGTACATTTGTACTTCAGATTCCCTTCTAGCATAGATAGATAACTTAGCTTTTTAATGAGCCTTTAAAAAATTATTGTGACGTTTTTTCTTCTGTTACTTGTGTCAAACTGGGCTAAACTGCTTTTCTGGAGCTTGAATTGTCTAGATGAATCAGGAAAAAAATGAGGGAAAGGCCTCCCTGGAATATAATGCTCATCTTTGTTCCATCACAGCGCATAATTACGGAGATATGAGAATCAGTGCAAGCCTTCCTACTGAATATGATATTGCTAAGAGCAAGTCTTAGTTGGTGTTACCCAGTCCCAGCTTCTACTTGCGATTTTCTTAATACCTTTTACAAGAACAATGAGGAAATTTATGCAAAAAGGTTATGTGTCATTGATTGCAACTATTGATTTCAGTAATAAATATTAAATCCGGTAGCAAATATTTACAGTATTGGGCTCCAGAATAGAAACTGGTTTTAATATTGCTGCTATGTGTATGCTCAAGATATGATAGTGGTTTATTATGGTGAAGGTGATTTGTGATTGGAAGACTGCCACTTTTCTTGGCAGCTTTACTGTTTTGATGGATTTATAATACAGGATGCATTTTGTCTTCTACAACAAAGTTTCTTTAGTAAGAAGTCAATGAGTCAGGTAATCCTTTCACTCTGATTTGATAATGAAGAGGTAAATATTCAGCTTTCATAAGGAGAAGAATGTTTTTATGTATGTATACACAGCTGTGTTTTGGAGCATGTTAGAAACAGTGGTGCCTACTATTTCATAACTGATGTTATTACATTGTTACATAAGATTTTGATGTCCCACTGGCTCCAAGATCTCAAAAAAGTCCAAAGATGTCTCTCCTTCAGCTATCAGAAGCAAAAGAGGCAATAGGATTGTAACTCTGTTCTTCCTATACACTTCTTTGTTTCTAGACATCATTTTGTGGGAGACTTTAACAAACACAAAATTTAGAAGGAAGGTTTTAATCCCTTTTAAAGGGTGGAACAATTGAAGTAATTGCTCTTTTTTAACATGAAGTTCATTTGCTTCTTAAATTTTTATCTCCCCAATTTATTTTTTTATTCAGTTGTGCTTTTACCTATTTTGCAAGATTTTTGAGAAAGCTGTAGAACAAGTCAGCTAGTTGTTTGGCTGTAAATGTAGGTTTCCTGTGTCCTAATAAACTACTAAAAATGTTATTTTCAGTGAGTGAGTGATCCTTACATACAAAAATAGATATTGTACAGCTGTGCTTTATTTACATACTATATAGTGTTCACAAAATATTTGGACATCCATCTCAGTGGTGGCTTATGTAAGGTCAGTAAGTTTTGTGTTTAAGGGACAGTATAAGCATATTTCTTTTATGCGGAATGGGTAAAAGGACAGTGTTCTGTATTACTGCTTTTTCTTTATGCTACTGTTTCTGAAAAACAATGAAAGAAACATATGTTTGTTTTGCTTTTCATAAAGCATCAGGAACACAGTGCATGTCTGTCTCTTCATCCTTGATGCCCTCACTAATGTACATAACCAATAAACATACATACATCAATGGATATTACGGGTACTGATTTGTATAGCTTCTACCCGCCACCCTTTATTTGTAAAGCTTTTGCTCTTTGGCTGGTTTGTCTTTGTTGCCTCAATGTCTTATCTTCCATGGGTTTCGTCTTTATGTAAGTGGAAACAAGACAAAACATTTTTAAATTTCAGAGCTTTGCTGGCTTTCTTACATGTGAGTTTGTCATGGCCTAAACCTAAAGTGGATTGACTCAAATGACGGTAAAAATCTGTCCTTTGTACGGAATGGAATACATGTGCTTTTTGCCTTTAATGGGATTCTTTTCTCCCCAGCTTAGAGAAACAGATGCAAACCTGGGGAAGAGTTCCAGGATTTTGACGGGAATGTTGCGAAGGTAAGGCCAAGGTAGGGACACTTCTGCTCTTTCTTTTTTTTTCCTCTCTCCCTCCCTGCCTTTATTTTTAGTTTTAATTCAACCAGAGCATTTTGCTGACGTACCTAACTTTTTTTACACAGGCTGCTATGTAGAATGTCTTCAAATTAATGCTGGTCCTGAAGCACTCATAGTTAGATAGAAGGCTTTATCACAGCTATGGAAAGAGTTGTCTGTACCCCGAGGAATTACCCCTTGCTCAGTCGTTGCTCATCTTTCTTCCTTTATAGTTGGGGGGCTTTTTGTGTGTGTTCTAAAATCAAACTCTTTAATGATGATTTCCTGTGTTCCTTATTCTTGAGTGATTTCAGTGTTTTCAGGGGTTTTTACCTGTTAGATACTATGTGAGAAAGTTTGTAAATTATTTGGGGCAGCATAAATTTACACACAGAGATAAGGTTAAGATGATCAATTCTGTCTGAACAGATAGGGCAGACACATTGTCAAACTTCGTGGCTTTAGCGTGTTTCTTTCAGTGTTCAGTGTTATGAAAATTGTCCCTAGGGTTAAAGTAAGGTGATACAGACAGGAAAGATTGGCAACATCCTAAAAATCTATGTGGGACTGCAGGGAGGGAGTTACCCAGTGATTACTACTAACCTTAGATTTACATTGATACCTTCCCAGACAGATTTTTTGAATTAGTGACATCTCTGGATATGTTTTCTTTACCCAATGAAACATCACCTGAGCTTCTTTGTGATGCCCGTATTTCTGCCTGTATTCAGCTTCCTGAAGAGGAAAAGCATCCCTCTAGTAGATGGTGTTGGGTGCTATGAAAACACAGTTTTAAAGGATTTTAGAGCATCTTCAGAAATGTTCACTATGAAATCACCCTTGCCATGGGCTTTTATGTTGCGTCTTTGCTTAATGCAGTTTCCTTATTAAAAAAAAAGAAAGAAAGAAAAGAAAGAAAGAAGAGAAAGTTTTTGCAGAGTTTTTGCTTTGTCACTTGACTTGTAAAGTATCAAAACCAGAATTTAATGTTGTTCTTTAGTCTCCTCAGCAAAATATCTTTGTTAGTTCCTTGTGTACTCAGTTGACAAAGGTTAAAATGACTGAACCTCATACCTTCATTCCACAGATTTCTTACAATTCCAACTGCAAACTGTAACATATACAATTTTCTGATTAAGAGTAATATGTAAATGACACAAACTAAATTCAAAATCCATGGAGAAAGGAAGTGGCAATTGAAAGGGATGGTTCAGTGCCTGTAGACAATCAAAATAAACTATAAAAAAAATGAACGAAAGAAAAGACACAACCAAACCCAAGTCTCCCCAGGAAGGGCTCTGCGACATGAGCTGTAACGAATACTCTGCATATGTCTCCATTTTGTCAAATCTCATTAAAGGGGTTTCTTGCTTTATGTCAATTGAGCTGTCCAAAAATCATTCATCATTTTAGTGTAAAAAAAATCATGCAGTTATTTAAATAATATCATATTAATGTTAAAGTTCAGCTGTCATTTAATAGTATGGCTTAATCAGACATAGCATTTAGGAAAAATAGTTTTTCCGGGCTTTACTTGGCTTTCAGGTTGGCAGATTCAAATAAGGATTTATGGGTTTCTAAACCAATGTATTCTTTCCATGTTTATGCTTGAGGTACCTCAGCCTTTTTTGCAGCACCCTGTAGTCTGTTATTTTCAATAAAATAAAGTATCTCCTCATATTGTGTTTGAATACATTTGCAAGTAATTTGGGGAAGCTGAAACAAAAACATATGCTGTAACCTTTGACTTTGGTTTGTGTTTAGGAATCACAGTTAGGAGTCCTAGTTTATAAGTGTTCCATAAGCAAAATGAAAATATGATCTTTCTGAAATATACTTGGGCTCTTCTTTTCAGACAAAAGGATTATGTAGTCGAACACCAAGATGGCATGTTTCTGTGTGTCAGAAAGGCACTGGGTTTCCTTTTTCTTTAACAAAAATGCTGAACTGAGGCACCCATCTGGATGAAAGGCAGGTTAGGATTAACCTTAGCTCAGGTAAGTGTGCCAAAAGAAATGCCTCAGCATAGAAACAACTTGCAGTAGAATATTCTCAGGATGTTATTTAGAACCACGTAATAGATAGACCTATGGTGAATTTAATTTGTTTATGACTGTTGGGTAGAAGGGTCTAGCATTATCGCAGCCTCAGCATCATCCCAATGTTGTTTAGTCACAAGATTAATCATAAAATACAGAGTCCAAGAAATCAGCACAAACTAGATAAATACACCTGTAAGAAAAATAACTAGCACAGATTGGCAGTTGTGTCCTATTTTCTGCATACTTCAGTACATACCGTACAATGTTTCACTTAATTACTGGAACCAATAAAGAAACATGCTGGAGGACTACTCTTCACATCATTATTGTACGGAAAAGGTAATGTTAAACTGAATATTGCCCAGCTTAGTTGCTGCTCCCACAGTATGCATTCGCTGATGTGCTTGAAAGTCGTATACCAGGTTAACACCCCATGCATCAAATTAATGCCTAACTATTTCTTTTTTTACCATCTAGGAAAGGTAAAGCATCTCTTCTGAATCCGGTGAAATATAGCAAGAGATTAGCTATTTAGATAGCTAGAGGGATAAATTACTCCCTTTGTATGACCTAAATTCCCTGGCCATGTATTTGTGCATAAAATGTTCTGGAGATGGGGAATAAAAGCAGGGACAGGTTTTGTGGGTTGCCATAGCTCACTGAGGAAATCAGTAGCATAATAGGGACAGGCCTTCCTATCTCAGTTTGCTGCTGTAGCAACTTAAAGTAGCCGGCCTTATGTATTGGAATTTATCTCCCAATATTTTGGGTATTTGGGTAAGGAAATTTTTGTAATAAATGTTTTTAAATATTCTCGCTTTGAAATGACTTGTATATTCATAATATTCTTTTTCTTTTCCTGTAAATATACCTACTGAGATTGCGCTAAACTAGTATATTCCACTTACAATATTGCATTACTGGGATAATATTGGCATGTTGATAATATCAAAACATTAATCATTTCCTTTTGCATGTATCTGTAGCTCTGGACATCTTGACATTTTATGACTCCTCTTTAAAACTGTGAGACTGTAACAGAACCTCAGTATGGTTTCAGTTAGAGAATTTTCAAATAATAGGTTTTAACATAAGGAAATGGCATCTTCTGCGGTCATCTGCAATATTGCCATCTCAGACATCTATCCCTTGGCCTCTACTCCAATGTGAAATGGTGAGCACCCAGTGTGCTAGCAGGAAGCAGAAAAGAGTATGTTCTGAAAGATCTTCGGTCTTTTGTCCATATCCTAAGCCAATAGCCTAGAAAAGCTTTTAAGAATTTGGACAGTCTCCAAGCCACACGCAGCCCAGTGGGAAACAAACAAACCTAAAAGTAACCAGATAAAAATTTCAGTAGGTTTGAATCTTTATCAAATTAGCAGATAAATTCTATCTAACCCCCTCCAAATTGCAGAAAAATATTTTAGAAAAATAGCTACTACCCTCAACTTTTTATTCTATCTGGTTCACCAGGAAATTTTTATGCCAAAAATTCTCTTTTAATCTTCAGATTTCAATCTTCTGAGTTGTTATCAATGATGCTTTGAGAAGGTCATGAACACGTCTGCTCTTATAACAGAGACTTTTAAAATTTGATTTCCAATAGGACAAACATAGTAGCTCAAGCTGATGGAAATGAAGCAGTAAGTGTTCGGTGTCCAGCTCTCAGGTGTTAAGTTATATGACTTGTCAACAGCTGCATGACCAATGTGACTACAATCAGAAACAGGGAATGCCTCCCGCTCTGTGCTGCTTGTAGTCAAGCTTCTTCACTTTTGTTTCCAGGAAAATTCTAGTAGTCCTACTTCCTGCATTATTTCTAGTCAAACTTCCTTCTACTTTTGAACTCCAGGATAGTTCAGACCTTACAGTTATTTTTCAACATTTTGCAGGACCATAGGACAATTTAGATTGGAAGGGATCTCCAGAGGTCATCTGGTCCAACTTCCTGCTCAAAGCAAGTCTAATTAGAGCAGTTTGCTCAGAAACTTCTCCAGTCAAGTTTCGAACACATCCAAGATTGGAGATACCAATGCCTCACTAAGCGATCTGTTCCAGTAGAAGTTGAAATAAGCAATTTTTCCAGCTATCTAATTGAAATTTCCCAGCATCCAACTTATGTCCATTGCCTCTGGCCCTAAGCAGAAGTAATTTAAAACATAAGTGTTTTAGAATTGGCCTTCAGAGTCTGAGCCTGGATTGCAGTCATTCCTAGCAGTTCTCAAACAACCTCAGCAGTTCTGAAGAGGCCCCTGTGGTCCTAGGCTGAGATGACATTCAGTATAGGGCAGTTCTTTAAACAGGGTGCGGGGTGGTCTGCCTTCACCCATTCACCTGGTCGGGTGGCCATTCAGCAGTTAAATGCACAAGATTTTTTTTTATTTGCTTTTCTCGCACTCCTAGAGATGTGAGGAGTTAATTATGTGTTCTGCCTTCTCTCTTGACTACGAAGCCCACACTTCCATATGCAGAATAGCAGCAGAGACAGTCATGTCCCTGTTGAGGCAAATGAAAACGAACAGTGAGTGTTATCACTGTCTTTTTCCCCTATTTCCCCACCAATCTCTGTTTCCATTCCCGAAGTCCATAAGAAAAAAGATTTTCATCTGAGCTAAAGCCTATCTCAGTTTCAGTCACGCTAGATCATGACTGTTGAGGTTCTGCAGTTTTCTGGATGGTCTTCATATTGCAGACGCTGAGTGAAGTTTAACATAGAATTACTTTTGCCTTGTTTTCATGCTAATAGAGGAATTCCTCTTTCCAGCAGGAACTTTGCATATTTGTTCTCAAGCCAAAAGAAATTTGAGTAGAAATTGTTTCAGCAGCTTTTTGGTACATGTATTTCTATTTTTACTTCAGGATGTATTTCTACACAGAAAAGTAAATCCTTTGGCAACATGACTGCTCCATTTTGAATATTTACAGCTGCAGCTGTTTACTTTAGTAATTTAGACCTTGATTCAGGAACATATTTAAGCATGTGGTTAACTTAAACCAGAGAAGCAATTGCCTTAACTTGAGGGAGACTGGATAAGGGGGGAGTGAGTGGCTGAATGATTCCGGGTCATCTCTTGGGGTAACACAACTTTTATTGTGTGCCTTGCTCAAGGCTGATTACAGAGCAATCCCTGTCCTTAATATTTCTGTTGTTAAATGGAAACCATAAAATACATGTAAGGTATGTTAGTGCATGTTACTGTCAGTGTAAGAACGTTGTTTTTAAAATTTCCTGACTTTTAGGCGTTTAATTTAGTTGCTTGATTCTTATATTATTGTACGTGTTTGTGGTTTAATATGCAGCTAGTCTTTATCAATTATGAAGTGTTGAATCTTTTCAGAAGGAAACTGATAAGCTTTGCGATGCTGTTAATCACAAGATAGTCTTTGGATAAGGAACATACAGCTTGTTATTCCAGATTAAACCTTGGCATTAATTAGTACCTGGTCATTCCTCACTTTGTCTCTGACTTTAAAAAAAAATTTTGGGGTTTTGTTGAAGTGATGGACAAAACATCTGGAAAACGTAAATGTAATGTCAGCAAAATTCCCAAGGGTAAGCATTCTTCGTCATTAGGAGTCCAACCAAAGAACAGGAAATGTACTTCCAGGTCTGAACGGCAAGGATTTTAAAATAATATGGGACACTGTGGGTTCCCTGTTCTCAGTTTAGGTGTGACATAATTTGTTGTATGTAAGATAAATTTCCTATTTTTAGTGATCAATTGAGAGCCATTTTTTAAACTTTGCTCATCTTTCTTGGACAGTGTTCTGTAAGTTGTTTGCAAAATGCTTTTGAAAAATCTTACTCTACTTTCATTCAATGTTAGAAATATTTTTCTGTTCATGCATCATAGAAGGTGTAGAAGTCTTTTGAGTTGCTACAGCAAGCTACATCATAGCTACAGCAAGCAGTGTACATGGAGAATTCCAAACCATATATGGAGGGTGCTGAATACCTCACAGAGTGGGACCAGTTTCAACATCTCAAGCGTGTAGCTATGATTAGTTTAATGCTGCCTTAGCCTTTGCAAACCTTCAGCTCCAACAGCATATGTGGTACAGAGTTAAGTTTACTTCAGATCTGGGGAAAAAAAAAAAAAAGTGGCATCGTGATTAATCTTTATATTTTAGTAACTTAAGTGCATAGGATAAAATAACCCAGTGTTTTAATCTCCTTGCGCCTAGGCTGTCTTAGAAGATTATGTCCTTCATTCACTGAGATAGAAGCATTTATATTGTAGCATTGTTTTATTTTTGAGATTGTTAGAAAGCTTTATCCCTATGTCAAGCTGCCTACACTGTGTCCATTATGAGCAAAGCTCTCAGCATTCCTCAGACAGTATTTCTAATTCTCTTTTTTCAATGCTTTTTTACATGCACAATGGCCTTTGTTCTGTCCTCTCCATTCCCTCTTTTCTATCATCTGGAATTACTATCTGATTTGCCCCCCTTCTATCTACTTGTGTCCAGCTGAACAGCTGGAAAGAACATTATCTAAAGCACAGTGGTGTTTCTGCAGGAAAGCAGGATCCCAATGGATAATTATCCAAGCTAGTCCTAGACTGCATATACCAAGAATGTAAAGTATCATAGTAGGTTAAATATCATGTAACCCTTTCTGATTGTTCTCTGTATTGAGATATGTTGACTGCCATTAAGCAGCTAGAGCCTAAAAAGGTTCATAGTGTCATGAGTGAAACAAAAGGCATTTCATAGTCGGTGTTGTCATGTCTGAAATACAGTAGATGTCCCATGACATGCTTTCATGAGAAGACATGTCTTATGTCAGCATATTCACTGCAGTGCTTTCTTGCAGTAGTTACGAGGAGTTTCCAGTTGGATGAGTTTTCTCTGACATGGTGTTCAGGAATAGTTAAGGTAGTGAAAATATTTCGAATGTGATGAGATTGTTTATGTGAAGCAGAGTGGAGTAGGGAACCCATTAGCAAAGGCTGACATTGGTAGTTGCTGAAATAATTGGAGACAACTCTTCAGAAATCAATGAAGTCAAACTCCTTAAGGCCAGTAGTAAATTGAAGATTTTGTTGGTTTTGACACCATTCACACTATAACTGTCACAGAACAATTCATGCCAAATTTTGCACGTTCCATTTACTATAAAGTCTTTAAGCCATAAATTCCTAAATGTAATATGTTCTGATCACAGATCTGCATGATATCCTGCTACATTTCATTTTAATTTCTATTAAGAAATAGAATCATCTTGGAAGTGATCTCAGAAAAGTTCATCCATTTATGTTAAGTCAGGATTGACTGTCCCTGTCTCAGTCCTGGCAGATATTCTTCTGGCCTGCTCTGCTCTGATGAGCATTCCCCATCTCTTCAATCAAACTGTTCCAAGTTTTCCCTAATGTTTGGTCCCAATCTTTCTTCCTGGGTAGACAGAGAGTTTTTATGTGCTGGTGCGTTTGAGGAAATTTCCACGCTCTCTCATGGCCAATGACTTCTGCTGTGGAAAGAAATTTCTGCTGAACTTTTCAAGAATTAGTGAACATAAATAATATTGTACAGAAATAAATCACAGTTTCCAGTTTTCATCAAGCCAAGACTTTTGGTGGGATTCAGGAATGTAAAAATGGAAGACTTGGATTGTATTCTAATAGGCAAATCCTGGAAGCTCAGCCTCTCCAAACAGTAGCTTCTTGCGTAGGTGTCACTGAGCTTTGCAAATAGAGACACCAAAATTAAAATCATTCCCATGAAGTTGCATATCTGCACTAAAACTAGACTGTATACTAAAAGTAACATTTGGAACTCAACCAAGATCAACAAAACAGAGAGATTTGTCTTTTTTGTGGCCCTTCTAAACATTTTAAGGTAAAAGACAGTAATGTTGTCAACCAAACACCTGGATTTTTAGCTCTCCCACCCATGCCCATACACACGTCAGTGTTTTGGACAGATCTAGTATTTGGAAACGGTGGGAATGGAAATTGTTTTGCCTGATCTTCTATCAGGTCTCTGTAGGAGCTTCGTTAACATTAAAAGGTAAAGAAGCTCTTTTGCATGATCTGAGTATGATTTCCAGTAGCACTTAGCACTTTTCTTGCCACACTTGATTGAAATTGTCGGCTTTTAATAAAGAAAATTCATTCAGCTTTCCAGCACAATTCTGATCACACACCAAGTACTTTATCTTTAAGAAAACAATGAAGTCATCAAACTGATTTAAAACTGCTGTGATATCAGAATTTTGTCCTTATTAGCTAATCTTTTAGTTTAGATTGTTTTCAGTCTGTCTCATAGTAGCAGGTCAAAGTTTTGGCTCTGCTCAAGGGACATAAGAGATTAAGTGACCAGCAACTAGAACAAAGGAAAACTCAAAACTCAATATTTACTGAGTAAAATTTTTATTCAAGTCAGTCACTCAAGTTCTACCACAAAATCCAGGACCTAAACTTGCAGGTCATACTCATGTCAGTAGTTTGCTCATCCACAGCCGTAATATTGAATGAGGATCTCTTTTGGTTTGAGCAAAGTTTGTTTGGGGGGTGTTTGTTGGTTTTGTACTTTTACAAAGTCCATAAATTATGACTGTGATAACAGTTAAGGAAAACCAGGATCACTTAGAGTTTGTTGCAGATAAATTAGTGCTGCTATGGGACAAGACCAAAACTGAGGGAGAATTTATACCCTAGGATAGCATGTAATTATGTTGTATTGGACCTTTAAAACTGTTCACACATCTCTAACCTGCTGAGCATCTGTCTGAAGAAAAACAAAGTCATGAATGAGGAAGTGTGGTCTTAAAATGAGATATTGTTTAGTCTACTTGGTGATAGGAAGGATGAAAATTTGCTAATTTTTGTCTCGCTCTTTAACTAGTATGGAAGATTTGAACCTAATCAAGAAAGCAAAGAAAAGTCAGTGTGGAAATTGAGCAAAATGGGAAAGACCATAAACACTGAGATTTATGTTCTCTACAACATTTGTGTAGCTCTAAAGTAATTAATTGAAAAGCATTGAAATTGTTTCAGAAATATCTAGAATAAGATAAATAAGTGAGAGACTCTTGCAACCTGCTTGCTTCAGACAAACTGATAAATCTTCAGTGCTAATGCTCCTTCGGTCTTAGAATGAGGATTATAACTCAGATTTTAAAATAATATTTTAAATTCGGTTTATTAATTAGGGTTTTTTTTTGAAGACTTGAAAAATTAGTCAATGAATTTGAATAGTCAGGAGATACAGTTTATTAGAATAGTAAGTGGTATTATTACTCTCCAGTTTAAAAACATAGCAGAAGAGTTTTTCACTGACCTATATGCCTCCAGCAATTATTAACATTTTTCCATGTGTGTTAACATGGCTTAGCTTGCAGGATCTCACTGTGTAGCATTTATTACCTAAGAGCTTTTGTTTAGCTTGGACTTTGCTGAATTAACTAAGCTGTAACCCAGAAGGTTTTTGTAACATTTGCAAGTTAGAGCAAAGTCTTCATTTTGTCTTATTTAGTAGATCTGCTGATAGTTTAAGATTACAACACTAACGGATAATTTTTCTTCTTGAATAAAAATTGCCTTAAAATTATTTTTGTACCAACTGCCTGCCTTCCTCCTGATAAAAATGCTTTTGCGAGCAAAGAAATGCGCTGTGTATTTCTCTGACATGCTTATCATGGCTACAAATAATGTGTTTAAATAGGGAGCCGTTTGAGAAACATGGTTCTGAGTGTGCCCGGTCTTGCCTAGATGTTGGGAAGCATAAGGTCTACTTTATCCATGCCGAGAAACTTCCTTGCTGCTTTCTGTCACTGCTGTATTTTTTCAAATGCAATTTTCAGTGTGAATGGCACACACGTGTTGATTGTGAAGGTGGCATTCTTTCAGTACAGCCTTAAGCTAATTACTCTTAGTGGCAGCGGGGCTTTGTACCTCATTTGTGAACAGCTATTTATACCACTACACCAGTACAAAGCAATGTTTCACATTACCAGTTTACCAGACTATTACACCATTGTGTTTTAATCCTCTGTAGGTGGATGGAGCATATGAGCCATCTGTTTTATTTAATGATATAATCAGTAAACAATATATGCACTTTACACGTTTGGTCATTAAAGATGCCCATATTGTTGGACCCTCTATTTACATTGTAAATTGGTGTATTCACACATCAGCTCGTTCTGGTTTAAAAGGCTTGCTGTGTTCATAAGATGGTACAAAGCAAGCTCAGTAACTGCTCAAACCCAGCGCAGGTGGTCGAGCTAGTTGCCACACAGATCAAAAGTCAAACAACTGTGAATCTTCCTTTGAAATGGCATTTAGAGAGACAAGGCTGGTCTTATCTTCACAAACAAGAAAGAGTTATAGATATACATCATGAAGTTATGAGAACAAAAGGGGGTTTCATAATCACTCGGCATCAGAAAATCCAGTACTGCAGACTTTTGTGAAGACATCTTTGGAATATAAAGACCATCTTATTCTCCTGGACAAAATTTAGAAGAGTCAGTCTGAATTATTAAATATGAGAAGGTTCAGTGATGTCCAAACTTTGGAGACAAGAAGTTGCTTTCTCTCATAGCTGATTTATTTTATTTTCAGCAATGCTTAAGCAGAATAAAATGGACAGCAAGAGCAAAACCCAATCTTGTCCAAAGGACAGAGTTAAATGGGTGTATTTGCAATGGAAACAAAAGAAATTGCTTTATATTTCAATTTCCCCAAGGTATACTCGGTGAGCGCCAAAAAATATCCACCAAAATACATTAAAATTCATTGATAAGTAGAGTCTTGTTTGATAGCACATTATTAAGGATGTGGAAGATCATTCATTCCCATATTAATACAGTAATGTTCATTTTAGTGTTTTACTTCACAGCTTGTGATTAAGATGCCTAGAATTGAAGGTATTTATTGGAGGACTCAGTCTTATTTCTCATTATGTTTTATGAGGAAATATAATTGAATTTATCACCAGGTGAAGTCCTGACAGGCATTGCCAGTAGACAGCAAAGGGAAAGTGGAGGTGGTATGGCTAAGAGTGAGTCTGCATATTACCAAGGCTGGAGGAGTAGTCTTGAGCTTAACAACACAGCTGCTCAGCAGCAATGGGTCTGCTAGCAACAGCGGAGCTCTGTGAATGCCAGTTCTTTAGCTCAGTTTGAGATCATCTTTTAAAGCAGCAGAGCGTCTGTCAGGATGAGATCTTAGTCATTTCTTGTATGCACTTGTACGAAAAACTAGCGGCAAAATAGTAATGCAGAGGAGATTTGTGTTTTGGTTTCTGTTCCTACATAGTGCAGCTATACTCAGAGGCACTGAATATGTACCCAGTAACAAAGCCTGTGCTCAAAAGAAGTGTGTTCACTTTCCATTTAGTGTTACAGACACAAGGGCATAGCTTTCTGTCTTTAAATCCATTTCAAAGGCAAGCTAATTATATTATTATTTTTTTTAATCTTGGGGTGGGAGGAAAGAAGGGGTTTTTTACTAGGGCTTTTTTATGCTGGCAAGAATTTTAGAGATAAAGTATTTTCAAGTGTATGAGCAAAGAGAACATTTCATTTTATGAGCCATTATATATGCTTTCAAAATGTACAATATTTTCATGGTTAAAATATTTAAAATAAACCAAAATAAGACTCAGCCATGAGCATCTCTTTTACAGTCTTTTCATATCTGTATTTCCTGTAAGTTGGAATATTAAGTATTGGCATGTTTCCATATGCTTCGTGATGTATTGCCTTCTGATTTTGAGATATTGCATAACTAATTTCTTTCTAATCTTACAAAGGTGTTGAGATTTTTTTTTTTCCCCCATCCCAATCCAGGAAAAACAATCAGACACTTGACTACTAATGTTTGAATCCTAGCTTTGTCCTGGGTAGATTTTGGGTAACTGTGGACACATCTGTTTCTGTGCATCTCTAAAATGAGGATAATGTTCCATATCTCAGCAAAGCATTCCAAGAGCAAATGCCCTTAATTAATCTGTGCGTGGTCTTCACATGACAACCTGATGAGAGTTTGTGAATGATGGACTAACTGGTAGCAGTGCCTGTCCTCGTTTGGAGTCATGGCTTAAATGGATTTAAAAGGGGTGGAAGAGAAGCATGGGAAGAATTTAGACTAGAGGGGTGTAGAGTATCTAGTTTCCCATAACAGTCTATTGCCAAGTACGTACCTGATCTCCTTAACTACTGAACGTGGATATCAGTTCTTTATTGTCTTCTTCAGATAGTATAATTTTGAGGGCTACAGGTGACAGGCTCATCTTTCCTTAGGTGACATTTTTGGTGTGTTGCAGACAGAAAAGAGTATTTGGATTGATTTAACAAATCGAATTAATGCATCCCTGGAGACGTAATGATTAAGTGTATATATAGAAGAGCAGTAATTTTAGACTTGATGTGCTAGCCCAGGCAACTGCTTCTTCCTTATCAACCTCTCCTTACCCATTCTGTCAAAAATGATGTTCTTATAGCTTGCTGTGGACTGAGATGTGTTATTGCTGGCTGCTTTCAACCTGCAAACAATCAGTACTTTACAAATGTTTATGTACTTCAGGGTTCCTCAAAGAAGTATATCCCTACAAATGCAAGGATTTACTATCACAGTGCTGCCATTTCCTTGTTCAAAGAAGGTGTGGAGGAGAGACGTGTAGGCTTAGGGGTAAAAGTAGACAGTCACTTACTTCCCCTGGCCAAAATTACCATTAGCACCACCACCTCTTGCCTCTGGGGAAATAAAAAGAAACATAGTTTGTTACAGAACATGAGTAAGTAAAGCCATGAAGATAATCTAGGAATGCATAAAAATTCTGTCTCGTGTAGTAACTTGATGACCAAAAGCATACTAGTAAGCCTTTGAAATTCCAATATTTTGCTGTTCAACTTCTGATTAAGGAGAAAATAAAAATGTGCATTTCAATTGCATTTTGTTGAAATGCAATTCGAAATCAGTGACATGATTTTGCTCTTAGCTGTAAAGTTGGAAGGGGTTTGTCAGACAGTTTGTGGAGCAGGGACTTGTTGAAAGCTACAGTAAAATGAAGTTTGAATGTGATAGCTGGTAATGATGCTGTGGAGCACCCTCTTCATGAAGGGTATTCTTTATAGAATGTCTCTTGTGCTGGTGCCCTTCATTGGTCATATTTTAATGGTCGTCTTTGAATTACTGATGATTTATTAAAGCTCTGTTAGCAAACATTGGGAGAATTAAGCTCCCACATGCCAGTTCCATCAGGTGATTCCTCTTTGAGGAATCTAAGTGATCCAATGAGATGAGCCATTTATAATTCTCTGAACAGGAATTGCTCACAAGTAGTTGTTTCTTAGTAAATTCCAGGTGTCCTTTTCAGAGTAAGATTGAATATTTGGAATTATATGATAGATGTATATGATGTTAAGCATATTGTAGAATTGTTTTGTAATAAACAAATGGATGAACCCAAAGAAAAGGCAGTGCTGCAAAGATGCTGTCATGCTCTGTTTCAGGCAGTGGTTTTGTATGCTTATAATCCTGTTCATTGAAATAAATGGAAAAGCTTGTGCCCAAATGCTTGTTCTCTAAATCTGAGAGAAGGAGCAGGTGCACAAGATACTAGAGGAAAGCTCTGGTTTATAAATGTAGAGACTAGCTTACAGTAGAGTTTCTGTTTTGTCCTCTTGCTCTACTGACCCAATTAAATACAGGTTTCATAGGAAAATAATGTTGTGGCTGACCTGGATAACAGAGATTGGTTGGGAGGACTATTAAACCTGGCCCTCCTCTCTAAACTATTGAGTTCTGAGACTGACTTTACTTTGAGACCCACTATACTTTGCTTTCTTTGTTCCAAACCCTAAGAATATGTAATCATCATTTAAAGGAATGAACTCCTTTGTGAGGAGGTAGCCAAGAAGCGGCCCCAGAGAATGCCTCCCCATATGGAAAGCCACCACCCTCTGATTTGATGGCTTCCACGCTGAGGCATCTTTCAAGGGGTCCTCTTTGTTCTACATTGTTACTTATTTGGCTCTTCTTTTATTTCAGTCTTAATTGTCATTAGGATGTTTGGATTTTTTTTCAAAAGCCATCTGGGGAATAGTAGTTTATTGCATATTGTTGTGTTTGTCTAAAGGCAGTTGCACAAGCTTGAAACCTAATCCTTGTAATCTTTCCTACTAGAGAGAGCTTGAGATAAATACTGCTGTATGCTTGGTGGGAGTGGGTCTCTACTTTTTGATCATCCATGTCTAAATGTTGAGTAATACTTAAGGGAACATGTTCTCAAAACATTCCTTAGATGATTATTAGATTATATTTTATGTTTGATAAAAACGGGAAAATTGTGTAAATATTTGCTTAACATCCCACCCCTAAAGCAATTTATTTCCTTTCTGGCCTTCAACCCTCTTGCTCAGTGAAATGAGATCAGTCACTTTCTGTTTATATTCAGTTTCACTTTGCAGTTTTCACGTATGTGTAGTGTGATTCCCCGCTGCAGGGGAATATTTAAATAATAAGTGGGGAATAAAGAGGAAGGAAGAGAAAAAAAATCTTTTAAAAATATTTTTCTAGTGTCATCCCACATTTTAAAAATAAACAAGTGCTATGATTATACTACTTGCACATGACATGCTAATAACTAGCTTTAGAAGAAATATAAAAAATAATCTAGTCCTGCTTTTCTATAAATTGTCACATAGTAAGTAAGACCGCTTTATACATATTATGTTCTTGTGGCCACCGTTCAAATCAGCCTTGGCAAAAGCAAACACATGTGAGATATGTGTGTGGTATCCCTGCCTATGACAGGAGGGTTGGAACTAGATGATCTTTAAGGTCCCTTCCAACCCAAACCATTCTATGACTCTATGAGATACCGTGTTCTTACAAGAGGAAATCACTTTTGCATCTTGTGTACTATGTGGTGGTTGAGTTTTCTGTAAAGTGCTGACTATTTCACATGGACAACAGTCAATACTCACAGAAGTCAACTGTTTGGCTGTTTTCTCTTATTTGAATTTTTCATTTTGGATAAATATAGAGTATGGGTCTCAAAACCGTGGACATCGGAATGAATGCTTGGTCATGATTAGAACTCAACTAGATGGGAGGAGGGGCTTAGGGTAGCATTATGTTATGGAAAAAGAACCATCAGAGTCAGTAAATTAATTTAAAAGATTGAGAACTTTTCTCTGCACCAGCCAGTGTTGAAGCATTTCTGTTATATATTGCAAAAAGGCTGTTTCAGATGCAAGAAATCCTGGAGTTTCTCTTGAGTCCTCTTTCTCTCCCACCATGTTTTTGCAATTAAATACTGGATGAAAATTCTTTTTCTTTTCCTTTTGTTTTGTTTTGTTTCTTTGTTTTAAATGTGTTACTTTTTCCTTAATGTGTAGCAGCTGATTTTTCCTCTGTTGGCTCACTTGGGCACAGAGACAAGCCTTGTTTCAAGAAACAGAGTTCCAACATTGTTGTTGACTGTTTTAACGGGAAACCATCTGTGTGGTAAGGCAGGGTCTCAAGCTTCTTTCTGGAGAAAAAAAAAAAAAAAAAGCAAGCAAGTATTTTAGCCAAAGGTAAAACCCTTCCCTCTGTAATGTGAATGGACTCACGAAGAAAGTAGACATAAAGGGACATGTCTCCTCACCATAGTCACAAAGAGCTGATTTTCAGGAGCAGCTAACCTGTGACAGACAGTCCTTGGGAACACAACTGGCCTTCTTCAAAGTGTGATCCACTCCTGTGGCTTCCCACAAGGTTGCAGTCGAGATTTTTTGCTCCTCAGGGGGACAAAGGGCCAGTTTGCTTTCTAAGAGCTCTTTGCCCTTCTTCTTCTTCTAGCTTATCGCATCCTACCTTCCCAAAGTTTGAGTTGCATTTCTGCAAGGAGTCTTGTGCTTCCTCTCCATCCCCTTCTGCAGTTTTCATAGCCTGTCAATCTGAGATGGTTTTGACGTCTTTTGGCAAACATCTTCAGAATCACAATGTTGTTGCCCTGAAAAAAAAAGGCAGCGTTTCTTTTCTTCCTTCCACTTTATGAACTAGAGACATAATGTGTAAAAGCTTGGTGTAAGCTCACAATAGCACTTTGTCCTCCTTCACATCACTTGCCAAATAACTACTGTTGTGGCAACAGCTGTAACCAAGCATGGTGTCAGCTAGTTTTGCCATGACATGACTGGGTGCCAATAGTTTTAATATAATGTGAAACACACTCCCAGGCAGTGCAATGAGGCATCTGATTATTAAATTCCTTGAAATGTCATCTGGACTCTTTTTTTTTTTTTTTAATCAGTTCAGGTCTCAGAACTGGACAATGTTGTGATTAAAAGAAAAAGAACAGAAAATTCTCTCATGATAGTAAACATTTCCAAGAAAACTCTCACCCTGAAGCAGACAGTTCTGCTCTGCTTACATAGACAGCAACAGCAAAGGCTCTGTGAAGGCTATAGGGGTGGAGGTTATAATTGTGGCTACCAGTTGTTTGCTGCTCTTTACTGTAGCACTTTCTCCAGTGACAATAAATGCTATTTATTTTTAGGCTTCTTATTCTGAACTACTTATAAAAACTAAAAGGTAGGAACCTGGTGAAGCATTTGTTTTTAGTACATTGCTTACATTGTGCTCCAAAGCATGGTATTCAGCATTGTTGTTAATGATTGAAGCATTCACATTTAATTGTGTAAAGCAATTAAAAAGGTCAATATTACTCCTTCTTGGGCTGAGTCCATTTATACAGCAAGCGATAATAAGAAATATATTGAAGAAGTTGAACAAGGTCATAAATGTTCTGCCTGCAAAGAGCATCTAATGCTTTTTTCCAAGCCTTTAACAAATAGTTTAAAAAAAAACCAAACCAACAAAACCTTGTGAGGTGAATAGATAAAAGGCTTTCTTGGTTTTGTTATGTCAGTTTGGCTTTTTCGTGTAATTGCTGGGGTTGTTTTGTTCCTAAAGAAGGAACTGGTGCCAAGCTGAAGAGGTAATTTCTGAGCACTGTTTCAAGATATTGTGAAAGTTCTCAACTTTTTTGTAATAAGAAAAATAACACTTCTCTAATGATGTCTGTTTATTACATATTGTTCTTCTGTATGCAGTTCAGTGCAGCTGGCAGCAAGTACTTGAGAGAAACCCAGGGCTGAAGAAAGAGTGTAGGGGAACCTGAGTAGCCCTGAGTACCTGCAGGCTGTGTGCACTGACTCCTCTGGGTGCTGTCAAGCAGTCCCTACCTTACGTCACGATGGATGAAATCGAAAGAGATCATCTGTGTTTGATCCCAGGTGTCTTTACATTTGAATCCAAACAGGAAAAAGCTCCTGGCAGCATGAAGTTGCACTGGAGGTGTTGATACTCCAAACACGTTCGGATGTCAGTCTCCTTGCGTCAGATGAGTTGGCGGTGGGGCTTACTTTGCTTCGGTAATCTTAGGAGTTCCTGACATAACGGAAGGTCCAGATTTTTCCTGTAAAGAGTCATAGCAGAGCTCTGTAGTTGTAAAGCATCATTATGTGCTCAGAAGTGAAGAAGTTTTTACTAAGGAGGAGCTCAAACCAAAACCCTAAATGTGGATATTTCTAAACCCTGGAATCTGTATCTGCATCTGAGTTCTGCAGGTTACACGTGCCAGTAGTGCATTAAACCAGTGTATGACATGGAAATTTTCCTAAAGCTTACAGTATTCCACATCCAGGTGCAGTTACAACTAATTTCTGCAGGCTCTGCTAGACAGTTTCCAAGGGAAAATTTTGTTTGATTTAATATCAAGCCAAATCCACTGTATATCTTCAAGTTTCTACTTATATTTGAATGTGTGCAGAACAGAAGCAGCACAGCAGAAATAATATGGTGTTTTCCAAAATGACTTGTTTGACCCTTAGCTTGGAAAAATACCAACTTGAAGAAGGAGAAGCAAGTTCTGTCTCTAGATGCACGCAGGTTTTGGCGTCTCTAGTGATGCCGCAGTCATGGCGTTTTAAAAGGATACAGTTTTCAGTCCAAAAGCAAGTTGATTCTTCACACATAGTTGACACTACTGTGTAGGCTGATGAGGGTAAATTTTAGGACAAACCACAGGAAATGGCTTGGAGAGGTGGAGGATATTAAGAAAATATTGTACTACTGCTTTAGAAGTAAAATGAAACACTTTAGGCTCCATTTTCCCATACGATGTTTAAAGCCATTGTTTTGATAATTTTTTTAAAAAAAATATTGCAACTATTGAAAACAAATGTGCTTCAAAACATATAGTTGTTTTTTTGTAATCTCAGACCAAGACAAGTAACATGAAAAACCTCTTCTCATGGAGGGCAGCCTGAAGCCTGAGGTTTTGTGAAAAAGCATTTCTTCCCTCCTTCCTCTGTCCCCTCACCCCCTGGTTTTGGACTAATTGTGTCCCCTTGAAAGTACTACTTTCTGTGTCAGCGTTGAAAGTGAAAATTGTTCAACTTTTTGTTTGTGGAAGAATCTGCTATAGCTGGGAAGTCAGATGCAGCAATAGGAACAAAAATAGCACTTTTAAAGCTGACAGACCGTATTCACTTTGGTATGTAGAGAATGGCAACAGCAGTCATTAGTATTGAGAGAATTCTGCTCTTTCTCTGTCTCTCTGCCCCTGTTGCAAGATGAGCAAGGGCTGACCTGAACTTTTGTTTGTTTGTTCTGCTGCAGGGTTAAAGATTCACGCTGTCACCCCCAAGAATGTTTTATTCTGTTTTTGTAAGGGAGGGAATTCAACTTTTGCGAGGGCAAAAGAAAAATCCTTGCCCGATATAAGAAACAGCTGAACAAGACATAAGCTGATAGATTTTTTTTTTTTTCCCCAGGAACCTACCTGTGAAGAAATACAGTATTTTTAGGGTGAGGGGTGATTGTGGAAAGCAATGATTGAACAAATAACTGCTTTAAGGCCAGTGCTAGGAACGCTTGCCAGTATAGTAATGTCAGTTGGAGGTGTGATTTTTGGCTGCATGTGTGTATTGGCAAAAGCCCTAGTATAGACATGGTTGTACCAGGGAAAAAAAAAAAAAAAGCTTTGGCCAGTATATTCTGTTTTGCTTGGGGAGGGTATAAGCTTTAACAACAGAAGTACTTTTTTTCTACTGACTGGTAGTTGCAACTCCAGTAGAAGCTCATGCCAAAATAGTTATACTTTTGTAGTGGCAAACCTTTTCATAGACTACACTTCTGAGTCTGGTATCCTAGCATTAGGAACTGTGCTCTTGTTATTGTTAATTTTAACAGCAGCAGCATCTGAAGGTGATTTGAGAGTGCTTCAGACTTTGTAGCATTGTGATGATCTTGGATTTATAGATCTGCATTTCATTTACTCCCCATACTTAAGAGAATTGCAAATGGAATTAGAAATTACACTGGACTCCATCTTTTGCATGCAAGACATTTCTTTACAATTCTTTTTTAATGGCTTTTTCCTAGCTACAACTCAAGTAAAAAGGCCTCTGTGCTTTGCAACTATCTAAAAGCTGAAGAATGAGATTATCTTTGAGTTTATTTTCTGATTCATTACACAACTGTTTACAGTGAAACATCGTTCTTCTAAGCATAACATAGTCTTCATACCTAGATTTTGCAGATTTCTGTAGCAGTTTTTTTCTTGTATATATTGAATACATTGGGATTCTGGAGGAGATGTTGTCATTACCTCATGGGACTGTGCGGTCATACATGTGACGCTGCAGGCCTTCCATGTAAGCTTTCCGTCTGCTTTACTCACACAATAGGATGAGAAAGTCCTTTTTTTCTAATACTGAAGCACGCTGCATCAGCCATCTTCAATACGTGAAATCAGAAGGGATAAATACTCATTCCAGGTCCCAGTTTTGCGTCACAAGAACATTGCAGCTATTGTGTAATCTCTCCAGAGTGCCCTCACACTAGGAAAGCAAAAACAATACTGTTCTCAATACTGTTAGGGGGGCGATACTTGGAGATGTGCAGTCAGGCCTCAGAGATCAGTGCTCTGCTTATCTTCCACTGGTACTTCATGCCAAATGACTTTTATAAGAGAATACCAACATTTGAACCTTGATCGCTAGGCTTTTTATTCAGCCTACTAGTCTCGTTATGATGCTGTACCAGAGAATGTTATGGTGGTTTGGTTTTTTTTATTTTATTTTTGCTTTAAATTACCTCTGACTTCATTGGGTGTAAAATTCAGCCAATTATGAATGCTTTTGAAAATCCCACCCTTCAGCTGGTTTTGTTGTTGTTTTTTATGTCTGATGTAGGACTCAGTAATATCTACTGGCACAACATCTCGCTGGAGCAGAACAGTGATTTATTGTGCTAATTACTGACATCGCAAAACCACAGACAGTAATCTTGATCTTGAGAGGGTGAACCCCAAACACTAGGTTAAGACCTATCAAAAAAGGGTAGTTTGTGTGAGTCTTGTAGGATAAGAAAACTAAGTACATTGAGTTTTAGAGTGTTTCCCTTTCTAAGTCGATGCTTTTCGTAGTTTGTTGTTTTTTTTTTAAAAAAAAAAAAATAATAAAAAAAAAGGAAATGCTGGGGAAGCTTGGTATTTAATAAATGGTACACGCATCTGAAGCTGTATTTTCAGTATTTCTGGTCTTTCAGTCTCACAGGTTATCTTCTTCTGGGCTCGTGAAGCATGAAATAAGTTTAAATCAATAGGTTTTATAGAATATTTGGACATTCTGGCGTTTTTTCTTTGTTGCTCTGTGACTTGGACAACAAACATTGTGAACTGAGTAGCCTCAGTTTGTTAATCTCTCCCTTGGGTGCATCCTTTCCTAGTTCAGCAAAAACACAAACAAAAAAATCTACTGCATGTGGTCAGTACTCAGTTTGCCTGGGCTCATGTGTCTTGTTGAAACCAGAATATTTTCTCTCCAAGACAAGTCCAGACCCTTATTCTTGGTAAGCATTCTCAGTTCTTATTCTGTTAACCCCTTGGTCATTTCAGCTTCAAAAATCAACTGGAAAAAAAAAAAAATCATAGTATTTTTAAAGGAAGTATGCATGTTTAACATTTTACTTGTTCAAATAGCTGAACTGTATTTGTTCAAATATAAAAAACACCCTAAACCAACAAACAAAAACCCCAAGCAAGCAGATCACCTAGCCAAAACCAAAAATGAGAAATTCGCTTCTCAAAAGTGCAACTTTCAAGAAACTTTGGGTAATGAACTATAAACAGATGGTTAAAATGGAAACACTCTTACATCTGAATCTGCAGTGTCTGCTGCCCAGTGCCTTAAGTACTCTGGCTGAAAGCAAAAATGTAAAAGACTGCCTAAATTCCGGCATTGGCAGCTTCATTCACAGTTTGAGCGGGTTGCTAGCAACTTTCTGCTTGCAAGTGACAGGGTAAGATCGAGCCTCAGGTGTGGATGCGAGGGAGTTCCTGCAGTCCTCGTGCTATAGCACAAACTGTCAGGGCAGCTATACCTCAACTGTAAAAATCTAAATTTAAACTGATTTAAACAAAAATAAAACTTATTACAAATTTTTATTCTTAGGGCACCTCCAGATGAAATTGTAGTATGGCAAGGGTTTACCCTATGGTGTGCCCCTTAGCAGGACAGCAACAAGAAAGAGCTGGGCAAAACACTGGTTTCTGGAGGAACGTTTAATTGAGAGCTTTTCCCTTTAAAATATCATCTTTCCAGAAATGCAGATGTGCATGATAATCCTATAGGGATATTGGTATTTGGCCTCTAGGATTTTAAGAGTCCTGTTCCCAAGGTTAAGATATACAGAAAGCCAAATTTTATTTGAAACTATTATACAAGACAGATATGGAAGCTCATGGAGTATTACATTGCAAATCACATGTTAAAGAGAGACACATGGCTCTTGAGCTATAAAATGAGTAGAGAAAGGAATGATATTTAAAAGATATCTTTAACCACTTGTTTTACTCACTAATCTGCGGTTCACAAAACATTATTTGCAGCAAAAAATGCCATTATAGGATTGTTTCTGAAAAGCAAACAAGTATTTCAAACATTTTCACCACTAACATAACTGTGTAACAATAGCAAAACAAATACTGAGGGTGAGCAATGTTTCTATGACTGAATGTGTTGAACAGCTGCCACTTTCCACCCTTGAGACTTCTGCGTGTCTGTGTTGGATGAAGTGATTCCTGTAGCAGATTTGTAATACAATTTGTGTTGCAGAGGGGTTAAAGGGAAGAGCTGAATCTGTGATACTGCGCCTTAATGTAGATTTCATCAAATCAAGGGAGACTTCTGCTGTTGGCATGACAGGGCTGCTGCTTATGAACAAACACAAAGGTCTGAATGTGCCCCGTGGCAAAACTCCTTCCCCAGTGCAATACCATCACAAGGTGCTGTTCTTTTCCATGCTAACTCTCCCATATGTGGGCACTTCTGCTCTACCAAGTGCTCACTGGGAAACATGGTGTCCTATCTCTCTCTATATGTCCCTGTGACAAAGAGTTCTCCTTACCTGCATCTTCTGAAATGACATGAGGTATTCTCAGATATCCACAGTCATTCTGAGGCTGTTGTTGTTTCTAACCAGATTTATAAAGAAGAGGACATTGAAGCTTTGAAAAAAAGCACTCCGAAGTTCCATCAGAAGAATGATGTTAGTCAGATATTACCAACCGCATCATTCCTAAGGGTATTATTCTGTTCTTGTGGTCTGGGCATTTTGTATGAGTGGGTTAAGTTCTGGTGGCTACAGATACAAGCAAGCAGCTGAACTTGGTAGATGCTCATTTCCAAGAACGTATTTGAGGGTGTCATATTTTGCAGAATACAGCTAAGTCTACTCCATTTATAAGCAATTCAAAAATATATCGTGAATAGCTTTCATTACCATAAATCGTTGATTTAAAAGAGCACTGATTACTTACCCTTTGACTACAGTTTATTGTTGATACAATCTGTCAATCATTGGAAGTAAGCAGTTTTCCCTCCTGAAAAACGTTTGCATTTTAAGTAAGATGTGCATGCTTTCTTCCATTCCTTCACCACCTTCACTCTGCCCCCAAATAGCATATAATGCACTGGTTAGGATACTTCTACAAGTTATGGAAGATAAGCTCCAGTACTCACTTTGTTATGTTCAGATCAGCATATGAACTCTGAGTTTCCTAAGTCCCAGCAGTGCTTCACCCCAATTTTAGCGTGCTCAGTTTGAACCATCACAGAAGGTAAGAGCAATTTGGCCATTCTCACAGTACATGCAAGATAGGCTTTTTTGTTCAAATCTGAGCACTTCCAACAGGAGAGCTGTGAGAGACCCATTCCAGAGTAACCCAATGGTTCAGGTAGGACATCAGTTTTAGGGTCTCCTGATCTTCCTCCTGCAGTGAGTGGTGTAACTGGTGAGTTTGCTCTGGAGTCTCCTTCTTCCCTCTCCCTGGAACCTGCTTTCTCAGCTTCAGCCATGGTCTATATAGTTGAAAGGTACATGCCGAAAATGTTGTGTGCTCTGCTCTGAGGAAAGAAACAGAAAATAGAATTGAGAAGAAGCCTCAGAAAGAGATTCTCTATCTCCAAGCTAGCAGTAGATGAAAATCCTGGAGAGTGAAGATATCAGGGAATCGCAGAAATTCGTCTAGACCATGAAGTAAAGCCTGGGGCTAACTAAGAGTGGATGTTGTAGGCTTCAAGGTAAGTGTTACAGTGGCTTGGGCCTGATCCTCATGTAATTGTTTGGGTAAACCCCGACATGAGATGTCCCTGGGCATTACTGTGAGGCTGCAGGTCAGGCGTCTGTCTCCAAGCTCAGCAGGAATTTTGCCTGCGCAAAGTCCTTTTGTTAATGGCTGTCTGGCTTCCTGATGTGTGGGCTCTAGATGTACATGTATGTACTCATGCTTTTATAAAAAGACTTTGGATAAGTGACTGTTACTTCAAAGACCCAGAAGCAACTTGTCAGCTGCCAAATGGGAGGCCCAGTAGTTGTTCCTGCAGCAATAATCTCTCTTTGTTCCGCAGGATGGTACCACTGCAGATCACAAAGTTACTGAAGGGTTGTGTGGGCTTCCTGCCCTTCTAAGGACAGTGACATAACAGCTACCTCTTGGCTCTGAAGCTTGCCTCTTCATTAAAAATAAAATCTGCTTAAGCATCCCCTTTTTGAAAGAATTCTTCAGATTTCAAAGTAAATTGTCTCAGGGATGATGATAATCATTGGCCTTTAATTGAACTGTGGTGCTTAAAATCTAGAAACCAGTTCATGGTTAATCATTTAAGTTCATCAGAAATAAGATTCAAGTTGGGGCAATTATACAGTTGCTTCATTACCCAAACTGTCTAATGATGTTTCACTGATCTTTCACAAATGATAATACAGTAGATGAACCATATAGTTTAAGAATAAGTTATTCCAGTTTTAGATAGTTGAAAAGTGACTTACCAAAACTGTTAACAAAAGTTATTCAAGATGTGCTGTCTAAATCCTTTCCAATTAGTGTTGAGGTCTTGAAGGGCCAGTCTTAGCTTTTTATTAATATGTTCAGTTTATTAATGTATTTTTTGATATATGCATAGTCTGACTGTCTGGTACATCTCAAGATGTTGCATAATTATTATCCTTTTAATTTGTTTTACTTGGGTTCTACTCCTTAGTCTTGCTTAAAATTCAGAAATATTTCATAGCTTAATAACTTAATAACTCATTAGAAAGCCATGACATGTACTTGAGGTTACCTCAAAGGCTATCCATATTTAACAGTAAACTTGAGATAATTCATTGACAGTGTGACTGTCATTGACCAGTTTAAATATTTAAGGTTGTGTTTTGACCTTTTGCCTAACATTTAAACCATGTGGAGAAACTGAAATAGATTGTATACAAAACCGGGATCTTTATCAGATGATTATGGCAATATGAAACAACAAAAAATTACCACTTTGCCTGGTAATAGGACTATATATGTAATTTATTAAATACACACTTTTGTAAAATTTGGTTACCTTATTCTATTCTAGATAGGAGTCTTCCTTATTAAAAATCCCTAATAAAAAGAACTTCTGCTCCCAATTTTGTAGCAACATCTGTGGCCAACAAATTGTTGCCTAAATATGTTACGAGATACAAATCAGGTTTCTGAAAAACAGGACTAATTAAAAATGTTAATGGTGTTTTTCAGGTCTTTCATGCTTTTATTTTGCCACATAAAAAAAAGAGCTTGTTTTGGATGCTTGAAGTGATGCTCTCTTGGGAACCTCTTTACTGAGATCTAATGTACAGAATCAAGACTCAAGGAGAAATCGCATCTGAGCCACAAACAAATTAGAAGCTTTAGAATGGCCTGTTGAATTTTTATGGGCTTTCCTGTGAAAATGCAGTATGTCTTTAGTCTCTGACTTTTCTCAGACCATCAACTGCTGACTATAGAGGTTTCTCATGAGTGAACAAAATTGCAGTTTTGCACCCCTCCTAACTGTGTGTATGCCTGGTTTTGTCTGTGATGGATACGCATGATGTTTCTCTAGGTTGGCAATATGATAGATTGTTTCCCATTCTCTGCCTGTTGAGGTCCATGAAATATTTTATTTCATTGGGTTCAAATGCTGTTCTAGAAACAAAATAAGCATGTTTTAATTAGTTTATGTCATAGCTGTTGTACTGCATTTACAAGGATTCCACAGATTTCCATTACCATCCTGTTTTGATGTAACTTGGTAATTCTATTTGTGTAAAAATGCTCAATGATAACCTACCCATGGAAAGGGCTAATGACTGAGAGGGATGGAAGGAAGGTGGGGAAGTATTTTATTCCCTAGCAAGACTTCTGTATTGTTGGCCTTTGCACAGACCATCATCCTTGAGTCCCTCTGCTAGGTACCCTTCCTTCCCTTTGAGTCCCTCTGCTAGGTACCCTTCCTTCTCTTTTACTGTCTGCTAGTCATGGATGACATAACTTGGTATCTCACAGGATCATCAGGTTGAATAGTGACTGCAGAACGCTTTCTGACATGCTTCTGATACAGTACAACTATCCTTCACACAAGGCTGGAGTTAACTTTGAAGAATGGGGCTTTGTATTCTTCTGTATCACACCTGCAGTGAAAACTAGCCTGTTACTGCAGTATTTTAATACAGTGAAGGCAACTTGATCCAAGTTCCCCAGCTGTTCTTGTGGACAACTGGTGACCCACAACCACATAATCCACAGTGGTTTGAACTGACAGTTTGATGATAGATGCTTATTGTCCATGAGATGTTTTGAGACTGGGCAGTGAACTTCAGGTCCTAAATGTTGCAACTTTTCTAAGCAGCTTGTTATTTTTGAGACTTCCCCTGAACAGATGCATATATTTCTAGTCACATAGCAGTGTGTGTATGTGTGCTTCTTTGTCATAGCTCTCTTTTCTCTCTGAAAGCTTTTACCTTCCATTAAATTGCTTAGAATCTTCCTGTACCTTTTGAGTTTTAAGTGAGTTAATTAACTAATTTATTCCCTGGTGGGTTCTGTACCTCACCAGGTGCCTCCCATACCAGGATCTGCCCATGCCCTGCTGTCCTTCTTGCCATGCTCAATGCTGGCCAGAAAGGCCTGGACGCTCTTTCCCGTGTTATGCCAGAAACCTTTGGGGGAATGTTATATTATTGCCCTGGAGGGGAAACTGTAGAACCACTTAAGATCTTGTAGCTCGTGATAGCTAAACAACTTAAGGCAGGCTTGAGTATTCATTTCAAATGCCATTGTTTCTCTAATAAAGTCTAGAGCATGACATGCAATCAGCATCAGGATGCACTGCGAAGTGATATTGAGGTCTGGTTATGTTATGTAATGGCAAGTTCTTAGGGTAGTGAAATTTGAGATATCTCAATGGGAAGCTTTGAGGCCCCTTAATTCTGTAGTACATGGTTCTCAAAGGCCTTTGTGGACCCATTTAACATGTATAGCATTAAGTGTTTTTTCTCCTAGCACCTGTAGTTTGGTTCACATTCCTCTCACCTTTTCTTACTACTAGGCTAGTGCCAAGCTGTTTCCAGAACTGCTCTGCTCTGAAAGACCTTTTCTGCTAGGTTTTCTTATAAATAAGTACAAGAAATGGCTTTATTATTTCCAATTTAAAAGTATATCCAACTTCTGTCCTTCAAAAGACGTTTTACCTCCTTTTAAGAGACAGATAAGTAATTAATTAGAAGCTGAAGGTGCTGTGCTTCTAATTTCTGTGAGATTAAAGATCTTGTTAAATGAAGAATTCATACTGTGACTAATACAGCTTTAATTTGGGGAAAGACAGGGTGAAGCACTCCATTTTGTGTACAATGCAGCTATAACATAGCCCAAAGCTCTCCTTAAAAACTAGAGTGAAGCTGGAAATTAACTACCCCTAATTCCTGGAGCAGACCAAGATTTTTGTCTGGCTGTGAAGCTTTTGCTTTCTTTATGCTATAACTTGGAATTGCTTTCTAACCATTTCCTAAGTAAGCACAATTTAACCGGTTAGCCGACTGATTTAGAGGCTGAATTCCAATATCCTTGTTCTGTGAATGGTTCCATTGGCTTAATTGACTCCTTGGGAAGTAAGGAAGTATTCAGAGTAAAAGTGATGGACCTTGGTTTTAGCTAGTTATATTTAGCAGCCAGCTGAAATACAACTTCTTGTATGTATGAAAACAACGGTGCTTTTCAGAATTCTGTCCTCAAGAGATATAGTCACCAATATAATGACAATTAAAAGTTTTATTGATGCATATATTTCTTAGCTATTGCACATCATGAAGTACTCTAAGAAACCAGAGGATTCTTTGTTTAACAGCTAGTCAGCTAACACTCTAAGAAATCTTTCATTGTAATCTGTGTAATTCAAGGTTTGAAACAATTTTATTCCTCAAAATAAACTGACAAGTGCATGATGTGAGAATGCAATTAAAAATGCCCTGCCGATTTTATACAATCCAAGGTACAATTAATTTCTCAAGTCCTCAACAGACCTAATAGGTTTGTGACGGAACCTCAGGAGCTGTGCTCTAGTGTGTTGATCCACATCAGGTTCTCTAAAGGGTAATTCAAGCACATTTTGATGCATCCCAGAAAGGAGGTAGAAATATCTTTCTCTTGCAAGGTAACTGCTCTGATATTCCAGTTGTTTGATGAAGAAAGTATGATTTCTGTTACCGTGACAGAAAACAATGAACACAAGTTCTTAAAAGCTTTTAGAAGATTCTGAAAAGATGCCATGTTAATGACTCTTAGGTATTTTTCAGTTTAATAATAGCTAAATATGGTGCTTACACAGGGTTAAATTAATCAACAGCTTCCTAATTAAAACAAATATCTTCTCCCAGGGTTTTAAAATGTGGATTTTTTTTTTGTTATTATTGAACAGTTAAAATGCTTTTGTCAGATAAGGCAAGGAATGGATTGTTGAACCTAGGAACCTCCTGCATACTATTCCTGAATACATTAGCATTAAATATTTTGCCTTCCAGACAATAAATTATGAAAAGATTCTTTAAAGTGGGGATGATAGGGAAAGGATGATGGAGGCCAGTGAGATGGTGGTTAACACATTCGCTTGTAGTGCTTGTAACCTCGCTTCAGATATGCTGTAGTTTGTGAAGAGAGTTGTCTGTTCTCAGCTGAGTTTCTTCATAGGAAAGCCTAGCACAGTGGCTTTGCTTTAAAGAGGTCATGGAAGCTCAAGCTGAACATTACAGGTCTGAATGAGAAGAACTGACAGAGCAGTGGGAGGAAGCTTTTCTTCACTGGCCTTCACTTTCAGGAGGTTTAAAATTCTCCAGATTCTCAACTAAAGTTTTTTTAAATTATCAAACAAATTTCATTGGGTTAACTTTGATGTGGACTGTAGACCACTGTCATAAAAACTCATCCTTGAGAAACAATGCAGCCCTTCTGACTCTTCCTGTCTCGCTATCACGCTTTTACATTTCCACTTGGTAGGCTGACTTTCACCATGCTATGATAGTTGATTGCTAGCAGTATTAATGAGCTCTACAGCTTTGATAAACAGCAGGTGAAGTTGGTTTGACCCATTCTTACGCAAAAATGAGCTAAATTGGTAGTATTAATGTGATGTTACCCTGGATAAATTTTATAAGCATATGGCTCAAATGGGTAGCTGGTGCATTTTCACGTGCAAAATCCAGAGTCTACTTTGAAAGTTTATCTTAAATTTGTCTGTAAACTATGAAACTGCATTTCAACCACATAATTGCCTTTTACTATCCTTGCCCATCAGTCGTAAAACGTCAAACAAACATTAGGAGCTTCAGCAATGGGTCCATTTTATGAGTGTATGGTAAACTTTTTCATCCTAGTAAAGTTTATTTAGGTATCATAAGTTGATAACATTCTAATACACAAAGAAAGCGTGTTTTCTTTCTTCTGAATCAGTGTTCCCCTGATAACTATCCTGAAGTAAAATATGGCGATCAGCTTTAGTTTTATGAGCACTAGCATCATGTCGTATGCTGGCAAAGTTTATAAAATAACTGGACATATACATTACATTAATATTAAGAAAGAACAGAGAGATTCTAAAAAGGTATTTAATGGGACACAAGAAAAATATAGCTTCTAGGTGATGATACTGGGAGAAACATTTTTCTCCTCTAAAAAGAGATAATGAATTTGTGTAAGAAAATCTAGTGTCAGCAGGGCTCTGAAGCCTTTTCTCAGAACTCTGTTCAAATTTAGTGAAAGTAAAGAAAGTCTTTGTGTAAGTCTTTGAATCATCCTCTAAGTTTCCATTGCAGAAATCTTTTCTGTCATCCTAGATAAAAATCCAACCCATCCCCACCCCGGTTACTGAATCCTATAGGATTTTTCCATAGAAGTAATTGAGAACACTCATCTTTTCACTTTCTGCTGTAATTCTTAAAGAGCTGTGGAAGAAAAATAGGCTTTAGAGTAGTGGAAAAAATTTTTTCTGAGTGAAAGCAATTTGCCCAATGTCACATGTATGACCTGAGACAAATTTCAGTGTAGGTTGCCTCATCCCCGCTTTGTGAGCTCTGGCCATGGGGTGATGCTGTCATTGAGACTGGAACTATCTTGCATTTCCGAGTAGCCTGGAATGGGGCCACACACCAATGTGTTTGGTCTAGTGTTTACAAGGGATCTGTTTGCATAACCGAAGGAATGGAGTCTGTGTAAACAATTGCCATCGATTATGACAGCTAATGCCAGCTCAGCAGCATTAGACTCACTAGTTAACTATTTCAAGCTGATATCTATTTGTTTTGTCACTATACTGGAGTGTTTATTAATAAGATTTAATATGTAAATACTCTTCTCTAGTGCTCGGTGCTAAACATGCTCTCCTTTTAATGGGATTTTTGTTTTGTCCTAGTAATATTAGCTTGAGAGCTGTTGATGGCACGCCCTTGTGCTAATTCAAGCATTATTACTGCCTGTGTAACATGCTGCCCTGAGTCATTCAAAAAATAAATATGAATTAATTCAGTGTCTCAATGGAAGATGATGACACAAATATTGAAGCAGACCCATAGATTGATGGTCATTGTCAAAATCACAGTGGCTTTGACATGCAGATCTAGATACAAAGAGTCTGCAATCTTTTCCAATTACCTTGTTGTCAAGCTGACGTTTCCCCTTGCTTAGTCAACAGCCTGTTTCTTAAGCTGTGTCACCCCAGTTCCAGTCTAGATTCAACAATGCTGTCTCTCCGTTCCAGCAGCCATTTTAGTATTGTCATTTCAGTGAAGCACCCTATAGGTGATATATTGCACGCTTGCCTGAGGAGTTTTTCCTACTAGTGTATCTCACTCACATGGAACCTTTGGTGAATCTGTTGCTATATTTTATTTGAGAAGGTGTTGTAACTCATTGTAGTTGGCACCAACCCCAATTAAGGTCAGTGCCAAACTTGGTACTGTTATCCCTGGCAGAGCTACACTGCTTCTCTGAAGGACATTAGCTGAGTCAACAATAGTGTGTTTCTGTCACTGCTGCTACATTAACTCTGGAAGTTTTGCTGGAAAAATAATATTGGCAGGGCTTGGCTTGGTTTTGTCTTTCTTGTTCCTAGCCAGCATAGCAATGCCAGAAAATGATTCTCGTGGAGACTAAGCATTAGCACTCTACAACTTGTGGATGCAGCTGATCAGCGAGTCCTTCAATCTGACTAGCTTCAGGTTGTTCGCAGAGTCCTAGAGGGGGAGAGAGGCCACAGTGTTGTTCTGTGGCTGCAAAACCTGCAGACCCACTAGCCTGGAGCGACTGTCCTGCTCTCGTGTCTTCTGAGCAGAGCAAACTTGAGAGGTCCAATGTAAACTCTGCCACTTTGTTCTGTTTCTCCTCTTCTAAAGTGCTGCAGATACTAGCAAGGGATTCTGGTGGTTCTTAAACCAGTGGTCTCTTAGCAGTTCCACCCAAGCTGGATATGGCCCATGCTCTTTCCAACCTGTCCCTCACTAAAGGATGAATTCATATTCAGAATTTAATAATTGATGTGATTGACTGGTCTTGTTCTCAATTTTATACAAGCTCAGTAGCAGTGAAATCAGGGGAATTAACTGGGAAAAACAACAGTAGCAAAGGCTAGGGATGATGTTTGGATTCCCCCACCCTTCCCCTCTCTCTTTCCATGTGGCTGGGAACGTTTAACCGTGCAAGAACATTAAGGTTAAAGGAGAAGCATTGACTCTTAGCTCGTGAGGTTGTGTGTTGATATCATACAGTTCTTACGGAACGTTGTTCTGCAGTACCGTAACCCAGTTGGTTTGAGAATATAAGTTTCAATCATGGTTCAGGAGTTCCTTCCCTTCATAGTTTTAAGAACCTTACCATTATTATCTCTCTGTGGTTTTCTAGACTGTAGTTGACTATAATAATAGTACAGTACAAATTAAATTCTGCTTCCAGTGATCTTCCCTAGATCTCATTTGCTGCTTTCCTGCACAGGCTATGAAGTGTCACAACTCAGTAGTACCAATCACTAGTTTTTTTCATTTAATGGGTAGTTTTAAAGTTCTAGGAGAACCTGTTTTCTTAACTTAATGATAGTATTTTTAGGCTGTTGCATAGCATTTAACTAGTTATTATTTATACTTACTCTTTGAACATGTCTAGTTACAATGTTCTGGCATCATTGGAAATAAAGTTCTACAGTGTAAGTAAAGCAAGCACTTATGATTTCATGAATAGTTTCAACTTTAAGTCTTTAATTTTTCTTGTGTTTAGTTCTAATTATATAACGTTTCTATTGACACTTCACCATTGGCAAAACTTCCATAAATTCAAAAGGTTTGTAAGGTTAGAGCCCGTGAAATATGCCACTAAGAAAATATTTTATATATGTCAGTATTTTTAAGTGTACTTTGCTGACACTGCTTTCAAAAGTTTTATCTGGCAATACCATTCACCCTTGGTTAATGGGGGACGTTTAAGCCCTGGTTGTGCAAAGGAAATTTGCCAATCCTGTCTATTATGGGGCTGCTTCCAAGCGTGGGATTCATAAACCTGAGCTAAGCACAGGAGCCAGGTTAAGGAGAGGATGGGCAGGGGCTGCTTTCCACCTCTTCTGCCAAAGCTGCAATTCTCCATCTTAAATAGAGGTGCTTAAATTCCACCTGTATGTCACGTGTAGATGCTGCATGTTTTTTAGGGGTCTAGACTTAGTTATCTTTGAGATGTCAAGCATGATTCCTGCCCCTCACCTCCCCCCACCCCAAGCCTGTTGTACAAATCAGTGTCTCTGCTCTAACCTGTTCTGTCCATCTTCTCCAATTGTTACTAGGCCTGGCTTTGAAAGACAGGAGGCAGGTTATCCCTCAAAGCCTCAAACTGATCTCTGGGCTGGATCCCTGCTGGGGTCCTCCTTGCCCCATTGGTAATTTCAATGTCTCCAGATCACCTCTGTTTAAGCAGTGAAGACAGTGACAATATATTTATAGGCTTTGAGATGAGTACTTGCTCATATTTTAAAACTTGATGTGGTTGTAGTCTGTGCCTGTTTCGACTTCTGATTGTTTTTTTTCTTTTGAAATGGCTTTTTTCCCTGTATCCCAGCTCAATTCACAAAGGAAACCAGGTTTATTCATGCATTATGTCTGGGATTTACAGACACGTTAAACTTACATGGCTGAAGCAGTTTCTACTCCTGGCTGTACATACTGCCTTTCTTTGGGAACTTAGTACAACCACCATGGTGATAGCTGAATGGGACGTGCATTTGTTCCTCCACACTGTTTATAATCTGGTATATCAATGTAGCCTGACTTTGGTTTAATTTACGGTATAATACTGGGCTGTAAACTGCAGCTGTTCACAAGTAGATTCATTTCCCATTCAGCCACCTCTCCAGTGAAGGGGATAACCTCCAGGAGCCCAGCAGGATACAGCTTCAGTCAGTCCAATGTAATCTGCTGTCACGTGTGTCAGCACTCTCTGTCCATCCACATCCACATGGTGACTTCTGATTTTGATGGCCACTCAGAAGGTTGACCAAGAAAAATGCTTTGACTGGAGCTCATGCTAGACCGTAAGATAAATAAGTGCTTATGAGTTAGGGGCTCACATGGAGGTAGTCTTCAGTAGCTTTTCCTTATTTTAGTGTATTGGGTAACTTGGTAGAAAAGCGCTTTTGGTCATTTCCAGTTGAAGAAATTACTTCATTTAGGAGAGAAGACATTAGATCTACACAGTAGCTTCTCTTCAGCAAAAATGTCATTGCCATTTAGGTGTTATCTAGGTTTCCTCTATAAGAGTTGGAACAGAGCCAAACATTACATGACTCCAGAAAAAAAATGTTCCTTTAAAATTTTACTTGGCTTTTTAGAGGATGATTTACTTTTTATGAGGTGAGGAGAAAAAGGAAGGAACTATGTGACAGAGAAAGAGACAGAGAAATTTTTATATTGGGGGTATCTCAGGAAAGTCTTACAGGAGGGTTTTTAAAAAAAAAACTATTTTTTTTTAAATCAATAGTGTATTTCATTATGTGTGCTGTATCTATCAAACTATGCTGAAGTAACAGCAATACATACGTGTATACAGTGATGCTGGATTATATCAGAGCTCTGTAAAATCTACAAATTCCCCTTAAAATCATAGGTACACTGTGTTTCTACACCTGACTGCCATCTCTATTTTGAATATTGGTCTAATTTAGTTTCTCCATTGTTGTCTTATCTCCATTTTGGATTGAGATTCCCTGGGAAGGGAGAAGGTGCTAACCGTACAGAGTGAGTGACAGGCTGGCTCGTTTTCAAAAGATGCTTCATAGCACAATAGGATGGGAGCAGCTTTTGAAATCCCATTTATTCTGGCTTCTTGACACAGGCTTGGGGTCTGCAACAATAAAACATCCCCTGAGGTAGAACAAAAAGCCAGTTGTTTTAGCACAAGCCTTTAAAATATGAAGTTTTGGAGAATGTGCAGGGAGTTTGGGCAGGGGAGAACAAGCAAGGCAATCTCTCCTAAGAGAAGTTGCTTTTCTACTGAAGGAGACCAGGGAAGAAGAGAGGGGTTTTCTGCACAAAAGGAGGAGAAACCATGATTCATTATGTGGTACAGTCCCATCTTGGAGAAACCCAGTCTAAGCCTAGAGACTACCACAACATGGTGCATCAGTGACATGAAAAAAACTGTACCTATTTTTACATGTGTTCCCACGCACTTCTTGTGAATGCGTAAGGAGAGAGCAAATTAAATACAAAAGCTTGCATTTGCTGAAGAGTGAACTGCTAATCAGGTGGGAGCTCTGGGCACTGCAGTGAACTGAGCTACTGGAGAATCTTGGTATCTTAATAGTCCTGGGCCAACAGCCCCTGTGCCTTATGGTTCTGCTTCTGTAAGGAGGACAATAGGTGCAGTTTTTCCATGTGAGAGGAACCACAGTGTGACAGTCTGTTGTAGTTTAATCTGCAAGATTAAAAGTAATATGCACTCGTAATACATAGTAGGGATCATTAGAAGTTGTTACTGGGACTGTGATGTGCAAACCCCTGTTCTAAAATACCAGTGGTAGATAATGTCTTTATTTTACTTGTAATATGTATTATTCGACAACAGAGAACTGGATTGTTCCGTTTAGCAACGGAACACCAGACTGGAATATGTAGTCTGGCTGGACTTCTTTCTCTCTCTTCACTATATGAAACATGTTTTCTGCTATTTTATTAAGTCAACCTATCAAGTACATATCATTTAAAAATAAACACATTTTTAGAATACCAGCCATTTTGCTAGGTCATAAAAAGACAGAATGTTTCAGGTGATGTTATCAAGTTCAGAAATACCTTACTTGAGAAAGAAGATTCAAGAGGTATCGGTTTATGCATACTGCTATTCTTTTAGCATAAGGTAACAAGAACAGTATTTGTTAGAGTCAAAGAAAACTGTTTAAGATTGGGATAATTCCCATATGAAAGAGCCTCTGAAAAGCTCCATGTAAAAGTTCAATTTTTATTTTCTATCAAAATCAGATGGCACAGCCTGTCATGGGAAAATAACTAAGGCATTTTGAGACCCTCAAGTTGTGGAGAGATGTATGGCAGTTATTCCACCCTTGGATTAGAGGATACAACTAGGTAAAAGCAATCATCTCCAGTTGATTTCTTAGACTCATATGGTTTGGCTTCTCATGTAATCCAGCACAATTCTGAATTTACTCTAATTTGTTTCAGGAAATCAAACCAGAGCAGTGACTATAAAGATTCTTTTACATCCTGTTCTAGTAGCTTTCTCAGTAAATGCTCTTGTTTGCGAGCACAAAGACCAGAAAATAACTTGGAGAAATAGTGATTGTCTGATACCAGGTCCATGTTTTCAATTGTTGATGTTTATTTTTTACCTTAAATCTTTTTTCATTGCTGCTGTGACAATTTCATGGCTTGGGGATTGGTTACAAATCCATTTTTAATTGGCTTTTTGGTGACCAAAAAAGAGAGCGAGCTGTGGAAATCTGGTGATTTTGTACACATTTTAATGATGCTTTTAAAGAGTTAAGTGAAAACTGGTATATTTCTTTCTAACTAGTAAATTTGCTTGCCTTTATTATTGCTATTTACAGGGTGCCTGTCACTTTGTTGTTTACTTCTGGTTCACTCCTGGTTTTAAGCTGCAGTGTTTACCTACACAACAGGGCAAAGGCAAGCTACCCTTACTCCTGTGTGAAAACTTTTTCATTCAGCTGGCAATTACTAATAGCAAAAATGTAAACCTCTGGCTTACTCTCAGTAGTAGGAACTGCAAAGGCAGGTAAAATCTTGTTAAAATTTGACGCTTGGCCACATGGTGAATTTTTGAGAACCCCAGCTGTTTGAGGTGTAAGAACATCTGTGATTGTCAACAGTTCATTAGAAAATTGCTGGCAATAAAAAAATGCCAGCCCCCCTCTTCCCCAAAGCAATTGGATTCCTGATGGTCTGCCTGTCCTCTGTATCATTTTACTTCATTCACAGAGAGATGAAATTTGCAACAAATTTTTCTTCTGTGTTTCCCTCGTGGTGTGATGATCTAACATCATTATTCACTCTTTACTTACACCAGATTTGAATATGCCATTGTTTCTTGGACAATAAAAACATCATTTGCCTAGCAGTCATCACATACATTAAATCTTTGCCATATGTGTATTACATTCCTGTGTCATATTCTTTGGACAGAGCCTGGGTAAATTCCTTTGGCTCGAATTTTGACATGATGGTTGTAATAACTGAGAAAGCTTCCATTAATAACTGGTCAGAGCACTAAGTTAGTACTTTATCAGAACTCTTTGCAGTATTTGGATGATACCGATCTCTAGTGCGGGACTGTCTGGCGAGTTGCACATTAGATCAAAAATATGCCGAAGTCAGGAGCAATGAAACATTTTTATGGCTACATAAAAAAGAAAAAAAAGAGATGGCGTGCTGGATCAGACCTGTCTGTGCAGGGAACCTAAGACAGGCTGTAAGTCTGGCTGTAGGATCTTCTTGAGCTTTGCAGGTCTGTTGCTGCTTGGATTCTTCTCTTTGAATTTTTGGCTGTCTGCAGCAGTTTCCATTGCTAGCGTTGTCTCTGTGTCACATAGCAACGGGGGTGGGGAATGGTCTACTATTTAGTATATCTTTCTCACATGTTTCTGCAGCTCCCCCTTATTTCTTTTCTTGTATTTGGCTATAGACCTGAGGGTGAGATCACACATGTATAGAATGAGAGCTGTAGAAACACATTACTCGGCCGTATTTAGTGCCAGCATTTGAACGTGCCAAATTGCTTTTTGGGTTTTCAGTATCACATGTTGGAGACGTCACAGACTACTACTATTCATTGCTATTTACTCCTTGCAACACTTGTGTAATATTTATAAAAACATTCCTTTTTAGCTACAGGATGTTGATGGCATTGACCTATCATATAAAAACAATATAGTGCTTCTGATTCAGTGGTTCTGAGTTTGTAGACTTCTCTATTAGACATTTGAAATGAGCCAATTATAAAAGCAAAGATAGTTTAACCATAACATTTGTTCATTGTTTTTGTCCTTAGCAGTACTGTGTAGACTCTTCATAATTAAGGGCTTTACTGAGTAAAGAAGATTCCCAGCAGTCACCCTGGAATTGGATTAACAGCACAAGAAACTCCCCCTTGCTAACCACATGTTCAGTCCCTTTATATCTTCCCATATACAAGTCCTTCTTCAATTTGTTTAAATGAATTGCTGTAATTTGGCTCTGTGGACTTGAAGAAATCTAGCCAGGCTTCATTTAGAAGTATAGTGGTGCATTGAGTCTCCATCTGAAATTAGGTCCATGTTGTACAAATTATTGTATAAACACAAATTAAGAGAAATCCTCTGCACTGATGAGTTAATAATCTTGGTTGTCAAGACAAAGAATGGGAGAAAGGAGTAACATTATCTCTGCTGTATGCTGCGGATGCACAGATTGTAACTTACCAAAGGTGGTGCAGAGAATGTGTTACAATATTTAGAACCGAACCTTCATTTCCCGTATCTGAATATGCTGCCTTAATTACAAGACTCACTTCTATCTTGTCAGTCATTATAAACTCTGCAGTCATTTGAGGTTGATGTTGTGCCAGACCACGTATGGTCATGAAAACAATACAGTTAACGTTAAACAGAACTGCATTTCTCTTTACCTGCAGATGTGTGAAAATAAGTACATTCATCTTCCTGAATTACAAGCTGCATCCTTGCTACACTGGTAGAAAAGAAAGGATCATTTTAATATGTCCATGTTTTAAAGCTGTTGCCTGGTTCAGCATATCCGAACATCCTCTATCCACTTCTCAGATCATCTTCGTGTCAATGGTATAAATATGTTTGCACAAGTCACACCGCACAACTTGGTTGTATTCATTGTCTTTTGGGAAAAGTTTTTTCTTTGTTTAAGCTCAACTGAATCTGCCATTTTCATGTGAGGAGATTTATTTTTGGATATCCTCTTAAGTGGATATCTTGGATGTGGAGAAGTGACTAACAAACTCAGTAGATGCAGGATATTGACAGATGTACTGCAAGGAATCTAGCCTGGTGTATAAGACTTTATCATCTCTTTGCTGTCCATCCCATCCATCTGCCTGACGTTACCAACCCTACAGCAGACCTGACAAAATGGAATGGGGGGGGGGTGTGTGTGTTTCAGTCATTTCAGTGCAAAGACCAGAGGGTTAAATCAAACTTAAACTTTGTTGGTGATATAAGCTGAATCTCCAAGCCTTGCAGCAAGCCAACCGTTCTGTGGCATCAGCTCTGCTGTAGGGCAGAAATGTCATCCAAAGGGGAAGTGACAAAGGGCTGGCATGGCAGAGGATGACAGTGTATCTGAAAGGCAGCTAAGGGAAAAGTCCCTGTAAAGTCAAGTGCAGTGAGATCTCTGATAACCAACACAGCTCCTCCTCCTGGAGCCGTATGAAGACATGCAGTGGGAACGCTTTCTAAGAGAGCACTTGCAGTCATTGTGTGGTTTTGGACACTGTATCAAGCCCAGAGGCTGTATGCCTCTTGTGCTGTAATTTGTATCTTAATGGTAATGAACTGGGTTGGAATCTCTTGAGATAGAGATGATAGTTTAAAATATTAAATTTTTCTATGAGATCTGTAGGATTTGCAGGTCAGAAAAGGCTGTGAGGCGTTTTGTGTACTGCTGATACCATTTATGAATACGGGGTTGATATCTTTCACACACACAAAAAAATCTAATTTCCAGATTTGGGGTTTATTTTTGCATGAAAAATAGTGACAGTGTGAAGGTGGCTCTTTAAATATTTTACAAAAGGACAAAATACTGCTCCCTGTGCTTGGGTAATGTATTTTTTTTTACTTTCTTGGGAATGGTGGGGAAAGGAAGAGGAAATTAGAGAGACATTTAAAAATGTCAATTCTAGTTCAAAAGTTACACAAGCAAACACTCTTGACCAAGGTGTTGAATTATGAAGTTTGATATTCCATAAAGCTAAATAATCGGAAGTAATGCTGCCAATAAAGACATTCATTTATTTACTGGAGGTGCCCATTGTTAGCATTAATAATACATTTCAACATATTGAAATTGCCAGATAATTCTTTTGTGACTTTTATGCTGGATGATATTGTTATTTAAATGAACCTGCAGACCGCACTGTAATGAAGAAATGCATGTTTTTCCTAACAGTTATCAACCAGTATTCCAGCAAAATGAGAATTTTTACCTCCATTCATTCTGAGGGGAAGCTGGGGGTCACTGTTTTCAATATGGACCTTTTAAAAGCCTTTCAGCAGTGAATAATTATAAGCCACATCTTCTGAAATTACCTGTATTCACTGTAGGGAAGAAGAAACTTTTATCTTTTGTAATGAAGTACACTTGCTCATTCAAACTTTGTAAGACTTCCTTAAAATGGCGCTTGCATTGTGCTGATTTAGTATTAGGTGTAGTAACAAAAGAAATCGATTTTTAAATATACAGATACCCTTGTTTATTCAATTTTACTTTTCTTGAATTTTGGATCCATCGTGTCAAATAATACAGATGGAAAAAATGTGAGCTCTTGTGTAAATAACGTTATCTGTACACATTGCTGTTTACTAAAACAAATGTTACTTCGTTTGTGGTTTCAAATTCATTTTGCACTTTCGTTTGAAGATTGGGGTTTGAAACTGTTTTGGTCATGCTAATTTTTCTATATTAAGTTTTAGAAAAAGATTGTCTTTTTTATAGCTCAAAACTATGCAGAAGATAGGGATTGGAATATGTCTTGCAGCAATGGGCTTTGGACTTTTTTCTTTGTTCTTAAAAACAAACAGGTTGGCAATATTCATTGGTGTAAAGAAACAGAAAAGTCATTATCTGGGGAGTAATTTTTAAAAAATTATACACAATAATTTGTTAATTATTGCCAGAAAAAAGCGTGCCGTTCTACTTCTGAAAATGTGCGTTCCGGTTAATGAAAAACATTACCCTGCAGCCTCTGTGGGCTTTTTTCCACTTGTAAAAGTTTTTTTTTTTTAAAGAAACTGATCCCACACTTTCCTAAATGGGATTTTTAGGCAAGGGCTGATTCAAGCCTCGCCGTCAGACAATAAGAAAGCACGAAGTTAAAGGTTGAGAGTTTTGCTTTTGAATTCTGCATATTTACTTTTAGAGTAAAAATACATCTTGGTTTGTTGTTTTGGTTTGGTTTGGTTTTTTTTTAACTAAATGGCAGATTGCAAATTGCGTTGATTGTTTCAATCAGAGATGTTTTTTCTGTGCTTCAAACGATTCAGAGACTTGATTTCCCCACTCAGAGGAAGTAGTTTTCCCTGTCCTGTACAGCACCAACACGATTCTGTTAGCATCACTCAAAAAACCACTTCATATATAAAATAAAATCTAGCTTTGTAAATGATAACTTCATAGTAGCTAAAAGTTTTAATCTGACCTGTGAAGCTGTTTAGACTGACTGATGCTACTCTATTATTTGTCCAACAGGGTGGGAGAGGAGGAGGGAATAACAACCTGATATAGATGATGTTGCTATTAAAGTTGAGCTTTTTTAACCCCCTGCTCATGGTAACTGTATTAATGGATGTGTAACCAGGTAGTTTGTAGTGGTATATGTCTATCACCCAGCTTGCTAAATATTTATTAGACCAGAGTTTTGCCTGTGAGTTAGTCATATTTAAATATGGTCCATATGTTCAATACTCTGAGAGGCTGATCCATATTTCATTTGACTGTTTAGTAAACTTTCTGTCTTCTGTCCATGTACTCAGGCTCCCAAGCTGTGGTAACACACACAACCAAGCTTCTAGAAAAGCAAACATAGTCCTTATATACGCAGCAATGTTTTTGTGCTATGAAATAGCTAGGACTGGGACGCTTAGGCAGCGTACAAATGCAGAGCAAAGAGTTGACCCCTCCAGAGAATTTACATCCAGATGGCTGAGGCATATAGAGATATTTTCTCAGGGTAACAAGTTGCCTTATGTCAGCTGACAGGAATATGCATTCTTAGCAAATGCAGAGTAATTCAAACGGATTTAGCCCTTTCTCCTGTGATAACTTTTAAACCCAACAACAGGAGACAACAGGTGGATATAAGCAGATGGGGAAGCAGGAGGAGTGAATAAGAAGGTCAGCTTCATAGGTAGTGGGCTCAATATTGCAGCAGCACAGCCATTGTCAACCTTTTTTTTTCTGGCATCAGAGTTAAGAGAAGGCTTGAGAGGGGATTTGAAGGAGGATAACGAGGCAGCTTTGTGGACACGAACAAGGAGCTCTACCCAAGCATGGGGGCAGCAGGGGAGAAAGCACAAAGATCCTTGCTTGAAAAGGTAACAAATGGGTGATGGAGCCTACTGTCAGGGGCTGACTGGAGGTGGGAGCTCTCCCCTCTGGAATAAATGAATGAGAATAGGTTGGGAGGGATTAGGCTGAGAATGCTTTGAAAGAAAAAGCAAGTAGATTATGTTTATATTACAGAAGAAGGGAAACCACAGCAAAGAGGAGTAACAATGGTCAAAGTGATGAGCAAAGAAAATGCCGGTATCAAAAATATCATGCTTTTCCAAAGCTGCCTTTTCAATAAGCAGAAGGAAGAGGTGCATTGTAGCGATGGCTTTGTATGCATCCCCATCATAACCAACTTCTCACAGTTGCTTTCTGAAACTCAGGAATTATCACTAGAATTTTTCTAAGCCTGGCATATACCTTTGAGGTGAACACTTACATTGCCTGAGCCAGCAGAATTTTCTTGTTCTTTATTGTAAAGAAATAGGACAAAAGTATAATTTCCTGCTAGAAAAAAAAAAAAAAAAAGTCATTGGTCTCTTAATTTTCATTTTAAAAAAAATTATTACAAGAATGGACTCATTGCTTTGTTGATTTGTCATAATCATTTAAAATTCAGCTTTACAGATTTCTCAGTTTGTTAAAAACACAGTTGTTATGTCCTCAGATGTGCAGTTTTCGTTATTTGCTTCTGAAAAAAATTACTGGCTTTTTAAAAAGGGTGTTTACTACCAGGGAGTCTTATAGCAAAGCACATATCTGTCCTTAGGCAACCATATTCCTCAAAATCTGAAAAAAAAACCCCAAACCCTATAACTGAGAATATACTGTATTCTTATATGAACCATCTGTTGTTGATGGAAAGGCAAGAACAGATGATCTGAACTGGGCTGTTAGTGCGTAATTCTGTCCTGGGCTGGAGACCCAGGATTTAGCTTGACCTCATCACTTTTGTCCTCTGTGCCACTGGAGACCAGTGGAGTGCTCTTCCTTCTTGGGAAGAGCACAGCCAGCACTACTGCTCGTGTGGCCATTGCCAATTCATATCCATATTGCTGTGTTGAAGGTTGTTCCTTAAGTCTTTTGGTTTTGCTTCCTGCACAAAAGACACATCTGCAGTTTGTTAGGAAAATAGAAAAGGTTGGTGTCAATGCCGCCGAATGGATGAATTTAACAGTGACTAATAAGCTGTGTCTGGATGTTTCAATGTCAGGGTGGCCTTATTACTGTACATACTTACAGAGGATTTTATAATCAGTTGCAAAGCTGTATGGTGCTTTTGACGTGTGACATATATACAAGGGTGCACTAATCACTGGTTTAATATAATGCTTAGCCCTGTTGTGAACACTGTCATTTGTTTAGTGCACAAATCATATTAAGCCAACCACCAGCTATAATTTTAGAAACTAGTGGAATATTCCTATAAAGAAGCACAAAAGATTGTAAAGATTGAATAAGTTCATTGTCTTAGTGACCAGTTGGGGAGGGGGAGGCCGTCCTCTTTAATTTTTCCTTCTTTTAAAAATACTTTGTGGTTCAACAGCACAGACACTGCGTATCTTTGTATCCCCACACAGTCACCATGTTAATAGCTGTTTGCTAGCTGTGGTCAGTTAATTTAAAAAAGCTGGAACACTGGTATTATAGGTCGCAATAGATTATTCTTGAATCAAATATAGTATTGTTGCTTCAAACCAAACTCCTACCCATGACAAAATTCATTATAGCTCTTTAGTTTATAATAGTGTTTGAAAGGATGAACCTGAGATGATATGAAATGAAATTCAGTTTCTTAAAACTTTCTCAAGCTGTGCATCGTCCTGTTCCTACTTTGCTCTTGCTGCATATATAGACTCAGTAAGGGGCTACTGTTGGGTCGGGAATCTAGCACTTCTTTGTTTCATTGCAAATATGAAAATAGATTATAAAATGTTCACTGACATGTTGAACATGGGTGCACTCCTAGAATGTATTTCTCCCCGGAATGTATGTTATATACATTTCTATTATGCACATAAATGTAAAGGAGTCAATCTAAAATATGATTTATTCAACATATTGCAGTGGCACAAAAACTCCAGGCCTATCCTTGACTTGGTCACTGGAAGCCTGTCAATGTTGGAGGGTAACTAGACTCTCAAAACTCGCTTGCCCTGCAATAGCCGTCACACTCCAGGTGTTGGCTGATGTGCCAAGCAGCATCGCTTTCTGACAAGAGCCTCAACTATTGTTTTCAGGCTGGAATGGAGAGTTTGGGGCAAGCTCAAAAGCTTGAGAGGTGATTATTAGCTGTTAGAATAAAAGGCTGAGTTGGAACACATCCGTTTCCCCTGGATTTGAGGGATGGTATGCCCAATTTTCAGTTCTCATTTTTGGAAAGTCTTGAGTCCAGTGGATACTATCTGACATACCATGTGCATAGATGAGCATGGTAGCTCTTCAACATAGCTAGGGAGAGATTTTTTAGATGCGCACACCCCCCCAAATCAACCGTACAATACTGCTGTTGTGCCCTTTCCTACTACATTTGACAAAGATGGAGTTTCTGGTCAAAAGGAGAGAGAAAGGGATATATACAGACCTTTCTCATCCATCCAAATAGTCACATGGCTGTGTCTAAGGGAGCTGTGGCAGGTGGATCCAAATGTGTGCTGCTATGAATAACTTGAATTTGGAAATGAATAATTACAATGGGAGAAACAGAGACACCTTCCCTGGAAAAGTCAATACATAGAAGAGTCAGTTGATGTGTGAAATGTGAGTCTTCAGTCTGAATTAGTGAACAGGATCTTGATCTTTCAGATCACAGGGGAGCACTATAATTGTGAAGCTGTTGCCTTTTCTGGAGTGGGATAAGTGTGTGTCCATTTTCCCTATGGTTTGTCATATGAAAATAATTGGTTTGCAAGCCAGTGTGGGCTTGGGAAATTTCTGTAGGATGAGAAAATGGATTCCCGCTCATTGCCATGTCTGAACTTCAGCAAATGACCCTGTATGCCTCTGCACAGAATATTGTTTGCCATGCACTTGAAAGCCAGCACATACTATCCCTCTTCAACGCATTAAGCAATGGAGACATAGTCCTATCACAGGACTTAAGCATCTGTGAGGGATGCAGATGTAAATTGTATACCATTTTAACTCCCCGTGCTTGAATATTACACACATATAACTGGCAAGTTTTACGAAAAGGAAAAATATCAGTTCTTCAGGCCAGTGAGAAAATTCTCTAATGGTGAAGATTTCTAAAACCAAACGGATTTCTTCCATGAGGAATTTAGAATGAAAAATGTGATAAGTTATAGTCAGTCATTAACATTTGTTGAACATTCTACTTATTATTAGTGTTTCATATACTTCTGGTTCAAACATTTCATGGAAAAAATAGTGGAATAAGTGGGGTAACACTAACCAGATGGTCCTGTATGTGGAATTTCTAAAGCTTTTTGTGTACTTTATGTCGAAGATAACAAATCACACAGGTCAACAGCTAGTGTCAGCTAGTGAGAAATGATTGTACATTTCAAGGAAGAAAAGCTCTTGAGGTCTTAGTTGTATTGGTGTCAGGGATTTAATTTTGTGATTTTCACGTGGAAATGAAGATGATTCCAAGTGAGGCACACTGCAGAAGAAATGTTTAAAGAGAGGTTTGTTTAGATTCCAAAAACTAGGTTATCTTAGACACATTTAGGTTCAGGACATCTCCTCCTTGCTTTTCATTTAATTATGTTTCTATTTTATCTTTGGCATCTGGAGAGGATAAAATATAGGAATAATTAGGAGTAGAGCTAGCTGATGAAAAATTAAGACTCTGCGATATTGTTTCTTTATGTACTGTTCTTAAAGTTAAAAAAATCAGAAAGAAAACCTGCAGTATGTTTTGCTTTTTGATAAGTAGCTTCATATGTTTTAACATTTTGAGAGTCATACACTTGTTAAGAATATCTGGGTGTCTGATCTGTGGCATATCTAAGTCATCCATCCCTGTAGTATCTTGCCAGGTCACTGTAGTCCTGCTGAAATATTTTGATACAGAATTTCATCCAAATAAATAAACAGTGTATGATGGTGCCATCTATAGCCTAGACAGCTCAAGGGATTAGTAATTAGTTATATAGCCTTTTACTTAGGGATTGTCACTTAAGATCAGACTCAGAATGTCACTTCTAGCCATGGGCTTGGCAAGTTGAAACAGTGGTTTCTTTGTTGTGCTTCTCAATGAGGTAATATCTAAGTCATCTGGGGCAAAGTCGAAGTAGAAACTGAATTATAATTTCATTTCTAGAATGGATTTCTCAAACTCATTTTTATGTAAAGGCAATGGGGTAACTTTTTAACTACTGTCTACCTGTTCCATGAGTACAAATGAAAGCAGCTTCCAGGTACATTAACCAGAAAACTTTCATTAGCATTACATCCATTAAAGGAGACAAGCGTGACATTGTTACAAGTATATACGCCAAAGGGTGTTGCATCACAGAGAACAGCAGCAATGGGATGGGCAATTCAGAGATAATGATCTTTCTTTCACAAGACAATCTCCTTCCTGTAGCTCAATAGATAAATCTGGATAATGATCCAGGAGCTACAAAAACAGAAATTTCCTTGAAACTGAATTGTTTACCTATAGCCGGCTTCTAGATAGACTTCAGAGAAAAGAACCATTCTGGAGGTGCAGCCTTACATGTGTGCAGCAGTGGTCTTAACCTTTTGGTGTAAAGTTAAAACCTCGACTGTAAAAAATGCAGCTTTGGTAGAGTTCTTTTCTCTTCTTCAAATCAATCTTGAGATTACAAAGTAGTATATTCCTGTGAAGGAGAACATTTTGGATTTTCTGCTAAGAGTAAACCTTCTTTTTAAACACAGACAGCATTTACCCTTTGAATAATTCCTCTGGCTAGGTTTGTCTCTTCTAGAAGACACTTGCTGTTAGTGGCAGAAGACATTTCTCTGTTGACACATGTACAGTGAAGCAATGTAGAGGTTTATTCAGCATGACATCTTCCATAGATGAAGCATCCCTGAGCACTTTGCAAAGTGATGCCATTTTCTAGAACCAGAGGTGGAGAACAATAAAAGAGCCGTAGGCAAAGGAGGGAAGATGAGCTTCCCAGTGAAAGTAAAAGCATGTTCTTATGGGCCAAATTGTGTTTTGTTCATCATGTTAGCATCAGTCATTGTGGTGCAGGGTAGATGGAGAAATCTGGGAGGATGGCTTTGTGCATGTGTGTGTGTTTTGTTATTTGTAATGCGGTGAATGGTATTTATATACTGTATTTCCATTGTCATGAAATGACCATGCACAATGCATTTTTGGGTTCCCATTGCAATGACTGTACTCATCATACCTTACTTGCTGAACATAAAATGAAAGCATTGCTTTCTAGTAGGTGGTACTGCACTGTCATAGGCAGAGAGCCTACGTAATGTTTGTTAAGACAGGGATCAGTAAACCTACCTTTCTTTCAATTTTGTGAGAAGTTATAAAATGTAAAGGGATTTTCTGAAACACTGAAAGTGAAACAGAAAAGAAAACATTATTTCCCTTATATTGTTTTAGGGTTTTACATCATATTTTACTGATAATTTTAGACCAGTGGTAAAGATTGGATCAAGAAGTGACACATTCACTTTTATATCATGTACACTCATGAATAATATCTTCTGTTGTGCACTTACATCTGTGTATTTATGCTTTAGTTTATGTGTGTGCATGCTCGTGCAATTGTGTATCTCTAAAGGTATTTAATTTTTGCTTATGATGTTAGATGTGCATGTCTCTATATTTATATCCTTTTTTGAAATGTTTCCTTCAAATATGTATAAAATAGGGCAAGAGAGACCCTATTTTGTTTGTAAAATGCCTTGGTAAATGCCTGTCACATTTACCTAGTGTTATATTTAGACTGAAGCTGAAGAAATCACTAAAACAGGTACCTGAAAGCTCCTGGAAGTGATTTAGTATGAGAGTTGACGCAGAGCCAGAGGCTCTCTGTTACCAGGTCCTGGTCACTGACTAACACACTGAGCTCCTCTGACGTGTGACCCGTTGATGTTGGCAGCTTATCTCTTCTCAGGCGCTGGCCTCTCCTCCCTAATTATCACAGCCTGCGCCCTCCACACACAACATGCACGCACACGTTCCACTGAGCTTCACCCAGGCTCGGTGCCATCACCCACAGCTGCCTCCAGTGTTTTCTCCTGGCGGGAAATCCCATCCGTCCATGGGGAAAGGTCTTGGGCACTGGGTTTGCATCTTGCAGGTCCAGCTGGGAAGCCTGTGCAGGCAAGAAGGTGCAAGTCCGGCACTGAATTGTTGGAGTCCAACAACAGCAACTCAGCTATGGACTTGGAGAGGGTGGAATTGTACACAGGGGGCAAGCTTGCTGTATAGTTAAAGTAAAAAGACTTTAGACTTTGTTTAGTTCAGTAGCTCAGTTCAGATGATTTTACCAAACGTTATAGAGTTTTGAGGTACTGCAGTCAAGGATTAGATAGCGGATGTAATATTAAATTATTATTTGCCAGGTATTTGTTTGGGTTTTCTAGGGGCAGCCCACAGCCTGGAGACTTTACATAAACCTAGGAGTAGGGCTATCCTCTACCCTGAAGCTTACCTTCTCAGCACTGTTTCCAGATCTAGAAACCCAGTAATCCTGACTGAATGTCCTATTATTGTTCATTTCAGAAAAAACCTGAGGTTGGATGTTTGCAGTGTGAAATCTCTTGCTGATTTGAGCCCAGATCTTTGAATACTTACCATTGTGCTTATTGTAATGTAGATGCATACTCCACTGAGTACTCCAAGGTGTATACATAAATGTTTTCATAAGTCTTAGAGATCTGGTTTTGTAAGTGCAAACACAACATGTGTAATGCACAATCTCAGTGCTTCTGAGGTCCTGAATCTCTGCCTGGAGACACATACAGCAAGCTTTAATACAAAACCTCTCTAGATTAAGTTTTTAGTATTATGAGCTTGATTTATGTGAGGCAAGAACAGTTGGTTGGGATATATTGGAAGAAAATGTATCTCATCCATTAGCAAAGAATGCAATAATTAGGAAAGGAAGAGACCTGTCTCAGAACGTGTGATATGACTCAGAATTGTGTCCTCGAGTCATTATGCAGACAAAATCCCCCACCACTCGCTTCAGTGCAAGTTTTGCATGTGTAACAGCTGTCACAGTCAGACCATTAATCAGCTGAACCACCACACAGGTGGAGGATGAGAAACCACCTTCTGTGCTAGAGGTTGAACATAAAAATTATTTTTCATAGGGTCCGTCTGTCTGTGCTGCTGTAGCTGCAGCAATACAAATCTCCAGTGTAGATCTGTTTCCCCACTAGCATAAGTAGTTTTTGTACAATTTCCTCTTTTAAGCATAGAAGAAAAAATATAAATTGTAGGTAAATGCTAGAGAGACCATGATTTTGCTCTAAGCTGTGTTTCACCTGCTAAAACTATTGCAACCAAAGACACATATTTTATTTTACTTGATATATTACTGTACTAGGAACTCCTATCAATTGCATACAGTTAGATAAATAAACAGCTTACTTTTGATTGTGTGTGTTAAAGTACCCCAGGTTATTTTGCTAAATGATGTCATTTATCATTCCCTGCTGTGTATAATGACTGTTTGTGAAAAATAGAGGTTTTTCTTTTCTCTGCTGTCCACCCCCAAACCAGAAAAAAAAAAAAAAAAAAAAAAACACAAACAAAAAAAACCCCAAAAACCACCACCTCAAACTAATCAGAATAAGCATATCCCTTGAAATATAGACACTTTCCAACTCCTCTCAGTTTGCACCATGTGATATGGCAAGACATCAAATGATACAAGGATATGTAATGTGACAATAAATGAAAGATAAATTAGAAGAATGTTTTTTGGATAGACTGTTCCTTATTCAATTTGGATGATAAGAATTTAGTCTTAATTTCTGACATACTCATTTTATCAGCTAAATTTCCTAATTTGTATTATTACAGATAATTACCAACATATATTTATTCTTAAAACTTTATTTGTTCAATTAGAAGGTAGATTTCAGCCTTTATCTTTGTAGGTAGCTGATCCAAGACAGTTTTATGTAAATGGCTTAATTAATTGGTACCCTTCAGTTGAAACAGCAACTTACAAAGGAAGTAATCCTTTTCGAGTGGCATAAGCTGTTTAAAAAAGGCAAAAAAAACACAATACTTTTCTCAGGCACCTTGGCACACAATTATAAGTTATTTGACAGAAGTAAATGTAGTAAACTGCAAGGCTTCTTCCCAAATTATGTCTTTTCTGTGTAATTAAAATAGCATCAACCTTAAGTGCAGTGGCTCTGTAGTCTTCAAATCTACATTATTAAGTGACTTAATTATGCAGAATTACAAAACTTTCTTACAAATGGTTCAACATGTTGGTGGTAAAGATGTGATCTGCATGGCCTACTTATTAAGTTTACAATCTCTCTCAAGCAATTAGTTGTTTCCAAGTGTTTGGCGTGTTGCTCTCCCTTTCAGGCTGTCCTTGGAAACCTCTGCCACACAATGCTGTTAGAGGATGTGGTGATGGGACTTGTTTTTTATGGCCATCTGACAACAGCACCGATCACTCCAGGTGACTGTCTGCCACTGGTGCTGTTGTTGCTGAAGCTGGACTTGCTTCATTTGCAACTGCAACCTAGTGTCCTGACATAAAGGCTAGAAAGCAGGAAAGGGACTTTGGAGTATTCTCTCTCTTCCTGTCATGCACTGAGGTCCATTTTTTGTAGAAGCCAACCCTTCAAGGACTGTTTTCCCCAGTTCCATACTAGTCTACAAAAGTAAGGGGCTCTCCATAGTGGAGTTAATTTGTAAAACCCAAAAGAGGGTTGTTGAGATCCCATATGAGGTGGTAAATCTCTGCTTTTCCTGAGCAGATCAAAATGGCCTTGATTCTGAGTGTTTACGTGGACCTCTTTCTTAGCCTTATATTTTCCCTTCATAAGAATGGTGGGAGAAAATAATATATGGTAGTTTTAAAAACAACCATTTCTTCATGTCATTAATAAGGGAAATTAAATTTAAAAAATACACATTGCACTCACTTACCTCCTCTGCTGCTTGCTTTTATACTTGTTTCTGAACTTCATACCAAACTGGTGATCCTGGGGGAGGGTAGAAGGGATGAGTGGGTGAATGAATACATGTCTAGAAATGTGGCGACTTTTCAGTAGAGATGTTCCTATGCTGTCCTCATTATTGTCCCATTTTATTTGGCAGAGTGACTCTTTTCCCCTTAAATGTGCAAGGGTTTAATTAATACATTCCAGTTGTCAAACCCAGTTCAGCTTGATGAGCAGGAGAGTGTAGAAAAGCCAGATTATTTGTTTGCATCACTAGGCAATGGGGAAATACCTCCTCCATTGGTTTTCTTTGCAAGTAGTGACAGCAGCGTTCTGACAGAGACAAAGGGATAAAAAATGTGCTGGAAGGACTAGAAGAATTAATTTGTAATAGATAATTGGATCTGTATGGCAATGATACGAGTTTGGAGGAGACTCGAGCGGAATAGCTCTCTAGGTTTTTAGGTTTCACTCTCTTGTCAAAAAAGCCTTTTGCATGCCTTATGCATTTTAAAGTTTAAATAAGAATATATATATCTCATTTCCTTGTTTAGCTGCCCCATCCATTGTCTGACAAAGGTCTGGATATGCTTATTTCTATTATTATTAGTTAAAACTCAATAAATAAATTTGCTGTTAGTTGGGGAAATGGTATGATATTGCTGTTACTTTCCTCTCTTGCAAAAGTTAATTTTACTCTTGCACCAACCTCTGAGACAACTCTGCCTTTTGAGTTTTGCAAGCCTCATCTTTGTTCCTGACTGATCCTACAGCAGATCCTCAGAGAAGGGCGTTGTTCAGTGTCACAAGGGATTGTATGATTCAGTGGAAGCCTGGGTCCATCCTGTGAGGGCATTGAATGTCAAGACTGAGACGTTACTTGAGCCGAGTTCCATAGAGAGCCAGTGATGAAAGCAGAGCACTGTGGGGATGTACTCCCAACAACTCCAGCTGCTAAGGTGGGCTGATGGTGTTCGTACCAGTTCAGATTCTTCAGAGTTGCCAAATTTGTCCCTAAATATATCTAGGTGCAGTAATCAAGGCCAGAGGTCACAAATCGCTGTGGCTGGTAACAGAGCAACTAAGAAATGGTGACAGTGCGTTATTCAAAAAAAAAAAAAAAAGTTTTATTGGAGGATGATCAACATCATTGTTCCCCTCCTTTTAGAAAGGTGTTACGGGTGATCCCTGAAATTATAAACGTGGGAGGCACCTCAGTACAAAGAAATATGGTTGAGAGAATGATTAAAGATCAAGTTATAAAGGACCTAGATGAGGATAATATGATGGGGACAAATCAGCACGATTTCTATAGTCTGTCAGAGTTCTTTGAAATAGTTAACAAATAATGGATAAAGGAGAACCAGTGAATATAATTTATTTAAACTTTCAAAAGGGTTGGATAAAGTCTTTTAAAGGAGGCAATTAAGGAATCTTGCTAACAATGGGGTAGGATGTAATGTCTTGTCATGGATTTAAAACTGATTTAAAGACTGAAAGTTAAAAGTAAGATTAAATGCCCATTTCTTACTGCTGGAAGGAGACAATAATGGATGTTCAGGAGCAGGGCTAGGAATGGTAGACTTGGGGGGCTTTAACATATATATTTTATTAAATTGCTATTGTGCATAGAATATAATTAGGTAGTATTCCCTAGGAAATACTGTAGGTTAGTATTAAGGATCTGTGTTATACAGACTGCTCTAGTGCTGTCATGCTGTATTGAAAAGGAAGAGAAACAGGAAAATAGAGTGAACAATAGCAGTAACACATCCCCCAAATGATGCTTCTGCACTGAAAAAATATCATCTGCTTGTTGCATCACCTAATCTAAACTAGCACAATTCATTAAATACACCAGCCCAAATCCAAGAACAAAATCAAATTTCAGTCAAAAATGTGCAGGCAAGTTTTGTCCAGCCTTTGGTGAACTTGGCATATCTGCCCATTTACTGCGGTTGGTTTTTGCTGCAATGGATCTGTGATCTCTGCTGGTGCTGGCATCGAGGCGCTCCACGGCTGAGACAGCTCTCGCCTAAGGTGGAACTGGGGAGGAGAAGGAGATATTGTAGAACAGCTCTACAAAACTAGACTAGTTCAGATAACATCGTTTTGAATAAGATTTTTCACAGAAAGGGTGAAAGAAATATATGCAACAGAAATATGTATTCAGTTAGAGTAAACTTGTAAGCCCTGACTCTGTCATAACTTATCAGACAAGTGACACTGGTGCCGTCCCACTGAGGTCTGTGAGGACACCACCAGGTGCAATAACTGGGAAAGAGATGGGAAGTTTTTCTGCGTGCCGGGTGTGTCCTTATCTTCAAGAGACTGTCTAGCCCAGATAACAGGTGTCCTCCCCCATCATCTAGCAAAGATGGAAGAATTTGCAGAACAATTAGAGATGTTAAGTAGGAAATTCCAGATGAGAAAAAATTAAAACCTGTGATTATTTAACATGGGGAGGACAAGGGTGATCAATTACTGAACAAGTACTACAACAAAGGCTGATCAGAGGCTTGCACTTACTATCCTGAAAGTCAAAACTCACCTATATTTAATGGATGTGTGAAGGAGAGCGGGTGGAGAATGCTTCTGTCCCCTGGTAATAGGAATCTCTTGGCACAGGGTATTGCTGCTGACAGCCAGTTCTTAAATCTTGTAGCAGGGTGCATTATCATAAAGAGTATCATGTAACAGAGTTAGCGAAGGTCTGCCTGGTACTGAAGAACACCAAATAAAATCACTCATGTTTGTCACTCTACCCCCAAATTTCTGCACCTTGAATTAGTATGCTTCTGATGAATGAGGCTATCAGGAATGAAACCGAATGCAGTGGACTATATTTAAGCATGGTAGCAGAATGATATTTTGATGGTTAATTTCTTTGATCTTCTGTTGAATTTAAATTTGCCTACAGTGGTTTCCCAGTTTCAATTAGTACACAAAACAAACTTTGCCTATTTTCTGAGATTATGTTCTTCATTATACATTGCTGTAGTTTTATGTGTTGTTGCCAAGAAATCTGCTTTTGACAAATTGCACAGGAGGCATTTTGAGATTGTGATGGAGTTGATTGAGTTTTGTCCAAGTCCTGTACACTTTTATCACTGAAGACTGAAATACAGATGCTTGTTACACTAAAATATATAGAATTTGCTTTGGCCCTGAAAATCTGTGTCACATTTTAAAATAACCAATTTGGGTACAATTTGAGTTAAGTGGCAAGTAGACAATGCAAATGAAACTGTTTTGTTAGCTAGAAAGTAATTGAAAATCTGCAACTAATTATAAATTGGCAATATACAAGTCTCCAGGAAGCTGAAAGGAATACATCGCTGATATATTGTTTAGTTATATTCAAAATTAACTTACCCTGCACAGTTTGTGCAAGAGATTTTGTTGCTTATTGTAACTTTACTTTTGAAAAAATGGAACAACTCAGATTTCTTAAGAAAAAAATTGTAACTTTTTTAAATCGAAGATAACTCTTTTTATTTTATGTGATTTTTTTTTTTTTTACATGGGCCTTGAGCTTCAGCTTTTGTATGTAGGTTTGAATTTCTCCAGTGTTTGTCCGTATTCTAAGTTTTGATTGGCACCTTCATTGTGTTTTTCAATTCATCACCTCAACACATTTCTCGTGCATTAATGTAGCTGTACAATACCTTTGAGAAATAAGAATGTGTTGTCATCACATGCGAGAAGAAATCCTTTGCTTGTATTTGGTTGAAAAAAGTATGAGATTGGCTGGAAAGCATGTATTGTCAATGCCACCTAGATCTGTAACACTGGGAGATAGTCACAACACCCGGATAATTGTCATGTGGATTTGTGCTGCCAGAATGTGTGCCATGTGCAGACATCAGGTTTTGGTGAATATCAGCTTTTGTTGTTGAAGAATTATTATTTAATACAACTGTGAAAATACACAAGTTTTTTTTTAAAAAGATAAATCAATGTATTTACTACAACTCAGTTTTAACAGCCCTTGATGTATATAACGTCGATCAAAAAGCATTTCACAGAATTTGAAGGGAGAGGGAGGGAAAATATTGGTCTTAGAATGTTCTGAAATGTCATTTACCCCAAGCAGCAGGCTGTGCTGGAAAGCTCAATACTGTCTCTGTTTTGGTCTTGTCACCAAAAGCCTGCCCCAAGAGTCTCCCACAACACTTAGGGACCCAAAGTCTGTCCTCCTGCTAGAAATAAACATTTTCGATCTCATCCAAACTCAGAATTGTTCAGGTAAGCTGTAGAAGATGCAAAGTAAGACCGGCATGTTTTGGGAGGAAAGATAACACTGCAGTTGCTGTTGTATTATTCTGTATTATGCAAATGGACAAGCAAAAGGATATAAAGATTAAAAATTACTTCCTTGATTCAGATAGAGTATCAACAAGAAGAGCCATGGGGAGAACCGCTGACTTACAGTGCCAGGCTGTCATCATTAAGTCATATTCACCCACTTGGCAATTGCCTTCTCTTTATAAAGCATTTCATTGATATGCACTCTCCTTTAACAGTCCTTGACTCGGAGAAATTTCAGACTTGTATTTTTTACAGCCCTGTGTTGTTTCTCCATAAACTGGTGCTGATTAAGTGAATCATACATTCTTTGAATATTACATTTTTTACATCAAGTCTTGTAGTCAAACAACTGGTAGAGATACCATTTCAAACTTCTGAAATACCACGCAGAAGTGGTTCAGCACTGTCCAGCAATACAGTGTGGGCATAGATATGATGCTTGAAAAGCCATGTAGGGGCCAGACAAGCTGGGGAGGGGTTTCCTAGTTAGTCCTGTGATGAGGAGATCTGGGCAGTCTGTCATTAAAAGGAAAATGCTTCAGCCAAGGAGCAGGAATAAACCTCTTTTCTTTCTGCAGTAAACATTTCCAGACAGGCCAGTCTCACAGTCCTTGTAGAAGCAGCTCCATTCATGCCATTTGGGACTCCAACCTGTGAGTACAGGTTGCAGGATGAAATCCATAAATTCTAGGCTTTAAAAAGCGAATCTGCATCCAGAGCATTTAATAAAAAGTTAGCTTGGGTCATGGAGAAGGAGGGGATAAAGCGCTGGGGGACTGGAGAATATGAGTCATGGCATCCAAACTGAAACAAATCTTTGAGCACGAATCACAATATAAAATTTTAAGGGCTTGATCCTGCCTTTGGCTATGCTGGTATGTATTGTTACATATCCTGTAAAATCAGCCACTGTTACATGTTATGTGGTACTGTGCACCCACATGGCTAAGCTCTGAGCTCAAAGTTTTTATAGTTTTTATCTTTTAAATCCTATAAATGCTGCTGGACTTGGCTTTTTAGAACATTGAACAGATGCAGCAAAATTTTGTTACACTTCCAACCCACTTACAACTCCAAATAATTAGTGGATGTGTTGCATCTTTTGATAAAGACTTCTTAGAGAGCTGTTTGGTGAATAAGGCCACACAGAATGTGTCATTGTTGCTGCTGCAGGTTTTGAGTTTATTTGTATATTATGGGTACTGTATACCACATAATAATGAAAAGCTATATGCTCTGGTCTGCTGGTTCACTACACAGTCTCTGTGATTACAAATTGTTTGAATAACAGTGGACTATTGAAACTCTATCCAGATGTGTGTGTTGCTAATTATGGGAGTAACCACAAAGGCAGATTATCTCTTTTGTTACCATTTCCAACGCGTTTAAAAACAGGAAAGTGAAAAGCATGTAAGCAGCAAATAAGAAGTAGCCATACATGTTGGGGATGAAGACTTTTCATAATTAATTCCCAAGGAAGAAAAACTCTTGACCTGGCAGAATGCATTTCTGGAGTGTATCCAGATGCAACTTAACGCACAGGAGAGACATCCCAAAGTGGCAGGTTCTGAAACAGCCTCAAAACAAAAATGTCACAGCTTCATTCATGGCAGGGAAAGTCCCAAGTAGAGAAAGACTACCTGAGGAGACCAGTGGTGGGGAGGGGAGAACTGAGCTATTGCCAGTTTTCTGGCATACTTATTAAAAAATATTACAATAGTGTGATACAAGATTTTGGAAGGACAGGCAGGGGAAAACATGATCTTGTCATTCCAGAATTTAAGTAGTTTTCATTTAATGAGCTGGAGCACTGTCCAGAGGGGCCTTTAGGATGAACGCTTCGCAGAGTGTGAAGGACTCAGTGTGTTTCCAGGCACCACACTGGGATGACGATGTTTTTACATTGTCTTCCATAAGTGCCGTCTCCTGGCTTTTGACAAGAGAGAACATCGTGTCTCATCATAAAGTAACCCTCCATTACTTTGTGCTTTTGCTTCATTTCATGAGTTGCCATGAATCGCGTAGGAGATGAAATAGAGAAGGTAGAAGGAGAAAATGCTAGTGGCAGAAATTCAGCGTAGGATCCAAACTGTTTGAGAAAAACATAGGAACAGATGAAAGAAAGGGTGTTGAATGGCTTAGCTACGTGTCTCCTTAACAGCTTGTGATGAGGAGGTAAGTAGTTTAGCAACCTTCACTTAAATTTCTTTCTTTTTCTTTTTCTTTTTTTTTTTTTTCTTTTTTCCCCAAAAGGTGGGAATTAAACTATAGAAAGTCTGGCTCTTCCAGCTTCTCTGGAAGAGAGAGAGGATATCTGAATTCAAACTTAACCCCACTTTCTATGGTTTAATTTAAATAAAAATGATGAATTTCCTCCTGAGTGATTAATAGCCAAGTGTGGTGACACAGGAACTGTGAGCTTGACCTTCTAGGTAAAGGATAACTGCTATGTTAAGTTGATTACACAATTTCCCCCGAATAAGTTGACAAGCAGTGAGCATGGTTTCCGTGACTTCTGATCTTGTAAATGCACACTTACAAGTGATTTGCCTATTCCTCTGAAGCAAGTCTGGCGTTATGTGTGACACGTGTTAAATAAATTCCAAATGGTCTAATGTGAGATCTGGAATCCCAGCAGCCAGGTCTGTGCAAACGAGCTGGCCTGCCAGGGAATTGCAAAGTGTGAAATACTCTGAACTGAAGTCCCCAACTTATCAGAGAAATTTCACAACCTCTGAACATCTCAGAGGCTTATGAAGCAGGCTAATAATTCTTCCTCCTCCTCCTCCTTGGACTTGTAGACTGAATTCTTCTGGGTTATATGGAGTGAACCTTGCTTTCTCTTCTGTCAATGTTTCTTTCTCCCCCCAAAACTGAGTACATCAAAGATGCAACTGTCCACATAGTGCACTGATAGGGCATTTATATACAGATACATTTAGATATATTTAGATACAGAATCGGCCTGCATGCCAACTAAAACTTACTGTATACATTTTTCTTTATCAAGCTTCAAAGTCTACAGTAGAGGACAACTGCTGACGTTCCCCTGTGCATGAAAAAAAAAGGAAAGGAATATTGATAAGAAAGCAGTTATCTCCTGAAGTTGCTCCTATGTTAGACATGCAAGATTAGCCGTGATTTTCCCTATTGGAAGGTATGAGAGGAGGGAACCACTGCAAGGAACCACAAGCATCTCTGCTGTGGAGTGCAAGTAGACTGTCTCCGCTTGCCTGGTGCGCAATGTGAAAATAGCAACTGAACTGGTGGGGAAGCAGCTGCAATGACGGGGAGAAGACTCTGCATGGCAGAGCTGCTCCCACATGTGGTGTGGAGTGTCCCTGTCACAGGCAGGGCTAGCAGAGGGCTGTGGCCTCCTCAGCCGTGTGGTAGATCTGCCCCTGTGTAAGCCCAGTAGTGGGGAGTGAACAGGCTGCAGGGGAAAGATTTGTGCAAAGAAATCTTCATTTACTTAAAAAGAAAAATGCTGCTACTTGACTTCAAATTGTTGCTTTAGATCAAGCACATGCTAAAACCAGTTTCAGAAAACCACTTTGCCCAATGCTTGACCTCTGCTTTCCTCAGGAACCTGTGGTTAGCACCTCTGACTCACTCAGTGGAGAAATGTGTCATAGAATGTTTTGGATTTGAAGAAAAAATGAAGAAAAAAGTCACACATGCTGCCTCTGTTGTTTTCCTTCACTTGGGGAGGTTTAGACAATCGCTCCTACTTCTCAGGAGGTCCAGTGGACCATAAAACAAGCTTCCACATCCCATGATGATCCCTCACCATATGTGCTGCCTATGATGCTAAAGTCCCTATGTACCTAGAAGAGCAGGGGCTCTCCATCTCCAGCCTACTCCCAGTTCTTATTTACTTCTCTTCAGGCTTCAAGCAGTGCTTTGCAATAGCTGGATCAGCACCAAATTGAGCCCATGTCCAGAAGAGTCCCTTTGACCCATTCCTGTCTGATTCAGCATATGTCCAGTTTCCCAGGAGTTGTAAAACTCAGTAAATCGCCTCCCACCTGCAAATCCCAATCCCCTGAAATTAGGGTGACTCCCTTCAAAATCACTGGCCAAGTTTTGTTTGAATAGTAGTTTCTTTTTCCATGCTTTGGAAAGGAAAGTACTTTGTCAGCAGTTGAGGCAGTTTGACCCGAAACTTGAAACTTGGGACAATCCAACCCCAGTCAAGTCCACAACCCATGGGCTCATAAGTGAGAGCAAATTACAAATACTATGTTTGCAGTGATGAAACATCGTGGATAACTTTTTTTCCTCCCTCTCTCTGTCCTTTGCATGGAGAAATTTTTTTCTTAAAAGATTCTATTGAAATGTTGCCTGTCTCTTCCAGAAGGGAGGCTGCTGAAAAAGACATCATCTTTGTGTCAGGCAGCATGCAATACAGTAGGTACACTAGGCTGTCTTGTCCTTTCTCTGTGATAAGCACTACATTGAAGCCTACTGTCATTTGTGTGTACATGTGAATATCTTTCTGTAATGGAATAAGAGTGTTTGCAAAAATGGCTACTGAAGTGCCCAGCCAATACACTTACTCCAGGAGAGTGACAGGATAAGAGAAGTGGCAGAAACAAAGATAGGAAAAGAGATTTTTGCACTAACAAGTGTGAACTGATAAGCTTGACCTGTATGGGAAATGTAAAGAATCCTTAGTGCACTTGTCAGGCCAAAATTAGCGGTGCCAATTTGTTTTCAGCAACGCTCAGCTATGAGAACCCTTTACTTATTTTCTCATTTGTGGAAGAAAACTGCTGGCTCACTGCACTCCACTTATTCTTAGCAAGCTAATTCACTTAGGCATAAATAACTTTTCTGGATGTTGAAGGCTGGGGTAGGAATCCAGAGGATCTATAGAGATGGATGGGGAGGTGTTGTCTGGAGGTTTTATTGGCAGCATGGATAAGTTATGTGTGTCATCCAAACCGAGTGCCTAATCACCTCCATTGTCATCACGACTGCAACAAGCTCAGCAAGGCAAAAGGGAGGGAAGAAAATACATATTTCTTTCTCAAGTTCTCACAGCTAGGAAACAGTCGTCCCATTTTTCATCTTCCTCCAGGGTAGGTGTTAGAGCCAGGGTATGGTGGCTGTTTGGTTCACACAGGAGCGAAGTGTGGTGTTTTAAAGAAGAAAATTTGAAGCTCTGTTTAGCAAGTAAGCACAGACTTCTGATTAGAGCATGGAAATAGAGAAGTAGTCTGTACGTGATTCATTTTGGACAGTTTGGAAAAACTGGAAGCTAAGGAGGAAAAGTAATAAACAAGAGATTGCCAAGGCTCCAGTTCTGTTTGTTTATTTAACTAATTCTTCCTTGTGGGGACAAGGTAAGAAAAGATGATTTATGCAGTACTGGCTGGCATGTAGTGATAGTCTGGGTATCAGAATGGAAAGAAAGAGAAATGTCAGCACTTAGGTGAGAATTAGAGGCTTTGGAGTCAGAAGGGGCAGTGTTAGCATCACTGGGATGTCTTCTCTGGCTCCTATGTCAGAGGAGGCTGCTTAGTTGTAAATCAGTGGAGGGTAAAGAAAAAGCAAATGAAACTGGTCTTTGAGTTGATGAGAGAAAGGAGACTCAGAAAGGTTACCCCCATAGAGGAGTGGGACATAATGGACGTGAAGGATTAGAGGTGGTGACTGCAAAGCTATCACAGGGAAATGAGCCTTTATGTTGCTGAGAACCCAGGAAGAAGGAGACCAACAGCACGAGCTGAGTAAATCAGACACCTTGCTTTGAATGAGTGCAGGAGGGAGTAGAGAGAAGCAGACTAGTCAGGGGTGAAGATGAGACTCAGCAGACAGCGCAGTGATTGCATTAGGCATATGCAAAGAGAGGAGAGAATTCGTATTAGGTTATCAGAATTGGATTCCACAGGGGGTAAGGAAATGTGATGCAATGGATTGGTTGTTAAATTAGGATTTCCTCACATAATTTTATCAGATCTCACATCATCAAGTCAAATCTGGTTTCATTTAAAAGGATCTTAACAAATTGTCAAAACAGGCACTGTACCTAACGTGGCAATAGGAGCAAACAGTGTGATCCAAGGGTGGAAAGGAAATTTTCTAGGCTAAGCTATGATTTTTCTTGTTTTTCAAAGGCATCCCAGGAAAAGCATATTCTCTCGAAATAATTTTCCCAGCCAGATGTTTGCCTTCTTTTTGGCTGGTTACATTTGTATTCCTTGTACATTCCTTGTATTCTTCTTTCTTTTATTTTTTTAATCTCCAGCTCTCACTTCTCAAAGCACAAGGTGATACAGAGATATCTGTATCTGCAGCAAGGGGCAGTGTGTCATTACAGCCCTGGAGGGAGTCTGGCCATGTGGGAGATCTCTTCCACGTCACCATTTTCCTCCATCTGTGGAACTAGCAGGGTATGACTACAGGACTTTGCTGAATAGGGTCTTGGAAAAATCTAGCTGTAAACTCACAAAGCCTGGCTTTGTGTCCAGAAATGGTGTTTCCACACAGTATATCTGATTTCCATAGCTGTACACTCTTCTAAATACCAGCCAAGGCAAGCCCGTGTAACTACGTTAAATTCCTTTCTTTTCTCTTTCTTAAATCAGCCAATTTGTGTAAACCTCTAAAGAAACAAACTGACACCACTTTGACCAGAGAGTCAATATTGATTGTTATTAATTACTTAAAGCTTTCCAAAAAAGAAAGAAAATAAGGCCAGGTCTGTGCTGCAGATTTCTATCAGCACAGCTGTTCTGGTCAGACTGACACCTCTCAGTGAGCAAACACTACACATGTAGATGCAATTATACCTCAAAATGGTGCTTGTTTTGCTTGCGGGGATGATTTTACTATACCACTACAAAGAGCAGATTTGCCAGTGTAAGTTTACACCACCCCAGGAATGCTTTGTCTGTTTACTGTGCTGGTATTCCTTTATCAGTAAGGCATTTGCAGTGTAGACATGGTCGTATTTGGAGGGCTGGTTTTAATCCTGACACATGCTAAAGTGATTACTCTGCTGATTGAGAACTCAATAGAAGGACTCCAACTGATTTGCTCTGGATCAGGGCCTGAAAGGAGAGGAATTATCTTGTGGTTTGAACACAGGGGCAGGAGCTCCTTGTGCACATCCTGGGTTTGATATTGACTTCATTTGTCTCTGCCTCTAAAATTGGGGGTGTTAAGGAATTTGTCTTACCGAAGTTTTGTGAGGCTTAGTTGTTTCATGTTCCTGTTCCAGGACACAAGTAAAACTTACATGCCCAAATGGATATCCACAACCTTTTTTCACAAAATAGAAAAAAAAAAAAGTCTAGCTACTTCTGCAGCTGTTCCAACGGCACAAAGTGCTGATGCAGTGAAGGCCCTGGTACTTTCCCCGGTGACTGTAAACCACCAATGGGTTATCACTGCTGTTTCATGCCAGACCACAAAGCAATATTAAAAAGGACAAATCTAAAGCAGAGTTCAGGTCAGTAGTTGACATGTCTTACGGTAGTCTAGCACGTACACAGCTGGTGGAGACACATCCTGCCTTCAGATTGTGGACTTCGTTTCTGTATCAGCCTTGTGCAGAGGCAGTGTCAAGCAAGTTGAAGCTGAAGGGCATTTTCCATTCTCTTTGTCTCATCACGCACTGGGCTATAGACTAAGCAGGTTCCAGTTGGGACATACGACCCCCACCTGGTGCCAAACATGTGAGATCACACCGAGGAGCAAATCCCTACAGGAAGCAAAGTTAACGGGAAATAGCTGTTACTCATCGTATTCCTTTTTACAAGTAGTGCATCCTTTTAAAAAACCGCATTTGGGAAGTGGAAAACTAGCGTATAGAGCAGAAATCTTTATCTCTAAGAGAAGCCAAGTTTCTTTTTTTTTGTGGTTCAATATAGAATTTTTGGACTGCTCTTCACTCTGTAATCTACTATCTGTAGCTTGCTTAGTCTATGACTCTTTTTACATATATTCTCTCAACTGTCATCTGTTGGCACAGGAGACAATGTCAAGAGAACCGATTTCTGTGACAAATTAGTGCATGGAAGAAATAAGGGTTTTTTCCTGGTTGTGTGATGTGCCAGAATTATTGATTCCAGAAAGACCCCTTAAAATTCCAAGGAGTGCTTCAGAAATATTTTGATACTGGCTGGCTTGATTTAAGGCTATTAAAATTACTTAATTATGCTTTTACCTGATCTGAAGTTCTTCTTGGTGCTGTTGTAGACTGCAAGGGGGAAAAAAAGCTATGCAAAAATTACTCTTTTTGCACATTGCTAGAAGAAAAACAATGCTGTGTTTGGTGTGACTTTGTCAGGGTCTGGTAAAACTGATCGTGGTTAAAGTAAGTAAAAATGAGCCTGTGGTACATGCAGCAAAAAAATGATAGGTCTCCCTGGCTGTAACCCACAGTCCAATGAATGAAAATCAAGAGCACAGCAGAACTTTGTTTTTAAACCAAGTCTTTGTCAATAATAACAGCACTAACCCTTAGCATAGGCTTGCATGTTCCACAGAAGAATTTCTGTGCTTCGATCAGGCTTACTAACAACGCTTCGGTTTGCTTGATAACCAGTGGCAAAACTGAGGCACGGGGTGAGGGCAGACTGTGTTGATAGTCAAGGAATCAGTCAGAATCACAATTAAAAACCAATCTCTGGGCTACAGAAAGACACTTCTGAACTTAGTCCTGGAATTTATCTTGGTGAGATTGTCTTGCACAACCCCCATTTCATTTGTCAGGATTTTCTTGTTATTCTGAGTACTTAGTCTGAAACCCCAGTTTTCAGACAGCATTAGCTTGTGAAGAAATACAAGGAAGATATGTCCATGAAAAAGCTCGCTACAAAGCTGGCAACTTATTTTTTAGTGCACAGCTATTTGGGAAACTAGTCTTTAGTTTCATAAGCATTACTTGCACTGGCAGTAGTGCTGTAAGGAAGTGTTGTCCGCAGGTTTCTACCTATGTTGTGACTTACTTTTGCACCAGTTCAACTGGTTGTGGGGCTATATATTGTCAAGGAACTAGACTTAAAATAAGTCAGTGGTTGTTTTAACTTGTATTAGTTTGGAAAATCTGGCATATAGTCAGAAACTCTTCACACCAGCACAGCTTTTAGATAGAAAGTGAGAGGAAGCAATGGCTACTCTTTAGTGATAGGAAGGAATGGCTACTTAAGGAACTACTTTTAAGTAACTTTGCTTCTGCTTGGTGATAGCCAGCTTTGAAAGGTAGCCTGGCAGGTTGTTGTGTTTGAACGAGGACTAATATGGGAACATAGGGATCCTAGTGTCGTTTACATTTTCAGAGAGGAACAACCAGGATGAGTTTAAGATCAATTGGTTTTGTAAGTATACTCTGTAATTTGGGTTTTCTTCTATAGTATTTGCAAAACATTTTGTGAGCAAGGGCAGTGCACAAGTAGCTTGCTGTAGTTGTATACTATATTTTATTTTTACTTCACAGAGCTCTGGATTAGAACTTTTGGGTTCTTCTGAGAGAAAAAACAAGACAAAGAGATAGTTAAATATAGTGGGAAATATGGACAGCAGTGGTGGGGGAAAACGAGGGGATGACAGAGGGAGAGGACCCCTAGGGAATGTTAAGTGCACATGTAAGAGTAGAACATAAGATCCTTCTTTATTATTGTCCATTTAAAATTACAATGTGTTCCACTTAAACTAGACATGCTAATAAAAGAAGACGAGTCATTTATAGTGGACAAATTCCAAAGACCAAAGCTGCCTCCTCATTTAAATTCAACTCTTTTGTTAGGGCACCCTACTAACATAATTCTCTATTGTTTCTGCCATTATCGCTTGCTTAATGCAGGACATAGTGTCGGGAAATTCCTGTCTGGCACTTACAAGGTGTTTCTAAAAAGGGGAACAAAAGAGTCAAGAGCACATAGGGAGCAGGGAGAAGCTGCGAGAGGAAGTGGCAGGAATTCGAGATAGTAGCAGGGGCTGAGGGAGACAGGCAGAGGAGAAGACAGCCGGACTAAGGAAAGGGGAGAAAGAGCTGTGTGCAGGCAGGAACTCTCAGCACTCCCTTTACAATCCCAACTAGTACAGGCAAATCTCTTAAAGAGACTTGGGAAGCAGCTCAGGGATGGTGAAAATGCGAGATTACTGAGTATGGATGGAGGACAGTCAGGCTACAAGCGCCTCTCAGCTGGGAGGGTGCAGGATGAAGCAGGAGGATCTTCTGGGGAAGAAAGGCTGTGCTGTTCAGAAACGAGGGGGGAGCCGGGGTTTGAAAGCTGGCTTTGGGAGGGTCACACTAGATTTGATGCTGAGGATTTGTGGTGATCAGTGAATGGCGAGAGAGTTGGTGTCAAGGCGTCCACTTCTCCTGGTACACTGGATACGAGGGGCAAGACATCCTAGCCTGCACTAGCCTTCACATAAGGAGATTACTGTGTACTGTCATTTGTTAATAACAATGTCGTTTTCTGTCATATAATTAGAAAATACATCTTGCTTTGCCTCCAAGCACTGTAGCCTTATTGCATTTGCACATTTTTCATAATATTTCAAGCAAACTGACCAGATAACATTAATGAATATATTAGATAGGCAGGCACTTTTAAGGAAAAATAATAAACATACTTGTATATTAAAAAGTTAATTCAGTCTGGAGCCAAACAGGTAATTTTCCCTTCAGCATTTTTTCACTCAACTAAGACAGGTTGGACTAGGAGCGCAGTCACCCTGTCTACGGCGCTTGGCTTGGCTTGCATACCAGGGGCGAATTTTCTTCAGAGACAGACAGCAAGATGATCTGATTGGCCTCGGTCCAGAGCATGCTCACAAAGGCCCCTTTGATGGAGGGCTTCTTGGTAAGCCCTGTACCAAAAGCTGCCTGCCACCCTTCTTTCAAAGATACCCATTTACAGTAATTCGGGGAGGGGGAGAGGGGAAATAAATAAAGAAAAGTGAAATAGGGGATTGCTACAAGAATAATTATGTTACTGGGCTTGGAGGGGGTAGGGAAGAGGAGGGGGGAGCTATTAAGTAAACTGCTGGATGTTGAAGTAGCTGTTTGGCAACAATGCAAGAACATAAGGCATTTGCAATTAAGCTCATTAAAGCTTCATCATTTTGCTTATCAATCTTTTCTGAAAAGGGTGGGGTGAAGCACCATATATTAAAACATGGCTGCTTTTACAGATAAGGAATGATCACTACCTGATTGACTTTCTGAGCTGCACTGTAGTACCCAGCCTGTGATGGCATACGTGATTAGCTGATTTAACTCCCTCTTGTACACAGGCAAGTGATTAATAGGAGTTTGTTATTGTGTCCCTGCACTCCACTGCTAAAACATCCAGTCCAGGCAACTGCTACCTCCTTGCCTTTATCTTATTTGATATCCAGATGTGGTCTTCTACTTACCTGTCGATTTTGATCTCATTTGTTCTCCTAACAGTGGCTTTTGGACAGTATTTACTGAAGCCTCCACGCCTTGAAATAAAGGCAAGGTGAGCTAGATTATCAGAGGCATTGCTTCCTCAGTCGATGGGGGATATCCTCTGACTGGAGCCCATACTATCCCTTGCTAATCAGAAGCTTTGGATTTCCACAGAAATAACAGCAACCTGAAGATACATTAGTGAGCAGAACTGATCTGAGCTGTTCCTGATCTGTTAGAGACCTCAGCCTACCTGGCCTGACTATTAACAGGGTCTTTCTGGCTGAGGGACAGTGAAGTGTTCAAGTCAGCTGGCAAGCCATCAGAGCAGTAGTCTTGATGTGAAAACCTTGCGGTAAAAACAGCAGCAATATCGCTTCCTTGTTTTCAGCTGCTTCCCTGGGTACAAAGGGCGAGATCTGGGAAGAAATCAGATCTTAATTCTTCTAGTATTGTAAAAGTCGATATGTGTCACTGCAGTTTATTGCAGGTAGCAGGTGTGTAAGAACAGTAATTCAGATATAGATACCTCTCATCATCCAAGAGCTTCAGAGCATTGTAGATATGAACTAAGCCTTGCAGCATCCATTTGTGGGAGGTGAGCCTTACTTTCATTTTCTGGATGGAAATGTTCTGTTACAGAGGAAACCCCAAGAGGCACACTGGGTATCTGGGACAGGACTGAACCCAGAAGTCCTGGTTCTCACAAGTCCAGTTTCTCTAATATGTCCTTGGCTATGCAGCTGTGTGATTTTCTCTGTTGTTAAGGTTGATAGGAACTATATTGACCTTCAGAATTACCTTGCAAAAACAATCAATCTTTTCTTGCTTCATTTGTATCCAGTACCACTCTATTTTCCATATGTGATACTTAGTGGTGGAGAGGTGGGACCTCATTTAGAAGTGGCTCTTTCTGTAATAAGTTTTTGAATGACTTTTTCCATTGTCTTCGCAATATATTGTCTATATAGTGTTAAAACTCATTTTAACTTTGAAAGAAAGGAAAGGAAGCAAAAAAAAGAGAAGCTGGGGGAAATACTGATATGAAGAGAGGTGTGGAAGGAGTAGCACCACTAATACAAACATGTAGGTCGTATTGCCGTGTGGGAATGGAAGCCAGCTTGAACTTTAATTCTTGGTTTGATCAAGGTAGTGTAAAACCAGACCCCAAAGGATTTCCAGTGGAGAAACTGGATTTATATTTTACATATGAGCTGTAGTTGAAGCCAAGTGTTCATTCCACTCAAATTGTGTAGGTGGATTACTTTACTTCTAGCCTTGAAGTATCATGTTTTTAGCTGCTAATAAACTTAATAAAATCCATTTCTTATTTCCCCTGGTGTAGCGTGTTCATGAGCCTTGATTTGCCAACAGAGCAGTGCTGTCCAGAAAATTCATTTGTCAAGAAACAAGCAAATGATGTGTAGGAACAAGTCAAGAAGAAAAAGAATATATGTACCACTCTTCCAGTGACATTTCTTTTACAGTTGCCAACCTCCTCATTTCTCCTGACTTACAACTGGACCAAGGAGTTGAGAAAACTTAAGAAATTGTCCCATAATCAGCCTAGCAGAGAACTAAGATATGTACAGGTTGGTTTTTTTAAAAAATGCCCATTCCCCAATTAAAAATATCTTTGTACCAATCAGCTCCCTGCTTTGTCTTAGCTCCCAGGATCAGACCTGCCTTTTCACACAATGTGTGATCAGTCTGAGAGGTTCATTGCCACTGGAATTCGCTGAAGCCAAGAATTTACAAAATTGAATGAGGGATTACACATTTATGTAGATAACAAAAATATCTAGAATTATTGTAGCTAATACAAACAAAGAGAGCACTGGGAAGGAGATAAAACCTCATTCTTGAAAGGTTTAAGATAATGTCTAATATTTAGAATTGGGGTGAGACTTCCTGGGGGACAGGAGGTGGTAGATTGTCACATGGTACCCTTGAACTTTACTTTGACATGTTCAGTCTTGGATACTGAGTTAGAAGAGTCATAACTGATTATATATGGCAATAACTGTGTTTCTAATCAGTGCACATTTTCTGATGTCCCATGCTTAGCTAGATAAGATAATCCAATGAGAGCACTTTAGCCGACAGTGTCAATTTTAAATTCAGTCACTGGCCAACAAGAGGTGCCAAGCGAACTAAGACATCAGTGAGGGTGAGCAATGCGGTGAGCTAAACATTGTCTTCAAGAGTTGGAGATACAGAGTTGAATCAGTGCTCTGCTACAGGCTCCCTGTTCAACAAAGGCAAAGCCAATTCTTTCAGCCTCTCATTTCCCCCATATCCAATGACGTGTCACCCCTTTCAAAATGTGTCTGTGTCACATTGCTGGGGCACAGTGAATTAATTACTTAGCCTAATGGATTTATTGGGGGGAGTAGGGGAAGGAAATAATCTTTAAAAAGATTTAGGGTAAACAAAAGAGTCAAAAAGAGTGAGAAACAAACTGCTTTATGGTAACAGTAAGTGGGAACCGGACAAGGAATGAAAACAGAGGGGGATAAGAGGCCTCAGGTACAGAGGAAGGAGTAAGATCTTAGGTAGAAACCAGAGGGGAAAGGCAGGGTTGAGCATATAAACAAAGGATTTAAGAGAAAAAGCAATATGACTTCTGAAGCTTTTAGTGCACATCTGACCCAAATCATCTGTCCTTTCAGAGTCAGCCCATCACCTCCCTTGTTTAGACTTTATTTTTCCTTAAAGTTCTGTAATCCTTACTCTAAAGAGCTCCTGACTTGGTGGACATGTGTTGTGTTAGTAAATGCTGCTATTGAAGTTAGCAGACTTGTTAAAACTTGTGCTCTTGCTGCAGCAAATGGAGTTTTCAGTGAACAGTGAGTTCAAGCCCAGTCATTCCTCCTGATGTGTGTGCAGCATGGAAAGGGTTGAGGGAGAGGGGGGAGGGCCAGACAGCTTGACAGCAGTTTTCTCACCTCTCTGTTGACCATACCAGAAGGTTTATCATGGAGTCTCTTTGTAGGGCAAGTAGTAGTTATTGAGAGCATGGAGTTTTTTATTTCCAGCAAATGAAAACTGGCATTGAAAATTCTTTTCAGAACTTAATATAACCCTAGAAAAAATTTCTTCTGCACACACCACAAACAAATCCATGCACATGTATTTAAGAAAGGTCTCCAGACTGATGTGAGCAGGTGATGGGGAACTGTAGGATTGCAAGGAGCACTTAAGCCATCATTGATGGTGGTAGGCTCTGTTGTCTTTGGTCAATCAACCCTTAGGGACCAACCCTTTTGCTTTTTCAGTGGGGACTGGTTTTATCCACTTCAGTAGAAAAGGTAGAGGAAGGGGGGGAAATGCAAGTTGGCCACATCCCATTTAGAGATTATCAGTTCTCTTCTGCAAACGTTTTCACAGAGAAGATGAAGTTTCTTCTAAAGATTAGATCTACATGAAAGTAACTAGTGGACATAAAGTGATTGACCCTACCAATGTAATTGCGGAAGACAAGCTTTTACAAGCTTTTTGCTAGTAAAGGAGTTTTATTTCCTACTAAAAAAAAAAAGTTTGTTGGCTTTTAAGAGATGTCTTGCTTTTGAGTTTCCCCTTTTCCTGCTCTCTACTATATCCCTGATAGATATTATTTATTCCTTAGAATAATATTTCATCTGAGAAGAGTAAAACTATGGTCAGTCTTTTGCACATCATTTTCGTATGTTTTGTGTAAATATTATTTGGATGAGAAATAGCTGTCATTCTGAGCTGCTGTCGTTCTGTGCACTGATTAGTGTGTGCATGGAAAAAAAAAGAGAAAATGGAACCTGCTCTTCAGCATGCAGGAGCACTAAAATCCAGCATTGCTGGAGAATGTAATGCATAGCTTTTAAATTGGGCTTCTGCATGTATTTCTTTCTCCCTGAAAAAGCTGTTGGCCTGAAGTTGTGTAACTCCCTAATTAAGTCATGGGGGGGTTGGGGGGGGGGGGAGGTGTCTCTGCTATCCTGGAAAATGAAAGACAAGAAAATTGCAGCATAAAGCTCATGTTTGCTAAAGTGATCAACCCTAAATGGTGTGCTGGGTTATCTCAGGGTATAATCAGCATAGCCAATTTGAATAGAGCTGTCTTCAAAATAGAGATCTGCTGGTAAGATTTGTTTTCATTTAGATCTTACTTTCAGCAATGGGATTACCCTAAGGTCTGTATATCTACAGGCTTTTGTACAAACAAGCAGCTTAAACAAAACTACCATTATTATACAGATTTAGGGAGAGAGAAAAGTCTTGTTTGGTTTATTGAGTTAAGATCATATGTGTGACAAATAAAGCCTTCCTTTAAATGTAAGTTATGTCCCATTCAATATAGTAAGTTTCTTGAGAAAAAAACACCTACAAAGGCCAACATTATTCTTAATGCCAATTCAATTTGTCACCTCTAGGTTTTAATCCCATAGGCTGCTGAAATACGTGCTATTTCATCCAGTCAAGCAGCAAGACAGCTGATATCACTGTATTTATCACCATCAGGGTGATATAATCAATTTACTTCTTGCTATAAGAACTACCCTTACACTTCGTTTTTCTACCTTTTAGTCAATGGCCTTATTAAAGTCTTTTCAATGCTGATTTATTGCAGCCATGGATAATTTTGTGTTCTGTGTTGCTTCCCCCCGCAAGGAACTTCAATAGCTGTTGTCATTCCTTTATCTTTTTTTTTTTTTATTCAGCACATCAAGTTTTATTTACTATTTTAAAGTGTCTTGTAAATAAAATAGGATGTGAAAGTTCTGAGCTTAGTTGGCAACTTGAGATCTAATGAGGGGTGCCTAATCATTTATGGTATGGATGCCAGGGGTCTTATTTCGTACAATGGCAAGCAGGGCATACATGTTTTCCTGAGTTCCTGTCACAGGAGGTGCTGCAACCAGTCACACTGCATTCAGTGCTCCCTGTGCAGCTCTGAGCTTTGCATTGGAAGGAATGAAAAGCGAAGTGGGAAAGTGCAGTTGAACATCTGAAAATGTTTTTTTTTAACATATATGCAGCTCAGATACTGAAGTTGAAACAGGAAAAGATTGGGGAACTGCTTCAATTGGCACAAAACCAGTTAGGTTAAACTACTTGTTAAATGAATGTGAAAGATCTTGTCTCCTGTTTTAGTCCAGTCATGCTGAGTCAGGTCTTAGGGCCCACAGAACTGCTTCTTTGCAGAAATCACACAGTTGGTGGTTGGGTACATGGATTTACAAGTGCATAGGTTGGTGCACCAGTACAGCAGGACCTCTGTCAATGTGGCCCTCTTGATCAAAGCAGTCATACCAGCAGTGATCATATTGTCTGTTATCATAAGAGCCTTTGAAAATATTTAAAATATTTATGGATATTCCCTAAAATATTATGTGAGCAAGATAGCAATGTATTTAAACTGTCAACAACTGACCTGGGATCATTGGTTAGAAATACTGCGTTTGTTCATTGCGGTCTGTTTGCTGTTGGTGGTTGCACCTGAAAAGCTACAGTGGACTTGCTGGTGTAACCTAGCTGAAAGTAAATTTCACCTTCACCACAGAACTCAATTGCAGGTTGCAAATATTATTTAAATGGAAATTATTTCCTTATAAGAAGTCTCACAGAAGCATTTCTTCTTTTCAGGCTGACTTTTTAATATTTATTTTGTATTGTTCTCACTTTTATCCTTAATTTGGGGCTAAATTAGATCTGTCAGTGTCCCTTTAAATTTATTCCATACTGACTAATTTGTTTTAGCTAACTTGTTTCAGGACAAGCATAGCCTACTTACAGTGCAAAAGAGAAAATTCAGATCAATCTCAGTCTGCTGAGAAAATTAATCAATTTGGAAGTTACATCTAGCTTAATTCTGTCATTTAGAGCAGGCATTGAGTTTCCTTTCCCATGTTACATGGAGACTGGAAAGTAAAGCAGTCTCCATTGGTAGGGGACTAATTCACTTGCCCTGTGCTCTGTGCAGAGGTCATTAAGACACTGCACTTAGAAAGCAGCTGCTTTTTGTGTGTGTGCCAGTATCTCATTTTCCACATATGTAACAGATCAAAACATTTAGATTAGGTTGCTCCAGTCTATCATGACGAAAGAATTTTGAAGCAACACAAGTGAATAACAGCCTTACTTGGAGGGAGGATGCGTTTGCCTTCATCCTGAGAAACTATTGGTGGGCGCCATCCCAATTAAAGCAGACTGGGCCATACCAGCTTTGCACGGATTCTTTTCCAAAGCCAATTAGCTGCAGAACATTTGATAGATTCTATGATAGAAAGGAACAAGTCACCAAAAACTCAGCCCCATACAATGTTATCATTTATGTTCAGTGCTAGTCTAGTACTCAAGAGTGTTTCTTTTTGTTATACTTCTGTGAAACTGCTGGAAAAAAAAATGTTTCCTGCTTCTCATTTGGCCTATATATTCTAGAGCCACATTGTTCGGTGTTATCACCTTAAGAAGCAGTTAAGATTAAGTGAGATAGCACACATTTGAGTTTAGAAAAACAGCCAGAGAAGCTGTACAACTTTTATGGTCTTCACCCAGAGCACATTTAAGTGTTTTTCAGAAAACTGAATTAAAATGTAATTTTTTAACTGTTCTGTATTGCCATTTATACTTTTCATCCTCTAAATCTGTGCTGTCATATGGCTGTCTACTATTGGCCAGCATTCCTGGGCCATCTCTTAAGAATATGAAAATCAGAGAACTAAGAAGAGGAAGACGATGCTTTGGCAAGCTTAGGTTTATTGGTTATGGGTAATTGGCTATCACTGTGGTACCCCTTGGGATTATCACCTGTCAAAATCCAAAACTCCATCTCAGAGGGGGATATTTCAAGGAGCAGAAACAATTACAGAGTAGTGTAGCAGGAAGTGCTTTGCAGAATGATGCAATTTATTGGAAGTTCTACCTTGCAGTGGCTGTATGCCTGGGAATTACTCTACTTATTCATGTGCAAGTTCAGAAACCTAGAAGAAAAGTACTATTACTCGATTACTAGTAAGGACAATTGTTACAATGCTTAAAAATAAGACCATCAAATTAGTTCATGAAGGAAGAATTTTGAGGGGAGAGGGATTTTCATGCAGTACAATGAACAGGCAAGGAAGAGAGACAAGAGGGGAAGAAAATCCATCAGGTTGACTTAAACTTACTGTTTAAAAAAAATAGTGGATTTCTTTTCTTTCTGGGATTGCTAAAAATTACCAGTCTTATTCAAAAATGTAAATAGGTAGTATAATTGCACAGTAGACCAAAATTGGGAAGCTTTTTCATGCTCTGTGGATGTTACTGTAGAAAGTTCTTGCTGGAGGACAGGCGGCCAGGGAGACATTGTGGCTTGAATAAAAGCAATGAGGACAGGCACCGCTCAGCTGTGCCAGCTGTGTGCAGAGCTGGCTGGAGTGAGTCTGAGGGGGCCTGAATCAAGAAGCTGAGCAGTGGAGAAAAGGCAAATAGGCTGGATAGTGCTGTGAAGCTGATAATTAACATTTCTGAAGATGTTATGAAATGAAAGGTTGGGAATCCTTTGGTGTCTCTGTAGTTGTGTATTCTTCTGTATTGGTCAGATGCAGAATATGGGCCAGAACTTAATGAAATTCTGCATTGCTGTGCTTATAAACAGCTATTTCTCCTTCTACACTCCCTCTTCATATGAGTTTCTTAAGATTGGCTAATGAGATTCACTTTTATCTCTGGATCTTTAACGACTCCCAGAAGACCAGGAGCTTAGTTTTAAATCTCATCAGCAAAGCAGAGCAGCTTCCAGCAGTGCTGTGCTTCATGACAGCATGGTAGAGCTTGCTGCAAAACTAGATCAGAAAGAAAAAGGATGGCAGTACTAGATCCAACACTGTTGCTTTTGGCAGGTTCTAGATGTTCAGTCTCTGTCTTCCACATATTGAGCTACACCAGCGTTGCATTGCTCTGTGTGTTGTGAGCTGCCACCCATCCTGAGTCCTACTACCAGGTCAAGAATTTATGTGAATCCTAAGGTTTGAACTCTATTCTGTGAAGTCATTTTTGCACATATAAAATGAAATTGTAGGAGTTTAGACATCATGTTTGAAATAGTTGCTTGAAAAAAAAAAAAAAAAAAAAAATATATATATATATATATATTACAAGAAAGACACTGAGGTGCTAGAGCGTGTCCAGAGAAGGGCAACAAAGCTAGTGAAGGGTCTGGAGAACAGGTCTTATGAGGAGCAGCTGAGGGAACTGGGCTTGTTTAGCCTGGAGAAGAGGAGGTTGAAGGGAGACCTTATCACTCTCTACAACTACCTGAAAGGAGGTTGTAGCGAGGTGGAGGTTGGTCTCTTCTCCCAAGTAACAAGTGACAGGACGAGAGAAAATGGCCTCAAGTTTTTCACTGAAAGGGTTGTCAGGCACTGGGACAGGCTGCCCAGGGCAGTGGTGAAGTCACCATCCCTGGAGGTATTTAAAAGATGTATAGATGTGGTGCTTAGCGATGTGGTTTAGTGGTGGACTTGACAGTGTTAGGCTAACAATTGGACTTGATGATCTTAAAGGTCTTTTCCAACATAAACGATTCCATGATTGTATTGCCTCACCTCATTATAAAAACTGCATCAGCATTTTGCAGTGACTGACTGACTATTCAGAAAGTTTGTGACACAACACAAGAAATCTCAAGGATGACCCAGGACCTAGAAACTGTGCGGGGATTTTTTACCCAAACACAGAGTAACTCTGTTCTGCTAACAAGGTGCTAGACAATGACATCTGGTCACTTCAGATGGTACATTGCCAGGGGGAGAGCCGTTAGGCCCCAAGCGCTTCCCTGTTGTGTTCAAATTAATTTCAGTGAATTTTCAATGCTAAATTTTCAGATATGAACAGTGCTTTTGATGATACAATTTTGCGTGCTGAAATTGACCCTATAAAAGAGAAGTCATGTTTTGAAAGGATAGATATTCATCTGATAATGAAAATTAAGCCTTTTTTACAGGACTGAGCCCTCAGAAACTCTGACTTTCCACCTCACTTACTGTTCTTGAAAATATGTCCTAATTCCCAAGCAGCTCTTTTTTTTTGATGCATATATACTTTACAGATGACTGTATAGAAAGGGATGTTTTAAAACAAAGTAATCTGGCACATTTAAAATGGATAGTAAGGGAGAAGGGAGGAGCAGTGCTCAGAAGCAATAGAACAACCTTAAAATTTGAGGTCAGGTTGTAAATGCAAAGTGTAACTTTTTTTTCCCAAAAAGCTCATGAGTCCTTTTGGGGCAGGAGGACTTAAACAGAAATTGAAAACTTCAGTAGAAATTGCTTTGTCAACACTTAGAACCATTAAAGTTCCTGAAAGCCCTACTTCTGAATTAAAAAGTTGATACGAAATGTATTTGTCCATGCAGGAGAGGAACTGAGAGCTGTGAAATGAACTTTATCTCTTTTTCTCTGCTGCTAACGAGCAGTATCAAAATGACCATTGAAAGTCTAATTGTTTGAAAAAGCCTACGATGAGCAACTGTGCAAAGGTGGTGGTGTCCATCCTCAGGGTGACAGCACGCTCACAAAGCGTGGTGGTGAAAGACACCTTAGAGCATGGTCACACCTTGTTTTCCACCTGAAAGTGTCTGTACCCCATCTGATTGCTACCCCCTCCTCAGATGGGACAGGTTTGGTTGCTGTCATGGGACCCTCATGAACCAGTCAACAGGAGAGGTTAAACACCTTGACTAGGTGGTCTAGTAGGACATTAGGGTGCACCTACCCAAGAGCAGGCAGTAACCTCGGTCGCAGAGGGCAGAGCAGATGTGAAAAGCTCCACTCCGGTCTGACTTCCCTCACCTTGCAAGTGAGATCAGGTCTGCCAAGGCCCGAGGCAGATTACTCTCATCTTTCCCGTGCACAGCTTAGTTCTTCCTTGTTGTCCAAGCTGTCCTTCCCTTCCCTAAAACACAAAGGCTGCCACAACTCAGTCTCAAGCATTCATCTCTGCCCAAAAATTGCGCCCACCGTCGCACACCTGCACTGTGTGTTGTGTCAAGTGCCAGACCAGCTGGTGCCTGACCCTGCTTGTTGCTTCCCATCAAATCTGTGACCCTCGTTAGGAAAGCTGAATGCTCCCAGAAAGTACCACTGGGGTAACAAATCAGTCGTAAGAGCCTATTGATCCGTTACATTTGTTTTCAACGTGCAAAAAGGAGATCCTTTTGTTCCAGGGCTGGCACCAAACTCTTGCTACAGTAGGTTCAGCGCGTCTCCGGACACTGCGATCAGGCGCCTCACAGCTGACTCTGCAGAATATTTGGTTATTACAGGAGGAACTGAAAGAACCTGGAATTCACTAGTAACTGACCTCTTACTTCTTGAACAACTGCTTCACTCCTTCCTTTTGTTTCTGTTTTAATCACTGCGTTACAAATGCAATTTAAATCCCCCTTGCAGATGCAGGGTACGGTAACACAAGCACACAACAATCAGCATTTATCAAGTTAAAATGCCTGCACCGTTTATACTAAGTGGTCGGTGGTTGCTGGGCTAAGTTCCTTTTTAAATCAAACTTGGAATAATTAAACGGCCACAGCAGTAATGCGAATGCAGATTTCTGCACATCCAATAATCAAAGGGAGGAAAAAGGAGTCTGAAGCTGTTTTGGTTTTAATCATATTTGATTTTTATTTTAAATGAAAGCACAAAGGTAATTTTTCTGTTGCTCTACCTGTGACTCCTTAAATCATGGTAAACCTGCATTATGATCTTCTTAAAAAGAATGAGAACATTCCTTGTTAATTAATTTATACAGCTGTCAGTACAGCTTTCTATGTTATTCATACTCTTAAGTGTTTGACTGCCATAGATTTTCTAGCAGTTCCTGGCAAAGCTCCAGTGAAAGCCTGGGATTTATTAGGCTGACTTGGTGCAAAGTCTATTGATTGTGGCCTCGAGGGTAATAACTAAATAGAGCTGGAGCAACAAGTCAATAACACCATTGTTGCTACAGACTCCATTCACTTGAGGAGTTAGATTGTTTTACAGTGGCAAAGAGTAATCATGAGCAGATCAGCATGTTCAACAGGCTCTGTACCATGTTAGTGCTGGGGACTGTTTTAAAGCTTTCAGCAGGACTGCGGGACAAGTGAGGTGGGGTGCAGGGATTAAGAACCCTGTAAACTCCTTCATTAGGATTAAAAGGTTTCAGCATTAGCTTGATCATCTTGCAACAAGGAGTTCCATGCCTGTGTTGGTCCAAACTGGTATTAAATTCCTCTGCCTATCAAGTCATAATGGCACAGTAGGAACTTGATTTAAATTTTGGATAGGGATATACATGCGGTGCGTGTGTCTGTGTGTGCATGTGTGTGTGAATGCATGTCCGTATGCCTTAGCATTAAATAATATTTTAGCTAGCACAAACTTCACCTCTGTGCAGTAGTATTTCCTGGCAATGGCTGGAAAGAGGCTCCTATTTTCTTAAATTCAAAATGAGGAAATGCTTTTGTTTATTGCTTCTCTAATCCTCCCATGTGTTTATTTACTTTTTAAATTCTTTTCTTTTGCGGAAATATATACAAACCTACTAGAGGAGAGATGTTTATTTCCTGAGAGTTTTATCGTTTATTTGACTGCCTTTGACAACTCGCATTGTATTAAGAGCAGATCATTTTGAAAAGTCAAAATTGTGAAGCTGGAAGTTTCAAAACCAAAACTGGTTGATTTTGCCCACGTTCTTGTAGCCATCTCCAGGAGTTGCCATTACAGCCTCTGCAGAAATACCGAGTAATTAGAATGAGTTTCTTCCTAACACCAGTTCTTAGCAGCCTACTCCCTTGAAACATGAAAGATGCTACAGAAAGTAATAATAAGAACCACATAATATTAAAAAAAGATAGATGTAATTATGCTTTGTAAAATGAACTGAGTGGTCAAGCAGCAGGCTTTTGTGTATTCAGCAGTTCCACGAATTCTTCCTCCCTTCATCTATTTCTTGGAAGTCAAGTTCTCCTTTTTACAAATAATGTTTCTAACCCCACATTTTCAAAGATAAGAGGAAAGAGCAAAGCTCTCTTCCTGAGTCTTCAGTCATTTTAAAACACCAACATTTTACATAGTAAAATTTCAATAGAGGGGTTCATTCATGAAAGTGGTCATGACTGACACCTAACAACAGTTTATTAACAATCACAGAATCACAATTTATCTGTCCTTTTTCTTCACTGCTTCTCTTGCTATATTATAGCTCGTACTATTTAAAGCACAAAAAGGGGTGGAACTGGAAAGGAAATCCTGCGGCCAAATATTCAGGAGGGTACTAGGCTTCCCTTGGCTATGGGCAGTCAATTGAATGTTGCAGTCGGCATGTGCTGGGGCAGATCTCTGAGCAGGAGAGATGCAAACATGTGGTGAATGTGTCTGTCTTTTTTCTTTCTTTTTTTTTTTTCTCTTTTCCGTAAGTAGGCAGAGAGCTTGGCAAGTCTGTAGTGCTTGCTCAGAAGCTCATTTAAAACTTTGAGAGGAGTGAACTGAATTTAAACGACTCTCAGGAATCTCTTTACCCCCAGGCCTCAGACATAGCCTCCCATCCATATCGGATGATTCATAATCTGTATTCTGTCAGGATATTTTAATGAGAGGTCAGTAAATAACATATATTTGGAAGCAAACAAGCCAAAACTGGGCCTTTTCTTTATGACTTCCACACAATCAGAAGAGTAGCTTTCTGGCAGAAGCTTTCACTTTGAATGAAGAAATTATATCTACTCTGCTTGGGTTGAGTTCTGTGATCTAAGCAATTTTTGACATATCAAACCAGTCTAAAACTTAATTAGCTGTGGCATAGGAAGTAAATATGTAAAAGAGGTTTTGCGGAAGTCTTAACACTTTTTCATTAAAAACACCAACATTGATTTTCCTGGCTGATTGCAGTGTGATGTGCCACCTCTACAGTGATTAGGTATGTATTGGAAGCACTGCTTGCGCCCCACTTCCAGTCTTTCAGAAAGAAGAATGATTAGTAAAAGGAAAAAATTTTTCCCAAAATGTGAAGGTTGACATTTCTTTTGAGTAATACTCTTGCAGTATGAACTGTAGATTTACAGGAATTAGAGACCAAACAGTCAAAGTATTCCTCTCCCCCTCCACCTTTCTCCCCTCCTCTTTTAAAGTGTCTTCATCAATCAAAATCAACATGAATGAATAATGGAGGCAGATAAAATGTGAAGAGACAATAGTGGTGTTGTTTAGAATTGACGGCCATAAATCTATTGTATCCTAAGAGACTGCACGAAGTAAATACCTTCTCTTGCCCACCGCCACCACCATTTAGCCCATGATTCGGAATATCATTTAACCAAGTGCTGACGTCCCATTGAAGCTTTATTCCATTAATGCTCGCTTTATTTTAGAGCACCAGGGTTGCAATGAGGCAGCAGGACTTCAAGGGTGAAAGTTTGGAGTGACAGGGGAGTTTCCCTTCTCCTTATTCACTTGTTAATTTGGGATGATAGAAATAGAAATAGAAATGGTGTTCTTACCAGTGGGTCAAAGGCTTTTTTAGAACCAGCAGAAAACAAGGAAGCTGGTGCAAAAGGAGTTACAGAGCGCATTGTTTAAAATCATTAAAATTGGGGGCTAGCTGAGGTTTTCTCTGTAAGGAAAAAAAGGGAAAGCACATCTTGATTGGCACTGCAGAGGCATGCACAAGGCTGGAGAAGCCCAACAGAAAGCAAAGCCAAGAGGATTATTATACCTTGATTTCAGAGGGCATGATTTATGGTGTGGATTTTGAGTCCTGACATTTTGATTCAGATATGACAGAGCCGAAGTTTCGCAAGCTGCTGTTGTAGGAATTTGACACAGAGGGGTAAGACCCTCTAGGGTCAGTTGCTCTCTCTGCCATTTTGAAATGCCAGATCTCAAGTGGAAACTTTTGTTCCTTCCTTCCCACTAGAAAAGTCCTTCCAATTTTGGGTGCCTTTTGGAAGTGAGCCTGTAGGAGCAAGTGCAAATATGATTCTTAAGCCCAGACTCACAAATTCAGGAGGTTTAAAGTTGTTTGTTATATTTTTGGTTCTGTAATTGTAGTTTGTTTGGCAGAGCATGCAAGACACGGATCACTTGCTCAGGGCACATTAGCACTGACAGCATTCCAGCAGTGCTGGAATCTGTGAATATATCTACCTCAACCATCTTCTCACACCTTTTATGATTTTCATTCTTCCTAAACTAAAAAAAAAAAAAAAAACCAACAACAAAAACAAACCAACCAAAACCCAACAGAAATAACCAACTACCTGGCAGGAAGGATTGATTGATGACCTTTCTGATCGTACTGGGAAATGCTCTTTAAAATCAAAATCTGAGTGAGCAGAACTCAGGCAACACAGGACCTCACTGGAGAGGGGCTTGAAGGTGCCACTTCTGTTGTGAAAACAGTTTATTTAGTAGTTAATGCCTTGACTTTTCTGTCTTTGTACTTCTGAAAGATGATCTCCTGCAAACGACGAACCCTTAGCCTTAACAAAGTACTGATCCCTCTTTAACATTTACTTAATTGAAGCTTAGAAGGAAAAAAATATAGTGTAGTATTTTAAGAGTGACTGTGTAGCACCTTTCCAAGTTTGCATGCCTGTCAACGGGATGTCATCCTTTAAGTGTGAATGAATGGCTCTATTTCCAGTTCGAGTTTCCATTCCTAGGCAAAAATAGCACCAAATACACTATACTTCCAGAATGTTTTTTTTTTTTTTTAACTTTATAAATCACACCGCAATAAAAAGTGATCTATGGTTCTTTCTTCATTTAAAATGTTCTATACTTCCACTGTTCTATACAACAGTGTCAGTTTCTGTACATCCAGTATAGAACAGTCCAGTTTCAAGTGAAAACTATTAAAAAGAGAAGATGCTACTTCAAATGACTGAATAAAATCACAAGAAATAATTTCTCATTCTGTTCTAACTGAGCAGACTGTATTTTGTAAGGATACCAGTTATATTTAGCATTCCTCAAGGCTTCCATTGTTGGGCTTTTTTTTCCACAACCAGCATGAAGCACTGAAGCTTTAAGCATCCTGTCATGATGCTGATGTTTCATCAAAGAATAGATGGGTTCCTCAGCTGTTGCAGTTACTTCAGCATTTGTACCTTTTCCGATGACACTTGGCCAACTTTTTAAAATTTCCTAAGTCACATGTGCAGTGATAAGGGCTGAGCTTTTTAAGGCCTTGAATTATCTAAATCATGGCACGAATCATGGCATAGGCTGTCTAACTATCTCCAAAGATATGATTCTTGGATCTGATTCATTTAGTCTAGGAGTGTCAAAGTCCTAATGATCTAACCTATTCCTTACAATAGGATTTGGACCTTTTTTTTTTTTCCTTTTGCTAACACAAATAATTTATAAAGGGTTAGCAGAATATTATAATGGTGTTCATTAGGGGTGGATATAAGGTAGAAAGCAATAACCAGGATTATAAATAACTGCTTGATCTGTAGAATTCTAAAATACCTTCTTAAATTTGATTAACTGTCTCAATATATGGTTAATCATCTAAATCCTTTAGAAACTATTTGTAAATGCACCCTTGACATAAAGCATGACTAGCTTGTCTGTATTTTATGAAACATGACAATTCTACTGAGGAAATTGAGCAGCATTTCTGCAAAGTAGTCATTGTAATTGAGAAGGCGAACGTGGTGTTCCACATTTTAATTGCGGAAAGTTAAATACTTCCAGTTTCTGAATTGCCATGTGCAAATTTGTTGCGCAAAAGTAGCATGGAGTGGCTACACTCTTCCTCAGAACAAAGCAGGAAAAGGAAGGTAAAAGGAAGGGAGAGTTATAAAAGAGTTAAAACATGAAAATGGAATGATTTCAGAATGGTTTGGACCTCAGCTCTGTGGTACGAAACCACCAGCATCAACCAGCAGCAGCAGGGTCTCCTGCTCCCAAAAATGCTCACTCCCGCATCTGTGCTGCATCCAGCTGCTCTCTTGTTTTCATGGGCACTTTTGTTCTCGAGTCAGTGTCTTGAAATGGAATTGATCAGTGCAAAATAGCTCTCCTCTCCCACCCTCTTTTTTCCTTTTCTTTTTTTATCCTGGTTCAGTTGCTTGATCTGATTCATCACATGGACCCACAGCACAACTGAGGCTGGCATGCTGCAACGCAATGGCAGAAATGAACACCAAGAGAGGGTGGGAACAGGGGGAGGAAGGGACAGTCCTGAGCATGACTCCTAAAATTAGTATTGCTGCTGGATGCTTTGCATCTTGGGAACATGGTCTTGGCTTGAGTACAGGACTTGGAGTCAGAACATTTAAACTATACACTTCCTTCTAGCCTTTGACACCCTTAAACTTTAGTTTTGCCATCTTCTAGGTGGGAATAATGCTAGTTACCTCAGTGATGTGAAGATTTGCTAATGATTCTTCAACCAATTAGCACATGAAAAATAGGAAAGATTGCTCTTTACACTCCTGCATTTTGCTGAAGTTGTTCTCTCATGCTTATGAACATACTTACATTTCATTTGTAGTAAAATGTTTGATTTTGACTGTGTTCCTCCTATCAGAAATATGTTGCTACAGCAAAGACAGGTCCCTGTTTTTGTAACCCAAGTGTCTCTATTTTTAGTTTTAAGATGTTGGCTGCATCTCTCTCTCTTTTTTTTTTTTTTTTTTTTTTTTTTTAAATTATGTGTATATATTTATAGCTCTTGCTATTGGAAGAGAATTTCCTGCAAACAGATCCATTTCTGTGGAGCTCTGCTCCAACACGGAGTCCCATGCCTTCCACCAAGTGATTGCTCCAGAATAAATGTCTGCTCTGGTTGTAGGATCAGGCTGGCGAACTGTAAACTTTATATTGCCTTCAGCACATAGTAAATTTGCGTGTGCAGGAGGTATTAGTGACTGGGCATCCGATACTTGGCACTGTCGCATCTGAAGACGTGAGTGACAGGAGAGATGCAGCCCCAGCCCGTGTCCTACAGAGTCGTTTCCTCTTTGGATAATTACATTCTCAGTTTTCTCTGCAGTTTTAACTGGGGGGGGAAGTATCTGTCTTCGCACCCTCCTTTAAACAGGTGAGTCTTGTAACCATGCACCGTTAAACAGCTGCCACATCTCACCCAGAAGTAGGTGAAAGGACTTTTTACATAATGTTCATATCTGGTTTGCATTCTGAGCTGTGTGAATCCACAGTAATGCTACGTGGGTATCTGAAAGCAGGATTTGACCTGTAGTTGGGTTCTGGTTCACATGCAGCGAGTAGCACTTGCTCAAATAGCTTTAGTGACTCCAACAGGACTACTGGTGTGCGTAAGGACTGCAGAATCAGGCCCCTAAGGATCCTTAGGAATGAAAGGTATCCTGTAACTCTAAGGTATTATTATGATGACTACTCTGGAGAGCTCAGAGGTATTGAAGTCGGCAAAATAAATTACAGAGTTAAATGTATAAGTAAACCAAGAAGCGACTGATGTTTTTTGCATAGTAATAATCTTCATAATCACTTCATTTGCACAGTTATTTCATTTTAAACTTTAGGCACAGTTTTGAAGCACAACTCAGTGGAGATTTTTGCTGTAATCTATAAACTTTAATGAAAGCTAATTGGAGGACAAATTTTAATCTAATTAAAATGTGACTGCATAAAGCAGAAAGGATGAATGAAGCAAAATGCTCTATGGGGCACAGTTTTCAAACAATGATTACCCTGAATACTAAGTCAAATGAAGCTTTTGTAAAATGATGATCATGAACATTGCCAGCAACAGAACAACCTTGAGAAACTGCAAATGAAAGTTTTAATGTATTTAGTTTAAAAACTGGACATTAAACTCACAGCAGCATAAGGAATTTTTAAAAAGAAAATAAAAAGCAACACAAACAGTCTCATCTAAAAACATAACAAGTAAATTAGCCAAAGGTGTACATTCCATCTAAGTTCTCATGATCAGCAGATGCAAATGTTTGCAGTGCACCGATGAGTTATGAGCCCTAATGAGATTTCAATGCTGAGCAAACAATAAAAATTTATGCATTGCATAGTTTTAGTGGCCTTTGGCTTCATGGTTAGTGTTACACCCTTTCAACAGCTTTGGTAATATAATATCCAGCTGGCTTTGGAGGTAAGGAAAATTTTAGGGGTGAACTGAAATTGTGAGAAATAATGTGATTGATTGCTTTGTCAGAATAATGCATTTCCACGGTATAATTGTCCGTAGTAATCTTAGCCCGGGTACGGATACATAGGTTCTAGTTATGTTCAGACACAAATTTTGAAGGATTCAGGTGAAGGATGGCTTTTCCAGCATTTGAGCCAGACCGTTTCCTGTGCTGGATACATGTCCAGGCATCTCACAAACAGTCCCTCTAACAAGAGCATTCCTGTCATAGTCCGGTAAACGGGAGAATTGAAAAGCTACGCTTTCCCCAATAAATGTCACATGTCCCAAGAAAAGAAGCGGAGCACAAGCACAAAAAGAAATGCACAATAGATATTGAAATAAATGTATGTAATGGGGGGCGGGGTGGCTGTGAATCAGGGAATTCAACTGGTGCAGTGTGAGAGTGAGCTCAAATGTATTCAATTTAAAAGACCCATTTGTGGGTTAGGCTTTTATGAATCCAGAACCTTCACCATAATGATTGCCTGCATTACCCTACATAATATTAAAATCTTAGCATGTGATTAATAGCAGATTCCCTGCATACGTGTCACAACACACATCTGCAGCAAATCTGCCAGTATATTTCTGTGCTAGTTTTACTTTGGGGCCATAAAGTAATTCCTGTTTTGTGAATGAGAATAAACCTATTATGCACTAGGTTAGCTACACCCAGTTTCTTCTCTTCAGGGAAAAAGAGCTGCTTATTTGATACGGCATCTCAAATTTCAGTGTTCAGAAGTGAGTTTAAGCCTTGGATAGGTTTGCTTGAGCAAGCTGTTGGGATTTGCCTTCACCGTTTCTTACTTCTACATTTTCCAAAACCTTCTGTGCATAGAGTATTGAGAAACTTCTGGACAGCAGTAAACCAGTGGACTTAATTACAAAGTGTTTATTGCTAAATTTGTTAATGAGTCAACATGCAAAAAAGATGTATTTATCCCTGTTTCCTCTTAAAATAGTAGAAAAATTAACTTCAAAAAATCTTTTTTTAAGCTGTTTGCAGTTTTGCTGTTCACAAAAGCCCGTTTTCCCATTCGCAAATAGCTACCATTCACTTTGCCCCAAGGGAACTGAGCATAGCTCAAATGAAGCTTAGAAAAAAAATATTTTTTCCAGTTGCAACTCAAAGTCTATACATATTCACACATGCACGCAAAATAAAAAGGAAGATGCAGAAGCGTTCCTCCAGTCTGTAGTCTGAAAAGTCCTGTCGACCTGTTTCACTTACCAAAATGAAAACAGAACCCCACAAAAACAGCTTAAATGACAACAAGAAAACATTAGGAAAGCAACATCTGTTTTGCATTCTTGGCATCGAGTCTGCCCTTGCAACATAGGGTCTGACACAGATGTACAGGGTTATGACACCACTGAGTACCGCTGGATTTAAAATGGTGTAACTGAGAGCAGAATCAGGGCGCTGAGTTCTTACAACGCTGTGCAAAACTGTGGCTCTTGATCTCCTTTGCAGATGTGGGACTCAAACCCCACTGAAGTTTTAGGCATCTTTCCATTGATTGATGCAGCCTGGAGAGCAAGTCATATTCCTCTACCAGCAATTTAGAATTTGTTATTGACTGTGTATTTTTCTGTCATGTGTGTATGTGGTTGCCTGTAAAATTGCGTTGCTCTGCTACTTTCCAATAGACTTTCCATTTTGTGTAGCTGCGTTCAGAGAACCTTTCAAATTATGTTATGTAATTAAGCTCCTCAGCTTTTACGTAAAATAAAATAGTAGCAAGGAGAGAGAAATTTAAAGGTACTCAGAAGGAAGGTAAAAATAGCTCTGATTGAACTGGAAAGAATCAGTGATTTGGGAAATCTGGGAGGCCAGAGTTGCCAAGAGACCAACTCTCTCACCAGGGGCAGCATGATTACTAGAGATGGCACAAAGGCAGCACTCCTCTCCCTGTTTGATTGCCCATCCGTAGTTGTAACAGAGACAAAATTAGCTCAACTCATACCTGGCATAACTTCACTGTCTCCAGCCGAGCCATGTCAGATGCAGTGCCGTGCTTGCAGTGTTTCCACCAACCACTAGATGTCTGTGTGTGCTCTATAAAGTTCTCGAGGGGGTGATGCCCCTGGTAAACAGGGGAGCCAAAACTGGAACACAAGCTGTGGGGAAGCCTATTAGTTTGTGTTCAGAAGTGCAACATCATTACTTTAATTAAGCCTGTGTTTAAAGCAATTTATACTGTCTAAAACTAAATTCCAACCTTTCTAATTTGAGACAAATAAGGAAAAGATGCCTTTCCTGGTCCACATCTGTTTAAGACAAACTATTTCCTTGATGTCCGGGTGAAGGGCTGAAATAGATCTCATTGTTGTGAAAGTTTTGGAGGAAGTTGCTGAGATGTAAAATAGGTTCATCTTATTTCTATTCTGAAACAATGAAATACCAAAACATAAACATCTGCTCTGCAAGTGAATTGGTAAGAGCTCGCTATTTAATTCTGCCCTGTATAGCCCAAACCACAGTACTGCTGGAGCCATATTTTCACATGTACGATGCATCAGCATACCTGAGTGCAAAGAGGAAGGCTGTGCGTCAGATTCAAGTTTAGTATATCTTTAAAAAAGCCAACAATAACAACAAAAAATTAAAAAAAACACCAAAAAAACCCCCCAAAAACCTGGAAGAGCGGATCTGGGTACAGAAATCTATTTCACAATTCTCTTTATCAGGCAGTCCACCGGCTGACCAGGGTAGCTGCACCTGTGGCCAGCTTTTCTGCAGAGACATCCCAAGAAAAATGCAAAAGTAATCAGCACATGTTTGCCTTTCATTTATCTCTGTCATCCGGGAATAAGATACAGATAGTATCAGGAGCAATGAAAGGTACATTCTGATATTGTTTTCAAGTTTTTTTGTCTAGACAGAGAAGAGCAACCACTTCTATCTCTGTGGAACACATACAGCCCCCCTCCACGCTCGCATCCTAGGCTGAAGGCCAGAGGGAGGTAGTAGGCTGTCTATATTTTAAAAAAAAAAGTTTAAAACCACCACCTACTCATCAGGTGACTGGAGACTGTGATTGTAAAATGTGCTGCAGGCAGAAGTTCTGAAAAATCCCAGAAAGTGTTGAAAACATCTCTAAACAAGGTATTTTTCTCCTGCACCTTTCTTGCTAAAGGTCCCAATTGCTGCCAAGAAAACTAGTGAGAATGTTAGCTGCCAAATAAAAAATTTATGACAGTGTTTGGCAAAGGATTGTATCACTGCTTGTTTTATACATTTCCACAAGGCTCTTGAAGGGCTGTTGGACACATACGGCTCACTGATCACTGTGCTTTATCTGTTCTTTAATATACTAAAAAAGCAAGCTCCAATAAAGTATGATCTAAACAATACATATTTTTTTCTTTTAATAGCCTCCTATAAGCTCTTGCTATGGTGAGAATATAATTTCTAAACAACATTCCATATATATAAATGGATTTAAAAGCCCTTTACCTGACAAAGTTACTTGTTATTTGAGTCACTTTCATAGTAAAAATGCATGATTTTTTCAATTAAAAATGTATTGCTTTTGCAATTGTGCTTGTTATATGTTGGAGTCTGGGCCAATAAACTGCCTGTTAAAACATAAAGAGGTCCATTCAGTCAAAGTTGTGCCTGCCATTTATGTTTCAAAAAAACAAGAAAATAATATGTTGGAATTGCATTGCTCACCAATATCAATTAGGTTTTTGGCTGTGTCGTTAAATTATTGTTGGGGGAGAAAATTGTTCCGGTGGATTTAGTGGAAAAAATATATTTTTGAATACAGAGTTAGCACACTGACAATAGTAATTATGCTGGCCGATGCTGAAGCAACACCCTTAAAAATATTTTCCCGGTCTGAAGAAACAAAATTGTCTATCTCTGTCTTTTCAAACCAGTTATCAGATTAGGCTTCCAGCTGATAATTAGTGCTGTTTAACATAGATCTTGTCATTTGGAAATCTCAAAGCCTGAACGGTTTACTTTTTCTCATTATCATGTGCTGCTGGAGGTGGGAGGTTTGGAGAGTGGAACTGCACCTCCCCGCACCGTTTTGTAAGGAGGCAGAGTCTCCTCTTCTCTCTGGTGGCCAGTGGGACACAGTCTTGGCGTGCTGTCCCCTTCGAAGGGGACAACCAGAGGAACACAACCCCATGCTGTCCCAAAGCTGCCCCCCAGGGTCGCGTGGCTCTGCACCATGCTTGCGTCTTCACGGTACAGCAAATATTCGAGAGCAGCCAACAGCACTACAAATGCTATACGCCTTGTATATGCTTGTGTATTTCATGGTATTTGATATAAAGTACTCAAGACAGACCAGCATTAAGAGGATTATTTCAGACAGCATTAGGAGTTAATTTACAGAAGATTAGCTCTAAATCAGGCAGATATCATAAGCAAATTAGCATCAGTTGTAAGAGATTCAGAATCAAAATGTGTGGTGGTTTTTAGTTTCTCCCTGTATGTACTTAGTGGATGAGTAGTATCTTTATTAGTTTCCCATACTAAGGTGTTACATCTTGAATAGTGAAGAACAGGTATGCTTTTTTCCTACATGAACACTGTTTATTATGATACTGTTTATTGGCAATGAAACTGCTTAACTCCGAATACCCTTCCTCTGCTGAATATTTTATATTTCATGCCATTTCTTCATTGAGTAATGTTTTGTTTGGCCCTAGAAATGATGTCTCCATGGTGTGATATAATATTTTTAAATAGGTAATATGCAGCTTTACTTCAGAGTGACATATTTAATCCTTTTTTTTCTGTTAAAATGAGTCGCATTTTAATGCCAACTCATAAAAATGAAGGAGTGTATAAAATGCTACATAGTAGGGTGAAGATTACAGCTACTTAAAAATAGCTTCCTTAATATTTAAGCTTGTAAATTATAAATTTGTTTTATTTCCACAGGAGTGATGGTTAATTTGTATTAAAAAGCAGATTCTGTTCTTCAATCAGTTTTCCAGACGTATTTTTCTGGCTGCAGACAGACAGGCATAAGCACCTATCCAATCCCTTCTCGCTATCACAGTTTCAAAATGCTTGCCCAATTAGTGGAGAAGATGACGAAATGGATTGGGCCACAATATTAAAGCCTGTCCCCTGAGTTGTCCTTGGGATTCTGAGAGTTTTGAAGTCTACAAATGGGATTCCCATCTTTGGAGAAATTTGGACTCTGCTCTCCAAGAAATATTAAACTGCTTAGTCTTCAGTGTGCTCCTGAACATTTGGATTTTTAACTGGGGAGGGAAGTCTGGGCAGTGTTTTATGATTTTTTCCTTTCTTGATGGACCAAATTCCTCTTGACAAGGTTGGCCTCAGGTCATGAATGTCTCCCCGTGTTCACTGAAAGAGGAATCTTTGCTCCTTCCATGAGATCATGAAAACTTACACCCACTCTAAGCCAGGTTTGGCTTGCAGGTCCCTCCGGTTGCAAGATCTGCAAGTGCTCTTGCACTTTGACTTTGTGCCCTGTAGTTTTACAGAATGCATGAAGGCTCGGTGTGGTTATTAAACCAAGGTGTCTGAGGTCATAACAAAGTAGAGGCATTTCTGCTCCCCTAATAGAAATACTGTAACATGCTGAAAAGAAAATACTTTAATAGTGGCAAGTATCTCCTGCCAACTAATTTGATAGTTCTCTATCAGGTAAACCATTTGTGAATACATTGATTCTTTTTATTTTTCACTGTTCTGTCTTCACTATTCCCAGGTTTTCTCTGAACCAGTTGGGCAAAAATTGATTTTTATTTGTTCCACTGGCCTTGTGGAAAATTAGCTTATGAACTGGTTTTTATAGGAGGACTCAAAGCACAGAACAGGTTGAAAAATAAGCCTATAGCAGTCAAAATTGTTGTCTGAAATGTCTTCAGACTGGAAGGCTGAATTTATTGCTCAAAACAAGTACTAGCATTGTGGAGGTGTGCAGTCCTGCTCATTATCACTGGAAAAGGGGGAACCAAAAAGCACAGTAAAAAATTAAATTTTAATAATGCTAGTGATATTTTCTAAATCCTTCTTGACAGAAAGATTCTCATTATTTTTATCTGTCTCAGAGTAGGCTCTTTTAATGCCATCTCACAAATGGCCTTAGCCATGATTGTTTTCCTTTCTTTTATAGCATTTGAAAAAAATGAATATATACCAAAAAAAATTCTATTCTATCATTCAAGAAGTGCCATGAAATGGTAACATTTTGGATAGCACATCTTCAGGAACAATTGCTGCAGATGCCTTCAGGTTTTTACAAAAGAGGTCAACATTATTAAGACAATTGTAGAAAACTTGCCATACAAAAAGACGCCCAGTCAAATATGGTGTGATAAGGGGAAAATAATTCAAGTAAAGTATTTGTGTCCAGTCTCCATCTTCATCACACCTAAAAGCTGTAGATCAGTCATTAATTAAAGTGAGGCAGGGCAAAAGATTTTACTTTCTTTCATCTGTTTAAGATATGTATTTTAGTGAGTTCTAATGATTATGAAAGTTGATAAAATGCAGACTTTAGACATTTTTGTTTTCTTTAAATTGCACAGAATGTAAATTTAACTATATTTATCATAAAAGCCACTGTGTGATCATGTACGTTCTTGTCGTTTTATAGCTTGCATACATTTCTTCTGCTGGAGAAATAATTGCTTTAGCTTTGAGTGCTGACGAGGGGGTTGGGGTTGGGGCTTTTTATCCCTATTAACTGTTTGGGGATGAGGGCTTCATGCATATGATGTGCTGAAGAATGCCATTACACTGACAGCTGGGCTATCCACCCTCCCTCAGAGCTCTTTCTAAAGAGCTCATAATGTTTGCTAAGGCCTATGGTTCTTAGTCATGCTCAGGTGACTAAATGTGTGATTTGTTCTTCTTGATACTTCAGTACCCTGAGAAAGGCTGGTTGGAGATTAATACAACCTTGACTCCTTCCACTTGCAGTTGCCACTGCGCACGTGATCTTCATTTACACTTGCCAAAGAGATCTGGTGTTGCCTCTGCTTTGCATGAAAAGAATTAATCCCCCTCCAGTTTTGGTTGGTGAGTTTCTGTGGCCCTGGAATCCACCCGCTGTTCCTCCTAATGACAGTAATAATCTAATTGGTTCCCTCTGTGGAAGGAGTGGACAGGGAGACAGGAGAAAGCTGAAGTTGCATCACAGCTGTGCAGAGAAATGTTCCCTGTCAGGGTCCCTTGTCAGCAGAGGGATACTTTTCATCCTTCAGAAATGCCTTCCCATGTGTTTTAAAAATAATCAGTGAATAAGACGTGAGCTAGCAGAAGAGGTACAGTACCCTTCCCTTTTGCCTTTTTATCTTAGGTCTCATGTCCATGAGGTCCTCTAGCAGGCTTTCCCTAGTCTTGCAGTTCGCATGCTGAAGGCTGCATGCACTTGTCTTCCAATCATGCCTGTGGGTATCTCTCCTTCCTAGGACACTCAGTGCCCCCCTCACTGCCCCCAGACTCCAGTGATAACCTAGGTACTATTTGCACCTCTTGAGACTGCCAGCTCCTTGAGAGAGGACTCATGCAAGCTATGATAATCCTGATGGCTACCAAATAACACTACTCCAATGCTGTTCATGTGTTTTTATTGTATTTGGAATTATTGCACAATTTCAGTTATGAATTAGATATCTCAACAAGTATTTTAACTATCAGAGATCATAAAAATAATTTTGAAATTTAATCTTAATGGTAAGATTGTCAGGAGATGACACAGCAAGGTAAAAAACATAGTTCCTTGAGCCAAGGAAGCCCACTGTATTTCAGGAGGCATTCAGCCCAGAGGGGGATGTCTCTCCTATCTCTCACTCCTCCAGAAAAACTGTCAGAGAAGTATATTTGATTCTGGTCAGAATTTCATGTGCAAATATGGGAGATAAAGGGAGATAATGAAACAAGGTATTTACTGGCTAATTATTGATTAACACCTTCTGCTTTACTGGTGAGTTTCATCTCTGCAATATTTCTGATTAATACATTACTGGCACTTTATGATATGATAACACCTTTCCTGTATGATTTTGCCTTCAGAGCTAGCAAGCTTTCTTGCTTGGGCCTCATGTTCAAGCTTTTGGGGCTATTCATCCCTACTTAATCTGTAGGCACCTAACCTAGCCAGCTAACTTAACTGACTAGTTCTCCTGGGATGCATATATGGCCAGGAAAAGAAGGCAGTTCAGAGCAGGACTCTAGCTTACATACACAGGGAGCTCAGAGAGATTAGCTAGATATAATTTAGAAGTTTAAAGTTGGATAGTGTGACTACCTCCCTGCACCTGTTATTACATGACTCATTCTTTCATTCAGGGCCCAGGTGGAAACACATTGATGTGGTTTGAGTGTAATATTGAAACTAGAGATTGGCATCCATGTTATTAGAAGTAGACAGCCCCAGTCCTTAAGACTGAACTTTAAAGCTAGAGCATGTAACTCCTCAGCCCTATCATCAATATCTTAGGTACTTTGTATGGCCTGTCTCTTTCAAAAAACCCTGCTAGTCAGCTAGAAGAATGCCATCATTTTTTATTCTCCATTCCTCCATTTTTGAGGCTCTAATTTCATTATCTGCTCAGTTTTCAGCAGTCTTTAATGGATTTTCCCAAGATCTTACACGTATAAAACTAGGGCCTCTGTCCCTAGGGGAAGAAGAGGCTCCTTTGGGAAGGAATTCAGAGAACACAAAGTAGGCTCTTGCTGGGAATGGCCTGGCCCCAGACTGGAGGTGGAGCCCAGGCAGCATGGCCTTTTTGGCATGAAGTAAGCCATGGGAGGGTCCCATCCCCTCCCCACCACCCCAGAGCCTTTTCACCTTTACTTATACTATGTCAATTGCAATGTAGTTGGTTCTTCTGGCTTGAGAATGCAAAAAACTTGGACTTATTTTCAGAGTTTCAGGCGGGGCAGAGGAAAAAAAGCTTGACTATTTTCCTAGTTCTTCACCTTTGCCAAGGTCAGCTAGAAGAGGGTCAAGGAGTTGTATACAACTTGTGCGGATATTTTTTCACAGGTATTCGTGTTTGCTAATTTCAGTTGTTAATGATGAAAAATGTTTCAAGTCAGGTACTTCAACCAGCTGTAATTTTGCTAGGCAGGGCTCTCTTATTTCAGTAGGTTGCCATGTCTTTATGTTTTGCCACAGCCTGTCTAGTTCTTTTCAGTTGCTTTTATTTAAGTAAAGAATTCTTAAACCTAAAGATCGGAAAGATGAATAGTTGCTTGAACAGCCCCCAGATACCCTGAACTTAGAGGTTTATCATTATGTTTTTAAGGCTTTGCTTTACCAATCATAACATTTTATTCCCCTGTGTGGGGTCTAGTGCTTCCATTAGTGAAAGCTCCTGATATATCAAAACAAGGATGTCCTTATATATAGTAATAATGATGTCTGTCCAGAAGGTATATGAGTATTACTTTAAATTCACATTTAGTTTTGCCTGGTATGTATTTGCCTATGTGACTAGACCTACACTTTGTGTTTGTTTGAATCTGCTGATTTGCACATGAATATTGGGCACTTAAAAATCACTTACCACTGATTTGCATGCACCTATTTTCTTGCACATTAGCAAAAACTGCCAATCACAAATAAAAGGGCACCCAAAAATTCAGTAGCCAAGTATTCAAAGCGACCATTTAAAATGTAGTCTTGTATACAAAGAACAAGCCTTTCCGCCCAGTAAACTGATAGGAATCACTTCTAGTTAATTCTTAAATACACATATTACAGTGAAACACTGTTGGACAGTGCTTCGTCATCAATCAGTCTGTGTTCTTGAGGACACTATTTTTCGAGATGCTTTCTTTAAGAATAAAGCCCTGTGTTGTAATGAATGTGTGCTAACTGATCCCCCAAGCCTTTTATATTTTTTTCGTTTGTATCAGTGACAGAGCTGAGCTTCTGTAAGAAATTTCTGCAGTATTTTGTTTGTAGTCTTCATTATTTCAAGTTAAGGACACAAAACTCTTTACGCACCCAGAGTCTGCACTGGTTCGTTTATACCCTGTATTTTGTTAACATGTTACCGTGATTGCTAATTTTCATGACAATTGTTATTGTACCATCAGTGCTTAATGGCAAGGCATCATTATTCAATGCTGGTCAATCAGGCACTAAGACATGTGCAAGACATCAGGCTGAACCCATATAGATGTCGTGCACTCCCCTGCTAATGAATGCAGTTTTGTAAAAAGGTTTAAACACGGTTGGCATCCTTAATGTAAGGTTTGCAAAAGCTTATTTGGGAACTGCTTTGTGTTTATATGGAGCAGATCTAAACATGTCACAAACAGAGTTAGACCCATTGTGTGCATGTGTGTGTGAAGCTACGGAGAGGAGTGAATCATTTTGGGTTTTGAAATGTGGAAAGGCAGCACAATTTCTGCCATGGCAGGAGTCAGAGGAACTGATTTGCCAGGGACATCAGTGTTTGGTGATGGATGTGGGACTTGTTCTCCAAAGCAGTGGTTGCCGTGTGCATCAAAGAGGTGATCCCCGAAAGTGGACAGTGTCATTCGCCAGCTCACAAAGTTGGCACTGGCTGGAGGGAGCCTCCAGCACACCAGTGGTCGGAGGTTAGTTACGGTGACCAGAAGCCAGGGTAGAGGGCCAGACATTTAGAAGGGAGGAGCAGAAGGAAACTCAGGAGTGGGATGCTCTTTCTGCGTTGTTAGTCCAGCCAGCTCTTCCAATGTGTCGGTTAACATTGCCCTCGCATCTGCTTTAGTTACTGTTTCTATGTGGTTTTGAGCCCAAATGTTTTGGGCTGCTGTCCATGATAAACTAGATGGAACTTGGTTTAAAAGCACAGATTTTTCATCTCTTCTAACTCAAAGTAGAATGAGCCCTTGTGCTCCTAGAGTTTCGAGTATGAGAGAAACAGTAGACATTGGCTGTTAATGAGCTCCAGCGCGCTGGGCTCCAGCAGAACTTGGTGTGAATTCAGTGCCTGAGCTGCATCGATTAAATGGTTAATTCATCTCATATCAACAGCACTATGATTCATAATGTAAACTTGAGGAATCCTTGATGTTTCAGTCACACATTCCTCTTAATTTGGCTATGCATTCTTTTAAAGCTACAGTGTGCTAACTTAATAAAATGCAGCATGCAAATGCACAAGTTTTTGCCTTCAGGCATTTTAGCCATGGATGTTTCAATGGGTGTCTTCTTTCAAGTATATATTCTTTCTTAAATTATTTACCCTGTAAACATGCTTTGCATTTTCAAAGAAGAATCTGGGCTTCCTCATTCACCAGATTTTGCTGAATTTAAGGTGTAATAGAGATAAAAGACTATCATCTGCTTCTTGTGAGCATGTTAGCCTTCGGGATTTTTTTTTTTTTGTAGCGAATGTTAGGCCTCATTTTCTTCTGCTTTGGTATTATCACTCCCTCCCCCACTTAAATTCCTTGATGCTTTGCCTAGAGCAATACCCACTGGCAGTGTCTGGCTGTGACAGTACTATAGGCTTCCCTACAGATGGGTCCTGCCAATGCCAACCATTGTTCTACCACTGTGAGCTGACTTGACTGTCTTGGATCACTCAAAACCCCCTTTCCTCTTGATTTTGTCTTTATTCTGAAGAGTTGCCCTTCCCTGTTGACTTTGAGATCTGAAATGTGCTGACACCCAGAACTTGTGTTCTCTGTCTGAGAACAGCTCCTAGACTCAGACTTCAACACGCACCACTTGCTAAGCCCTCCTCAAGACTGTCCTGCTGCTACCAGACAGCTCTGTCATTCTCCTCCTAGCCTCATCCTTGCAGTTTGCAGTTAGTTTAATTTTACTTGCTCACTTGAAAGTAAAACAGTAAAACTCCATGTTATTCTTTTTTTAAAGATACAAAATTAATCTTTAACTGTGGGCTTGAATATTAAAAGTATATAATGCTTCAGTGTAGGAGTCTGTTGATAACATCCATCCTATTTCATGATTAATTTGTTCCTTTTAATATGATATTCTTTTGCTGCACCGTGCAGACTAATTCAGATTTCTAGAAATTGAACTTTGATATGTATTTCCTAGATTCACACTGTAAGTGAACCTTCAATTAGCAGATACAGGTGGCAGCATGCCTCAGTCAATGTTCTCTTGACAAGAATTTTAGAGACGTGGACACTGATTAAATAATCTTGCAATCGGGTGTATACTGCCAGAGTATTAAAAATAAAGCATTTGGAGGATTTGATGCTTTTTAAATTTTTCTTTAATTTTAGGTCTCAGACGATGAAATGCTTTTCAGTGGGCCAGAGATAGGAGAAGTTGATTTAAACACTCAGTATGTTATGTATGCCTTTGCCTAACTATGTGTTAGATTAAGCGAGTTTCGCTCACAGTTAATCCTTTGTAAATTAGCATTATGGATGCCTTGGGGCCCACATCCCACAAATAAAATGGTTGTCAAGCCAGCTGCACTGTGTATTACTTAAGGCTGAATGTTTTAAGAGTTTTCATGCTTTTAATCTATTTCATTGCTGAGTTTCAATTTTGCTGAGTGTCTTTTCAGGAGTGATGAGGGTGAGTGAGTAAATATGTATTCTGGTTTTCATGCATTTGCCTGGGCAAATCGTTTTTTATCAGGTGTTTGGCAGAGAATGTCACACCCTGCCACAAAAGAGAAGCTTGTAAGTTCAGGTGTTAAATTGAAGTGCAAACCAACAAGAACCAAAAGCCCTTAATTAGCTTTATTTCGTTAGCCTTGTACGCTTTTTTTTAAGGGGGGGGGGGGGAGAGTGAGAAACATCCTTCCCTCCTCCTCATCCTTTTGGCAGAGTAAATATTGCCTGTTAAGTTTGAATTAGCTGTCATCGCGAAAGAATTAATGCTGTGGTTGAGCCTTTCTAGTGAGGAAGGGAAAAATAAACGAGACAGATCTTAGTTCAGCTTTAAGTGATAAATGAGGACAAAGCAGCCCATTCATCTCCTGCTAGGAAAGTGGACACAAACACTAAAGCAGTTTTGCGGAAGACGTGTCAGCAAATGTGATCATTTTGTAACCTGTCAGGAGGATAGAGAGCTAGTCCTTTTAGAGTGTCACAGGGGAGGGTGTCTGTCTGATGTGACAGTTTTCATCCATCCATTTACTGCTTTTTCTTTAGGTGGGGGGTAAGCAAAGAGAGAGCTGGAGTTGGTTAAAACTGCATTTTTCTTTACACTTTCCCATATAATTTATATGCATATCCACCCGCATCCAAATGAAAAACATTTACCAAGGAAAACTCCCCTCTGCTCTCTAGAGTTCCTTCTCTCTTTCACTGCGTGAAATATGCTCATTTTAACACATTACATTCCCCGTCTTCAAATGGAGCCTTGTACTTGGTTTGATGTTTCACAAAACAGAGTCTTACCTCTTCTTACCATTGTTTGGTTGGTGAAGGCTTTGTTTTGTTTTGTTTGGTTTGGTTGGCAGAAACACAAGAAAAAAAAACAAAAATAAATATAACTTAGGGTGCTTTTGTTGCATTTGGTGGTTAGGGTTTTTTTGCTATACCTCTCCAATTCTGATGACATGCTTCATGTACAAATATGTTTTTCAGAAGTTCACGTTTCATGAAGAATATGAAAATATTCTTCCTCCTCTGTGAGAATGGAATAACAAATACCGAATTGTTACAATCCAGCATCCTTCTGTAAAATGTCTTAAATTCTACTTTTTCTTGAGTTATTCATTTTAATTGACCTATTGATTTCAGGCAAAACCTGTGAGCGATGTGTCGTCTGATTTTAGAAGCAGGGATTTCTCCCAACAAATGATTGAACAATATTAGGACTTTCTACTTCTGGCATCTTTTTATTATTACTAATTTCCATTTTTTTTATACTACGTAGAAAATGTAACATTTGCCTATTACCATAAGTAAAGGTATGCTACAGAGACAGGAGATGCTTTTACAACATAAGCTTCACAGTTTGACACTTGCTTCTTTATATCATCCTTTTCTTCAAAACTATCTTTTATACTTTTCCCTTGGTATTTTAGTACAAGTAAGTATCTCATTGATATGTGTTTCCTTGAAATCTTGTACCTTAATGGTAAAATCCCTTGAAAATTAATAAATTGTTTCTGTTCAGATTAAAAATCTGTGAAGATTTCAGAATGGCTTTAAAAAATATAATGGTATTTACTATTACAGACCACCCTGCTTTTACTGCATCGACTGAGGACTAATTATTTCGTTTGTTCTTAGAAGGTTAATAAACTGTAACATGATGTATTTTAGTTATTCTAATATGTATGTAAGTGTATGCATAATTAAGAAAAGTTTTAATTCTTTCCTGAATGCAAAAGTTGGATTTAATAGCTACATAAAGCAATGTTTGGAAGCACTGGAAATTGAAAGAAGTAAAACACAATCAAGATTTGCAGAGTGGTATAGAAAAACCTAAATTTGTGTGCATATGTCTTTTCTCCAAGATATATATCTGTGTGCTACTTTTTATGATTTTTATATCTGTTCTGCTGGGTTTTAAATTTTGTTTTATTCACTTTTTTTTTTTTTATCTCTTCTGCTTTGTTTCAGGATCATCCAAAACCGGATTTTGATCGTTGTTCTGGCAGTCATCATCATCTTCACCACTGTGATGGCTATTTATTTTTCTGTCAAGGGACGCTGATATCTTTGTTCTTCACTAAACAGCAACAAACTGCTTGTTCTGAGTAATTAAGACAAAGTGGTCACATGAATCATTCTCTTGCACTGACAGAGTCTCCCTCTCTTTTCCACTCTTCAACTCAGGTGCAAGTGGTGTAAAAAATATTTTGTATTATTGATGGCATAGCTGATGGCATGTGGGGTTGATTATTTTTTCTTAGATTTTTTGTCTTTATCTGAGTGTTTTCAGAATCTCAATATTTCTTGGGCTGAGGGCTTGTTCCGATATAAAAAGACATAACGTGTTGAATTCTGCCCCAGACAATTAGCCTGTAAGTTGCCAGAGTTTAGCGAGGGAAGAGGGGTCTTTGCACTTTTCTTGTGCCATGCGGGGTGTGTGAATATATCAAGCAGTATCTGACCTTCTGTGGTATAGAATATAAGTAAAGCAGAGACCAAATCATGTAGAAAGTGAACCTGCCTCCTGTGACTAATTCCCGATCATGAATTATCGTAATAGACGTAACCTGGTTAAGAACAGTAGTTAGTTTTAAAGAGAGAGCAACCTTAGGATGATGTTTAGTATCTGATATGAATCCAACACAAAAATTTAACAGTTTTTTTTTTAAATTAGGCTTTCTTTTCTGCTTATTCAAAACAATTCCACTCTCATCAAGATCATGATAACACATCACTCACCCAAAATGTAGTTGTGACCACAGCTCATCTGTTGAATCTGTTTTAAATCTTCCCATGTTGATATATGTACTGATAAGAATATACACTAGGCCCTTATTGAAGATGTATAAAGATACTTATCTATTCATTGCTGATTGAAAAGAGATCTTAAGTAATAGTTCAGTGACAAATACATTATTACAATGCATTAAACAAAAATACAGATTTTTAATATTGGCCTGACTATGTTGAGGCTGCATGTTGGAAATATTTTTAGTGTATTAAATTCTGATGTGATATGCCCCTTTTTAAACAGAAACTGTAAAAATGTTAATTTATACATGCTTTTAGCTGATATAATATATCATGGTTTCATCTACCTGTGTGTAAATGAGCTGTGTTTCTCTTTTGCTATTGGCTGTGCTTCTCATATAGACAGGTCTAGATCATTTGGCTTCTAATTAAGCTTACAACTCCAGCAAAGGTCTATTTCTGTTGATGTGATAAAGTAATTTTCATTATAACTTTTAAATTCATTGTATGCAGTCCCTTAAAAATATTACAAATTGAGAGGGATTTTAAGCCCTTGAACTTAAAACTGTAAAATCTTTTCAGAATGCTGTTCAAAGAAACAAAAAGCTGGTGGCTTTCAAACTTCCCCAAATTAGGTAGGGACTGAGCACCGAATTCTCATGTGTGCCTTAGTGCTTTTGGGGTTTTGGCAATCCCTGCGGTCTCTGCCGACTTGCTGCGCTGTCCTTGGGAGCTGATTTGGGGATAAACGTCTGGGAGTTCATTTTGGCCCTCAATATGTCCCCTGTTTTCTCTACATGGAAACAACTCGGCTAAAAGGATGTTGGTGCTGATACAACAGCTAAGACTTTGAAAGGTGATGATAAATGCAGAATAAAAGGATCCACAAGAAAAACGATACTCATTAAAACAAATGGAATCATGTATGATCAACGGTGGTTTATGAGTTACATGCCGCTCACAACTAAGTTCAGAAAGTGGTTTCTGTGCCAAGTTTCTCTACCAGCTCATGTCAGCAGCTGTAGGGTTGTACTGGTACAGAAGTTTCTGGGTAATTGAGATCCATGTTTTC